>NC_137778.1:21555457-22755457 GCF_963455305.1 Plecotus auritus
GGGCAGGCGCGGAGGAGGCCCAGGGCTAAAGGGAGAGACCAGGAAGGCCACCTCGGACGGTCCTAGGGTCCTACAAGATGGCTCTGGCCTCTGCCAGTAACTGTGGCCTTGGGCATTTTATTTAATGTCTGTGAGCCTCAATTTCTCATCTGTAAGATGGGAATAATAAATCGCTCACAGGTAGGCAGCGGAGGGGATGAAATAAAAGCACAAATATGTACCCCCCGGCAGCTCCTGGCATGGAGCAGGGGTTCTCCTCTGCGGGCCCAGGGCCAGCCCTCCCATGACTCCCTAAAGGTGTTTTGACCAGGCCACTAGAGGAAGGTTGAGTTTTATTCTCAGTTCTGAACAAAGACCCCCTAGGGACAGACAGACAGACAGTCCCACACAATATGGCTCTGAAAGGGCTGGGCACGGCGGGGTGGGCGGGGCTCCACTCACATCTCCTGCTGACCCAGCCGGGGCCAGGCTGCAGGCTCCGAGCTGGCTGCTCTACCCGGGCCCAGATGCTCACTGGGGTCTGGGCTCAGGGCTCTGAATGGCAGGGCTCCTCGAGTGCTGGCTGCTTCTCCAGCCGCCTCCTGAGACCTGAGTTCTGGCCTCAGTTCTGCAGGGAGCTACCTCTGGGAGCTGGGCCAACTCACTCTACCCCCTGGGCCTCAGGGTCACCCTACCCCTATGGTTGTAAAGAGCCAACAAGCTCAGCTCACGGGTGGGCACTGTGACCACCTGCACTTGACTCTCTTGGCAGTCTCCTGCCTGCTCCACGTGGTGTCCCTGGCCTCAGTTTACCTCTCCAGTCTCGGGTGCTGCCTGAAGGAGTGGCCTCATGACTGAGAGAGAGAATGCACGGGAGGTGCCCAGCACAAAGCTTGGCACACGAGGCCCGTGAGTGGCACTGATGACAATCTCAACGCTTTGAATAATCATAACGTGAATGATCAGAATGACCATTCCAACCTCTTAGGGTCTCTTCCCTTCTCCCCTGACTTACTAAAATCCTCTCCATTACCACTTTCCACCCTTGAAGTCCCCGAGGCTGGGGTGCAAATTTCTTCTGCAAATCAGATGGCCTTTCCCCCAGTTCTCCCACACAGCCCCCTTCGTGGAGGCCGCCGCCGGGTGTCAGCACAAGAGGTTTACGGCCTTGTCCCCCCACCCAAAGAGCAGGAGTTCTACCACTAGAGCAGAGTCTTGGAACCTCAGAGAGAAGAGTAGCTTTCTCCCGCTTACAACTGTGCTCGAAGACACAGGCAACCTCAAAGTGCAGTGAGCTCCCCGCCTGGCCGTGTGGCTCAGGGGGCTGGGCGTCATCCGTGCACCGAAAAGTTGCTGGTTTGATTCTCGGTTGCGGGCTTAATCCCCGGTGGGAGGGTGTGCAGGAGGCAGCCAATCGATTTCTCTCTCACATTGATGTCTCTCTCTCTCTCTCTCTCTCTCTCTCTCTCCCTCTCCCTTCCTCTCTCTCTAAAAGTCAATTTAAAAATCTTTTTTTAAAAAAGCAGCGAGCTCCCTGACACTAGAACATTCAAGTGAAGTTGGTGCCTTCCTAGAAGAAAGCTGGGGAGGGAGTGTGTGGGCGGGACTCCATCTCCCTGGACATCTGCATTCACACCGCCTAGCACGCAGCACTCTCTCCAAACCACTTGCTGAAGAAACCACTGCCTGCCGAAACCGGTTTGGCTCAGTGGATAGAGCGTCAGCCTGCGGACTGAAAGGTCCCAGGTTCGATTCCAGTCAAGGGCATGTACCTTGGTTGCGGGCACATCCCCAGTGGGAGGTGTGCAGGAGGCAGCTGATCCATGTTTCTCTCTCATCGATGTTTCTGACTATCTCTCTCCCTTCCTCTCTGTAAAAAATCAATAAAATATATTAAAAAAAAAAAAAAAAGAAAGAAACCACTGCCTGGATGGGAAGCTGGTTTGGAGCCCACGGATGATCTTTCCAAGCTGATTCTACTTGTTTTTAAATAGAGTTAAGCTTAAGGAATGTGGGTTCTGGGAAGCATTCATTCCATCTCGAAGGATACAAGGAAATGCTGCTGCTCACGCATGTAGGGCCCTCCTGGGCATGGCCGGCAGCTGGGAGCCCCCAAAGGCCATGGGGGTCAGGGCTAGGACGCAAGTGTTCATCCCATGACGAGGAACAGAGTGTGGTATGAAGGGGCGTCTGTGAGCGGTGGGGAGGCTGGGGTGGGGAAGGGTGAGGAAAATTGAGTGGCCTTACCGGTCTGCAACTTTCCACACGGTGGGAGCGACCGTATTCGCAGTGATTGGCGCGACCGTGGTCCGGGCAGCCTCCCGGGTGGCCCCAGCAAACCTCTGCAGGTAAGTGGTATAGAAGGACCTGGACTCCATAAGCCTGCGAGGGAAGAGCGCCACGGAGGGGAGGCGGTGAGTACAGACACACGGAACCCAGAGCTAACTCACGGCAGGAGCGAAGGCAGGGGCTCCTCGGACAGAATGTTTACTAAGAAATAGCTGAACTTGGTTCAGTCTCCGCCACAATGAGGCCAAAGCCGGGGCACCTATGCCCCACTTAACCTTCCTGTTCACTGTGCACGCTGATGACAAGTCCCATGTGGAAACGCAGCTCGCCTGCCCTGAGAGGCGGTGGGGCCGAGCACCTCTGGGCCAGTGGTCCTGCCCAGCGACAGGATGACGCCTTCCCCAGAGACCAAAGGTGCAAAGTGGCGCTGACCGCAAGGAAGCTGCCGCTCACACACTTGCTCTGAGGTGCCTGCCAGAGGGGACACTGCTCCCCAAGGAAGTCTCATAGGTGGGTTTTAAAAACTAGCAACAACAAATAAACCAGTAACATTCTCAAATCCTTTTGATTTCCGTCTCTCTCCTGACAGAGAGGAGTTCACAGGGGAGGAGGTGTCCCCTGGCCCGGGCTCCGGAGGCGGCTGAGAGGACAGTGGCAGTGTGAGGGGACCCAGGGGAGCTGGCATCGGGAAGCATCGCTTTCCACTCCGCTGACCTGGCCGATGTTTATCAATGAGCAGATGGCTCGGAAGCAGCGTCGTCACAAACAATTTTCCCCTCCACCAGCTCCCAGTGAGGAAACAATGCCCTCTCCCCCGCCAGTGCGGGAGCTTTCTGGGCCTGTGCGGAGACGGAGTCCCTCCTGTCCCCTGTGACTGCCGTACTTCCTCCCCCCGTCAGAGGCTCTGACACCCTCTGGCCCAGGCTGCCTGGTGATCGGGCCAGCGGGGCAAGTGGCCGCCCTGCTCAGCCTCAGCGCAGGGTGGCACTAATGGCCCGGAGGGACAGCTCACTGGGCACCTCCAGCGAGCCTCCATCTCCCGGCCCTCGAGCTCCTGCTGGCAGGGCCAGGCTGACATCAATCATCTGCCCAGGGAGGGCACCGAGGCACCATCTGGCGCCATTTAACGGGCCATTCAGCAGCGGAGCCTGACAGGGGCTGCGGGTGGCCTGATTGTTTTCTCTCGGTATTTTGGAACTGGCTATTGTCTGGCTCCTAATGAACTTTTCTGCAATTAGAAAACCAAAGGGAGGGAGGGTCAGGCATACTTGAGTGCCTGCCAGGCCTGCCGCCTGCCAACGCGTCTGTCTGGACAGAAGCGGGAGGACAGGGGCACGGCTGCGGTGGGGATGGTGCCGAAGCACCACGCTGGGCATGCCAGGGGCCTGCGGCCGGACGCCTGGGCTGGGGTCTGAGGGTGGCATACGTCGGCTTCTCCTGTGAAGGGTGCTTCTCGCCTGCCCATGGGCTCCTCAGAAGATTCCCCGGGGAAGAACTGTCAGCCCCTGAGAAAGGCCGGCAGGCTCTCTGGGCAGGAAGAAGGGATGGGCACAGGGAGGGAGGAGACTGGGCAGAGAGACCACACTCACACAGGAACCCGGGAGGCGGAGCCATTCCGAAACAGCAGGTAGCAAGATGGGAAGTCGGTGACGCCAAACTTGCTCACCACGTCGTCCTCCGTGTTGAGGACCCTGCGCACCGCGATGCCTTCGCGCTGAGACAGGTCCAGAATCACCTGCAGAGACAGACATGTGGGGGCCACGCCGTTGGGCAGAGGGAGCCTGACGCGCACCGGGCTGGCAGCTCCATCCACTCTACACCTTTCACACGATGGACAATTGTAATGAGTGAGAGTCTCCGGCCACCAACCAAATCCACCCCAGAGGTAACAAGAGCCAAACACTGCCTACGGGAGGGGCCTGGAACTGCGCACACCACACACCCTGAATCTCCCAGGACAGCCCCAATTTAACATCGTCTTCTTCCCAATGAAAGCAATTTGTAAAAGGCAAAATAGAACGTGGGTTCATATTACGCTTGTTTTCATCAGGTTTTCTAGCTATATTCCAAGTCAGAAAAACATACTGAGTCCGTCATGACGGTTTTATTTTTAGAAAGAAATAGAAAGGGGAAAACAATATTAGCAAACATCTACTGAGTATGTGTTATATGCTGTATACAGGCTGCTTCATTTAATCTTTATAACAACACCATGAAACAGGAACAATCAGCAGACCAGGCTGCCTGGATTGGTACCCTGGCCCCACTGGCTTAAACCTCTCCCTGACTCAATTTCCTGACCTGCAGAATTATAACAACAACTAGAGGCCGGGTGCACGAAATTCGTGCACGGGGGGTGTGTCCCTCAGTCCAGCCTGCACCCTCTCCAATCTGGGACCCCTTGAGGGATGTCTGACTGCCCCTTTAGACCCGATCCTACTGGGATCGGGCCTAAACGGGCAGTCGGACATCCCTCTCACAATCCAGGACTGCTGGCTCCCAACTGCTCGCCTGCCTGCCTTCCTGATTGCCCCTAACCACTTCTGCCTGCCAACCTGATCACCCCCTAACCACTCCCCTGCCAGCCTGATTGATGCCTAACTGCTCCCCTGCCAGCCTGATTGCCCCTAACTGCCCTCCCCTGCAGGCCTGGTCCCCCCCGCAACTGCCCTCCCCTGCAGGCCTGGTCTCCCCCTGCAACTGCTTTCCCCTGAAGGCCTGGGTCCTCCCGCAACTGCCCTTCCCTGCAGGCCTGGTTGCCCCAACTGCCCTCCTCTGCCGGCCTGGTCACCCCTAACTGCCCTCCCTTGCATGCTTGATTGCCCCCAACTGCCCTCCCTTGTAGGCCTGGTTCCTCCCAACTGCCCTCCCCTGCTGGTCATCTTGTGGTGGCCATCTTGTGTCCACATGGGGGCAGGATCTTTGACCACATGGGGGCAGCCATCTTGTGTGTTGGAGTGATGGTCAATTTGCATATTACTCTTTTATTAGATAGGATAGAGGCCTGGTGCACAGGTGGGGGCCAGCTGGTTTGCCCTGAAGGGTGTCCCGGATCAGGGTGGGGGTTCCCTTGGGGCGTGGGGTGGCCTGGGCGAGGGGCCTGTGGTGGTTTTCAGGCTGGCCACACCCTCAGGCAACCCAAGCAGAGGCCCTGGGATCTGGGCTTTATTTATCTTCTATAATTGAAACTTTGTAGCCTTGAGTGGAGGCCTAGGCTGGCCAGGGTGTGCAGAAAGCTTGGCTTCCTCCATCGCTGGGGGCAACTCAAGCCTCCTGCTCTCTCCAGCTCCGTGGCTGCCACCATTTTTGTTGGGATTTATTTTTCTTCTATAATTGAAACTTTGTAACCTTGAGTGGAGGCCTGGGCCCGCCAGAGTGTGCGGAAAGCTTGTCTTCCTCCATTGCCGGAGAAACCCAAGCCTCTTGCTCACTCCATGGCCACAGCCATCTTGGTTGGGTTAATTTGCATACTCGCTCCTGATTGGCTGGTAGGTGTGGCTTGTGGGTGTAGCAGAGTGATGGTTAATTTGCATATTGCTCTTTTATTAGATAGGATACCAACGTTAGAGGATTGAATAGGTTAATTTTATAAACATGCTCATGACAATGACTAGCAAATAGCAGGTGCTGTAAACATTCATTAAAAAAAAAGAAAAAAACTATTGTAGATGAAGAAACGGAGGCTTAGAGGTGAACCTGTGTTTCCAGGTCACACAGCCAACGAGTGCAATCAGGCTGCAAAGCCTGGGCCCGCCCCCTCCTACCTCTTAGATGAATAACCATCCCTGAGAACCTCTGCATGGACAGGCCACAGGGGGCCCTGTTCCTGGTCACTCTGGGGACGTGGGGGAGAGAGGGAGAAGAGCTGATCCCAATGAACATTTATCCATCACTTGCATGTGACAGGCATGACCCCTGGCCTGGACTAGTCCATGATCCGGGACACCCTTCAGGGCAAACCAGCTGGCCCCCACCTGTGCACCAGGCCTCTATCCTATCTAATAAAAGAGTAATATGCAAATTGACCATCACTCCAACACACAAGATGGTTGCCCCCATGTGGTCAAAGATCCTTCCCCCATGTGGACACAAGATGGCCACCACAAGATGGGACCCCAGCAGGGTCAGGCATGTCTCTACACAGCTCCCCGTGCTTCCCTTCTCAGGGCAAAGGGCCTGGAGACACTGCAGAGCTCTCAGCTGAGCTTGACGAATGTCAGGAGGAAAGCCACTCAGAGCCAACAGTGGTGCTGACCTGCCCCCCCCGCACCCCCCTCATATCTCTTCCATCCCTGGGGCGCTGCCCTGGCACCTCTCCCATGCACTGGCCCGTCCCACCTTTGCATCTGGAGAACCTGCACGTGGCCTAGTCCATGAGCCGGCGGCGGGAAGGACAGCTCTCTGCCTTAGGCCAGGGTACTGGATCTTCACCCCGCACCCACTCCGTGCCAGCCACTCATCCGGGCCCCTTTCCTAAACTGCCTCAGTTGACTTTGCCAACCACCCTCTGAAGAAAGGCAATTACCACTGCTTTACTGACAGGGAAGTGAGGCTCAGAAACGTTGAGCAACTTGATCACGACATAGCATGTAAGTGATGGAGTGGAACTGCAAACCTGCCTGGTTCTGTAACTGCCTACCTGTGAGGGACCCCACTTCTTCATGAAGGACTGCATGATCTCTGATGTTATCTCCCCCACCCCCCAATATACTTCACTCCAATTCTACGGGATGAGAGGAGGGCCAGTGTGGGGACGACACGGGCCCTGGAGGCAGGCAGAGCCGGCTCAAAAGGCCTGTGCTGCAAAGTCAATGGCTGTGTGATCTTCGACACGTTACATGCTCGTCATTGTTAATCGTGAAGATTAGCAACTGTGTGTGCCCGCAATCCAATCCAACGCTCAACAAACTGCAGGTCTTATCGAGTTTGGTTTCGATGAAGGAGATAAAAACAGACATAGGGACGTAACGTACAGCATGGCCAGTAACTGTGTATAAACTTGGTATGGTGACAGATGGTAACTAGACTTCTGGTGATTATTTAAAAATGTACACAAATGTCAAATCACTGTGCTGTATATCTGAAGCTAACGTAATATTGCATTTCGATTAAAAAAGAAAAAGAAAAGTATGTACAAAGGTTTTAAAACAGAGACCCAGCTCCTGCACTTCCCGTTTCTCCCAGCAGGGGTCAGGCCAGTGCTGGGTTCATAAGTGCACATGACAGAGACCCAAGAATGTGGGGGACAGCCCTGCTCCTGAACTCACTGGGCTCTCCGGCAAGGGCTATCCAGGAGTTACAAAGACCCTGAGGGCAGCTCACCTCTCTACCCAGGTAGGAGCCTTCCTTTTCAAAGATCAGGGCCAGGTACTCTTCGTCGTTTCTTGCAAAGAACTCGTTAATCTCCTCCAGCCTGCAAGAGACAAGGCTGGCAGTCACTCCACAGCTGGTGGGAATGAAGCAGAAGTGCTGGTGACACCAGCTGACACTGGGCTACAAATACAGCCACACCAACCTCCTCTATTCAAGACTTCCTGGAGGTCACCCTCCCCCCCCCTCCACCCCGCCGCTCCGCCTGCGCTCCAGGGTGGGTAAACCAAATCCTTAGTCACAAAGGACGTTGCCCCTTACCGAACCCTGGTTCTGCATCTCACCCACCTGGTGGATTTGCTTTGCCATCCTGTCTCTTTACGAGTCAGGAGGGAGTAGGGGGTGGTCTGGGGAGGAGGACTGGGAAGGGACACCTGGAGGCCCGTTGTCTCTATGTTCTGGGTAAGGCCCAGGCTCAGTGAATACAGATTCTGTTGGTTCCCTAAGAGACTGGCGATCAGTACCTACCAGAGCCGAGCCTTGATCTGTGGCAAATCACTACCAACTGGGGGATTTGCTCCTTCCTCTCCTAGAGAAGGCATACGAAAGGAACCAAAGAGCCGGGGAGTCCTCGGTCCAGGAGCCCACCGACGCTATCTAATCCAACCTCCTTGTTTTAAGATGAGGAAACGGAGCGTCAGTGGAAATTAATAAGGTGGCAAATTTTATTATGTCTCCAAATCGGAGGAATAAGCTACCGATTATTTTCATAACTCGAAGCTCAACAGAAAATAAATGCCACAAACAAAAATGATTTGTCTCCTAACTCTACGTAAGAGCAGATCATCATCACACATGCCTCAGAGGCCCGCAGGTGAGATGCAGGCAACACGGCGTACTTCTTCCTTTTACCCCCAACCTGACAACCTGGCTCCCGCCACTGGTGACGTGGTGATCACCCCGAAACAGAGGGCACAACGTGGGGCCAGCACTGACGCCCAGCCCAGCGACAGCACTAACGGGTATGCCGGAGTGGTGGGGCCAGAGGGCACCCCGTCAGCAGGTGGGAAAAGGTACGGCTCTGCCCCCACCGCTCCGGCACATCCGTCCGTGCTGTCCCTGGTCCCCGTGTGACATGGGGGGTTGTCCTAACTCTCCTCAGAGAGGAAGACATATAGGTTGACAACTGCACCTACAAATCCAACTCACATGACTCCTCATTTTTCCTAAGTCCCCCTCCTCCGGGGCCTCACGCAGACCCTGGACCCCACACGTAGCCTTGGTGTGGTGTGGGCCCCAGGAAACACCCATGCCAAGCCTGGGCCCTGCTCCTTACTTCTTCCATTTCTCAACGATCGTGTCTCTGTCTCTCATTTTCTCACATCCCTCGTGGTGCATTTTCAGCACCTCATTTTCTTAGAAAAGAAGCAATCCTGGAAGCCTGCCTGGAACGCAGATACAGGCCACCAGCCACCAGGCCTGACCCTCGGCAGTACAGGGAGCAGAGCCTCAGCCCCACCCCAGTCACAGCCACTGCTCAGGAAAAAAAAATCACCTTCACTTCACTGGCACCAGGACCAACCTGGGTCCCCTCCGTGCTATCCCCACCACCCTCTCGCCTCTAGGCCTGTGGTCCTGGCCCACACTGCACCGAGCCTGCCCCGAACCCAGTACCTGGTTGGCTCCAGTGGAGGACAGGCAGGGGGCCACGTGGCACTGTGGGTCTCCAGCGCGTCAATGAGCCTCTCCCGCAGCGCCTGCATATCAGCTCCAGCCACTGTGAACGAAGACAGACACGGGGAGGGGCGTGAGGCGAGCAGAGGGGGTCCAGCGCCCCTGTCAGCGTCCCCCCCAGAAACAAAGGGCTCAGGAAGAGCAGAGCGTGTCAGGCCTGATCTGTACTCACAGCCCTGTGCTACGCAAGGGGACTCCTCCCTCAGGGGGCAGAAAAGAGTCCCTTGGACCTGAGTCCCTCCTGTCGGGCCCGCACCCCCGATGCCAACCCCTGACATGTAGGGTGATTCTGGGAACATGGGGCCCTCCCCGCTCCCAGGACCCTGGATGGACCAATATGGAAGGGCTTCCCAGCCTCTCTGCTTGAAGGCACCTTCCAGGCGGGCTGGACGGACAGCTGGAAAACACAAATGCGGCTTTCTGCCGGGAACTCCTCACTCTGCAGACCTGGCTGCGCTTTTGTCCCAGCAGAAACCCCGGTACAGAGAGAGGCGGGAGAGGGAGATGTCGCCAATACCCACCAGCCACCGGCAGCCAGGACACCCACCTGCCAACGTCGCCCCCGGGCCACTCTTGGAAAAGGCCTTGAAGAACTGGAAGCAAACACACAGGCAGAGTCAGTGAGCGGCAGGTGCGGCCGAGGGCCAGCGGGGTGCCTCAGGGAGCTGAATTCAGACCCAGCTGCTCCCGCCGTCCTCGTCCTCGCATCCAACCCCTAACCCACAGCCTGAGGCACCAAGGGAGGCTGGAGGCCACCGCCCCACGCTTGACGGCAGGTGGACGGCCTCACAGCCCCAGAGCCAGCACGAAACGGCCGGGAATATGTGCTGCGTGAACGAATGGGAAGACCGCTGCTGTTTTCCCCCTGCAGACCCATCGGCAAACAAAGTGACGTGAGGTCAGACACGCCCTGGGAATGTCAGCCGCCCTCCGGGGCCACCTGTCCTTGTCCCTGATCTTGGAAAAGGGGCTTGGAGGCTGCTGTCTCTGTCCACTCAACTCCCCGCTGGCTCAGTCGACACCCCACGTTCGGCCCGAGCCTCTGAAGAAACAAGTCTTGTAGGGGACAGACCAACTGGACTCACAGCTTCGCCCTTTTCCCATTTACATGACACTCCAGGCCCCGTCTGTCACTCTTGGGTGAGAGGACAGACAGACGGAGGTAAGAGAGCTGCCACAGGTCAGTTGTCCTGGCAACGGCCACGGAACTGCCGGGAAAGAGCCCGCGGGCCGGAAAGAGGACTTCTCCTGAGGTCCCTAACCCCGGGGCCACTGGTGAACACCTTTGGCCTCTGCCTCCAACAGAGTGGCCAGCTGGCCTTGCCCCAGCCTGGTGGCGGAGCGCAGGCCCCAGGGTCTGCCGGGCCTGGGTTCCGGGCCTGGCTCTGCTATACCCTGGCTGTGTGACCTTGGGCGATCATTAACCTCCCTGAACCGACTCATCTTTAAAGCGAGGGTGACACCATCTACCTTGAAGAACTGCTGTGAGGAGTCAATGATAATACATCTAAAGAGCTTAGTACGGTGCCTGGGAAATACAGTTAAAGGGGTCACGAAATGTTATCATCATCATCATCATCATCATTCCTCCCCTTGTTCCCACCTCTTACACAACAGGAAACACGGAGCACCTGGCACTTGATTGTAGGCAGAAAACTCAAATCCCGAGGCCACCTGCCCCACCTGAGGAACGGAGATGCCAGAAGCCGCCCATCTCCCCCACCTACAACCTTCCCTGCTCCCTGGGTCCTCACCTGGACCTAACTCCACTCACCGCCTTAGTCTCTCGAGAACATTAATGGAAACTTTCACTCTGGGTGGGAACCACCACTGGCACATGCCACGTACAGCTCCGTATTCCTAATGGAGTTCTTCGCAGGGACTGAACACATTTGGAATTAACAAGGTCACATGTTAGCCTAACCCTTGTAAAAACCATCACAAATGTCTTGGACTGTGACATGAGATCCAACAGGAAAGCATGTGCAGGCATTCATGGGCTGACGTGGTGTCTCAGAAACAAAATTAAAAATGCACCTCTCTGTGGTTCGGGGTGCTCACACACAGCAACCCAGAGGCTGATCCTTACAGCTGTGGTTTCCATGGCGATGGCACCCCTTTACGTACAGACAGACCAGACCCCGGCTTGTTCCACAGGCAGAAGACACTCCTGACATCGCGAAGCCTGGCACCGCTGGCTTTCCCAGGGCTGCAGCTGGCATTTTTGGTTACGGCAAAGGAGCACAGTCACTCTTCCTCACCAGCAGCACGTTCCAGGTGCTTATTAGACAAGGTGGGCATTGCCTCCATCAAAAGGCAGCCTCCCAGACCTTCTGAAGGCCCAGCCACGGGCGGGCAGGCGGGCAGGCAGACGGGCGGGCAGGAGGCGTGGAGTCAGACAGGAGCCGGGGTTAGCAAGAGCGACCCAGGGGAACACAGGGACTCCAGGGAAGGGCCCACCTCCTTCCCGTCACCTCTGTGCTTCCCCCCCAAGCCCCACCCCGCCTTCCCTTTTGTCCTCAGAAGCTCCCATCCACCTAGAACAACGTCACCTTGAGCTCCTTAGGAACTTTTCCTATCAATTAATCTTCTCTCTTTCCCCCTTTTCCGCCAGTTTCTCCCCTATGCCGACAGATGGATGCAGATCCTCCTAATCAAAGCTGTTGTGGGCTTTTTTAAAGAGAAAGGACCAGAGGGGAAGGAGCATGGGAACAGAGAGCGGCCCTCCTTCCTTCCCCAGTTCCGCACTGCCTGGTCCCTGCAGCCAAAAGCTCCAAACCGCATCTGCTTCCCTCCTCCCACTTCCCTTCTGCCTTTGTGCCCAGGACCAGCCGCTGTGGTGCACTCAGCTGACCACCTCTGGCCAATCCAGCGGCCTTCCTGCTCCCGCGGCCCTGTCTGATGCTATTACTGTCTACTTCCCCCATGGCCAGTGTTTGCCATTTTGTGCCACCTTTTCCCGACACTCTCCTCTTTTGCCTTCGGGTCACCACTTTCCCTCGGTTTGCCTGACACTGACCAGGCCTTCTTGGCCACCTTCACAACCTTCCCCTCGCCCTTGTCCCAGTCTCGCCCTTGACTCTGCTCCTGGGCCCGCAGCCCTCGCCATGCCCTGCCCACAGTCTCTCCCACAGCCACAGGTCAGATTATGACGCTCTTCTGTTCACAAACCCAGGGAGGCATCGTCACCATCGAGGGGCTCCACCTGAATGAATGAGTGAACAAACGAACGAGTGAAGGAACAAACCAACCTGAGTGTCCCCCTCGCCAATGTCGTCTACTTTGTCTCAATGATTTGCAATCTGATCCCTCTGTCTCAGGTCCTCGAGGTCCTAGACTTCTGCTTCTTCCTGGTGTCCTTCACACAGGGGTCGGGGCAACACCCCCTTTCTAAGACTGAGTCACCCCTCCCCAACCTGTTTCTCCACCTCTGTTCCTATCTCACCCAGTGACCGTCCTCCTCGCCGTCGCCCAGCCCAGCCCTGCTCTCTCCCACAGCCCCTCATCCAGTCAGCTGACAAGTTCTGTGGACTTGACCTTTGTGAACCCTCCTCAACAGTCCTCTAGACCAGCCGCCTTGTCCAGACCAGGACTGACCCCCTAGCTCCTGGCCTGCGGTGACAGTCCGCCCCGTCCTCACTTCGTGCCCTCCCTCAGCAGTTTTAACATGCTCAGTCTTTTCATTCCCCGACCATCTTCCTCTCTGCCACGTTGCTAACTTCCCTAAGGCATAATTCTGGTCTGATCGTGTCACTCCTCCAATCTCTCCCCTGACTCCTCACTGCCAATGAATAATGTCCAGCTCACCACATTCGAGACCTCCCAGGACCTGACCCCAGACTTAGCTCCCACTGCGCCCCCCTTCCCTACACTTCAGCTACAATGGACTTCAACCTGAACTTCCCACCCACCCGCCTGCCCACCTCCCTGACTGGGGGGGCAGGACTGCCAATAGCTTGTTCATCTCTGCCAGCCCCATTGCACCGGGCACAGTGTCCGGGACATGGAAGTTACTCAAAAGACATGTGTTCAGTTAAACTGAGAATCTCTGCCCTTTGATCATCTTGGAGGCTCACGTAAAAGTCACAGTAAAATCTAGTCCGGGCACATTTTTGTCCTCTTATTAAATCAGCTGTGGGAGGCGTGTGCCCTACCCAAGGCACGCCGCGGAAACAGCAATTAGGGCTCCAGCAGCGAGTTTTCTTTTCTCTGGGAGCAGTCAGTACCCGGCCCCTCTCCTCCCGTCGCCTTACACAGGAGCGTCTGTCTTCCTCAACCTCGGAGCCCCTGGGAGACCCCCGCATCTCCCCAAAGGCAAGAGACCTGCTGGGCACTGGAGACCAGCTGGCATCGGGCAGACCTTTACCAACCTAACCAGGAGCAACTGCCTTGTGGGGGCAAAAGAGGGCTGGGTAGGAAGCACACTTTCTAGTGGCGACCATCAATGGCATGGAATCCAAGCTTTTAGAACAAGTTTTAAGAAATATAACTGAGGCCCCAAATATCTTAAGGCGAGCCCAGAGGATCTGCAAGCCATTCCTACGTTGTGGACAGTCAGTGGAGGAGAGGGCTGGAAGGGCAGGTGACTGCTGAGTGAGGGCCCTCTCCTTCTCCCAGAGAGGGGCAGGTGACATCACACCCTCTAGCAAGAGCCACAGAAGGTAACGGCCCAGACGCCATCCGACCGGGTGTCCACACTCCCAGCCCTGAATGCAAGGACCTGCCATGACTGGGCTCCCCGCTTCCTGGCATGACCTCAGTCCTGCACGTGAGCCTCCGCTCCAGCCCGACCAGTCTTCTCAGCACACCACATCCTTCCCACACAGGCCTTCCATCCTGCCCACACTCCTCTCTCCTGGCCCAACCCCACCCGTCCTTCAGCACCAAGCAGAAGCTCCCCTCTCACAGGAAACCCTCTCTGATACTGGAGGGAAAGAGCTCAGTGAGCCAGCAAAGCCCCAGCATTCGCTGCCCACACACCACCCACTGCCTGGCGACTCGATGGGGAGCTCTGTGTCCCTGTGGGCAGGACCTTCGTGGCCGGCCTCTCGGTTCCTGGCCTTGTCCACATGCCTGGCCTCTCCCACAATGGTGAGCACGTGCTGTGCACCCAGCAAACACGCGACAGCTGCTGATGGACAGACGGCCTCCAGGGCAGCGAGGAGCCACCACGAGGCCCGGGGCAGCGGGGCGGAAGACAACCAGCATTTAGCGAACACCAAGTAACACCACAGTGTCCCAGCACCTCACACGGAAGACCTCATTTCATACTTGGCAACAATCTATTAGGTGCCTATTGTCATCCCACTTTTACCAACAGGGAAACAGACCTGTGGCTGGGGCGTTCCCAGGTCACATACGGTAAGCAGTGGCGCCATGTCAGTTATCTCCTCGAATCGTGCAAAGGGGAGACTTCCGTCCTCTCCCACCCCAGTGCTGCTGGTCCCGGTCATCTTGATCCCACCAGGCCTTTGGCCACAAAGGGCCCTGGTCCATTACCTACTGGGGGGGCAGCCCTGTGGCTTATGGCAAAGCCCTTTCCCCCAGAAGTTCCAGCTTCCGGGTGCCAGGCACCGCCCAGAACCTACTGGGAACCAGTCCCTCCCCTGCACTTTTGTTTTCTTCCAGCTGCAATCTGACGGGCCGGCCCGGCAGCGCCAGATGTTTGCTAAACAGGCTGGCCTGGTGGAAGCTCCCTGTTTGCTCATGGTGACAAAGGGCAGGAGGCAGAGCAAAGAGACAATGACACCTGGGACAATGACCTATGTCACTGGGGGTGGCCAGACTCTTGTGTGGGCCTGTCCCCGTCACATCAGGAACTCGCTCTTCCCCTCTTCAACCCGTGTCCTTCTCTTGGTGCCCTCGCAGCCTGGGAGGGTAGCAGTGAGGACAGCTCCAGTCCCCAGGTGGCAGCAGACAGGGCAACTGGGCTATCTCTGGCCGTTCGCCCGCCGGGCCGACCGCTAGGGTCTGCGCCTCTTTCTAGGGCACACAGCAGGCACGCTGCCCACAGGCACACCGGCTCTCACTAGCCAGAATCTCTGCGGATCGGGAATCT
This sequence comes from Plecotus auritus, assembly GCF_963455305.1. NCBI lineage: Eukaryota > Metazoa > Chordata > Mammalia > Chiroptera > Vespertilionidae > Plecotus > Plecotus auritus. The sequence continues at coordinate 21,570,828 of NC_137778.1, forward strand.
GTTGGAGTAGTGTTTTCCAAACACTAAATGCAATCTAGTCGTCAGTTGTAAAGTCAATTTAGTGAGTCACAGTATTTTTAACAAATGAACAGAACAGCCCAGCCAGTGTGGCTCAGGGGTTGAGTGTCGACCATGAACCACAGTCGGACTCCCGGTCAGGGCACATGCCCAAGTTGCAGGCTCCCTCCCCAATAGGGGGCATACAGGAAGCAGCCAACTGATGATTCTCTCTCATCACTGATGCGTCTATCTCTCCCTCCCTCCCCTTTCCTCTCTGAAATCAATAACAAATAAAAATATACAGAACAGAAAGGATCCGTGTGCACAGCACTTAGAATACTGTTTCATGAAACATCTGTTTCCGTGATAACAGAAACCACCTTCTGGGTCTCTGTTAATGTGCATGCCTCACTGCAGGGCACACTGACAATGTCTGGACACCTCTGCTCAGGGTCTCAGAGCAGAGACCCACCGGGAGCTTGACCCACGGGCGCCCTGAACTAGAGTCCCAAGCTCAGGGCACCGAGCGCTCTCCTTGCCGAAACTGACCTCGGACTCCTCGGGAGAGGCAGGGAGGTCACACCACTGCCACTGGGGCTCTTAAGAAATGGGCAGATGACTACCGGCCTGGCCACCCAGGTGCTGCCCGTGTGGAGGCAGGGAAGGTCAGGGCCTTGGCTGACACAGCCAGCTGGGCGGTTCAGGAGATGATTAATCACTCGAGGCATTCGGGCTGCGTGTGCTGCGTGACCTGGGTAGGCACCGAGGAGCTTTTAAGACGTCCTGGCTGCCTGGCCGCCTCCTTCACACCCACTCAGCCCAGCCTCTCCCAGGCAGAAACAGAAAGCCCACGTGCCAGGCCCCACAGAACCCTCACAGAGTGTCTTGACCTGGCCACGGTGCCAATGCCAGGCCCTTTCCCTGGGCTGAGGCCCCACACCCCCATCCCGGGAGGACTCCCTGCTGCCTCGCTGGCTCCCACAGAGCTGCTCATCCTGGCTCAGCAGGGAACAGAGTGGCCCGTCCTCTCCCCTGGAGAAATTTTCAATATTTTCAGTTACATATCTTGGGGCCAAGGATAGGGCATGGCCCTGCCAAAGAGATGTTTTAACTGGAAAGGGATGATTTATGAACAATCTCTCTGCTGCCACCTCTAAATGACAGGGCCGGAGCTGCTGGCTCACCACGCTGTTCCCCGGACCAGCCTGGCCTCAGCTGACCAGGCATCGGCCTTGACCCTAAGTGGTCACAGCAGGGCGGAAGGCAGCACCATAGCCGCAGAAACCCTGAACCCCAAGGAACAGAAAGGTCGCACCGAGTCAGAGCTGGACATTGCTGGAGCCTGGCCTGGCTCCCCAGATGAATGGAATAATTAGGCTGAGCTGTGGCTCACGGTTCTGCTCGGAACGCGAAGCCCCTGAGCGCAGCGATAGCTGGTTCCGGGGACAGTGCTTGGCCATTCAGCGTCCAGAGGCCTTTTGTGATGATTATTAGTGGCTTAGAGGAAACTGCTTTTCTTGATGCCATTGTTGTGGGAGGAGTTAGAGAGAGAGGTCCGGTTGCAGCCTTGGCCTGTGCCCTGGGGAGGGTGCTAAGTAGATCTCACAGCCTTGCTGCTCTGGGCTCTCGGGCCTCCCGGTGAGAGCCTCGGACGGCATTCAGATGTTAGTGGCTGGCTGGTGGGCAAGGCCTTCGCTATTGTGAGCCAGAGCTGTGGTGATGGTGACAGGGCCGCGTGTGCTGGGTGTGCCACCAGCCTTGTGACGTGATGGAGATCCCTGCCACCCAAGGCATGTTGGCATTGTGACCGTGGGGTGAGGCTACCCTGACAAGTCACTTCCCAGCTACTGGGGTTCAAGGCCCTTGTCTGATGAAGATGAGGCTTGCCCATGTCTCTGGGGTCCTCTTCTGGGGGGGCCACTGGGCCACCTGAGTCTGATCCTGCCATGGACGAGTCGGCACCTGAACCCTGGTTTTCTAGGGTTAGATCAGACCTCCAAAGCTAGGCGGTCAGGAGGGAGAGGAACTGGGAGGAGGCCCCTGGGAGCTGGGAGCTCTCACCAGCCCGGGTGGTAATGTCTTCACAGCCGAAATCTGCCCACCCCACGCCCCCCACACCCCCTTCCCTTATAAAGGGGACTTGCCAGACTGCGTGAACCTCTTTCTTTTCTGCCTCCTAACTCACATCCCTTTCTGCCTTTTACGGTGTCTCAGCAGCTGGGATTTAAACAGACCAGGAGCATCAGAGAAGCTTAGAGCTGGCAGCCGCTGCCCCCCCGCCCCCGCCCCCTGGCCCTCAGGGCCCGCCCGCTCCCCGCTCCTCTTCACGCACCCTCACAGTCGGGAAGCCGGGGATGTTGAAGTCTCTGCAGACTGCGCTGTTGGTCTCGTCAGCACAGTCCAGGGCAGCGAGGTTCAGCGCCGGCCTCCAGTCTGAAAGGACAGAAACAGCCAGAGAAGGAAGAGGGGCTGGCACCTCCACCTGCTCACCTCCCCAGTGCAACACCCCACCCCCACCAGCCCCCAAAGCCCTCATGAGAAAGGCCCCCTTCCTCAGAAAAGCCCCTCTGGTTCAGTCAGGTTATGCATCTAGCTTGTGCTTAGGACACAGTTAAACAGCACAAGCAATGCTGTCTTGTGATGGCATCTGTGTTCCCCCTAACTGGGGGCGGGGGCTGAAGAGAGATGGGGGCTGAAGAGAGATGGGGGCTGAAGAGAGATGGGGGCTGAAGGGAGATGGGGCTAAGGGGAGATGGCCTTGCAGGGAAAAGCCCTCCACAGAGCACCAGTTCCAGGAGGGCGGAGAACATGCCTCGGGAAGTTTGAAATTCCCCAGGGGACCCTCGGAGACATTTTTTTGACCAGAGGAACTGGCACTCGGCCCAGCTCGGGTGGGTGGGACACAAGGTGCTGGGGACTGGCTCCCCAGCCAGAGAGGGAGGCAGGAAGTCTGGGGAGGAAGGGGAAGGCACAGGGGATCTAGGAACCACAGGGAAAGAGCCCTGAGGTCAGAGTCTGGAAGGAGATTAGCAGCTGCCCAGCATCAGGCCCCAGGCTGCAAGTCCTTGTAATTTATGGGCAGAGAGAATGATGGCACCGTCCTGGGCCACAGCCCAGGATCCGGGAAACAGAAAACAAACTCATCTACCAGGCAGGCCTCCAGAGCTCCGATTCAAGGTCAAGGTGCCCCTTAAACACCCACCAAAGTTCCCTGTTACTACGAGGCTGCTCCGCTGGAAGGCCAGATGCACACGTGAAGCCACAGGAAGGACCAGGTGGCGACGGGCTGGTGCCACGCCGTCTGTTAGAGCTCTGGAGGAGTTTGGAGGCAGGAGAGACCTGCCCTGGGGACCAAGCATGGGCCTGACAGGAAAGGTGGAAATTGAGTGGAACCTCTACAGCCAGTCCAGGTTGTCGAGCAACACGAGAAGCAGTGGGTTGGGACCCTCTGAGGGAGACCAGATGGCTGAAGAAGAGGCGCAGGGGTCTTGGGAGCGCTTGCCTGGAGGGGTGGGGCTGACTCCCACAGCACCTGGAGCCCCGGCTCTCTGGGCAGATGCATGAAGGAGGAAGCTGCCTGGTGGCACATGTGCTCCCCACGGGGCCCTACCCCTCCTGGAGTACAAGGTGGGGTGGGGGGTTGAGGGGTCGCCTGGTACCCATTAAGTGCAAATTACTAATGTCTGAATAACATCCCTGAGAATCATGGCTTTGCCAGGATCTCTTACCTCACCCCGAACCCCTCCCTTACGATGTCTGAAAAATCTACTTCAGAAGGCATCAGCGCTCCCAAGAACATGTTATGCCTAAGGGAGGAGCGTTAGCCTCACTTCCACGAGACAGACCAGACGCAGGAAGAGGCAGGACTCCTCCCTGACAACGCTGACCCATCCCTCAAAGGAAAGAATGGTAGCAACTAAGCTGGTCCTTCTTGCGGGGACAGGAGGGAGGGGCCTGGGACCTGGAGGCAGGCCTGAAACAACACCCTCTCCCTCCCGGTCCCTGCTCCCCGCCTCTTCCTTTCTTGCCTCTTCCTTTCTTGCCCGCAATCCACTCTTGGCACTGAAGCTTCTGGAATCCTGGCGGGAGGCAGTGAGTGGGGGTGGAGGGGAAAGAGGGATCGTGTTTAGTGAAAGTGTTTAGCAGAGACAGGTGGGCCACATCCTGACATGCCACTTCCCCAACCCCCATTGCTCTTTTGGGGAGCTCTCTCGGCTCCCCTGGCACATGAGTTGGCGTTTATCCAAATATCTGCAAGCTGGTGTGCACGCTTCGGCTTTAAATCACTTGCTGAGCAGCCTGCACAAACTGGCCGTGCTCAGGGCAGCACCTCTCCGGCCCGGCCCTCCCGGACACTCTACCCGCCGGGTGTTGGCACCACTGGACGGGGCAGAGTCAGGCCGATCCAGGAACCCCAGCCAGCCTCCGGATCCTGTCCACCCTCCCTCCCAAGTCTCCCCTCATCTCCTCCCCACCCTATGTTCTTCACTCGCCTCACCACTAACCCACCCTCCATGTCTAGTGAGCTAATGTGTGTTTCTCAGGGCAGCCCCTCTCCAGAAACTGCTCTCACCAGCCCACCAGCCAGCAAGCGAGCCTTTCTACCTGTCCATGTGGTATGCCACTCTCGACTCAGGATTCTCCGGTGGAATTCTCCGATTGCCTTTAGAAGGAAACCTACAGCCCTAAGGCCATTCTCCACGTGTCCCCTGCCCACCAAGCCCCCTCTTTCCACTTCCCCCAAAGGTTGAGCTTTTCTTCCCTTTGTCAGGAACACTCAGCCCCCCCGGAAGAGCTGCCTTACAGGCCCAAGGCTCTGCTTGTGTTTCTACCACATGCCTACGAGCCTGTCCGTCCCTAAATGTCTTCATTTTGGTATCCTCACTGCCTGGCACATAGTAGGTGCTTAGGGAGGGCTCCCAGCGCCCTGTGCAGGAGCATCTGCTCTCAGCCTCCGTGTATCCTCAGGTCCAGAGCGGGGGTGAGGGGACCACCAGGCACCTGCAAACGCAGGAGGAAGAGCCCTGGGTCACAGGAAAGAGCACCCAGGCTTTCACTCTGCCCAAATGAGGCCGCGGGAGGGTGGGAAGCGCAGGTCACCCCCATGGCCACCTGGCTCCTGTTCTGCATCTAAGGCTCTGTTCACCTTGTTCGGGGAGACCCACAGAAGAGGCCCGGCTGTTTTCAAAAGAGTCAGCAAGTGAATTAAACGTAAGGGCAGAGCTGAGAGGCCATTTCGCATCCTTCCACCGGGGCGGGCCGGGCAGGGTGACCAAGGACCACAGGCCTCGGCTGCCCTGCTCCTCCTCCAAGAACGCAAGTCACCATCCCTCGGGCAGGCCGGAGTCAGTGCCTGCTGCCCGCTGGGGCACCAAGACTCTGAAGGGATGGGGAGGGGAGAGGGGAGGGGAGGGGAGGGGAGGGGAGGGGAGGGGAGAGGGGAGGGGAGGGGAGAGAAGAGAAGAGAAAGGTAGCGTTCAGTGAGCACCCAGGAGACACCCAGGCGGTCCCACCCCACCACCGCCACTGGAGGTGCTGTCACACCCCGCTTTACAAGCAAGGACAGGGACTGAGAGGCCTCCACCTGTCCGGGGGCTCCCAGGCTCGCCTCACCGGGGTCAGGACTCTCCCTCTGTGTTTTCACTGTCTGCTCAATCACAGCCTTCCAGGAGACAGGGAACGGAAGAACCAGCTTTGTGGTCTGGTTCCACACCAGTCTCTGTAGCTCACATGGTCAGTATCACAGACTCAGCTCTTACTTGGATGAGAATGATATTATGTGCCTGAGGGTTTACCATGGGCCTTATTGGTCGGGTTTAATGGCCGTAACTACTCTTTGAGAAAAGTAAGGTGCTTATCTCAAGGCCTGCTTTCCTGGACTCTGAAACAGAGATTAGTATACCATGTCCCAGGCACACAACCAATCAACGGGGAATCTGGGACCTGAACCCAGAAAGGGAGCCCCTCTGCTGGTCTTAAGAGGGCCCAGGACCGAACAGAGAGCTGCTTGCTCTGTTGGTTTCCCTGCCAGGAGACTCAGGGAGGGCACGGGGGTGGTGTTAAAAACAGGGGAGGCCTGGGAGCTCCCAGCCCCTTGCTCCTGGGCGGTCTTTGCCTCCTTCTCTTTAAGCCCGATTCCCTGTACCTCCCAGAAACGGAACCAGGGCCTCTTCTTACCTGCCCCAGACCCAAGGGGAGGGAGAGGGAGAGGCTGGGGCTGGTCAGGTGCTGGGAGAGTCCTGGCTGGGGAATGTTTCTCAGGAATATCAGTGTCAATACCTTAGTGAGCCATAATGACATAAAGATCTGGTCTGCACGAATCACCGTGGGCCTGACTATTCATCACTCTAGTAACAGCACAGGAGTGGAGCGGACCTCCTGTGGGTGCTCCACGTGAAGCAAAGGGCGCCGCTGTCACAGGAACGGAACCGGTGAGAGAGGCTTTTTAAAGTGGCAGGTGACTTAAATACCATCACCTGCAGGCTTACCACCACAAGATCAGCAGAATCAGTCCAGCCCTGCTCCTGGGGAGGAAAACCTCCCAGTGCGATGACTGCCCTGGCCAAGTCATTTCTCTGCTAGCAAGAGGGTAAATGAGCAAATGCCGCGGGGATGCGTGGGGAGGCAAGCATGACCTGGAAAGCTGTGGACTTGGGGGGTGGCTGCAGGGACACTCTGTGGTAAGGGGGTGATGGGCTACTTCTGAGGTCCCAAGCAATGTCCCTGCCCCACTCACAAGCCCAGGAAGGGGCACTGGACCCAGAGTCACAAGACTTGCTTGGAGCTCTAACTGGCCGAAGAGGAGATGAGCCCCCCACATCTCCTCTCTGGGCCTCGGTTTCCTTCAAACGAGGGCCCGGGTTGGTGTAGTCTCATGTCCCTTCCAGCTCTGACGACCGTGTAGATTGCTACATGGCAAACACTTGGCGAGAAAAATGGCCGTGAGGCCTGTGGGTGTTAAGCAAGCCTGGGTCTCTACTGAGGCAGAGGCCAGACCCACCAAGAGCCAGCCAGGTCAGGTGGTCAGAACTAGAGCCCCACCAAAGTGTCTAGGAAGTGCGCTGACACAGGGAGTCAGCCAGTACTATGAGGTCACCACCTCGTCCCTTCCGCACTGTGGCAGGCTTATGGGTAGTGAGGTCACGAGATGAACAAAATACCTTCCCTACCCCTCACACCTGGCTGACACCCCAGGTCTGAGTCAGGAGGAACCACAGAACCAGCTGAAGGCTCGGTCACTCACATTCACATGAGTCCTGTGAGGCTCATGCCACTGGCCTGCATCAGTGTTCAGTGGGCTCCTGCCCCATGCCAGGCTCTGCGCTAGGCATCGCAGGGGTACGTGGAGGAGGGCTGGTCTGTGCCCTAGAAGAGAAAGGGAGGCAAACCAACACTGCTCACCACCACTCAGACATCCGCGTCTCACCTCCACAACTCTGCACAGGCCATATCCCACCTGGCACTTCCTTCCTCCTCCCCCCACCTCTCTACCCGCCCAAGCTCTGGAAAGTCAGGAAGAGCTGGGTTCAAGGACCTCCTCTAGCATCTATGATAAAAGACAGTATCCACTGCTCAGACATATCTCATAAAGATTACATAGAACAGTGGCCTGTCGAGGCCCTTAGCAAAGTGTCTGGCATTAGGGGAGTCATTCATAACTGCTTGAATTGAAGGCCTTTGGTGACCAGGTAGCCTCCTGTGACTTTCCCCTTCCCTGAATTCCTGCAACAAGAAATGACTCAGTGCCCTGGCCTGTGTGGCTCAGTTGGTTGGAGCGTCGTCCTGTGCACTGAAGGGTGGCAGGTTCGATTCCCAGTCAGGACACATACCCGGGTTGCAGGTTTGATCTTCAGTCAGGGTGTATACAGGAAGCAACCAATCGATGTTTCTCCCTCTCTCTCTCCTTCCCTCTCCCTCTAAACCCAGTAAAAAAGAAACAAACAAAAAGAAACCATATCGGACACAGACAACAGGGGGGTGAGGGCATGAGTGGGGGGTGGGGTGGGAGGGCAATGGGGGTATAAGGACACATATGTAATACCTGAATCAATAAAGGGGGGGTGGGGAAAGACGCCAGCACTAGGTCCAGAGCCCACCCTAACTCAGAAAAAAATAAAAAAGAGAAAAATATTTTCTTATTTCATTAAATAGTCCAAAATGCTATTTGTTTAAAACAATTAGAATATCTGATTCTAAAGTAAATTTTTTTAAGTTGTGGCATTTAAACCACGTGAGTTTTACACATTATTTTTTATAGTAATTAATTTTTCCTTATTGTTCAAAATGTTATTGACAAGTATCTAATGTCATATGTTAGTTCAATTTGTTGTGAAAATGTTACCTATATTAAAAGTTAAATACTTGTAAAAATAAATTAAAAATAATAAAATAATAAAATTTAAAAAAGAAACCATGTCCTCAGGTAAGAATTTTAAAAATCTTTAAAAAAGGAAAGGAAAAAGAAATGACTGAGCAGCTTTTGGCCCTTTTCAAACCCCGCTTTTTCCTGGTGCCAGTTCTCCTGCCATGTGTAGCTCATTTCCCGCAAATGCAATGCAAACTATGCTTTGTACACAGTGGTCATTCAACAAATATTTGCTGACTGATTAGCCGGTGAAGAGTAATGAAGGTCTAAAATAACACAATCAATTTCCCAAACATACGTGAGGCAAGTAAGGGATGCTTCCGAGGAGAACGAGGTGAGCCAGGTCCTCAGCGCTCTGCCCCTTGGCAACCACTGCCCCGGAGAACCTACCCCACAAGTCCCTGAAGAAATGAGCCCTAGCCAGTCCGATTAAATGCCTGAGGCCAGCTGGGCAGGGTTGCAAAATTCTTCTCTCCCCCCACAACCTTCCATAGTCTTTCTGCTCCTACCCAAGATATTCATACCATGGGCAGGGGGCAGAGGCCAGGGGCCATCCCCTGGCCCAGGGTGGTGTGAGAGCAGTCCTTTGCTGGCCCACAACCAAACTTTCTCAAGGAACCTCAGAACAAAGATGAGAGGAGGGCAACCTGGCTTCTCAGCAGGGCCTCCCCAGGAAACACTCTGTTGGCTTGGAGTGGGGGCATGCTCACCACTGTAGGTTCGGCCAGTGACCTTCCTGACACGATCCTGCTTAGGTGGCTGCCTCACTCCCGACACCCCACTGTCTACCTAATCTCTCACCTCTGCAGACTTCAACGCTCCCATTTTCCTTTCTGATGTTGTTTTGCTTTTGCTCCCCCTCCCCCCTTTATTTTTAGGGACTGTCACTCCATGAACTGGGGAAAAGACCCCTTTTGGAAGTGGCAACCCTGATCCAGAAGTAGGCTGGGTCAGTACCTGCTGTGCAATCCACTGGAAAAGTCTGGGTTGCAAGAGGCCGAACACCTGAGTCAGCTGGAAGTTAAGCACTCTCAGGATATGAGACTCTTCTAGGTTGAGTCCATTTGCGGCCACTAAGGACCTATAGCCTCAAAGTGGAAACTGATCTCAGGATTTTTATGATGTTCAGGCCCACAAAGTCTCCTAAACCCCTGAGGTCCCCTAAGGTGTTCCAATTCCACGTTCAACATTCTTCCTCCCTCCTGCCCTAATCAGATGTTTTGACATCACTGAAATAGTGTGAAGAGCTGCTGAGAAATGGCACATTCAGGTGATGGGACCAGAGAGGCATGCAGACAAGTGTCTACATGTAAACTGGAGGTAAAATGGTTTTTATTCGTTTAGAAATAACTTCCCTGGACCATATGATTTCTTTGGTAACCACTGTTCAAGCTACTCAAGGAAGAGGTGGCCTGAGTTTGAAAACCATCTCCAAATGAGCTATTCGGCCACAAACAGTTGAGTTTATAAAAAAAAAAAAAAAAAATACCAACGGCACAGCAGGAGAACAGTGGTTCCAATTCTCCTCTTTCCAAGAAAGAGGCCTGTTTCTTAAGATGCCCACCGTCCTCATTCAATGGCCATCAATGATGAGGAGCCCTGCTAGGCCCTAGCATCACAGTCAGGAAGTAGCTCCATTCAGAGGCAGCAAGTCAGAAGCAAATCACTACCACCAAGCCACTCCTGCCCCCCAAACACCACCGGCTAGGCAGATGTGTGACACCACGGCGGTCTATAAGCTGTGGAAAGGAAACTCGGAGATAACGTCTGGCAAGCACTTAGGAAGATGTCTGACATATAGTGAGCACTCAGTAAATATGAATTACTATTATCACCGTATTCCCTCAGCTCTAAGTGTTAAGTTTTCAAAAATTTGAACATTTCTATAGTAGAGTACACCTTTCACTCCCTACACATAGGGGTCTTCTTCTTTTTTTTATTTTAAATATATTTTATTGATTTTTTACAGAGAGAAAGGGAGAGGGATAGAAAACTAGAAACATGGATGAGAGAGAAACCGATCAGCTGCCTCCTGCACACCTCCTACTGGGGATGTGCCCGCAACCAAGGTACATACTCTTGACCGGAATCGAACCTGGGACCCTTCAGTCCGCAGGCCAATGCAGTCTATCCACTGAGCCAAACCGGTTTCGGCCATAGGGGTTTTCTTATCGCTCTACCCCTCGGGCTGTTAGTAAATGAATGGGGTTTCCCACAATTGATGGGGCTTTTCTAATCAAAGCAATATGGCTAGAGTGGAGCAAGGGCCAGACACACACTAACCGGCTGCCTTCAGTCAGGCCTCTGAGCTCACGAGGGTAAAACAGAAGGGTCTGAGAGGGAGCGTGGACCAGGGGAAGAGAGGAGGTGGCCCAGAAGCTGAGAGCTGGAGGCAGCAGGCCTGGAACTGACACAGGAAAACTGCCTCAAAGGTAAAGCTGAGAAAGGACGTCTGCGTACCAGCTGGGTCAACTACCCATGAGGGGGGCCAAGAAGGAGGGGGGCAGAATGAGTGTCAATTCCTGTTCTCCCCAGCACTGACCCACAGCAGCTGGGGAGCCTGGCAGGAAGGCGACGCGGCTCCCTGAGCAAGAGGACGGGAACTGCCACAAGGCTGGTCTAGAGGAAGCCCTAAGGTGTCAGCCGAGATGGAACAAAGGAGACCCAGCCGCAGGGATGGGGGCAGTCAGCCGGGAAAGGGCGGACGGGAAAGCAGAGCAGGTCTGGGGGCCCAGGCCGCGAGGAGGGAGAGAAGCTCAGACAGGGGCCAGGGGAAGACAGAGAAGCGAGGGAGCAACAAGGGAGTGTAGGGATGTGAAACTGGGGGAAGTGGGAGGGGCAGAGAGGAAGAGGTGGGCGGAGGTGATGGTCCGGGGGAAGCGGGTCGAGGGGGAGGGGCCCTCTGCGGGGCAGGTGGGTGGGGAGGGTCGGCCCGGTGGAGCCTGGGGTGCGGCCCTTCCCTCCTGCCCCAGCTTCTCACCTTTGACGTCGTTGGCCAGCGCCTTCCACATTGGGGCGAAGGCAATGCAGTGGCCGCACCAGGAGGCAAAGAACTCCACGGCCCAGGCGCTGCGGGAGTCCTGCAGGGCGCCGCGCACCGAGTCCGCCTGCAGCAGCGTCAGCGGGTCGGACGGCGAGTAGAGCGCCGAGCGCGGGGCCGCGCCAGCGCCGGGCACCGCCAGCAGCAGCAGCAGCAGCAGCAGCGACGGCGGCGGCCCGGAGCAGTGGCCGCACCAACCCATCCTCCGCGCTGCGCCCACCACTGCGCGCAAGTTTCGGATGAGTTGGTGCTCGTTGGCGCCGCCTCACCTCCTGCCTCCGTCCCGTGGGAGGAGCTACTTGGCCCCGCCCCCGCCGCCCTGCCCTGCGCTTCGTCGCCCTGCCCCTCCCGCGGCCAAAGGGCGGGAGAGCGGGCGGGGGCGGGGGCGGGGGCGGGACCTACGGACCCACGTGCCTGAGCCCAGGCTGGACCGCGAGCGCCCCCTTCGCGGTTTACCGAAGCCTCGGAGGCCCGCTGGTCCGGCCTTGGATCCAAGGAAGCGGGGAGCGCAGCCCAGGCCCTGGAGCCCTCATCCCCACATGGAAGGAGTGGGGCGTCCGCGGGTCACAGGCCTTGTATCCAACCGAAAATGAGTTGGAATAAGCGATAAGACGTTGTAAATTAAAAACAGGTGGGAGAGAAGACGGTCCGGAGGTAGGACAGTCTCTGAGTCTCTCACCACCATGACTCCCACAGGGATCAGAAGTGTCCACACCGCCTGAGGCCCGTGACCACTCAGCTCTTTCCCATACTTCAAGGGGCCTGTAGCTTCCCTGTCTGTGCATCCTAGACCCTGTGACATCCCTGTCTGCACACCCATCCACGCCTCCTGCACAGAGCCACTCCTTGGCCCCTCAAGAGGATAGATAGACCTGGGGGAAAGCTGATGCAATCTCTAGAAGCTGACCTGGCGCTACTGGGGCAGTGAGTCCTAGGGTCTTGGGAACCATAGTATGATCTGAGAAGTGAGGAGCAGGAGCTTGGGGGGGCACATCCCTTAGCCCATGAGTTTCTTGCTCTTTGAAAAGGGGCATGGTTGGAAGAGGGCCAGAAAGCTCAGAACCCCGTTCTAATGAGGTAACATTTGAGCCAAAGACCCAAATGCGATGTTGGAGGAAGCCTTGTGGCAATCTGGGATGAGGGCGCTCCAGGGAGAAATCTGGAGGTTGGGGCTTTTGTTGCCTTCCTGTGTTCCTCTTCTCTGTGCGCAGCCTTGAACTACACAAAGAAATTACGTGTTGACCGGATGGAGTGTTAGTACCTCCCCAGCTCCTCCAGCCAACTCCAGATACTGGGTACCCTCTTCCCTCACTTCTAGCAGCCACTGAGAGCAGGCCTGGCCCAGGGTCATCATGATAGAAGGTTCTCTAGTAACCTTGGATTCCAGGGGCTGGAAGGATTCCAGTGGCCGGATCAGGTGCCAGTAAAAGTCAAATGCCTTCAAATGTCTTCATTGTTAAGCAGTAGTTATTTCCCCCGGGGGCCTGATAATTAAGGAGACCATGTCTGCTAAGCATGCCGGCCTGAGAAAGACACCCTGGATGAGTACACAAAGATGTGCTTGCTCACATATCTGTTTCAGCGTCAGAAATGGAAAAGAATGCAAACTGCTTGAATAGATTAGAGGTCCTTTCTTGGCAACGGGGCCAGAGAAACTGAGAGTTATAACATCTGGGGTTCCAATATCTTGGAACAGGGACTTTTGACGTTTTAGTCTCGGAAGCCTTTGTTTAAATAGAATCTTGAAGGGAAGCTTAAACAGACAAAAGCAAGCTGAAGGTGTGGCCTAGAGTGAGTCCCTCTTTCTGTGGTCTTTGGGGCTTCTTGGGAGCCCAGGGCTCCCCGTGTCACCGTGTGAAAACCACTGGTCTAGAACTGAGAGCAGAAAACGAAAGAGTCACAGTTTGCCCTGCTTGCCCTTCCAGAAGCTTTGTGGGATGAAAAGGTGGCAGAGAAGGAAATCTACTCAGGAATGGGGTACAGAGAGGGACAGAGTGCTGAGGAAAGCATTGAAACTGGGGGCACTTAGGAGTACCTACCCAGGTCTCCTGCTCCTCTTTTTTTAAAAATATATTTTATTCATTTTTTATAGAGAGGAAGGGAGAGGGATAGAGAGCTAGTAACATCAATGAAAGAGAAACATCCATCTGTTGCCTCTTGCACGCCTCCTACTGGGGATGTGCCCACAACCAGGGTCCATGCGCTTGCCCAGAATCGAACCTGGGACCTTTCAGTCCGCAGGCCGACGCTCTGTCCACTGAGCCAAACCAGTCAGGGCCCTGCTCCTCTCCCTACAAGCTGTAGGAAAGTGGGCCAAGATGAACCCAATGAGAATAATAATAGCATTAGCTGATACTTTGCACCTGCTATTCTAAGCACTTACAGATATCACTCATGTAACCCTCACTCCAGCTCTACGAGGTTGGTGGTATTGTTATCCCATTTTTACAGGTGAGGGGACTGAGGTGGAAGAAGCCTGCTGACTTTGGCACTTGTGATTCATTCATGCGTTATGCATGACATAAGAGGGAATTGGGGAGCCGGTGAACCAAAAATGAGGTAGATGGTGAGAGGAATGCAGCTTATACACAAATACAGGTAATTATCATGAGCAACAGAATCGTTTTGGGTGAAATATGTCATCCCATAGCAGAGCATTAAGTGTCTTGCCACTTACTCATTTGCAATGAGGATCAGAGAGGCATGTAGCCGGAAGGCATGCAGCAACAGAGAAGGGACCTTTGCTTTGTGCCTTCACAACTCACCTCGAGGCCTTCCTGACGCACCTTTCCAAGCTGAGGTGGGCTAGAAAACCAGCACTGAAAGCCACAGAAGAGTGCTTAGAGTCTGTGTGGGTCAGGCACAGAGGAAAGTGAAGGCACATTCAAAGGGCTTGCTGAAGGGGGTTCATGGGGTTAACCGTTAACTTACAGAGGTGTGTCAGGGTAAGGGGAACTGACCAGAGCTGTGAGGTCCCTAGCACCCAACAGCGGCAGGAAGTCCTTTCAGCGCTCTTCCCCTGGACGGGCTGAGGGGAGGGAACTCTGTGATGAGGGGGTGGGAGCTGCAGTCCAGGAAGAGGGCCGTCCAGCTGGGCCTGTAACTGCCACCAGCACAGGGAGGCAGGGAGGCACCAGGAAAGTCTCGCTTTGACCTCTTTCTCCTCCATCCTCTGTTGTCTTGCTGGGGCTTCCCATCGGCCAAACCCTGTCAAAGCCAGAGTGTGAGGCTGCCCTGATGATAGTCCATAAAAGTGGGCTTTCAGCACAAAAGGCAACTTACAGGCGGCGGGAGAGAGGAGAGGACTGTGCCCAGTACAGGGTCCCTAAGCCTGGGTCCTTCTAGGCCTCAGAAATGAAAACGGACAACTCGAAAACCCCAGCTCCTCCTCCTCACCTGTCCACACGGGGCCCAGTTGCCCTATTCTCTATCTGGAGGGGAGACTGAGGCCCAGCAAAAATGAAGGGTCTTGCTCAAGGCCCCACAGCAAGGTAATGGCAGAATCCATTTTCTGTTAGGCTGTCACCACGGCCGTTGCAGCATTGAGAAGGGACATTTGGGGCAGAACCCTGTGTTCAGAGGGAGCTTCCCTGGCCCCAGGTTGAGAGTGGGAGAGGCATGTGTGGGGACAGTGCATATATGAGAACTCTGTATTCAAAGGAATAGGCACACACACACTCACACACACACTCACACACTCACATGGACACGCTAATTATTAAAAGTTGAATGACTTTGGCTCATGCTGTCTCTTTTTTTAAAATTTTATTTATTGATTTTGAGAGAGAGAGAGAGTGACATTGATTTGTTGTTCCACTTATTTATGCATTCGTTGGTTAATTCTTGTATGTGCCCTGATCAGGGTTTAGAACCCACAACCTTGGTGTATCAGGATGGTGCTCTAACCAACTGAGCTACCTGGCCAGGGCCTCATGCTGTCTCTTTTGATGGAAATAGGCAGGGCAAGCGGGGTTAAATGATGGGAGGCCGGGGAGACTGAGGCTCAGGCAGGCTAAGAAAGCTGCTCCGGGTTATGTGTCCAGGAAGTAACATACTGGACCCAACAGACCACTCACAGTCCTGGTGCCGGAAGGAGCGGGGGAGAGAAGGAGGCAGCAAAGGCCGCCCCTTCCTGGAGCCATGCTGTTCTACCTCTGCAATCTGGTGGCTTCCCACGTTCCAAGATAAAACATTTTAATCTTTTCCTGTCTCTTTGAACCTCCAGCACCCTCATAGCCTCACAAGAGACCTCCCTTCCGTCGTTTTGATGACACAATAGAAGCCATCAGATGAGAGCTCCTTTCCTCCCACCATCAACCTGGCACCTGTGCTCACCTTGGCTCCCAGCTCCTTCCTCCCATCAAGGCCAACCCCTCCCCTGGGGCTCTGGGTCAGGGCCCTCTCATCGCTCAGGGACTTTCCTCCACCCGCCCTTGCAAAGCTAACTCTGGTCTCCACGGGGTGGGTTTCTCCAGCAAACAAACATGCTCTCTGGCTCCCACTAAAAGCCGACAAGATGGAACTCCTGGATGAACATCCTCTTTCCAGGTATGGCCCCATTTCCTTCCCTCTCTTCACAACCAAGCTTTACAACAGACTTGTCTGTGCTCACTGCCTCCACTTCCTCACCCTGCCCTTACCCCTCAGCCCACTCCTGTCTGGCTTCTGCCTCACCACTCTGCTGAAACTGCCCGCCACGGTGAACAACCTGCTCCGTGGTGCCCCACCCAGTGCTCACACCTCTTCCTCTTGCTCACCCTCCCTCCGCCTTCGACACAGCGGATGGCTCCATCCTTGAAACACTTTCTTCTTTCGGCTTTTAGTTGAAGCCACGTGAATACATCTTCTATTGCTGTAGTAACAAGTTATCCCAAACTTCGTGTCTTTAAAACAATGCCAATTTATTACCTGACAGTTCTGCAGGTCAGAAGTCCGACAGGGGTCTCACGTGCTAAAATCAGTGTTGGCAGCGCTGAGCTGGAGGGATGTGGTCCAGGGTGTCCCTGCCGCTGGACCCTGTGGGCTGTGGGGAGCCAGTGCCGTCCTGGGTCCTGGAACGTGGCAGACCAAGCCTCCACCTTCAGAATTCTCCACTAGCCTCTAAAATTCTTCCTGTGAGCTGTGCCTACTGTGGCCTTCCCCTTTGCTGATAATGATGGCACCACACACACAAATCCAAAGATATGCAAATTGTTTTAGGTAGGTAATTTTTAGGGGCTAAATAGAGACCATTATTTGATAAGCGTTTAATGTCCTTATTGAGAAACAACGGCTGCCTTTCAACTCAAAGGCTGCCGTGGGTAGGACTGAGGAGGAAAGCACCAGGGATTTCTAAACAGGATGTTGAAGCTGCCATTCCTTCCTTTGCCCTATGAGAGCAGATATGGCTGTGAATTCATAGACAGGAACTGAACTTATGTGGTCCTCCTGGCTGCAGACCTAAGGTGTTTTCTCTCTTCTCGGCTTGTTTTCTTTGGATCTGAGACCTAATGCCGGTGCTCATCTTTGGACAGATGCAACACAGAGTTCTTGATCCACTATCTGGATTCCAACCCAGCCCTACCACTTGCTGAATGATACTGGGCATGTTAATTACCTTCCCCAAGCCTCAGTTGTTTTATCTGTTAAATGGGTCCACTGATAGTATCTGTTTCATACATGTGAATGCTCAGAAGTAAAACGCTTAGTATGGCAACCAACAAAAGAATCAGTCATGTTGCTTATCATTATTATTAACCTCCAAGGGGAGCAGGCCAGAGGCTTGGGAAATGGTGCCACCGCATTACATTCTTAAATGGTTGCACTTCATCAGAAACCAGCAGATACTTCTGTTTTCTAGTCTGGGTCTCTCAGAAATGCTAAAAATAATACAGATACTTCTTGCAACATTGTGTTGTGCATATTTTAGGCCACAAGCAGGAATTATCAATATTGCAGCTCCCAAGGAATTCCTGAGGGAATGCTTTTCTCTAAGTGAGGAAACTCAACCTTGAGACCCGCAGTAGGAATTTGGAGTTCTAATTCCATTTCGCTCAACTAATCATTTGAATTAATTTTCTCAAAATAGCAGCAATGACACTGGCAGAGCAGTTAGGGAAGTTATTTAGGTGATTATTATTTTTTAAATATATTTCTTTATTGATATCAGAGAGGAAGGGAGAGGGAGAGAGAGATAGAAACATCAATGATGAGAGAGAATCATTGATTGGCTGCCTCCCACAGGCCCCCTACTGGGGATCGAGCCCGCAACCCGGGCATGTGCCCCTGGCCAGAATTGAACCTGGGACCCTTCAGTCCCCAGGCCAATGCTCTATTCACTGAGCCAAACTGGCTAGGGCGGTGATTATTATTTTTAAAAATATTTTGACTTACTTCAGATGGGCCATCACACATGCCCCTTTGTGTTGTGGGAACTCAGAATCCTGGAATGTGTTTGGAAGAAGTGTGGTTTCGAATTTCCTGACATGCATTTTTCAGGTGGGGAGACACATGCATGAAATGTGCTTGTTTTTTTTTTTGGTTGTTAATCCTCACCCATGGATATTTTTCCCATTGACATTTTAGAGAGAGTGGAAGGGGGTGAGGGTGAGGTAGAGAGAGAGAGAGAAACATCGATGTGAGAGAGACACATCGGGGATTGAACCTGCAACTGAGGTAGGTGCCCTTGACTGGGAATCAAACCTGAGACCCTTTGGTGCTTGGGCTGACACTCTAACCACTGAACTACACCAGCCAGGGCATAAAATGTATTTTTAAGGATATTCTTGTTCAACGTCACTGGAAGAGGATAAGGTAGCAAGCGACTGTTTACTCTGGAGAAGTCTCCCGATGTGAGTAATTATAGGTCTTTCCTCCGAGGCCATTCCATTTGTCCAGAGGAGGGTCCTCCAGTCTTCTTGCCGTGGCCTCATTTTTGTGCTGTGCTGTGTTCTCCAGCTCAGGGCCTCCGGTTCCATTTCCCCCAGAGAACCACTGGTACCCGCGGCACTGGAGAGGGGTGCGCAGTGACCCGATCCGGGGTAGGGATGGGTGCCAGGAGACTCTACCCGATCCTTTCAGACTCGCGTCAGTTTCTCAGTTTTCGTTCCTGCTGCGCAAGGTCACGAGCAGACCCGGCCTTGGCCCTGGAAGGCTTACCAAGCGCCCTGTGCCGGGGCTGTGCGGGACGGCCTTCCTGCTCTGAGTCGCCGTGTGCTCCTCGCTCGCTTAGGCGCAGGTGGCCGGGCCCCCGGCACGCCCTCAGCCTCTGTATTTCAGAGCCGGGGGTGTCTGGCCATGGGGGTCGAGGCATCATTCCAGGGGCTGATCGTGTTGGCTCCCTCCTCTCTTGCTGTAAGTAAACACGGTGCCACCGGAGCGTGGAGTGCTGTTGTCTATTCTCAGCAGCCTCACATCACACGTTGGCCTCTTCCCCGGAGGACACGTAGCTGCCCTTTAACCTTGGCCACGCAGCCTGGCTACCCAGGAGTGGTGAAATAGATTTGGTGCGATGAGCCGGTTATGAACGAAGCCTAAAACTTGTCCCCCAGGTCCCCCTCCCAGAGTACTGTCGGCCTCTGGGGTTGGCGGTAAGGCTCACAGGAGACTGAGGGGCTGGGACGACATCTGCGGGTGGAATAAAAATCGCTCCTATTAATTGCCTGTGACAAAGAATCATAAACAACAACACAGAAACACAAATGGAACCCACGAGGTAACCTAACATGCTCAGCAAGTCGCCATAATTGCCCTTTGGTCCACCGCAGAAGGGAACGTAAAAACCCACCTCAGCCCCAGCCGTTTGGCTCGGCGGACAGAGCTCAGCTGCGGATCGAAGGGCAGGCACCTGGGTTGCAGGCTCCTCCCGGCCCAGGGCCCTGGTGGGGCGCCTGCAGAGGGCAACCGATTGATGTGTTTCTCTCACATCGATGTTTCTGTCTGTTCTTCCCTCTCTCTCCCATTGTCTCTGCATACCAGTGGAAAAATATCCTCGAGTGAGGATTAAAGAAAAAAAAGTCCACCTCAGGTACAGAAACGGACACAATCACAAGAACCCACTCGCAACCGGGCCCTGCCGAGCGGGCACAGGCCCCACACAAATGTGGCGAATTAGCCACCACCGACGGCTAGTCCCCAGCCACGATTCCAGCTGCTCACCGCGTGGGCATCCATTCTGGTGCCACACAGACACAGACACTGCCGTGGCTTAGAAAACACCTTTGCCACATGTTCAGATGGCCAACACAGCTCTCATCCGATCACCGCACCACGTTCACAGCCCCAACAGCACAGCGGGGGACTTCTTCGGGCGACATCGGCGGGGCGTTCACGCTCCCCATCACCCCCAGAGAGACGAGGGTGGGAGTGGGTGGGAACAACAGTAAAATGAACCGCTCAAGCAGCAACTACACGAAGGCATCAATAAGACAGCTTACCAGATGGTACCCCCACCTAAGAAAAGTCATTTGCACACCCAACACTGCACTCAACACACAGCAGGAGATGGTGAACTCGGGGTGGGTGGGGGACCAGGCAGTCGCCTGATTAGGCTGCGATGGCCGAATCCCAGCCTCAGGATACCTGTCCCTCTCTTTCTTTTCTCCCGCCGGAGCACACGCCCTGGGGTGGCCTGTGCTCAGGGCCAAGTGGGGTCACCAGTAGGGTCTCCCAATTCAAATGTGAGGCTGTGCTACCTTTTGGGTGACTCCCTCCTGGGGGACCACACGAACAGAGGAGGGGGCGACAGAACATCAGGGCACTAGGGTCCCCAGCCTGCGGAGACCTCTGACTTGGGTGGTGATATTAGATTAGAGGATACATCCAGGCATGACTTCACTCAGCTGAGACTCTCCTCCCCAGGTTGGATGATTGGGCCCAAAGGTTTGGGTCAAGCAACAGGGGCAGTGTGTTCTGAGGCTGCAGAAGAGGAGCATCTCGGGCCTCAGGAGCTCGTGCAGCGCAGCGAGGTGAGAACTTGAACCTGTCTCCTCACTCCCACAGCAGCCCCCCTTGGCCCTGGCACAACACTGATAAGAATGAGCACAGCAGCCTGGGGAGAGGAGGCGAACTCAAACAATGCTGCATCTGTCACCCCAGAATAAAGTCCGTCTCCCATTTTAATGGCTTGGCCAGGACACAGCGACTTGGGCTTTTCCTCTAGACCAACAAGAATCATTGAATTCAGTAGTCAAGGTGGTGAGGGCACCTGAACAGCCCTCCGGTATCTGCTGGCACAACAGGGCAGCTTTTGTGTTCTTGCCAACGCCTCCTGCTGGCCTGTGGGCCTCTCCACAGTGCAGGTAGGGTGCGGGGTAGGGGGAGGAGCCACAGCAGATGTCCCAATGCAGTCCCCCAAGACTCATTTTTTGACACTGGGGGTTCTGGTGGAGGACCATCCTCCAGAAAGGCCTGACCATGGTCCTGGGTCTGGTCTCCCAGGGACCATGGTGAAGTGCTGTCTCAAAATGACAAGCAGGCTCTGTGAGCACTGTATCCGTTGCGTTGTTCAGGGGCCCATAAACCCAGCTCCGCCTACACACCCAAGGTATTGATGGCAGACCTGGAGGTGTGTGCTTTACCTGCTACCTCAGTGGCTGTACAAGGTAGGTGGGGTGGGCTGTCGGGAAAGGCAGTCGTGTGAGGCTTCGGCTTCAGGCCTCCTGCACAGTCACAGCCGAATGGTCCTTGGGCCTGGAACACTTCCTTCATTGCCAAGGGAGAAAGCCCTCCCAGCCTGTGCGGCTTGTCACCTTGTGTGGGTTTGCCGTTCCTGCCGTAGATCAATGAATGCTCCTTCGCTCTGCTTGAGCACAGCTGCCATGGTCCTTAGGCACACCCAGCTTCCTGTATACTTCTTCCCACTGTAGCAGGCAGGGGGTGCGTGCAGTCACATCACCCCCTCCAGTTTCAAGTGAACCCGCTGGCCATGGGAGATTGACGCTTTGCAAGGCGCTGGATCTTGTGCACTCTCTTCTCTCTTGCTGTAAGGAAACCCTGTACCACTCAGGCCTGGGCTGCTGCTGCCTGCTCTCAGCAACCTCTGACCTGGCATGGGTCTTTTCCCTGGGTGGCAGTTATTTGCCTTTTAACCTTGGCCCCACAGCCTGGCCACCCAGTCCCATGCTCCACCTTTCTCTGTGGCAGTCAGGCCTCCCATTTCTGAGCCTTTCTGGGGTTTTGTAGGGCAGTTGTTTGTTCTGACAGCATTTACTTCTTGTAGGTACTCGCCATTCTTGGCTCTGCTATGTCAACTACCATCCTCCCATCTACCATTTTCATATATTTTGAGTCAAGGACAGGGATATTTAGTCTTTTCCTAGACTCAACCTGTCATTATGGTTGTGTCCTTAGCACCAAATACAGTATCTGGCACATTGTGGGCACTCAAATGTCTTTTATGCATCAAAGAATTCTTAGAATATGCCGCAATCTGGGCTCAGTCATTTTCCGAGAATTTCTTTAAGATCCATGGTTGTGTAGGGGTTAAAGGTGTGGCAGGGATGGCCATCAGGAGGCTACTGGAGGAACCCAGGTGAGATCATGGTGGTTTCTTCTGATCTGTGGGAGCAGAGATGATTCACTATCCTGAGGGCCATACACTTCAGGGTGCTCCATCTTTGAAATTCTTTTATTCTTCTATTATCTCTAGCTCTTCTCCAAGTTCCTATTTCTAGAAGTAAATTATAGCCTCCACACCTAGTCATCAGATGGCTGCCCTTCTGTTTTCCTGCAAGGGTGACCAACCAGAACTCAAGTCATTTGCCGTGAATTACAGGGAAGAAGCTCATCACTACAGAACACATCGTTCTAATTTACCTTGAGCTCTTCTCTGACCACTCCACCCTTGTTGGGTCCTTCCATTATGTATTCTCAAACCCACGTCCACTTCCTTTGCAGCACTATTGCAATTTGTCATGCCTTGTGTTTGATGACTTTAAGCTCCATGAAGTCAGGGACCACGCCTGTCACCTTTGCTGCTCCCAGCACTCAGCCAGTGCTCAGACAGGAAGGTGTGCTGGCCGCTGAGTGATGAACATAGGACTGCTCCCATGTGTGGGGCCAGGCACCCACGTGCAGAGTAAGTAGCTCCCACACACTGCTCACCTTATTCTACGGCCTGAGCACAGGTGCTCTACCACCAAAGAGAAATCAGGAATTAGTGTCCTTTGGGGAGACTAGCTTTCTAAACTTGACTCTAAATCATGAAAAAGTGAACACCTGACAGGGACTTAATTTATAAATCAGTTTATTTACAGATTTTCATCTTTTCTTAAAGTACATTTCAGTTAACAAATCTATTTACACAGGTGTACATGGGAATTCACCCCAGTTATTTTACAGATCATACATACAAACCACACCCTAAGTCTTGCGTGCAAAGTCGCACTGGATGTGACTATTGGCTGAAAACGACCTGATGACCAGGCTATTTACACATACACAGTAAACGGGTTTGTTTTTCATGTCTGCACGATACAGTACACACGCGGAGGCCGGGCCTCCCAGAGAACGCTTTGCAGTGTGTTTCCCGAGAAGGCTTTGCAAAGTCCGGAAGGAAAAGCTATTAAACATAGGTTAATTAAAATGACAGTACCTCCTTTACATCAGTTTACATTGTTTTCTTCACATTTTTATAATACAAAGATATTTTATTGAATTGCTGCACAACCAGTTTAAGATGATTTGTAAACATGTAAATTCCTACAATTTGCATTAAACATCATTGTAGTTTCTATCACTTGCTCTTTGAATTAATGTTTTACTCACTAGTATTGTTAAGGTAGTAAGAGAAGATGTAAGTTTGAACTTCTTGCAGAAAGTTATGAGTCTCTAATGCTGTGCGAGTACACACTTTATTCAAGTATTGCAAAAAGCTAAGGCCACTTTTTTTCAAGACAAGAAAGTGAACAAAATTGTTTTTATCAATAGGCCACAACACTCTTATGAGCAATGAAATCTCTTCTGAAAGATAATTTCTCAGAGACCTGTAGTCACAGAAGGAATTTTCTTTTCTTTTAGATAAAAGAAAAACAAATTACCTTCCTTATTAACTACCTTTGAGCTCTTCCCACTTTTCCCTAGAGTAAAAATTCCTGTTTAGACCTGAAGAGGGAATCTATACCCTGTACTTGTTTAACCCAGAGCTAAGCACCCTGGATAGCACAAATTGTTTTGGACTCAGAAATAAATCTGAAGCCTATATGTTGGTTTACTACTAAATTCTGAGTGCTATTCTAAAAGATATTACTGCTGATGCAAAGATCTTTTTCTTAGAGGAATTATGAAGAAAGTGAAAGAGGATGGGAGTGTGGGGAGAGGAACAAAGATCACAAAGAGGGAATATTTAGGTTCACGGTTAAGAGGCAGAGCTTGATTAAAAAGATCCCAATATGGAACAAGTGGCTGGGTATCCATAGTTATTCCAATCCTAACAATTATCACGCTTCCAATTATATCCAAATGGTTAAAATAATAAGAAATCTGCTAATTATAGATTCCTTTGTTTTCTGCTACCAAACTATGGATAATCTTTCTAGGCAAGAGTAAGACTGATCAGGAATCACTCTCATCTGGAGCCCAGGGCCCCTGGGCCAGTGAAGACGGCGGGAGCATGTGGGGACTGCTGCCACCACATTCTTGGCAGCATTCTTACCAGGAACTCTCAGCCCAGATTGCTGACTCCACGAACTTAGAGCATTTCTTTGCTTTTCTGGAATCATAATGTCACAAAGAATAAAGATAAACTTTCTTATTAAAAATTGATTTAGGTCCAAATTATGAGGATGTAGAAAAACAACCTATATTCCTATTATATTGTTTTTATATTCCTTTATAAAAAATTTACAGCAGCTGTAATATTCCAGGTATTGTAAGGACAATGTTATTTTACAAATGGCCGAAGGATGTAGACAAGATGTTGTGCTGTCTTCCAAAGCACACAAACTGGACAGAAAAAGCCTTTGCTTTTCCTTGGCCACATGAAGCACATCTCCACACCACTGGTCAACACCCCAAGAAACCCTCGCTTCTCTTAGTCAATTTGCTCACTATGGCTATGAGACCAGAGCTCAACCTCAAAAGCCCAGAAGAAATGCTGGCAATACATAAATCCGAGCGTTTCCCAAGACCCAATCACAACATTTAATCAGTGCTTTCCTTATTTGTCAAGAGCTATCACACCAGTCATTGTGCAAAATGCAAATAGTCCAATGTTATTTCAGTAAGTTTCTCATAATGACAAGATGAAACCAAGAGAAATGGAAGTGTGCATAGTGAAACATTTGAGACGCAAAGGCAAGTCTGGAAGGAAGATGCAGAAATGAACGAACGTGCACACTTAATGAATACACCATCTTTGGGGTTTTTCTAACATATTCTGAAGCTATAACATTCCAGGATATTTGTAAATAGGAATGCAGTGGATGTCTTACATCATGCTTCTAATCGGGACCTTCAATATTAAGGCATTTTACATTCACGCCTAAGATTATCCACATTCTTCTAGGTACTTGAAGGATAGGACTGAGGAAGAGGAATCAGTCAGGAAGGCAGGGCACCGAGGTCCTGAGAGCATCACACATGCTCTAATGTAGCAGCTGGAGTCTAGGTAATTTTTCAGATACAGGTTAACAGTTGTGAGAAGCAATGCTGCAAGAGAGGCAGAACTGAATAGTGTCTTTCAATCATGTTAGCTCATTCCTGCTACTGCAGGCGATCTTGGAAAAGCCTGTCTTTTCTTCACTGAATTAAACTGCCTTCTTTGATGTGTGTGTGGGTTTGTTAACATCGGAGGATTCCTGTGCAAAGACCACGAACCAGAGAAGCTTCAAGACGGAAGAGGAACTATTATAAGAAGGATCTTTCGCTTCTGAGTAGGGACACACATTTTCAACTTAATAATTTATCTTAAAATAAATTAAAAAAATGTTCCATAGCACAAAACAAGCACACAAACAACAGACAATATCTTTTTGTCTTTGGTGCACACACTCATTTCCTAAATCATTCAAGTAACAGCGTCTCTGATTTCTTGGGGAGAGATGGAGCTGGAAGTTTGAAGGCCAATGAATGACTTCCACTGTTGCCATGCCTGTATGCCTGAGATGGTCTTGAGGGCCTTGATTCTGGGAGCAGCAACGGAGGTTCAGAAGAGGAAGAACAGTATGGGGCAGGCAAGGGGCAAAAAAGCCAGCCCAGCATCGGTCCTTTGAGCCCAGTCTTTAGTGGGGGCATTCTTTGTTTTCATGCCCATACAGAGAAAACTAAAAATAATGCAAAGATTTCCAATTCTTTAGATGGTGCTCAGAAAGCAAGGATACTATTAGTTTCTGTTAACGTGACAGTCCACTTGGTGCTGCTCAACTACAATGGAAGAGAATGGTCTTCAAAGAGAAATGAACTCCAGAATGTGAAATAGGCACTCGCTATTAAACTTGCCTATTTAGAAGTGGTTAAGGACTTAATACTGTTTAGAGACTATTACAGACCAGGATTACATTTCAAAAATGGTATGATGCCTTTATCTATATACCTCTCCTGCCTGACTTCAGACTCAAGAAGTGATACCCTACTCTAAGCTACGAGGTAAGTCTGGTGTTTTCAGCCCTCATCTGAGACCCAGTAGGGGTGCTAACAAGAGGTGTAGAATTATATACTGTGTGTCCATGTCAGGTGTGCGACCCTGCCCACTAAAAATCAACACTAATTCAGTGGACAGTCCCTAAAGGTAGAGGCTGCAATACCAGATACACTGCATTGTCCCGTGGGCTCCAAACCAGTCGTCTTTGAGAACAGGTACCAGGTCCAGAAGCATTCTTGCTACGATGGCGATGGGGTGTGTATCAGGGGGCAGAAAGGCCCAGGACTCATATTAGCACTCAGTGTTCGATTTATTTGCAAGATGTCACACAAGTAGCACTCTCCCCTGTTTTTCACTGATTTGATTCAGAACATCAATAGTATCTCTGATCAAGGTCTCAAAGATCCCATCAGCTAGTTGCATCTTCACACACAACTCATCCTCATCATAGTTCACCCACTGTGCCTCCTCTTCATGGAGCTCCTGCACCTAGAATTTAGAAAACACAGAGGTTAGAAGTTACCATAAAAGCTAGGATGTGTATTATATTTGATGGCTTTGCAGTCCCATCCCTGGGAAAACAGACCAAGGAAATAAGCCAGAGAAAAAGGGCAAGTTATATGATTCTATCAACAAACTTTCAAAATTGCAAAAAGTATCAAAAAACTGAACTGCCAACTAAAAGTGGTTTCAAAACTGTCAAAATGGAGTTTAACAATATTCCAGTATTTTATAGTTAGTAAGGACTGCTAGCATGTTGTCTATGTTAAAAGAAGATAACGTGTATGAGAACTTGAGAGAAGAAAGCAAATTACTAGCTATATAGTTTTACAATTATAAAATGCATATATCCAAAGACAATATTGGGTATGATTCTGAGGTATCTATACAGGCAGTCCTTGGGTTACGTTGGACTCGACTTACGTTGTTTCGTGGTTACGTTGTCATCTCCCATTTACAGTATTTATTAAAAAAAAAAAGTTCCATCATTTCGACGTATGTACATATGTGCTTTATGTTTTTTACTATTTATTTACCACAAGTAAAGGTCAGGAATTGTTATCTTCCTTTCAATTTTTTTTTTTTTTTATTGTTTCACTTCATTACTGCTGTATATGTGCTTCATGTGAGTGATGTAGGTGCTTATGTAGGTGGGTTCCGACTTACAGCGTAAATTGAGTTACGTCGCACCGTAGGAACGGATCTCCGACATAACCTGAGGACTGCCTGTATATATAAAAGGCTAATATGCAAAGTATCCCCTTGGGAGTTCGACCAGGAAACCCGGAGTTTGCTCACTCTCTATGATGTGTGCTGACTACCAGGGGATGGCACAGAATGAAAGAAGGCCCCCGGCAGCTGGCCGCCAGGGAAGGAAGGCCCCGGCTGGCAGCCGGAAGGCCCCGATAGGCCCTGATCGTCGGCCAGGCCTACGGACCCTACCCATGCATGAATTTTGTGCACCAGGTCTCTAATTATAAATAAATGAATAAAATTTAATATGCATTAGAGTACTTTAAAAAATGTACTATCGCTTAAGCTTATTTTTGAAATCACTGTTATGCAATAATTGTTCTTTTTGCAGTTTAGGATTTTGGGATTCCTATGGTAAGCCATAACTAATCAAATTAGAACTGCCCCAAATTTTTTGCTTGTTTACAATAAACATTTTAAAAGCTACTTATAAAAGAAACATATCAGACTTATTATATGTAATGATGCCAGTGAGATGGAGGCTAGGTGGAGAAAGTAATTATAAACGCTGATCCAGTCCCAAACTCAGCAGTTATCGCAGTGATGGGGTTGTCTAACTAGAAGTCTAACTGGGCCAAAAAGCCATGACAACAGGCTCCCGACTTGCCCTGATTACAGTTGCATCTTGAAAAAGACAGAGGAGGCGAAGAGGGGAATGTACTCTGGTTTCCATTACGAGGAAATGAGAAGACTCCTGGGAGGAAGAGACCACATCATCCAGTAGCCTGGGCGAGCACGAGGGAAGAACAGTGTTGGCCAACACGTACCCTTGGCCAGGACTGACAAACACACGACAAGGTGGCTGCTCCATTCCTTCTCTTTGAGGGGGGCTGTTTGAAGGATATGTAAATATTCATTCCTTTGTTCCCTAACTTACGCTCCATGAACAGATACGCCACCCAGAAGGACTCTTGGGTCAAACATGTTTAGAATACTGCCTGTGCGAGTTTCACAATGGACATGAGCCTATTAAAGAGAATTCCACCAGGAAAGGACTTGTTTAACTCAGAGTTGCCTCTATGCGTTTTGTGTGGATGTATAAGAAATATTTTCACCTACCAAGGAACTGGGCTCCTCGCTTATAAAGATCGCTATATGTAACAGCCCAATGCAACACTTCCCAAGCTGGTCCTGAGAGAGAACCATGTTCTCTCTAACAAGTGTGTCCCCACAAAAGATTTTATACCCCCCCATGCATTTGTTTATTTGTCCAAACCAAGTTGCACAGCTTTCCTTTTTATGTTATCTCAGCCGTTAGCATTAAATCTGTTCTTTGAGCAATTTCCTCCCCAATAACATTTAGAAAGCACTGTCCTAAAGAAATCATTCTGCCCTTACAGTAAAAATATGGGCTCAGGACGTTATCCATTAGACCTCTCAGTGTACCCTCCATGAGCGCCCCCAGTGCTCTCATCAGTAGCAGCAAAAGCTTTGCTTCTCCTTAAGAACAGAAGCTATTTCCCTTTCAGCCGGTGAGAACTAACATGTTCTCTGTTTTGCTGTGGCCACCAGAAAGCACAAAGCCAACTTGGAACTTCAACTATGGCAACCGAGGGATCTTATAACCTGCAAATCTGCCTCCATTTTTTTCTTCTGGTTTTTAGAGTCTATTCTATTCTATTACAATTTCCCCTGCTCCTGAAGATGTATGTATGTAAATCAATGCGTACTCTATATAAGTCAATTAAATTACACTAACAAGTCAGTGTAATAACTTCATTTTCCTTTTTTTCAACAGGGTATTAGCTGGTAGGAAAGAGAAATGTGGACAGAAGTCAGCAACACATGTCAGGTCTTCCACCATATCCTTCGCACAAGATGAGGAAATAGAGATGTCAGGTAGGTGGATTTGTGCCTTTTTGGTTAAAGAACAAGACAACCATCAACCTGGAAGGAAGGTTGTGCCTGCAGGACTTGGGCGCTTCTCCCTCTGTGTTCCCAAGCTCTCCTGTCCTGCTCCACTGTAAAACCATCCCATGGAACTGTATTCTGTGAGCTCCTTGAGATTTTTCTTTTTACTTATGATTCTTCAGTTACCAGGACGGGAGTACAAATAGGTGTTACATATCTGGCATATGGATTTTTTAGTGAGTCTAAAAGGCTGTCTGTCTTTGGCTCTGTCCAAGGCACCATTTTTATCAATGCACTAGGTGAAAACAGGCATATCAATTTTAGAGGTACATGAAGCTGGGAAATACAACAACCATGTTGGAAGAAAGAGCCCAAAAATGTATTGGTACCTTGAAATGATGGGCCAAAGTTATCAAGATGAAATAATAAAATAAGGTCCTGTACTTGGGCCCAAAAAATAACTACAAAAGCACTGGTTGAGATTTTGGTCTTAGGGTTTTTCTAAGCTTTTGTGGGCTCCTTGAGAATAATACAGATGAAAATAAACAAATGTTATTAGAAACTCTATGAATCAAAGTACAGTCACATGCCACTGAAGGATGGGAATCTGTTCTTAAGAAATATGTCACTAGGCGATTTCATCATAGTGCAAACATCACAGAGTGCACTTACTAGTACACAAACTGGGATGGTATAGCCCCCTTCACAATCAAGCTACATGGTATAGCCTATAATTCCAAGGCTCCAAGCCTGCAGTCTGTTACTGTACAAAACAACCCGAGATTAAATCAAGCACAAGAGAAAATGATGTGATCAAGAAACTCAATAAACTGGAGATGTATTATGAGCCATCCTGCCTTACAGCAAACCTTTTTTTAATGAGTAGCAAGAGTGTACTCTAAAATAACGATAAAAAGTATAGCATAGTAAATACATAAGCTAGTAACAGAATTATGTACTGTACATACTTATATGTGCTACACTTTTATACAGCTGGCAGCACAGGTTTGTTTACATTAGCACCACCACAACACGTAATATTCTGCAACAGCTAAAATGTCACCAGCAATAGGAACATTTCAGCTCCATTATAATCTTAATGGAACCACAGCAGTATATTGGTCCACTGTCAACTGAAACATCCTTATGTGATGCTTGACTGTATAGTATATAGGAAAAAGGAAGAGGGTGTATGACTGTGCTAATGTAAGCACTTCACAAAATATTACATGGTCAATTCTGAGCACTGTATTTACAGAAGGGCACTGACAGAGCTATAGAAGGACTGAGAAACTCTATCAGACAACAGGAGAGATATCAATGTTTAGCAGGGAGAAAAAGACTCAGGTGAAACATGACAGCTGTTTCAAAGGCGTGTAGGAAGAATTAGAATTGCTATATAAAACCTCAAAGCAAATTAGAATTAAATATGTAAAGTTCAATTTAGGCTTAACATGAGAACTTACCAACATTATAAGTAGAAACTCAGGAGCTATCCAATACCTTATCAGATTATAAGGGGATTCAATCATTAGCCAGGTGGTTTTGCTGCAGGATTTGAATGTTAAGTGCAATTCTACTTACAGTAGGAATATTTTTCAAAGTTACTATATATAAAGGACATACAAAAGTTGGTCTAATTTTAGCAGTACTCCCTTATTCACGGTTTTGCTTTCCGTGGTTTTAATTACCCACAGTTAATCTTGATCTGAAATAGTAAATGGAAACTTGTAGAAATAAACAATTCAGAAGAAGCAACTGTTTATTATAACATGTTTAATATAATAATTTACCATGTCACAGGGGCTTTCAAAGGGCAATTGTCCTTTCGAGGCCACCCCTCCCTGTGTGGACCCCATCATCCCTGCCCGTTCACTCCAACAGTTACCTCCTCTGCATCATCAGATTTTCTCCTTTGAATTCCTCCTACCAGCCTATTTCTTTCCAGCAGAAAAAAACCCTCTCGTCACCAATTCCCTCTTTACTATTTTCTTTACAAAAAAACCCCTCCATTGAATTAATTACTGTGAGGATCAAATAAAGTATGAGAAAGGATGATGAACGGTGAAACACTAAACAAATGTTTATCTGAGTAAATGAAGCACTAGAGAGGTACATACTTGGGGAAAACTGATCAACTTAAGTATTACTATTTTTTAATTATATGAATGTAAATATAGACAAAATAGGAAGTTCAGAATGAAAATATTTAGAGATAAACCTAAACTCAGTAACATCTGAGTTTCCTAAGGTTTGCGACTCAGGAAAAAAGGACGAAAGACCTTTTTTCCCCTTTCCTTTTTGTTTGTTTGATAAACGTTTTTCTAATGCTACAGAAACGTAGCGCAAAATGGAATAAATCCTATCCAGCTAAAATTCTGAATAATGATGATGAAATAATTATTGCTAATATCTATTGAGTTATGTGCAGGGAACTGTTCAATATAGACATATAAATGCTCATTTAATCCTCTTAATAATTTTATCACCTCCATTTTGCAGATAGGGAAATGAGGCACAAAGGGGTTAGTTAGATGACTTGTTGGAGATTACACTCCAAGTAAGTGGTAGAGCAGGGATTTCAACTTAAGAGTCTACACTGGTATCTTCTCAATTCAGTTTCTTAAACTTTGTTATCTTAACTTTTTATTTCTCAAGTCCTCCACACCTACAAAATACTGTTCAGTTAAATATTCATCTACTGAGTTCAAAAGAAAGCAATTTTCAAAATTGAGGAGAAATGCAGCAGGTAAAAACTTTACGACGTTACTATTATAGACTTAAGGTCAATTCTATTCCCTTTCCTTTCAGGACCTAACTACATTCTGGTTTCAGAAGAGATGGTCAAAATAAAAACAGCTGTTATATATACTGACCAGGATATGATCCACTCGGTCTCTTTTCTTTCTTCCAAATTTCATCATTTTCTGCCAATCTGTTTTGTGGTTTGGCTCCTTTTTAAGACTGAACAACTTGAGTACTTCAGTTGCTATGAAGTTCTGTAAAAATAAGAGGAATGAATAAAACACAAAGTTTCTGAGATTTCATGCTTATAATAACGCAGCAAAAAGATTTATGCTAAAAATATAACATGTATAATAGAGTATACAAATTTCTTCCACTTACAGTTCCACTTAGCAATGTGAAGAGAAAAGCATTCCAAAAGCTCAGACATTACTCACTTAAAGAATTTTTGTTTTTACACAACATAAAAAAGTAAAACCCACTGATGAATCTGCAAAGAAAAATCACTTTAGAGGCTCCCAACCCAAGAACCACCATTAGCTGAGTTCAAGCTGGCAAAACTAGTTAAGAAAGCATAAAATAAATCTCTGACCCTGAAAAATCCAACATAAATTTGGGAGCAATGACATGCGAGCAAAGTACAAGGCTTTGGCTGGGAGAGTTTATTTTGAAGTATCAAGATTCAGTTAAACTTTAAAAATGTTAATCAACACTTCAGTGTAAGAAGCCTAATAATTTTATTGCTAGCAACATTAGGACTATCATCTTTTTAAAACTTTATGAAATGTTATTTCAATATTAAAATTAGTGGGAAGCATCATTGTGAAATATATTGCTATACACACTCTGATACTGCTGATATATATCATGTGTTTTGTGTTATTTTCAACTTATTTGTTGTTATTAATAATTTTTATTTTTATTACTTTTTAAGTATATTTAAGGTCTATTAAATATATATTTAAGTCTATATATTATTATTTATTAAAAAACAATGTTCTTAATGGAGGAAATGGCACACTTATGAATCAGAATCATTTGAAATGATTCTCAAACTATAATTGTACTCCCCAAACTCCACCACTCCCTGCCTACACACACACACACACACACATTCAAGGATGTATCACTGTGAGGGCTGAAAAAAATGAAGTACACTAGTGTTTTGAGAAAACTCCCAGGTGGTTCTGATAGTCCTCAAAGTTGAAAATCATTTAAAAAGTTTCTTTTCTTTAATTAATCAAATTAATCTTCAAAAAATTTTTTTTTGCTACTTACCTTAATCTAAGCAGAGGCTAGAAAACTTTTTCTGTAAAGGGCCAGATTATAAATATTTTAGCAGGAAAATAGCCCTATAGACAATATGTAAATGTATGGGTGGCTATGATCCAATAAAGCTTTATTTATAAAAACGGGTGGTGGGTTGGATTTGGCCTGTGGGCCATAGTCTGCCTACCCTGATATAAGCATATATCTTACAAATCCCTGTCAGTACAAATATTTTCTAAAGCTTTCTGTAGTCAAAAAAAAAAAAAAAAAAGCTTTCTGTAGTCAATAATACTGTCTGATACATTTGAAAGTTCCTAAGAGAGTAGATCTTAAAAGTTCTTATCACAAGGAAAATAATTTGTAATTATGTTATAATAACTAGACTTATTGTGGTGATCTTTTCATAATATACACAAATATCGAATCACTATGCTGTACATCTGAAACTAGTATGTCAATTATATCTCAAATTAAAAAAGACTTGTTTAGGCAATGCCATCACATTATATACCGGGATAATGTGTATGAACAGTATTAATGTATTTTGATAGTTCACATAAACTCCTGGATGGTGTAAGAAAATACACCAATAAGATGAGTAACTATGCTCTCTGGAAAAAGAAAAGCTCTCTATGATCAACTAAGTTTAGAAAACAACTCTAGAGCCTTACTCCTCAGAGTGGTTCTGGAATCAACAGCATCAGTGTCACTTGAGAGCTTGATAGAAATGCAGAATTTCAGGTCCTACTCCAGACCTACTGAGTAGGAATCCCCATTTTAACAAAATGCCCAGATGGTTTATATGCATATTAAAATATGAGAGGCACTGCATTGAAAATATAACCTTAGCTGAATTAAAGAAACATGTAAATAGGCAGAGAATTTCCACCAATGTAACTTAAAAGTTGGTTTGATGGGAGTCCTTGTAGCTTCAGGTCACTTCATCTTTTCAGGGGCTTCTTAGATAACAAAGTATTTTTTATACATCATATTACTATCCCACATATTTCAAAACCACATTACCAATTTGAAACCTCCAAAATGGAAATCAAATATGGAAAGGTAACACCTATGTGTCTAGGGCAGACATGATTGATACATGATGTTTTCAGATGTACTTCTAGAATATTATACTTACCTCTAAATTACCAAAAACTCATCAAAAATGCCTGAGATGCAATAATTTATCTCTCTGAAAATTTCCTATTTTTTTCTTAGACATTATAAATTGTATATATATAGGAAATGACTTTTAAAAGTTATATTTTGTTGCCCTGGCAAGTTCCTCAGTGGTTAGAGCGTCAGCCCTCAGACTGAAGGGTCCCGGTTAGATTCTGGTCAAAGGCATGTACCTTGATTGCTGGCTCGATCCCTAGCCCTGGTTGGGTGGGTGCAGGAAGCAACCAATCGATGTATCTCTCTCACACTGATGTTTCTCTCTCTGTCTTTATTGCCCCCTTTCCACTCTCTCTAAAAATCAATGGAAAAACATCCTCCAGTGAGGATAAAAATTAAGTTATGTTTTGTTTTGCAAATCTTGAGGATTCAGGATTCCCTCTTGTCCCCTCCCTTCCACTGTTCATGTTTTTAATGAATCAAGTATTTATTGAACACCCAGTATGGAAAAGGCTCTGAGGACAGAAAGGTGACTAATACAGGGGAGTATCTGTTTTTACAGCATGTATAGACATGTATAAATGAACAGCATTCAAAAAGGAGCTACTCTATAGTTTGCAGTTTACCTTAATTTCATCAAGGTTATTTGGATTTTTCACTCGTCGGAAATAATTAGAGTTGATTCTGCATGGCTTCATCCAGACAGGTTGATTCAAGTTGGGATCCTCAGCAAATATTTCCTCAAAAATCTCTTTTGTTAAATCAAAAACCGCCTTAATAGAGAAAAAATAAAATAAAATGGCTAAGAACCCCAAATTTCAGACAAGAGAGAAGTTTAAAGTTAGAATTATCCTTCCAAGTTACATACCTGTTTGTAGACCCTTTTACTAGTGCTTTCTATATCAAGACCCTTACTGGCACAGCCAAGCAGCTTTGCAGGAATACTGATGCTATGAAGATCATGACCTAATTCTTTCCATTTCCAAAGTTCTTCTGCAGCACTGTGCACAAGAACTTCTACTTCCTCTGCAGTATGTGGGACTGCTAAGAGTGTTTCACATGGCTTTTGGGGAGGTCTTTTAGGTTCTGCCATTAGAGGTACAATTGCTTCTTCTGCCTTGTTTTTTTGGATCTTGTGAGAAGAGCTCAAACCAAAATCTTCATCAAACCAGTCTTGATCATCTCCTAACACGCTCAGGAACTCACGGCTGATCTCAAGTTCAGCAAGTCTCTTAGCAAGCTCTTCCTGCCCACTAGCACCAAATACTGGACTCTCCTGCAGAAATGGCACATTCAAATAGAACACCTTTTAGTGACCTCAGATCACTTAAGGTTTGTTTTTTTTAAGACAAAGCAAATACATTATTTGTATATTTACTATATCTCTAGTAAATAAGCAAAACAAAAACTATATGGTGGTTACTAATTTAAGAAAAAAACTACCCTATGTCCCATAATTCTGTTTACATAAGCTCAATTTTTATAAAATGTTGGTTGATTAGTTTTTGTTTTCTTTTTGTATCATTATTATTCTGTTTCTGTAGAACTGTCTGGTCTCTGGGATTTGGAAATGGGATATGAAATTTCTCACCTTAGTGATTATCTGGCTCATGATACTCAAAATCATTACTTTTGTTCAACTGTCCATGAACAACCTAAACAAGTTGATGGTCTGAGTAGAAGTCACAGTGGATATAATTCAGTTTTACCAGAATCAATATCATAACTGGTAATTTTTGCAGAACAACTATAACTATGAGTAGATACGAGGACAAATAAATTCATAGGCAAAAAAGAACTGGGTTGAGAACCACTGTAAAGCTCCATGGGAAATCTGTTCAATGAATCTGAAAGGGAATCTATCTAATCTGTGGGCAGTATTCAAGGGTTGTCAATCCAACATAAAGCTGCCAGTGTTTGTGACAACCCTATAGTGACCACTCATGACATAACAGAGGACAATTATACTTCAGACAGAAAAACAGTTAAAGGCCTTTAAAAACTAGTACACTGATCTTCATCTAATAAATAACCTGCCACACACAAAATCTGAATTAAAATGCATGACAAAAGTGAGGTTAATTGACATTTCTTCTAGGCAAAATACTTACAGGTCTGGGACACATATCTGGAGAAGAAATCTCTTCTTTTTCATCATCCAATTCAGACCTTAAGAAGTCACCTGGAACACTTGGTGATTGTTCCTCAAGATTTGGGGATAGGCCTTGGGGTGGTACTTTCTTTTGATCATCAAGAAACTCCTGATTGCTAAGCTGGATTTTCTCATTCCTAGCTTTTTTAATTTGTTGTAGTTGACTGACTGTGTCTGTCACAAAGACTTTTAGTAAACTGTCTGTTAATAAGCTGACTGTTTCTAGTTGTTGCTTTGATTTTTTTTCCTCACTTACTGATGACCTCAGCTGAGCTTCCAACTGGTTCTTTTCTCTTGTTAAAAGATCCAGAAGTGGGGTAGAAGGTTTTTCTGAAATCTCGGGATACAGGTTCTCATCCTTTTCTGTAATCTGCTGTTGCTTCTTTAATTCTTCAGAAAAGGTATTGTCTAAAGTATCATCTTCTACAGCAATGGAAACATCTTCTGTGGCACCAGAAACAAGGTCTTTGTTTTCCTTTGAAGAAATCAGTGAATCCACTGGAGATTGCTGGTGAACGTGGGCTTCAAGAACCTCAGAAATGTCCTGTAAATGGTCTGTTTCTATTTTAAGGCTTCTATCAACTGAGGCTTCAATATCGTGCACACCAGGTAAAGATCTCTCATACAAATATTCAACTGCATCCTTTTCTCTGTCAAATGTGGGACCCTCTGTATCTTTTTGTTCTTGATTATTGTATTGATATTGTTCATCTGAGTAACAGTCTTCATCTTCATTTATGTCTACATAGTCTTCAAAGTTTTCTGGAATTTGAGATATTTTTTGTGGAGGAGCAAAAATACCATGCTTCTCTTTGCACACAAAGTACACAATGCCATCATATGTTCCATTATTATTTCCTTCAGGTTTATCCAACTCCACTCCAGCCCAAAATCCTTTAGCAAAACTAGTCACACCTTTGAATCGAAGAATTCCCGGCTGAACATTGCCAATCAATACCCTATCACCAATGTGGAAATCAAGTAACTCATCTGCAACAGGAACTGAGGTCAAAGAAGAGCATTCAGTAACCCCCTGTTCATGCTCCACATCACTGCGCTCCTTACTTTTCATGAGCTCAGTAGGAGACTTGAGTTCTAACAGCCTTTCAGAGTGGATATTGCTATGAATAGAAAGGCTTTTCTCACTGAGGCACTCACTGATTTCACCATCAGTACCAAAGCTGTTGGCTTCACTTTTAGAGCTTCTTGTTGGCTGTAACCTATCTCTGCAAGACAGAGAGTCTTTCCTGCGTGACAACAATGATGATACCTCAAAGTTACCTTTACACAATTCAGCTGAAATGTCTTTCTTGAAAGAAGACACTTCAAAATCTTCAGAGTATGATATCTCTTTAGGAGCAAGAAGATGTTCTGACAAAGACAAGTCTCTTTCCTTTATGTTCTTTTGTTGATGAATGCCTCTTTCTGATTGGATGTTTTGACTATGATCCATATCTTGATCTGATTGTCTCTCTTTCAATTCTTTTTTGTCAAGGTCTTCAATGGCTAAGCTAACTAAGTCTTTCTGAACATTTATAGCATCTAAAGAAAGACCTTTTCTTGAAAGAATTTCAGATGAATCTCCTTGTTCCAGGTCTAGTTTCAGTAAGACATCAGACTTCCTAGATTGTTTAAAATAGGCTTCTTCAACCGTACTCTCCTCCAACTCTGTGTATTTTACTTCTTGTATTTCTGATTTTTGATTAGCTTCCTCTTCAACCGTGGCACCTGAAACATCCAGAATTCTATTAGGGGCATTTAATTCTTTGGGAGGAGGTAATGAAGGTATATTTTCTAGAGAATCTCCAGATTCTGCTCTGATTTTCCTTGATGATCTAAGAATTGGTGACGAAGTCTGAAAATGCTCTTCTATTCGACTGTCCAATTCAATCACTCTCCTTGCATAAGCAGATAAAGACCTTTCTGATACTGATCTCTCAGAACCTGCCAATGCAGCATCTTAAAGGGAAAAAAATCACATAAAAATTATTTAATCACAATTTCTCAATTTCTGGAACCAATGTTTAAATAAAAGCCAAATCTTAGTTAATAAACACTTTGGTCAATAAATCTGACCTGTTTTGGTTACAATATAAGGTAAGTTTTTCCTTTAATAGAATATACTGTACCAACAATAAATATTTAAAATGACTGAAAATTTAAAGTTGGAATAATTTCTTGCTATTCTAACTTATAAAATGAAAAAAAAAATGGATCTAAGTTTATGGAGGCATTGTTTTACATGATCATTCTCAAATAATGCAAAAACAGAATTTTGTGACAAATACTGTATGTTATATAGTATATTTGTCTCTCCTTCATATATATATATATGAAGAATGTATTTTCCTGAGGATTTTAACTAAGCTTTTGAATATAAAAAGTGGAAAGGAAAAAGATAAACTATTTCTGCAAATATAACACTTTAAGAGCTTAAATAGCAAAATAAGAAGAAAGTAAGTAAGATCAGATGTGTTAACAAACCAAGAATTAAAATTTGAATTCAAATTGCTATTTCACCATTGTTACAAGGTAGGGTTTTTATGCCTCTGTTTTATTTCCTCATTGACTAATACTTTATTTTTAGTAACTCTTATCTTTCTTTGTATTAAATAGAAAAAAATATACTATATATAACCATTTACTCTGAGAAATAGTATAAGTTGAAAATATACATAATCAGAAACAGAATCTGACTAAGGAAGAATTTAGAGATGCTGATGATACACTCAGCCATTTTAGATTAATGTCTCTATGCCTCAGTTTTTAATCATAAATTTGGAACAATAAAGATGAATTTATATAACTGATGCATAATCAAGAAACCACTTAAAAGTATAAAAGTAACTTAAAATATTAAGTAATCTATTATCTTTAAGAAATTCATTTCTTAATCAAAAAGCTAAAGGGAGAATTGTGTAGGCATTAGCATAAATCCTCAGTCTATGTAGATACAGTGACTTTTTTTTTCTAGTTACATACCAGCATGTTCAGCAATAGACTCCAGGGATCCTCTGGAACGTTCTGAGTCCGTTAGTGATTTCCAATTCTTTGCTGTTTCAGATCTGAAGTAGAAATTAATGAACAGTAATAAATTTAAGGCTGATACTATAATAACTAATAACAGAGCAGTCAATTCTTAGAAAACCACTTCTTTCTTCTTATCCACAGGGTTATTTCCAACCTTTGCCACTTTCATCAAGCCTATGTCTGACCCACATCACTCTCAGCAAATGATCTTGCCTCTTTTAATGAGAAAAACAGGCCATCAGCATGAACTTTTTTGTCTTCAACCTTTAACCTACAAATTTATCTATAATCACAGCCATTCCAACTGCCTTTCCTCCTCTATGCAGGAAAGAAAAAGGTGTGTCTCTCATATTTATTCAAAGCTAATTGTTCAAATCCCATTCTGCCCCAAATCACACACATTTCCACAGCCTCATTGATGATACTCCTCAATTATTCATTCTCTTTTCTACAGTCTTTAGTCCTTCATTCTGGAAATTGCCCCCCTCAACTCATAAGTATGCCTCAAGCATAAAAAAAAATCCCCCTCTTAGTTCTTCATTCCTCCACCTCATGCTACTGTCTCTCTTTTGGCTTCTAATCCTGCCTTTTATAATGTTCTTAAATGTTACTATTTTATTATATTTAGTACTTGACTCCCTTATATCTCTCTGAATGCATACCTTCTTTGGGTTATGTTGCTATATTTTATGGCTTCAGCCACCATCTCATCCCCATATATCTAACCCTGACATCTTTCCTGGATAATTCCACTTAGATGAACTACAGGCACCTCAAAATTAACATTTTAAAACCAAAATCATGAACTTATCACAAAAGGATACCTGAAGATTATAGCTTTTAGGTTAATGAAACCTTGACCCAACCAACTACTTAAAAGAAACCTGGGAATCATCCTAGATTTCCCCTGCTTCCCTATCAGTCAAGACTTCTTAAATATTCCTGAAATCTATCTCCTATTCTCTATTCTTATTACTGCTGATTATCTGAGGCCTGGCTTAGACTACTTTCTCCCTACTTCTAGGCTTATTCCTTCTATCTTTCCTTCATATTGTAGTCAGAAAGATCTCTCCACACACAAATATGATTGTATCAATCTCTGATAAAAATCCTTCAGTAGCTTAATAAAACTCTAAAACCATTCAATAGTATATTATGTAGAAATTAAAATAAAATTTACAGTTTATAATGAAAAAATGTAACAAAAATACACAAAGATCTAAGCACAAAATATCTTAGAAAGAAATATATCTAATTGTTGACATTTAGTTTTTTGGGAGAGCTAGGTATGGTTATGATTTAAACTTTTTTTATTGCTTTCCTGAATATTCTAATAATAACAATAATAATAATAATAATAACTAATACATAGTACTAATTATGTGCTAGGCCCAATTCTAAGTTAAGTATTTT
Source organism: Plecotus auritus (assembly GCF_963455305.1). Lineage (NCBI taxonomy): Eukaryota > Metazoa > Chordata > Mammalia > Chiroptera > Vespertilionidae > Plecotus > Plecotus auritus. Next base: position 21,611,620 of record NC_137778.1, read on the forward strand.
AACCCTCATTAACATGTTCATTAGTAAGGTGTTACTACAGGAATATAAATCTCTACTAAAAAACTGAAGCACAACCCTGGCCAGTGTGGCTCATTTGGTTGGAGCATCATCCTGTACACCAAAAGGTGGCAGGTTCAATTCCCAGTCAGGGCACATACCCAGGTGCAGTTCAATCCCACTGAGACACATGTGGGAGGCAACTGATCAATGTTTTTCTCATATCGATGTTTCTCTCTCTACCTCTCTCTAAAAATTACTAAAAAAATTTTTTAAAAATTTAAAAAGCAAAAACAAAAACTGAATCACAGAGATATTAAACAACTTGACCAAAGTTGAATAGCTAGCTGGTACTGCAGCCAAGATTCAAACTCAAGTAATGATAATTTAGTTGTAATGCGTCTATTACTTTTGTAACAAAGAAAAAAATTTCCAAAATATTTTTTAAACCTTTAAAGGCTTTACATCTAAAAAATAAAACAGAAACTACTAAAAATAAATATACATAAAGTTATCACAATTTTTCTTTGTTTTTCTGGTTGCTTCTCACTCCAGCAAAATATTATGTTCAGCTTCTATTATATGCTTTTGGTCATTCATGAATACCCTTCTCTCTAAAATGTCCATTTCCCAGTCCCACTGACTGCCTAAGCCCTACTCATTGTTCAAAATTTAGTTTGAATATTACAACCTCACTTTTTTATATGTCATAGTAGAGGCCTGGTGCACGAAAATACGGGCAGTGGAGAAGAGTCCCTCAGCCCGGCCTGCGCCCTCTCATAGTCCGGGAGCCCTTGGGGGATGTCCAACTGATGGCTTAGCGCTGCCGCCACCGCTGCTGTGCTCGCCAGCCATCAGCCCGACTTGTGGCTGAGTGGTGCTCCCTCTGTGGAAGCCCACTGACCACCAGGGGGAAGGTCCAGCCCCACCCCCCACCACCCTGCTGCTACCGCCCGCTTGCTGGCCCCACCTCCCGCCGACTGGTTGTTCCGCTGGTCAGTCGATTTGCATATTAGGTTTTTATTATATAGGATTATGCATTCTTATGTTGCTACTCAGTGTCTCCTGTATATGCATTTACTGGTTGCATAGTATTCTATCCTGAAAAGGACCATAATTTATTGGGCTATTCACTCATTTTTGGACATAAAGATTGCATCCAATGTTTTATTAATATAAAGGATATTGTGATAAACAATATTCTTTCAAATAGAGATTTCTGGTAGCCCATATTTTCTCAAGCTAGATTTCCCAAAGTGGAATTATTGAGTCAAAAGTTACAAATTTTTGCCCTACGAGGCTCAGTGGATAGAGCGTTGACCTGAAGACTGAAGAGTCCCGGGTTCAATTCTGGTCAAGGGCACATGCCCAGGTTGTGGGCTTGATCCCCAGGAAGGGGTGTGCAGGAGGCAGCCGATCAATGAATCTCTCCCATCATTGATGTTTCTATCTCTCTCTCCCTCTCCCTTCCTCTCTGAAATCAATAAAAAAATATATATTTTTAAAAAGTTACAAAATTTTTTTTTACTTTTGAAACATTGGCAAATTATTTTTCAAAAGGTCTATACAAACTTACAGTGCTAAGATTAGCAATATTAGAAAATACTATTTTCATTGCACCTATCAGATTTCAGGATTCAAAATATATTTTAAAGTCTGTACCTTATTATAAATTTGATTTTTAATTATATCATATATAATAATTTTACTTCAGTGAAACTAAAAATATAAACCAATATTTTTACTATTACAATTTCACAGTTACTTAAGGTAGCTTCTACTAAAAGTCTTTCCTTATTCTTTTCTCAAACAAGGCAGAATATAGAGAAGTTATCAAAAATTTCTACCTGTGTAGTGGAAGGGGCTTGATCTTGGGTTTTTCAGAAGCTGAGGAGAGCGTTTTAATCTGAGGCTTGGCTGTTGGTGATGTTTCCAAATCTCGGCTAAGCTCGGCTTCCGTTTTCTTAATGAATTCATCATATGACTAAGTTTAGAAAAATCAGAGGAGTCACTATATAGAATTTTAAAGACTATTTTAAATTATAAAATAGTGTATTTTATAAAATCTAAAACAGTAAAATGTAAAAATCTTTCTCTCAGCATCAGTATTGTTCCTGAGATCTCTATCAAGAGTTATTTGTATAACCTTCTTGAAATAGTCTATGTATAAGCAAGACGTAGAATTGTAATCCTAATATCAATTAGGAAATGATAGTCTCAATCTGCAGAATCTTAATACTTATAAAGCAATAATTCAAGCCCTGACACATTAAAAAACTTCTTTAGCTGATAATAATTATTCTTTAAAGGATGGCCTAATACTTCCCATGGACTTTTAAAGAAGTTAGCCATTATGCTGACTTTCGATGGCAGAATGCTTTAAGGGGTAGCACTTACTAGAAATACACATCCTGAAGAGAAAGGTGTGGTTGGGAGTAGGATAGCTCAGAATTGCAGAGAATGTCTCCTAGTTATTAGCCATTCTGTAAATAAAACTTTCTTCATTTATAATTCTAATTTGTATGAAATTTAAGGCAAGCTCTCCATATATTAGATTTCTCCTTAGTTTTCTAAGCTAAAAGCCCTAGTTTTACAACTCCTACTATCCATATTACCTTCCTCTGAAGTCTTAATGTTTTAATAAAGTAACTTCTGGTATTAAACATATACTACAGCTAGATTATCTAGCTCACTAGGTATATATGAGGATGAGGATGTCTTAGATCTGAAAGTGATACTTATATACTTAGTAAATCTGTGATCAAATAAAATCCAAAAGACTCTTTTCAAAATGTGAATCGCTATGATTATATATTTCTCCATCATATACTATACTTTGAAAACCTAAACACAGAACTTTCTTTGGTCTTTATTCAAACCATTTAATAAAATGCTGACTAAAATAGATCCTTATGCACTTCTCTAGAGATCTTTCTGGCTAACCTATCCATGAATGAACATTTTTGAGCAATGCTATTCAGTCTAATAGAGTTCCTTTAGCTTTCAATGGCTCATTACCTATAGTAATGCTTTTAAATCCTGGGGCCCACCCTAGACCGATTAAATCGAAATCTCTAGGAGTGAGACTGGATATTTGTATTTTTCAAAAAGCTCCTCAGTTAATTCCAATGTGTGGTCAGGTTGAAGACTACTGACTCACAGGATGAAGTCCAAACTCATCAGTCTAATTTCTAAGGTCCTCAACATGATTCTTTATATTTAAATTTGGTTTCTCACTACTTTCCAACATGAACTTCCCAGTATGACCACAGTATCTTAACCACTTTTTCTTAATTCTAAATATCTGTGAGTTTCAACCCCAGTCCCCAATCTCACTGTGTAACTGCGTAACTGCCTATTTTTTGTAGGTCTGCTAGCAGGCCATTTTCCAGGTGGAAGACAGTGTAGTAAAACAGTAAGGACACAGGATTTAGAACAGAGCTAGATTAAGACCCTAGCTTTACCACATTTAAACTATGTGTCCCTGGATATCATTAATCTCACTGAAACTCAGTTTCCTCATCTGCAAAACAGGGATAGTAATATTCACACTTTGTTTCTTTGAGAATAAGTGAAAAATACATATAAAGTAATTAGCTGACTTCTGGGCACATAAACAGGGACTTGAATATTTGATAAATTTAATTTAAAAATGTACGAAAAACACATGTTTGGTGTTACCAAGAGGACAATTAAAAAGACAGAAATTTTGGCTAAACCTAACCAAGAGCTTTCTAATACTTAGAGCACCTAGAGTCCAGCAATGAAACCAGCCGCCTTGATAATTTGAAATCTCCCTTTACTGGAAGTGTTTGGGTAGAAGCTGAATGATCTTTGGTGATGCCACGAGAAGGGATTCTTGTGATGAGTGGAAGTTCCAACCAATTCTATAACGAACACTAGGCTGGCAGAATGTATGCAAGCACTAGGGAAGCAACCAGAGGCAGGGACATTGAAGAGGCTAAGCAGACAGTAGAGGCAAGAGGTCAAATACTGCCAAATAGTCTGATGGCAGTAGAAATAGGAAAGGACAAGCAAGAAGCTTTATAAAAAGGAATCAATGGCATCTGGTGACTGAATGGATAGGAGAAAACAGAATGAGGAAGCTATCAAAATCAGGTTTCCAGCCCACAGAATCAAGGAAGGCTGCTAGCTTTGGGGAAAAAAGTCACGTTTATAGTTATTTAGGAACCATCCAAATAGTACAAAGAGCCATACTAATAAGTTGTGTGGTATGAAACATCATTCTTCTTCTTTTTTTTAAATATATTTTATTGATATTTTTACAGAGAGGAAGGGAGGGGGATAGAAAGCTAGAAACATCGATGAGAGAGAAACATCGATCAGCTGCCTCCTGCACACCCCCCACTGGGGATGTGCCCGCAGCCAAGGTACATGCCCTTGACCGGAATCGAACCTGGGACCCTTCAGTCCACAGGCCGACGCTCTATCCACTGAGCCAAACCGGTTTCGGCGAAACATCATTCTTCTAACAATAAAAAAATTTTTTTAAGGCAGTAACAGCCTGGCCAGTTTGCTCACTGGTTAGAGTGTTGGCCTGGATAAGTGGGTTGCAGAATCAATTCCCAGTCAAGGGCAAGTACCTGGGTTGAGGATTCCCGCCCCCATTGGTCAGGGCATGTGCAGGAGGCAGCCAACAGATGTGTCTCTCACATCAATGTTTCTCTCTCTCTCTCCTCCGCCTCCCTCCTTCCTTTCAGCTCTTTCTTAAAAAAAATTTAAAAATCAATGGAAAAGGGCAGTAATAATTCCAATAGCTAGAATTATTTACCTAATGGTTCTTTGCTTAAAAGAGAATGGATAGTAATGTTTCTTTCATGGGTATAATCTTTCTTATTCAGAAAAAAAAACCTTATTATAATACTTTAAATCATTTTAGTATTTATTTTAATACTATTGTAATATTTACTATTTTAATTTAATATTTAATTTAGTGTTATAAGCAAGAGTTTGTTTAGATAGCCTCAGATTTTTATTTTAAGACTTAGAATAAAATGTGGCATCAAGGTAATACTGAAAAATCTTAATTCATTCCTTTATTAATATATTAAAAACATTTGAGGCATCACATCTGCATTAGCCCTGACATATAAACACCTTCCCCCCATGTCTAACCTCTAACTGTTTGATCAGGCTGGCTTCCTGGGCTTTCAGTCTTTCCTTCTGCCTTTTTTTCTGTTCCTTCTTCAACTGGTCCACAACTGATTTTCTTTTCCGCAGCTCATCCTTTAGAGCTCTGATCCTACCTTCAATGTCACTCTGGTCAGATGTAGTTTCTGAAAGAGATACAAAATCTTTTATTTAATTTTAACTTAAAAATAAAGTTAACTCAATAACTACTAATGAAAAGCAACAATGTAATATTCCATTTAAACAAAGCCAGTTTAGAAACTAATACAAAATAATATTAAGTAAATGGTAATTGAAAAATAAATCTTAAAAAAAAGGCAAAGTCAACCTAACATTTAAAAAGAAGAAATTTGAGCTTCTGAAAAAAAATGTATTAGTGATATGCTATCCTGCTTCATCACCTCCCATCTCTCCTCATGGTCATCATTAATTCATTCAAGAAACGTTTAATAAATACCTACCATATGCAATGCAAAGGACCTGCTAGGTTCTGGTGCTACAAGTGTTAACAAAACATAGACTCTCCTTTCCAGGAGTCTGTATTCTAGGAGGGGAGACCTGCTGGATAACATTTGGCTACAACTGATGTGCTGTCTGGTGTAACAAGCGGAAGCACAGAGCACAACAGGAACACATAAGCATGCTTGACAGGAAAAAATACTAAAAATGCCCGATGAATAAATGACGCCCATTAACACCAGAGAGTCTAAGTTTGCCATATTTAGTGTAATTGGGGATATAATTAATTATCAATGAAAAGCCAAGAACTATGAAATTTAACCCTGGCAAGAAAAAAGGCTTATTAGCAAATGCAACAAAGGATAACATCATACCAACATATGGTTAGACAAAGCTTATTAAGAAAATTCAAGTATGATACAAAGTAAAAAACTCTTCTTTATTAGTCTTACCTGACTGTGTCATAGATAATGACTCATCTGACCAACTGTAACTGGGTTGATGGGATTTGACAGGTGGATGACATTGTCCTCCAATCCTATGACTTCCTTTGCTGGACTCCTGCTTTGACACAGACGTGCAGCTTTTGGGAGGTGACTGTGCAAACAGAAAACTAAATGAGAACTGGTCTGTGAAATAGTTGTAAATTCTATTTAAAACTCCAGATACTAACCAGTTAAAGATATTATTTACAAAGAATTTTAAATAACTCTATGACATAAAAAAATGAAAAAACACTTTATAAATTTTACAAAGGATGAGACCTCAATTTTTTAAAGGAAAAGAAAAAAATTATAGAAAAACATACTTTAAAAGATGTTTATAATGAACTAGTACTAATTATTGTATAAGTGGTATTACCTCTTATTCTTTTTAATTTAAAACATACTAAATTAGGGTGGTACAGCTATCTCTTCAACATAGTGATTTTGTTTCCTTTGGACATCTACCCAGAAGTGTAAATGTTGGATCATATGGCTGTTCTCTATCAACAAATAAATGGTATATCATGTATGATAACATGGACAGACCCTGAGGGCATTATGCTAAGTGAAATTAAGTCAGAGAGAGAGAAAAACAAATACTATATGATCTCACTTGTATGTGAAATCTTAAAAAAGAAAACCAAACTCACAGAAAAAATAGATCAGATTTGTGGTTACCAGATATGGAGGATGGGGAATGAAAGAATTGAGTGAAGGTGGTCAAAGATATGAACTTCCAGTTATAAGATAAACACTGGGGATGTAATGTGGCACATGATGACTGTAGTTAACACTGCTGTGTGGTATACTTGAAAGTTGCTGCCCTAGCTGGTTTGGCTCGGTGGATAGAGCGTCAGTCTGCAGACTGAAGGGTCCTGGGTTCAATTCCAGTCAAGGGCACAATCCTTGGTTGCAGGTTCCTTCCTCAGCCCTGATCAGGGTGTGTGTGAGAGGCAGCCAGTCTATGTGCCTCACTCACATTGATGTTTCCCTCTTTCTCTCCCTCTCCTTTCCACTCTCTCTAAAAATCAATGGAGAAATATCCTCGGGTAAGGACTAACAAACAAAAAAGACAGTAGATCCTAACAATTCTCATAACAAGGAAAAAAAAATTTTTTTGTAACTATATGAAGTGATGGATGTTAACTAAACTTAGTGTGGCAATCATTTCATAATATATGTGTGTCAAGTCATTCTAAGCTATACACCTTAAACTTATACAGTGTTATATGTAAATTATATCTCAATAAAATGAAAAAATTAAATACTAAATATGTACTACTTGTATTGAAGGAAGAGAGGGAAGGAAGAAGGGAAGGAAACAGAGCATAAGAAGACTGCCCACAAGATATTACAAAGGACATACTTTCTCCCTTGATGTCAACTGGAAGTGAGAATGCCTGATCTGATTCCTTGCTATCAATCACTTCCTATCCCTGTGACTCTGGGCAAGTTTCCTAGCCTGCTAAGCTTCAGGGTGAGCACTGTGAGGTTAATTCACATAAGACATTTAGCATACTACCTGGCACTTGGTAACTAAGTACTCAATAAATATTATTTTTATTATAAAAACCACTTTAAGGCACACTAATTTTGATTTTCTTTATATATTTTCTTGTGAGAAAAAAACCCACGAATTTTCTGTATTCGATCAGATGGTGGCTATCCTGAACCTCAATAAGGATGCTAGGTAAAATCTAATCAATTTATAGCAAGTGATAAATAAGATTGTGTAAAAAGGCATAGTTTGGTTGCAAATTCCTGCAAGGTAGGAATCATGTAACAAGTAAATTATATATACAATAAGCCCATTTACAGATAATAACCAAGAAATCACTAATATGAAAATGTAATTAGAATCTTTTTACAACCTAAAAGCTCTGTTTTCAAGTATGTGTACAAAGCATTGGAAAATTTTGCAACATAACATGGAATGGGCTCTTCATTGGATAAAAAAATGTATCTATCATCCAAATTTTTCAGATGTTGTCACACACGTCAATCTGACTGATTTTCCGAAGGGAAATGCTATTCTTTCTTCACATTCACAATAAACATACACTTTAACAAAGGATATTCCATTCTGAATTTAGTGAATTACTTTTTAAAACACAGACAGGCTTTCACAATGTTTGTGTCCATTTAATATTTGATATTTTAGGTTAATTCCTTTATATACTTAATAAAATCAAGTTAAAAAGAAAAAAGTTAACCAACGCCCCTGGACTGGCCCACCCTTGTGAGCTTTCCAGCCAAAGCTGGCGCTGGGAACCTGAGTGTGCACAGAGAGAGAAGGAGGAGCCAGCCCTGGGCATCACCACAGTGCCTGAGGCCTCAGGTGACAGGAGGCAGAACCTTCCATGCAGAAGCTGCCCCCTCACCAAGGAGCCTGGGCCCAGTCTGCTCCAAAGGGGCCGAGACCCAGGGGCCCCTCACAAGAATCAGGACTTGGCATTTGCAACCAATGAGCTTTTAAAGCAAACACAGCAGTTGTCTGCCATTTCTTAACTCAGATCTGTATAATACATGCTCTTAGAAACCATCAAAAAAAGAAAGAAAAAAGTTAAGTCTGTAGCTTAAATTTTTATCAGCTAAATTTTATTTATAAAGTATAGAATTAAGAACAATGTGAAAAACATTTCTTATCTAAAAGTGACCATTATTCTAATTTAGAATCAATAACCATTTCAGACCCTGTCTTAAAACGATGAAACCTTACTTTTATTCTGACTATGAGTTATAGAGCAGTTATAAACTACATTATAGAGCAGTTATAAGCTACATTGTTTCTATTATTATGACAAAACAGATTTTAATAACTTGTGATATTCTCAAATATTATCTTTCCTATACCTTCAATATTAACAGACTTAATAGCATATAATTTTATAACTGTCACTAAAGCAAAAGGTCAGATATTTATAAATCTTTAGGAGTTAATGAAAAGCTTTATTTTTGCTCAAATGTCATATACTATATGTTACAGGTATAAATGATAGATGACACTGTCATTAGCAACAAGACTATAACTATTCATAATATACATTTTAGACAGTTTTTCCCTAAAGCTTTAAGATATCCTATATAATAAAAGGGTAATATACAAATCGACTGAATGGTGGAATGACCGGTCGCTATGATGCGCACTGACCACCAGGGGGCAGACGCTCAACACAGGAGCTGCCCCCTGGTGGTCAGTGCACTCCCACAGGGGGAGTGCCGCTCAGCCAGAAGCCAGGCTCACAGCTGTTGAGTGCAGCAGCAGTGGCGGGAGTGGCGGGAGTGGCAGCACAGAGCTAAGGATTCCGACTGACAGCTTATGCCCGCTCCCCATCGTGGAGAGCAGGCATAAGCCGTCAGTCGGACAGCCCCCAAGGGCTCCCGGACTGCGAGAGGGTGCAGGCCAGGCTGAAGGACACCCCTTCCACGAGTGCAAGAATTTTGTGCACTGGGCCTTTAGTAAATATATATTAACTTACATGTTTACTAGGAGAAGTAGAAGATTCCAGTTCTTGTGAAAAAACCATGTCTTCAGTAAGTATACTGTGATCTGGACTACCAGGCTGCTCCTGAACTATGGACTCGGAATGTCTATATTCAACAGCAGGGCTGCCCAATTCTTCTGGAATAGAGCTTTCACTGTGCAGATGAGAGTAGGAAAGTACTGGTGATTCTGCCTCACTTGCTATTTCTAGAAAGAGAGGGTGAAAACAAGAAAAAGCACACAATCTTGGTCAATGGAAATATTCCACTGTTATACTTTATATTTATTTTTAGCATAATTTCACTAGTTGTATTTAAATATTAGTTTTTAGTCCTATCATTTAATGAACCACATTTATTTACTATAAAGTCTATTAGTCTAATTAAGAATTTTGGCCTACGCAAATTGAGAGATTATATATAACATATAATCAGCAATGACAGTTACTGACACCCTCAGTGTTTGTGAAGATGAAGAGCAATTACAACTCTTATATTCATTGGTTCAATAACTTTGGAAGACAATTTGGTAGAATTTGGAAAAGATGAAAACTCTATGATCTAGCAAATCCACTCCTAGGTATACATCCTAGAGAAATCTTGCATATAAACAGCAGGAGATATATACATGGTCATTAGCAGGATTGTTATAATGGTCAAAAACTGGAAGAAATGCAAATGTCTATTGACAGTAAAAAGAATAAATTATGGTATATTTTACAATGAAATGCTACATAGCAATAAAAATGAGTAAAGTATGGCTTATGTACCAATGTAGATACACTCTAAACTTAAATTAGCACTTTCAGAATTTGTAGCACTGTCTTGCCTCTGGAATTTCCTGTCCACGGTGGCCTGTGCTCTTTCTAAGAAAACAGAAATATGTTTGACACTAGACAGAAAATGCTTTTATTTTTAACTTTCACCCAAGGATATGCTTTTTTAAAATTGATTTTTAGAGAGTAAGGAAGGGAGAAAGAGAGAGGGGGGAGATAGAGAGGAGGAGAGATGGGGAGAAAGGGGGAGGGAGGGAGGGAGGGAGGGAGGGAGAGAGAGAGAGAGAGAGAGAGAGAAACATGGACTGGCTGCCCCATGTACACACCCAGACTAGGGACAGAACCAACGCACAACCTAAGTAGGTGCCCTGACTGGGAATCAAATCACAATATTTTGGTGCATGGGACGATGCTCCAATCAACTGAGCCACCCAGTCAGGGCTAAATAGAAAATTCTTGATATTATCTATATATGTAAAAGCCTAAGCGACTATTATGACAGGTCAACCGATCAGTCAACATGATGCGCACTGACCACTAGGGGGCAGATGCTTAACGCAGGAGCTGCTCCCTGGTGGTCAGTGCACTACCACAGCCAACCTCCTGCAGCCAGCCAATCTCCTGCGATCCCTCCCTGTGGCCGGCTGGCCCAGATCGGCCCTGATTGGGACTGGACGAGACAGCCCTGATCAGCCCCAATTGCTCGCCAGGTCAAGGGACCCCACCTGTTCATGAATTTGTGCGTCGGGCCTCTAGTATTGTATAATCTTAAGAATGGCAATTGCTTTCTTTCTTTGTATCTACAGATACAATGCCCCACAAAAATTTGGTTATATTATACTTTGGGGTCAGTAATGCTTCATTTGATATACTTAATTCTAAACATCACTTAAGATTTTGGGCCTGAAATCTGTAAAATAACTTTATTTAACATAAGAAATACCTATACCCCAACAATGTCTTACTTTAATAATAAACAAGGATAACTTGATATTTAAAAGCACTTCAATTCAAACTTTAAAAAGGTATATTTTTAGTGCTTGCTTTGGCAGCACATTTACTAAAATTGGAATGATACAGAGAAGATTAGCATGGCCTCTGTGCAAGGATGACACGCAAATTCGTGAAGTGTTCCATATTTTTCCATTTGCAACAGCATGGATGGAACCAGAGAGCATTATGCTAAGCAAAATAAGCCAGTCAGAAAAAGATAAATATCACATGATCTCACTCATATGTGGGATATAATGATCAACATAATTTGATGAACAAGAATAAATCCAGAGACAAATGGTGATGGTGGTTGGGGGGTAGAGAGTAACCAAAGGACTTGTATGCATGCATATTAGCATAACCAATGGACACAGACACTGGGGCAGTGGGGGCTTGCCTGGGGTGGGAATGGCTGGGGGTGGGAGGAGGAGGTCAATTGGGGAAAAAGGAGACATATGTAAAACTTTAGACAATAAAAATAAACAAATAAACAAAAAGGTATATTTTTATATTGTGCATGTGTAGCATAATCAGAATGGTTAAATGAAGGAATTCTAAAAATCCTCAAGGATATTCACCTATTCCAAAATAGACTATGAATAAATTTTAAATGGTTTAGAAAATGATTTAATTTTTAGGTAGTAGGCAATAGAAGAATCCTCTACATTTTGGCTTTATGTCCTTCAACATATTTTATTTTTGTTCAATAACAATAACATATGCTCATTTTAAAAGTTCAAACAGTATAAAAATTGTACAAAGAAAATAATGAAAGTCACCTGGACTACTACGTCCTGAGAGATAACCACCAAAGCTTCTCCAATCTGCTGTTGGTGGAAGACTTCATTTTGGAAGTCTTCTCTTTTTTTTTGCCTTTCTCTTATTTTTTAAGTCATAAAAATAATACAAGAGCATAGTAGAAAACAAACAACCTTGAAACTGTGCAGATGTATGTAAAGTGATTAGTTTATGCAATTATCCCCAACCACTTTCATTGGCCCAATTTCCAATTGCCAGTCAAGTAGGGTTGCTTTGTGTGTCTTTCTAGACCTTTTACTATACAATCTGACTTAAAAAAAATAATTTTTTTAAGTTGTGGTAATACACATAACAAAATTTACAATCTTAACCACTTTTGAGCATACAGTTCAGTGAAATTAAGTACGTTCCCATTGTTGTACAACCATCAGTACAAGAACTTTTTCATCATCTCAAACTGAAACTCTGTACTTTTAACTCCCCATTCTCTCCTCTTCTCCCCAAAGGCCCTAGCAACAATGATTTTACTTTCTATCTCTATGAATTTGACTACTCAAGGGTACCACAGATAGTGGAATCTATATATATAAAAGCCTAAGTGACCAGTTGACCGAACAACCGAATGACCAGTTGACTGGTCGCTATGACACTCATTGACCACCAGGGGGCAGACGCTCAACACAGGAGCTGCCCCTGATGGTCAGTGCACTCCCACCGTGGGAGCACCACTCAGCTGACCATCGGGTGCCAGATGCAGGGCTCACGGCTGGCAACTGCAGCCCAGAGACCGCAGCGGAGAGGCAGCGAGCCTACCGAGCGGTGGCGGTGGCGGCGGCGGCAGGCACAGCGGGGCTGGGATGAGCAGAAGAGGCAGGCAGGAACAGCAGGCAGCACTGGACTGCTGGTTTCAGCCTGATCCCTGCAGACTACACTGAGGGACTCCACCAGTGCACGAATGCATGCACCAGGCCTCTAGTAATAAAATATTTGTCTTTTTGAGACTGGCTTAACTCACTTAGTATAATGTCTTCAAGATTTATCGATGTTATAACATGTGTCAGAATTTCCTTCCTTCTTAAGGCTGAATATTCCATTGCCTGTATGTACTACATTTTATATATCTATTCACCTATTGATAGACACCAGATTGCTTTTATCTTTTGGCTATTGTGAATAATGTTGCTATAAACATGAGTGTGCAAATCTTAGAAAACTTGTTTTCAGTTCTTTTCAGTATATACCCAGAAGTGAAATGGCATTCTTTGTTTCACCTACATAAGAACAGGTTTAATTAGTATTGTAAATGGCTTGAATGATAACCCCCCCTCCCCACGACCCCAAGACATCTAATCTTATTTGGAAAAAAGGTCTTTGCAGATGTAATTCAAGATCTTGGGATGAAATCATCCTAGATTATGTGGGTATGCCCTAAATCTAATGACAAGTTTCTTTATGAGACAAGAGAAGACAGACACAAAGAAGATGATTATGAGAGATTGGAATTATGCAGATACAAGGAATGCTTATAGCTTAGCCACCAGAAGCTAGGAGAAGGAATGAAAGAATTGTCTCCTAGAATCAAGAGTCCATCCAACACCTTGAGTTTGTACTTCTGGCATCCAGAAGTGAGAAAATAAAAAACTTTTTAAGCCACTAAATTTGGGTAAATGTATTCAGGTATGCAATGGCATTTCTTTATGGTTTTTATGCCAATACTAATGAAGTTGAGCATCTTTTCATATGTTTATTGACTATTTGGAGTTCTTCATTTGTGAAGTGTCTGCTCTTTTGTCTATTTAAAAAAAGTTATTTCTTTCTTTATTTTTCAACCCTCACCAGAGGACATGCCCAGAAAGAGAGAGAGAGAGAGAGAGAGAGAGAGAGAGAGAGAGAGAGAGAGAGATGAGAAACATCCATCGGTTGCCTTCTGTACGTGCCCCGACTGGGGATTGAACCTGCAACCCAGGTATGTGTCATGACCAGGAATCGAACCAGCCACCTTTCAGTGTACAGGCTGACAATCAACCAATGGAGCCACTCTGGCCAGGCTGCCTATTTTTTTTTTTTTTTTAAACATAGTTGGCATTTTCTCTTTCACTCACAGGTGTTGCTTACATATGCTTGATAGTATGTATCCCTTAGTCAGATGTGTTGCAAATCTCTTACCTTGTTTTACTTTATGGTGTATTAATGAACAGAAATTCTTAATTTATTGAAGTTGAATTTACCAATCTTTCCCTTTATGTTTTTTGTTTTGCATAGCATGTTAAATCTTGCCCTCCCCTGGGTGTCATAAAAATACCTCTCCAATACTGTCTTCTAAAAGTTCTATAGTTTTGTCACACACAAGCTTCTTTCCCCCTTGAGATGGATCTTTTTATATTGTCATGTAGGGATCCAACTTCATTTTTTTTCTCCCACAAAAATTTACTGGAGAGTCCCTTCTTTCTTCACTAGTCTGCAAAGTTACCTGTGTCAAAAGTAAAATTTTCTTATGCAGGTTTTTGGTTTTTTTTCAGGGCTGTTTCATAGTCCATATGATATACAAATGTATTATCGTTTAAATTATTATACTTTTAGAAGTCTGCTATCTAGTTAAATAAGTTCCTGTATTTTGTGGTTCTTTTTTAGGAGTGAGTGTCTTTGCTTTTTGGTCCTATGCTCTTTCATATAAATTTTAAAATGGGCTTATTAAACTTTATGAAGAAATCTTGCTGGGTTTCTGATTTTAATTGTCTTGAATCTATAAATTCAGGGAGACTTAACAAGTTTATGATACTGAATCTGTCTGTGAATATGGAAAAGCTTTCCATTTATTTTGGCCTTCTCTAATGTCTCAATAAAAATCTTAATTTTATAAACAAAGATTATGTATAATTTTTGTTATATTTATTCTGTGATACTTCATATTTTTTATTTCTATTATAAATGGTATTTCTTTTAAAAATTAGATTTTTCTAACCAATTTCTGCTAGTCTATAGATATGTAATTGAGTTTTATTTATGAATTTTATATCTAGCAACCCTGCTAAACTCACTTATTAATTCTAATAACTGTCATGTGAGTGCTAGATTTTCTATGTGCATAGTTCTATCTGTAATAATGGAGAGTTTTGCTTTTTCCTTTTACTCCTTAGCTCAGCGGTCGCCAACCGGTGGTCCATGGACCACTGGTGGTCCAGGAGGTCCGAAAGGTTGGCGACCACTGTCTTAGGTGAAAATAAGCATCTTTGGCCCTAGCCAGTTTGGCTCAGTGGATACAGCGTCAGCCTGTGGAACAAAGGGTCCCGGGTTCGATTCTGGTCAAAGGCACGTACCTTGGTTGCAGGTTCCTCCCCGGCCCAGGCCCTGGTTGAGGCTCCTGCAGGAGGCAACCAATCAATGTGTTTCTCTCGATGTTTCTCTCTGTCCTTCCCTCTCTCTTCCACTCTCCCTAAAAATAAATAAATAAATAAATAAATAAATAAATAAATAAAATCAATAAAAAAATACCCTCAGGTGAGGATTAACAAAAAACAAAAACTACAAAAAAAAAAAAGGCATCTTGGTCTTATTTCCAAATCCAGAGTGAAAGCCTTCTATGTTTTATCATTAAGTATGATGTCTGTTTTAGGACTGGTTTGTGCTTTATTACAAATGCTTTTTAGATTTTAGATTAAGTGCCTTTTTTGAATCCACTAAGATGTCATGGATTTTTTTCCCTTTAATTTGTCTAAGTCATTCACCACATTATCAATTTTTTAATGTGTTAAACTCCACTTGGTCATAAAATACCCCATTTCCATTTCATGGAACTTACCCATTTCTTCTAAGTTTTCAAGTATATTAGCATAAAGTTATTCACAATATTCTCCCAACTTTCCAATTTCTGTAGCAAATGTACATATATGGCCTTCATCACCCTTAATCATTCACATTTTTAAACAATAATGAAGTAACTCTTTCGTTATATTAGGCTTTAGTTTGTAGTCTGAATACAGTCAGTATTTATTACCTTTCTGTTCTATTCTCTGGTCCTCCAATTCTTTCTTAGGAGTTTTAGGTTTTATTAATTCTTTGTCCCAGGCAGCCAAAGCTTGTTTTTCCATCTGACGAATTTCTGCTTCCTCTGCATCTAAACGTCGTTTCCATTCTAGCAGCTCTTCTGCATGTTGTCGCCGTTGCATTAGTTTTTGCTCCCGCTTTGTCAGAAACCTATGGTCACACCATGAAGAACAGTGAGAGAACAAGTGTATAGGCAGAGATCACTTTGAGAGTGCTCTCTCTCAGCACCTTATCAACACGCTGTGTAAGAAAGAACATTCACACTACTCCTCTAAAAAATGTTTGCGATAACAGAGGCTTTGATAAGTCAACTTAGAAAATGAGAGAATTTATGTTTTACTTGTAATTGTAAGAGTAGCAAAGGAAAAAAGGATGGTAATTCAGGGAAAAAATCTTGAGAACATCTGCACAACCATGATTGATAATATATATTCATTTTTCATAGGTGATTCTTCTTCATAAGAGAAGACATAAGGAATTTTTTCCAAAGGCTCAGGCCAGAAAACACAAATGCAAAACAACAAAGGCCAAAACAACAACAAAAGAAACCCCAAAGCCCCCAAACAAGCAAACAAACAAAAAACATGTTTATGTCCCTTTTTCAAATGCAGTCTGGTTTTGCCTCAGGTATAGTGAGTTTGGTACCCATTACCTAAGAGATACAATGTCAGGTGTTACTCTTTTTCACGGAGAAAACACTGAGCACCACAGTCAGATGTTTAATGTATATAAACATAACTGTTTATTTACTGGAGTAAAGGATGCACCAAATGCCTCAAATTTCTCAATTTAACCTGATCTTTGAAATTAAATAGCTCAGTATATCTTAGCTCCAAAATATTAGAAGAAATTACCGATTTAGGAAAAGCTTTTTGAACTGTCCTCAAATGCAGATGCCACAGCTAAATAAAAGGTGGGCTGCTTATATTAGTGGAATTAGATCTGCAGTGGTAGCTAATCAACAAAAATGAGCCCACGCATCCAACAAACACTTAATAAAAAGCACAGGAACTGTCACTCCACTTCTTGAACAGCCAGCATGTTAAATTAATGTAGAAACAAAAAGGTAAAATCTATGGGACATTTGATAAGAGGCTTCTATGCTGTTAGGACAAACAAAAAACAAACAAAACAAACAAACAAAAAATAACAAAAAAGAAAGAAAAAAAGCAAACAAAACAAACAGAAAGAACAGAGCATGCTCTATCAAAGAGTGCACTGAAAAAGGTGCAGTTACCTGACCAACTGGTTGTAGATATACAGCTGGAATTTGGGATGAAGGTTGGGAAAACAGACACTGAGAGAGGCCCAGTGATGAGACGTAAAGACAGAGAAGAAGTAGTGAACAGGAGAGCAGTGTCTACAAAATAAGGAGGAAGATTTTAAAACCAAGAGATCAAGAGGCAGAAAGAATGAGAAAGGGAAAGCATAAGACTGAGTGAGGAACGTTTCATATGTTTCCTGAAGAACATTATAAGCTACTCAGTTAAAGCAAGTGTTATACTCTGTGTGAAACATCAAACATGTACTTTTTATAGACCTTACCAATGATTTCTGAGTAAACGTGCCTTTCTTCTTCTCATATGCTGCTTAACCATTATCTACACTTTTAAATAATTTACTTGTTTGTTAGTAATGAGAAGTACATTCTGCAGCTAAATAAATGTCCCCATAAGCTTTAGCATAAAATACAATTATGGCTGTGAACCTATGTATTAGCAATTCTACATACATATGTAATCTTGAGCAAGTGATTTTTATATCTGTACTTTGTCATGTATTTTAAGCTTGAAATTAAACAAAAAAGCACTACATTTGCCTTACTTAACCTTATCATCATGATCAACTTGAAAATAATAATGTAATTTAGAAAATCAACTTATAGTAAAAAATACACTATTTACCTCTACAACAAAAAAACTTACTTCTACTAACAGGACCAAGTAGAGGTTTCTTGCTTTATTTTTAACAAAGGCCCACTTGAATAATAATATTGAAATACAATATCCATCCTATAAAATATCAGGACACATCATTAAAAATAAACTAAGCTAATTCCAGTTTTAAAAATCATGCTGTGGACAGCTCAATCACAAGGTTAAAGGTAAGAAAATTACATATGTTAAAGTTATAAAATAGCAAAAATCCACTAGTTTCCTTTCTTTTTAAATAACGAATAGATCACTATATACATGAAAGAATAAATAAGTCGAGTAAGTTTGGAAAGGCTAATTCTCTTTGACAGAGCATGCTCCTGTTCACATGCACACAACAATAACTTGTGGATCAAGGCAACATTAATTGCCTTGGAAGGGCAAGGAATAATATCAGTACGTCACAGAAGTGAGAAAATCTAGGTATAAATCCAGCCACTCATTTGGATTTTAAAAAGTATGCACAGTCTTTCCCATATATATATTTTTAGAAAACAGACTATCTCAAGTCTGTTTTCTGTATACAACTTAGTATTTCACCTCTCTTTCATTTACACACACACACACACACACACACACATCTGGATTGCCTTGATTTTCTGCACCGAAGTTTGAGGAAAAATAATTTTTCCAAATTTCAGTAAGACACTGCAATCTTCCTTGCCATTCTTTAATGCCATTCTTTAATGCAAGAACATATAATAAACTTATTTTGATGCCAATTATCAAAATACTATGCGGAAACACATTTACTTGGCAAAAGGTCCAAAAAAAATCTATTCATAACACTCAAATTTCACCCACCCTCTTATTAAGTGTATAACCGCTAAATGCATGCATGACCTAGTACAAAAAGTAGAATATTGAAACATGTGAAATAAACTGTAAAAAGATACAATTTAATTTTTTTGTCCAGCCAATAATGGATAATTTTCTCTATTAAAACAAATAGTGATCTTTTTCTTCATTTGTAAAGATTAAGCATATTCAAAAGCTCTAGATTCGAAATGAACAACAGAGAAAGGGCTAACAGAAAAATAAAATCAAATAAAGAAACAGTATAAGAAAAGTTTAACTTAAAGTTAGAACTTCTTCCCAGAACATATATATTCCTTATTTAATATATGTACATTTTAGAAATAAAGAGTATCTTTTAAAAGCTAAATAAACTAAGGTTGAGAGAAAAGCACAGTATTTCACACTAGATTTAACAATCCTTCAAGATGCTGCACAAGTAAGAAATAAAATTTGTGATTTATGGAGACATAAATGCCCACTAATAGAAAATGCTACTAATACACTTTATAGTTGTTAAGGCATCACCCCAACAAGGCCTCTGAGAGTAAGAAAAGTGTACTGGGATTAGATGTATGATAGATTTAATAGAGTATGGAGATTATTATGTTCCTACTAGAGGCCCGGTGGGTTCCCTCTGCGTGGCCTGTGGGGATCGGGCCGAAACCGGCAGTCCAAGGCCGCCTGCCGCTCCTGCTCATCCTGGCCCCACTGTGCCTGCCGCTGCCGCTCAGTAAGCTCTCTGCCGCTCCACTGCGGTCTCTGGGCTGCGGTGGCCAGCCCTGAGCCCTGCATCGGGCACCTGTCGGTCAGCTGCACAGTGCTCCCGCTGTGGGAGTGCACTGACCACCAGGGGGCAGCTCCTGTGTTGAGCGTCTTCCCCCTGATGGTCAGTGCGCGTCATAGCAACTGGTTGGTCGAACAGTTGCTTAGGCTTTTATATATATATATATATAGAATATAGAAGATAATGTTTAATCTTAAGAAATTCATGAGTAATTGAGTCATTTTTAAAGTCACACTTTCACACTCTAAACTTGAGCTATTCAACTCCAGCAATCAGCCAATGGGTCTTTCTCCAGTTTCTTTTTTTTTTTTTTTTTTTTTTTTTTAAATATATTTTATTGATTTTTTACAGAGAGGAAGGGAGAGGGATAGAGAGCTAGAAACATCGATGAGAGAGAAACATCGATCAGCTGCCTCCTGCACACCCCCCACTGGGGATGTGCCCGCAACCAAGGTACATGCCCTTGACCGGAATCGAACCCGGGACCCTTCAGTCCGCAGGCCGACGCTCTATCCATTGAGCCAAACCGGTTTCGGCTCCAGTTTCAATAAATACTATTTAGAAGGCTCAGTTTCTACTTAGATAACTTTGTCATCAATGTAGTTTTTATAAAATTCTGAGGTTAAAAGCAGATAGGCCAACTTAATTCAACTTTAATTTTAGTTGGCTAAAGTTCAGAGAGCAGGGTTCCAGTTCCAGCTCTGCCATTTGATGTGTGTGTGACCAGGGACCAGTTACTTAATCTCTGTGGGCATCATTCCCTTCTGTAAAACTAAGGGACTATATTAGATGACTTCCGTAAAAACCCTTTTAGTAACAGCATTTTACGGTTCTTTCTTTCTCCATTCAAGTATCTCCTCACACTTTTTTAATACAACAAACTGCTAGGCCATGTGACATAAATGAGAACCTCTCTGCCCCTTCCACTAAGCTATTATAACTATAGATTGTCCCAATTTATTATAAAATCATATAATTTGAAAGAGCAAAATTAGGATCTAAATTTTTAAATGAAACAACCAGTTCTAAAATCATTTGGTTCTGAAAATATTAAATAAAAATCTAATATCCTAAATCATTTTAAAATTCTTTCTGCCTCTAAGATTCACTAATTTTATATTGTTATAAGTAAAAATAAAATTTGTTTTAAATTTGAAATGGATTAATTCTTTCAAGTCCCTAAGCATTCCCTCTTTTTTTCTTGAATTTATTGGGGTGAAATTGGTTAATAAAATTATATAGGTTTCAGCCGAAACCGGTTTGGCTCAGTGGATAGAGCGTCGGCCTGCGGACTGAAAGGTCCCGGGTTCGATTCCGGTCAAGGGCATGTACCTTGGTTGCGGGCACATCCTCAGTGGGAGGTGTGCAGGAGGCAGCTGATCGATGTTTCTCTCTCATCGATGTTTCTAACTCTCTATCCCTCTCCCTTCCTCTCTGTGAAATATCAATAAAAATAAATAAAAAAAATAAAAAATTATATAGGTTTCAGGTGTACAATTCTATATCACCTATATACTGTATTGTGTGTTTACCACCCCAAGTCAAGTCTCCCTCCATCATCATTTATCCCCCAATATTATCTTCTACCTCCCCTAGTCCTTAAAACATTCTTAATGATATTCAAAAAGAAAGATAAATGAGGATAAGATAACTGACATAAAAGAAAATGCAGTCTAGTACTTTTTTCCTATAGAAAATTCTATTCAATTACTTAACATTATCTAATAATTTGCATATCCTATCTAATAGAGAGAGAATATGCTAATTGACCCTAACGCCACTGCAAAGATGGTGGCGCCCACAGCCAATAAGGGAATATGCTAATTGACTGCCCCGCCCTCAAAGATGGCGGCGTCCACAGCCACAAGATGGAGGCACCCAGTCCCCTCAGCCCCGCCAGGGCGGCAAGTGCGCGGCCGCTCCGTGCACCTGCCTCCAGAGTCCCCCAATCCCCTCAGCCCCCCAGACACCCAGGGCTGGCCCAAGTCGCAGGCAAGCCTCAGATGGCAGCTGCCCAGCTGCCCAGGGCCATCCGAGGCTCAGGTAACCAGGGCCGGCCGAGGCTTGCGCTGCCGGCAGTGGCAGCAGCAGAAGTGTGATGGGGCGTCGCCTTTCCCTGATTGCCGGGTCGCCTCCCGCCCTTGAGGGCTCCTGGACTGTGAGAGGGGGCAGGCTGGGCTGAGGGATCCCCTTCCAGTGCATGAATTTTCATGCACCGGGCCTCTAGTACTTAAATAAACAAAATAAGATAGGTATATTATTCCTATTTAAAAAACAAATAAAATAAAAATATATTAACAGACTATCAGGATTTATTCAGCTACTACACTCAGTCTAGAATGTTCTCTATAAAAATTATATTTCTAATTTAAGGCAATATGTGTTACATTCTTTAAAATTCTAATTAAAATATCTTCTTTAATTAAATATCAAAAGCCTTCCCTTGCAAGTTAAATTCTTAACTTTTTAAATTCATCAGATATGGTGAAGATTTCAATATTAGTCAGGCAATACCATAAATATTTTTTGGTTTTGTTTTGCCTTCATTAAATAAATTTTATTTTTCAATTGCAGTTTACATTCAATATTATTTTGTACTAGAAGCTCAGTGCATAAAATTTGTGCACTGGGGTGAGGGGAGGTCCCTCAGCTCGGCCTGTGCCCCCTCGCAGTCCAGGAGCCCTCAGGGGATGTCTGACTGCCAAGGAGGCGGGAGAAGCTCCCACCACAGCCACTGCGCTCGCCAGCCATGAGCCCAGCTTCTGGCTGAGTGGCACTCCCCCTGTGGGAGTACACTGACAACCAGGGGGCAGCTCCTGCGTTGAGCGTTTGCCCCCTGGTGGTCAGTGGGCGTCATAGCAACCGGTCATTCTGCCGTTCGGTCAATTTGCATATTAGCCTTTTATGATATAGGATTTCAATAAATTTCTATTTGAAAAAGCCTTAATTAGTCTATTCCATGGAAATCATCCAAAAGGAATACTTACACACTGATGAATATTTGGTTTTACCCCCTTACATTTTTTAAATCTGTATTTATTTTTAAACTTTAATTTTTATAATCAACTCAGGTATTTTTAAGTTATGGAATGCCAATATTAAGTTTTAAAATGCAATTTCAGCCAGGCTGGTATGGGTTGGTGTTTAAGCATTGACCCAGGAACCAAGAGGTTGCTGGTTTGATTACTGGTCAGGCACTTGCCTGGGTTTCACGCTTGATCCCTAGGGAGTGTGAATGAGGCAGCCAATTGATGATGCTTTTCTCTCATCAATGTTTCTCTCTATCCCTCTCCCTTCCTCTCTCTTTCTAAAAAAAAAAAATCAATAAAAACATATTTTTAAAAAAATAAATGCAATTTCAACATGCCAATATATAACACTGCATCTATAGTTATTAAGAGTTGATTTACAACACCTTAGTTGTTCAGAACTAATTAAATCATAGGTTGATTTAATGAATGTAGAGCATTATTCTGAATATAGAGCATATTTATGAATACAGAGCATTATTACATTTAGTGATGTGTGGTACACTGCCAAAGGATATCAAGATACAACTTAAGTTCAACCTGTGGTTCAAATTGCTAACTTAAAATAAAATGGCAATCAACAAAAATTTGTAATGGGTCTCCTTCCATATTTAAAGAAGGTAGAGGTTCTTCTTTAATCAAAGATAGGGTCCACTAGCAGCTAATTTACATATTTAATGAAATGTACACCAAAAAGAGTAAACTCTCACATAAATGTTCTTTTACATGGTCAAAGGCGACATACAACTGAGCTACATTTAAGTAGCTTCTTTAAAAGAGCCTTTAAAAACTAATACTTAGAAGTGTTTTAAAAGAATGACAGAGTAACAAATCACTCAACATCCCAGGAGAATTTGTCTTTGTAGTTTCTATTGAGCAATCCACAACTACTCACAAGGTTAAATTTCTCTGTTCTATTGGAATAAGCCTAAGAGTTGTCAGAAAGCCACAGGATAAGATCTCAGGCCATACCATTAATTAATTGCTTCCCCAAGTCAGTAGACCTATCCTCAGATTTCAGACAAAGTACAAATTTGACACTTCCTCATAACTTGGTAAAAGAAAGGAGAAAACATTGTCATAGGTATATGTACAAATACTACTTTTGATTTTAAAAATAAGAAACCTGGCTATATTAGAAACAAGAATATTTGCTTTATAAATCAGACCTATAGTTAACTAATTTGTAGACTGACACTCATTCTGCTAAAATGCTACTGAATCCATAAAATACTATGTTATATCAAACTAATCTAATGAAGTACATTAAAAATATTTTTAATGCTACTTTCAATGAAAACAGGAACTATTTATGAAAATGAATTACTTTTCATCCATGCGGCTTCTCATTTTCTTCAGTTTCTGCATAATGCTGCTAGTTTCACTGCTGGAGATGGAAATGGGGGAAGGACTTCGGGTCTCCAAGTCAGTTGGACCAGGACTAACTGCCTTATTATCCTTTGTATCATCATCACTATGAGAGTCCTACAAAGAAGGGGGATAAAGTATTACACTTCTACCGAAATTCAAGATCTCAAAGTGATCATAAATACTGTCATTTCAAAATTAAGTTTATATCCAAAACAGTATTTGTAAAATAGCTGAAATTATGGTATTACTTAGAAGACAAAATTATATCACATATTTAAAACTGGTTAAAATATAAATTTTATGTTATGTGTATTTTACATATATTTATATATAATCACAAAGTGTAATATTTTTTTAAGAAGTAAAAAAAAATGTTAAAAACTTCTGCTGTTAGTAATCTGGTATCTAAATGTCCTCTCTAATTTAATATATATATAAATTATATATATTCCTCAAAAGGAATATAAAATTACAGACATTATAACTATATAAAACATATGTCAGACACAAACAATGAAGGGAACACATGATTATTTTAATCATACTGATGGATGGATCTTTTTCTTTAAATATTCCTTATAGAAAACAATGTTTTTACAAATTAAAAAGTTTATAATAAAACATTTAGGAACCATTGGTTTAATCGATATATTATACCTAATGAACAAAAGTAAAACTTTAATTGCTTAGTAAGACTTTCCTACAAATAATCATTTATTCTCTACTTTTTTTGAAAGCTGGGTAGGAACAATCATGACTTTTTATTTTGTGAACAATACAAACAAAGCAGAGGCTTTGTCCTTCCTGAACGATTCAGTCCTAAAATCATTAGATGGAACAGAACAAGGTGGAGAAAGACAAAGGAGCTGAAAGTGAGTTGTCCCAACCTGAGTGGGATAAAGAGCATCTAATGCAGGAGAGTGGCCTAAGCGGAAATAAGAGCCCAAGTTGGGCAATGGAGATGTCCTGTGGGACATGGCAAATCATGAGCTCAGAGCGAGGTGGGATTCCCAGAGAACACAGTCTGTGTCTCTCCTTTGAATTATATATCATTATATTAACATTGAATAGCTGAAATAAGTTTCACATAAATAGCAAAAATAGTCTCATTAATTCTAAGGAACGTGATTGATGAGAAATAACAAGGTTCTCTGTTTCAACTGAGTTCATAAATGGAAAACATTTTTACACTAATATATGAGTCATATGTCCCTTTCAAAACTTGAATATTCCATAGCAAAAAAAAAAAAAAAATACTGTCACTGTACATAAAGGCATATACATAAAACTTTACCCTAGTTCATCATGTATCACAGTGCTAGAATGAGCGTACCCATCATATCAGAAAATGAGGCAGGGCTAGGTATTAGCAAGCAGCATGAGGCCAAAAACAAAGAAATAATAATTTCATGTGATTTACCAATTTATTTTCCCCTGCAGACTTTAACTTCTCCTGCAGTTTTATGGTGGTCTGTCGGATCCTTTCTATCTCCTCCTGCTGTTTAAGAATCAGTTGTCTTTCCTTCCGAGCTGCCTTATTGGCTTCTTGAAGACGTTTAATTTCCGCCTAAGGTTTAAAGAGTTAGGAGAAGCACTGAGATTTGGAGGAGAAAGGTCCAAAGTAATATTTTAAAAAGAAAATCCAATCATCACATTTAACAAGAATAAACATATACAGTATTTCAAGATGAAAGTAATAACATTGAGAGAGAAACCAAGATGGCGGCATAGGTAAACACTTGAACTGCTGCCTCGCACAACAATTTCAAAACTACAACTAAAAGACAAAATGGACATCATCCAGAATCACAGGAAGGCTGGCTGAGTGGAAATTCTACAACTAGAAGGAAAGAGAAAAGCACACTGAGACTCAGAGGAGCTGCGGAAGGCAGAGGTATGGAGGCGCATGAGCGGAAGGGGCTGGCAACTGAGTATGCAGCTAGCTTTCTCAATCGGGAGGGAGACAAAGGATCCCGACTGCTCTGAACTCCAGTTCCAGGTGAGACTCTGGGGACCCAGCCTCATACGGGGAGAAATGGACTGTTTGGCAGCGGGCAAAACTCGAGGGCGGCTTTCTCTCAGAGGTGCTTGCAGCAATTACCGTGGGACACTGAGACCCAGGGGCCTCTTAGGAAAGGGCTGACGGGAAGCCATTGCTGTTTGCTCCACCCTGAGATCCCGCCCCTCGAAGCCAATGCTGTTTGCTCCACCCTGAGACTCTGCCCATCCAAGCTGAGCACAGAGGCTTTTGCATATGAATGACCTGGTCCTTTGAATTCTAAACTTACCTAACAAACTGCAGCTGAGTCAGTGAGACCCAGAACATCCAAAGGAAGGCCCAAGGCCCCGCAGCAGCTTGCATTGCTTCACAGCTGGGCCTCATCTGGGCACCTCCAAAACCCAAACAAAGAAGAGAAATCTGCAGATCTCTCCATAGCTCCTGCTGGGTGGCCTCAGGCAGAGGCTAAATTAGCACCTCCTTGGAGATCCAAGACCCAGTGTACCCAGGGGTCAGAGTGGGACCATCCAGATTACAACTCCTCAGATCCATAAGGGACACACTCAGGGGGCAGGCTCAGTGAGCACCAAAGCCCCACTCAAGCAAGTCTTGTCTCATAAGGGTGTCTCTAGCCAGAAGTTCTCCCAGCGTAGACAAAGCTGATCCTCACAGCCAATTGGCCTGGAGGTCAATTCCTCTCAGTGATACCAACAACAATCCAGGCTTAACTACAATAAGACTGTGCACACAGCCCACAAAGGGGTGTACCAAGAGGATCCACCTCAGGTAACTGGGGAGGCTGAGCCACTGGGCCCTATAAGACACCTAGCACATAAAGCCACTCTATCAACTCAGGGAAGCAGCCAAAATGCGGAGACAAAGAAACAGGTCACAAATGAATGGAATGGAGGAAAGCAAACGACTGGATATAGAGTTCAAAACCACAGTTATAAGGTTTTTCAAGAATTTTCTAGAACCTGCCGATCAATTTAGCGAGACCCTTGAGGATATGAAAAAGGACCAACTAGAAATTAAGCATACTCTGACTGAAATAAAAAATAATATACAGAGATCCAACAGCAGACTAGAGGATCGCAAGAATCAAGTCAAAGATTTGAAATACAAAGAAGCAAAAAACACCCAACGGGAAAAGCAAAAAGAAAAAAGAATCCAAAAATATGAAGATAGTGTAAGGAGCCTCTGGGACAACTTCAAGTGTACCAACATCAGAATTATGGGGGTGTCAGAAGAAGAGAGAGAGCAGGATACTGAAAACCTATTTGAAGAAATAATGACAGAAAACTCCCCCCACCTGGTGAAAGAAATAGACTTACAAGTCCAGGAAGCGCAGAGAACCCCAAACAAAAGGAATCCAAAGAGGACCACACCAAGACACATCATAATTAAAATGCCAAGAGCAAAAGACAAAGAGAAAATATTAAAAGCAGCAAGAGAAAAACAGTTACCTACAAGGGAGCACCCATACGATTGTCAGCTGATTTCTCAACAGAAACTATGCAGGCCAGACGGGAGTGGCAAGAAATATTCAAAGTGATGAATAGCAAGAACCTACAACCAAGATTACTCTACCCAGTAAAGCTATCATTCAGAATTGAAGGGCAGATAAAGAGATTCACAGATAAGAAAAAGCTAAAGGAGTTCATCACCGCCAAACCAGTATTATATGAAATGCTGCAAGGTATTCTTTAAGAAGAGGAAGAAGAAGAAAAAGGTAAAGTTAAAAATTATGAACAACAAATACATATCTATCAACAAGTGAATCTAAAAATCAAGTTAAAAAAAAATCTGATGAACAGAATAAACTGGTGAATATAATAGAATCAGGGGCATAGAAAGGGAGTGGACTGACAATTCTCGGGGCGAAAGGGGTGTGTTGGGGGCAGGAAGAGACTGGACAAAAATCATACACCTATGGATGAGGACAGTGTGGGGGGAGTAAGAGCAGAGGGTGGGGTGGGAACCGGGTGGAGGGGGGCTATGGGGGGAAAAAGAGGAACAATTGTAATAATCTGAACAATAAAGATTTATTTTTTAAAAAAGTAATAACATTGAAAACTTTGTAAATATTTATAAAAAACAAGTCATATAACTTCATCTATCTAAAATAATTTAACATAATCCTTTAAATAATTATAATTACAACAGACTATAATTTCATCTGCCCTTTTAAAAATATATATTTTTATTGATTTCCTGCAGAGAGGAAGGAAGAGGGAGAGAGAGTCAGAAACATCAGATGAGAGAGAAACATTGATCAGCTGCCTCCTGCACACCCCCCACTGGGAATGTGCCCGCAACCAAGGTACATGCCCCTGACTGGAATCGAACCTGGGACCCTTCAGTCCGCAGGCCGACGCTCCATCCACTGAGCCAAACCGGTTAGGGCATCATCTGCCCTTTTTATACTTAATATGCCCTTCACATTTTCTAGTATAAGTTCCTTATAATTTTTTACTATCACTAATACTCCTTTAATGTTTATAATTGCTTCATACTATGGATTATTTCTTTAGGAGAGACTCCAAAAAATAAGACAAGTCAAAGAGGATGAATTATTTTATGGCCCTTAAAAGATTTGTTTTCTTTTTTTTACCCTTAAAAGTTTTAAATTTGCTTTCAAAACAGAATTGTCTCCACTTAAAATGCCACCAAAAACATGTAAGACTATATTGCACCAAGCTCTCTCTACACAGGATATTATTAAGCTCTCTATTGCTAATTAAGTGAGCAAAAGATGATACACTTGGCTGTTAATAAATGTTAAAATTTAACATGGATTGTCCTTTTTTCAAAAACATTTTAATCTGTTTTCTTGTCAATAAAAATAAGCATAATAAAGACATTAACAATTTGTTACTTATAATTTCTTGCAATCCTATTTCCTAGGTAAACTAAAAAAAAAAAAAAAAGGTTATTTAAGAAGTAATCCAACATATAACTCAAATGACTAAGTTCATTGACCATGTAAGAAAGCAGTAACTGGCAACAGGTCAATAAGGGAAAAGAAAACTAGAATCTATTGATTCCATACTGACCAGGCAATATGAAATATATTTACATATGTTATTGCATTTAGTCCTCACAACCACAATATGAAGTCTATATAATATCACTCCTACAGATAAGGAAGTCTCACAGAGTTACTTAAACTTGACTATGATTGCACAATTGCAAGTGACAAAGCTAGAATTCAAGGAATAACAACTAACATTTATTGAGCACTTACCGTGTGCCAAGGGATATTCTAAGTTTATTATATGTATTAATTCACTTATTCCTCCCAACAACCCTGCAAAGAATATTATCAGTATTATCCTCAGTTGACAGATAAGGAAACTGAGGCACCAAGAAGTTAAGTAACTTGTCCTAAGTTATGAAACTAATATTGGTAGACTTTGGATTTTAACCCAGGCAATCTGACTCTAGAGCTGAATTTTTAAGCACTACCCCATGCTGCCTCTCCAAGATTCAAATCCCAGGTGTTTCTGAGTCCACTAAACCAAAATATTTGTCAACTTGTAATTAATATGCCTTAGATATCTATTTGGGAAAACAGTGATTAAGATATATTAATCTAAAGAAACTCTTATAAATACCTTATTTTTTAAAAATACGCATTTCAAAGGACTATTTTATTTTACATACTAAATGAAGGCAGAAGACTTGATTCTATACTGCAGCAATTTTCAACCTTTTTCATTTCATGGTACACATAAACTAATTACTAAAATTCTGCAACATGCCAAAACATTCATTTGCCAATCTGTCAAAAAAAAAAAAGTATATAATTTTGATTCAAGAACACTGGGTGGCTATTGTGTTGGCTGTTGTCATTTTTTCATTTGGCAATCTAAAGGAAAGAGGTCATATGTTTAAGTCCTTTATCCATTTTGAGTTTATTTTTATGTATGGTGTAAGTTGGTGGTCTAGTTTCATTTTTTTGCATTTATCTGTCCAATTTTCCGAACACCATTTATTGAAGAGACTGTCTTGACTCCATTTTATGTTCATGCCTCCTTTGTCGAATATTAATTGGGCATAGTGGTTTGGGTTGATTTCTGGGTTCTCTATTCTATTCCATTGATCTATATGTCTGTTCTTGTGCCAGTACCAGGCTGTTTTGAGAACACATCAAAATAAAAAGCTTTTGCACAGCAAAAGAAACCAGCAACAAAACAATAAGAAAGACCACTACATGGCAGAACATATTTGCCAATGTTATCACTGATAAGGGTTTACTCTCCAACATTTACAAGGAACTCATACAACTCAACAAAAGGAAGATAAACAATCCAATCAAGAAATGGGCAACAGACCTAAACAGAAACTTTTCGAAAGAAGACATACAGAAGGCCAAGAGACATATGAAAACATGCTCAAAGTCACTAATTATCGGAGAGATGCAAATCAAAACAACAATGCAGTACCATCTCACACCTGTCAGAATGGCTATCATCAACAAATCAATAAATGACAAATGTTGGTGAGGATGTGGAGAAAAAGGAACCCTGATGTACTGCTGGTGGGAATGCAGATTGGTGCAGCCACTGTGGAGAACAGTATGGAGTTTCCTCAAAAAACTAAAAATGGAACTCCCATTTGACCCAGTAATACCACTTCTAGGAATATATCCCAAGAAGCTAGAAACATCAATCAGAAAGGATATATGCGCCCCTATGTTCATAGCAGCACAATTTACCATAGCTAAGATTTGAAAACAGCCTAAGTGCCCATCAGCAGATGAGTGGATTAAAAAACTGTAGTACATCTACACAATGGAATACTACGCTGCACTAAAAAAGAAGGAATTCCTACCATTTGCAACAACATGGATGGAACTGAAGAGCATTATGCTAAGTGAAATAAGCCAGTCAGAGAAAGATAAATATCACATGATCTCACTCATTTGTGGAATATAATGAACAACATAAACTGATGAACAAAAACAGTTCCAGAGACAGAGAAACATCGATCAGACCATCAAACCTTGGAGGGACGGTAGGGGAGGGGAGGGGTAAGGGGGAGAGATCAACCAAAGGACTTGTATGCATGCATATGGGCCTAACCAATGGACACAGACAACAGGGGGGTGAGGGCATGAGTGGGGGGTATGGGAGGGTAATGGGGGAAGAAGGACACATATGTAACACCTTAATCAATAAAGAAATTTAAAAAAATAAAAAAATAAAGGAAAGAGGTCAATAATTAGTCAGGTATTACATGTTTTAAAAATTCTTGTAGCACACAGGTTGAAAATCGCTGCTATATTGTATTAAGTCACCAGTGACACGCAATCCTAATTTGGAGAAATATAGTACACTACCAAGCAACTCCTGTAATTATAGTAGTATAGGCATAAACAAGTAGTGAATATCAATTAAATCTCAATTAACATAATAAGAAAAAGAGATTAGGCAAGATAGTAGATTCCACAACTAACTTGCCTTATAGTAAGTTCTCTTACAGTATTCTTTTTCCTAACATACCTTTTCTTGCTGCAACTTTAAGAGCAAGCCACGCTGTTTCTTCCGAAGTGGAGGCATTTTATCATCTTCTCCTTTGTCTCGGAGATGTCTGCAAATATTTCCCATCAAGACAAAGATTAGATTAAATTTTTATTCTAATGTCAATAATTTCAACCACTAAAGTCTCTAAACCAATTAAACATTTTCAAATGGGGAAAACAGTTGCTGCAAGCAGCAATTCCTATCCCAACAATTATTTCACTGCACAGGCAATATATGCAAACTAGATTGTGTTCTTTAAAGAGAAAACAGCTTTAAGAAATTTACAATATAATAAGGGAATTAAGTATAAAATAACAACGTAAGAGTCAGTTAAGTGAAAAAAGAGAAATGCAAAGGAAGTGTTACATGAGTAGAAGGTCTTAAAAGCAACATGATTCAAATATGGCGGCCATATTTCTAGCTTGTGAAACTGGGTTAATCAAATCAAATTAAATGAAGAAACAAAATCATCTTTAAAAACAAAGCATTTGGTTTTAATGAGAGAAATTAAACAGTGAAAACTATGCTCACTGAAAGAACTTACTTTTTCTGATGCTCTAGCCAGGCTAATTCAGCCTTAGTTTTCTCCTTCAAGGCTTTTTCACGGAGACGCAGAAGTGAAGACTGGTGAGCTGCCCTCATTTCCTCTTCTTTCATATACTGTCGAACCATCTCCATAGTAAACTTAGAAAAGCTATCTTGTCCTCCTGAGAATGGCATGCTCAGCTCCTAATACAGAGAGTTTACTTTGAGTTTATCATCATCTAAACCTTTTGGAACATAATTAACTTCATAAAAGGAGGTATGCAGAAAAAAAAAAGAGGTATGCACTTATAAAATATTATATAAATTTTAAAAATTAAATAAATTAAAAATGTTGCCAACAGCCCAGCTGGTGTGGCTCAGTGATTGAGCGTCAACCTATGAACCAGGAGGTCACGGTTCAATTCCCAGTCAGGGCATGTGCCTGGATTGCAGGCTCAATCCCCAGTAGGGGGCATGCAGGAGGCAGCTGATCGATGATTCTCTCTTATCACTGATATTTCTATCTCTCTCTCTCCCTCTCTGAAATCAATAAAAACTTTTTTTAAAAATATTGACAACCATGTAAAAAACATTATTCAAAAAAGGCACAAGAGGGAGTAACATTCATCTGCTAATTTATTCAGCCATTAAACTTTTAAAAAATATATTTTTATTGATTTCAGAGAGGAAGGGAGAGGAAGAGAGAGAGAGAGATAGAAACATCAGGGAGAATCATTGATTGGCTGTCTCCTGCACGCCCCCCACTGGGGATTGAGCACACAACTCGGGCATGTGCCCTTGACTAGAATCAAACCTGGGACCCTTCAGTTCTCAGGCCAACGCTCTATCCACTGAGCAAAACCAGCTAGGGCAGCCAGCCATTAAATTTTAACAAACAACCACTGTAAGGCTAGTACTGCTCCAGGAATATAAACATGGTAAGAATTTGTCTTTATTATCCACAAGGTTTACATTTTAGAATGACATAAATATAAATTTTTAAATAACATTAAATTTTTTAAGAGTGGAACAAGTAAAAAAGCTAAAGAGATAACTCTGGCTCAGACACTCAAAGGCCTTAGGAATAAGTTTGTATTCTACTTTGTAAGGAAGGCAAAGCCTAATTTTATAGCAAAAATGTAACATAAAATTGGTATCTTAGGAAAACCATTTTGATAGCTAACAATTGAGTTCAAGTACAAAATGTATCCTCACAACTTTGAGAGAACACATTCACAACTGCTTATGAAGTATCTCTATGGGCACACTGAAACCCACCTTGGCAGAAGACAGTGTAGTCTTTTCTGGGGAAGTTTCTTCATCAGAGTCATCATGATGGCCTCTTCTCTTTTCCATATTAAATCTGCGATGACTCTCAGAAGGCAGTAAAGATCGAAATGATTTTTCTTCTATTTCATCTTCTGTCATGGATTCATCAAATTTCAGGGAATATTCTGTTGCAATAGAAGCTGAATCTAAAAGAATATGGAGCAGTAGATTTTGTCATTATAACAGTTTTCAGTAGATACTCAATTAGTGGCAGTTGCTTCCTCTTTATGAGATAATAAACTCATATAACTAATCACTAGCAGTAAGTATGAAATAAACAAAATTCATTTATTTTACAAACAAGTAAAGAACTCTAAAATATCTAATATTAGTACAAGAAATATGGTAAAAGTGTAATGTACTTAATTTACAAAGAGCTCCTATAAATCAATTAGAAAACTAATACCCTATAGAAAATTGAGAAATGGTCACAGGCTACATTCTATCCTGGTACGGGGGGTGGGGGAGGAGGTGTTTAGTGTGGCTGATGTGTATGTTTAGTTTACTCTTTGTGATGTACGATTCTAGGTTTTGACAGATGCATAGCACCAGACAGTGCATACAACTATATGAACATGCAATACCTTACTTGTTTCACACTGAAAGTTCTCCTGTGCTATGTATCCACTTTGTAGTCAATCATTCTTCTTCCACCTAACACCTGGGAACCATTAATTTGTTTTTCATCCCTGTAGTTTTGCCTTTTCCAGAATTTCATATAAATGAAATCATACAATATGTAATCTTTGGGGCTTGCTTCTTTCACTTACTAAAATTCACTTAAAATGCAACCATGTTGTTGCATGAAGCAATAGCTTCTCCCTTTTAATCACTGACTAATATTCCATTGTATAGATTTACCAGTCTATCCATTCCCCTCATAAAACATCTTGTACCTTCCAGTTTTTAGCAAATAAGAATAACAGTGTTATGGACATTAGTGATAGGTTTTTGTGTAAACATACGTTTTTAAGTCATTTGGGTAAATACCTAGGCACATACATGATTTCTGGGTCCTTATAAAATACTGTCTCCAAAGTAGCATTCTGTACTCCCATCAGCAATGAATGCAAGCAAACTCCTGTTGCTCTGCATTCTTGCCACACATTTGTTGTCAGTTTTTTGGATTTTAGCCATTCTAAAAGGTATGTTGTAGTATCTCGTTGTGATTGAATTTTCATTTTCCTAATGACACATGCTATTAAATACCTTTCCTATATCTAGTTGACATTTGTATATTTTCTCCAATGAAGTGACTATTCATTTTTTAATTGGGTTGTTGAGCTTTAAGAGTCCTTTAAGATAGAAATTTTGTGGAGAATTCAGTCCCTAACATTCCATCTTCTGGCTCCCCAAAATTTGTTCCTTCTTGCTTGCAAAATACATTCACCCCATCCCAAGGGCCTCCAAACCCATTCCAGCATCAACTACACATTCGAAGTCTCATCTAAATGTCATCTAATTAGATATGGGTAAAACTCAAGGTTTCCCGAGGCAAAATTTCTTTCTAGCTACGAACCTAAGAAACAAGGCAAGTTATATGCTTTAAAACACAATGGTGGGATAAGCGTAGAATAGACAATCCTATTCCAAAAGGGAAAAATCAAAAGAAGAAAGGGGTAGTAGGTCTCCAGCAAATCCAAAATCTAGCAAGGCAAATTCCATTAGATTTTAAGGCTCAAAAATAACCACCCTTGGCTCGATGCTTTGCCCTTCAAGCCCGCAGAGGTGGCAGTCATGCTTTCCACACCCACCGGGATGGCCTTGCCCCCTCATCCCTGAGCTACACCCACTTGGCCACTGGCATAGGCTTTGCTCCCGAGGCCCTGAGCAGGGGCAGCCTGGACAACTGAAATCAAGGAGGTGGCCCCACCCTCTGAAACCAATGAATGGACAGCCTTATACTTGGGCCTTCGTGCTCTGAGCCGGTGGTGGCAGGGGCTACCCTGCTGATATATAAATCAACCTCAGGATCAGTCTTCTATTTTCTTGAAGGATAAGGCATGTTCACAGCTGGGTAGCTCTACTGTCTTATCCAAGGGAATCCCAGAAGTTTGAAAGTCTTCCTAAATTGCATCCCTTCTCTTGTTCTTCAATCCAAATTAGCAGTGTCTCTGCTGGTATATAGTCCTGGCTTCTGTTGAGATGGCTGATTAAATCCAGGGGTAATCTCTTTACAGGGTGACTGTCAAGTCACACC
This sequence comes from Plecotus auritus, assembly GCF_963455305.1. Lineage (NCBI taxonomy): Eukaryota > Metazoa > Chordata > Mammalia > Chiroptera > Vespertilionidae > Plecotus > Plecotus auritus. The sequence goes on from NC_137778.1 coordinate 21,647,264, forward strand.
CTTGGCATTCTCTCCAGAACATGTTTTCTCATTTTTTACAATATGGATAGGCTGAGAGTTTTCCAAATCTTCAAGTTCTGGTTCTTTTTTGCTTAACAATTCCTTCAATTTATCTTTCCTCTCACACTTTACTCTAAGCAATAAGGAGAAACCAGGCCATGACTTCAACACTTGGTTAAGAAATTTCCTCAGCTAAATACCCAAATTCATCACTTTTAACTTCCTTTTTATTTCTTCTTTTAAAAAAATAATTTTTATTAATTTCAGAGAGGAAGAGAGAGGGAGAGAGATAGCAACATCAATGATGAGAATCATTGATCGACTGCCTCCTGCGTGCCCCCCACTGGGGATCAAGCCTGCAACCTGGGCATGTGACCTGACTGGGAATCGAACCGTGACCTCCTGGTTCATAGGTCTACACTCAGCCACTGAGCCACACCAGCTGGGCTCATCAGAATCACCTTTAACGTCCATATTCCTACCAATAGGTCTGCAAGGCAATGAAGGCTTTTTCTAGCATATACCTCAAAACTTCTAACCTCTACTCATTAGCCAATTCTAAAGGCAGGACCACATTTTTAGTATTTGTTATGGCAGCACCTCACTTCTAGGTACCAAGACCTGATTTAATCAGCTAAGGCTGTCATAATTATAGACAGCTACATCTAGATATTATTTTCATTATAAAATGTACAAAAATATCTTAAAGGGTTCTGGAAGCTTCCCAAATCAAATAATTACACATATATGTGCAAGGAAGTTACCTTTCTCATCGGGAAGAGATGGTACACTGTCACTTTGCAGAGAATCATCCGCAGCAGTCTGAACCTGTTCGTCAATAGAACTCTCCGTCTTTCCACCGTGAAGTTTCTTCTCATTTTCCTTAGAAGATGGAACTGAAGGACTTTCTTGACGGCTGCTACCACTACTACTTCTGTTTATGAATATTATAGAAACAAACAAATAAAAAAGGCACAAAATAAGGATAACTTCAAAGTAAACTTATTTGGCTAAGGAAATGGAGGTTATGATCAAGATACAAAATGATAAAAGATGTAATATAAAGCATAAAAATAGTAAGTAGACATAAGCCCGAGAAGAAAGTTTTAGAAAAGATGAATAGGAGAGAGGAAGGTTCCACATTTAACTAGTCACAGTGGGCAACCACTATTCTAAGGCTCTCACACCCATATTTCCTTTCCTTTTAAAACCAAGCTACTGGCCCAGCCTGCGTGGCTCAGTAGTTGAGTGTCAACCTATGAACTAGGAAGTCACAGTCTGAATCCTGTTCAGGCACATGCCAGGGTTGCAGGCTTGATCCCCAGTGTGGGGAATGCAGGAGGCAGCTGATCAATCATTTTCTCTCTCTCTCTCTCTCTCATTGATGTTTATTTCTATCTCGCCCTCTGCTTTCCTCTGTGAAATCAATTAAAAAACAATAATATTAAAAACAAAGACCCAAGCTACTGAAAAGAGGCTTCTACTTGGTATTTCCACCTCCTACTTTTCATCAATATCACGATTTACCACAGTCTGCTTCAACCCCAACTACTCTACTGGAACTACTCTTCTAAACTCTACCTAAACTCTAATTGCCACATCCAAAAGAATATTTGCAACCTTAGATGGTGTTGACCTCTATCGCCTTCTTTAAAAGTTCTACTTGCTAAAGCAAATTTAAGTAAAATGTTAACATTAGGGTAACCTGGATGAAAGGTAAAGTATAAAAAAAACAAATTTATACAGTGCTTATATAATATAGGTTCTCAAGGAATGGCAGTTATATTGTTACATGAAACAACTGTTTTACAAATCAGCAAATTAAATGGGAAAGATAAAACTTTCATTTAAAGAAATGAAATCGAGAAGTAAAAAAGAGCAACTGTCAGCTACTTATCATACTTTACTACATCAAACTCTTTTCAGAATGTATAAAACATGGTGCGAATTGCCATTCTCTGATACATTATCTCAATGCGTTGAGACTTTATCTCCTGGCAACTGTTGACAGTCTGGTTCACATAAGCTCACAAACATTAAAACAAAACCCTCTTTTCACCTTCTATCGTGATTCTTGTATCTTGAAGACTCAGAATAACTATCATATGAAGAATACTTCTGATGCTTTGAGTCAGGGGTTCCTTCATTATTGTGAGAGAGTGAAACAGATTGACTTTTCCTACAAAAACAAAACAAAACTGGTTCAAAATTTAAAGTCTCTAATAGGAGTAAGATTTTAATACTGCTCAACATTATTAGATAAAATCTTGAATGAACAGGAATTATGAAACTTACAAAGTATTTGAAGGCATTCATTTATGAAAAGGTTGTATAACACACTAAAGAGTATCTTCTGCCCTGGCTGGTGTGGCTCAGTGGCTGGTGTCGGCCTGCACACCAGAGGGTTGAGGGTTTGATTCCCGGTCAAGGGCACGTACCTGGGTTACAGGTTCAATCCCCACCCCGTCAGGGTGTGTGTGGGAGGAAAACAATAGATTTGTCTCTCGATGCCTCTCTTTCTTTCTCTCTCTCTTTCTCGTTATCTATCTATCTCTCTCTTTCCCTACTCTTTCCGTTTCACTCTCTCTAAAAGTCAATAGAAAAAAAAAATCACTCCTCAAGTGAGGATTCTTTAAGAAAAGAGTTTTTTCTTTTTTATTATGAGAAATAAGCACAAATCACCCCAAGTATCAATGAATGTGAATAGACTTAAAATCTATGAATTAGAGATAGTCAAAATGTGATGTAAAAGAAAGAAGGCACAAACAAAACATGATCACATTACCCAGCCCTGCCTAAAACACTGTCTAATGACTTTTCACTGCTCTAGAATAAACAAAATCCTTACGGTCTGCAAGGCCCTACCATGATCTCATCTCTGCATCATCTACCATTCTCCCCTTTGCTCTCTGCCTCCAATGCCATTGGTCTTCCTTCCTTTTCTCTTCCTACCTTTACATGTATTGACCTGTATATTCTTTACCTCCTTTACAACACCAACTCCTTTTCATCCACTGTATCTTACCATAAGCTTTACTTCTTCAGGAAAACTTTCTCTGACCTTCTTATACTCACAGGCTATTCAAATTCCTTTGTTATGTATCTCAGAGACAACTGTCCTTTCTTTCATAACACTTACCTTAGTTTACAGTGATCATTTCTTAAGTGACTATTTGATTAACATCTACCTTCCCCTCTAGACTGTATGCCCAAAACTGTATTCCCAGCACCCACAAGAGAGTGCCTGGAACTCAGTAGATACTCATTACATATTTGCAGAATGACTGAATATTAACCTATCTGTTTCAGCTCTGGTCCTCAGTTGCTTCACGAAGTCTGGAGCATGTATCCGCTGGTGGTCATACAGTGTTGCTAGGGGAGCTCCTGAAGCAGTAATGGCATCTGATATATGAGTTCGAGTCAACTCTGCCATCTAAATATGAACACACAAGGCAAAAGTAGATGAACTGAGAGGGAGCAGAGTGTCTTGGGAAGATCACTGGATTGAGAGAGAGCAAATTCTGCAGTAACAGGTAAATATTATGGGCAAGTCGTTTAGACTTTTTAAGTCTCAACAGCTTCCTTATAAAAATAAAGAGATGAATACAACATGATTTCTAAGGTTTCACCCAGCTATAACAATCTACAAATTAGACAGAAAACATTTAAGTCATATAATGAGCCATAGTAAACCAAAAATTAAATCTTCCTTCAAGAATCAATTCAATTACTGCTTCCTATCTGAGTCTTTTCTGAGCAACAACGTGAGTACGTTTTCCCTACTCTCAGCCATTGGTGCCACAGCTGCGCATGTTATTCATTTTGTATTTTTTCAACCACTGTCTTGATGACCTGAAGTGTTTTTGAAATCTTTGTTAATGTTGTTTAAAATTTCCCTGAGAAAGAAGATGTTACTTTATACTTATTTGCACAATTCCACAATATCCAACATATAGTAGATTCATGGCTTATTAATAACAATCATTTCACAAGCAATCCTAAATGGTAACTGCTTAAATAAACTGAAACTATATCTATTGATTATGACATCCTATATAGAGACAGTAGTAAAACTATTCCTAGCTTTGTCCTTGGCACTAACAATACTATAAAAGACACTAACAACCCTGGGTAAAAATGAAACATCTTCATACAACGCAGACCAGTGGCTCCCTGGACTGAGGTTGGGGACTGACTGCAAAGGGGCATGGGAGAACTTTTTAGAGTTTTGGAAATACTGATTATAGTAGTGTTGATAGGGATGGAAAGATAAGCTATAGAAATATACAGATACAGGTATCTAGATATTTGTCAAGTCACCAAACTATATACTTAAAATGGGTACATGTTATTTTTTGTAAATTATTTATCAATAAAATTAATATCTTTTTATTTTTTTAAATATATTTTTATTGATTTTTTTACAGAGAGGAAGGGAGAGGGATAGAGAGTTAGAAACATTGATGAGAGAGAGAAACATCGATCAGCTGCCTCCTGCACACTCCCTACCGGGTATGTGCCTGCAACCAAGGTACATGCCCTTGACCGGAATCGAACCTGGGACCCTTGAGTCCTCAGGCTGACGCTCTATCCACTGAGCCAAACTGGTCAGGGCAAATTAATATCTTTTTTAAAAGCTTACTCAAGGGCAGAAATTTAGAGTTCATCTTTTTTTTCTGCCTCTTTAAGTTCAAATGTACACAACACTGCGATAAAAGGCCAAAGTTATTCAGACTGACGAAAAAGAACTAAGAAGAAAAGGGTTCTCAGTGGCTCTCACCTCGCAGATTTGGCGTGCTGCGTCTGTGGTAAGGCGAGCAGTCTCTGTTTGCTGAGCAGCTATTTTACAAGTTGCTTCCTGTAGGACTTCAGTTACATCCCGTTGTGATTTAACCACCTGCTTTAATGACTCCGCATGGACCTGTAAATAAAAGAGGGTAAAAAGAAAACTTCTGTCATGTCACAGAATTTGTTTCATGGATTAAATGCCTTACCAAAAACACAAACAAAAAGAACAATGGGTTTAAAATCGGAAGTCTTAAAAATCACTGCTGGGCCAAAACCGGTTTGGCTCAGTGGATAGAGCGTCAGCCTGCGGACTGAAAGGTCCCAGGTTCAATTCCGGTCAAGGGCATGTAACTTGGTTGCGGGCACATCCCCAGTAGGGGGTGTGCAAGAGGCAGCTGATCGATGTTTCTCTCTCATCGATGTTTCTGACTATCTATCCCTCCTTCCTTCCTCTCTGTAAAAAATCAATAAAATATATTTAAAAAAAAAAAATCACTGCTGGAGTTTAAGTCTTAACTCCACTGGTTAATGAGTTGATGTGACTGCAGATAAGTAACTACCATGTAGTTACCTCAGCTTCCACTTATTAAACTGGGGCTACATCATGACTACTTAATTTCACAGGGTTGCGACAAGAATCAAATGACATGAAATTAGCCCATATAACATATTTTACATCTTTTCTTTTTTACTCCTATATAATTTAAAAAATACTAAAGAGATTTCAAAGATACAAATTTAGGTTTAATAACTTTACTGCAAAATAAGGTACCTGAGCTGCTTTGTTTCGGGTTTCTTCTAACTGTCTCTGACACTCCAGAGCCTCTTGTTCAGCCTTTAATTTCAAAAGGGCCAAGTCTCTTTCATGGCGTTGCTGCTGTGCCTTCAAGATAAAGAAGTGATCAACTATTAATTCTAAGATACTAAACTATTACAACTCAGTGACTACATTAAACCCAGGGCTATTTTCTCAACAAAACAACCATTTATCATTTATCAAAATACTTAGTGACCACCTACTATGTTTTTTTAATTCACCATTAAGATTATCATTTTTTAAGATTATTTTAAATAACAAAGAAAAGAGGGGGGAAAAACACAAAGAAAGCTAAAGAAGAAAATCCCACAAATACCTTTATGATCTGAGCCAGAGACACACTTTCTTGCTGAGCAAGTGAAATGCCTCTAACTCTTTCTACATCTGACAGTTGGCGCACTGACTCCTCAATGGCACTCAAGTAACTCAGTTCAGCTGCCATACGATGCTGGAGGCCAGCAGGAGAAAAACGTTTAGAACCTGGAGGGCATAACAATTGTCAAATGTGAAATTTCACATGAAATTAAATTGCATCTCAGATTTCTAAAATTCATTTCTAATTTTAAGAGCCAAAAACAAAGACAGTGACTTAGGAGTACAGTGTCTTTTAATAGTTACTTCTTGTGTGTGTGTGTTGGGGTGGGGGGCGGGGGCGGAAGGGAGTATGCACATGCATGGGTATGTACATACATATATACCTATAAACACTTAGGAGTACATACATGGCATACATTTTTCAGTGTTTTTGCTAATGCTGGCAAGATGGGAAAAATCACCACTATTAAATCTCTGATGCTTCTTAATATTTATTTTCCTGTACAGTTTCTGTTTAAAACTTCAAAAAGTAATCACATCCATTTGTAAAACCATTTCCCTATAATTCAACTGAAACAAATTTTCCCCAAAGTAAGTAACTTTATTTTTAAAATTACAACTGCACGGGTTGACTTGCCTGGTGTTGAAGTCATCATCTCTGTAGTTGCTCTGCTGGCAGCCATGTTCATATCAGGAAAAGCTGCACTAGGCTTGAATCCTGCTATAGTTGGAGGCATTATAACTGAGGACTTAGATCTTTCTAATGAAGTTCCTGGAAGGTCAAACTGCAACAGTTTCTGGGAACTTGGAGATAGGGGAGAAGTTGGAGTTTTCTGAGACCTTCCCTTCTCTGAGGAGACACTAGAAAATTTGTTTCAAAAAATACATTAGAGAAGGGAAAACTATTTCAGGCACCAGCTAACCAATTTGTAAGAATAGCACGCATTACTTGCTTTATTAACATCAGCTTTAAAAAGCTGTGATTCAGGTATTTATTCATTCAACATAGTCACTATGCTGAATGTACTCTGACCATTCCTCTTATTTTCATATTTACAGTGGTGAACAAAACTAGGGACAAACCCTGCCCAAAAGGAGTCTCTGGATTAAACTGCCACTTAACTCTTTCCTCTACAATGTAAATACACCATGAATCATTATTGTAGTATGAAGCAAAATCCTCTAATATAATAGCAAAAAATTACAGCCACATATAAAAGGTAAGATCAAGTCTTATAAAAATGTCTTAACATATGTCTCTGAAGGAGAAAAAGATCATTTTGTACTAAAAATTAAGAAATGACAAAAACTACTCTTTTGTTACTCCTTTTAACCCAAAAGGGGGAAAAAAAGAGTATGCAAACTCCATAATCAATATAAAAATGAGATTTCAAAATCTGCTTCTTGAGTCATCTAAGTTGAGCAGGAGAGAAAAGTTCGAGAAAAAAATAAGCAATGATATCAAAAGACTGCTACGTAGTTGTGTTACAAGAGTAAAAGAACACAGATCAGAAGCAAACGGTATAGATAAAGGAAATGAGAGAGTTTGTGGTACCTTAGTGAAAACACTTCGGATAAAATTAAGTTCTTAGAATTGATGTTTAGGGTAACTGTGAGCTACCAAAGTACCCCAAGGAAAGTAGCTGCTTGGTCAAAGGGTTAAACCAAGAAAACAACTATGGCAATGGCATTCAGAATAGAAAGGTGGGTTGTGCTAGAGGCAGAGAATTCCTGAGGGAGAGAGGTTGTTAATAGTTTAGATGAAAATTGGCCATACTCTAAAATATATATAAAAACTAGAGCTATGAACAAAGCTACAGTATCTATTCATAAAATACAGAAATTCATTAAATGGATTCACTGAACATCAATAATATTGTAACTTTAATTAAAATGAATTACAGTATAATATATACATTACTTTACCTCACAGAATGCCCAGAAAGATCCTCCAAAGTGCTATCTGTGTCAAGAGTCTGCTCATAATCTTTGACAGAGAGTTTGCTACTGGTCTCAGATTTCTTCTCTTGACGAGAGTCACGTTCTGAGCCAGAGTGTACTTTTTCCTCATCAAGAAGTGAGCTCTGAACATTTCCAGTGAGTGAATCCAGCCCTATAAAGTAAATTTCTTATAAAGCTGATTCTCAATAGAAGAGACTGAATGGTAATTGATAGATACCCAGATTTCAGTAAAATAATAAGTGCAGAACAGAATATTTAAAAGTGGACTTATTTTTAAAATGTGTTTTTCATATCTAAAATAAAGTTCACCCTTCAGTTTTCACTTTAGGAAAGTGAAGTTTCTTCCATTAACATCCCCTATTTGCTATTAAAAATAAATGGTTCTTAAATCAAATGATTAAAAAAGGTAAGTATATAGTACAATTCTACGTCTATGAAAAAATAAACAAAAAGAAGTCTTTGAAGGATAAAACCAAAAGCTGCCAAAAATGTTGTCAACTGCCAACTGGACCACACAATCCTTTTGAAAAACTCTAGGACAAGAACTATGTAGCCAAATTCATAAAACTGTTCAGATTCTCTGACTCAGAATGATTTCACCTATAGGAGTATCTTAATGAGATTATGACACCAACAAACAAAAATTATGCACAATATTCCATGAACAACTTTATATAATTTTTTAAAGTTTACTCTACATTTGCAACAGAAGAGTTGTCTAAATTACATAGATAACAGTAAACATTTAAATAGCACTTTGTAACTTAAAATGCACTCCATATATATTACCTGATTGCCTTTAAACATCTTATGAAGTGGGTAGCATAAGCTCATTTAATGATGAGATAACTAGAGATCTATGAGGCTACTTGCTTAAGGATACATGGTCAATAGCAGAAATAGGACATAAACCCAGGCCTTATGACTCTACATCTAGTGCATTATTCACCTTGATGATATGTCTCAATAGCAGCATGGGAAAATATTTGTTACATTTAAAAAAAGCAGAACAAAGAACTGCATTTTAATGGCAACTAAACAATTTTTTTTAAATATAGACATATGGTTAACAATTAAAAGAAAATGGAAAAGTAAAAAAAAAATTATACTGTAAATCCATGTTCATAGCAGCATTATTCACAACAGCCAAAAGGTAAAAGCAACCCAAGTATCCTTCAACACTTTGATGAATGTATAACAAACACTAAAAAGTGGTATATACATACAATGAAATATTATTTGGCCTTAAAAAGGAAGAACATTCTGACATGCTACAACATGCATGAACGTAGAAGACATTACACTTAGTAAAATAAGCCAGCCAGGAAAGGACAAATACTCTATGATTATACACTTATATAGGTACATAGAATAGGCAAATTCATAGAGACACTAAGTAGAACAGCTGTTACCAGGGGTTGGGGAGGGGGGGCTGGGAGCATAAGTGTTATTACTTAATGAGTGAAGAGTTTCAGTTTGGGATGATGAAACAGTTGTGGAGATGCATAATGGTAATAGTTGTACAATAAGTAAGTTTACTTATTTCTACTCAACTATGTGTGCACTTAACAATGGTTAAATTTCCTAGTCAAATTCATAGAGACAGAAAGAATGGTGCCCAGAGGTTAAGTTCAACCTATGAACCAGGAGGTCACAGTTCAATTCCCAGTCAGGGCTCATGCCTGGGTTGTGGGCTTGATCCCCGGTGGGGTGTGGGGAGGACATGTAGGAGGCAGCCAATCAATGATTCTCTCTCATCAATGATGTTTCTATCCCTTTCTCCCTATCTCTCTCTGAAATCAATATAAACCTTAAAGAAAAAGAAATATTTTCCCAAAAAAAGTAGAATGGTGGCTACTGCGGTAAGGGAAGGAAGAATGGGAAGTCATGGGGTACAGAGTTTAGTATGGAATGATGACTGCTACTTTACTAACTACTTTCAACTTCACTGGGAAGGAGCTTTTTGTACAGAGCATGCAGACACTCCTTTTCACCACGAGATGGAGTACACACAACAAAAATTACACTGATTTTATAACTTGGGGATAAAGAAGAAAGTAAGTTTAAGATGATGCTGTGGAAAGTAAAATACACAGAGTATTTCTAAGGCATTGTTAGAGGGGATTGGGAATCTAAAAGCCACAAAACACTACCTATACTACATATCATCATGTTTTACATTATAAATTTTAAAAACCTATAATGAATCATATTGCTTATACTCCTATTCAATAATATATCATGATATTTTAAGTTGTACAGTATATTACAGTAAAAGATTTGGGATTCAGAAGTCAGAATTCAGGCTTTGCCAAAAACTAACTTCAAGTGAGATACTAATGTAAACAAAGCATAAAATTGCAAAATAAAAGAATTGAGCAAGATTAGCATTTCACAAAATGTGTTCAATATGACTTCTAATGTCATAACATGCTAGTTGAAGAAATGAGTCTGTGGTCAAATAAATTTGGATAATACTTCATACTACATGGCCTCACCTTCTTCCTAAAGTAAATAATGCGTATTAGCATATAAGAAGTGTTGATGAATTGGTAGGTAAGAGGCCTGTTTCACTCTTAAAAGTATTTCCCCAAATTTACAGAACCATGTAGTTCTTTCACAAGCCTCAGAACAGCTGTGAAACAGCCTCTCCCACTGAATAAGTTTTTCACAAAAGACAGACTCTGGGAAGTGCTGATAAAATGAGGTCTAATGTTCCTACTAAAGACTTTCAGAATGCTTCCAATCTGCAAGAGAGTTATGACTAGGTTGATGATTAAGAAATAATTTCTGCTAGCACTCTCATATTGGAAGTATAAAATGACACTGGCTTTCTGAAGAGTTATTTGGCAAGATGTATCCAATTTTAAACATGGCATACTGTTTGCCCCATTAATTAACTTCTAGGATATTCCCTTAAAGGAAAGAATCAGACTAATGCATAAAGATACATTTATAGCCCCAGCTGGTTTGGCTCAGTGGATAGAGCATCAGCCTGTGGACTGAAGGGTCACAGGTTCGATTCTGGTCAAGGACACCTGCCCAGGTTGTAGGTTCAATCCCCAGTAGGGGGCATGTAGGAGGCAGCCCATCAATGATTCTCTCTCATCATTGATGTTTCTATCTCTCTCTCCCTCTCCCTTCCTCTCTGAAATCAATAAACCTATATATTTTTTTAAAAAAGGACATTCTGATACATGATACAATATTGATGAAACTTAAGGACATTACACTAAATGAAATAAGCCAGACACAAGAGGATAAATATTGTATGATGCCACTTAAATGAAGTACCTAGAGTAGCCAAATTCATAGAGATAGAAAAGAGAACAATGGTTAGCAGGGGCTGGAAGAAGAGAGGAATGGGGAATTATTGTTTAATTAGTGGCCCGGTGCACGAAATTCGTGCACGGGGGGGGTGGGGGGGGTGGAGGGGGGTGGGCAGGGGTTCCCTCAGCCCAGCCTGCACCCTCTCCAATCAGGGACCACTTGGGGGATGTCTGACTGCTGGTTTAGGCCCGATCCCCTAAACCGACAGTCGGACATCCCTCTCGCAATCTGGGACTGCTGGCTCCTAACCGCTCACCTGCCTGCCTACCTGATTGCCTCTAACTGCCTCTGCCTGCCTGCCTGACTGCTCCTAACTGCCCTCCCCTACCAGCCTGATCTCGCCCCCAACTGCTCTCCCCTGCCAGCCTGATCTTGCCCCCAACTCCTTCTGCCTGCCTGATCACCCCTAACTGCCCCCCCCCGGCCGGCCTGATCTCACCCCCAACTGCCCTCCCCTGCCGGCCTGATTGCCCTCAACTGCCCTCCCCTGCCAGCCAATTTGGTTCTGATTGGTCAGTTTCTATGCCAGTCAGCTTCAAAAGCTCTGCCTCCTAGGCAGCCATTGGCTCCTCACAGTTCACCCAGATTTGGTTCTGATTGGTTGGTTTCTATGCCAGTCAGTGTCTCCAGGCCTATCTCCGGGCCTGATCAAAGAGGCGGGGCTGATCAGCAGCCCCATGGAGGCCCGGAGAGAAAGAGAGAGGCAATGGCTGATCAACAGCTGCCACGGAGGCTGCGCATCAGACCCTGCCTCTCTCTTCAGGCCTCTCTCCAGGCCTGATCCACAGCCCCCTCGGCAGTCAGTGACTTCCAGTGTTCGGTTGAGCCTTCGGTTGGTCGTTATGGACCCTGGGTTTTTATATATTAGGATGGGTACAGAGATTTAGTTTGGAAAGATGAAAAAGGTCTAGAAATGGATAGTGGTGATGTTTATACAACAATGTGAATGTGCTTAATGGACTGAACTGTTCACTTGAAACAGTTAAAATGATCAAGTTTACATTACATATATTTTAGCACAATAAAATAAAATCTAAAATGAAAGTTAACACTGGTTAGTTGAGGGTAATTTTTAATTTTTAAATAGTTGTCTATATTTACTGCTTTCTCCCCTCTCACTCTTTTTTTTAACTCAATGAACAATTTTTTACATTTAGAAAAAAACAATTTGGAAGAAAATCATTCCCTAAAGGTCATCCTGTGAGTGTAAGAGGCCTCTGCCTATTTATCTTCTCACCTCTATGGCAACATAGCCAAGAGCAGAATGGAGGGGACTGAAGGGTATTCTTTTCAATCACTCAAAATATATAGAGTGCCCCAAGGGCCAGCTACATATGAAACATCTATTGCTATCATCTTTATTTTTCAGTTAAGAAAATTTGAATATCTATATATATAAAAGGTTAATATGCTAAGTGTCCAACCGTTCGCTATGATGCACACTGACCAGCAGGGGGAAGACGCTCAACACACAGGCATGGAAACATGGAACAGACTGATGAATCTCAGAGGGAAGCGAGGAAGGGAAAGGGTGGGAAGAGATTAACCAAAGATCTTATATGCATACTAGAGGCCCAGGGTCCCTTGGCCTGGCTTGCAGGGATCAGGCCAAAACTGGCTCAGTGCACGGTTTCATGAACCGGTGAGGTCCCTCAGCCTAGCCTGTGGGGATCGGCCTGAAACCAGCAGTCCGACATCCCCCAAGGGGTCCCAGATTACAAGAGGGTGCACCAGGCCTCTAGTTATATATAATGACACTCAGAGATGTACATGACATACTATAAAGTCTTTTTTAAAAGCAGCTGCAAAACATGATTTTATTTCTTTTTAAAACAAAGATGTGTATGTTTTTTTGTTTGTTTTGTTTTGTTTTCATGCTCATCCAAGGATGTGTTCCTCATTGACTTTTTTAGAGAGAGAGGAAGGGGAAAAGAGAGAAACATCAATGTAAGAGAGAAACATAGATGGTTGCCTCCTGTACACACCCTGACCAGGGATCAAATCTGCATCCTAGGTATGTGGCCTGACAGGGAATTAAACCTGCAACCTCTTGGTATACGGGATGACGCTCTAACCAACTGAAGCCACTGGCTAGGGGGCAGTATGTGTTTTTATATATATACTAGAGGCCTGGTGCATGAAATTCGTGCACAGGGATGGGGGGGGGTTCCCCTCAGCCCAGCCTGCATCCTCTCGCAATCCAGGACCCCTCAGAGGATGTCGGGTCTAAACTGGCAGTTGGACATCCTTCTCACAATCCGGGACACTGCATGCACCAGTGACCATACTTTTCATACAGGTGAAAGGCATCTTGCTTTTGTATGGGCAGCTATGTTTTTTTGCCCTGATTATAGAAAGTACTACATAACATGATCCTTCTGAGGCAGTAGTACCATTTTCCCCATCTTATGGGTGGAAAAACTGAAGAAGAGAGAAGTTAAGTAATTGGCTTTGTCATACAGTTATAAGTGTCAGAATCAGGGCTGACCACAAAATGTGCAAGCCAGAATCCATGCATATCATCACTGCATCATCCTGTGTTTTCAGTGTTAGAGTAACCTTGCCAGGTTTTAATTTTAAAAACTAAGAGACTGTTCCCAATATATAGGGTAGGGCCCCTAGGCCTGGACAGCAATCAGGGCCATCTGTGGGATGACCAGCAGGTAGGGCAATTGAGGGGCCCCCGCTGGCACCCACCTTGTCTGGCAACCTGTCGCTGCTCGCCGGCCGGCCCTGCCCCCGATCACCACCACCAGCCACCTCCCTCTTGGGGGGCAGTGCGCATAATAGCGACCAGTCATTCTGCCGTTCGGTCGATTTGCATATTAGGGTTTTATTATATAGGACTGAAAAAATAGGCATCGAGTATTAATAGTAGTTATCTCTGAGCAGAGGGCTCAATGGGAATTTATATTTCTTGTATGATGGTGTATCTACAATCCTTAAATTTTTATCATTGCAAATATATTCCTTTTGTATTAAGCAAAAGATTTATACTGTTATATATCAAAAGGTATTACTACAATAATATGAAAGCTAATTACATTATCATAAAGAAATTCACCTAACTGCTTATGGAATAAAATAACTTTAGATCACTACCACAAAATCATTGGTAAGAGAAAAAGTCACCATGTAGAATTCCACTTACATTCTATCTTTTCCTTTTTTCCTTTTCTTCCTTTAGAAGAAGTAGATGAACAAGAAGATGCAGCAGACTGGGTCCCTGATGAATGCTGGGAAGTAACATCCACAGAGGAAAGATCATAGGCTGACTTCCTGCTAGAATGGTCCTCTTTAGTGCCCAAAATGCTACCACCAATACTGTCAAAAGAAATAACAAGTATTAAAATGCAGCTAATGTATAGATATTTTAAATCTATTTGATCACAAGGAGAATATAATTATACTCAAAGATGCCTTCCACTTTTCCTTTTTGTTTTCTTACTACCATAAGCCAGGGTTCTTTCCTATGGCTCAATTTATTACTGAGAAAAATATCAGGGAGCTGTTTATTAAAGTAAAACCAATAAAAATGTGGACAATTTAGACACAAGAGAAAAAATATGTTGGATAATAGAAACTGCGGCCTCAATTTCTATTCAGATTTATAATTTAATATATGATCATTATTTTCCATTTTTCCCCATTATTTTCCTTTTGACAATCTAACAAGGGAACAACAATTTAATATGTTCTACTTCAACCTAAAAATAAAATGTAATAAATCATATTAATTGGTAACATTAAATGTCACAATTAAATCCTTACAAGTTTTTATTTTAAAATTTAATCTTTCCTTAAGAGCTCAAAATTTAAAACTACACTTTTCCTGATATAATTTTAATAATACTTATTTTTGTTAGTCCAACTAGATATAACTATTTTTAAAAGATCATCCAATTTTATGTAAATTACAATTTGTAATTTTTCAAGAAAATTATATTGAATGTAATTACAGAGTACTTTGTATAGTAAGAAAATTAGGAAAAGTCTGATTCACTTGCTGTATGACTTTGTACAAGTAACTTAGTGCTTCACTTCCTGAAGTAGGAATCCTATATAATAAAGAGGTGATATGCAAATTAACCCTCACACCCTCACAAGATGGCTGCCTACGACAAGGTCGGCAAGGGGGTTAGTGAGGGACGACCAAACGACTGAACAAGCAGGCTACGTGGGGCGACCAGGCCAGCAGGGGGAGCATCTGGGGGTGACCAGGCCAGCAGGGGGGGCAGTTAGGGGCAACCAGGCCAGCAGAGGGGTGCAGTTGGGGGCGACCAGGCCAGCAGGGAGGGCAGTTGAGGGTGACCTGGCCGGCAGCGGGGTCAGTTAAGGGCGACCAGGCCGGCAGAGGGGGCAGTGAGGGGCGATCAGGCCGGCAGGAGGTTGGGGGGGTGGGCAGTTAGTGGCAACCAGGCAGGCAGGCAGGTGAGTGATTAGGAGCCAGCAGTCCAGGATTGTGAGAGGGATGTCCGACTGCCAGTTTAGGCCTGATCCCAGGGGGTTCCCCAAGGGGTGCAGGCTGGGCTGAGAGGAACCCCGTACACAAATTTCGTGCACTGGGCCTCTAGTGGTAATATAATTCTAATCATATCAGGCTATAATAAGAATGAGCTAATACAGGTAAAGGCCCCTCAGTCCTCTCAGTGCCTTGCACATTAGGTGATCAGTAAACACTAATAATAGTTATTTTTCAATGCTTTGCAAAATTTTAGATGTTATCCCAATTGTGAAAGAAATTTACTGATTACTTTGGATCATGAAGTCAAGGATCTATCTGGTTATCCTAAGTTCTATCACAGAAAACAATTTCTTAATCTTCTTATATTAGTACTAGAAGCCCGGTGCACGAAATTCGTGCACGGGGGTGTGTGTCCCTCAGCCCAGCCTGCACCCTCTCCAATCTGGGACCCCTCGAGGGATGCCCGACTGCCCGTTTAAGCCAGATCCCAGTGGGATCTGGCTTAAACGGGCAGTCGGACATCCCTCTCACAATCCAGGGCTGCTGGCTCCCAACTGCTCGCCTGCCTGCCTTCCTGATTGCCCTTAACCGCTTCTGCCTGCCAGCCTGATCACCCCCTAACCACTCCTCTGCCAGCCTGATTGATGCCTAACTGCTCCCCTGCCAGCCTGTTTGCCCCTAACTGCCCTCCCCTGCAGGCCTGGTCACCCCTAACTGCCCTCCCCTGCAGGTCTGGTCACCCCTAAGTGCCCTCCCCTACAGGCCTTGTCCCCCCCAACTGCTCTCCCCTGCAGGCCTGGGTCCCCCCCAACTGCCCTCCCCTGCAGGCCTGGTCACCCCTAACTGCCCTCCCCTGCAGGCCTGGTCCCCCCCAACTGCTCTTCCCTGCAGGCCTGGGTCCCTCCCAACTGCCTTTCCCTGCAGACCTGGTCGCCCCCAAATTCCCTCCTCTGCCAGCTTGGTTACCCATAACTGCCCTCCCCTGCAGGCTTGATCGCCCCCAACTGCCCTCCCTTGCAGGCCTGGTCCCTCCCCTGCTGGCCTGATCGCCCACAACTGCCCTCCCTTACAGGCCTGGTCCCTCCCAACTGCCCTCCCCTGCTGGCCATCTTGTGGCGGCCATCTTGTGTCCACATGGGGGCAGCCATCTTGTGTGTTGAAGTGATGGTCAATCTGCATATTACTCTTTTATTAGATAGGATAGAGGCCTGGTGCATGGGTGGGGGCCAGCTGGTTTGCCCAGATCAGGGTGGGGTTCCCTTGGGGTGTGGGGCAGCCTGGGTGAGGTGCCTGTGGTGGTTTGCAGGCCGGCCACGCCCTCCGACGACCCAAGTGGAGGCCCTGGTATCTGGAGTTTATTTATCTTCTACAATTGAAACTTTGTAGCCTGGAGCAGGGCCAAGCCTTCTGCTTGCTCCCTGATGGCAGCCATTTCTATTGGGATTTATGTATCTTCTATCATTGAAACTTTGTAGCCTTGAGTGGAAGCCTAGGCGGGCAAGAGCAGGTGGAAAGCTTGGCTTCCTCCATTGGCGGGGAAACCCAAGCCTCCCTCCTGCACTCTGTGGCCGTAGCCATCTTGGTTGGGTTTATTTGCATATTTGCTCCTGACTGGCTGGTGGGCGTGGTTTGTGGGCATGGCGGAGTGGTGGTTAATTTGCATATTACTCTTTTATTAGATAGGATAACGTGGACTAGTTCCCCAATACTGTCCTCTACTCACAGACTGATTTAACAACCTATATTCTGCTTACTATGTGCCAGGCCCTGTTCTAAGTACTTTGTATTTAACTGAATATTCATAACACTCCATGAGACTAGTACTGTTATTCTTTCCCATTTCACAGGGAGGAAAACTGAGGCATGGGGAGGTTAGTAATATACCCAAAGACAAACGACTAATAATCAGGAGAACCAGGAAGTCTGAATCCAGAACCTGTGTTCTTAAAAACCAGTGCTATGCAACCTCAAAATGTATCTTTAAGCAAGCAAAATCTGCCTAATATTCAGACTACAGTTCTCATTTGCAAGTTCTTTCATTTTTCAGATTTCATTCCACATTGTCAACATATTCTTACTTAGGTTCAAGAGCTGATTTTTTTTCTGACAAAGTCCCACTCCCTGGAGAGGAGACAAAATCATCTTCATATGAAACACTGCTTAGAGGAGTTGTGCTGGCATTCAAGGGCTGTGATGTTGATGCTCCTCTTTCAAACCTGTCTTCAAACCCTGTCAAAAGTAATAATTGAAATGTGTTTTAAAACAAAGATAAAAATACCACAAGCAAAACATTCCACACATGGGGATTAACAACATAGATTTAAGGACATTTTTGTTTGCTTTTATTAGTGCTTCTTTTCAATTTATCTTTATATCTAACAATACATTTTTAACTTTTTATTACTTTTCAAGCATACATGAAAGTAGAGACTAGTATAATGAAACCAAAGTATCCATCACCCAACTTTAACAATTATCAATACATGATCAATCTAGTTTCAATTAAACTTCCTATTCTCACCATCTCTCATTCCTCTTACAGATTACTTTGAACCAAATCCAAGATAACAGATTATTTCAACTGTAAATATTTCAGTATAACTATAAAATCTTAATGAAAATCTAATAAAAGGATTAAGAACAAATCCAAATTTCTTATTTAACAAAATATGGATGTTGATTTAAAAACACTTTGCTTTCTTCAAAAGAACTTTAAAATCCAACAAACTTAAAAATTACCATCTACAGAAATGTGTTAAACCAAAGAGATAAATAGCCTATATAAGTCTACATAAGATCCTAACAAAGTAGCTAAATATGAATTCAGAGAAAACCCAATGTGATACCCAATTAAGCATAAGATGAACAGATGAAATCACTCCATTTGTCAAATAAGTTGTTCACTATGTGGAATGGAAATTAAAAAACCACAGTATCAATAGCTGATTTAAAGCTCAGCCTCACTCTCCAACCTGAAATTCTTAGGTTAAACATAAGACGGTTGAATCCACCTATGGCAGTAAGAACAAAAAAAGGGTTTGAAGGAGCCCTGGCTGGTGTTGCTCAGTGGATAGAGCATCGGCCTGTGGACTGAAGGGTCAAGGGCACATGCTGTGGTTGCGGGCTCAATTCCCCAGTGGGGGTGTGCAGGAGGCAGCTGATAGATGATTCTCTGTCATCATTGATGTTTCTCTCTCTTTCTCTCCCTCTCGCTTCCTCTCTGAAATCAATAAAAAAAAAAAAAATTTTTTTTAAAAAAGGGGGGGGCTTGAAGGAACTGAGTCCATTATAGAAAAATTGTGTTGCAGAATCTCAGGCCAAGAAGGGACCTTTAGAAGTTACTGTTTCAGAAACCAACTATGGAGCTACATTACTCTTCAAAGTCTGTTTTTAAAATTAGTTTTGATGAACTGAAATAGATTTGTTTTCATTATCAGAAATATTGCTATAATTGCCCCTCTTAATTCCTGACCACTATATTCCCAATAATTCACAAGTCACTGTATTAAGAAATATACTTACTATATAAATTACGTATCTATGATCACAGAAAACCTAGTATACATACCAACCTTGAACATCATCTATGAATTTCTCTAAATTAGACCAAAATTTCTATAATTACCAATCAATGATTGTTTTATGACATTCAAAACTAAAAATAAAAATTTAAAGATTAAATTACTATACTCTGAAGCTGGCAGATAATTTTGATATAGACAATGTTTCCATTACCCTCATTATTAACAATGAAAAGTTGTACTTAAGTATTATCTTTATAGAATTATGAAATAATTAAGATATATACAGATATTACAAAGCTTACTTATTTTTCTCACCTTTTCCATATGACTGATATGATTTTGTAAAAATATTAATGACACTACGTGGACTTCCCTTTGCCAATTCTTCCCATGGTTCTTTGCTTTGTATACCACCTATGTGACCCAAAAGTGGTAAGAATTTTTCAGCTTCCTTCTGAAACTGTTTGATGGGTTCATAAGCATTTCTTTCTCCAGCACAAAATTCCTTTTCCTTTAAGATTTCTGCTATCTTCAAAGAGGGCCGTCCATCTCGGCCTCCCTCTTCTTCAGAGAGACTCCCCTCACTAAGAAGAGGCCCTTCACTGACTGAGTCTGTGCTGGAACCAAGAGACGTTTTGGCTTTGTATTGAGAACAAGGCTGCAGATCAGAGCTAGAAGAGTCAGTCTGCTTCTTACACAACTGTGCCAGCAGCCCTTCTGGTTTGGGACCAGGGGATCTCATTCTGAAGCTTGATATGGCACTATGAGGTCTTATCATCTCAGGAAGCTTTTTAAATTCACTAAGGTTGCCTACACCAGGAAGCTCATCATCAAAAGTTGCATGAGATACACAGGTTCCCAGCATCTTTTGAATTCTGGCAGTGAAAACATCTTCAGTATCCTCTTTCACAGGTGGACTTATAACCTTTGTCCAAGGTCCATCTTCTTGGGGTGTTTGTTGCACATCATACTCAGTGTTCCACACTGACCCATAATTAATGTTAGCCCCAGCTAATTTCTTGGCTTCATTTTCAATCCTGCTGGACAAAGAAGCAGCTGTTGCTTTCAGGGCTTCAATACGATCTAGTTTACTCTTATACTGGCTGGCACTAGGTTTTAACAAGGCATCTTGATGAGCAGCTGGTGAGGTCAGATACGGTTGAGGTGTGAAAGTTAATGGCCCTGAAGCAATATTATGGTTCTTCCTGGTTGGTAAAATAGATTCCAAATCCTTATGCAAAAATCCTGCATGCTCTAGACTCAAGAGATGGGAGAGTAAATTTCCAGCTGTTCCAACAAGAGGCTGTGGTTGAGAATGATGGACACGTGGGCTCAATCTATCAGGCTGCATCCATGTAGGTTCTGTCAAGTCCCTTCTGCAAATGAAAGTCACAATATGTTCGTTAACACAGCAACTCATAACTAAGCTACTGGGTGTTTTTTTAAGTTTTGTTTTTTTCTGATTATAAAAGTAATGTACATTCATTACAGAAAAAAGACAGGCGAAGAGGACAAGAAAGATAAAGATCACTCATAGCTAAACAATGACAAAGAGGCACTATTAATATTTCACTTTGAATTATATCTTCCCAAACGTTTTTCTATGTGTATGTAATGTTTTGGTGTTAATTTCACAAAAATATAATTTTATCACCCATACATACTGTTTTGCAAACTGCTTTCTTCAACTAAGATATTTTGGATTATTCACAAAAGAGAAGGCATTCTTACCTTTAAGACTCTGTGGATAAAATTTTTTACAACTCTACACTTCCCTTTAAAAATAATGCTACATAAAAGAGAATGCTTAAGATTGATAAGTATCAGAGAAGCACTGAACAGACTGTCAAACTTCAGAGGGAAGGCAGGAGAGCGTGGGGGGGTGGTAAGAGATCAACCAAAGGACTTGTCAAGGGCACATGCCCGGGTTGCGGGCTTGATCCCCAGTGGGGGTGTGCAGGAGGCAGCCGATCAATGATTCTCTCTCGTCGTTGATGTTTCTATCTCTCTCTCCCTCTTCCTTCCTCTCTGAAATCAATAAAAAATATATATATTTAAAAAAAACACACACAAAAAAACAAAGGACTTGTATGCATGCATATAAACATAACCAATTGACACAGACACTATGGGGGTGAGGGCATGTGCTGGGGGGCTGGAGTAGCCGGGGAGAGCTCAATGGGGAAAAAGGACACATATGTAATACTATATGTAATACTTTAAACAATAAAGAATTTTTAAAAACTTATATAAAGCAGACTATTAAACAAAAAAAGATTGATAAATATTAACATAGGCATGATATATATTATTCTAATTAATAAATATTTAATAAATGCCAAACATTTATGTTTAACATCATATATACTAAAGAAATAAGGAGATTACTACAATCTAGTTCTTAAAAAAAAATGAACATAAAAACAGTGAGTACCAATGTAAAACTATGAGAATCAGTCATAAATATATGATATGATGAAAGGTGTCCATAAAGTCTAATAACAGAATACAGATGTCCTAGGCAACATTATTTAATTCACCTGTTTCCAGACTATGGACACGCTGTATATTAAGGGATACTATAGATATTGAAGGCTGAAGTTAACTATTAAGAAGATTCTTAGACAAAATAACATGAGGTTTTTTTCCCTTGGAATTGTCCATTATTTTGGGATGATGACATGAATATATTTTTATCAAATTTGAAGTTGACAGAAAGCTGGGAGGCACAGCTAACACTACATTCTCAAATTACTAGAGGCCCAGTGCATGAATTCGTGCATGGATGGGGTCCGGCTGGCCCACCCCCATCGATGGGGGCCCATCAGGCCGGGCTGGCAAGGGGAAGGGACCATGGGCAGTTGGCCAGCCAGACCTGCCCCTGATTGGGATGTTGGGGGCCGATTTGGGGCGGGGCCGGCCGGGAGGTTGGCCAATTGGGGCCCAGATCAGGCAGGTTGGCTGCCACAGTGCATGTCATAGCCACCAGTCATTCTGGTCCTTCCGCCATTCAGGTCCCTGGGATTTTATATATATCAACTAGAGGCCTGGTGCACGACATTCATGCACTGGGGGCCAGAGAGGGGGCCCTCAGCCCGGCCTGCGTCCTCTTGCAGTCCAGGATCCTTTGGGGGATGTCCACCTGCTGGCTTAGGCCCGATCCCCTGGGGATCACACCTAAGCCGGTAGTCAGACATCCCTCTCGCAGTCCAGGGCTCTTGCAGCCTGGGACCCCTCACTCCTTACCACCCGCCTGCAGCGGAGGCAGGAGAGGCTCCTGCCACTACTGCTGTGCTTGCCAGCCGTGAGCCCGGCTTCTGGCTGAGCGGCGCTCCCCCTGTGGGAGCGCACTGACCATCGGTACAGCTCCTACGTTGAGCGTCTGCCCCCTGTTGGTCAGTGCACATCATGGCGATCAGTTGTTCTGTGGTTCAGTCAATTTGCATATTAGGGTTTTATTATATAGAATGACTGAAAGTTATTTAGATAGGCTGCAACCTTAGACCAAACTAGTACAGATAACTGTGAAATCCTACCAATTACGTTTAAAAAAAAAAATCATTTGTAGAAGGGTAACCAGGGTGATGATGAAACAGAAAAACATGTCATGTAAGGTTAGGTTTGGAGATTATGTTGTAGCACTATTTTATACTGAAGGACTACTATGAAAATAGAATGAAGAAAGGAAGATTGGTGCATAGATTCTGACAGTGAATATAGATTCTTACAAATGCAAGGTGTGAGGTTATTAGGACCCAAACTAAGCTGGTAGTAATGGGAATGCAAAGGAAGTTATAAATATAAAAGTATTGCTAAGCAAAAATACAAAATATTTAAATTCAACTGTTTAGAATACCAATTTTTTGGCAGGTACTATGTTGATGGTAGAGGAATAGGAGTAAACTAAAATGAAAAGATGTAATCCAGTTAAGACTTAATCCTTACTCTTTGATTTCTCAAGATCTAGCAGGGCTTAGAGCAGCTGTGGGCAAACTACAGCCCATGGGCCGGATTCGGCCCGTTCGGCTATTCTATCCGGCCCACGGAGCCGAAAGAGCGGAGGGTTCTTTTGCTCTCCCCTCCGCTCCTTTACTTTGAATTTATATTAGTTCATACAAACACTCCATCCATGCTTTTGTTCCAGCCCTCCGGTCCAGTTTAAGAACCCATTGTGGCCCTTGAGTCAAAAAGTTTGCCCACCCCTGGCTTAGAGACTAATAAACAGCTAAAATACAGTGTTAACTACTAATACAAAAATATGTAAAGTTTAATAGGGTGTAGACAGGGAACTCTGCTAGCCAAGGAAAGTAACTTTTGAACTATATTTACAAGGTCTTCAAGATCAGGTTAAGTAATTTGGAGTTTTCCAGGTAGCTAATGAAGAATCAAGAAAAATGAAAAGCAAAGAAATGCATGGTTAAGTAACTAAAATGTGTTAAAACTATTAACAGGAATGGGGAAGCTAAGGACCAGGTAGCGAGGAAAGTGACGGCAATAGGTTAGCTATCACAAGTCAAATAATTTGATATTAAAAGTAAGGAGAGAAGCCCTAGCTGGTTTGGCTCGGTGGATACAGCTTCCACCGGTGGACCAAAGGGTCCTGGGTTTGATTCCGGTCAAGAGCATGTATCTTGGTTGCAGGCTTCTCCCCAGCACAGGCCTGGGTCAGGGCTTGTTCAGGAGACAACCAATCTATGTGTCTCTCTCACATCGATGTTTCTGTCTTCCCCTCTCTCTTCCACTCTCCCTAAAAATCAATGGAAAAATATCCTCGGGTGAGGATTAAAAAAAAAAAAATGGAGAGAAATGTGTGTAAAATAATAAGGTTTGGTAATAGATTTTTTTTTTATGTTTGGTTTGCTTAATACTGGGTGACTTGTGGAGAGCTAGAAGGAACTCAAGACAAGGTAAAAATTGAAGATATGAAGCCAGCAGGATATATCTGACCACAATAATGGGACTGATGTAAACTGGAGAGTTATACCCACTATAAATATTCAAATTTTTAAAAATATAAGTTTATTTAAGCTTAAAATTTGAAATGTATTTACAACTTTAAACTAATCTTATGAAGCACTTCACTTACTGGGAGGTAGTGTATAAAGTGGGTAAAAGCACAGGCTTCTGGGATTAAACGGCTTAAGTTCAAATACATTCCTACCACTAACATTTTGATATCTTAAAAGAGAGTTAAAGTCTAGATCTCAATTACCTCTTTCATAAGACAGGAATAACAGTGCCTAACTCAAAAAATTTTATAAGGGTTAAATAAGATACCATGTGCAAAATACTCAGATCTGTGCCCAGAACCTAGCAAGTAATCAATAAATTTTAGCCATTTTTATCAGTATTGCTGGAGGGGGAGAACCATGTATATTAACCCAAAATTGGAAAGTGATTTGATTTTTATATGTGCACTCTCAAAGAAGAATATCAAAATCTCTTTGTCTTTCCAAAATGGTTATTTTAAAGTATAATTTATAACCATGTAAGCTCAAAAATCACCTTAACTTGACTGCACAATAGTTTTTTAAAATTTATTGCAATCAATATACTACAGCGCAAAAAATGTTTTTACAGAAATTTAAGGTAAAATAGCCCTCAATCACCAATCTGATATTAAATCAAATCCCTTCCTAGTCCTTATTCATGGGTTCACATAGATCTCCAAATATAACTTTTGAGAGGTAAGATGAATAAACTGATATGCTGTATGAAGAAATTTTGATTTAATGGATACAGAAGTGCTTTTAAAAAATTATTTACTACAAATACTTTAAAATATTAATTTCACTGTGATTCATTCATCAAACAAACTTTTATTGTGTTTAGTTCAAAGCAAGAGTTTGCAGGTAATCCCCAGGAGGAACTGACACTTTGGATATTAAAAGATAGGTAAAAGTTGAATAGAATAGAAGATGCAGTAAGTAGAAGTGTAACCATGCTTATGTCTCCATTGGAAGATATAAACCAATTTCTAAACAAACCTCTTGCTCACATAGGTCAGTCAACAAAATTAACTGAGCATAGACTACTATACTAAATTTTATGGAAGATAGACCCTTGATCATCTTTCATTCTCCCCTATTTACCTTGCAAGAGGCTGTGGTGGTTCTGACAAAGACATGTCACTGCTGGAAGATGCACTTGGGGGACGTTCCTGCACTTTGTTTTCTTTGTCAGATTCTCCAGATGGCTGATACCCTGGTCTGGTCTAGGAGAAAAAGGACATCAAATGCATCTGACTCCAATCACAAAGATATATTCAGGGAATCCAAGAGACAAATATTAAATCATTTCACCTTTACAAAAATCAGGAAATGTAGGGGCTTTTTTTCCTGTCAAATAAAACCCATTTAAACTTAGTTTGTTTTAAAAACAGCCATTACAATTAATAGCAAATTTATACCTGAAATCCAATAAGGGAACCTAATATTAACTGCATAATTTAGAGGATATTATACTCTTTCTAAACCTGTTTTTCACCAGATAAGTAAAAATACTAGTAGTATCTACATCTTCTCAGACTTGTGAAAATTTTTTACCAAAGCTAAGTCTGTAAAAATCTTTAAAATGGTACACACTTAATGTTACTCTTATTATTTTTAAAAACATTAGCAATACTCATAAAATTACTACAATGAACTAGAATATTCTCTAATTTCAGCACAGATCACAAAACTAGGCTTTTCATTATCATAATCTAACTTCATGTGCTCAGTAATACAATGAAAACTAGCAATGAATGATGAGATGGAACAGATCGGTAACAGAGAAATAGTAAATCTCTAATTGAGAACTTACCATCATTACAAATTTTGCCTGAGCAGATAGGAATGGTTGCTAATTTTTAAATAGTACAGCAAATAAACTTTTCCTAACCATAAATTACTTCCCTTTGTATTTCTGCCACTACTATTACCTGTGTTTCCTGCATAGTATGTTGATGAGACGGCTCTTCAAGCAAGGTCTTTTCTAGTAGCAATTTGGAGTAAGTTTCCTGTAGACGCCTAGTTGCTGATGGCTCAGAAGGAGGCACATTTTTTACTTTAGTAAAGGCTTCTTTCTGCTTCCGGTAGAGCTCCTGTAATCGTTTGTTCTTCTGCTCAGTGGCCTCCTTTTGAGCCTTCTTCTCTTCATTTTGCTTTCTCTTCCTTTCCTCCTGCTGTCTAACAATGTACTGTCGTACCTCATCTGTGTCATAGTGGCGCTTCTTAGAAATAACAGGGGGATCTTCATTAGTTGTTATTTTGTCAGGTTTTCTTTTTATTGGGCTATGACTCCTCCAAGCTTGTACTGGTGCTGATGACTTCTGATTTTGTAACTCTCCTGCCTCTTGCCTTGCCGCCTGAACTGCAGAATCTAGCTGTAGGTCATCAAGAATTCCACGAATTTCAACAGGTAAAAAGTCTTTATTTAAGGCAGTATTTTCCTCCTGTTTATTATCTGGAAGAGATGGAGCTAATTTCTTTATATTATTTTCAGACCGAGCTCTACTTCTTGAACGTTCTGAGTTTCGTGGAAGATGTCTATGTGAAATATTCAACCTGGGATCAGATTCTGCTCTTCCAATATGACTTCCTGCAAAGGATGAACTGTTAGTGATATATTAAAATTCTGCATTCTTTCCTAAAATTTATTGCATTCAGTGAGAAAATTTCCCTTTATCTTAAACTCTAATTTAAATATTGTATAAAGTCTTCTAAAGAATATCATAGAAGGAAACAAAAACATCTTTTTTTTTCAATCAGTAAAATTTCTATATTCTGAAACACTATGCTTCCTTGGCATGAGGAAAAATGCATCTTTTAATATTTCTGAAATAAGGACAGATATTGTTGATGTGAATATTTAACTATCAATGGAAAATTATTATTTCTCTCTCATGTGCTTATTTAATATTACTCTCCCTCCCAAACTCCCAAACGTCTGATTTAAAAAAACCAAAAATATTACACTGACACAACTCTCCAAAGAGTGACAGAAAAAATTAAATATATAGAAAAACATCATGTTATCATCTAGATATTTGTTGATGTGGCTTACTTTTAGACTAAGAATGCATGTGAGTTTATTTATAAGCTAAATGAAAGTGAAGAGAAGCAAATACAAAGGATATATTAACTTCTATATACCAAATTACAGCTGCAATTGCATTTCTTACTGAATCCATTCCAGAAGTTCAAAGTAAGGCAAATTTTGCTGCTGAAAAGGAAAGCTGGCCTATAGGTATAAATATTTCATTTTCCAAACTTAGCGTTCATGAAAAAGTAGCTAGTTACTGCAAATAGCATTCAAAAAGAATTTCAAAAAGAGAAAAGTAATGGAATCAAGGGTCAAACTAAGGAGTTGTGGATCCTAATCAAATTTTGCTACCCACTGCCTATATACCCAATTCTCTCTCAGGGCTTATTTCCTAATCTGCCAAATAAAAGATCTGAACCTTTTTAATGTATGCCTGTGTTTGTGTACATAGGGATCAGAGAAATTGAATTTGATTCTCCTAAGGTTCCTAAAAGTCTATTAATATTTGATTAAATGATGCTTTGATATTCACAATGACAGCTAAATGTAATAAATATAACATAAATAAAATTCTTAGTAGAGATCACCGTAACACCTCTGTGTAGAAGTTATCCATAGACAAGCCCAATAGAACATCTTCTTTTTTGAGCTACATTCACAATTTTACATATAAAGCAAAGTCATAAAGCATTACCAAAAGAGTATTTTCACCCTCTTTAAGTACTTACATAAGCAAAGTTTAATTATTGAGATAATGTAATAATTCGATTACTTACCAGATTTAGTAGTTCTTTCTCTTCCACTTCTGTCACTTGATACTGTTCTTCGCTCTTTTTGCTCCATTTTGGGTGCAGGTCCCAGAATCTTCTTTACTAATTTCTGTCCATCTCGCCAAGAAGATGTACTTATCAGATGACTGCTACCTAAAATATAAGCATTGAATTTAAAATTTAAATTTTAGTTATAAAAAGTATATCTACTCAATCATACAGGTTTTCTAATATTCTTAATGCTTATCTTATGCCAAAGTCAAAAGATTTATAATCTACTTTTTAACCCTAAGTCTCCAAAATCAAAGAAGTTTGTTTAAATTTTGATGTACCCACACACAGTTAAGTACCAAATATTAATAATGATAACCGAAACCTCAAAAACTAGGTCACTGAATCCAACAATTTTTCTACAGAACAAAAATATGCGTTAACTATAGAAGTGTTTGGTATAGCCACCCTAGCACAGTATCTGGCACATAGTAAAATGTATGTTTGCTGAACTTAATCTAAGCACAGAAAAAAAATTTGAGTACATATATAACATATAACAGTTAACTGTGATTACCTTTGGAGGTGATGATATTACAGGGAATTTCACATTAAATTTCACAGATATATACCAAAACTACACACTACATTTTTATGTGTAAAATAATGACATTAAACAAATACTATCAACATTTTCAATTATCCCAATTATAAATGTTCATAAAAATAAAAGAATGTTCCAGTAAATACAGCTGTTTACCAGGAGAAAATCTTTTCATTTACTATTTTCAGATTGTAAAAAAATTAAAATTAGACCATCATCTCAAAATAGATAGTAACTTAAAAACAACAAATGATATAAAAGACTGTTTATAAAATAGAAACCATAAAAAATAAGCATGAAATGTATATATTTAAATGCAAAGTAATATAAGAAATGGAATAAAAATAATAAAATAGTCCTTTAAACCTAATTAAATTAGAAAAATGATTTTTACATAGCTGGTAGAATTATAATAAAATCATTCTAGTTATGCATTGCTTGTTGAAATATAAGTGGGTATAAAACATATATATATATATATATATACATATATATATACATATATATATATATATATATATAAATAAATAAGTGGGTACAGTTTCTTTTTAAAAAACACGCAATAGCCCTAGCTGGTTTGGCTCAGTGGATAGAGCATCAGCCTGTGCACTGAAGGGTCCCAGGTTCAATTCCGGTCAAGAGCACATGCCCGGGTTGTGGGCTCAATCCCCACTGTGAGGCGTGTAGAAGGCAGCCGATCAATGATTCTCATCATTGATGTTTCTATCTGTCTCTCCCTCTCCCTTCCTCTCTGAAATCAATAAAAATACATATTAAAACACACACACACACACTAAACAGTATTATGTGTCAGGGGCCCCAAAAGTGCTCATTCACCTTGATCAAATAATGTAAATAATAGCATGGTATCTAGTAGAAATAATACAAAAGAAAAAAAAATGAAAATGTTCATTGTATTATCCTATATAATAAGAGGAATATGCTAATTATCTGTTATGCCCTGAGGCGTAAGGACCAACTGGGTAACGACCGGATCACAGATCTGCAGGAGGGTGGGGCAGCGAACTACAAGTGGGAGACGGAAAGCTACAGCTACAGGATGGGGCGGGGCAGGGCAGCAAGCAAGCGGGAGGCGGAGAGCTACAGGAGGGGGAGAGCTACAGGAGGGGGCAGGGCAGCAAGCTAGGAGGGGAGGCGTGGGGGGGGGGGGGAGCTACAGGAGGGCGGGGCAGTGGGCGGAGAGCTACAGGAGGGCGGCAGCAACCTACTGGCACACGCATTCGTGCGCAGAGCTATTAGTTATAAGAATTAACCTAAATATTGAAGAATGGTGAATGGTTAATTAAACTAGATTTCTACTAGATAGAGTACTGTGTGGCCATTTCAAATCACAATTTCCATAACATATAACAGAAATGTTCTATAGAAAGCTTCTAAGAGAAAAAGATAAAATTTTATATATGCAATGACTACAATCACATATTATTATGATTTTAAAACTATTGTAAGGAAGTACACAAAATAATACTAGTACTTTATTTAACTAAGGGTAGTGTTTTTTTGTGTTTTCT
Organism: Plecotus auritus; assembly: GCF_963455305.1. Classification (NCBI taxonomy): domain Eukaryota; kingdom Metazoa; phylum Chordata; class Mammalia; order Chiroptera; family Vespertilionidae; genus Plecotus; species Plecotus auritus. The sequence goes on from NC_137778.1 coordinate 21,677,387, forward strand.
TCTATTTTTCAAGCTTTTTGTGATGCTATTTTAATTGTATCTGTATATATAAAAGCCTAAGGGACCAAACGACCGGTCACTATGATGCACACTGACCACCAGGGGGCAGACGCTCAACACAGGAGCTGCCCCCTGGTGGTCAGTGCGCTCCCACAGCGGGAGTGCCACTCAGCTGACCGACCCGTCCCGGTGGCCCACCAGCCCAGAGGCAGCCACTCACTCCCTCAATAGTTCCCAGGTCCAATCTCTGGAGAACAGGCCAGGCCCAATCCTGACAGCGTTGCCAGCCTCCTGGAAGTCGGCCTCGGGCATTGCGGCTGCTTCCCTTCCTTAGACGCTCCACAAGGAAGAAACAATATAAAAGCGGCTGCCAGGTGGCTCCCAACAACCAGCGCAAAAGTCTGCAGGACAGATCTGGATCTCAGGCTGCCAAGGGCATCCCACTGCCTGCCCGGATGACCAATTGGCCTCACCTCCCTCCAGACAGGCACCAGATGCAGGGCTTACAGCCGCTGCGGCGATGCAAGCCTCTCCTGATCGGGACTGACTAGGCGCGAGCCAGAGGCAGGCACAGTGGGGCCAGGATGAGTGGGAGCGGCAGGCAGGAGCAGCAGGCGGCATTGGACTGAGGGTTTCGGCCCGATTCCTGAAGGCCAACCCAAAGGAACCCCACCCGTGTACAAATTCGTGCACCAGGCCTCTAGTTTATAATAGAAGACATTCCGTTTAGAGTTTCTTTAAATGGGACTTTAAAAGTTTAAATGCAAGTATAGTTTTAATGAAAACATTTATTATGAAGAAACATGAATTATAAATGTGTGCTATTTTAGAAAAAAAAATATTTTTGCAACTTGTTATTAACCTTAAACAGTCTACCTAAAATATTTAAAAGATTTCTATTGCTCAATTTAGTTATAAAAAACTTTATGCTTTTAAGCAAAATGAGAGAACAGGCCTCCTTCAATTTCAGCTTAATTTTCTGAATCAAAAACAAGCAACCATAAATATACTGGCAGTTATTTATAAATGTTGGCTTCTGAATATCTTCATTGGTTATTTCTGAATTCTGGCTTTCTGGAATAGTCTCATGCAGTCACTGGTAGAAAAAGAGGACTTTCACTATAGATAAACTATTAATACAGCTTTTGCACACTTAATGACTGTCTCAGTCACTGCCCCAGTGCACACATAGGAATTAGCCTACCACAAACTGGACAAACACAATCCAAGATCAGTGTTCAAAAGTTATAGTAGTTCCAATGTTTCATTTCAAACCATGCCCCTGATAACAGTATTACATAGTATCTCATGAAAAATAGCATGCCTTATTATTATTTTTTTATTGATTTCAGAAAGGAAGGGAGAGGGAGGAAGAGAAACCATCAATGATGAGAGAATCATTGGTCAGCTGCCTCCTGCATGCCTACTACAGGGGATCAAGTCCACAACCCAGGCATGTGCCCTTGACTGAAATCAAACCCAGGATCCTTCAGTCTGCAGGCTGACGCTCTACCCACTGAGCCAAACCAGCTAGGGTATGCACCTTGTTTTTTTAATTTAACAATTAGTTTAGTTTACATTCAGATAATTCATGCTCCCATAAAAGGAATTTTTATTTGTATACAGTGAGGGTCATTTTCTTCTGACAGCTAGAGTTAACAATGGGTGTCATAAAATATGTTATTTGCTACTCTATTAATTAGTCTATGACCAGAAATACAAGTGCCTGGTCAAAACCCTGTGCCCCATCACTCCTGCTCTTTGTTCCCACAGATCTTGCACACCCCCTATCATACATTCATCACACTTTATTCTAACTATGTATTACCGTTTTCCTGACAAGATTATAAGCTTCAGGAGAGCAGGGACTATGTGCATCTTGCTTACAACTGTACTGCCTAAGCTAGTATAGCACAATACTCACATATAGCAAGTGCTCAAAAATATATGCATAATGAATGAATGAATGTATGAATGATTGATTCAAAATTTCTCCAAGCTGAAAGTGACAAGCTCCCAACTTTCTCCACTCTCTCTTGGCCTAAATTACTCACTGACATAAATAGCCATTTTCAGTATAATCAGAAATAATAATAACTAACAGAATTATTCCTAACATTTGAGTGCTTACCATACATATGCAAAGTACTACATTGAGTCCTTTTAGGTATTATTTTAGTTCTGACAACAACCCCATGAAAAGTACTACTGCCTTCTCATTTTACATATGGGAAAAATGAAGGACACTAAAATAAACTCATTTACCAAAGGATCAAAGCTAGGTTATAAATCTGGGCAATGTGGATAGAGCAGCCGTGGGCAAACTACGGCCCACGGGCCGGATCCGGCCCGTTCGGCTGTTCTATCCGGCCCGCGGAGCTGAAAGAGCGGAGGGTTCTCTTGCTCTCCCCTCCGCTCCTTTACTTTGATTTTATATTAGTTCACACAAACACTCCATCCATGCTTTTGTTCCGGCCCTCCGGTCCAGTTTAAGAACCCACTGTGGCCCTCGAGTCAAAAAGTTTGCCCACCCCTGGGATAGAGCCTAAAATGTTGATCACTATGGAACTAGGGAATTCTCTTTTTCACAGTATTGATCAACTCAGAGCCCAGCCTGACCACTACAGGCATGGACTGCCATACTTTCCTTAGTGACAGTCATAAGCAATCCCTTTCTATATAAAAGTTCACTGCATAAAAATCATTACCTTTCATCTGATTAATTTCTATTAAAAATGACTGAAAAAATTTGGGGGGAGTGATAGATGTTTTTAGTATCATGGTAAACATGTGGCTTCACGGGTATAGACATACTAGTATATGAGAACTTATCAAACTATACATTCTAAATACATGTAGGTTATGCTATGCCAATCAAATACACATACACAAAATAATCTATATATATAAAAGCCTAAGTGACCATTTGACTGTTTGACCAGTAGCTATGATATGCACTGACCACCAGGGGGCAGACACTCCAACCGGTAGGTTAGCTTGCTGCTGGGGTCTGGCCAATCGAGACTGGGCGAGATGGGCAGGACATGTCCTAGAGTCCTCCCATGGTCCCTCCCCAGCCCTGATTGTGCACTGGTGGGGTCCCAGATCACAAGAGGGCACAGGCCAGGCCAAGGGATCCTACCAGTGCACAAATTGGTGCACCGGGCCTCTAGTGATATATAAACTGTATTCCATTTTTATATGTGCCAAACAATGAGAACATCAGGTTAACAAACATTTATTTCCATGTAGATACCATTTCAGTAATATCTAACTTTAGGAGGTACATGATATTGAGAAAACTAACCTGTTTTGCATTCTGGACTTGAAAACTGCGCTACCTTTTGGACTTTTCGTACTGGCTTGACCACTTTCTTCTCTTTACTTTTTTCAGCAGGTTTCTCTTTCATAGAGATGTCTTCTGAAAATCAGAAACATTTACAGCAAATATTACAATTATTTCTACCCACCTACTCGTCCTCCCCCCAGTATGAAAAATCAATATAAACTATCTAATTCTCCACTGAGGCAACTGCCATGACCCATAAGCTACCAATGCCAATTCCTCTTATGGAAAGGTCTAAGGATTACCACTACTCCGCCATTAGGTTCCAAATCTTTGTATTTATTTTTTTCAGCAAATACTTGAGAAATGTAACTCGATTCCACAAACTGGAAGAAACTTCAACAGTAATGCTTTCCAGCCCAGGTTCCACAGCATTTATAGAATCTCAAGAGATAAGCACTTTCTCAGATTCCAATTTCGTTTAAAAATTCCTATGTAACTGAGATATTAATGAACTTCTAGAATAAAACTTCATAAAATACTTAATATTCCTAAATTAGGCCCTTTTATAGTTATGTTAGTGAAATATGTCAAGTATTTCACATACAAATTACTACTCACTAATTTTTTCAATTCTAATCTGGGAATATATACAGGGGTGGGCAAAAGTAGTTTTATATAGTACAAAATAAATAATACAATAATTAATAAATAAATAATACAGGAATAAACTGTTTCACATATTCACAACTATAAACCTATTTTTTGCTCACGCGCGTGTGTGTGTGTGTGTGTGTGTGTGTGTGTGTGAATTAACCTCCATTACAAATAAATAAATAAATATACTTTAAAATAGAGAGAGAGAGAGCTCTGCATTCTGGGCAAAGTGGAAGTAAGTATGAGTCAAAGGCAGGAGCATACCAAATGTCTAAGAAACAGCAGGAGGCCAGTTTGCATGAAGTGAAGAAAGAGAAAAGTTGCAATAATTGGGGCCAGAGACATACTGATCATGTAGGGCTTTATAGGTCATTGTAAGAACTTCAGGTTTCACTCAAAAATGAGATGGAAAGGGTTTGGAAGATTGTGAGCAAAGGATTGATATAATCTCAATTAAATTTTAGCAAGCTTACTCTAACACAGTGGTTCTCAACCTTTCTAATGCCACAACCCTTTAATACAGTTCCCCATGTTGTTGTGACCCCCAACCATAAAATTATTTTCGTTGCTACTTCATAACTGTAATTTTGCTACTGTTATGAATTGTAATGTAAATATCTGTGTTTTCCAATGGTCTTAGGCAACCGCTGCTGTAGAGCCTAAGACCATCGGAAAACACATTACGATTCATTAACAGTAGCAAAATTACAGTTATGGAGTAGCAACGAAAATAATTTTATGGTTGGGGGGTCACCACAACATGAGGAACTGTATTAAAGGGTCGCAGCATTAGAAAGGTTGAGAACCACTGCTCTAACAGCTGTGATGAGAACAGACTCAGATGAAAGGCAGAAGCAGGGACATTAGTTAGAAGGCAACTGCAGTAATCCAGGCAAGAGATTGATGGTGGCTTAGAGCTAGGTGGTAGTGACAGAGGCAGGTTAAGTGGTTTTATTTTAGATACATTTCAGATAATATTAGATATAAGTTATGAGGGAAATATGGGGGCCAAGGGGCCTAAACAATGAGAAGAATAGGATTATCTGAGGTGCAGAGACTACCAGAGGAATAGATTTAAGGGGTGTACAGTGGCCCCATTTAGTTAGCTCCATTTTAGATATATTAAGCTTAAGAAATCTATTATATATCCAAAGGAAGATGTGGCATTAGCAGCTGGATATAAGAGTCTGAGTTCAGAGGAGACGTTTGGAACAGAGACATAAATTTGGAATCATAATCAACAACAAGTATTTAAAGCCCTGAGACAAGTTCATGTGTATGTAGATATATAAAAATTTAAAGGGGAGGGGAATGGAGGGGAGGGGAGGAGGACAGATCCAAGTACTAAGAATGGGACATGCCAATTTTTAGAGATCAGAAAAAAACTGAAAAGGAGCAATCAGACTGAGGAGGAAAACCAAACATTTATGGTATCCTAAATGTCCAGTGAATGGTTTTAAAAGAGTTTCAATCATGTCCAATGTTGTGAGAAATCAAGATGACAAATCAAAATTAAACACTGGATTTAGCAATGTGGAAGTAGCTGATGATCTTGATAACAGCAGTTTACAGAGATGTAGGAGCAAAAACCTAATAGAAAGGATTTGAGAGTGAAAGGAAGGAGAAAAATTGGAGACAATGAGTATAGGGCAACTTTCTTAAGTTTTGCTGTAAATAGGAGACAAACAGGGCAGCAGTTGGAAGAGAGTAGGGCCAAAAGAGGGGTTCTTTTATGATGGCTGAGAGAATAACATGTTATCAAATAATAAGTATGTTGAAAGGCATGACCTCGCAGAGGGGGAAAACATAATGATGTAAAAGAAAGGAAACTGGGCTAAAGTAATGTTCTTAAATGCACAAGAGCAAATAAAATCTAAAACACAAGTGGATGGGTTGGTCTTAGCTAGGAGCACAGAGTTCATCTACCATAACAAGAGTATAACAGACAAACCTCTTTAAGAGTTCTTTGACCTACAGCATTCTAATTATCTATAATGATACTGTCCTGTGAGGTATATTGTTCTTATCCCTATTTTACATATGAGAAAACCAAGGAAGAGAGGTTATGTAACATAGGCAGTATACACAGCCAATCTAGTAAGTGGCAGAGCCTGAACTTGAACCCTTTCAAGCTGATTCCAAAATCTTTGCTCTTAACTATTACATTACTAGAGGCCCGGTGCACGAAATTTGTGCATGGATAGGGTCCCTAGGCCTGGCCAGCGATCAGGGCTGATCAGGTTCCCTGCCTCCCCACCTCCTCTTTCCCTCATTCCCTCAGCGCCCTGACATTGGTTGCCGGCCACGTTCCGCGCTGCTCCCTGGTGGTCAACACATATCATAGAGAGCGATCAAACTCCCGTTCTCCCAGTCGAACTCCCAAGGGGACACTTTGCATATTAGCCTTTTATATACAGACTAGAGGCCCGGTGCATGAAATTCGTGCATGGGGGGAAGGGGTGTCCCTCAGCCCAGCCTGCACCCTCTCCAATCTGGGACCCCTGTGGGATCGGGCCTAAACCAGCAGTCAGACATCCCTCTCACAATCCAGGACCACTGGCTCCTAACTGCTCACCTGCCTGCCTGCCTGATTGCCCCTAACCACTCTGCCTGCCAGCCTGCTCGCCCCCAACTGCCTCCCCCGCCCCTTGCTGGCCTTCTCACCCCCAAATGCCTTCCCCTGCGGGGCTGAGGGGACTGGGGGACTGAGGCTGGATGAGGTGGGGCTGAGGGGACTTGGGGGACTGAGGCTGGATGCGGCGGGGCTGAGGGGACTGGGGGGCTCTTGCTGGATGAGGTGGGGCAGAGGGGAATGGGAGCCGTCATTTTGTGGCTGTGGGCTGGTACCACCATCTTTGTGAGGGTGTGATGGTCAATTAGCATATTCCCTCTTTATTAGATAGGATACTTTTTCTCCACAAGAGAAAAGAATTTCTGAATACAGTGCTCCAAAATTAACAGTAGGAAAACTGGACTGAACACTTAAATGCCACCAAATTTATTAGAAGGAACTCTATGAAGGCTTACTAGAAAAATCTCTGGCTTTATAGTCAGAGATGGCTTTGAATCTTGACTTCAATTCTTTTTTCTATTGTTGACACTATTATAGATGTCCCCATTTCCCTGTCTTTATCCCCTTCCACCCAGCCCCTATCCCCCTTGGCTTCAATTCTTAACTACTCTATGAAACCTTGGGAAAATTACTCTTTGAGCCTCTATTTCCTCAACTGTAAAAAACACAGAATACTAAATACTAGCATCTTGTCCAAAATCATACTAGGTGTTCAATACTTAATAACATTATGAGCATGACCTTCCTATTTCCCTCTTCCTGTCTTCCAGAAGTACCTTGTATTTCCAATCCTCTAACATTATTCCCTTCCTATAAGGTTCATTTTTCTTCCAGCATTTTGCCCTCATGTTAGTATCTTCTTAACTGCTGCCTGCCGGTCACTCTCTGACCATTTCAAAGATCTCAAGAGATCTAGTAGAAGAAATAAACTTCAACTAGACTGCTGTATTTTCTTCAAACAGGCCTAACTCTCCAAGTCCCTCAGTTTAAAAATAACCTTGCTTCTGTCACATCAGCCTTGTATGCTAATTTTAACCCTGGAGCAGAGCCTAGAGGCTAAGAGAGCCTTATGACTAAAACCACCACCACTTTAGTATACCATGTAGTTAGAAAAGGGAAATATCTTCAGCTTGGTGGCCATTTTTATGTTTAAATATTTTAAGTTAGATAGCATGCATGATATAACACTAAAAATCTTAGAAAGCTCTACTCTCACCTGCAAAGTGAAGTGCTAAGTCTCGATACAGTTCTCTACTCATGTTTTGAAACTCAGCCTCTTGCCACACTTTGCCATCAGGTGTTCGAATCTTGGTCTCTGAAGGATTGAAGCCTAATACATATCAACACACAGAACATTCTTATCAAAGTTGCTTTGTAAGTTTTGTTCGTTATACTCTTTTTTTAAATAAGACATAATTAACATACTTTAAATTCACTCTTTTAAAGTGTACATCTCAGTGGTTTGTAGTATATTTACAAAGTTATACAACTATCACCATCTAATTCCCAAGCACTTCCTCTCTCTGAAAAAAAACCCTGTACACATTAGCAGTCGCCCTACACACAACTGTCTCTGTTCCCTGGCAACTGTTCATCTACTTTGTATCTTTATGGATGTGCCTATTCTGGACATTTCATATAAATAGAATCATACAATATGTGGTTTTGTGTCTGGCTTCTTCACTTAGCATAATGTTTTCAATATTTATCCACTGTATAACATGTATAACTGTATAAAGGAATAACTTTATTCCTTTTTATTGTCAAATGATATTTCAATGTATGGATATACCAACATTTGTTATCTACTCATCAGCTGATGGACATTCTATTTTTTGGCTAGTATTAATGCCACTGCAATGAACATTTGTGTACAAGTTTTTATGTGGACATATGTTTTCAATTCTCGTGGGTATTATACCTAGAAGTGGAATAGCTGGGTCATATAGTAACTCTATATTTAACTTTTTGAGTAACTGATAAACTGTTTTCTAAAATAGCTGTACCATTTTATATCCTCACCAGCAATGTATGAGGTTTCCAATTTCTCCACATCCTCACCAACACTAGTTATTGTCTTTTTTATTACAATCACCCTAGTAGACGTGAAATGGTATCTGAAGTATGGTTTTGATTTGCATTTCCCTAATAACTAATAATGCTGAGCAACTTTATAAGGTTTATGAGAGGAAAGCATAATTAGCTAACAAATAATGTGTTGACAAATACTATTTGAAAAAAGTAAGCTTCAGGGAGATAAAGCAATATATATTTCTTAAAAAAGATTAGAAGTGGCTCTAGCTGCTTTGGCTCAGTGGATAGAGCGTTGGACTGTGGACTGAAGGGTCCCAGGTTCGATTCCAGTCAAGGGCATATGCCCAGGTTGTGGGCTGGGATCCCCAGTTGAGGGCATGCAGGAGGCAGCCAGTCAATGGTCCTCTCTCATCTCTGATGTGTCTATCTCTCCCTCTCCCTTCCTCTCTAAAATCAATAAAAATATATGACAAAAAAAAAAAAAGACTAGAAGTGGAGAAATACTAAATTAAATAAAAAATGTCAATCATAAATTATAAATATCAGAGATTTAAACTATCCTTCTCAAGACTGACAGAGAGACTACACTACTTAGTCTTTTCTTTGAGGACAGGCATTAGTTGCTAATATCTGTCAGACTTTGCCTATGACTGAACTAACTTCTAGAATAAACAAACCTTAAATGTATAATATGCATTTAATGGGTTTGATATAAATATAGCAAAAGTTTTGGATAGTGACTCCCTATCTCAGAACCAACAAGCACATTTTGACCCCTCCATTTGCTATTTGCTCTGTCAACAGTGTGGACAATTACTACATGGTACACAAATAACTAAAAGGTATAAAAGAATTTTATTAATAATACATTAGACCAATCATGGATAACAGAGCAATTTTTTTCAGGATTCTAAAGAGAACTACTCACAATTTTATCACAAATTAGCTAGAATAAAATGCAAATTACCTATTTTTTAAAATCTAATTCAAAATGAATGTTATTACAAAACAAAATAAACAACAAAACAAAACTGGTACTTCGTCTAAATGTACACAGCAAAATTTGTTCTGCAGAAAAAAATGAATAAAGACACTTTAGGACTATAAAAAATTACAAAAGTGGTCAGAGAAAAATTGGATTTAGTAGAAAAATACAAAACAAATTTGAGTAGAGCAAAAACTGTCCTAGTTTGTTAATAACTTAAAATTAACAGAAGAAACAAGTCTTGACAATATTTTGATCTTCATACATTTATCTAGAAAAACTGAACTTGGAAAAATATCCACAAAAGAAAAGTTACAATGGCAGATGTTTTCATGACAAAAGTCTAACATAGATTAACCTGATCAATGGATTAACTCTGTAATAAAAACTTTACATGATGACCCTATGAAAATAATTTCAGAAACATAAAAATACAAACTTCTTAAAACCACTATATATAAAAACATGAGCTGGATAAAAACAGACATTCTTTCTGATAGAGTTATACCAACTCTATCAATGTTGGTATAAATGTGATTTTAGTACTTGTTTTCTTAAACACAGGGGAAAAAACTCGTGTCAAAACTTGAAAGTTAAAACAACAGGAATCAAATGTTAGTGCCAAAATATTCTGTAACTAAATATTAACTCAAACTGACTGAACTTAATTCTTTAAGTATTACTTGTGAAAGAATTCCTAATAACAATCTAAATACAATGGCAGAATAAGAGAAATATTCTTTCAGTTCTCTGAAAATGTACTAGTTCTTATTTCCTCTTTTTTTCAACTTATTAAATGTTCATATTGTGGTCCTGATGGACTTATTAAAGATTCCAATTCTGGACTCTATCCCCAGAAGTTCTGATTTAGATCCAGTGTAGGATCCAGAAACCTACATTTTTAACTTGCACCTTGAATTAATTTCTTATGTGTTTGATTTGAGAATCACAACCTGTTTTAAAGATGATCATCTCTACTCAAATACATCTGGGGAGATAGAGGGATAAGGAGGCAGAAAGAGAAAGATACAAGGACTGATTACAAACCTTTATATGCTGGAGCAGGTGGTGCTGTTGCTACTTTCCTGACTTTTGCTGTCACTGAGCTATCAACATTAACAACCATTACTGGGTGGTCAATATGACCCTGATTCTGGCCCCGGCCATTTATTTCTTCTGAGTGTTCCCACTGTTTCCTAATCCGCTCCTTGAGTTTCTCCAGTTTGACATCATGTTGTCGCCGCTTTAAGATATCTAATCTTTGGGAATTAGAAGTACTCGTAGAAGAGGGAGAAGAGTCAGTTAGCCGTAACACTTTTGGATCAATATCATGGCCTATGTTATTGCCAGAAGTCTTCAAATTGTTCTCATTGCCCTTTGTTCTATTAGGCTTTTCTTCCTCAGTTCTCATTGGAGCTGCCATCTTAATCAAACTTTCAGAATTTTGCAATGCATCAATTGCTGGTCGATCATTTAAAAACCTAACAACAGTATCATTCATGACAGATGATTGGGAACTCTCAAAATCACGGCAATGTGTATTCCGTTCTTCTCGACTGCTTACCATCCGGTTCCCATTTTCAGGCTTTTCTCCATTAACATCCACACAATATACATGCTTTGACTCTAAAGGATTGGGACTTATATTGGAAGGTGTGCCATGAACTTCCCTATTATTAAAAAATAATAATTAGTTTTAAATAAAAAGTATAAAAAACAGTCAAACTGAAACCAGTCTTACAAATGGAGAACTCCAAACTAAAATTAGAGAACAAAAGATAACCAGAAATTCCAGTAGGTTAAAACTAATAAAATAACCATTACTAACATTAAGACTCAATGACCTCTCTATCAGATTCTAAATCATAATGTACACATTATAAAATAAGAAAAATAGAAAAGGTGTGTGGAGAGATTTCTTTAAGAATGCCAGAAAATAGTATTAAAATCTGATTTTGGATATTCACTTGACACCTTTTACCAAAATGTATATTTTACTCCTTTATGATATCTTAAGTACTAGGAAAAAAGTTCTCAAATACTGGCATTTCATGTGCATAACTTCTAAATAACATACCAAATTAACAAATAAATTGGGAGCAGAAATAAAGTAAAAGTACAATAAATATTTTCCTTCAAATAAATGTGGTTAGTAAAGTCAAACCTCTCTGAACCAGAGACTACTCTTTTGGCAGCTTCAAACTATGTAAAGCATATCTAGAAACTCTGGGGTAAGCAAGAAGACTAGGCATAGCCAAAGTACATAACACAAAGTTCACATTCTCTATTCATAAAAACACCAGCACAAGTCTTCCTTCAGAGACTATTTTTATTTTATGCATCATTCTAATAAGTTATATTTTAGGAACAGAAACAGTTTATTAAAAGGGAAGTTAATTAAGACAAAAAGGCCTCGGCAGCAAGAACACATGAATCATGACAAAACACCCAACAAAATTATAAAAGCACACATAACAACAACCTGGACATGCAATGTCTGAAAGAGTAGACATCTGCCGCCTGTGGCTATTGAGCACTTGAAATGTGGCTAGTCCAAACTGTGATGTGCTATAATATAAATCACATATGAATTCAAAAGATTTAAAGTATTAACAAAAGAATGATGCGTGTGTGTGTAACTACTAAAAAATGTTTAGATTACACATGTGGCCGCATTAATGGGATTATTGCATAGCACTGATGTTTCACTTAAAGGCTTAAAAATGCCACAAAAAGTCTTACAACCATGACTATTATAGCATAATATGATACTTAGATCTATTATGAATATTTGAGTATGTGTGTTTATTTAAGGAGATAGTCTATAGCTTTCATCAGATTCTCACTGAGGTCCATGACCCAAAAAACATTAGACCCTGTTCTGAGTGGTTGATTATTAAATTAGATGGGGGCTGAGAACTGAGTCCTGCAGCTTCTGCTAGATATCATGACTAACTGCAATTATTTTCACTATCTTGACCAGACTGTCACAATTCACAGTTAAAATGATTTAGGTCTAAAATTAGCACATGTGGAGAATAGAATAAAGCATTAAAAATAAATTAAAAGACGTTACATACCATGCTTCAATCTTAAAAAGGGAAGGACTTTGAAAAGAAAGGAGGGCAGGAGGAATTAATTCACTCACTAAATATTTGCTAAATACATATAAGGGTATTCACTATACAATTTTTTCTATGTTTCTATAAATATGAAAATTTTCGTAATAAAATGTTGGGAAAATATTTATGGAATACTTAGTAAATGATAGGCATTAAGACAGGGCTTTGAGAATAAGACAGATTTACAGCCTTATATAAACTAATGCAATGGGTCGATATAGAAACAAAATATAATGCAATATGAAAATGCTCTAGTGAAGGAAGTCATATAGTATTGTGGCAGCACAGAAGAAGGGTTAAATAGGCTGGGGAATGAAGTGGGGTAGAAACAGATCTCACGATGTTTCAGACAGATGGTGATAAAAGATGAATTTGAAGTGATAAATGTAGTTGAGTTGGCCAGGTGAAGGGCGTTCTACTCACAGCTAGCTTATAGGCATTTTTTTCTTAAAAGATGCATAATTTACACAATTTTAAATATTAAATAGTATTCTTAGCAGAAAGAACATTAGAATCTATATAAAGAGTCAGTAATTTAGTTTCAATTCCGATAGTTATTACGTTTCTAGGCAAGTTGCTTAATATTTTTGTGGTTAAAGATTCTGAACTCTGATTATTTTTCAAAATTTCCTTTCTCTTTTTTCTAAACTATGAACTTTTACCCAGATTAAGTCCATGGCCTTCTCTTTACATTTATTTCACGATTTTGATTATTACAAAACTAGTGACAACTGCCAAATTTATATTCCCAGCCCTGACCTTTCCTATCCAAATTTTCAAGTTATGAAGCACAAAAAGCATTTTATATCATCCATACTATCAAAATTCATTAATTAAACTTGAACATCTAACTAAATAAGTTGCTGAAAGGAGCCACTGGCAAAAGGTAAAACAATAAACCAACCCACATTCTCAAGAAGAAATTTTAGGTAACTGATTTAATACTATCAAAAAAAGAAGAAAACTACGATATACAAAGTTCATTATGTATATAATACCCCATATGAGATATTAAGGGGGGGAAGAACCACACTTCCTGAGTAATTTGTCTGTAGAAAACATACTTATTGCAATGGTGGTAGCAGCCTGGAACAAATATTACTACTTCTTCCCTCCCCAAATATTTAATCAGTAAATGTAGAAAGTCAGTATTTCATAATATAAAAGATGTTTGCTTTATTTTTTTTTTTTTTGAAAAATGAAAAGGTAATAATACCAGAGCCAGAGTGCTATGAAAAAGTCAGAAAATAAACTATAATCTTACTGTAAATATTACAGGATAGCCCTATTTGATAACTTTTTAAGAAAAACAACACTAACCTGTAAGAAGCCAAAGGTTCACGGAATTCCACACGATTATTTTTCTTTACATTACTTTCCAGGGTGGTAACTCTGAGAGGACTACGAGATTTCTCTTTCCGTGATTTAGAAGATTTGGAGGTTGGAGCATTAAGCCAAGAATCATCCAGGTATCTACCATCTAGACAGGAAAAAAATCAGTGAGAACATATGATATAAAATACTACTGTCTCTAAATCTGACAAGGATCTAAGAAAATAACTTAGGTATCATTTATTTCTGAGATCTCTAGTTGGCTATTATATAAGTAGATGGAAAAAACTCAGGCTATTTAAATTATTACAGTTGCCCTAGCTGGTTTGGCTCAGTGGATAGAGCGTCGGCCTGTGGACTGAAGGGTCCCGGGTTCGATTCCAGTCAAGGGCATGTACCTTGGTTGCGGGCACATCCCCAGTAGGAGGTGTGCAGGAGGCAGCTGATGGATGTTTCTCTCTCATCGATGTTTCTAACTCTCTATTCCTCTCCCTTACTCTCTGTAAAAAATCAATAAAATATATTTTTTAAAAAATAAATAAAATTATTACAGTAACTCAAATCTATAGAGAAAGATTACATTCTGTGCAAACAATGCAAAATGAAATTCAACATACAAAATTTCTTTTTGTCAAAGGCTCTCACTCACTTAAAAAAGGAAGTATCATGCCGAAACCGGTTTGGCTCAGTGGATAGAGCGTCGGCCTGCAGACTGAAAGGTCCCGGGTTCGATTCTGGTCAAGGGCATGTACCTTGGTTGCGGGCACATCCCCAGTGGGAGGTGTGCAGGAGGCAGCTGATCGATGTTTCTCTCTCATCGATGTTTCTAGCTCTCTATCCCTCTCCCTTCCTCTCTGTGAAATATCAATAAAATATATTTTAAAAAAAAAAGGAAATATCAGCCCTGGCCAGCTTGGCTCAGTGGATAGAGCGTCAATTCTGGCCAAGGGCACATGTCTGGGTTGCGGGCTTGATCCCCAGTAGGGCGTGTGCAGGAGGCAGCCAATCAATGATTCTCTCTCATCACTGATGTTTCTATCTCTCTCTCCCTCTCCCTTCCTCTCTGAAATCAATAAAGAATTTTAAAAAAAGGAAATATCAGATAAAACCTAAAAGATTCACAGATTTTTTTTTAAAAATCACAATTTCAGTGGAAAGTACTAACCTGCACGTTTTAGCCCACTGATTAGGAAACCAAAGAATTAAATACATGAAAAATAAACAAAAAAAATATTGGCATTGTGTGAATTTATGATAGTATCTATAAGATAGATATTCCATTTATGATTTTAAACTCCAACAAAAGATATAAATCTTATTAAGCCAACTAAATTTCAAAGTGACATAAAGACCTGTGAATTTCTTTTTTAAAAAAGACATATAACTCCAAAGGCTCAAAATCAAATTCTCACCACTAAAAACAAAGTAAAGTTCACTGTCAAAGGTGATGCAGTGGTGCTTAAGTCCCTAATTAATCGATGAGGAAAAAAGCACCTACAGTCACTAAATTTGAAGCTGCTGCATAACTATTTAATATCAAAGGGAAAATGAAGAGGTATAGTCTCTGACAAGGGAGCAAGCAAATACATGGGACTATAAGAAGAAATTAAACTGAATCAAAACCAACAGAAAAATTTTATATTAAATATATCCAGTAACTTCATACATACCTTTTCTACTTATTTTTCGGGTAGCACTTGCAGATTTCTTGGTATCCATGACAGAATCAAACATAGCTGTACTTGTAGGGGTTACTTCTAATTTGTTTTCAATGTGTCTCAGCTAAAGTGAAATACCATTACAATAAATAGTTAATTCTGTAAATAGCCAACTACTATCAAATTACAGAGTTATTTAAAGCTATATTGCCCAATACCTTTCTCCAAAGTAGGAAAAAAAACTCAGGAATATTTTACTTTAATGAACAAAAATATAGTGTTTTCATTATTTACTACTTCAGCTATACTAACAATTGGCACAATGCTGCCCAAATTTAGACAAGAAAACCAAAAAGATTCTGAGGTATATCAAAGACTTTCTATTTGTCTTGACCTATTTTTTAATTGTTTTTTTATTAAAGCAGTAAAAATTTTCTGACATTATATGCTGCATATCATTATGCATAGATCTTATGCATGTTACATGCAAAAATTAGGAAAGAATAATTCAGCCATACACAGCCACAACTTTTTATAGTCTTTTGTCTGTAAAATAAGTTTCACAATAAGGATAAAAATAACAAGATAGAATTCGGGTTTCCATACAATTTACAATATGTCAATTTTTGGTATAACCACCAATGTTCTCAATGATTTTAAAAAGCATTTCCCCCTAAATAGTAATCATTTGTAGTAATCAAAATGGTGGGAAAAAATGTATTTAGATCTATTAAACAGAAAAGTTATTAAAAAAAAACAAGTTAAAATAATAAAAATTCCACCACAGAGACAAAAAAAATTGGTATAAAATTCTGACTTGTCTTCTTCTGAATCTTTGCAATGGAATGTACTCACAAAAGTGAAATAATCCTATAATAGTTCTGTATCAGGCTTCCCTTCCTCCATTTATGAGCCCCTTATCACCCTTAAAAATTCTTTTTAAAAATCCAATCATTTTGAAAAAACAACTAACAGTTCAGTTCTAAATTAGTTTAGCTCTAAATTAAATTGGAGGATAGGAACTATCCCTGCATTATAGATGTTTAATGCTCATGTAGAAGAGAGAAAATATAGCTCTGGCCAGGTGGCTCAGTTGGCTGGAGCATCTTTCTATACACCAAAAGATTGCGGATTTGCTTCCCAGTCAAGGCACATATCTAAGTTGTGGGTTCAATTCCTGGTCAGGGCGTGTACAGGAGGCAAGCAATTGATGTTTCTCTCTCTGACCCTACCTCTCTCCCTAAAATCAATTAAAAAAATATATCCTCAGGTGAATTGCTATTAATGAGGTCAGAATTTGACCCTGCACCCTGGTGGTTTTCCTCAGTGGTAACAGCACCGGCCTGCCTGCATACCTCAGTTTCAGGTTCCCCTGCCCCTGTAGGAGGGAGTAAGGGAAGCAACCAAGTGATGTGTCTGTCTTACATCAATGTTTCTCTCTCTCCCTCCCCTCCTATCCTCCCTCCCTTCCACTCTCTCTAGAAATCAATGGAAAAAAATCCTCGGGTAAGGATTAAAAAAAAAAATTTGACCCTGCATTATAACCAAATGTAGGTTACAGTACATTTTCCAGGTTGGTTTTCAAACCAGTTCAAAAGATTAGGAGACAGAAAATAACATCCTATATAATAAAAGACTAATATGCAAATCGACCGAACAGCAGAACAATTGGTCAGTGGGGGGCGGGCCAGCAAGTGGGCGGTGCCAGGCCAGCTAAGGCAGGTGCCAGTGGGCAGATCGAGGGGACAGCGATTGGGAGTGGCAGCGGAGGGGTGATGGGGGGCAGGGCCAGCCGCTTGCCAGCTGGCGCCCCCCTGATTGTCTTGCCAGTCGCCTCCTGCAGAGGGAGGCCAGACTGCAGCTTAGGCCCGCTCAGGGGAGTGGGCCTAAGCTGTCAGTCAGACATCCCCTGAGGGTTTCCAGAATGCGAGAAGGCGCAGGCCAGGCTAAGGGAACCCCCCTGAGTGCACGAATTTTCGTGCATCGGGCCTCTAGTATTCAAATAATAAGGAAGTAGGTGATTCAAATTCAGACAGAATACAAAAGAAAACAAAAAGGACATATCAGAAGATTAACGTGCCCAGAGAGCAAATGAAAAAGGAAGGAGTCTCCCTTCGAAGGGACTATGTATCACATGCCATACGTATTTGTTTTACTAAACTCCTGACAAAACTGGACAGACACTAATGAGAATAGGTTGCTCACAGTCATTCTCAGTAATGCTGAAAGAAAACCTTCTATTACTGCCACAAAAAAAGAAGAGATAATTCACAGTCCATTCAAGTAGTTGTTCCTTTCATTTCCTGACTGAGCCCTTTACATAGACTTAGCTCCACCTTCCCAAATTCATTCTGTTTTAAATCTTCATTTCAACACACCAAATGAGCAAATTTAATAAACGAAAATAAATAGCAGAAATTATTTTAATATTATATATGTCATAGTGTTAATGTTCCAGATACCTAAAGTGTCTTGATTATTCTTTTATTATTTAATAGCTGTCATTAATGTTCATTTTGTAATATATGGTATGTAATTTCTTACCAAAATGTCAACCTTATTATGTTACCCAAAAGCACTACAGAAAAAATTTTAATTTATTCAATCACAACAAGTAATCAATTTTAAAACAGAAAGAAATAAATGAAAACTGTAACTACTTACAGCAGCCTTGGTCTGAGAAAGTGCATCCCACGATGTGGTTATATCTGCTGGGGAACATTGGTATTTACTGAATCAAAAGCTCTGAAGTAGACCTTGGAATCTGCATTTTAATAAGCTCCCAAATACATTCAAAAGTTTGAAACCCACTTTATTAGGCAGAACTATTCTCCAACAAGTGCTGTACTATATTGAGCGAAAACATGTTTCTTCTCCCATCCAATAACGTTGAGCTTCCTAATACAGTATACAGTTGAGTTGTATTAGACACTGTTGCTATTAGTCCTTAGGACAGCTGGACTAACCCCCACCCACACTCCCATTTCACATCTCCAACAACTTACCCCAATGAGCTGAACAAATACAAAATTTTGCCTTGTATGGTAAGTCACATTATGTATAAAGATTAGAAAACTACACCTAAAATCTTTCATATAACAGCCCTTCACCTAGTATAGGCCATATATTTCCCCTTAGTCATCCTTCTCTAGGATATTTTCATTTCTTCCAAATGCTCCTTATGTGACATGATTTCCATATCCCTCAGAAACCCAATGATCTTCCTCCAGATGTACTCCAGTTTGTCCATATCCCTCAATAAATATCACACTCTAAATTACAGTTACCCCCAAAAGCATCATTTTAAAGAGTTCAACGAGACTATTATTTTTACCTATGCACTATAGGTGTATATTAAGAGCTACGTCATATTACTTAAGTCAGAATTTCTAAGAAATTGTATAAAACTAGTTTTACATATACTGATTCTTTTTCAAAAAGATTTTTTTCCTTTACCATAGGATGCCTTAGAAGGTGAGTTACCTTGTATCTTTAAAACAAGATTAAAATTTTAAAATAGAAAATATTATTTTTTAAACTGTATTAAGCATACATAAAAAATTTTTAATTATTCCCTTTTATAAATCAAAGCATGTGTATAATTTTCACTTACTGATTAGTTCAGAATTTTATACATATGACCTAAACAAGTGATTAATAAATTCAGTTTAAAAAAATCCACAAATCATACCTTGAACAGTATCCTTGCTTTGGGAGTTCCTTGGATTTGGTAAAGGCACCTCTTTTGATTTGCTGCTCCTCATCCTGCCAATTTACCTGCAATAATATCATCAGTATTCATTGAGCATCAATATAACAATGTTAGTAAAGAAAATGCCCTTACTTATCTTATCTTTCATTAAAGTCAGGAAAGGATTTTGTCCTCTCTAAAAGTTATCTTTATATCCTCATAAGAATTCCTGAAGTTCTATCTAAATAGGTCTGTTCTTCATTTTATATACACACACACACTAATAAAAGGGTAATATGCTAATTAGACTGGGTCGACCGGACATTTTCCGGTCGTCCTTCCGGACAAAGCCACAGTGGCGGGGGCCGAGGTAGAGTCGGTTAGGGGTGATCAGGCCAGCAGGGGAGAGCAGTTAGGGGCAATCAGGCTGGCAGGGGAGAGCAGTTAGGGGCAATCAGGCAGGCAGGCAGAGTGGTTAGGGGCGATCAGGCAGGCAGGCAGCTGAGCGGTTAGGAGCCAGCAATCCCGGATTGCTAGAGGGATGTCCAACTGCCGGTTTAGGCCCGATCCCATCCCACAGAGGTCCCAGATTGGAGAGGGTGCAGGCCGGGCTGAGGGGACCCCCGCCCCATGCACAAATTTCATGCACCAGGCCTCTAGTGTGTGTGTGTGTGTGTGTAGTATAAAAATTTTTTTAAAAGATCACTGTGGAAAAGCACAATGAAAAAAATCTCTTCATAGAAAAAAGTGAATCTAATATGTCAAAACTCTATCTTTAAAGTATAAACTTTAATTTGCAAAATGCCTTTTCTAACCACTTTAAAGTGTTCACCAAATCAAACAGATTTGGTTGAACATCGTCCCATGCACCAAGAGGTCACTGGTTCGATTTCTGGCATATGCCCGGGTTTTCATCTTGATCCCCAGGAGGGGATGTGCAGGAGGTAGCTGATTGATGTTTCTATCCCTCTCTCCCTCTCCCTTCCTCTCTCTCTAAAATAAAAATAAAAAAAGCATATTTTTAAAAAAAGAATTGAGAGGTAAACAATACTATCTTTAAAATATTTCTCTGTCCCAGCCTGTGTGGCTCAGTAATTGAGCATCAACCTATAAACCAGAAGGTCCTGGTTTGATTGCAGGTCAGGGCACATGCCCGGGTTGAGGGCTGGATCCCCAGTAGAGGGCATGCAAGAGGCAGCTGATCGATGATTTTCTCTCATCATTGATGTCTCTCTCTCCCTTCCTCTATGAAATCAATAAAAATATATTAAAAATATTTGTTATGGCACATAAAATATGCCTCCATACAGCTGCTGAAAAAATTTTTATATTTACCTAATTTCTCTCTCTCTCTCTCTCTTCCCTTTGCTTCTAATTCAGAGCATCATCTTTAGCCTAAATTATGGTAAAAAGCTTCCTAAATTATTCTTCTCCTAATCTCTTCTTCATACTCAACCAAAGTTATCTTTCTAAAACAGAACCTAGCAAATCTGCTTTTATAACTCTTCAATGACTATCACCTATGGGACAAAGTTCCAAATTCTTAGCATGATGGAACTTGGAGGCCTTCACAACCTTAATTCACAATCTTAGGCCTTGCTACTTTCATTGTATACCAATTGTTCCTATCAAATCACCATACCTAGAGAGCATTCTCTGAGCACCCAGAAATTTGCATTATCTCCATTACCTTCTTTTTCTAAATTTTCTCTGGCAGTAATACCCTTCAAAGCCAAACTAATGTCATCTCCTATAAGCCTTTCCCAGATTCCTTGAACAGAATTCCTACTTCCCTAGTTTCCAATAGCACTCTGTGCACTTTTTATATTCCTTATTACACACACACACATCATTCATTTGTTCATTCGTTCATTCATTCATTCAATGAACATTAGTTGAACTTACTTAACCTTCACAATCTAATGGAAGGGACACATAAACAAATAGTTAATACACAGTGTGATGAATATATCATAAAGTTACAAATGGGACAATGATATATATTGTCCCCACAAGGCTGTCCTTAAGGACTCTTATCTTCTGATTCATCTTCTTGTCAACAGAGTCCCTCAATGAACAGATAAACAAATGGCAATGTTAGAAGCTATTAGGATCTCAATTTACACAGAAAAGAATAAAGAATCAAAGGCAGGGTTGGCGGTGAAAGGATGAATAGAAATGGGAGGGTGGTAAATCAATTAAAATGACCAAAAAAAAAATGACCAAAGAAACAGAAGAGGTGGTTAAAAAGCCAGGCTGGAAAATTACTCATAAAAAAGGAAGAGAACACACATACACTACTAGGTCCATAAGGCAGGAAAACAAAAGAAATGGAAAACAGAGAAATGGAATTCACATACTAATTTGCAAGTAGCCTGTAAAAATTTGTGGTAAAATTACAAGGCGCGCACACACACACACACAAAGCATAATTACTCTTGTTGATGATAAAAGAAAAGGGCTACAGGTGGCCATATAATAAGCTAAATTGTATGATGCCATGGAAACAATGGGAGTCATATGATAAAAAGCACATCATCGATATGAAATGAATCAGAAGACTGCAGCAAATGATAAAGCCCTTGCTCCAGCTATACCCAAGTAAAAATCTTATTATGAGGCCAAAAAAAAGAGTACAAGAACTATGTATAAACTGTATTGGAGGTTCATTTATTTACTCTCTGGACATGAACAAGGTAATGAGCAGTTAAACTGGAGCAATAAAACACTGCCATCTAGATTCACTGATCAGCACAAACTACTCAGAAAGGGAGAAGATATTTCTCCCAGCTACTCACCCAGAGCAAAAATTAACTACCAGCCCAGCCAGTGTGGCTCAGTGGTTGAGCATCAACCTATGAACCAAGAGGTCATCAGTTTGATTCCCAATCAGGACACATGCCTGGGTTGCAGGCTCAATCCCCAGTAGGGGGCATACAGGAGGCAGCCAATCAATGATTCTCATCATTGATGTTTCTATCACTCCCTCTCCCTCTCTGAAACTAATAAAAATATTTATTAAAAAAATAATTAACTACCAGACCCATGGCTTCAATCTCACATACACACAAAAAAATATTAGTGTTTCTTAGAGTGGAATGGTGTGGCCCCCAGCTAAATAGATTCTTTGCAGGAATTACTAGAGAGATAATACTACCTACCAGGCTACAACTTGGCAAACACATCTACCTTGTTAAGAATTCTGTGTCGCCCTAGCCAGTTTGGCTCAGTGGATAGAGAATCAGCTTGCGGACCTAAGGGGCCCAGGTTCGATTCCGGTCAAGGGCACGTGCCTGGGTTGTGGGCTCAGTCCAACGTGCAGGAGGCAGCCAATCAATGATTCCCTCTCATCACTGATGTTTCTATCTCTCTCTTCCTCTCCCCTCCTCTCTGAATCAATAGAAATATATTTTTTAAAAAAATTCTGTGTTGTCCGGCCACTGTGGCTCAGTGGTTGAGTGTAGACCTATGAACCAGGGGAACACAGTTTGATCCCAGGTCAGGGCACCATGCCTGGGTTGCAGGTTCGATCCCCTGTAGGAGCCATGCAGGAAGCAGCTGATAAATGATTCTCATCATTGATGCTTCTATCTCTCTCTCCTCTCCCTTCCTCTCTGAAATCAATAAAAATATTTTTTTTTTTAAAAAGAATTCTGTGTTTGTTAGAAATCAAGTTCCCGGATTCTGGAAGTGTGGTGATGTTGCTGAGTACCCATCCTAAATTCAGCCTGACCTATACTGAAACCCAGTAGCAAAGATGCAAGGTGCACACTATCCAATGGACAGTAAGCAGCCAGAATCCAAACGTGGAAATTGAAATAATTGAAAACAGAAATGTAGGCACATTGTCCTAGCTCATATTTGATTAATTCAATCAGGAAAATTAATGTATTCCTTCTCCTAAAATCCATACCATACCATTCCTTCTAAAATCCTATAGGTAAAAATGAACTGTAAGGAGGAGGTAGGGATCCTAACACTTTTCTCCCCGCCTCCCTCTATTATCATCTCTGGCTCTTTTACTCTCTAGTATAGTCTCACTTAAGAAAATTTGCTTAAAATTAAAGAAACATTTATATTTATTACCTAAAAAATATATTTGGCATAGTCTCTTCAAACATCAGTAGTGTAATTTTCTTTTTCCCATTCACCTCTTATTTTCTTTTACAATTATTTTCCCTCTTAATTTTGTTTTCCATATTAATCTCTTATCTGATTCCCTCTCCTCCCTTTCTCACCTTTAATCACCCTATTTTTATATCTAATATTCATATCTATACTACACGTTTGTGATTAACTTTTCTAAATCTAAAAAGGTATAATCTCTATAAATAAAACTACAATAAAATTTCTCTCAAAACTCAAAAAGACGTTTACCACACACTGAATGAAATATTCAATATATACATACACACACATCTATAAAAATACATACATCTGAATATACATTTATTAAAACATAGTATATAACACTTGGCTTATTTTTTTAAATCTGGGTACATGTGAATTGGTATTAAGGTTAATGCACAAAATATGTCTTTGATAAGTCAGTATATTGTCAAAATGCATCTTTATTCATAAAGTCATCGTATCTGCTAATTGTTTAATATATGTCAAACAGGACCACAGAGAAAATATCCTTTGTATTTAAATATCTTTTAAATAACAATACTTTAAAATCATGCCCCCCCCCAATTCAACCTCTGTAGCTAGTTTTTAAGCCTCTGAAGAAAACTCTCCCAAATAACCCATATATGTATTCCCAATCATTCCCACTGCAAGTGAACTTCAGAGCAGCCACACACTGCCTTCCTCCAAGCAGCTGCAGAGTTCTTGTCTCCTAAGCCTGCTTTCTCAAGCAGCTCTAGAAAAATCACCTGGATAACATGTTAACAATCGAGGCTCCACCCACAGTGATTCTGAATCAGTGAGTCTCACTCAGAAGAGGAAAAAACAAAACAAAACAAAACAAAAAACTTGTATTTTTAAAAAATTTTTTAATTTTTTTTAATTTTTTATTTTTTAATATATTTTATTGATATTTTACAGAGAGGAAGGGAGAGGGATAGAGAGCTAGAAACATCGATGAGAGAGAAACATCTATCAGCTGCCTCCTGCACACTCCCCACTGGGGATATGCCCGCAACCAAGGTACATGCCCTTGACCTTCTCAAACCCGGGACCCTTCAGTCCGCAGGCCGACGCTCTATCCACTGAGCCAAACCGGTTTCGGCTAAAAAAAAAATTTTTTTTTAATATATTTTTATTGATTTTAGGTCAGAAGGAAGAGGGAGAGATAGAAACATCAATGATGATAATCATTGATTGGCTGCCTCCTGCACACCCCCTACTGGAGATGGAGCCAGCAACCCAGACATGTGCCTTTGACCAGAATCCAACCTGGGACCCTTCAGTCCACAGGCTGACGGTCTATCCACTGAGCCAAACCAGCTAGGGCAGTGGTCGGCAAACTCATTAGTCAACAGAGCCAAATATCAACAGTACAACGATTGAAATTTCTTTTGAGAGCCAAATTTTTTAAACTTAAACTTCTTCTAACGCCACTTTTTCAAAATAGACTCTCCCAGGCCGTGGTATTTTGTGGAAGAGCCACACTCAAGGGGCCAAAGAGCAGCATGTGGCTTGCGAGCCGCAGTTTGCCGACCCCTGAGCTAGAGCAAAAAAAAACAAAACCGTATTTTTCTTTAAATAATTCTTTATTGTTGAAGCATTATATGTGTCCCCTTTTTTCCCTATTGGCCCCCTCCAGCCCACTCCCCACCCCCCTACCCCAGGCCCTTATTGCCCCATTGTCTATGTCCATGGGCCATGCATATATGCATACAACCTCCCACCCACCCACCCTCTTCCACCTTCCCTCCCAGATTCCCCACTCTGTTCCATGCTTCCATGTCTCTGGATACACACTGTTCATCAGTTTATTTTGTTACTTAGATTCCATTCATGTAATACTTGTCTTTCTCTGATTGACTTAGCTTCACTTAGCATGATACTTTCCAGGTCCCTCCATGCTATCTCAAATGGTAAGAGATTCTTCTTTTTTATTGCTGCATAGTATTCCCTGGTATAAATGTTCCACAACTTTTTTATCCACTCATCTACTGATAAACCCTGCATTTTTAAAGATCCACAGAGATCCCAAAATACAGAACTACAGCCCGAGATTATTTTCAATTCTACTTCTCAAAGTCTAAGCCTCCAAAAACACTGTTGATTCCATAAAGATTAGCATCGGTAGAGAGAACTAATCCTATTCCCCAATCACCTAAGAACAGCTCTCTTCTGAAGCTCCAGAAATTTGACAGCAACAATCACTTTAAACCAGAAGTAAAAATTACAGACCTCTAACATTACGAGGGGTCCATGGGGGCAGTTAATAATCATAGCTATCATTTTCTGTGTTCTTTCTCTGTGGGCCAAGCACTGTATAGTTTTCCATATCTAATCTCTATTACAACCCATGAGGCAACTATCCATATGTCCATTTTACTGATGAAGAAACAGTATCAGACAGACAGAAGAACTAGTCTAAGGTCATTCAGCTAATATGTGACAGAACAGGAAATTAAGTATCTCTCTCGAACCTCTGGAAGCCTCTAAGGGTCATTTACATAATGCTTCTCATAATATTTAAACTCAGCCACCATCTATAACACAACCCCCTATCCTCTCTTGTAATTTCATCATAAGGCACCCTGCTTTCCCACCTATCCTATCTAATAAAAGAGTAATATGCAAATTGACCATGACTCCAACACACAAGATGGCTGCCCCCATGTGGTCAAAGATGGCTGCCCCCATGTGGACACAAGATGGACACCACAAGATGGCCAGCAAGGGAGGGCAGTTGGGAGGGAAGAGGCTGAAGGGGAGGGCAATTAGGGGTGACCAGCCTGCAGGGGAGGGCAGTTAGGGGTGACCAGGCCAGCAGAGGAGAGAAGTTGGGGGCAACCAGGCTGCATGGGAGAGCAGTTGGGGGGAACCAGACCTGCAGGGGAGGGCAGTTAGGGGCAATCAGGCTGGCAGGGGAGCAGTTAAGCATCAATCAGGCTGGCAGGGGAGTGGTTAGGGGGTGATCAGGCTGGCAGGCAGAAGCAGTTAGGGGCAATCAGGAAGGCAGGCAGGCGAGCAGTTGGAAGCCAGCAGTCCTGGATTGTGAAAGGGATGTCCAACTTCCCATTTAGGCCCGATCCTACCAGGACAGTTGGACATCCCTCGAGGGGTCCCAGATTGGAGACAGTGCAGGCTGGGCTGAGGGACAGCCCCCCCGGCTGTGCACGAATTTCGTGCACCGGGCCTCTAGTATTCTATACTCTTTAGAACCTCTGTACCATTAACTTCAATGCATTTTTAACTTCTTTTAGAGAATGCTCACCTAACCAACATGCCTCAACTGTTATCAAATTCACCCCAAAAAACAGGGCTTCCTAACATATGTCTTCAAATGAAGCTTTTTATTTTCGCTTTCCTCCTAAACAGAACAGGTGAGATGTTTTAGCAAACTCCTTGGTCCACCAGTGCAGCATCAGAATGTATTCCTCTACACTCTTGAAAAACCTTTTCCTCAATCTGACCCATGTCACCCATTCATTTAACAAATATTTGCTGAGTGCCAAGTATGTAGTAGAATGAATAGTGCCTAGCAGTGGAGATATAGCTGTTAAAAGAACAAACATGGGCCCACACTCAAGCAGTCTAAAAGCTTGCTTGGAAGGTGGATATTCAACAAATATTACAAACTAGAGGCCTGGTGCACAAATTAGTGCATGAGTGGGGTCTGGCTGGCCCTCCCCCATCAGGGCCAATTTCACTGGGCTGCCCAGGGGGAAGGGGCCGCGGGCAGTTGGCGGGCCAGCCCCAACCCCTGGTCAAACTCCTGGTCGAACTCCCAGTTGAGGGGACAATTTACATATTAGCCTTTTATTATATAGGACTAAAGACCTGGTGCACAAAATTCGTGCACTGGAAGAGGGGGTTGTCCCTCAGCCCAGCCCGCGCCCTCTCACAGTCCGGGAGCCCTGCGATCGATCGCCCCTGCAGAGGGAGGCCCTGCCCACCCACTGCAGTGCTGCCGCTGGGTAGCCTGGGCCTTCCCTCTTTGTGGTGATCCATCGCGGGGCTCCTCAATGGATCGCCCCAAAGAGGTAGGCCCTGCCCACCTGGCCGGGGCTCTGCGGTGGATCACCCCAGCAGAGGAAGGCCCCTCACCGGCTGCAGCGCTGCCAGGGGTAGCCTGAGCCTTCCTCTTTGGGGTGATCGATCGCACCCCACAGAGGGAGCCCCCACCCACCCAACATAGCCCACCAGTCGGTTGCCTGGGCCTTCCTCTTTGGGGCAATCATGGAGCCCCCCGATTGATCGCCCCACTGACCAGTGGCCTGGGCGTCCCTCTGCGGAGTGATCATGGGGCAATGGCCGGGCCCCCAACCAATCGCATCGCACCTGCCTTGGCTGGCCTGGCGCCAGTGGGTGTCATAGTGTGGTAGTCCGGACAGTCGTTTTGCTGTTTGGTCGTTCTGTTGTTTGGCCGTTTGGTAGATTTGCATATTACGCTTTTATTATTATACTAGTGGCCCGGTGCACGAAATTCATGCACATTAAAAGCGGGACCCAGAGTCAATTCCCTGCCCACCCACATGCACCTCAAAATCGCGTGAGACCCAAAACCGGGCCCCCCCCCCCACCGCCAATTGGGCTAGATCCAGACCCGGCCAGTCCCACCCTTGTCAAGCCCCGCCAGGCAGGGGGCGTAGCCTCAATTCCCTAGGCCCGGCGCCAGGACGGGGGGTGTGGCCTGAGGTCCCCCAGATGGGGCAGGGGGCGTGCCTTGAGGTTCCCCGTCAAGCCCCGCCAGGTGGGGGACACGGCCTGAGATCCCCTGTCAAGCCCCGCCAGGTGGGGGGGCGCTGCCTCAGGTCCCCTGGCCTGGCACTGGGATTGGGGCGCAGCCTCAGGTCCCCCATCAAGCCCCACTGGGCGGGGGGCGCGGCCTGAGTTCCCCCAACCCAGCAATGGGGGTGCACCTTGAGGTCCCCTGTCAAGCCCCACCTGGTGGGGGGCATGGCTTGAGGTCCCCTGGCCTGGCACTGGGGCGGGGGTAGCAGCCTGAGGTCCCCTAGCCCAGCACCAGGACGGGAAGCGCACCTTGAGGTCCCCAGTCAAGCCCCACTGGACGGGAGGCATGGCCTCTGGTCCCCTGGCCTGGCACCAGGGCCGGGGGCATGGTCTGAGGTCCCCTGTCAAGCCCTGCCAGGTGGGGGTGCAGCCTGAGGTCCCCTGTCAAGCCCCACGGGGGCAGAGGAGGGCATAGCCTCAGGTCCCTGCTGATTGCTCGTTAAGGCTCCTTAAGGGAACTTGGCCTCAGCTGTGGGTGCAGCCATCTTTGTGACGGAGTGATGGTCAATTAGCATATTCCCTCTTTATTAGATAGTATATGAGATGAAAATAATTTTTAAAAAATGCAAGTGCTATAGAAACATAGCCAGAAGGAACTCATCTAATCTGTGAAGTAGAGAGGGAAAGTCATTTAATCTTAGACCTAAAGGATAAATAAAAAATTTAGCCCAGCTAGTGTGGCTCAGTGGTTGAGCATTGACCTAAGAACCAGGAGGTCACTGTTTAATTCCTGGTCAGGGCACATGCCCGGGTTGCAGACTTGATCCCCAATAGGGGGTATGCGGAAGGCAGCCGATCGATGATTCTCTCTCATCACTGATGTTTCTCTCTCTCCCTCTCTGAAATCAATAAAAATATATGTTAAAAAATTTAACTAGATGTAGGCAAGGAAGAGCTTTCCAGGCAATAGAAAGGATATCTGGAACAGCTGAGACAAAAAAGACATGACATAGTTTAGCCCCAGGTGTTGGGAGAGGGAAAATGGTGAGAGAAAGCTGGAGAAGGAAGGAAACAAGATCATTCAGGGTCTCTGACATGATTACATTTGTGTATTTAAAGGATCAAGTGTTGGCCATTCCTCTCTTAAGCACTGACCACAGTTTTCAGAAACCAGTAACAAAATCTATATCACTCTATTGCACTTTGTGTCTTACTATACTAAAAGCTTCTTAAATTTCAGAAAACTGAAAAAATACTTTTATTATCCATTTAAGTGACTCAAGCGTTTTATTCTACTGTCCATTTTATAGTGAGTTTAACTGGCATCTGGTAGAGAAACAAGTTGTTTCATGTAAAAGTTGAAGCATAAATGAACAATACTGCTTTGTTCAGATTAAAGTAAAATATCATGAGGATTAAAAAAGAAACTATATTTGACATGATTCTATTTGCATCATGTAAAATATAAATGAAAGCACAAAATAATAATCAACTTCCCAAGTTAGCTAAGGATGACTCTAACATGACTCCAACAGAAAATACAAACACAATTTCACTAAAGCAATAATAAATGATATAGAGAACATGGTTAAAATGATATAAACAAAAAGTAGAAGGCCCTATAAATCAAATAAGGATGCAACTTTACAATACTATTTGACTGCTTATAGTAATCTAAAGCCAACAAAGAGTACACACTTCAAGTACCATCAAAATATTCACCTCATAAGTACAGAGGCTCACAGAAACTAATAGCCAATAAATTTAAAAGAATGTTACTGTCCCTCTTAGCATGCAGTCTGAGAGTTCATAAATAGGGAGAATGGGAAAAGAACAGAAAAAGTAACTCTTAGAGGCAAGGAGCCATAAGATGTTTCAAGATCTCCCCACCTCCACATTCTCTCAAGAAACGTCAACCATTTTATTGTTCTCTCGTGTATCTCTTTTCTTCTCTCTTCAAGATTCCTCCTATCAGCATTTATACTTAAATCAAGTCTTCTTGCTTAAAAAAAAAAAAAAAAGTCCCTCAACCCAGCACCCTACTCTACTACTGCTCTCTTTTTCCTTCACAAATTTCTAAAAAAAGACTATATATTCAGTCTCCATTAAAAATACTTTTCAATCACCTTTCAAGCAAATCCAATGTGGTTGCCCAAAAACCTCTTCATCTCTAAATCTAATGGACATTTTCAAATAAAAAGTCCCCAATCTGCCTGACATCTTGGCAGCATTCATCACAGCTGACTACTCTCTTGAATCACTCTTCTCTTTGCTTCTATACACTACACTCTGACTTCCCACCTCCAGTTCTCTTTCTCATTCTCCTTTGCTAGCTACTCCTTCTCCATTAAATCTTAAAGTTCAAAGGAGT
The DNA here is from genome assembly GCF_963455305.1 of Plecotus auritus. NCBI lineage: Eukaryota > Metazoa > Chordata > Mammalia > Chiroptera > Vespertilionidae > Plecotus > Plecotus auritus. Next base: position 21,707,951 of record NC_137778.1, read on the forward strand.
TTGACTTTTGGGTCTTATCTAACACTATACTCTCTCTCCCTGGGTGACCTTACTCATGCCAATGATTGCCTCTTACAGTGAGTCAAAAGAGTTCTAGAGGTTCCAAGCTTTCTAAGTTCACAGAACTCTAGTGTCTCAGTAATTTTTTCATGGTGCCCCTATGCCCAAAAATACCTAACAATTCCATTTATTAACTAGTTAGGTCCTCACAACTTAGTATTTATGTCACAATAAACTTTGAAAAATACATATAAACTGAAATATTTATTTTTTTACTAATAACAATTACTAATTGGATGTGTGCATCTAATAGACATTACACAGCTTCTCAAACCTTGAAATCACTTTGCACACCACCACTTTCATTTACTGTTTCATATTGATTTTTGCACAGTACTTGCTTTTTATCACAGCAATCCCCCAAAACCTAGCACAATCTCATTAGTACTACCTTAAACCAAACATTTGAGCAGCGTCCCACAGCTGTCAATATTACTGTGCTCTCCTCAAAACTTCAGAAATATCCCAATGCCCATTTGAGTTCACTATGGTGCTTCAAGGTAACTTGGGGCACAGTATGGGAATCTTGGGTTTAAAAATTACTGATCTAGCCTACATGGTTACTTTGTAAATTCAGAAATGAGGTTTAACCTCACAAAGCTAGCAGAAAAATAAATATATTAGGGATTTTCCTAGATTAATTTTAGCCTTCTAGCAACAAAAGTTTTGAAACAACCTAATCATGTGATATTCTGTTGATGAAATCTGTAGATCTCTGGAAAACAACTATATTCAAAAATACATTTACATGACTGTATAATAAAAGAAAAATTCTTCTTCAATATCTTCTTTTTTAGAAAAAAAAAGGTTTCAATAATTATAAAAGTGGGGCCCTGACCAGGTAGCTCAGTTGGTTAGAGTGTTGTCTCAATACACCAAGATTGCAGGTTCGATTCCCATCAAGGTACATACAAGAATCAACCAATGAATGCATAAATAAGTGGAACAAAAAATTGATGTTTCTCTCTAAAAATCAGTAAATTTTTTAAAATTATAAAGTGGGACATACGATAAACAAAAGTGTCTAAACTGCCCTCACTGGTTTGGTTCAGTGGAGAGAGCATCAGCCTGGGGACTAAAGGGTCGTGGGTTTGATTCTGGTCAAGGGCACATGCCTGGGTTTGGGCTCAATCCCCAGTAGGAGGCGTGCAGGAGGCAGCCGATCAATGATTCTCTCTCATTATTGATGTTTCTATCTCTCTCTCCCTCTCCCTTCTTCTCTGAAATCAATAAAAATATATATTTTAAAAAGTGTCTAAAGTATAAGTAAGTCACCCATTCCTCAGAGATAACAAAGCTAATAGTTTAATGCCTATCCTCACAGACCCTTTCCTATGTACATACTAGAAGCCCGATGCACGAAATTCATGCAAGGGGCTCGGCCCTCACAGTCCTACCTGCCTTGGCTGGCCCTCGCAGCCCCGACTTCATCCGGAAGGTTATCCGGACGGTTGTTCTGCTGTTCGGTCTAATTACCATATTAGCTCTTTATTACTAGTATATAGGACAAGTAAAAAAAAAAAAAATCAAACTACATTTCTTTGTCTATGTGTGTGTCTGTTTTTACAAAATTGAATCATATTCCATAGTGTAGTGCAACTTATTTTTCCCCTCAATATTACATAATGAACATTCTTCCATGTCAGTATGTAATAGTAAATGCAAACACTTATGTGGCGATTACTATGCTTACTTAGGGTTTAAATATTAACTTATTTAATTCTCAAAACAGACCTGCAGGAGAGAAGTATAATTATATCCCCTTTATAGATGATGTTAAGTAACTTGCTAATGGTCACTGCTAATAAATGATGCAGTTAGGATTTGAACCCAGAAAGTCTGCTACATGGTCCCTATGCTCCAGGATATATTCAGCTGTTTCTCAAGAGTAAATATAACTATCCCTCAAACTGTTAACAAGTGCACAGTACCTCACACCATAAATATACTATAATATTAACTAACCCCCTACCAAAGGGCATTTAGGACACTTTCTTTTTTTTGGGGGGGGGGGGGGAGGGCACTTTCTTGTGTTTTTTTTTTGTAAATATTAATGACATTTATTTGTAATAACGCTAAAACAAAAATCCTTATAGATTTGTTCTTGTGCTCTTGTATTAAAATTTCTATAAGATAAACTCCTAAAAATGAAATGACTTTTACCCTAGCCAGTCTGGCTCTGTGATTAGAGCTGCAGGCCTCGGAATGAAGAGTCTCGGGTTTGATTCCAGTCAAGGGCACGTACCTTGGTTGCAAGCTCCATGCCCACCCTGGTTGGGGCACATGTGGAAGGCAACCAATCAATGTGTCTCTCTCACACTGATGTTTTTCTCTCCGTCTCTCCCCTTTCCTTCCACTCCCTCTAAAAACAAAACCAAAAAGAAAACAAACAAAAAAAGCAATGGAAAAGATTCCTCTGGAGTGGATTAACAACAACAAAAAAGTGCACTTTTAATTATAATTTTAATAGGTAATACCAAATGTCCTTCCAGAACATTGTCCCAGTTGTACCAGTTTATAGTCCCAATGACAGAGAAGGTTGAGATTCATATGTTAAGTTAGCAAGTACTTTTGATTCCTAAAATGAAAGGCCTGTTTTGAGTTTTTAACTAACACTGATGTAGAATACATTACCTGGTTGTTCATAATTATCCTCTCATTTGATAATTATCTAACACATTAAACAAATGTAGTTTACTCATGTACAGGGGAATTGGACTAGCTGGACTTTAAGACTGAAAACCCCCAATGCTATAATTAAGAAGTGACTTCAAGTTATTATAAGCCTATAATTACAGTACTAGTGTAACAGGTAGGGTCTTAAAGCATCTATATTCTTTAAATTACACTATTGCCAGAACAGCTAGGCAAATCATTAAAATGGTCAATGAAGTTTTCAGGACCCACCTGTGGCTTATTCTTGGTGACTTTTTAATCCCAGGCTGTCATTCCCCTTCTACCTAGCAAACTTCTATTTACCTCTGGAGTATTCTCCTAGGGACTGAGGTGTGCTTAGGAACCATGAACTAATGTGGTTTTCGTTTTTGGCTTTTAAATATTATGTCAAGACCATTCTTTAGTCAATTTATTCAACCAATATTTACTATTTTATTATGTGCTTGGCCCTAGCCAAGTAAAATAATCAAATAATCATTTGATTATTCAATTGGGGGGGGGTTACTATTTGCAACACTAGAAATTGATATGGGGTAAAAAGTCAAAAGGTAATTATTTTGGGAGTGCCCTTTAGTTCCTAGATAGGATGCTGCCCCAATTCGTGAATTGCTTAAGTAACGCCATTTAGATCTTTAAAAAAAAAAAGAATTATTTCACAACTTGCCCCACACTGCAAAAATAGCTATCACAAATATAGATGGCCAGTTAACTTTTTAAATCATCAGTTGTCTCTACAACAAAATTACTAGTTTTCAGTTATGCTACTGACCAGGTTGCTTCAATATTTCTTTTACATAACCAAGAATATAAATGATTTGAAGTACCAAAGATGACAGAACTATGAGTATCCAAACAAAATGAGAGACAACAAATTAACTACAATTTCTTTTAGGAACACTGTTCAAGCAAAAAGTGTATATAGAAGTAAAGCAATACATTATCAGAATTCATGACTTGTTAACAATTAACAAAATGCTATAAAAATATTAATGTTTTTAAAGAACTGACAATCATCAGCATAAGGAGCAAGTAGCATGCCAAAAGGAAAATACATATTTTTTAGATTTTAAAAAACCAAATGCCAGAAGTGTCTACATTAATATTCAATTAAAATAAAACTAATTCTAGAATGTTATACTTATTGTGATCATTTCTCAACATGTACAAGTATTGAATCATTATATTGTATACCTGAAATATGTTATATGTCAATCATACAGCAATAAGAAATAATGTGAAAATAAAACTAATTCTAGATCATCTGCAGAAATAAGAGCAGCATTCAAATAAATAAATGAATCTCATTGTGTGTCAATTTCCACAACTGCAAAATAAGGATATTTACTGAACCTACTTCACAAAATTGCTATGAAAACTAAATAAAATAATGACACCAAAAAATGATGTCAGTTATTTTAGAGCAACTTCTGTTTTTTGTTCCCACTGTAATTTAAATCAATTTAGTAAATAATAAAATTGGTTAGAAAAGGACTTCATCTCCTTTCTTCTGTCCATGATATGGCAGATGTGTTTAAAATGGGCAAAAAATTGGCAATCAGCCCTAGCCGGTTTTGTCAGTGGATAGTGTCCACCTGCAGACTGAAGGGTCCCAGGTTCCATTCCAGTCAAGAGCACATGCCCAGGTTGTGGGCTCCATCCCCAGTTGGGGGTGTGCAGGAGGCAGCTGATCAGTGATTCTCATCATTGAAGTTTCTCTCTCTCCCTCTCCCTTCCTCTCTGAAAGCAATAAAAAAAATTTTTTTTTAAAAACTGGCAATCAGAAGCATTACAAAAAATTTCAAAACTTCCTACTTCATAAATTGATTACCCCATAGGTTGTTCAAGTATTAATGCTCTTACATAACACTACACACCAATATAACTTAGAGAATCAGAGAAATTTTTTCACACGTGCACAAAATTGTTTACATATAACTCACTTATTATTAAAAAGTCCTGCTACTGACTATGAAAAGATAAGATACATATGTATTTACCCACACATACAATGTATTCTAATCTGATGTTTATTTTCTGATTAAAGTATCTTAAATTCAGTGCAATGAGGGTTCAATGGTTGACTTATTTTATTACATTGGTGCGTCAACTTAGCACACCAAAACAATTACACGCCCGCCCATGAGTTTGAGGCAACTTCTACCACAGGTCCAACAACCAATCCTCCAAAGTCACAATCTCATGTTATCAGGAGCACACTGCCTTACTTAAAAACAAAATTTTAAACCGAGACATTGTTTAAATGGAGAGCAGCTTTCAGTATTTTATCGTTGCTTCTACAAACCTTTTTCGGGTTGTTACTAGATCTAAGATAGCCTTTCCTTTAAAACCCTTAAAATACAGGGCAGGAGGAGGTAGCTAACATGGCAACATAACCATTAACGACTTATCCAAATTCAAAACAAGGATCACCATCAAAACAAAACAATCTGGTGGAGTACATGGATACTGACCACCATTCCTGGCAACCTGTTTTCTCCTATCTGAAGGATTTGTCGCTACACCAAAGCCACCTAAAAATCTATACCCGTGTGCAACTTCCCATCTGAAAACTAAAAACACCCTGTCAGATTCCAACCCGTATTTGTAACATTCGCAAAATGTTATTTAGCATATTGGGCTACATTTAAAAAGAGGGGGGAGGAAACTGGCAACTTTCAAAGCGTAAACCTTTTTTAAAAAATGTCCCCTGAAATCATTAGTTAATAAATCAGAAGATGACATTAAGCAGCTGCTGGACTGGAGCAGAGATCAAAGTTTTCCCTATACTTGAGAAGGTTTATCCCCACCAGAAAGGAACAGAAACCAGTCATCCCTGCCACTGGAACCAGTTCCCCGGAATTCCCCCAAAATATGCCTGGTCTCCGAATGAAGAAGAGACACTTTGGGGACCAAAGGTGAGAGGGATCTTACACCTTTTGCAGAAGAGGGGAGGGGCAGCAGGCACTGGCAGGTGAGGAAAGAAAGCCCGTCTCCGGCAGGCACCGGTGGGACTTGAAACCCAGGTCCAATCCAGGTCGGCAAAGCCTCAGGACCCAGGGAGGTTCGCCGAGGGGGACGCCAAGCTGGGCCGGGGCCCCCGCGCCCCGACCCGCCTCTCTCGCCGCCACCGGGGACCTGGACCGCGGGCAGAGGCAGAGGGAGCGTCCGTGGTCCCAACCAGGTCCTCCCGAAGCTCACCTGAGAGTGTCGCCTCCGCCCTCGGCTCCCACGGTGCATCCCGCGGGGCCTGGCGGAGGGTGCAGTGCCGCCGCCCCGACCGGCCCCAGGGCTGCCCGGCCTGGCCTCCCCGCTCCGGGGACGCACCGGGTGCCCGCCTCGCACCGGCTCCCGGGAGCCGCGGGTCTGCAGAGAAGGAAGGAGAAGCGGAAAGGCTGCCTCCCCTCCCCCACAGCAAGCCAGCCCCTGAGCTGCGGCTCTCTGCAGTTCCCTCCGACGCTGGTCTGGCCCCGCTCCCCCGCCCGGGAGTCACTTCGGCAGCGGCGGCCCAGTCGCCATTACGGCCCAGCAACTGACACGGAGGCGGAGCGGCGCCGGCAGCAGTGGCGGTGGCGGCGGCGGCGCGAGGCAGGGCGGGAGCAGTAGGGGGCCCAGGCAAACCTCGCGAGAAATTCCCCGAGACGTTTCCACAGGAATGCAACCTGCGGTTACGGCCATGTTGAGTGTGGCAGAAAGTTGAGGACGACGTAAAGCGAGGAGAGGCCGCTCGAAGCCGCCATGTTTGGTGTGGCGAAGTTCGAGCCTATCAGGACTCGGGAGGAGCCAAGGAGATCCGCAGCGGAGACCTCCCCCGCCCTCTTTCCTCTGACTTGAGCTGGGCCTTCTGGCTGCGCATTTCACCCTAGGCCAAAAAAACAAAACAAAACAAAACAAAACAAAAAAAACAAGCCGGGGTGAAAGGGGAACGGGGTGGACAAGGATGAACTCTAAGTCTAGAAATTGCAGCTTCTCAGAGTTTACGATGCTTCACCAATTGTGCAAATAAATCTTTACCCCCGTCAGTTTCAGAGGAATCGCAGCTCTGCGGCGGCTGCAGTGATCCACTGCTGTCACCGGCCGTTTCATTCGCGAGGGTTACAATTCGGATCAGCATGCTCTGTGGCTAACGACTTAAGACTCCAGAGCAAGTAAAACGGAGATTCCTCCCGTTGGGTGTTGGCATCGATATAACTCCGCTTTGAGAAACTCTCTGTGATCAACATATCTTCTAGCATCGTTATCCTCTGCTCCCAGTCTCCGCGCGGCGGCGAATTCTATCGTCTGTCAAGATCTGGTTTAAATGACAGCTCTGCTGCAAGTTATGGCACCTTCCGCGAGGTGTTCACCGCACACAAGCTCCCCACCCATCACTGTCCTCCACCTTCTGAAGCCCAAATAGCTATTCACCCAGAGACTGTTGTCTCGTTTTTAAGTATTTTGAGGGTTTTTAACTTTTATCTCTCTATACCCCAATAGGGCCTAGCACAATAGGTAGAACATTGTAGATGCTCAATAAAGGCTTGTTGAGTAGATAGTATCAATAAAAGCGAGAGATGGTAACTGCCCCGTCTTTGAAGAGCCTGTAGCTATGCCTGAATAAGGAGCTCAGTGGACATACAAATATGCTGCACTTTTCTAAAATATGTACTGTGTCTCCAGGAAGCTATGCTGGAGGGAAGAACGGGAAATGTGGGTATCTCAATGGTGCAAGCGGTAGTAAGAAAAACATCGTAAGAAAAGAGTTTTTAGGTTTTCCTGTGTTGTTTTACAGAATTTATATAACCACGTTATTAAGTATTATAATCACTTTTTAAAAAAGGAAATGGGTTTTGAAAAGCTAAGTCATTTGTCCAATATTATACCATCAGTAAAAGGTAGATATAAAATTTGAAGTCTCCCTTACTCCAAAACCCATTTATACTTTTCCACCCACATGCTACCTCCTGGGTAACAGAGAAAACACCACAAGTTCCTGTCACTACCTGGGGAGCAATGTTGCCCTCATATCAGCCTATGCACAATTTCCACCTCTTATACCTGATCCCTTTCCTCTCTCTCACCTCCCAAATACCTCAAAGACATCAACCTCTCTCCTTTTCAACATCCCATTAGTCTTATTTTTATACCCTACAGATTAGCTCTTGAGGATGTTAAATTTTGTCCTATTTGCCCATAGTTTCATGAGAGCAATTAATCTCTAAAACAAGATTAGATGCTTCATGAGAAAAGTTTGTCACCTTTCCAGTAGTTTCTACAGCACATAGCAGGTGTTTAATATGGTTCCCCTTTTCTCCTACTTCTTAGTAGACACCAAGATTGGATTTTTCTGCACTTTATAGTCTTTGTTGATTACTTTGACTCTCAACTTTCTTTGTATAACTGGACCTTGGCTCCAAACTTCAGACTAACCTGTCCAATTTTCTATTACCCACCTCTACATAGATACAGAAGTCATCAGCACCTCCAGCTCCCAAATTAAGTTTATCATTTTCCCTCTCCTTAATCTCACAAAGCTAGCTTCTCTTCCTGCCCTGTTTTTCTGTTAATGGCCATTACAGAAAAACCTTCTGAGAACTGAGAGGCTCAAAAGTTTAGAAATAGATATTGTTCTCTATGCTTTGCTGCTACCCAGTCAGTTACTAAGTCTCTAAATACCATTGACATATATTTCTTGTATCTACAGTAGTCCCCCCTTATCTACAGGGGTTATGTTCCAAGACCTTCAAGTGGACGCCGGATACCATAGATAGGACCAAACTCTCTCTATATAGACAATGTTTTTTCTTATATACACATACCTAAGATAAAGTTCAATTTGAAAATTAGGCACAGTAATAGATTACCAACAACTAATCATAAAAATAACAATTATAACAATAAAGTAAGGGCTACTTGAACACAAGCACTACTATATCACAATGCCATGACAGTCTATCCGATAACCAAGACTGCTGCTAGGAGACTGACAGCATGGGTACACTGGACAAAGGGATGATTCATGTCCCCCACGGGATCCAAGGGGTCTGCACAAGATTTCATCATACTACTCGGAATGGTGTTCAATTTAAAACTTATGAATTGCTAATGCTGCAATTTTTCCATTTAACGTTTTCAGAATGGGTTTGACCATGGGTAACTGAGACCACAGGAAGTGAAACCTTGGGTAATGGGGTTGGGGGCGGGGGACTACTGTACCCCACTTTGTCCAGTGGCAGCACTGCCCTTCTTACTGAAGCTCTCATTCTTACTGCCCAAATGAGTGCAGTTGTCTTCCCAGAGTTCAGCTTGAGTTTTGTCCTCGCCCTCCTCTACCTGACAAGGTAAATAAAAATTCTTCACCCCAGTCATCAAGGCCCTTCTCAATATGGCACCAGCCTAGCTTTCCGTCTCCCCGAAGTAAGGCAGCACACACACACACACACAAAAATAGAAAGGTGGTGTTAGGAGAAAGGAAGACTCCGATTCAAATTGTGTTTCTGTCACTTACTTGCCCTATGACCCCTCAAAACCTTCATTTTATTGTCTATAAATCAAGGCCAATAATATCTATCCTGTAGCCCTAACCGGTTTGGCTCAGTGGATAGAGCGTCGGCCTTCGGACTGAAGGGTCCCGGGTTCGATTCCGGTCAAGGGCTTGTACCTTGGTTGCGGGCACATCCCCAGCAGGCGGTGTGCAGGAGGCAGCTGATCGATGTTTCTCTCTCATCGATGTTTCTAACACTCTATCCCTCTCCCTTCCTCTCTGTAAAAAATCAATAAAAATATATTTTAAAAAAATATCTATCCTGTAGGGTTGTCTTAAAAATTATGTGTAAAGAACCTGGCACATAAAAGATAGAAATAAACAGTGGCTATTATTACTTTCCTAATTGGATGTTACATTTGAGCCAAACTGGATCTCAGACACAAGCCTGCTCATTCCTACCTCTAGAACTTCATTCCCTTTGCTGAACTACGTTATCACTCTGGTTTTCAATTCCTGCCACACTCTTTTTTTTTTTTTAATATATCTTTATTGATTTCAGAGAGGAGGGAGAGAGATAGAAACACCAATGATGAGAGAGAATCATTGATCACTGCATTCTACAGGCCCCACACTGGAGATCGAGCCCAAAACCCAGGCATGTGCCCTTGACCGGAATCGAACCTGGGACCCTTCAGGCCGCAGGCTGACGCTCTATCCACTGAGCCAAACCAGCTAGGGCTCCTGCCACACTCTTGAAGTACCCACTCAAAAACTGCCTACGGCAAAATCCCAGGACTGCTCATACTTCGCAGGTGCTCTTACACCCCTGAACTCCACAATGCGGTGAACCTCCCTTGGAGCTGCATCTACTAGGGATGGCTCTGTGTTTGTCTTCCACTTCCTGTCACATGAGACTGTGAAAGCCTTTTGTCTCCTGCAGAGTGCGTTATAAGCATGAACTCTGGACCAAATAAAATAACTTTGATCAAGGTACTAAACCTCTTTGTGCCTCAATTTCCACATCTGTATAGCGGAGGTTACAATAGTACCCATTCCATGGGGTTTTGTGAGGATTAAAAGAAACAATACCTGTGAAGGAAATAGCATGGTACTTGGCACATAGTAGGTGCTCACAAATGTTGATTATTGGTATTATTTTTTAAAAATAAACTGAATAGTCACCTTGCATAAACTAGGCATTCAACTCAATATTTGTTAAATTGAATTGAATGTTTGTTGAATTTAATTAAACATTGGGAATAGCAACATGTTTTCTCTCCTGAGAATGTGAAATTTGACATTGACCTCTAGACATAACAAAATTGAGAAATGGAGTGATACAGCTATCGTGATGTAATGATGGCACTCACTGTTTGAGGTTAATTAAATAAAATTATGTGTCAGGATTGGCTAAAGACATTTCTCTGGAAATGTCAAGCCTAACTGCCAAATCCGATCTGTAATCCTGCCCACTACCTTTTCGATAATAAATTCAACCATTCAGATCACAAACCTAATGAAGTATGCAATTCCAGCAAACTATGGGAACACCAAATTTAGGGTTGAGTTTTCTGGTTGTTTTCTTTTTCTAGATTCAGTCGTTCAGCTTAGTTTTGAACTTTTCTAGAGCCTTTGGTGTTCCGATGTGCAGAACTATGGAAAAACTAAAATTTATCCATAAGAATTTTCTTTGACAAGAAAAATAGAAACAGTCACTTATCTTCATATATATAAATATTTGTGTGTGAGAGAGTGTACATGAGCACCCAAGCCAAGGAAATATTAGACAAGTCTCTGTGACATCAAACCCAGAGAGCAAAAGAAGAATGGAGATCTCTGTGAAGGCAGCCTTCACCCATATTTTACTGTAACAGCATAGTAAATTGGAATTTTTGAGTGAGGTCCTATGACAAACTGATAGCAACAACCAGAGTAAGTTGTGAGACAAGCCTCCAACAACCACATATTTCAAAGGAGTAATCTGAGACCACTTATTGACTCTTGGGCCCCTCACCACCAGACCCTTCCTTCAACTTGGTCACTGACATGAAAGGATTGAGAGACTGTAGATTCAGAAGATTAAGAGGAAGTGTTTTTGGAGAGAACAGACAGTGGGGTTCAGAGGTAGCTTCTACCTTGCCTCAAGCTAGCAATAGGGGCTTTGCATGGAGTGCTCAGTATGTGTCCCCAAACCTAGAAGCCAGCGTAGCCTGAGTCTGGCTTCAGGCCCGAAAAAGGTACAGCATTCTTGGCATCTGGGTAGAGGATAGTGCCCCCCAAGCTTGTATTTCTGCCCCAAAAGGGGAGTCAGAAATTAGTGACGCCCCGAGACCAGAGGGCCCTATGTAAACAGTATTCTACTACATGAGTTAAGAAAAGGCGGGGAGGTATATGCTATTTGTTTGTACATACATAAATATCTCTGCAGGGATACAGAAGAGAATGCTAACACCGACTGCCTGTTTGGAAGAAAACTGATGATTGGGAGTGAGAGGGAGATTTGTCCGGCAGATTTTTTTGTACTTTTAACATTTTGAATCATGTGAATATACTAACCATTCCAAACATAAATATTTTTAAAATAAAAAATAGAAAATTTTCTTTTAAAAATTAATTAAAATGGAAGGAATCGAAGAAACCCTCCCAAAAGGATGGCGTGCCAGGGTTAATGGAACCCAGAATGAAGAATACTTGGTTGAAGGCAGATGAGGGGACACGGGGAGTAGCCAGCTGGAGAGGCAATGCACACATCCAGGAGTTGCAGATGCACAGGCCAGGCAGGGAAAGCTCTAAAAAACCCAGGGAAATGCTCCAAAAGAATGATTTGGCTTTAAACATCTACTGAGCCCAGGAAAGGCAAAGCCGCCTTACAGCAGTACCAGTCAGGTGGGAATGTTCTTGCATCTCTCCTTCCAGCTCTTCCCTGCCTCCCCAACTCCCTGTCTTCCCTCCTGGGCAGGGCAGAGGTTGAAACTAGCAAATCTGAGGAGAGGAAGTCTGTGCAGACAGAAAAAGAGAAAAGGAGGACCACACTTCCTCCCCGGAAGGAAGATGCACTTGTGCAGGAATCATTTGAATGTTGATTCGTGTATGGTAATTACTGGATTAATACTGTTTGTCAGCTCATGTGACCTAAGACTTTTACACACACACACACACACACACACACACACACACACACGCACACACACACACAAATTTTTTTTTCAGAGAGGAAGGGAGAGGCAGAGAGAGAGAGAAACATCAACGATGAGAGAGAATCATTGATCTGCTGCCTCCTGCATGCCCCCTACTGGGGATTGAGCCCACAACCCAGGCATGTGCTCTGACTGGGAATCAAACTGTGACCTCCTGGTTCATAGGTTGACACTCAACCACTGAGCCACGCCACCAGGCTGAGCTAAGACTTTCTATTAACTACAATTGAAAAGTCCCGGGACCAGACTGAGTTTTATCCAGGAGTAAGAAAAGGATTTCCACTCTCAGGACAGTGAGAGAACGAAAAAGGTTGCTTTCATTATTACTTACACCCTTGAGTCCTGCTATTCAGCATGCTGTTAGATGGCCTTCACCAAAAGTAGAGACCCTAAGGGAACCCAAGTTAGCAAGGAGGGACAGTAGGGTTGAAAAGCAGAAAGCCAGTCATAGGAGCACCAATAACATGCCACAAGAATAGAATGGTCAAAAATGGGGAAACAGAGAGAAAGCAGAAGGTATTTAAAGCAATAGCACACATGGTCCATCTTTGGAATAAAAGAAATACATGAATTAAAAAAAGAAAAAGAAAAAAATGGAAGATTTGCAGCAACAGTCCAGAAAAATTCAGTGACTTAAGAAGAACAAAAACAAAACTATAACCCAATTATTTAAAAATGTCACATGCTGCCGAAACCGGTTTGGCTCAGTGGTAGAGCGTCAGCCTGCGGACTGAAGGGTCCCAGGTTCGATTCCGGTCAAGGGCATGTACCTTGGTTGTGGGCATGTCCCCAGTGGGGGGTGTGCAGGAGGCAGCTGATCGATGTTTCTCTCTCATCGATGTTTCTAACTCTCTATCCCTCTCCCTTCCTCTCTGTAAAATATCAATAAAATATATTTAAAAAAAAAAGAAAAAAAATGTCACATGCTCTACACCACTAGCAATCAGGGACAAAATAAAACATCAATGAGAGCCCTGGCCAATGTGGCTCAGTTGGTTGGAGCATTGGCCCTGTACACAGGAAGGTTGCACATTTGATTCCCAGTCAGGGCATATGCAGAAGGCAACCGATAGATGTTTCTTTCTCTCTCTCTATCTCTCTCTCTCCCTCCCTCCCTCTCTCCCTCAATCCCTCCCTCCTTCCCTCCCTCTTCTCTCCCTTCTTTTATCTCTAAAACCAATAAATAAAAAGCATGTCCTCTGATGGGAATTAAAAAAATAATAATAAGAGACCATCTCATACCCACCAGATTGGCAATAAAAATCGAAAGGTCTTATAATACTACATATTGGCAAAGATGTGAAACAAGGGGAATTTTTTTTTTCCTGGTGTTTCTCATGACATCTGCATCTCAGGCCTGAGACCATGACTCAACTCAGAAGAATCGCCTATGAGAGGGCACATGTTGAGGCCTGTTGCTGGTCAGAAATACGGAGCATGGGATGTACCTTAAGTTCTTTGAAAATTCAGCCGTAGTCACAGGTAAAATACAGCAGTAAGGTAACAGTGTTTGTCTACCGCATTGAAAAAGAGGAACTTGGGATTTGAGCTCAGCTGTAGCTTAGAATCTCACTCTTCTTAAATATGAAAAGTTATCTGTCCATTGCAAAAAAACAAACAAACAAAAAAAAAAAAACATAGCTTGGAAGAAAAGAAATTCTAATTAAACAGGATCTATTAAAGCAAAGCTCTGTACTTAATTTACCCACAACTTCTCATTGGGTAAATATTAAAAAAGATTGGTTCTGTCATATTTCGAGGTAAAAGATTTATCCCTGTCTGGGAAAGTCAAAATATCACTCTTAAGAAAGAGATCAGAGATTTTTCAATGTACGTTGCAGCTAAATGAGTTTAGCAAGAAACAAACTCAAAGAAGCACAAACTTATTTTTGGGTGGTCTGGAAACTTATTTTCTAACCTTAAAAAAGACTTCAAAATTCCTACTCCAAATAACCTATAAACACAATTATTTTTGATTTTGTGCAAACCAGGTGCTGAGAATGGAATGTTTGTGATAAAATACTTCAGGGTTTATCAGGGCTGGTAACTTTCATACCAGGGCAGGGCATTGTTGATCCAGCCACATTTGATTCCAAACTGTCTACTCACAGCCCTATGAGTCTAGAACAAAAAATGTAACATGGATGGGCCTAATGTTAGCAGGGATTCTGGCTCCAGGGTAATATATATATACTAGAGGCCTGGTGCACAAAATTTGTGCACGGGGGAGGGGTCCCTCAGGCCGGCCCACACCCTCTCTAATCTGGGATCCCTTGGGGGATGGGATGTCCGACTGCACCTCTTGCAATCCAGGACCGCTGGCTCCTAACCACTCGCCTGCCTGCCTGCCTAATCGCCCTTAACCCCTCTCCCTGCCTGACTGATCTCCCCTAACCACCTCTGCCTGACTTATCACCCCTAATCACCTCTGCATGCCTGCCTGATTGCCCCTAACTGCTCCCCTGCTGGCCTGATCTCCCCTAACCGCCTCTGACTTGGCCCTGCACCCAGGACCCAGGATTCCCTCCTTGGGCTAGCCACAGGCACCCGGGACCCAGGCCGGCTTCACTTGGGATGGCTGCAGCCACAGGGGACCGTGGGCGGGCAGCTTCACCCAGGCCACAGGCGCTGGTGCCCAGGACCATGGGGCAGGTGGCTTTTCTCCCTCTCTTGTGCCACTGGCCCTCGGCCCTCACAGCCACTGTGGCTTTGTCTGGATGGACTTCTGGAAGATGTCTGGTCTAATTAGCATATTACCCTTTTATTAGTATAGATATATATATTTAGGAAGTGCATTCTATAATGTGTAAAGTTGACATGAAAAGGACAAACATGCCCTCACCAAGGGTATGTGTGCCCTTCTTCGAGACCACAAGCAAAATATAAATCAGTTTAACAGTGCCATGCATTTAGCTCTAACAGTTAATAAAAACTCATTAATAGATGGATGGACAGATGGATTCATTCCATCAATGACTTAGACCAGGAGAATTAGCTAGACATCTAAGGCAGGACAAAATCCACTTCTTACACACTTTTTGTTCAGTTCAAAGTAGCTTTTAGGGGATTGAATTACCTGGAAAATTGTTTCAAATCCACATCTCACTTTTGATAGTTAATCCCTTAAGATGAGTACCGAAGTGCTTTGGAATAAAGCCAGGCAGTGGGGTTAGTGTGTTTCTTCCTTCCTGTTTCTGGTAAGGTCAAAAGTATACTGGGACTTAGCACAAACCTGAGGCTGAGTTTTTTTTTAGTTTTTTTTTAATGGAGACTTAGAACAACAGATTCATTTATTGTAGCAATTATGAGACATTGGAAACAATGGGTACATCTCAACACCATTGTCTAATAAAAGCACTGGTGAGTGTAAAAAACAACTTGCTTAACCAAAGGACTTGTATGTATGCATATTCGCATAACCAATGGACACAGACACTGGGGTGGTGGAGGCTTGCCCAGGTAGGAATGGCTGGGGTGTGGGAGTCAATTGGGGAAAAGACATATGTAAAACTTTAGACAATAAAAAAAAAACACTCAAAAAAACAACTTGCTTAAATGATATCTACAGTCTGATGTTTATGTATATAAACACCAAAATAATTCTATACATGTTCTGTGGATACATGTATATAACAATATGTAAAAATGATATACGCTGGTATTAGGGAGCAGATTTGGATTAAGGTGAGGCTGACTTTTGATAATTTTATTACTATGATTTGCTTCCTATCTTTTGAGGTTTCCTCAACAAGACTTGTCAAGGAGACAACTAATGTGTTTAAATCTAAGTACTAACCATTTTCCCCAAATTAAGTTTTATGCTTATTAGGAACAAAAATACTTCTTAAATGTGTGATTTTCAAATGTTCTGAAGCTTTAAAAATGATATTTCCCTATATTCAATCCCCATGAACCTTCAGAGGTCAGTTTCTTTTCATGTTGAGCACTTTCTTTTCCTTGGTATTTTCCCTATTGGCATTCCTTTTAAAAAGCTTAGCTTAACAGATGCGCGGCGATTCCTTTACTCTCTCTATACAGGCAATCCCTTCTTCTTAAAACACTCCTGAAGCGAACAGCATTTCTCTTGAGAGCATCTCTGTTTTGATGATGATTTGTAGGCTAGTCGTAGAAAGGAGACATGCAGTAAAACATAGCAAGACAGCTGCAATGAAGAACAAGCTGCAGAATATAAGTCAGAACGAGGTTATATTTTTTGCAAGGGGTGAACCAGCTTGTGGACAGGTGGTGGAAAGTTTTAAACTCTTGACAGGAGATTTTCTGTGGCCCTTCCAGAAATAGAAAAAGGCAGCTGGGTGCCCAGGCTGGAAGAAGACCCATGGGTTTTAATGAGGCTTATCAACTACTAAAACTCTCCTGGGTGCTCCCCACCTGTTGAACAAGAAATGAGAACATGTGGGTATTTGGTTACACATCCTACTGCATTAGCGGAAGGCCCACAACATATGACAAGGGGGCAAAAGCAGAAAAACCGACAGGCGGGAATAAGAGTGACGGTGAAGACGTAGCTGGCTTTGGAAATGAAAGGGATTGCATATATTATCACGCATGAGTTGAAAAATTTGGCAAAACATATACTGTTCTAAGATATGCTGATAATTATTTTACATATATACGTGATTGCATTATAAACCCATACTTATGCACTTCATGTAATTAATATATAACATTCACATCACTCGTATAACCTCTAATAACCTCAGTTATTCAGACACATTGTTTGCTTCAATTCTCGTCGAAGCCTGTGCTGTGTTACCACCATCCCTCTTTCACAGATGAGGAAGCCGATGCTGAGAAAGGTGAGGTGACTTGGTTTCAGTCACAAGGTTAGACAGTGGTAGAGCTGGAACCGGAACCTCATTTTCTGACCCAGAATGGGTGCCGTCCCACTACACCGCTGGCTGCTCAAAGCAAGCAGAGGCTCTTGAGAAAGAACACTGGAGGGTGGATTTCTGCGCTTTGGCCAAACACAAAAGTTAAGAGTGTCTAAGTGAGAAATAGTGTTCTTTGTTGAGTTCATGATTCCTCTCTTTCCCCCAACTCTCTAGTCACCTTTTAACCAGAGCACACAGGTGATAAAGGATGTGCAGGGTGGGGCAAAAGTAGGTGTCGGTTGTGAGTACGAGAAACATGGAGTTTATTCTTGTATTATTATTTATTGTATTATTTTCCATCGGAACAACTGTAAACCTACTTTTGCCCTACCCTGTATATATATATGCAGCTATACACATCAACGGATGTTTAGATGTAGCTCTTTGCCCTAAATTAACTCATCTCATGTCAGTCACTTTAACCCTGAGCTCAGGTCAAAATGAAGGAGAAATTTATTAATCCTTCATTTTGAAATGTAGTTAGAGTTTACATGCAGTTAACATAAAACTTTATGTGATTATAATTTACTTTTAGCATAAGTATATGATGTTAGTATCATGAAATTATATTTGTGGTTTTCATCAGGAGTAGTGATATCGACTTTGCACCACAAAGTATGGGTTCATGCAGCAGGGTATAGAAGATTTATAGGAGGCCGGCCGGTGTTGCTCAGTGGTTGAGGGTCGACCTATGAACTAGGAGTTCATGGTTAGATTCCTGGTTAGGGCACATGCCCGGATTGCGGGCTTGATCCCCAGTATGGGGTGTGCAGGAGGCAGTCGATCAATGATTCTCTCTCATCATTGCTGTTTCTATCTCTCTCTCTCCCTTCCTCTCTGAAATCAATAAAAAAGAAAGAAAGAAACATCAATGATGAGAATCATTGATCGACTGCCTCCTGCACACCCCGTACTGGAGATCAAGCCCGCAATCCGGGCATGTGCTCTTGACCAGAATCGAACCCGATGCTCCACAGGCCGGTGCTCTATCCACTGAGCCAAACTGGCTAGGGCTCATCATAGATGTTTCTATCTCTCTCTCCCTCTCCCTTCCTCTCTGAAATCAATAAAAATATTTTTAAAAAGATTTATAGGAGCTTGATGAGGAGGACTACAGGCAGAGAATAACTTTTTTTAAAAAAATATATTTTATTGATTTTTTACAGAGAGGAAAGGAGAGGGATAGAGAGCTAGAAACATTGATGAGAGAGAAACATCAATCAGCTGCCTCCTGCACACCTCCCACTGGGGATGTGCCCGCAACCAAGGTACATGCCCTTGACCGGAATCGAACCCGGGACCCTTCAGTCCGCAGGCCGATGCTCTATCCACTGAGCCAAACCGGTTTCGGCGAGAATAACATTCTTGAAAGGACAACCACCACGAACCACCCCTTCTTCCCATAGTATGCCCCCAGAGACATTACAGAATTTTCAGGGACAGTTCTGAGCTGAGTGGGGATAGAAAGTATAGAATAATTGCCGAGGCCGGTTTGGCTCAGTGGATAGAGCGTCGGCCTGTGGACTGGGGGGTCCCGGGTTCGATTCCGGTCAAGGGCATGTGCCTTGGTTGCGGGCACATCCCTGGTGGGAGGTGTGCGGGAGGCAGCTGATCGATGTTTCTAGCTCTCTGTCCCTCTCCCTTCCTCTCTGTAGAATATCAATAAAATATATTTAAAAAAAAAAAAAGAAAGTATAGAATAATTAATTCCTAGGCCTCTCCTGTTCATGGCCCACCCGACCAAAAATAATGTATCCCACACATGCAAAATAACCAGTAGGACGCTGGCTATCAACTAATGTACTTTCACTATGGCTCTGCATTAGACACCTAAAATGGGTTCTGCTCGTTAACCTGAACCTAATGTGGATACTTTTTTGAATCTGGGAGAATTTATTTTTTAATCATCTCTTAATTTCTCCCACAAAAAGCAACATGACTTACACTGGAAAGCATTTTCACCAAATTGCTTACAGGAGATATTCATTTTTAAAAGTACATTTACTACAAATTTAAAGCAAGAAAAGTGCCTTTTGGTATCTGGAGAGTTGACCTAGTGCTATGAACAAAAACGTAGATTCAATTCCTGAAATAATTTCCTGGTTCCATCACCAACTCATTGTGCTTGCTTAAGCGAGTTACTTAGCCTCTTAGTATGTTAGTTTCTCCACCTATAAAATGGGGTTAACATTATTTGCTATTAGATAATGTCAGCAAAGCACGTGGAGAACCTCAGATGAAAGGCGCCACAAGTATCTCACTATCTGAAGCATGACCTCATTCTGTCTGGACGGTGGACTTTACCAGGCTCGCTGATTATCCCAGCACCTGCCTTCAAAACTTTTCCTGTTCAACTTGCTTTTCACTTTATTCATTTCTATTTATACTCTTTGTGTATTTTCACTTCACGGTACTGTTTGCATTGTTTTGAGGAGAGGTGATGCTTTGAAGAAACCATGAGACCATGCTTTAATGCGTTTTCTGCTTTTTGTTTGTTTGTTTTATTTTATTTTTTTAAAAATATATTTTATTGATTTTTTACAGAGAGGAAGGGAGAGGGAGAGAAAGTTAGAAACATCGATGAGAGAGAAACATCAATCAGCTGCCTCCTGCACACCCCCTACTGGGGATGTGCCCGCAACCAAGGTACATGCCCTTGACTGGAATCAAACCTGGGACCCTTGAGTCCACAGGCCGACACTCTATCCACTGAGCCAAACCGGTTAGGGCTGTTTGTTTGTTTTAAACGCATATGCTTATATTTAAGATTTGAAACCAATACAAAAGCACTTGGACAACCTTGCAATTATAGCTATGAGAGTTACATTAGCTTTCTTGCTTGAGTTACTTACATTTTAATTCATATTAAAAGGTAATTTTCGGCATGCCCGTATATCTTCATATTCCTTTGTGGAAGACTTGAGGCAGATGTTGAAACTGCTGTCAATTTTAATGTGTGTGCCCCTTTTCTAGAGGAACAAGATAACATGATACAAGGGGGCAAACGATTATTTGCTGAGGACTAAATCTGAGCTTTACCTCTAGTCCAGCCAACTAATACATATTGATCTCCTCTGGTAAAATGGCAAAGGTCAAAGGGCTACTTCAGGAACAACCAGATGACTCGAAAAGCAGAACTGCTGATTCAATAACAAATAAAACTCACAGGTGAAGTCAGAGGTAGGAAGTCGGCTGCATTTCCTGAACACGAAAGCACTTCACTCCTGTGTCTGTCAACCTTCTTATCCGAGGCTAATAAGAATGTTTCAGAGGAGCCGACTTGGTCTTTGAAATCTACCAAATTACAACAGAAAATCTAATTCTTGGCACTATTTCCAAAGGAAAAGATTTCATCATAATCTGCCCACTAGGATGTTATATTTCAAGTGGCAAGTGTTACACCATCTAAACACAGCTTGAGTCATCTGTTGAACAATGGACAGATTATGAACTTCTCTAAGAGATAAACTTTCATCAGAAACATCAAGCAAAATACTATGGGCTTTACAATATTTCCCTTATATCCATTATATGTTTATAGTTTATAAGGTATGGTTTAATATCATTTTTGCTCCTTAAGAAGTAGATATTATGATGGGATAGAATATAGCATGATGGTTAAGAATGTAGGCTCTGGAGTCAGGGGGTGAGGTCAAATCCCGTCTCCACCAGTTACTAACAGTACAGCTTTGTGCCTTTGTTTCCTCATCTATAACTGGGAGATAGTATCTACTTCAAAGGATTATGGAAATTAAACGAGAAACCATGTGTACGGGGCCTGTGATGGTGTCTGGCACATATTAAGTGTTCAATAAATGTTAGCTTACTCTACTAAGCTTGGTGTGACACAAGTTGGGGCCTCTGAAAAGCTGATTGTAGACAAATTTTAATGTGCAGGATATTTAGTAGGGAGCACCCTTGGTATGAACACCTATGGAAGGGAGGAAAAGGAAGCAGAATGGGGGAGGAGGAGAAGTCACACTGTACTAGTCTTAGCCAACCCCACAGGGAAGCTTGTATGCAAATGGCCCATCTGAGTTACACTGCATCGGACTGAGAAGACTGAGCCTTTATATGGCCTCCATCAGTCACTGCACATGCACCACTCCCCCCCCTCGCTGGGCATGTCCTTGGGCAAAGCGGCTCTCCACAGGTGAGGCAATCCATGAAGTGACTGACAGTGCAGACTGTCCATGGACTGCATGCCCAGCAGCTGGTGCAACCAAGTCTTCCTTGTAAGGGATCTAGGTGGCCCACCTTCGTTGTGCAAGGCAGGGTGGCCTGTGCAGCATTGGGAAAATAATGCCAACACATTACAGATGCTTGAAGAGTGAGGTCTTTGAGGATAAGAGCAGGATAGTCAAGCTGAATAAGCATAAGCCCTGGGAACAGGAGAAAGAACTAGGTATGGATGATGCAACGTTTTCTCGTTCTTTTTAATTCCCCAGGTTTTTGGAGGTTGGGTTCTAGTTCCTGGAAGCCCTTTGTTGAATGAACATTGTTGATGGGTTGGGGTTTGTAGTGGAGGTGTAACCTGGGAGAAAGCCCTCATAGTCTGCATAAGGGTCACCTAGGAGGGTGGAAATAGAAGCCAGCCACAGCCCATGCCATTCCGAAGGGGTGAGGAGAATGGTTGTTAAGAATTTTTTAGCTAACATGGTAACTGGTTATGGCTAACATTGTATCTTTGATGTCCTTGGCACTTTCTAAGTGCTCTCCATGTATTTCCTGACTTGATCCTCACGACACGCTAAGATAGTAGTTACCATGATTTCTCCCACTTTAGAGATCAGGAAACAAAGAAAGGAAGTCATTTGCCAGTGTCATTCAGTGAGGAAGGTGTGGAGCTGGGATTGGGACGCAGGCAGGCAGAAGCCAGGTTGTAGGGCCGGTGCTCTTCGCCATCCTTTTCCCTCCGTCTCTGTGCAATTGCCAATGCTTCTGATGCAAATGGACTCTACATTAGGAATTCAAAGCGGTGTCGTTTTGCATCAAGACCGAGAGAGGGCAAAAACAGAGGCTGCGTGGTATGCAGGGAAAGGTGACACCCAGGTTGCCTGTTGGTATTTTGAAAAGATGAACCGTGAGACAACACGGCAGGCCTTTAGTTATAAAAGTAGGATGCCAGTGTGGGCAAAGGTGAGTCAACAGGGAGGACTGTGTGATGACTGTCTCACCCGACTTGAACTTCTTCAGACCCTTGGTACGTGCAACACTGGATTCCACAAAGC
Organism: Plecotus auritus; assembly: GCF_963455305.1. Classification (NCBI taxonomy): domain Eukaryota; kingdom Metazoa; phylum Chordata; class Mammalia; order Chiroptera; family Vespertilionidae; genus Plecotus; species Plecotus auritus. The sequence continues at coordinate 21,730,470 of NC_137778.1, forward strand.
TGAGCAAGGAGGAAAGAACGAACAGGGTGTAAAGGAGAGCCACCAATGAGAATATGCAGGTTGGAAAAGCACTCATCTATATAGAGTCCAAACAAACTGCGGGGGGAAATACCGTACATTGGGTCCTAGAGACTATACACACGGTGATCAGAATAGATGCTTTAAAGCCGGTTGCCTGGGTTCACATCTCTGCTTCACCACTTGCTACTTGGGTATTTAACTTTTTAAAACTGATTTTTAGGAAGGGAGAGAGAGAAACATCGATCAACTCTCTCCTGCACATGCCCTGACCTGGGATTGAACCTGCAGCCTGGGTGTGTGCCTTGACCAAGAATCGAACGGCCACCTTTTGGTGCATGGGACGCTGCTCCGACCACCTGAGCCAGACCGGCCAGCGCACTACTTGGATATTCTACTTTCTGTGCTTCAGTCTCCTGTCTATTAAACTGGATAACAATACCACTTCACAGGGTTATTGTGAGAATTAAGTTAACTAATGCATATAAAGTACTTGGAACCACTTTAATAAGCACTTGGTAAATAGCTAACAACATATTAAAAAGGGTGAAGGCAACTTAATACATATTCAGATATAAAGATCATTACATAGCTCTGTTCCATCTTTGTTGTACAAAATATGCGTAAGTCCATTTAAACTATGAGATTGAGAGTAGATTTTTAAAAAATGCTTGCCCATCAAGAAGTGCACATAATTACTGTGGGTGAGTGTTCTCTATAGAGTGCGGTAAGGCATGGAGCACATTCTCTTCTTGAGTTAGCCTAAGAATGGTGCTAAACGTGGGAAAACGCTGAAACATTAGTTTTGAATCAGGGCTACACGGTCGCCTACCACACCTCACTTGCCCAGGAAATGGACTGAAAACTAAAGAAAGCTCAGTGTTCTGTTGAAGATCTTACAACAAAGAGTAGCCATTATCTATTAAAATAGTACCCGGAGTTTTGGTAACTGTTTCCATTTTCAGCATAGAAAGCACAGAAGCAATGGAAAGAAATCAGGACACATTTGTCACAGAGCTACAAACTTATCTAGATAGAGCCATGACCAGGACCCAGATTGAAAAGCTTTCATAGTATTTCCATTACCTTTGATTTCAAGAAAACGAATTAACCAGTTTGACATCACATTATGTAGAGGTCTTTATATACTTGAAGATGTATTCAGTTGCCCCTTAACCATCTCTGCTTATTCTTTGGTCTGACCTCTCAGCAGACTGCCATTCCCACTCCTGGAACCTGTGACAGGGGTGACCTAGGCAATTAGGTTTAACCATGTATTAACCAGGGATATTCCAATCAGATCCACCCCTTGGTGTGTTTAAGTCACACAGGGGAAGTGGCTAAGGCGCAGTGAACCGGAGTAGAGAGGCAGAGGGAATGGCTGCTGAGGCTCCATCCACAACAGCCTCCCGGTTCCTGTATTTTCCTGTTGTGGGGTCTGAGACATATATCCTTACAGCGCCCACTCCACGCCTCCTCCTTTTCTCTTCTGCTGGTTAAACAGAGTTTTTGTTTATAATCAAACAATTCCTGGCTAAATACATGACTATTTCTACTTCAAACTGCTAAAAGGCAACATCAAGACGTGCAGGGAGAAGAATTCAGTCTACCACTGTGTGCTTAGTATTTCTGGGAGAGAAGACACATGAGCTAAATAGATTCTTAGTAATAGAGCACTTCGAAGATTCCTCTGTGAAGACACCACGTTCAATGATCAAACCTTGTGAATTCCACTCCTCACATATCTTTCTTATCTATCTTCCCCCCACACCATCTCTGAACTATAATATACTAAGGCAATATGGGAAGATGGAAGGAAATTTGCTAGCTCTTTTAAGGAAATTCTAATTCCAAATCTCACTGTGGAAAGATCTCAGGGCCTCCCAGCTTTGTCTCTTATCATTTCCCTTCCCCTTGGGGACCTCTCACTTATGATCCTTGCTTCACCAGAAAAGGGTTAATTTCCTTACACCACTGGGATAGCCCCCTTTGTCTTAAATTTCTTACAGCTCCACTGAATTCAGGGTGAAATACAGGGTGTCCCCTCAAAAATGCATGTACACTTAACAGCTGATATCTCTATTTTGAAAATGAAGTGTATTTTAATATATTATTCAGCATGTATATAGGGGGATGGATATGCTAAATATAAGTGTGTATATAGGGGGACACCCTATCCCATATAATAAAAGCCTAATATGCAAATCAACCGAATGGAGGAATGACAGGTCGCTATGATGTGCACTGACCACCAGGGGGCAGAGGCTCAACACGGGAGCTGCCCCCAACCCGCAGGTCCCAGGCCAGCCAAGGCGGGTGCCAGCGGGGGGCCCCCCCCCCGATTGCCCTGCTGGTCACCCCACAGATCAGCCCTGATCACCAGCCAGGCCTAGGGACCCTACCCGTGCATGAATTTTGTGCACCAGGCCTCTAGTAGTTAAAAAGGCTTGGGAATAACAAGGAAAAGCAAATCAAACACTGTAAAAGATACAACTTACGTACTCTAATTAAGTGAGGTGTCCAATTTTTATTCAACAAATATTTTGAGCACTCTATGTGATTATCACTGTACATGTAATGATGACACGCCTGCTCAAGAGGCATAAGGCAGTGGGAGTATGCTGACTGCTGTGTCAGTGGTGATTCAGGATGAATGAGAGCACAGAGACAAGGCAGCTAGACCAGTATTTGGGGGAAGGGAATTAGGGAAGGTTTCAGTGAAGTTGTCTTAAGAAAACCCCAAGGCCTTAAGAAACAAATATGAATGAGCAGAGCATGAAATTGGGGAAAGGGAGAGGGCAGGAAATGAAGCATTCCAGAAGGTTCTAAGCATGTGCAAAAGGGAAGCGTACAATGTGCAGATTGTGAAGGGTTATTCCTTGTTTATGCTCAGGTGACAGGCTCTATTTTTCCTACCACCCAGAAGAGTCCACAAGAATGCCAGGTTGCCTCTGAAGCTAGGCCACAGAGAGATAGGTATTCAAATTCAGTAACAGTTTCCTCTTTTTGACAGCCAATGGCAGCTTGCTCAGTTTGGTTTCCCAGACTCAGGATTGACGTCTTCATTCCAGGTGGCTAATGCCAGTAGAATCGTCATACCGTAAGATTTTGCCTTGACCTTGATAGGGACACTGTGGCAGAATAGTCCATTAACTTTACGCCTTCAGCAAGAAATGCTTCCTTACATTGCCAGCGTAAAGGCCACTTTCCAAAGATGTAAGATCACAGGGAAACTGGGGTTTGTCTTTAGTTTAGTCAGAAACTATGTAAATCCTTCTGTTACACTTCTCCTCACAGGATGAAAATCAAGGTTTTTTTGTTTTTTTGATTTAAAGAACTTTATTTTCCTTCTCCAGATAGGAAACCTACAAAATTTATTATGCTTTATCAGGAAAATACAGGGTCAGTCTTTCCCAAGAGGCCTCGTATTTCAACTCCATGGGCCAGAAACTGCTATTGGACAGACTGAACCAAGCCAAGGGGAAGATCCGACATTAATCAATCTACTTTCTGACCAGTGGCACACAGGGTCCCTGTCCTCCTCCATTCTCCGGATTCTATGTCTATTCAGTCACGTGAGCATGGCACTTAGGAGAAATGTGCACATCACCTCAATCATTCCCCACTCCTGGATTTATCTCGGTCCACTCAAAGTCTGCTTTCTGCCAACAGTAAACCCTAGAGGTCAGGAGGCCAAAGGTTCTCGATGTCTACCCAGGGTTCCTTTGGAGGCGCAGCAACGACCCTTTCTTTCAAGATCCATTCTGTACCTTTGGATCACGCTAACCACACCCAGTAATAACCCCGAGTTCCCAAGGCGGGATGACATGGGATGAGGCGGATGCACGGGATCAAGCCTGCTAGAGAGAAGGCAAGGTGGACGCAAAAAGATGAAGATCAAGTTTACTTCGGGTCTTTGTTTTGAGAATCGGAGGTTTAGGAAACTTCCTTAAATAGAAGGAAGTCATTAAAAGGGAAGCAAATTAAGTTCTAGACATTTGTATGATACAGTACTGTACTATGGTTTTCCCTGGACCAATGTTGTCACCCAGTGTCACAATGTGACTCATCTCTAGACACCCTAGTGCCTATTTTCAAGCTGATGACATTAAAATGTCCCTTGCAAAAGGATTATAATAACATAAGCAGAAAATACAATATTTTAGGCAGCACTGATCTGAAATACAGCTGTTCTTGAGCATATATTCCCAATGGGTAAAACTTGGTACTTTGGGGAGCAAAAAATATTACTCTTCATATGTATAAAGCACAAAACTATATACGGTCCATAAACAGATGCCCAGAATCAGAGTATGTGTGGTATTAAAATTTCAAGGGGATAGACAATTCAAAAAAATACATCTAAAAAGGCTCTTTAGTGAGGAGAGAATGAAAAATTTGAGAAACACTGCTACGATTCTTCTGTCAAGTCAGGAATACCTATATTAATTTCATTCTAGTGATAATTCAAAATCCCAAGATAAAACAGAAAATCGTGGAGATTCTACTTCTAACCTATGTACTTGGAACTGGATCCAATTCTGTGGCCTTTGTTTCTCCCAGCAGAAGTCACTCAAATTGTTCAAGTGTAAAGAAAACCCTAGGATTAGTAATTAAAAAAAAAAAAGTTGATGAATCATTAAGTTTACAACACATACAAAGAGTACAAACCAAGAAAAGTAAATTTATTTAAATTACTAAAATAGCTTTTGAAGTCATTTACGGATCAGCTGCTATAATTATTTTTCCAAAAAGGTAAGCAAAATTAATTACTTTAAAATTATTTTGGTCAGTGAAACATTTAATAAAAACAATTTGTTTCTCCATATAATATATAGGTATAAAATAAGCCTCTTCAAAAACTTCGTTTTAGAATTTTCTATAAATCAGACGATCTGATTTCTGACAGGAACAAATTACAATATGAGGTATAAATTTATGAATACTGGTAGTCTTAGGGTGAAGAAATTAGACCATACTCTATTACCAGTCATGGGATCCTCAAAAGGGCTGTTGATAATTAAAAACAACAACAAGATGGCTCTAGAATTTTAAGATTCTAAGAAAACCAAAGCAATTGATAGATGAGAAAGCTGTTACAGATGCAAAAGTTATAACCGAAATACTATAGTACAGTAATGTACAAGTAGTACATTTTAACATTCTTCACACATGGTAAAGTTCACTTTCTTTTTGGCTTGAGGCACTCAAGTTTATCATGTGCATAGTAAATCTTTTTTTTTTTTTTTTTTTTTTTTTTACCGAGAGGAAGGGAGAGGGATAGAGAGTTAGAAACATCAATGAGAGAGAAACATCCATCAGCTGCCTCCTGCACACCTCCCCACTGGGGATGTGCCCGCAGCCAAGGTACATGCCCTTGACCGGAATCGAACCCGGGACCCTTCATTCCGCAGGCCGACGCTCTATCCGCTGAGCCAAACCGGCCAGGGCTGCATAGTAAATCTTAATATTTGTTATAAGAGTCACTAAAGGAGACTGTAACAAGTGGACATGTAGAAAATTAAATCCTTCAATAGCCCACAAAAGCTGGTTAACAAATGGTCTACCAAATCCTAAAATTATATTCCTTTTTTTCCCTTTCTTCCCCAGAAAATACATTTCTTAATTCAAAACAAAACTTAAGGATATATCCAAAATAAACCGCTCTGGATTTACCTGCCCTTAAAAGTCAAATGAATAAGTATACTTAACCTTGTGATATCATGCTTCACAATCGTTGGGTGGACCAAAAATTTCTTAAAAGTAAAAAAAGGATATGTGAAAAACAAATCCCAACAGAGTGCAGTGAGAATGGAGTTTAGATAACTATGTCTGACTAAGTCTCTGTAGCTTATTTTAACATTTTACCTTTAAGAGTTATTTTCCCTCCTTTCCTTCCCCATTCCACAAATTCTCTCTGTTCCCTTGCCTCCTTCTTCCCACCCTCCAAAATAAAAGAAAAAAACAACAACCCAACACCCAAACACACACTCAGATGACCTTGCGTTACTTTTGTCCCTATAAGCAGAAGCTAAGGAACTCACGCCTAAATGATGGAAAAGAAAACAAAATGGGAAAACCCACAGTTGCATTTAGGGAGCTGCCTTACTAAAAACGAACTGTAAAAGGTCTACGTTAAAAATCAGGAAGCTTCGTAGGAAGGATTTTCTAGTCCTTCCCACTGGTCATTCCATAGTAATAATGCTTCAGCCAGCATCTAAATCGATCCTCTATGGGACTGCATATAACTTATAGTTCTCGGATACCAGTAACACAAATCTTAATGGAAATAGGGAAATGTTTCTCTCAAACAACAGGTAACAGGTTGGAGAAATGATTTAGAACTTTACTTCCTTTAGAAAGATAACAGTTCTTTCACAAAGATGCATTCTGTCTCTGGTTACAAAGTCCAAAAAATTCTCAGAACTCGGGACATGATTTCTCTTCTGTCACCGCTTATAAGCAGATGCCCCTTTTCAGGGCATTTTCAGGTTGTACAGGCAGGACTAAGTGGGAAATTCGGCTCCAGAGCCCACTCAGTTTGTCTGAGTCCATATGTTTGTAGGAGGTGGGTGTGTTAGAGTTGGTGAACTTGACTTGGAGGAAATCCCTCACCTTTTCTTCAATTTCCTTTAGGCCTAGACTGGTTCCAAGTGTTTCCTCCTCCAACAAGACGGTCAGGACTAAGGCTACATCTTTGAAGGCGGCATTTTCATGGTCACAATACTTATAGAAGATCAAAGTGGAGCCTGCGGGCAAGGACTCGAAGCGGTGCACCACGGCTGCGTTCTGGCCATTTTGGAACCCATTGCTCAGTTCTTGGTCCACCTCTAGTTTCACAGCATCACTGTCCTCAGTAGCTCTGCCTGTCCCATCAATCCGGATGGCACGGACACTACGGTAGGATGAATAGGCATCAGCGATTTGTTCACTCAGACACTTGAGTGCTTCTTCAGCATCACGGGCAGCCGTCAGCAGCAGGATAGCAGGCTGAGGACGAGGCTGGGAGCTGTTGAGATGTTTTTCCAGGAATGTTAGGCTCCTTTTCCACAGCTTCTCATCTTGACCTTGGTACTTATTCATAAGTTGTTTCATCTGGTTCTGGAACTCTTGCACAGCAGTGCTTTCTATCTCAGGAACACGAGTGTACCACAAACTCCCAAGGACAAGAATAGGGAGCACAAGAAGTATCCACCACCACTCCATCTTGACAAAAGATGCATTTTTGGGTTGTCCAGTCATGTCTGCTCAGGAAAAAAAAAATGACAGATACAAATATAAATTTCTTCAAGTCAAGGGCAAGTGACTTGTAAAACCAATATTAATCTTTTAAAAAATGTTTTTATTGAGTTTTTAGAGCGAGAGGATGGGAAAGATAGAAACATCGATGAGAAAGAGATCAACACAATCGTCTGTCTCATGCACGCCCCCTACCGGGGATTGAGCCTGCAACCCAGGCATGTGTCCTGACTAGGAATCAAACTGCAACCTCCTGGTTCATAGGTTGATGCTCAACCACTGAGCCATACTGGCCAGGAAAACCAATACTACTCTTTATAAATGGACAAAAGAGGAAGGAACTTAAAGAAGGGAGCTGATAATCTACTTTCTTAATAATTTATTACACATTTTTAAGAAACACTCACACCCATAGGTTTTAAGTTATGTGTATAAGCATACTTATATCTCTTCATTACCAAAATGGTAAAAACTCAGAGGAAGAAGTAAAATTTAAATGTATGAAATGGCATAAGCAAGTCAGAAATAATCCTATATAATAAAAGCCTAGTGACTGAATGGCGGAACGACCGCTCGACCAGTCGCTATGACAAGCACTGACCACCAGGGGTCAGACATTCAATGCTGGAGCTGCCCCCTGGTGGTCAGTGTGCTCCCACAGTGGGAGCAGCTGCTCAGAGGGCAGGTCCACAGCCACTCAACTGACTGCGATTAGCAGTGCTCCCACAGTGGGTTGATCCCCACAGGCCACACCCCCCACCAGTGCTCGAATCCCGTGCACCGGGCCTCTAGTATAAGTTATAAAACAAAACTATTATTACTACTGTTAATACTGGGGAAGTAAGCAATATTAAAAGATACTTTATAAAGCATTTTTAAATTTAGAAACCCAGAGTTCAGATGGCTAATTATTCAAGATAGAATTTTTAAGATTTTTAAGTATATAAAAAGATAAAGAAAAGGATGCACTCTAAGTGAACAACTAGCATATATTGTAGCTAGCTGTCCCTTTAGTTGCACTGATGCAAGTTAACACTCGTAAAATTTAGTTTGCAACTCATCCCTAATTATTATTGGCTATCATGATATCAAGTTACTTATCTATTGCTTTTTAGTTTATAAAGCACTCTCTCATATGTCACACACTTAATCGTTTAATATAATGGCAATGAAAATAGTTCTACATCTTCTAATTACTGACTGACTGCTTTAGGCTAATAATTCACTATGGACCTTTTAGAGCAATAGTTGTCCTAGATCTCATAATACTAAGACATTATTAACTTTTCCCACCACGTTGACACTTGCATTGATGGTATAAAAACAAATGATGCCTTAGAATGAATCACAGGGCAGTGGCACCAAACTGTGTGATTATAGTTTTTGTATTCTTCATGGCCATGCATTAAATTTTACTTAAGAATGTCCTTCATAAAGCAGTTAAAATTATGTATCTTACTATAACTTGAGGTTAATAAGAAATAATTTGAGCACAGATTTTAATATTCTATGTGAAGAAATTGGAAGCACTTTTTATTAAAACCGAATTTACTGGGGTAACATTGGTTGCTTAATAAAACTATACAGGTTCAGTTACATAAAGCACTCTGATACATAGCCCAATACAATGGTTGTCTCAGGAAAAGAACTTGTGCAACTGAGTTGTGAGCTGCCCTAGTGCTTCTTTTCATGGAATTTTTAATTGAAAGAACAAGTGACAAACTATGGTGAGTCGGATTTGCATATCTGATAGACATTTTCTTGAAAATGAACAAAGTGAGCCCAACTGACAGTATTTGCTGCCAATTATAAAATTCAAGGTTTCAAGTGAAAATTAGGGTTGTGGAAATATTGTATCTACTACTATCAGTTCGAAAGCTCCCAATTCTAAAAGACTTTTTTGTTGGTGGTGATATTAACAAATATACTCTTTTGATATTGTATTACAAATGTCTCAACATTTGGAAGAACTACATAACTTCGTGAATCAATATTTTCCAAATGACCAGTGCATGATAGTCTATTCAAAGTACAACGAAGACCAATAGGTTTTACGGAATACAAAAAGTTTGTTAATGTGGTCTCAGATTTCACATTTCAAACAGCAGTTAGAAACTACCACTTGTTGAGTTTTGGAGAGTATCAAAATTAAAATATCAACAATTATCTGAAACTATTAAAATTCTACATATCTGTATAAAGCTGGATTTTCTGCAGATACTTCAACCAAAACAATATATTGCAACAGACTGAAGGCAGAAGTAAAAAGTAGGTGAGTTCCATTTTGTTAAGCCAGGCATTAAAGGGATTGGAAAAAATATAAAGCAAGTTATCACTCTTCTTATTAAATTATTCAAAAATAAAATAGTAAGTCAGAAAAGAATTTTATTTTCTAGTTAAATATGGATATGTATAACCCATATTTTTTTAAAATAGAGTTTTTTGGGATACTTATTAATTTCACTAGTAGAAAGTGGTATTGAGACCAAAAAGTCTGAGAATCAGTTATTTTCTTAGTACTCATTCAGGGTAATAAACAGGCTTAGAAAACTAAACTTGCCCCCAATACTACAGAGAAGGTAAGCAATCTAATTCAAATACAGGCCTATAGACTCTCAAACCCATGACAATCCTGTTGTGTTATGCGATGTGAGGTCTTTTTTTTTTTTGACTCAGCAAGGTTCACTTGGTTAATAGTATTAGTAGCTTTAGTTTATTAACTTTTACTTTTGGTTGTATGGACAATAAAGTGAAGGGGGAAACCAGTTGTTGTTTCCTATCATTTACCCTTAAAGAATTTCACCGCTAGTAAAACATGTACTTTTCCCTCTGAAGTGCTTAAAATATAATTCTTCAAATAGCATTAAGTTATTCTGCTGTCAAACACAATTAAAGACAATTATGGATCACCAATTTTAAAGACTCACTTAATAAAAACTGAACAGACTTACGTTGGCTGAAGGTTGATGGAGACTGGTTTCCAAACTCTGATTTCTGAAAGCTGTCATCTAATGATAGGAGTAATAAAGACTATCAATTTATGTTTCATAACTTAAGTATATCCAACAGACAAAGAACATAAAAATTCCACTAAGAAAAAAAGGTGGAGATCAGCCAGAAACAGAAGAAAAAAGCGGAAGTGCCCATTAGAATGACAGCTCCTTGAGACAGGGACCTATTTCCCTCACAACTATTGACGGCATGTCTAGTACAAAGCATATTCTTAATACATTCGCTCCGTGAGAAAGCCTTCAAGTATCTGATCCAAATTATTTAATGGGACCTGTGAAACTTCTGGGGCAAAGTTAGGAGGTTCAGATAAGTACAACTATAATAAAAGAAAATATATACTATCTGAAACTGACATATATTGAAACATTTGTCTGGTGCTGATGCTGTAAAGGGGAAAATAAAGAACAAAATAGGGATTATGGACACTGGGCTATCTGGGTAAGGTGTTTTAATGTAAAGCTCCATCTTAACACTATTTTCTACCTCAAATTGATTCAAAGATTTCCTCTGGTGCTTCTGACCACTTCAAATACCAGTAATTTTTAGAGGGGCTTGGTGAAAAAGGTGAAGGGATTAAGAAGTACAAATTGGCAGTGACAAATAGCAATGGGGATTTAAAGTACAAACAACATAGGAACTAGAGTCAATAATATTGTAATAACAATATATGGTGCCAGGTGGGTATTAGACTTATGAGGGATCCTTCCTAAGTTATAGAAACAACTGACCACTATACTGTACACCTGAAAGTAGCAAAATATCAAATGTCAACTATAATGGAAATTTTAAAAATTTTTAATAAAATAAATAAAAAATTACACTAAACAAACTTTTCACCATTTTTGTTAATAGGCAAGTAAATCTGTTTTATGTTTGTGGTTAAACAATAGATTTCAAAAATAATTTTCTCACAACTTCATCAAATCTCTACTTCTATCATTACTTCAGAAAACAAATTAAAAACTACCCAACTCCTTTCTTTTCCCGCCATCTTTCTTGGCTTGGCCACAGACTCTAACTTCTAAGGGAGGTTACAGAAGGACAGGGGTTCAGAAGGTGGAGAAGTTACTCATTCATATGATCTATGTTTACCAACACTAACATTTATCAGTTGTCTGGATTCACAACTGTTATATATATATAAATTATCTTTCTGGTGTTTATCACCAGCTTTCATTTGAGAAATACTAAACTAAACTGGAGGAATAAAATTAGCACTGCCACGATCCAGAAATAACCTTATTTTTGGTCATGTAACAAAAACCTCAAATGAAGCAAAATGACATCAACCTTAACTCTAAAGACATATTGTTTTACAATTCCTACTTCAGCCCAGGACACTACATCTTTTAGAAGCTGCTAAATTAGGTTACCAAATATATAAATGCATAAAAATGTTCAACAGATTATGTTAGCTTGAATACCTCACTCCATGGCTGCAAAGATCCAATGAGAAAATAGTATATAAAAATGCTGTGAAGTGCTATACTACGATGATATTAAGGACAAATAGTTATATAACATGTAATATTTATATAACTAATAAAAAGTAAATTAAGAAAACAAAATTAACACCAACAAAATCTAGAAAATAATCTTATTTACAATGGTACCAGAAAGAATAAAATAGAACTAAACTTAACTAAGGAAGTGAAAGACTTGTATACTGAAAACTATAAAACACTGATGAAAGGAATTTAAAGCAGACACAAGTAAATGGAAAGACATCTCATGTTCATAAATTGAAGAATTAAATTCTTAAAATGCCCATACTGCCTAAAGTAATCTACAGATTCAGTCAAGCCCTATAAAAATCCCAATGGCATTTAAAAAAAATTTTTTTTTTAATATATTTTATTGATATTTTACAGAGAGGAAGGGAGAGGGATAGAGAGTTAGAAACATCGATGAGGGAGAAACATCGATCAGCTGCCTCCTGCACATCCCCTACTGGGGACGTGCCTGCAACCAAGGTACATGCCCTTGACCGGAATTGAACCTGGGACCTTTCAGTCTGCAGGCTGACGCTCTATCCACTGACCCAAACCGGTTTCAGCCCAATGGCATTTTTTACAGAAATAAAAAACAATTCTCAAATTCATATGGTACCACAAAAACTCCAAATGGCCAAAGTAAGCTTGAGTAACAACAATAAAGCTGGAGACGTCACATTTTCTGATTTCAAAATGTATGACAAAGCTAAAATAATCAAAACAGCATGGTCCTGGCATAAAAGGAGATATATAGACCAATGGAAGAGAATAGAGTCTAGAAATAAACCCACGCAGATATGGCCAACTGATCTTAGACAAGTGTGACTGAGCTCAGTCTCCTCAATAAATGATGTTTGGGAAAATGGATATCCACATGCAAAACAATGAAACTGGACCCTTATCATATACTATACACAAAAATCAACTCAAAATGGATTAAAAACTTAAACCTAAGAACTAAAATCATAAAGCTCCCAGAAGAAACACAGAGAAAGAGTTTCTCGATACTGGCCTTGGCAACGACTTTGTGGATATGGCAACAAAAGCAGAAACAAAACATGAGATTACATCAAACAAGAAAGCGCAATGAACTAACTTGAGACAAAGTAGGAATGCAAACAGGTAAAATACAAAAAATTAGCTAGCAATTTAACAACTAAAAGATGTATTTCTACATTCCAATTAGATCCTCAATGTAATTATTTTCCTTTCTACACTGCATTTGTAGTGTCTTATTGGAGGAAGTAAAAATTATACAAACTTTTTTTTTGAGAAACATGTCCACCTTATTACATAAAGTCTCCTAATTTTATTTTATTTATTTTTAAACCTGTACTGTTCAAAGTATTACAGATGTCCCCTTGTTTCCCCCACTGGCCCCTTCTAGTCCACCCCCGCCCCCTGGCCTTTTTCATACACATTTTTGATAATACTGTGCACTATACTTCACTTATCTGGAAGTAATCTGATATTAATTACTCAGAATATAGGATGTCCCCCAAAATGTATACACACACTTCAAATAACTATAAAGGCAGTGTTTATTAAAATACATCTCATTTTCAAAATTGAGCTCCCAGCCTTAGAGTGTGTAGATATTTTTGGGAACACCCTGTATCTAGTTAAGAACTAAGAAATAACATATAAAATCTGTGAACTTTCATAGAATATATACTCAAACTCAGTTTTATTTCCAAGAGTATCTCTCAGATCTTCAAAATAAGTTTTAACTTTTTTATACTGGTTATAAACAAATCCTAAGAAGCTGACTAATTAATAACCTTTCCTAGCTCTAGAAGGACAGGATGAGCAAACTGTAAGAGGAAATGATCTTCTGACAGCAGGTACACACAGCAATAAGAAATGACAGCCAGCAATAAGGCAAAGGCAAAAAGCTATCCCGGAGAGCATCCTTCTAGTTGCTAGAAGGGATGCTACCTCATTCATGAATTGCTTAATAAAGCCAATTAGATCTTGAAAAAAAAAAAAAAAAAAAAAAAAGCTAACCCAGTTTTGATAGCTGAAGAACTCACTTATATGTGGGGTACAAACTTCACTGCTGGGAAAAATGAATTGTGAACCATTACTGCTTTGCTAATGGGAAACAAAGGCCACAGAGCTTACCTTGTCCAATTATAGTTAGTCACTTCATGAGCAAGAGATACATGATGGGAATTTTTATGTTATCTACATAATAATAAGGGGTGATGACCTTGAAACCTACTATGATTAGGTGAGTAAAGAAGGGAGCGAGATTAAGGGTCACATAAGGCATGGATTTTTATTTTATACGGTCAAGGTTTAACATAAACACATTGCTACAGAAATTATGATGGACACTGAATTCAAAATATGATTGCTTCATCACATCTATTTATGGTATGTCCTTATTGACATCACAAACACCCTAAATGCTTATCTGAAAAATTACATATTTTTGTATGTTAAATAATCAAGAAAAACAGCAAGTAAAATTATTTCAATAATAGGTAGGGATTTACTAACTTACTTGGCATCTTCGTCCTTATTCTTACGGTTTGGTCAACCCATTTCTGAAGGTTTTTTTGATATCCCGAGCCTGTAGCAAACACATATATCAAAATACGATTTCATATACTTTGAAAATGTATACCATACTCCAGTGTTAGACAATGTCAAAGGACCACATTGGTGAGGATGAACCACTTCCCAGCAAAATAGGTAGCAAATAAATATACAGGATGGGCAAAACTGGGTTAATAATAATAACAGTAAATAATACAATAACTAACTAAATAATAATACAAGAATAAACTCACAAAATCATAACTGCAAACCTACTTCTGCCCATCCCTGTATAATCACCTAAGAAAAAAAACTCTGTACAAGTGCTTTGCTCTGGTCTGTGAAAATGACTGAGCTCAATAACACTTCAACTTGATTTCAATGTTAATTAAGAAGAAAAAGTTAACTCTTGCAAATAAATTACTTCCAGTAAAATTATCCCGAACACATTTCCACATCACAGAGTAACTACCACATATAGTACCAATGTGTGGTGAATTAAAAGGCAAAGAGGATAAAATGACTTAAAAAATCCTACATAGGTAGTACTTTTTGTTGGCAGAGTAATGACAGGTTAGAATTGGTTGACTAATCAAGAATCACCAACCACTTACTTGGCACTGAATGTTGCTTATCAAGAGCTGTGAAGTCTTGACCTGAAACAGAAACAGAGATAAAGTCATAGAATACTTGGAAATAAGAACAATAAAAATATTGCATAAATATTTTGCTTGTTTATTATAAATACTATAAATCAAAGAAACAAAAACAAAAACCTTTCTTTCATCAGTCCCAAACATATACAATATGTAACTGTTTTCCCTTTTCTAAACTTCAAAATGTTCAGTAATTGGATAATTAGTAGTAAGCTTTAGGATCAATATCATCAAAATAATGATGAACTGGCCGAAACCGGTTTGGCTCAGTGGATAGAGCGTCGGCCTGCGGACTGAGGGGTCCCGGGTTCGATTCCGGTCAAGGGCATGTACCTTGGTTGCGGGCACATCCCCAGTGG
Source organism: Plecotus auritus (assembly GCF_963455305.1). Taxonomy (NCBI): domain Eukaryota; kingdom Metazoa; phylum Chordata; class Mammalia; order Chiroptera; family Vespertilionidae; genus Plecotus; species Plecotus auritus. The sequence goes on from NC_137778.1 coordinate 21,745,791, forward strand.
GAGATGTGCAGGAGGCAGCTGATCGATGTTTCTCTCTCATCGATGTTTCTAGCTCTCTATCCCTCTCCCTTCCTCTCTGTAAAATATCAATAAAATATAAAAAAAAAAAAAATAATGATGAACTGTCTTGAATGTTTACCAGGTACCAGTGTAATTTTACTTAATTCTCACATTTTGTGTGGTGAATACTATTACTATTCCTATTTTACAAATAAGGAAACTTAAATTGATAACTTGCCCAATTATATATCTCAAAGTAGTAGGGCTGAGATATAGACCCTGGCAATCCACATAATGTTATGTATTATATAAGCAAATTTGTGGACATTGCAGAGTAGTCATGAAATAAAGGATGCTGCTGCTGGTACTTAAGGACACCTATAAAATGATACATGGAACTTGAAAATGATATTACAATTCTAACAAGAAAAATTTCCAAATCTGCCCTGAAGAAATGAATTACTTCCACCCATTGATACAAGTATAAATGTAAATTTATTTTCAACTTTTTTTCCTGAAAACAAGTGCAATATATGCTAGCTGTAAAAGAAATGCACCTTTCTAGAAATAGATGTAAAAAAGAACTCCAAAATTTAGATGATGCTTGTGAGGGCATCATGCTTGCAGATGACAACTGCTAATGATACCTTATCAAACTGATGTTTTCATTAGCCATTCTCAAGAAGAAACACAAGAAAAATTTGCAAGGAAAAACTGACTGACACCTTAGAATCCAAAGTGGAATCAACTCAATGGGTGTTAGCAGATTTGAAAGTTGTTATATGCAAAATTTGGGGGCAACATAAACCTCGAAGCTGATGAAAGTTATACATTTTATAATATTTTAATAAATGAATATTGTTCAACTGATAATTTGCCTTCAAATGATATGGAAAGTAACACTTTTAAAAAATTTTTCATTTATTTAATGGAAACTTGCCTATTTTCATGTCATGCTTATTAATTAATATGTTTTTACTGATTTCAGAGAGAGTAAGGAAGAGGGAGAGAGAGAAACATCAATGATGAGAAGAATCATTGATCAGCTGCTTCCTGCACACCCTCTGCTGGGGACGGAGCCCAAAACCTGGGCATGTACCCTGATCAGGAATCCTGGTGCACAGGATAATAATGCGCAACTAACTGAACCACACCAGCCAGGGCAGTATACAAGGATATTTTTTTAAATCTATTAATAACTCAAATTCTGGGGCTTGATTTAAAACTGTGAGGGAAAAAAACAACCCAATATCATTTCCATTTAACCTAAGAAATACATATTCATTGTTGATAATCTGCAAAATAATGAAAAAAAGTGTAAGAAAAATGTCACTAATGATTCCACCACTCTAAACAAATCACTGTTAGCTTTTAGCACATTATTTTCTAATCTTTTCTTGAGTTTTATTTTCTCAACACTTTATTATGAAAATTTTCAAAGTTGTAAGCAAGGCTGTAAAACTTTTATATGCCCACCACCTAACTTACCATTAACTTTTTACTACATCTCATTTATCACTAATTTATTCATTATTCCAAGACTTTGCAACAGTTAAAATTATACTGCATATAAAATTTTATATCCTTATTAAAATATGTCTATATAAGTAGGCTCAAACTACATTAATTAAAACCTTTCAACAAATTTACATTGCAACCAAAAATATCCAACAAATCACTGAAAGCAGTTCTGCATTTTTTAATTCTAATTCAAGGTTGAATACAGAGATGGCTCACTCAAGAAGCAAATTCAAGATGCACGATGAGGGTTTTAAAGCATTCACCATACCCCCTTTTCAACATTTTACATGAAACTTGCAAAGGAGTATCTTTAAAAATGAGAGCAGGATTGACCACACCCACAGGTAGACTTTTAAGAGTGTAAAACGTGGCTTTCCTTACTTTGTGATGACTGCCAAGATGATTCTGGATGTTGACTTGGTCTGCTGGTTTGATCTAAAAAATAAAGAAGAAATATAGTACAATATAGAGTATATTTAACTTTTTAAGTGCACATTTTACAAGAGAAAAAGGAGTAATCAAAAGAGCAAAAATACTTAGATAAACCTCAGGGAACACCTGAATGCATAATTTTATAAGTTTCTAAAGAATCAAGTTGTATCTAAAACATTAACTAATTATTAGTCTTTCCCCATCCGCTTTTTCTTTTTTTACTTTATTTTTTGTTAATCCTTACCCGTGGATATTTTTCCACTGATTTTTAGAGCAATTGGAAGGGACAGGGAGAGACAGAGAGAAACATTGATGTGAGAGAGACACATCTATTGGTTGCCTCCTGCATTCAGATGTAGCCTGCAACCAAGGTACATGACCTTGACTGGAATCATACCTGTGGTCCTTCAGACCAAGGGCTGATGCTCTATCCAATGAGCCAAACTGGCTAGGCCCCCCTAACCCCTTTAAAAAAAAGAACATAGAACATGGTGCAAGGTAAGAGGAAATTTTGAAAGTTTGTAATAATGGATCTTCTTGAAATTATTAATATCAATTTTTTTCTTAAATTTCTCTTGCAAGTGGTCAATACATTATATTAATATGTTCTTAAAAACATTGTCATATTTAAGTGGAATTTATAGGTAAATCTGTTTAAAAGCAATCAGATTGCTATTTTGGCAACAGAAGCATTTGACACACTCAGGTATGGTGGCTAAATATCTATATATATAAAAGCCGAAGCGACTGGCTGACTGGTAGCTATGACACGCACTGACCACCAGGGGGCAGGGGCTCAATGCAGGAGTTGCCGAGCTGTGGTGACTTGGCAGCTGTGATTCTCAGGTGACGCACCTGGAACCAGAGAGAAGGGAGCCCAATTCTGGGGTGCATTACCCAAGAATCACCCTCTCACAATCTGGGACTCCTCGGGGGATGTTGGAGAGCCAGTTTCCCCGCTTCCCCGCAGGCCAGGCCGAGGGACCCCACTGGTGCATGAATCTGTGCACTGGGCCTCTAGTATACATATATACATATATATCTTTTTAATCCTTACCCGAGGATATTTTTCCATTGATTTTTAAAAATTGATTTCAGAGAGGAAAGGAGTGGGAGAGAGATAGAAACAACTTTTAAAAAAATACATATATTTTTAAATTGATTTTAGAGAGGAAGGGAGAGGGTGAGATAGAAACATTAATGATGAGAGAGAATCATTGATCAGCTGCCTCCTGCATGCCCCCCAGTGGGGATCGAGCCCATCACCCAGGCACGTGCCCTTGACCAGAATCGAACCTGGGACTTTTCCAGGCTGATGCTCTATCCACTGAGCCAAACCGGCTAGAGCATGGCTGTCAGTGCCAGCCTGACAGGTGAACCGGACTGAGGTAGGGAGGTGGGAATTAAGAAAAGAAAGACATGAAAGCGGGATCGGGAGGACTGCAAGCCATTGACAGACTGCTTCAGCTTTATTAACTGTGCAATACCTCTTATACACAAACACTGACTGGGAGGTCAGTTCAAAAGGAACGTACTCTCCGTTCCTCTTAATCTCTAAGGGAGATAAAGCGGGAAGCCAAATTCTCGGTACAGCAAACCTCAGTAAATAGTTACAGACTTCCGGTAAGCCATGAAAGGTCGCTCTCATTCTGTTGACAATTGGAAATCGCCATCCAAACAAGTCAGGGGACACTGTGTGGGCAGGGCACTGAATCTTATCAGTCCCTTCAGGTGCAAGGACTCTGTCAGCTTACACCCGGTCTCCAACACATGGCTAAATATTTTTAGTAGTGTATCCCTATTATTAAAAAAATTTTGAGCATCAATCTCCAAAACCTATTTCTTCTTAACATTCTATACCAGTACATGCATTACTAAAATAATATATTAACAAATGTGTATATTATAAAAGACACTTTAAATGGATGAAATAGAAAAATATATGGATGAAATGCTAATATTTTCTTCCTGCATTCCAATGGATCTTCTTATACCTGTTCGCTGAAAAATGGCCCCAGAGATAATCTAGGAAGATCAGTATTCTTCTTAATATGTCTCATGTCTTTGTTCTTTAGCTACTTTTCTTCTGCATGTGGGTATGTGTGCTTTAATAAGAATACATTAGAATTCTCAAGGGACCACAAAGCCTGGGGTTTATGTAGTTTCAAAGAGCTATATATCTTGGTCGCAATAGCATTAAACTATTGGCTATATGAATGCTTAATTAGTCTCTGATTTTTAGAGATTAATGAAACCATATGAAAACTAGTGACAGCACTTAATTTAAGTATTTACTATGTGCCAGGTACTTTCTAAGTGCTTTGCACATATGAATTAATTTAACTTCACAACAACCAAGAAGTTAAGCAATTGCCTAAGGGCACAAACCTAGTAGTGGAGGAGTGAAACCCAGGGATTCTGGCTCCAGAGCCCATGTTCTTAACCACTATCCTAGAGTGTTGCATATCTCCTTTGGGATTTCTGTATCAAGAAAGAATGAGTTAAAATGAGGAAGGATGGAAAATATATAGAATACCAAATGCCCACAGATCAGCTTATGAGCTTATTTTTAAAGTAAAACGATTAAGTAAAACTTAGAAATTACAGAAATTCTCAAAAGGTGGTGAGGGGAAAGTGGAGACAGTCTTCCATGGGACTAAAATATATAAAATTACTCTTTATTTACAGAGTTTACATATTTGATCAGTACCCTGTTAAGTTACAAATTCACTTTTTCTCTTCAGTAGATTCTTTCCTTGAATAAGCTTAAACACAAGTTTATGTGAATATTCGGAAATAAGCTAAAGTTAATAAGATAAAAATCTTCCACTTTAACTTATTGCTAACTTGGTGTGAATTTGAACAACCCAGAGATAAAAGCAGTTATCAAAGTACATTAAAACTTCCGAAAAGCTAACACTCCTGGTAGTGTAGTGAATATAATGCCAATGTGATCAATTTCCCTATCAATTTTTTTTAAAAACTACAAATAACTCTTCTTGTGAGCATAAAAATATTGTAGTCCATAAATATAAAATGAGGCTAAAAAGTGATTTGTTTACGTATTACATGACATTCTATTTCTAACCAGATGTATACCTGGAATCAGTAATTTTAATAAATATGAAAAAATATACAACTTTAAAAGTTTTAATAAAATATTTTATATTTTTTTAAAAAGCAAATTCACAGAATACCTTTATATTTTAACTAAAAATACAGCTCCTAAGTTAAGTGTCATATGTGTATAAAGCAATATTACCTCCAGAGTCCAGAGACTCCCTGGATCTGACCTTAACAGAAGTAACAGCACTATCAGAGCTGTCCTGATCATCTTCTTCAGTGTCCCCTAAAAAGAAAGAAAGGATACACTAGTATAGTCTCTACTCAAATGCTCTAAAGATCAGGATTAAGAAACAAAAACAAGCATTCAACATTAAATTGAAATCTTTTTGAAGATCAGATACAAAATTGTTCTTTATTATGTTTACTTATTCTGAGTCACAATGTTTTAAATAAGCTAAAATTGAGCTCATTTATTTTACATTCCCTGAGGCATATAATTATATTCTAACAAATATTGAGAGTAGTATTTATTAAGATTATATTCCAAAGCTTGAAAAAAAAGAAAAAAGGGAGCATTAAATAGTGGAAAATTTTTACTTTATTAACTTTAACTTATTAGTGTGTAAATTCAGACAAGATTAGTATATGCTCACATGTATGTCTGTATTTGTGTATGTTTGGGAAGGGTACATACATGTCCACACACAAACATTTCAGTATGGAGGTGACTAATTTCAGAGTATGGTGGGCTTTAAAATGGACTAAATGGTACTGCACTATTCAAACACAGACTGGTTAAGAGAATTTGAAAAACTGTTTTAATAACATAATAGAAACTGAAAATACTAGCTTTGCTTAAAATTATTAACTCAGACAAAAGATGCTTAAAATGTACAAAGGCTATAACACTCATTCTATACTATCTTACCTGCCTATTTGACAGTTAAGAATGATTTTTTTTTCCTGAAGAAAAAGACACTATTTTCTGCTCTCACTCTTAAGTATCTATCAAAATTCTGATAATGTTAACAAAAAAAGATTAAGAATATACTCTATGACATTTTGAAAGAAAATACCTTCTTCGGAGAAATTGATCTTCTGTGGGACATTGGTGGCTTCTAGAAGAGAAAAGCATACATATATATAACATCAAAGGCTAAAGCTTAGGAATAAATAAAAACATCTAAATTAAGAAAAGGGACCATAAAGACAAACTGAACTATTTTTTTGTTAAATCCAAGAAGAGTCTATTATTTCCCTCTACTCTATTTCAGGAATAAGTCTGATACAAACTAAAATCAGAAAGTTTATTTTTCCTTTACCCACAGGTCTATTTGTACTCTAAAATGTAACCTGTATTTGCAGACATTAGAATTTAATAGAACGGGATTGTCAATATCCTCAAAATAACTTCTGAGATTTTGATTGGAATTGCATTGAGTCTATAGATTCATTGGGAAGAAGTGGCATCTTGACAATATTGAGTCTTCCTCTATCCATGAAAATGGAATTGTCTCCTTCATTTACTTAGAAGTTCTTTGATTTCATGAATTGATTTTATAGTTTTCCTTATGTTTTATACACATTTTATTAGATTTATATAAGTATTTCATTTGGGGGGATGCTGACAGTAATTATATTGTTTTTGCAATTTTAAACTTCTCTTGTTCATTGCTGGTATATAGGAAAAGTGATGGTATGTTAATGTTGTATCCTACAATCTTACTATATAATTGCTTATTAGTTTCAGCAGTTTTTGTCCATTCTTTTGAATTTTCTACATAGATGATCATGGCACCTGTGAACAAAGACATTTTTATTTCTTCCTTCTCAATTGTATACCTTTTATTTCTTTTTCATGTCTTATTGCATTAGCTAGAACTTAAGGCACAATGTTGAAAAGAAATGGTGAGTGAGGGCATCCTTGCCTTATACCTGATGTTACTAAAGCTTTCAGTTTCTCATCTCTAAGTACATTTGCTGTAAGGTGTTTTTTTTTGTAAATAGTTTTAATCAAGTTGAGAAAGTTCCCCTCTATTTCTAGTTTACTAAGAGTTTTTATATGAATGGATGTTGGAGTCTGTCAAATGCTTTCCTTGCATCTACTGACATGATCATGTAATTTTTCTTCAGTTTGTTGATGTGTTAGATTACATTAATTAATTTTTAATAATTTTTATGTACATTTTGGGGGTTTGGTTATTTCTGGTTCTAGCATATGGGCCAGTCACCGACATGTAGGAGGTGGTTAGGAAGTGGTTAAAAATAAATGTTTATTTTAATGAATGAATAGATTTTAGGATCACAGAATAAAAGCTTTTAAGTTAAGACTTTTGCTAATACTTCTCATACTTTAATAAGAAAACATGACTTGGCAACTTAAGAAAAACCACCTGAAATCAGTGCTTAATAATCAGATTTCATACAAGGTTTTAAACATTTCACTTGTCTTTATCTTTTTAACCTAAGCTGCAAAATATTTACAGATACATATTTAAATACCATCTGATAATGAATCAGCAGGATCTATGACTACATAAGTTTTAATTTCATTTCCTTCTTTTGTTATTCAGCTTCCTGTATTTTAAACTTCCTGGCTGCTATATGCGTAAGTTTAAAACGTTAAATAAATATACCCAGCTGGTGTGGCTCAGTGACCCATGAACCAAGAGGTCACTGGTTTGATTACTGGTCAGGGCACATGCCCGAGTTTCAGGTTAGATCCCTAATAGGAGGCATGCAGGAGGCAGCTGATTAATATTTCTCTTTCATAGATGTTTCTATCTCTCTCTCTCCCTTCTTCTCTCTGTAAAAAATCAATAAAAACATATTTTAAAAAACATTAAATCGATATATATGGTATTATTCTTCTTTATGCTCATACAGAAGTTCTGATAAATTAAAATCCTTTTTGGAGCAATAATACCCTTAATTTTAAAAAGTTATCTGTGGCTCTGACAAATATATAGACACATGGCAATAATTAAATGTGCTGTTACGCTGTAACTTTTCCAACAATCTCAACCAATTACAAAAAGGTACTTTCAGAAATCCTAGGTCTTTGTTGCAAGAATAGATCACTTACAACCATCTCCTCTGATGGAGACCACTAATTGTAACACTTTGTTCACTTTCTTTTGTATGATCGCAGTTTTTTGCTTGTCGTTATTTTTTAAAATATATTTTTATTGAATTCAGAGAGGGAGAGGGAGAAACATCAATGATGAGAGAGAATTGGCTGCCTCCTTCATCCCACCACACTGGGGATCGAGCCCACAACCCAGGCATATGCCCCTGACCGAATCGAACTTCAGTGACGCTCTATCCACTGAGCCAAATCGGCCAGGCTGTTTGTTTTTTATTGCAGTTTTTAAAGAAAATACAAAGTTCCTGGTAATTTTTACTACTGTATAAAGGTTCCTATTCCAAGAGATCTGTGGAATGTGTTGGTGTGAGGAGGGAAGGGTACTTAAGCAAATAAAAGCTTTGCTTACCTTGTTTTTTGTCTGGGGGCAAAGACATGAAGATTTCATACATGAGATTATCATGCTTTCTCAAAGAAAAGAGCAGATAGGAGTCATTGTGTCTCCTATCTTCTTGTGCTGTCAGTACAACCTAGCTTGGAGTGTTACAATAAATCCATGTCCAGGCAAGGATGTACCTCTTTGAATTTACTCTTAGAACAAACAAATGACAATTTGAGTGATTTGCTGTCTTTACTCCTGCCATTGGTGTAAATGAGGGGTCAGCCAACTTATTCCATTTAGGGCCAAATGGCAAATATTTTAGGCTTTGTGAGCCATGTAAGTTCTCTGCAGTTCACACAGATATGAATACACATATTCTCACAGATATGTATGTCAAATATAGGTATTTCACAAAATATAAATATTTTTTTAAGCTCACAAACTGTACAAAAAACAGGACTGCAGGTCAGATTTTACTCAGAGGCTATAGTTTTCTGACCCTGGTATATATACCTTTAAGAATAGTACCTGTGAAATTATTCAGTGCCAACCATGCTTTTGAGAACAGTCAGAGTGGAGCAGCAGGAAGAAGAGATTAAGGTATAGCTTGAGGATATTACGAGTATTCAAGTTCCATGAATAGCCATTTGATATACTCCATTCTCTGAATTAATCTCAGAAATTTCCTTCAAACTGGAAAGCACTTGATTTAAAGTCAATTTTTATTATAAAATACTTATATAAAAAAAAAATCCCAATCTTAAAAGAAAAATAAAAAGGTAAAAAAAAAAAAAAAAAAAAAAAAAAAAAGACCCTGACATAAAAACATTCTTTTTTTTTAGTTTTAAAACAGAGCACTTGAGAAACTGGTGTTAGGGTAAAAGTCCACAATTGCTGTATAATGTAAAGATCATTTTCAGCACCCAGACACTAAAAATCCTAAAGTCTCTAAAAGAAAGCCTCAGCTTAAGTGAAAGACAAATTTTTTTAAAGCTGCAACTATTTATAAAGAAAAATTAAGCCTCTCTCCTTTTGACTCATCTCCAAATTTAGAAAAGAACTGTAACTTAAAACTATGTCCAACCACAATCAATGTAGATTCACTTAAAGCCACAGATTTTGGTATCTCATGTGCTATATGAATAAAACACGGAAAATAATTAAAACTAGGTCAACAAACATGGCAAAGGACACTAAACGTACTATAAAAAATTTTTCAAATTCACTTTCTAAATAAAAAAAAACACCTTAATTGCTAAGTTGTTATCTCCTCTCTCTCAAAAGTGTGACTTTAACAAAGGCTAATTAAAATTAAAATATATTTGTTCTTTCAAGAATTTTAACAATAGTATAACAAAATACATAATTTCAAATGGAACAACCACCAAGGCTGCTAAGAAAGATCTTGGTCATAGGGACAGTGTCCCCACATGCTGAGATAATGAACAAAGTAATATTCTCAAGCCAGTTACCAAAAGTGTATACTCCTGTATTCTACTGATAATCAGAATCCTCAAAAAGAACCTAGAAAAATTAGAAATTAACAAACCTAATTCACTCATTTCAGTACTTCTATTTGTTTTGTATGCTGAATCTGCAAGAGAGATAGCGAGAAAAAGATTAGAGCTTAAAAGGAAATGCATCATATGGTTCTTTACCACAGGTTAATCATCAAAACCATAACAGATCTTTATCATTGTAACTAGAGGCCCGGTGCACGAAATTCGTGCATGGGGGTGTGTGTCCCTTAGCCCAGCCTGCACCCTCTCCAATCTGGGACCCCTCGAGGAATGTCTGACTGCCCGTTTAGGCCCGATCCAGGACTGCTGGCTCCCAACTGCTCACCTGCCTGCCTTCCTGATTGCCCCTAACTGCTTCCGCCTGCCAGCCTGATCACCCCCTAACCCAGGGGTGGGCAAACTTTTTGACTTGAGGGCCACAATAGGTTCTTAAACTGGACCGGAGGGCCGGAACAAAAGCATGGATGGAGTGTTTGTGTGAACTAATATAAATTCAAAGTAAAGGAGCGGAGGGGAGAGCAAGAGAACCCTCCACTCTTTCGGCTCTGTGGGCTGGATAGAACAGCCAAACGGGCCAGATCCGGCCCGCGAGCGGTAGTTTGCCCACGGCTGCCCTAACCACTCCCCTGCCAGCCTGTTTGCCCCTAACTGCCCTCCCCTGCAGGCCTGGTCCCTCCAACTGCTCTCCCCTGCAGACCTGGGTCCCCCCCAACTGCCCTTCCCTGCAGGCCTGGTCACCCCCAACTTCCCTCCTCTGCCGGCCTGGTCACCCCTAACTGCCCTCCCCTGCAGGCTTGATTGCACCCAACTGCCCTCCCTTGCATGCCTGGTCCCTTCCAACTGCCCTCCCCTGCTGGCCATCTTGTGGCGGCCATCTTGTGTCCACATGGGGGCAACCATTTTTGACCACATGGGGGCAGCCATCTTGTGTTTTGGAGTGATGGTCAATTTGCATATTACTCTTTCATTAGATAGGATACTTGATAGTCATAAAAAAACAACCTAATTTTTTCTTATAGAATATGACTGAGGAATAGAAAACTAATGTGAAGATAAATTAAGTTTCCTTTTTAGTTCCCATAATAAAGCATCCTTATGGGACAAAAAACTCTGAAAATGAAAAAGTAGACTTCACTAGTTTTCTTTCACAGTCATGAAATCAATTTAAGGTAACACTCTTTTAAGGTATTAGTCAAAAAGAAAGGTACTGGAGGCAGGGAAATTTTATAGCCCTGAGCCACAAAGCCTCAGTCTTGAATTTTTTATTAGCCTCATACTGGAAAGCATAAAAAGTCCCTGACCCTAGTTTGAAATCAATGTGCTAACAAAAAGAATCATAGCAAAATGTAAAAAACACCTCTTAAAAAGGCTGAAGAAGCAAGCCCTTCATATAGTTAGTAGGGGCCCGGTGCACGAAATTCATGAATCGGGGCTGGGGAGTGTCCCTCAGCCCAGCCTGCACCCTCTCCAATCTGGGACATACCTCTCACAATCCAGGACTGCTGGCTCCCAACCGCTCACCTGCCTGCCTGGTCCCTAACCACTTCTGCCTGCCAGCCTGATAACCCCCTAACCATTCCCCTGCCAGCCTGATCGGCACCTAACTACCGGCCCGATTGTCCCTAAATGCCCTCCCCTGCCGGCCTGGTCACCCCCAACTGCCCTCCCCTGCTGGCCTGGTTCCCCACAACTGCCCTCCCCTGCAGGCCTGGTCCCCCCAACTGCCCTATCCTGCTGGCCCAGTCACCCCTAACTAACCTCCCCTGCAGGCCTGGTTCCCGCAACTGCCCTCCCCTGCAGGCCTGGTCACCCCTAATTGCCCTCCCCTGCAGGCCTGTTCCCCCCACAACTGCCCTACTCTGCAGGCCCTGTCACCCCTAACCGCCCTTCCCTTCAGGCCTGCTTCTCCCCAACTGCCCTCCCCTGCAGGCCTGGACACCCCTAACCGCCCTCCCCTGCAGGCCTGGTCGCCCCCAACTACCCTCCCCTGCAGGCCTGGTCGCCCCCAACTGCCCTCCCTTGAAGGCCTGGTCCCTCCCAACTGCCATCCCCTGCTGGCCTGATGGCCCACAACTGCTCTCCTCTGCTGGCCATCTTGTGTTCACATGGGGGCGGCCATCTTTGACCACATGGGGACAGCCATCTTGTGTGTTGGAGTGATGGTCAATTTGCATATTACTCTTTTATTAGATAGGATAAGAAAATATGTCACAATATATGTTAAATAAAATAAACTTTACAGAGGTGCAAAAATATTTATTGGGCTAAAGGGAGGAAAGATCACTTATACATGAATTTACTTGTACCTCCATAAAATATCTCTGGAAGAATATCCAGGAAACTGACAACACTGGCTGCCTCTGATGAGATGGGTGGGTAAAGGAGAGAGGGAGCAGGATGACTTTTCATTGTGTATTTATAGTAACTTTTGAATTTTGAATCATATGAATACATGTGCTACCCTATTTAAAAACAAAATTGCATTTATAAAAATGTTAAACCAACAGACAAAAAATTTCTTACCAGATCGTGGACTTCTTAGCGGGGGTCTAAGCAGGCTGAGTACAGAGTCTTCACTCATCACTAATATGGGAGAAAAAAACACTTAAGAATAGGTAAAATATCCAACACATTAGATTTATTATACAGTCATCTATTAATTCAACAAAGGTGTTTCTGCACTTCCCATTATGTTAAGTATAAGGGTACACTAGTGAACTAGAGACAAGTTTCCTGCCATAAAAAATTTATGGACTTGATGGGAAAATTGATAATTTTTTTCAGCAGACCGTATTTGTATAAAAGGAAAGGAATACCACATAAAACTCTCCTAAATTTCCCAGTTAGAAACCACAATCTGATGCTATACACCTCAAATTAATATAATTCTGAATGTCAACTGTAATTGAAAAAAATTTTTCAATGAAAAAAATATCTGTATGAGCATAGAGAAGAAAAACAACAAAAAAACCTTTCCTGTATGCTCCAGAGTGTGTAGCGTGTGTGTGTGTGTGTGTGTGTGTGTGTGTGTGTGTGTGTGTATGTATGTATGATACTTGAAGGAGACAAAGTACCAGGAAGAGGTATCAGATGACTAGTGACACAGTTATTCTTCCTAGGTGGTTTTAGAACGTGGCGTCTTGGGTTAGGTCTTTATTCTTAAGGGCATCTTTGGATAAATTTCTCTCAGACCACATCAGTGGCCCTATATGGAATTACAGAATATATAATATTCAAAATACCAAGTTAAACTGAAAGTCTATAATTCTATAGGGAAAAGAAAGGGCCTATCCTTAAACTTGTACTTAAAGCAATCTTCCAACAAAGAGTGACTCCTACTTAATAATTCCTCTGCTAGACAGACTTTACAAGCATTTAATAATGCCCTAAACTTTTTCTCCTTTCATTCAGAAGCATGAGATGGGAGCATGCCAAGTGCTGGATATAGAAAGATTTATAAAAGCACCTTTTAGAGTAAGAGAACCGAGTGTCCCCAATCTCCCGAAGATGCACATAACCTGATTTCTAGTTATATAGTACTAGAGGCCTGGTGCACTAAATTTGTGCATGGCGGGGGGGGGGGAGGGGGTTGTCCCTCAGCCCAGCCTGCACCCTCTCCAATCTGGGACCCCTTGAGGGATGTCCGACAGCCTGTTTAAGCCTGGGTTAAAAAATCCAGGGATGATCAGTTTCAATCATTATAATCATCTGACGTGGGATTGTCCTAATATCAAAAAAAGCAAATTGAAAATAAATGGAATTAAATAAAAAGATACTAAACATTAATAAGTTTAGTTAATTCTTTCCCCTGCTTTTCAAAATAGTTAAGTACTTAAGTAGATTATTAAATGTAGCCTACTTCCATGTTACATTGATACTAAGATACAAATATTTTTAGACTTTAACATTTCTGAATTGGGATGGATCACACAATCTATGGCATATTACAGTTTAATAGCAGCATTTCTTCCTTCTAAGTGGTACATAAAACAATGACAGTGTATCTTACAGATTATACCTTAGACTTCATGAAATGTAGTATCAAATGGACAAGATTTTGCTATAAAAACCATTTAACCCATTTTAAATGAAAGGTGGGTAAGGCAGTTTACCCATTTATACTACTGGGTAGCTAATTATTACATGGGCGAGTGACAGTGATACTTGGGGAAAATAAAAGGGCTTTGTGACTGAATAAGTTATAAGACACATAGTTATGTGACTGAATTAATATATATGAAGTAGCTGGTACTTAGTAAGTACTAAAGTACGTTCCCTGTCTTTTCTTGACACATTGCTTAATTCAATAACCAACTATTAAGAAGATTCACTGAAACGGAATGAAGTATGATTTGGGACCCCTGATGAACCAGATTATAATCTGTACATAAAAAAAAGTTGCTGGGTAAGGGAAAAAACCAAAATCGTTTTCTCACCTGAAGTCTCTTGTGTTCTCCTGACAGTTTTCTTTGAGATTGTTTGGCTTACAACAGTTTGCGGAGATAGCTCTTCCTCTAAAGAATAGATATGACAATTGTCAAAATTCAGAATACATGATCTGGGTAGAGATTATATATTCATGTTAATAGCAATATATGAGCAGAAATGCAAGTAATTCATTGCTTTAGAAATGTGAAATTAAGTTTACCAAAACTTACAAATGTTAACTAGTCATAACTACAATTAAAAAAAACAAAAAACTCCTCCCCACTAATGCTTTTCCACAAAAACATATTACTTTAAAATTTTTAAGAGTTGGGCTACAACAGCAATTTTCAACGTGTGTGCTGCAAGAATTTTTAAAGCACACAATACCGGACTACTTAGGGACACTGACCTCTTTTCCCTTGGATTTTCAAATTTAAAAAATGACAACCATCTGGTGTAAATGAATCAAAATTATGCCTTTCTTGTTGTTATTCTTATCGGCAAAAAATATAAATTTTGGTGAGCACAGAATTTTAGTAATTAGTTTATGTGTGCCATGAGATGAAAAAGGTTGAAAATCGCTGGGCTAGTATTAAATAATGTGGAAGAAAGCAGAAGAGTAAAAAAATGTTTAGATCCTTATAGATTTACTTAAATAGAGGCATATCCTTTATGTGTTAAAAATATTAACTTACACAGCTGCATTAGACTCTATAGAAGAGTCCATACATTTTAACAGGTCTTGTTAAACAAAAATATGTGCAAAGCATTCTTCCAGACATTGAAGGAGATACATAAGCACTATCAAATATATATGATAGGATCTTTGCCTTCAAGAACACATAGGGTAGGCTTGCAGTTGTGAGTAGGGAGAAACAGAGTTCATTCTTGTATCATTATTAATTACTGTATTACTTCCCATAGGAACAACTGTCTCGAGTGACTACACCCTACAGTAATTTTCATATCTTTAACATAAAGTTTCCAAAATGAACACATCTTCAAATGTGTCAGCACTTCGTATGTCATCAGGTAAAGGGGCAGCCTATTACTCTACTCTAAGCTGAAAATCCACGTCCTCTTGGTATCTAAGAATGGTCTAACTATGTAATCCCATTGTGATTCAGACCCCCTGGTTACCTCATAGGTGCCGTACATGGGCTAACATGAAACATCAGTTGTGCCTCTACTAGATGGGGGCCTGGAGGCAAGGTGGGAGGGGATGGATAAAGGGTGTGGATTCACCTGTGACTCATGTAAAACCATACACTAACTTTGTCAGCATCCTTTTGGCCCATTTGTCGGGCTACTACTTAATAATTGAGATTACAATGAGGGCCCCCAGAGTGGCGAATGTTGGGCACAGACCACCATGCCAGAAAGAGCAATCAGCTCAAGTCTATCAGACACTGGGGGCACTGGCTTACCCCATTTCCCTGTACGGATTTGGGTGGGGTCTCAAATCAATTCACCAACTACGCTACCCCGCAGAAGGCCCACTCAAATTTCCTCCCTCTTTCCTCACGTGGATAGTGAAGGAAAAAGACTGGAAGTTGAATTAGAACTGTAATTCGCAGCTGGGAACTTTTGGCCTCTGAGAATAAAAGGAGGAACTATAAGCGGCTTTAGCATAAACAGCCGCAGGCTAGCGGAAACCGAAATGAAAGGAGTCTGGAGTGATCTGATGTCCCGCCAGCCGCCTAACTCGCCGTCCCTCGTGAAGGCGTGCAGAAAGAGGCAATCCTGACACCCCTAAACTGATGCCCGGGGATGCACTGAGCTCCCCGGCTCTGCTCATTGCTCCGCGCGACTGCCTTTCCAGTCCTCCCGCCTGTGCCTCTTTGCCCCCTGGGGTCGGGGTGGACTGGACAAGAGGACCCACTTCACCCGGGCGGAGGAGCCACTGGAGCAGGGGCGGGGATGAGCCCGTGCGGGTATGAATGAGCTCGGAAGGGATAGCCCGCCCGCCCACCCGCCCTCCCGCACCACTCGCTCCCCGAATGCGGGACTGTTACCTCCTCCGTCCGCCTCACCTTCAGAGGAAGAAGAGTCCCGTAACCGTCTCCGGGTCATAACCGGCTGTAGCGGAGGCTGCTGTGAGTTCTCCTGCTGGAGGCGCGTAGCCCTTCGCGTTTTCATCTCCCCCGCTTCCTGGAGTCGCGGTTGCCTCCGCTGCTGAGACCGTAGGTTGTAGGCGCTTTCTCTCACTTCCTCTTTCGTAGAATGGGGCCGGAACTCTTTTAGCTGGATTCGTTTTCCCATCGGAGATCTATCTTTGGCCACCGGGGGCTCAAAGTCGCCGTACACTTCCGGAGGCTCTTCCGAAAACCTCACTTCCCGCCGGGCGTGGCGCGACGGCGACGGAGTTCCGTGCGCAGGTACGTCACTGCTGCCGCCATTTTCAGGGGCGAGCCGGCGCCTTCCCTCCCGCAGGGGGGCCCTGGGTGTCACGTGCAGCCCCCATCCTTCAATCACCGACTCCGCCCGCCGCCCGTCGCCCGCCATAGTTGTTGTCGTAGCTTGCGTCTATCGCCGCCCTAGATGATTTGGGGGCCCTAAATTCACCTGCCGTTGGTGACGATGGCTTTTCGGGGTTCCGGGCGGTGGTCGCGGTGGTCAAGGAGGCAGTTGAGAGTCGCCGGGGCTGCCGCCTGCGTCGTCGCTGCTGTGCTGCAAACCCGCCTCTGGGCCCATGGTGTGTCCGAGGGCGAGGGCTGTGGGAGAGGCAGTGCCGGGCTGGGTCAGCTGTTGTGGGTCACTCCCGCCTCCTGGCTGAAGGCACCAAAGAGGAGGAGAAGAGGGAGGCGGACTTCGCTGTCCTCGGCCTTGGAGGAGAGAGGGAGGGGACGACGGAGAAGGGACAACTGGCTGGGCAAATTGCGAACCTTAAACCCAGCTGCTCGTGGCAACTGTTGCCCGCACGCGGAGACGCCCGTGCTGGCTGCCAGCAGCGAGTGTGGAACAGCGGAGTGAGACGGGCATGGAGACGTTTCGGTCCTCATACCCAGGCTGTTGCGCAGTTTTCGTGGAACTTTTTGATCCACCGCTACCTTAGCCATGCCTGGAAATGCCCCTAGCAGGAGTGATGATTATAAGAATACTTTTGCAGGTGTCATCTTCTCTTGGAGTAGAATTTGGTTTCAAGCTCTTTATAAGAGCAATTGCCCAGTTTTAAATGGTAAGTCACCTGTTGAGTGTAGAAATCGAAACTACAGGCACACTCGGGTGGCTTTCCACTAGTGAAACACGCACAGCAAATGTCATTCCTGAGAAGCTCTTCCAGCAGCGCTGTTCTGAACCTTAGTGCTGTGGTACGGACAAAGAAATGAACAAATACACTGATTAAAGACAGCTGTAACTTTAACTTGTGGTCCATTATTTTTACTTTGATTCTGGGCATGACTTGATATACTGCATTTGATTTGGGGATTCCTGTGTTTAGTTTACTGAATAAGCATGAATAAAAAGCACTGTTAGTTTCATATCCGTATACCATACTTACGGGTGTAGATAATTACAAATATCTAACCAAATTTACACACACTTGAGGGAAGGGGAATTAAGTTAGTGTGAAGTTTGAAAAAAGATTGTTACCTTCAAAATATACACTTCAAAATCCTCCTCTTGGAGGATTTTTTAAATTTATTTCAGTGTGTAGATTTTAAAAATTGAATGATTCTGGAAATTTTGAAGGTATTGTTTATTTTTTTCAAGTATTTTAAATCACCTTAGAATGATTTTGAGCAACTCATTTGTTCAAACTTGGCTCAAATTTCAATATAATGAAATCTTAACATGTTCTATATTTTCACTAATAGGCCATATATTTGGTCACAGACACAAGGAGTTACATGCTTAGGAGAGGGAAGTTTTAGTCTGTTAGTGTAGCTTAGCTTTGTTTGCTATATACAATATAGCCAAAGAAACTGGAGAAGCAGTCACAAGGCAGATGCTACTTTTAAAAAAATTTTTAAGGGCAAATTAAAAGCATTCTCCCTTGTCAGCCTGAGTTAGATAGTATGGTTGGAAAACTTGTGGGACTTCTTTTCCAACAAAATGCTTGATCAATACCTGGCTTTTGTTTTAAGTAATGCTTTCTGTATAAAGTTCCTATTAAATTATTCATTAAGGTATAATAGTAAAAGTTCTGTAATACCATTATTAAGGGGTATAAAACTTTATGGTATTAATATACAATGTTCATAATATGTTAGAAGCATACATTAAAAGCTTCTAACACATTTACTAGGACAGGTAACTATATAGAAACTTGGATATAGACTTGTAAAACATAGGTTTGGGTAACATTGAAAAAGAAAGGACAAGAGGCTCTACATATTATTGGCTAATCAAATCTGTGTTATTTTATAATTTAAAAATGCTTGTGAAGTTTTAGGAATGGCTTCCTAAAAAAATGAATCATGAGAATCTTAAAATCAGAGGCATGGTAACTAACAACACATATTTGCTTAGGATTTTCCCTACTTCATCTAAGTAATAAGAATACATAATCCTAGCTCTGCCATACTTGCCTCCCACACCTAGCAACCTTACAAATACCAACTTTCATCATAACTGTGAGGTAAAGTTAAAGTCTAGGCAAACCAGTAATTCTGCTGTAGATGTTTTCTAAACTACAGGGGTATCCAAAACAGGTGACATTACAGAGACAGTAGATTCATAGCCAAAATTAGAAGGGAATTGGGCCACTGACACCAAGAGGAGGCATGAGCTCTGGATGTTAGAAAATTATTTTGGGAATTTTAAATATGTAGAGTAATTCAATGAATCAAAGAAGACAGGTAAGACAAGACATGATTATAACATTTTATACAGGGGTGGGCAAAAGTAGGTTTACAGTTCATATAAAAGACATTCAGGTTATTAATAGATTCATTAATTCAAAAGAATGTCAATGGGGCAGTGCACTTAGGTACAATCTTGTAAGTGCTCAAGTTGCTGGCCTTCATTATTTGTACATTCTTAGTTTTTGAAAATCAGTAAACAAACATGAATTTCATTGACCTATTTGGGTAGCCTCACTGCCTCCTGAGGTGGTTGAATTCAACCTACTGCCCACCCTTGTAATCATTAATTCATATGTTTATTAAACATCTATGTTGGCACATAATAGATATTTAATAAATATACGAATTAAATTAATGAGTATATTCTTTATCCCTAGGGAATTTGCCATGAATTAGGGAAGGCATATACAAAAATTACAATTCAGATTAAATGATGCATTAATGTATATACTTTGCTGTTAGTCCTAGATCTAGACATCTAGTGTTCTTGACACTGGATTTCTAAATAAAGCAGCTATTTAAAATGAGACATTTTGCCCTAGCTAGTTTGGCTCAGTGGATAGAGCGTCAGCCTGTGGACTAAAGGGTCCCGGGTTCAATTCTGGTCAGGGTCACATGCCTGGGTTGCAGGCTTGATCTCCAGTAAAGGGTGTGCAGTGCAGGAGGCAGCTGATCAGTGGTTCTCTCTCATCATTGATGTTTATATCGCTCTCTCCCTCTTCCTTCCTCTCTGAAATCAATAAAAAATACTTTAAAAAATAAAAATGAAACATTTTATTTTAAAATAAGAATTTTTGTATATGAATTTTGTTTAGGGTAAGCAGAAATCCAGTTATATACTGAGGGAAAAAAATCTATCAATTCACATTTGTACTCAGCTAGGCAAATGACTTTGGGGTTATATCTTAGTAGAAAGAGGCAACATCATTATTTTTATAAGGAAGTAATGATTAAAATATTAAAAATAAGAGGAAGGAAATTAAAGACATAATAGCTGGTTTCATTTATTCCCCATTCTCACAAGTGATAGACAAAATATTTTAAAGACTGTTAATACAAATGAAAATGTCTAGCTGGAAATGTTATGCTGAAGTTAAGAAAATTTAAACCTATACGTTCACTGTTCCGTGAAGAATCATTAATCTAAAAAGTATTTGGGCCTCTGTGTACTAGCCAGATACTGTTTTAGGTAGTGGGGATACAACAGTAGAAGAATAGATCAAAAGACAACCCTCTGCTGCCTACTTGGAATTCATATTCTTTGGAAGTCAGATAAAAATCAAAATAAGTAAAATAGTGTGTTAGAGTGTTTGGGGGGGAAATGAGGCACAGGGAAGTGAGATTTAGTGAGCACATTTCTTCTATGTTGTTTGAATTGGTGGTCAGGAACAGGAATTTTAGACTTATAGTTAGCCCTTGAACAAGGTGCGGGTTAGGGGCTCTGACCCCAGCCCTGTGGAAAAACTGAACTTCAGTCTTCCCTCCATATTTGAGCGGGGTTGGTTGCAGGAACACTGCCCATACCAAAATTCAGGCATGGGCAAGGTCATTATATAAAATGGCATGAACAATGTATGCAGCCAGTCTTATGCCCGCCCTGGATTCCCAATCCGGATGGAAAGTCCTGTTTTCCACTCGATTGGTTGAATCTGCAGGAGCCAAACTCTTGTAGGGAGGGCAGACTACATATTTATTGGGGTGAAAATCTCAGTACCAGTGGACCACACAGTTCAAACTTCCGTTGTTCCATCAGCTGTACTCGACTTTGCCCCTAATTGATTATGTGTTCTTGGGCAAATTGCTTTCCGTTTTTCAATTTTCACATTTATAAAATTAATAAATCAAAATAGTAGCTATTCTTATTCATTTGCTACTGTCATTTAGCAGACTCTGTTACCTCATTAGCTCTTTACTCACAACCCCATTGGACATGAGCAAACTGAGTTAATGTCTGACTGGTGCTGGCCCTTATCATTGGGTAGTGCCTCTCTCTGTGTTGGCTCCGTGGGTCCTGACAGCCTATGAATTTAGGATTATCATAAGGGTTAGGGTCGTCTGGCAGAGATGCCCGCCTTCCCTGTCACTAGCAGCACGAGAACGCGGGGACATCTGTGCTTGCATTACGCGCACTCACCACTGCCTGGCGCTGGTGGCTCTTGGCGCAGTAGAGGGGCGGTGGGGGGTGGTGAGGGAGGGAGGGGCAAGGCGACTATCAGTCCCAGCATTCCGCGGGCGCTCCCCTCCCAACGGAGATCATCGTCACGTGGACGGGGACGGCGTCATTCTCTTCGGCCGCGGCCGTGTCCGAGGGCTGCAGCCCCGTTTCGTGGACCAGAACACCGGAAGGGCTCCCCTGACATTGACCACAGACGATTTAAAACTCCGCCAGAATTGGTAAGTAAATAAAATGCGTATACAACTTTTCCATGTTTTAATATTGGATCCGATGTCTTTTTGAAAGACCTTTCCGAAACGATCCTTCCCCACCCCCACCAGCATACCGCAAAAATCTTGAAGCAGGTAGGGAGTATTTTTGTTTTGGAGTAAAAAAAGAGAAACAATCTTAAATACTAAACAGGATAAGGTGGGGACAAATGTTTGGTTTGGACTTTGAGACCAGCAGAATTCCTTATGGCTCAAAGTGTAAACGGGAAGTCTACCTGTGCAGGGACGATGACTCCCTTTACTTCCGTGCCTAACTGGATGCCGACATTTTTCACCTTAATCCTCATTAGATAGCAGTCCCACTCACCTTTTTGTAACCTTGGTGGTGCTAATAGGGCAAAGTTTGAAGTTGTAGTAAGACCCTACAGTTAGCATTTTGCTTACATATTATGTCTTCCCAATTGTATTTTGCAGCCAATGAGAAGGTATACCCCTTCTCTCCTTCAAGAAAGTGTCTAGTACTCTCCATTTTGTGTTAGACTTTATACACAAACACAGAAATGAGTGCTCTTAACCTGATTCAACTTATTTTTTGGGGTTTCAGTTTTACCTGTCTTTAGGTTTTAAAACATTTTATTCTGGATCTGTATGAGAGATCCTACCCCCCCCCCCTCTCTCATCTATCTATATCTATCTCGTTAATCCTCACTTGAGGATATTTTTTCCCATTGATTTTTAAAGAGAGTGGAAGGGAGGGGGAGAGAGAGAGAGAAACATGGATGTGAGAGACACATCTATTGGTTGGCTGCCGCAGGCGCCCCGACCAGGCCGTGGATCAAGACTACAACCGAGGTAGGAGCCCTAGACCTGAATGGAATCCGAGACTTCAGTCCGAGGGCTGACGGTCTCTAACCACTCCTTGTCTCTTTTTTAAAGATTAGGGCTGTGGCCGTTCAGCAGATTAGTACATAAATGGCTAGTGGAAAATCATTTAATTTAAATAGGAACTTTATGGTGAAGGATCTAAAAAGGTTTTTGGAAGCCTTTGTGGGGATTGGAACAATTTTGAAAAACTGGCATTTGCAATGAAAACTTGGAGAGCCTCTCCTCTGTAATGCTTATTGGGCTGAGTGCAGAGTCCATAACCTGATAACCAGTTTTGCTGCTGGTTATCACCAAGCCATGAGTGACTCATTGACGCTCTATTTCACTTATTTTCCCTCGGGGCGTAGAGATAATACTAGTCTGAGAGCATCTAGAATTCAAAAGTAAAGTAACTTAAGAATTTAGTTAATTATTAGAGGATTATAGGATATTTTAATAATGTGTTGTCTTGTATATATAATTTATTTTTGCCTAAGATGTCATCTTAAACTGTATTCCTTGGAAATCCACATTTCTCTGAAGCACCAGTTGAGTTTTCTGAAGGAAAGGATGCTGAGAGATGCCTTGTCTCCTTTATGCTGTTTTTCATTTAGAATTTTAATTGTGTTAACATTTTATTAATATTCTACATCTTCTGACTACACCTTTGTCCCACAAGAAGTGCTTCAATATAGCGATTACACTTGATCCTTGCTTTTGCACGGCACATCCAGCATTTGTGAATAAAGAAGGATGTCCTCAACATTGGTTATGAGCGTAGACTTTGGAGTCAGAGCTGAGTTAATTCCTGTTCTGTCACTGTGTGCCCGGGGCAGGCTGCATTATCACTCAAAGTCCATCTCCTTCTCTGTAAAGTGGAGATTTGAAGAGTTATTTAGAATATTGAATGGGGTCATTTAGACTCAATAAATGGACACTTATTATTAATTGGGGTACTTTCCTCTTCACTAATATTAAAGGAGTTGTTGGCACATGATTTTAATAAAGTAGGAAGGAAGGAAATTCACCCATAATTCCACTACCTCAACAGATCAAATTGTTTTAATTTTTTATCCTCTCCTTTAGCCCTTGGCCATAGGTATACTTAATGTGAATGTCATAACATTTTTATAAAAAGTCAAATTTAAAACATTGGTTTGTTAACTTCTGAGGGCTTTGTTTTAATTATATAAATAAAGCTCTCTGGTCCTGTCTTTATTCTGATCTAGTAGTGAAAATACAGCAGGACTTTTTTTTAGCACAATTTCCCCTGCTTCCCCGTTCCCAAAAATGAAACCTCTAGTTGCACTTTTACTTAATAATGCAAATAATAATAAAGTTTTTGAGGACTTCCTTTGTGGCCCATAGTGATAAGTGCTGCACATTATCTCTCCCTTCACAATGCCTCTTTCATCTGGGTAGTGTTATTCCATTTGGTGGTTAAGAAAACCAAGGCCTGCAGGAGAGTTCAGCAGGCCACCTGCTGTAGCAAGTCATTCGGGCCCAGGCAGTCTACTTTAGAGGACAGCACTGCGACGGTTTATAATTGCACATTCACTGTGTGGCTGGTAGGTCAAACATACAGGCAGGAGTTGACTGGGGCCGACTCACCTTCTTTGTATAAAAGTAACAGTATTTGTGCTTTATACTACTACTGTGACCACCACATTTAAAAACATTTTTATAGGAAAATAAGAATAGGGAAGTGTTTAGTACCTTAACAAATGAGGCATTCACCTATAGTTTTATTGGATGTGGAAATAAAAATATGATTTTTCCCTTTATTTATTAGAGATAAACGTAGTAAATATAGAGTTTATAGTAAAAGGAAACTAACTTTTCTTCTTTAAAGCAGTGTTTCGTAAATAATCTGGTGAACCTGTTAAAAAACAATCTCCTGCACCAGACCTTCAAAGATTCTGGTCTGGTAGGTCTGGGGTGGGGCCCAGGAAATTGTATTTCTAACAAGCTCCCAAGTGATGCTAATAATTTCCAGCTGATGGGTTTAGTAAGGAAGCAAATATTAATGCTGGTTGTCCAGATTGTTGGCCTGGCAGTGAAAGCACAGTAGCATTGAGCTTACAACTCCTGGTTTTTCTTTTTGTTATTGTTAATCCTCACCCGAGGATATTTTTTCCATTGATTTTTTTTTTTTTAAGAGAGAGTGGAAGGGAGATAGGGAGGGAGGGAGAGAAAGCTAGATCTAGATATAGATATAGATATAAATATAGAGAGAGACCAATATGAGAGAGACACATTGATTGGTTGCCTCCCGCACGTATTCCAACTGGGCTGAGGATCGAACCTGCAACCCAGGTATGTTGCCCTTGACCCCTTTGACTGGGAATCAAGCCTGAGACCTCTTTGGTGCTGGAGCCAATACTCTAACTACTGAACACACCAGCCAGGGCCCAGCTCTTGGTTTTTAAACACTATCCTCCCATGAAAGGAACCAGGATTTTTTTGGAGTAGATGATTCCAGGGGTGGGGTGGGGGAAATATAAGATCAGACCGGAACACCTTGTGGTGCTTGAAATTAAGGAAATGCTCAAAAAAAGTTTGAGGGCTTGTTGAAAGGATTTAAGAGCCAACTTGAAGGAGCTCTTCATGGCCAATGCTGGAACAATTTGAGCAACAAAATGAAAATGATAATATTGGATTTTAATGCACAGAATGAAGTATCCATGAGTTCATACTAACATAATTGATAAATAAATAGGGGGAAAGGGACAACTCATTTTTACAGAAGAATTCCAATGAATAAATATGGGCAGCATGAAAAAGAAACTCACCATTAGGCAAACAATACTGTAGTAATTACCTGTGATTCTAGTGGGTGGAAGTTTGAGGAAAATCAGGATATCTGTTTAGTCTCAAAGTATCTCCCCCAAGATAATTATTGGGTACAAAGGAAAAATGTAACTTAATAGTGAAGATACCATGTTCACCAACTGATTGAGGTTAACATCTCCAGTGGACATCAGGAACCCAGTGATAAGATACAATTAGGAGGACACCTTATCATTTCTGTGGTGTTATTCTAAAAAAAAATGCATAATCTTTTTTTAATTATGAGGACACATTATGCAAACCCAAATTGAGGGATAGTCTACAAAATAACTGACCAGTACTTTCCAAAGTCTCAAGGTTACAAACACCAAGGAAGGCCACAAAAGACAGGTAAAAACCGAGAAATTAAGATTGCAGACCAAGGAGAATTAACAACTAAATGGAACGTTGGATCCTGGATTGGGGCCCTGAAACAAGAAAAGGACAGCAGTGGAGAAATGGGTGAAATTTGAACAGTCTGTAGTTTAGTTAATTGTACCATTATCCCAATGTAATTGTAAACATTATACTAATGCTACTTTCTTTTTTTTTAAAATAATTGTACTTTAATTTTATGAAATGTTGACTTTAGGAGAAACTGGATAAAGGTATAAGGAAACTCCGCTCCATTTTTGCAATGTTTAAAATTACAATCATGGCCCTGACTGGTTTGGCTCAGTGGATAGAGCGTCGGCCTGCGGACTAAAGGGTCCCATGTTCGATTCCGATCAAGGGCATGTACTTTGGTTGCGGGCACATCCCCAGTAGGGGGTGTGTAGGAGGCAGCTGATTGATGTTTCTCTCTCATCGATGTTTCTAACTCTCTATCCCTCTCCCTTCCTCTCTGTAAAAAAAAAAAAAAAAAAAAAATCAATCAAAAAAATAAATAAATTTACAATCATGCACCACTTAATGACATGGATACATTCTGAGAAATAGTCATTAGGCAATTTTGTCATGTTAATATCATGGAGCACACTTATACAAACCTACACCTACTACGCACCTAGGCTACATGTATAGCCTATTGTTCCTAGGCTACAAGCCCATATAACATGTTACTGCACAAAACAACCTGAGATTAAATCAAGCACAAGAGAAAATGATTTAATCAAGAGACTTGGTAAACACAAGATGTTTTACAGCAAACTTATTTTTTCTTAAGTAGAAAGAGTACACTCTAAAGATAAAAAGTGTAGTGTAGTAAATACATAAACCAGTAGCATAGTATTATGTACTGTACATAACTGTATGTACTGTACATTTATACATTTGGCAGTGCAGTAGGTTATTTATAGCAGTATCACCACAAACATGTGTTGGGCTATGATGTCTACAATGTCACTAGGCAATAGGAATTTTTCAGCTTTATTAAAAAGTTTTAGGACCACAGGCCTATAGGTCAATGATGCGGTCCATCGTTGACCTAAACGTCATTATGTGGTGCACGACTGTAGTTGAAAATAAAAAATTTTAATGAAAATGTGTTGGTGTCATGTAGATACTAAAGGTGATTAGGGGAGTTGAGCTAAAACTGGGAATCAGGATATCCCACTGTCGAAAATCTTAGCAACCTCTTTGAGTCTTTGTGCATTGCTTTTTGTTTATACTGGTCAACCTAAACCTGAGATGCAAGTCAGGGTAGTTGGGAGCGAGTAAGCAAGTTAAGAAGGAAAGGAAGACTTTCTGTACTCAGAAAATATATATAGTATCTGGAAAATGGTTAAAGTAATATTACTGGCATATTATGACAGTGGATATGGTGAGAGGAAGTGGGTAAGACTTAGAAACAATTTTTAAACAGACACAAATAGCTGGTACAAGTATAGAAACACCTAAGCTTGGCACTAGGTCCCACTGTTGAAAGCTGCATATTAATTAAAGGGTTAGCTGGCGGTGTTTTAAATAAAAACTGCAGATAACTTGAACCCTGGACTTTTAGTCCACTAGGGCAAGGTGGACTGCAGTGTACCAGTTCATTTCCAAGCCAGTATTCCCCTTTATGGTATGCTAGCCATGGACACACACCTGTTTTATCGGTTCCTGGGGCGAGGGGAGAATCATCTGCAGCTGTTGTCAAAGTGAGGCTCATATTTTTCCTTTGGCTTATCTGTTCTTCGTAAGAGGGAACATGTGTGTATGAAATAGTGCTGAAGAATGTCATCCATGTGCCTTCTCTTGGTGACCTCAAGACTTGGTCAGTTTTTAAAAGTAGTGCGTCACAAAACTTAGGCTAAAGACCTTTTGCAGGAGCATTTATTTTCATAACATTTTTAACAAGTAGTTTAATTTGTGTGAATTACAAAGAAGAGTTATTGATTCCCTTTTTTTTAATACTCCTTAATCTCCCATTATCTAAATTCCAAACTAGTGAAGTATGAAACTCCAAATATTTCACTTTAGAGCTTCTGAACTTAGAGAAACTGTCTTGTACAAAAAAATAAACAGTTTTGATTACTCATTAGCCTTTCTGTGGAGAAAATATTTAAAATGGAAACTCAAGATGGTTTAAAGCATTTAAATTTTTTTCTGTGTGCCTGTCTTTTGATTTTATATAGCATATGAGGAGCTGGCTAAGACTAAAGTCTTAAGGATATATTTGCCTTGAGAAGTCACCCAGTCCTGACTCATTTTGAAATTTATATTATCCAACCACCAAAAAGAACAAGGGAATAGTATTTGTCTATAGTCAGAATTTTTAGAGAAGATACTTATTTAATATGTATTGAACTGCCATCATTAGTGAATGTGAATTTCAGTGGTTTAAATAAATCTGCATTTTCTGTTTTCTAGCACATTAAAGAGCTATTTTCTAATCTAATAAAGTTTCAGGAAGACTCTTAAATTTACTTGAGTTGTCACAAAAAAACAAAACATCTGTTTTTCTTTTATGTAGTATTTGTGTGGTAGGAAAGCTCTTTAAACTTCGGTTTTTGCCCACTGTTGTTGGTTACATTTGTTTGAAAATAAAGGCATTCAGCTTCTATTGTGGGCCTTCCTGAATTTCATAGGATCTCTACAGGCGATCTTTTTATAACCATAGAAAAGCCCTTAGCATTTACCTAAAAATTGCTTACAGTCTAGATTCTCTGCTCATCTAGAAGTCCTGTAAGATTTTTCTCTCGATATCCATAGAACTTGACATTGGGCCTCGGACATGGTGGTTTCCTTAATTTAAACAATTATGTTTAATAATCAGTAGAGTAATGTTGATTCTCTAGGTGTTTTTCAGCATTTCTCCAAGCCTGACAGTAATCAGATATTAACCTCAATCAACTGCTTTTGACTTAAGCTAACAGAATTGAGGAAGGAAGCAACACCGAATGGTTCTGAACCATTTCAGATTCCTTTGGGAGTCTAAAAGTATGTCATCGTCTCCTGAAAAAATGCATATGTGTATATAAAAAAAATTTATATGTAATTCCAGGGGGTTCAGGATTCCCTGAAACCTATCCTCGACCTTTTTGTGTGGAAGAGGAAAGTTATGAGAGATGATTTTCCCCCATGTCCACCTCAGTCAATATATACACACAATTGAAGAGGATCCTTTTAAATTTGCTCATAGTTTATGAAGGATTTCTAAGCTCAACTGTCACTGCTTCAGAAAGGTGGTATCTCCTAGTGGCTAAAAGTACAGGCTCTGGAACCAGTCTGCCTGGATTCAAATACCAATTAATTACTCTATGACCCGTATAACCTTGGGCAAGTGGCTCAACCTCTCTGTTTCTTCAAATGAATTATTGTAAGAATTACATGAGTTAATACATGTAAAGTGCTTAGAACAGATAGTGGTACTCAGTAAGTGTTAACTATTGTTACTAAGTAGTAGTTATTACCTCACAGACAGGATTGCTGTTGAATACCTGGCAAAGTGAGGTTCTCTGGACTGCCTTTTGCCCCGATCGAGGGTGCCTTTTTCTAACTTGCACAAAGACACCCTATGAGATAATATCCTCCCTGCAAACATGCATGTCTTTATGGAGTATGCCAAGATAAACTTTTCCATACTAGCATTAGGGTAAGCATGTTTATCCTATTTGTAAGATAGTTGCTTACAATTTTATGAGAAAAACAAAGATCCAGATCCTTCTGTGGGACCCCTCTTTTCACCCACTTTTCCTCTAAGCAGAGTAACTGCTGCTGCTCTTATTGTCCACAGTGTGCCAGTTTGGTTGTGTCTATTAATCTTTTTCTAGTCCGTTGCTATTTCCACTCTATTTTTTTTTTTTTTAATGATAAAAGATTGAATAGAGATTATGTAAGCTATTAGGATTTATGATTCAGTGGAAGGAAAAAAACTATGATTGCATCCCCTCCCTCTCCCATTAAAGGTAATAATTGGCCTTGTGCTTAACTTTTTCTTTTTAGCTTTATTGCATATTTATACCTAAACAATATATTGAAACTTTATGTAAATGGAAACTATGTGAGTGTTGTGTGTATGTGTATTCTGCTACTTGCTTTTTACTTTTCAGCTCAATATTCTTTTTTTTTTTTTAAATATATTTTATTGATATTTTACAGAGAGGAAGGAAGAGGGATAGAGAGCTAGAAACATCGATGAGAGAGAAACATCGATCAGCTGCCTCCTGCACACCTCCCACTGGGGATGTGCCCGCAACTAATGTACATGCCCTTGACCGGAATCGAACCCGGGACCCTTCAGTCCGCAGGCCGACGCTCTATCCACTGAGCCAAACCGGTTTTGGCTCAGCTCAATATTCTTGAGTTTTCATCTATGTATAGTATTTCATTGTATGGCAGTACTTCAATTTATCATTCGACTGTTCATGGACATTTGGGCTGTTATTTTGCTACTATACACAATACTGCCATGAATAAATATTTTTATTCATTTTTTTAAAATGCACATGCGCAAATTTCTCTAGGGTGTAAAAGCTAAGAGTGGAATTACTGAATTAGAGGGAATGCAAATCTTCGTCTTTACTAAATAATGCCAACTTAATTCCGAAAGTAGTTGCATTAATTTATACTCCTTTTGTCAGGGTATAAAATTCAAGTTGCTACTTATTCATTCAAGAAATGTTTATTGGGCATGTATAGCAGTAAACAAAAAGACAAAAAGTCCTAGTCTGTATTTTAGTAGGGGCTAACAACTAAAACATTTAATATATCAAAATGGTATATATTTATGGGGAAAAAATTAATAAAGCAAGGCGAGGGAATGTTATCTCACTGTTCTTAGAGTCATGGGGGTTAGAGACTAAGGGGATGAACTGCAATCAGGAAGCTCTGGGCTTCATGTGATGACATAAAAAGATACAGGTATGGTGAGATTGGTTGGTCCTGATGCTTTCAGGCAGATGATGGTATTGAAGCTGTGAGTTTGAGGTTGGGGGTGGAGTTTGAGACTCTTGCTGGGAACATTTTTGGACACCCTCTTTACTCTTCCAGCAGTGATAAGGCTGAGGAATGAGTGAGGAGGCTGGTATTAGGTGATCTTATTCTGAGCACTTAGTGCTTTGGGGCCCACTTTGACTCTTGCCCATATTGGTGTAAGGGACCGGGAGAGGGGGTCTTGTCTGGAGCATATGGAACACTAGTGTTCTCTTGGTTCAGGAATACTTGGAACTCTAGTGCTTGCTTGACTGTTGAAGTTGGAGAAATGAAGGTTGGGGTAAGGGTGGATTTACTCTGAGCTTTTGGAGCGTTAGGGCTTCCTCTTGACCCGGCCAATGGTGATGTCCTTGGGGAGGGATGGTTCTAGAGTCTACAGAGTTCCCATTGTCAAACTTGTTAATTATTGCCAGTCTGGTGGATGTGAAAGAGTATCTTGTGATGTTAATTGCACTTTCCCTTTTCACTCTAAAAATCCAAAATTCTATATCTTTTCTAAGTCAGACCCTGTCATATAACTTTACTGCTAACTCCTAAGTTAAACTCCATGATCATATGGGTTCATCATCAAGTACATGTTCCA
Source organism: Plecotus auritus (assembly GCF_963455305.1). NCBI lineage: Eukaryota > Metazoa > Chordata > Mammalia > Chiroptera > Vespertilionidae > Plecotus > Plecotus auritus. Next base: position 21,777,052 of record NC_137778.1, read on the forward strand.
TGTACTAGACACCCAAGACTTCCCAGAACCACAACTGAAACTTTGACTTTGGTGGCTCTTGTCAGTAGACCCACAAGGAAATCCATTCTGCTCTGTTGTCACCACAAAGGTTGAGTTAGAAATCCTACCATCTGTTCACTCTGTTCTCAACTGTACATTATTCCCTAACCTCAAAAAACACATCAATATATCTACACTGATGCTTTCTGCACCTCTTCTGGGGCTTCTATCAAAATATTGGCCCCATGTGGCATTAAACTTGCCATTTTGGAATCTGAGAATCCCTGTGTCCCTTAGTGACCTCACAGCATCCAGCCTCAAAATTCACAAATAACACCAGAGAAAGTCGGGGTATACATTGTCCTCTGATGACCTGTGGCACTCCCTACGTGGTTCTCTGGTTGTCCAATACATCCTGCTACCCCACCTCATCTACTTGTTATATTCATGCCATGAAACATTACAGAGATCATGGTGGTATCTGCAAATGCCAACTGAATTACTATGTGTTTTCTAAGAATAGCCCAGGACCATTGCTTAGGACTAGGCCTTACTTGCCTGCTTAAACTTACACTGTGCACAAACTTATAAAAATAGATGTGGGCATTGCCTCTCTTGGTTTCTTTCCCAGCCTTCAAAAGGATTTCATGCCCTGACCGGTTTGACTCAGTGGATAGAGTGTTGGCCTGTGGACTGAAGGGTCCCAGGTTCGATTCCAGTCAAGGGCATGTACCTTGGTTGCGGGCACATCCCCAGTAGGGGGTGTGCTGGAGGCAGCTGATCGATATTTCTCTCATCAATATTTCTACTCTCTATCCCTCTCCTTTCCTCTCTGTAAAAATCAATAAAATATATTTTAAAAAAGGATTTCATCCAACTTCTGAGCCGAAACCGGTTTGACTCAGTGGATAGAGCGTCGGCCTGCGGACTGAAGGGTCCCGGGTTCGATTCTGGTCAGGGGCATGTACCTGGGTTGCGGGCACATCCTCAGTGGGAGGTGTGCAGGAGGCAGCTGATCGATGTTTCTCTCTCATCGATGTTTCTAGCTCTCTATCCCTCTCCCTTCCTCTCTGTGAAATATCAATAAAATATATTTTAAAAAAAAGAATATTATTGAATAATTTTGTAAGCTTTTTCTTGAATGGATTGAAGTCTGTATAGAAAAACTGTCATCGTTAATGTTCTCCCACACATTATGGGAATACCATATATGGCATCCATTTCACAAAAGAAATATACAAGAAATCTCAAAGTTCTACCAGGTTGAATATGATTATGCAGACCTTATTATTCCCAAAATGTAAAAGGAGTAAAAAAAGGTAACAAAGTCTTAAAAAAAATGAAGCTAGTACAAATCTTAAATGAACCAAAACCCTTCCTAGTGCCAAAATAAGCATAGGCATAACTCCCAACAGATAAGTTAGTTTGAGCCTAGATGAAATTGTCATGGGGAAACCTGTGAGACAATTCTCATCCACCTTGATTGACTCCAATGATTTCCCAATGCATGTTCCTAATAATATTGTGAGCAACTGAAAACCCATTATGAGTCGTCTGAAGTGTTATCATTTACAGGTATGTGAAGCATTCCCAGACCCTCCAACCAACTCAGCATCAGCTACTTCTCTGACGGGTCCTGGTTAAGGTCCTCCCAAGAAAGACTTCATTGGATCCACGCTCAAGAGGACTCTCCCAGGTTTTCCTGACCCCCCTACATCGCTGTAAAGTGCCAAGACCTTAAGACTTGGGTACGTGTATCACAACGGCAAGAGTGCCAGCGCCCACAAAGACCCATTGGATCTGTCAGCTCCTCTCTTTAACCAAGCAGACACAGTAGCTAACCAGCAAAGCAGAGTGTAAGCCAAGTGCCTCTGCATGAGATCATCAGCTGATTAACACACAAGAAAAAATAACTAATTTAGACCAGAGTTCTAGCTTTTCTTGAGAAACTGGAATTTGAAGGAGCTATTCTGAGATCTGTGCTCCTAGCAAGTGACTGATAACATTATAGACTGGATTGTTCGCTGAGTTGAGAAACTGAGTTGTAATTGAGTGAAAAATAGACAACGAAATCTTGAAGAATTGCACGTAAGTGCAAGCCAGATTTAACTCTTTCTCTAAGTAGTATTGGTTGGACTGAGAAATTGCTAAACCAAACCTGTGATAGTACTGGTTATTTGGGTATCTCTCTTTGTCATTGTTGTCTCTTACTGTTACATTGCTTTCTGTGTTATCGCTGGAGGCCCAGATGTTCTCAGATAATTCACATTGCCCTGACTGTGGACAACAGTGGTTTCCTAGTTTAGAACTAGGCCACTGGTTGTACCAAACTGAACTTATTGAAAATGAATGTTACCAAGTATTCTTAGACCGTATTAACAGAGCTGATTATTGCCCTGAGTGTTATCCTGATAATCCTGCTAATAGAAGCCTCGTCCTTCCTTGGTCTTTCCCACTTGAATGGGCTCCCCAAAATCTTACCAGGTGGACCTTTGAAAAAGCTTGCCACCCGTTTCTTCTGGGTCCTCCGCTGGTTAGAAAAAGGATACATGACTCTAGACTAGCTGGTTTTAACCCCGCATTACAATTAATCTTGGCCAGAACAGACACAACCTTAAACAAAAAACTTGGCCAAAGCAAATAACTTCTTAAAGAGTCACAATCATGGAGACTCTAGAGGGTTTTGTGCTAGTAACCCAAGGAAGATGGAAAAATGATGCCTTCGAAATCTGATTCAGACTGTCACTACTTCGGGGAACTGCTTAAATTGTTGGGTCTGCTCCCATGGTTTACACCTATTCTGTTCGGCATGAATTTAGTCAGTATTCCAGCCAGCTGTTCATCTGGAACCAGAGTATTTCATGTTCCCAGTGCTTTGGAATTAGCTTACCCCTCCTAAAAAGCTCCACGGTCTAATTACTGACAGGACAAGGCAGTCCTGGAGGAGCCCCCTACTGTGTGTACCATGGTGATATTTCTGGTGATACCTTCTGTGGGAAAGCACCTTCACTGTAGCTGGCTTCTCGGTCAGCGGTCGCCTCACTGGTGGTCTGTGAGGGCCGAAAGGTTGGCAACCGCTGTTCTAGATTATTTCAGTAAAAGAACTAGACATTTTAATAAGAAATTACATTGTTCTAAATTCCACCTCTTCTGATTTTATATATAATTTATTCATATATAATCATTTATTCATAATTGGCTCTATTTGGCCTTAGTGCAGCTTTGATATTATAGTAACTGCTCACCGCCAGAGAAACCACATTCTATTGGGTAACACCTACATAGGTTACATAAAAACATGCAGACATGCCACTGTCTATACTTACTTGGCTCTACATAAACAAAGACTGTCCTGTCTTTGTGGTGACTGAACTTAGAATGTCCTACCAGGAAATGGAAAAGTGCCTGTGTGTGAGATAGGCTGCAAAAGGAGGTATCCAGCTTGACTCCATAATAGTACGAGCAGTCTAAGGGAAGCATCTTAAAGCCAAGACGGTCTTGCTGGGTGTTAGCCACATTCTGGCCTTTACTTGTTCATGAGAAATTTAGAAAAAGCTCTGTTGGAACATCTCAGAGGCCATGGGATAAGTTTAAAATTCCACTTAAGATGCTAGATAATCCAGAGCTTGTGTAGCAACTCAACAATGTTCTCAGGGTCCCGGGTCCTTTCTGTTTTTCCCCTCTGGGATCCTTATCGCATTAGCTTTTGTCTTCTTCGTGTCCTCAGTGATTACAGTGTGGCTTGTTGCTGCTCTGGGCATTTCAGTCCCATTTGGAAACAGGGAGCGAAAGCTTTCTCCTTTGCAGACTCTGTCTTACTTGGAAAGGAAATCTCCCGGAAGTCCCTCACCAATTTCTCCTTACATCTCATTAGAAGGTACTGGTTCAAACAGGAGCCTGGGAAGCCAGGCAAAGGAGAATGGGGCTGGCAGTGCCTGGGCAGGGCACCTTGTCTCCCCTAATGAAATGAGGGCTCTTTTAGGAAGGAAGAAGCGGGGAATGAATGGCTGTTTTTATGCAAGAACTCATGCCTGCCACATGTTGTGAAACCTGAGTTGTTTGTTAGTCTGTATAAAGAATGTACCCCAGGGACCTACCCTGTATCTGCCTTGTGTCTATCTTGGTGGAAGTTCTCTCCTGTTATATTGCTGAATAAACTGTGTGGACTGCTAAACTGAGTGAAGATTAGTAGTTTATCATTATGCCTTTATTAAGAACTCCTTCCGAAAGCTCACTCCAGAAAGTGAACATTTACTTTGAGGTATTGCTTTTGAGGATGGTGTTACGATCAATATTATTGCTCCCTACATTTTTTCAGATACAGACTAAGAAACCCTCTACATTTGTGCAATCCTAATGGTCAGCAAAATAGAGAAGAGGTCTTTTGTTTTAACCAATCTCTCCTTTTAGTAGTAAAGACAAATTAAATAGATTTATACCATTGATTTTTCAAATCAGTACCTGGATGAACTTGTCAAAAATTGCGAATTTCTTGATCTTACAGAAATCTTGACTCCTTAGGTTGCTCACAGGGCCCAGGAATCTGCATTTTATAAATCGTGCCTTAGGAGCCTTGTGTAGGTGCTCTGTGGGCCATACCTGGAGACATAACAATAGCAACATATCCAGGGTGTTCAGTTATCTGGCTTAAAAGATGGGAACAGAGTGCTAATAGTGCTACAAGGTAGTGATAGGTAATTGTACTTTGCTGGTGACATAGAGAGATCTCCCGTCAGACTGAAGGTCACTTGATATTTCAGGTTACAACTCAGTCACATGTTTCTCATAAATTAAAATGGTTGCACCATTGTAGCCCTCCTCACAAACAGTTCTGTATGGTGTCATTATAAGCCATGTGAGTATATGGGCAAAAGAAAGGAATAAAAAATATTTTAATTTTACCTTAAGTAGGATACTTTGCCTTCAGACATGATTACCACATACCAGTTATATGGTTCGCTCAGAAATAACATCATGTGGGAGAGTTCATACATTGAGCAAGGGAGAAAATTTAGAAAGCTTCGTAGCTCTTCAGCTTAGGTCATTTCAGTATGATCATGCTTGGTTTAAAATACTGTAGATCATTCTAGAGTACTCCACTTCAGAGTTATGAACAATGCATTTTAAAGTATAAGTATCTTCCTAAAATTAATTTTCACGACAAATGATCTGGAGAGTTATTCACTGTTTTGGATTATGTGAGCCATATCCATCTCCACTTCTATAATGTGGACAGGTTGATAATACTACGTACACATAATGGTGGCCATTTTAAAAATGACTTTTAAAACTGCCTGTTATTTTATGGCAGACCTAGGAGTGGAAGGTTAATGGAAACATGCCTGGGCAGACGGGGAAGAAAATGTCTCATCAAAAGAAAGCTGTCCTGGTTGTGGATGACTGTTAAGATTTATCTCTAAGTCATAGGAGAAGGAACCCCAGGCAAGCCCAGGCAAAAAAACAAAAAACAAAAACAAAACAAAACAAAACTCTGTGGCATTCAAAGAGTATGTGGCTGTCAGCATGTTAGAGATATCTGTAAAAGTGAGGTGAGTAATACCCCTTCCAGCTCTTCAGGTCCCTCCAGCAGCCCCAAGTTGCCATGGGATCTCAAGAACACAACTTGATAACAGCTTGTTGTAGAGGAAAAATGATGGCCTTGCAGCCAGCTGATCTGGGCTTGTCTTCGAATTCTGACTATTGAATGACCTTGGGCGATTTAACTTCTGTGTCCACTTCATCTGGAAAAGAGAAGGAATAATCATGGTCCATACATCATAAGATTGTTGTGAAGATTACATAAGTTAATACATAAAGTGCTTTGAAGGCTGCCTGGCCCAAAGAACATGCTCAATAAATGTTAGCTGTTGTCGTCGTGTATGTTTTGTTATTTGTCTCCATAGCAGGATTGTAAATTGTTTGAGGAGCATGTTATCTGCTACTTTTCATCTCTAGAGCATAAATGGCATCCTTCATTAAAAGGAGCATTTAAAAATAGAATAATAGATACACACTTATTGGGCCCTGTCATACCTTTGTCATGATGGCATTTATGTCTAAACTACTATCCTGGATTGAAGGATTCTCTTGTGTCCTTCTCAGCTGCTAAACTTCTAGTTTCCCGCTCCTTTTTGAAAGAAACATTTAGCTCTTGGTGTTGCAGGCACCTGTGCTTCCTGATACTTGCCTCTTCCCACTTCCGCAAGTCTCCTCCAAGTCTCTAACCCCTTCCCACCTCCTGCCTGGTCCCCAGGGCCAAACTAGACGTTTTCACAATGGAGTGGAGGTTGGGTGAGGTCCTACTGTTTCCCAGCAGCTTTTCCTTGTTCTGTCTCCTCTCAACTGGTTGTGGCAAAGTGTATGGGAGACTGAATGGTGACTGGACTGTAAGTTCATTGCGTGTGGGCTCAGAGTTACAACCACAGGCCTTTTCTTTCTTTCCCCCACAGAAGCTAATATGTTTTATTACTCATTAAAAAATTATTCATTACATCCAACATGTAGAAAAGTGCAGAAAATAACATTCAGCTGTGTACCCAGATCCCATGAACGTTTGGCCACATTTATCTCTGTTCTTTCTTTTAAAAGATACTTTACAGATACAGTTGCCTCCCGTCCTTGTTCTCAGCCTATTCCTGTCATTCCCTCTGCAGAAGCAAGCACTAAATGGGAGTCGATGTCTATCCTTTCTATTCATGCATTTAATTTTTAATTCTATATCTACTTAAACAATGTACAGAGCAATACAAAGAATTGGGTACTTTCCAATTTTTATTCGTTATAAATTTATACATAAATCTGTACTATGCATCAGCTTGTAGAGTTACCCTTACAACATTTAACTTTGTATGTTGGAGTCAAACTTGCTTGTGTTACTTAAGTCATTCTGTGTACCAGACAGTGAACACCTCCCTGGTGGTCACGGCATTGCCATTGGTACAAGGAGATGAGCACAAAGCGTAGCCACATCTGCGGAGGAAGCAGTGAAGCAAATTTGTGTACCTCTTTTTTTTTTTTTTAAATATATTTTTTATTGATATTTTACAGAGAGGAAGGGAGAGGGACAGAGAGCTAGAAACATCGATGAGAGAGAAACATCGATCAGCTGCCTCCTGCACACCCCCCACTGGGGATGTGCCCGCAACCAAGGTACATGCCCTTGACCGGAATCGAACCCGGGACCCTTCAGTCCGCAGGCCGACGCTCTATGCACTGAGCCAAACCGGTTTCGGCAAATTTGTGTACCTCTTTAGAGAAGTCCCAGGATATCGAAATTAAGGAAAGGCGTTCCTCAACCTGCCATCTGGTGTGTTCTCCATAAATGGAGAATAAAACCTTAGGGTCACAGGGGAGTGGAGATAACTGCCAGCCATGAGCCTAATTTTTACTTAACGTGGAAAAATAAATCACCTCCTCCACAGATGGGACACCGAAAACCAACATTTCGTGATTGAACTTGAAAGAATCTCACTAAATATAAATGTTTGTATGCCATATAGGTACATGGGGTCTCCCTCAGTTTGTTTTTGGGAAAGACCCTTTTAAAGGTATCTTTTTTGGACTTTTTCCCTACAGCTGCAGAACGTCTCCAACATCCCCATTTCCATCAGAACGAGGCTCTGCCTCACTTCCATTCTGCAGTCCAGGGGTTCCTAATGTGCACTCGTCCTAGTATATGGATTGGACACATTCAAAAGATTGACCTGCTTCTGGAATGGTGGCCTCCAGATCTCCCCGATACCCCAGCATGTGACTTCTTGCGAGGCTGTGTCAGGAAGCTCCATGTTTGTGCCACTTCTGACTTGCAGCCTTGAGGGAACACCACTTCAGCCATGAACATGGATGAGGATATATTAGAAAGGGTCCGGATGCAGTGGGCTTCAGGAATGGGGTGTGCCTTGAGACAAGAAAGGTGCATATTGAGCATTTGTGAGATTATAGAAATACCTGTGACGGTTCCTTGGCAGGTTGTTTATTGGCTGTAACCTAGTAATACATTTTGTTTCCAAGTGATACATTTTGAAAGCATTATGTTAAAACTTTTATTGAAGATATTCTACGTGCAACAAAATGCACAGATTTTAAATTTGATGACAATTGATTGTAACCACCACCTCAATAAAGACATGAAGTACTTCCTGGACCCCAAAATGTCTTCTCATGCCCTTTTCCAGTGAGTACTTCTTCCCCCAGGAGCCACTGACCTGTTTTTTTTGTTTGTTTTTTAAAAAATATATTTTATTGATTTTTTTACAGAGAGGAAAGGAGAAGTATAGAGAGTTAGAAACATCGATGAGAGAGAAACATCGAGAAACATCGATTCAGCTGCCTCTTGCACACTCCCTTCTGGGGATGTGCCTGCAACCAAGGTACATGCCCTTGACCGGAATCGAACCTGGGACCCTTCAGTCCGCAGGCCGACGCTCTATCCACTGAGCCAAACTGGTTAGGGCCACTGACCTGTTTTTTATCCCCACAGTTCATACAACAGCACCAGCAGAAAGGAGTCCTGTCCCTAATTCCTCCCTTCCCTTCCAGTTTATAAGTAGCACCACTCTTCATATTAATTTCAATTAAAATGTAGATTGAAAATTATACACCAGGCACTGTGCTAGGCATTTGGGGGTAAAATTAAATATTACAAAATTATGCTGTAAGAAAGATACAAGCTGAGGCCGGTTTGGCTCAGTGGATAGAGCGTTGGCCTGTGGACTGAGGGGTCCCGGGTTTGATTCCGGTCAAGGGCATGTACCTTGGTTGCGGGCACATCTCCAGTGGGAGGTGTGCAGGAAGCAGCTGATCAATGTTTCTAACTCTCTATCCCTCTCCCTTCCTCTCTGTAAAAAAAAAAAAAAAAAAAGAAAGATACAAAGAAGATTAGTTAACTAGCCTCTCAAAACACTTTACAAGGCTCTTTCACATACATTTTTTATTGCGTTAAAGTTGGTATATAACATTACATAAGTTCCAGGTTACAACATTATAATTTGACATCTGTATATACAGCAAAGTAATCACCACCAAAAGTCTCCTTACCATCCTTCACCATACAGTTAACCCCATCCCCCTCTGGTAACTACCAATCTTCCCTGTATCTATGAGTTTTATTCTTTTATTTGTTTTTTTGTGTGTGTTTTTAGATTCCACATATGAGTGAAATCATATGGTATGTGTCTTTGTCTGACTTACTACACTTAGATCTATCCATGTTGTCACAAATGGCAAGATTTCATCCTCTTTTATGGCTGAGTAGTATTCCATAGTATGTATGTACCACATTTTTATCCATTCATCTGCTGATGGACATTCTCTCCTCCGAATTTCAAGGCAGCTGTCTCAGTTTGCAGGTAGCCCCCGTGCATTGTTACTTGTGAAGAATAAGCTTCTGACAGGCAAACTCAGAAATGTATATGGGACAGAAATTGAAGACAAAGGAAATCTGCAATGAGTAATTCATCAGTGACAATTTCTACACTTAGAATGACTTTTTATTTCAGTTTCATAGATATTCTCTTTAAGATTCTGGTCACTTGGTCTTAACTTTTTCATATCCTTTCAGCCACACTGAAATGTACTGGGCGATTATTCAAAGTTAACCATCTGAAGCTTTTTTCTATTTGTAGTCTAGAATATGGAATGTGATCCTGGAGAAAGGCAGAAAACATTTTTATCTTCACTAGAAAAAGTTTCAGAGAGGAAATATTACTCAAACTGAACAGATTTAATAAGTAAAGCTGAAATTGGCATTTCTCCCAGGTATTACTAAAGAGTCATTTAAAAAAATTTTTTTTCAGTTTTATTTTAGTGACTGTACATATGCCTTGTTTCCTGGGTCCACGGGAAGCATGAGTCTGTGGGGACTTGGGACAAGAAGAAAACAAGACGTCTTCACAAGGAAAACCAGACACTAACGAAAAGAACCCCAAGGTCTGAAGAGAGAACACAACCATGGCGGACAGAGGACTTGGGGACCCGCCGGAGGGTAAGGCGGTGTGTGTAGCACTGGGGTTGGTGCTGCAGGAAACCAGGGCTGGGCTGAGGGGAAACATCTGATGACTGAAACCTGCCTGAAGTTCGGAAGTAAAAAGAAGCTAACATCATCGATTAATTTGCTCTGGTTATTCTTATCCTTTCATATGTACTAAATTTTACCAAAATATCAGACCTTAATTATTAGTAAGATGAATGTTTTAGAGACTCCAATCGTTGGAACCTGTAGTATTGGAAAAATGCAATGGCTCTTAAAAAAAAGGTTGTAGACAAATTGCTATTTATTTAAAAAATTAAGATGTTTTTAAAAATTAAGAAAACGGTAAGGTGCTTTATATTTAGAGGGATCTTTTTATTATAGGGAAAGATGAAATTTAAATTCTTCCTACTTATGTATACATAGAGGATATACAAAATAGGCAAACTATGAAGTAGATTTTGCAGAAGAGAAGATGGGCATATTTATTTAAATCTTTTACAAAAGATGTTTTTTAAAAACGTAAAAGTAGAACAGTATAATGAACCCCCATGTACTTAACAGCTAACTTCAACTATTACCTACATAACGCTGAACTTGTGTCCTGCCTTGGAATATTTAAATGTGAAACCAAGACATTACATCGTTTTACTTGTAAAGTTTTTTTCTCTTAAAAATAGATTTTTAAAAACAAAACATAACCAAAATAACATTATCACACCTAAAAAATAAATTGTTTTTCCTTAATATCATCACGTACCCAGTGAGTATTTACATTTACTCAGTTCTCTTAGTAACAGTTGAAGTTTTTTTTCTCTCTTTACAGTGGGGTCACACACTGCATTTGAATGATATACCTTTTGGATTGCTTAATTTTTTAAAATTTTTTTATAGAAAATTTCAAACATATAAAAGTAGAGGAACATATGAAATGAACCCCTTGTAGCCACCGCACAGCTTCATCGGCTGTCAGCATGTGGTTTCATCTGTGCTCCCTCACTTCCCCTTTCCCCCAGGTCATTTAACTGAAGCAAATTGTAGACATATAATTCTAGCTGTAAAGCCTTCAATACTTATCTCTAAGATGAGGACTCTTTTCAAAACATTATTGCAACACCTTTACTCTTGTAAAAGATGAACAAAAATTTCTTAGTATCATCAAATATTTGGCATTCAGACTTTCTAATTATCTCATAAATATTTCTCTAACAACTGATTTCTTTGACACTGGATTAAAACAGTTCACACACTGCATTTGGTTGATCTGTCTCTGAAGTCTCTCTTAATCAATAGGTCACCCCTCCTTTTCTCTTCTTGCCATTTATTTTTATTTCTTTTTAAAAAAATATATTTCTTTATTGATTTCAGAGAGAAAGGGAGAAGGAGAGAGAGATGGAAACATCAATGATGAGAGAGAATCATTGATCGGCTGCCTCCTGCTCGCCCCCCACTGGGGATTGAGCCCTCAACCCAGGCATGTGCCCTTGGCCGGAATCGAACCCGGGACCCTTCAGTCCACAGGCCAACACTCTATCCACCAAGCCAAGCCGGCTAGGGCTATTTTTATTTCTTGCTGGTACTAAAGAAGCAGAGTCTTTTGCCCCTTGGAATGTCCCCCATTCTAGGTTTTACTGATTATATTTCTGAGGCATAATTTTTTAAAAATATATTTTTATTGATTTCAGAGAGGAAGGAAGAGGGAAAGAGAGATAGAAACATCACTGATGAGAGAGAATCACTGATCAACTGCCTCCCACTCGCCCTGCACTGGGGATTGAGCCCACAACTGGGCATATGCCCTTTACCGGAATCGAACCCGGGACCGACACTCTATCCACTGAGCTAAATGGGCTAGGGCATCTGAGGCATAATACATCCCTTCTGTCCCTGTATTTCTTGGAACCTGGTAGTTAGCTTTAGAAACATGATCAGATTCAGTTGTTTTGCAGGAAGACTTCCTAGGTGGTACAGTGTATTTCCTATTGCATTGACTCGGGAAGTTAACGATGTCTGGTTTCCTTCTTTGTGCGATGTTAAGATTGATCAGCTGGTTCAGCAGTTCTCAGCCTGGTCATCCATTATAAAGTTCCTCATTAGCTTTTGGCATAATGGTTTTAGTAACTGCAGTTGACGATTGCCTAGATCCATTATTTCATTAGGGAAGAGGATGCATGTAATACAACCAAAAGTTGGTTCTGTCCTTCAGAATAGTTTTACATTAGTATTATTTGTAAAATTTATTAACACAATAGTACATTTGTTTGTTTTGTCTTACTCTCCGTTAGTGTATGTCAAGAGAAATAATGTTTATGCCTTGTACATAATAAAATCTATATAAATATTACTTATTATTAATCAGGGACCTTGTTAGAATACAAAAAAGGAAAATTTTTTTCAATAAAAATGATAAATTTTTATCTCCACAGACTCTCAAAAGGATTTGGAAAGTGACCCATCAATAAATTCGCAGGCACAGGAGACCACAGTCACAGCAAGTACCACCAAAGAAGCTCAGGTCCTGAGCCCTGCCTCTGGTCTCAACAAGGACCACCAGGAAGTAGAAACAATAGGTTCAGGAAGTGCAGAAACAAGTGATCAATCAGAAAGTCCAGATGAAGCAGGTTATGGGAACTATCCAAAGGATAAAACAGGACTCGAGACCAACCAGAGTTTTCAGGATGGCAAACTAGGGCATCAACTCTCCGCAAAAAGTCTGAGTAAAGAATCCTTGCAACCTGAAAGTCTGGGTGAGGAATCCTTGAATCCTGAAAGTGTGGGTGAGGAATCCTTGCATCCTGAAAGTCTGGGTGAGGAATCCTTGCATCTAGAACCCAGCTGTTGTCCAAGTGAAGAGGTAGGAAGAGCAGATGCACAGTTAGGGAGCAGCTCCGTAGACGTCCCTGAGGAAGCAAGCGACAGACCTGAAGCTTCACAGGAGCCACTTGCCGTAGACCCCCAGGGTGTCGGGGGTCCTGGTCATTCCAGTGCAGGGCCGGAGAGCCAGGGTACACTGAGGAGGCGACTGGTGGAACCAGGTGAGAGAGCCCACTGACTTCTGTCCTGTTCTGTATTGCTTGTCACTGAGCACAGCAGCTCAGGGTCCTTTCCAGAGAACATCTCTTTCCTTGGACCTTGTCCAAGGTCACATACAGAGCTATGACTGAGCTGAGATTAGATGAGGTTTCTTATCTCCTAGACTAGCTCATTCCATTACTGGTACATTAAATAAACTGCATTTTTAAACAATGTTTTCACTTATTTACTGTTTGTATTAATACAGTATGATGGAAAAAAAGGGGGCATGACCTTTTAAGAATTCACCTCTGGCTTTTCTTTATTTCTCATGAGCATGCTTTCACTTACAGTTTTTTTAAATCTTTTATTTTGGGGAAAACTAAATGCTACAAAAATCAAGAGATGGGAAATTGAAAAGCCAACGTCAATGATACAAATACCCTTAAAATGCAGTCGTTTCAGTTTTATAGGACTTTGAGCAAATCAGTTAATTTCTCTATATCTGATTCCCCCCATTTGTATATTAAGGAGAACAAGTATCATATCTTAAGAAGATGTGCTTACAATTTGCTAAGTCTTTCCTGGAACTCAAGGGCCGTGGATTCTGGTTGTGGCCCTCCCACTGGGTGACCTTGGGCAAGTCTCTTAACATCCTGGTACTTCAGTTTCCTGTTTGTAGGATGAGGAAGTTGGACAAGAAGATCTCCAGCTGGCCTCGTCCAGCTCTCACCGTCTGTGACTGTATGTGTGGATTTGTATTTTATAAGCACTCTGAATAGCTCAGTCTGAATGGCTGTTTGTCAGTGGAAAGGAATATAAAAGACAAGACATTCTGTTCGTCAGAGACTTGACTAAAGGCTAGAAATTCATGTTTCCCTCTCTATCAATTACTGATCTCAAATACTGTATGTTTCATTCATTCACTAATCATTAGAAGAGTCTGTAACTTCAGTGAAGGCAAGGACTGCATCTCTCTCATTAATTGTGTTTCTCTGGCACCTGGCACAGAGAAGCAACTGAGGAATATTTGTTAACGGAAGAAATGAATGAGGATTGTATGGACCATTATCTGCCATCAGAATTTCACCAGTATGCAGAAATATTCTTTTAAAATGTAGTTTATTGTGAGAAGCAACTTAATATAATGGAATGAGCTAATCTAGGAGATGAGAAACCTTGTTCTAAGCTCAGTCACGTCCCATTATGTGACTTTGGGCAAAGCCCTTAACATCTTTGGATCTTTTGCCATAATAGGTAAGGGTCGGGGCTGGAGTAGGCGATCGTTAAAGATCCTTTGGTCCTTAAATTCTGTGATATGATATTTAAAACGTCTTTTTTTTTGGGGGGGGGGGGTGTGATATGACTACATGAACTGTCTTTTGCAGGTGAAGGTGATTCTACTATTTTATGTTAATACAGTATGACACTTGTTGTTTTTCCAGTAAGGGTTGTGGGCAATACTCAACTTTCACTGTGGGATGAAGTACCTGGCTGGAGCCCAGCACACATCCACACTCTAGCGTGACTTAGCTTACAGTGCTGCAAAATACTGCCCTCTGTTTACCCACACATTTTAAGATTGGCGTCTCACCCCACAACTACATTTTTATATAGTCGATTAATATTCTTAACCTTGTATTCCCTGCTTTTTAAACATACCTCCTTCACTAAGAGTTTCAGGCTTGCTTTTGTAAGCTGTTTTGCAACTACAGTAACCTCTCCCGACTCCAAACTTAGAGCCTCTGTTGTTTGTATACTTGGGGGCCCTGAGGAGCCATGTGAGACTCGAACGCTGGAATTCCAACATCACTGTCCTGAGATGTTGAGCCTTGTGTACAGCTGACATTACTTAAATCACTTGTTAATTTTGTATGTTGTTGGTTGAATCACATAGATAGGTTTGCCTGCAATATTAGGATACTTGCTGCTTTGTCGTTGATGTAAGGGCCAGTGAGGAATTGTGAATGTAGCAACAGTACCCTTCAATGAATTTCATGGCACTACATTTCATTCTGCTAAGTAGAATAAAAATAATAGTGAACCTTAAGGAAAAGACAGGAAAAAAGCCTTATATAATGGAAAATTTTACAAAGTATAGAAATCCGCTCAGTCCAATAATTCTTTGGTTTGGTTAGAGGTGTAAAGGTATACACACTCTCATTACTGTACTGCCTAGAAATAATGTTCTTTTTTCCCCCAGAAGCTGAAAGTCATCAACAGGAAATACAAACATTAGAAGAAAATAAAGAGGATGCACAGGACGCCATAAGAAAGAGCAATAAAAAGGATTTTTGGAGCTATGGTGAGAACAAAGCTGGTACAGTGTCGATTCACATTCAGAAATCCTCAGAGAGAAAACATAGAAAATGTGCAGATTTAAACAGTTTGATCATGTGTTTAAAAATGTTTGATAGTAGGTAATGGGAAAATAGAGCAGTAGAGTTTTAGGGTTTCTCCTTTAGGGGTGCTTGCTGGCTGCTAGTTTGCCACTCTTAACAAAATGGGAATTCCCACAGGAGGAAAGACATTTCATAAACAAGAAACTTCAACTGCCTTTTCAGTTAGAGAATATTAACCTCGCAAGGGGCATTTTTACATTTTGACCCTTAAAAATAAAAGGCATGTTACAGGTGATAAGTATTTTGAGAAGGTAGAATATCCTGATAGTTCATTTCTACATCATATCTTTATATTATATTGTAGCAACATATTATAGCAACAAATACAGAAACTTAGCTTTTACCTTCTAACAAAGATATTGCATCTTCAAATAATTAAGTCTAAGAAATCAGAAAAAAAAAAGTGTATCTGGGAGATTTTAAAAGTAGAAAGTTTAAAGGATTTTGGCAAAAGAAACTCACTACAACCCATAAAAATCGAACAGTATCTCTACCTCATTTCAGTTTACCAGGGGTTTTGTTTCTGACACGTTCTCTCATTTCGTTGTTTATCTTTTTCATTGTCTGACAGGCCCCATCATTCTTTGCTTCCTGGTGACTCTTGTTTTGCTAAGCTCTGCTCAAAGCTACTATTCCTCTCCAGCACAGCAAGTGCCCAGAAACCCAGCGCTGGAAGCCTTCCTGGCTCAGTTCAGCCAGCTGAAGGACACATTTCCGGGCCAGAGCGCTTTCCTGTGGCAGAGAGGACGCAAGTTTCTCCAGAAGCACCTCAATGCTTCACACCCCACCGAGCCGGCCACCATCATATTCACAGCCGCTCGAGAGGGAAGAGAGACCCTGCGGTGCCTCAGCCACCGCGTGGCGGATGCCTACACCTCTTCCCAGAAAGTCTCTGCCATTCAGATCGACGGGGCTGGGAGAGCCTTGCAGGACAGTGACACAGTCAAGCTGTTGGTGGACATGGAACTGAGCTCCGGATTCGAGGATGGCAAGAAGGCGGCCGTGGTGCACCGCTTCGAGTCCCTCCCTGCAGGCTCCACCTTGATCTTCTACAAGTACTGCGACCACGAGAACGCGGCCTTCAAGGACGTGGCCCTCGTCCTGACCGTCCTGCTAGAGGAGGACACCTTAGCCGCAAGTGTGGGCCCCAGGGAAACGGAAGAGAAAGTGAGAGATTTACTCTGGGCCCGGTTTACCAACGCGAACACTCCCAGCTCCTTCAACCACATGGACTCGGACAAGCTGAGCGGGCTGTGGAGCCGCATTTCTCACCTGGTGCTGCCCGTCCAGCCCGTGAGGGCCATCGAGGAGCAGGGGTGCCGGCTCTGAGCCTCACGGGCAGCTGGCTGTGGGAGTTAGGGGTTTATTAAAGGCAGTTTAAAGGCCTTCCCTGTCTGTGGAAGGAATGTGAGGAAATCGCCTGAAAAGTACAAGTGAGCTTATTTTAGAAAAAAATCTTTTATTTTTTACTTTTGGTAAAATTTTTCTAATCTAAGCTTGACAAAGCTAAAAGCTGACCTGACTTTTTTTCTTTGCTTTTCAAACAAATCAGGTTTCAAATAGATAACAGGTATGGTATATATAACGGGATTTTTTAAAATCTAAAAATATAGCAGAAGAATTGCACAGGAAAATAATTTTCTCAGAGTAACTACAGAGTGATTTTTGTTTTCTTGAGACTCTAAAACCCCTTTAGGATAGTGTTTGGACTAAAGCAATTATAGTTATGAAGCAAGGATAATTTAAACAAATTTATATCATGTTAAAGATTTTAAAAACTTACTTTAATAGCTTTATTGTGGAATTACATTTTATAGTAATTTGCACTGCTGAATAGTATGAAAAAAGGAAATTTGTATTCAAATATCTAACTACTATATGTAAGGCACTGTGGTTTTTTTTCTTTTCATGAGCTGAAGTAAAAGCAGTTATACTCAAGAAATGTTCTTAAAAATTGCAAACAATGGGGAATTGTTTATAATCATTGGGAATGAAGAAATTCTAATTGGCTGTATCTTTACTTAAGCTTTTAAAAATTAGAGCAATGATTTTATGCTGTGTCTGCTGCCCCTCCCCCCCGCCTGCCCCAGGATTACAGCAGTTCTGTTTTGACTTTTTTATTGGGATTCTTCATAAGATTTAATTGGAACAGAGAGTTCCACTGATAATGGAGTTTGAAAACCACAATTAAGTAAGGAAACATCTTAGAAGATAGTAAATGCATAGAAAAAAATGAATGTATTAAAATTCCTGAGTACGAAGAGGACAAAATATAGGTTTCTTGTATAGACATGCTTTTTATGAAAGTTAAAGACCTATCAATGAACAGCAGACTGTTTAAAGTAACATTTACTAGCATATTTCTGATGCTTTTGTTAATTTCTGTTAATCATCATTTCTGTCTCCCCTGAATAGAATTTTACAATTGTCTACAGTATGTGTGTCCTTTAAGAAGAGAAGATTTTAAATGAATAGAATTTATATAGGTACATTAGCATAACTTGACCATACTGCTTACTTGTTAAGCAGTGATAGAACGTTTTATAATGCACCTCATTTCTTTATCTGCTAGTTAGAAGTGCCATTAGGTTAACAGTTAGAGAAATGCAAGAGGTGTGTATGTAGTGAGAGGAAGAAAACATGGTGGATAGTTTCTAAGAGGTTCTAATGGTCAATATTAATTCTCGGGCCATGTTCTGTGATTGTAGAAAGATTGAGACAGTATTTATGGAGACGGGAGTTTTTTGTTTTGCATTTCAGCTCTGAAAGCAGAACTCTAGTAAATGACTTTGACCTAAGGAATGGTGTCCCATGACACAGCCGTCCTATCCCAGGTTCCTGGGGCATTTCAGCTACTGGAATGTTTCAACCAGGTTTTGGCCTCTCTGTTGCTATGAGAGCAGAGAAGTCATGGGGTTAAAGTATGGAAGGAGTGTGAAAACAGTAGGAAGATATAGGTATGTTTCTTAATACCTAAAAGTCAACCATAAAGACATGGGGGAGAAACTATTTGAAAATACCTGTCTCAGGAAACATGGATAAATCTATTCTAACCAAGGCCTACCTGTGCTCAGTTGAGGTAGACGCATACCTAAAGGAACTATTTTCATTTGGGACTTTATGAGGGAATCTTCCAACAGAGTTGAGGCACGCCCTGCCTGAATAAAATGTTAAAGCAAAGTGAATATAGTATCAATCCAATATCCACTCAGAGGAAAGTGAAGAGGGGTCTATATGCCATATTCACATTTTTTTCTGTATTTCTGGAGCTCAGATGCTAGCATTACAACCCATAAACCAATGGTGCCTTGTAGAACTGTGACGCTGGCCAGCTGACCTGGGCTCCCTCAGGTCTATGAAGAACCAGTGTGAAGTGTGCATGTCTAATACATCAGTGACTCACATCACAGTTGAAACAAGATTCTTTTTTCTGCACTCAGTTGAATATGGTTTTTCATCATTTCCTTCAGATATAATTTAGAAAAGAAAATTTCAAAGTCACAACTTCTTTTTGCTGTTTAGCCTTTGTTAAAAAACAAAACAAAACACTCTTCCTTCCACATATAAGTGCAATCAACTGAAACTTGTCAGTTTTCTGTCTATTACTTCAGAAATCATTTTAAAAAGAAGCAGTATATTAACTCTGGGTCTTTGAAAAGAATGATTATTTTTAAAGCATAAAACTTTATATTTTTAAATGAACAAATAAAATTTATTATCTAATAGACGCTTAGGTTAATTTCTACTCGATTGTTTCTATTTTTTTACATTTTTCAAGTTTCCAAATTTTCTTTTGTGTCTAGTAGTTCATCTGTCATTACTATAATAGATATTTTGCTTATTTGACTTAGAACAATGACTTGTGGGCCCATGACACCGTACATAATACCCAAACATCACCATTTAATTACCATCACAGAACAAATCTCATTACATTGTATTTGAACAGAAATCACTTTTTTTTGTCTTTTTTTAATTTTTATTTATTTATTTTTTTAATTGTTTGAAATCACTTTTTGATTGACACCAGAATTCTAGGAGCAACTGGTGGACTTTAGTTTTTCCCCCCTGTGGGATAGTTTGTAAGGGTTGGCAGAGAAATTCCGGGCGGCGGGTGGGGGGATCACTAAAGGTAGTAATGACATTGTTTCTGTTTTTTTAAATCAATAAAATAATTTAACTGTGTTTCATTTGAAAGCCTCTAAGCTTTTGGTGGTAAGGCTCAGATGCCCGTGGCCCACCATCCCCCAGCTAAGGGCCCCACTGAACAGTGCTAGCTGCTGAGGTGGCTTTGACCCTTTCAGTTTTTAACTGTTTGATTTATATTTTTATCTGTTAAAGACAGGCAGTACAATGAGCACGGACATTAAGAAATAACCAACAAATACAGCATGTGAAAGTGATAATTCAGCAACGTGAATTTCACCAGGACCGAATTGGCATATCTCTGACCAAAATTTTTATGCAGCATATACAGGTGTTGAGCACTTCAAGAACTAATGTTAACATGGAAATCTAATAATTATTCCTGATTAGGGTTATCATTTGATGGGAATAAAGCTTATATCCATGCAGCTTATTTCAAATAGCAATATGAAAACTATCACTTGAAAATAAAACTATAAAAATAAAACAGTACATCTTTGTAAAGTGCTCTCAATATATCATTTTATAAAAGCAGTTTTTAATCTGTTTTTCAAGTTGAATATGTAAACATCAGTATTCATTTTCATATTTGGTTTACGAATCTGAGTATTCATTTAGAAATTTGTTGAAAAGTCATAATGTGTTTTTTTTTTCATAATTAAAGTATCTTGAACACTGCATCACTGTTGATATGTGTCTTTATATATGTATTTTGATTATTATTGATTACAAATACCTTAATCATAATCCATGGAAATACAAAAAGATTATTTTAAAATTTTTCTAAAGGTGTCCATGAAATTATCAAATATTGAGCCTAAGAGTCACATACTTGTGGATAATATATTTGCAAAAGAGGTGTTATCAATTCTAGACAGAGCTAAATTAAGATATCCGTGTAAAACAGTGTCTCCAGATGACGTCATTCCTATTTGTTCACAGTGTAGGTGTCAGGTTGTGGTCTAAATTTGCCTCAGTGACACTGAGACTGGGCTCTTGAAACTCGTTTCTAATAAACTGCCCTGTCACAACGAGGCTTCTCTACCTGTTTTTAAAAATACATATGTAAACTAAGGAAGAGCCTAAGCACATGACCAGCATCCTCTAATCTGCAAACGATCTGTAAAGGTAAGTAAGTGATTTGGTTTTCAGTGACTTCCCTTCCAGTACTACCTGCAATAAGTATCTAGTTCAGCTTGTTCTGTCTTTAAAAAATCCAGAGATCGGTTCCTGTCCTGGGAAATGATCGCCCACTTTCCTCATTGGGGCTCATAAACTAAATTTGCTGTTGGCTAAGAGCACTTACCTGAATGAAAAAGAGTGCTTTGGACTTGGGAAGCAGCAGGCCGAGTAACGTCAAGGCAGGGTAGAGCTAGCAAGACCTCAGGCACAGCGATCTCCATCTTCCTTTCCCCGAGACCACACTGGGCCGCAGCCTCATCAGCACCAAGCTTAGGCAGCTGCTCCTCGCTGATCACATGACACGAGATGTAAACCTATTCGCCACCCTTGCACCAAATAAAGAAGAGCACGTTGACTTTCAAACACAACTGCCTTTTGCTTTTTTTCTGTTTTTTCTGTTTAACAAAAAAGAATGGGCTTTGCCAGTGTTCGTGTCAAGGGTCTTGGTGTTCCCCTTCATCCCTCGCTGTGACCGCTTTTGCATTTGTTTCTTATGGATGTTGAAGAACGTGCCTTATTCAAATCAGTCGTCTGGTTTTACCAAAAATAAAGTTCCTTCCTTTTTCACAGTTGACTGATTCTTGAATTATATCTCCAAAAATAGCAGGTTTATAGAGATGGGCACGTGGTCATCAATGGAAGGAAAGAAGATTGCCCTCAATTGGCAAATTCAAAAACCGAAGAACCCTGTGTGGAGTGGTGACCTCGTGGCCAGGTGAAGGATGCGGGGCACCTGCGCCTGGAATCTGCTGCTCTCATTGGGCTTCGCCGCTGCTCGGCCTACTTAACGGGGCTGTTTGGTTTTGGAGTTGTGAGCTGGAGCTTGGGAATGGCTCCGAACCTGGGGTGTGCTGATAGAAAACGTGTTCAGTTGTGTGTGGGGAGTGGGAGAATCCAGACAGTGCGGACAGTTTCTGCCTTGGACTGCTGCCGAAGGAGAATCAGAGCAGAAGCACTGCAATACCCATCTCAGCCCCTTCCCCCATTCTCCTGGCTTCCTACCCCCACTATTCTGTCCTCAACCAAAACAACAACCTACTGACATAGGCACAGAATAGCTTCCTACCACACCTGAATTTGATTTTGAAAACCTGGTTTAGTGTTTGCAGTTTAGAATAATAGGCCTTTGTGTTTGGAGGAAGAATTCAGGGGATGCTGTCAGGAGGGTCAGGCCTCTGCTTTGATTTTAGGATGTTTAGTTAGACCCCGAACACACATCCTCTCAGGAGAGCAGTCCGTCGTTAGGAATAAGGATGCAATTCCCACTGGGTAGGAAACCTCTGGCCCAAGGGAAAACCCAGCCCAGGAGGATACCTGGGTACCAGGACGGGCTGGAGTGCAGCGGGAGTGCACGTACCTGCAGGCCAGCACAGAAGCTCCGTGTTCCTCCAGGTGGTCAGGTGCCTGTGGGCAGAGCCAGGGAGCCTTGTCCTCTTCTGGGGAGACCTGGAGGGAAGGCGATCTCGGGTGCCCCGTGTGAGCCAGCCACAAAGCCTCTGGCCACTAGCTCCTGTGAAGATCCAAACTGTCCTGCCCACTGCGGGAGAGGGCTGCGTCACCACCCCCCAACTCCTAGCTGTGTTTTGGGCTCCTTGCTGGTGGTGGTATGTGTGTGTAGAACAGGGGTGAGGGGTGGGGTGGTTGATGACGGGAAACACAGGAAGGGTGGGAGCCAAGTGCTGCCCTTGGGGCCTGGGCACATCCTCCCCCAGGGACCAGCCACCCTTGGAAGAGGACCCCCTGGGGAAGTAGCTCACCTGAGATGGTGGGGGTCTTCTGGAGAGGGCGCTGGACTGCGCAGCCAGGCTGCCCACTCAGCTGCAGTCAGGGCTCTGGATGGCCTGGGGTGGGGAGAGCGTCTCGCTCTCTCTCACACACACACTCCCGGACACACATGCAGACCGACATTCCGTGCCCCCGCCCCCCCCACCCCCGCCGCCCCCTTCCCTGAATGTCCCTCTTGCACACAAAGCTGTTTCCTGGTTCCCTGGCCCTCACCCCCACTGCTCCTCCCTCTGCCGGGGGTCAGAGCTGAGGGTCTGGTCCTCAAAGTCTCTTCTCACCCTGAGGAGCCCCATCCTTGGCAGGCAGGACTGCATCTACCTCAGGGAGCAGCAGCTAGCTACACCGCAAGTCCCCTTTCCCACAGCAACACATCTCCCTGGACACAGCTGGGACTGAGGCAATGGGGTGGGGATGGCAGGACACATGGGGGGGGGGGAGGGGCGGGGAGAAGGAGGGAGCCAAACTCGCTAGCGTGGAAGCAGGAGGGGAAAGGAAGCTGGTAGTCGACCTTACATCCATGCCCAGCTCCCCCGGTGAAGAACGGAGGACCCTGTGGGATTTCTGTTTCAAATGCCTCATTTATTGACATTCACTTGGTTGTGACTCCAAGTTATCGAAGACGCAGGAGAAGTCTGCAGCAGGAGCAGTGGTGGAGAGAGGGTGGCAGGAGGACGGGGTGTTCCCAGCCTCTCCTCTGCCTGTTTAGGGTGCAGTTTGGAAAGTGTCCAGATAGTGTCCCATCACTAAAAAGTGCAGTGCAGTTGAATGGGCTGAGCTTCTCCTTGCACAGGTGAGGCCCTGGCGGCTACAGGGAGGCAGGCGGGCTACATGGGGCTGTATGTGGGGGAGCCGGCGCCCACCATCTCTCCAATGCCTCCAAACACATTTTCATTTGTGGGGTGACAGGATTTAGGCTGGGAAAGCTAAGGAGACAGGACTGCACACGATGGTTCTCACTTGGGGACCCTAATAGATCAGGGGTCAGAAGCAGGTGACCATTGACCAGGTTGTCTTGATTTCTGCAAAGGCAAGAGGTAAGATGACACTTTTTTTTGCGGGGGAGGAGGGACAGCCCTTGCTCAGGGTGATTGGCTGTGGAATTCCAGGGCAGCAAGGCCCTGGGCTGGTGGTCAGGATGCGGCCAGGGCTGCCAGGCCCAGCTACCCATGTCAAGGGGGTGCACTTGACCCGGTCAGGGCTGGCGGTGGCGTGGGGTATGTTAAAGCTGCTGTCCTAAGCTGGTCCCTCTTGACTCAGAGACAGGTCTCATTACACCCACCTAGGGCTGCCTCCTGGTCTAAGAGAAATGGTACCATTTGAGGTCACTCATGGGAGAGTCAAACGTGTGCTTTTCACATACATTTCCAATTGCTTTGCCTGCTAACCCCATGTCTGACTGTGGTCTTTCACCCCTTAGCACGCGTCCCTGCACACAGGATCAGGCAGCTGGCAAGTGTGTCCAGCTCCTGCCAGGACCGGGGCGAGAGAGCGTGGCTGGCTGGCAGACCTTTGCAGGCAGTCCTCAAAGGGCCCTTGGAGTCCATCTGGGCAAGTCTCAGTCCCCTGGAGGAAATGGGGTCTCAGAGAAGATAAGTGACTGGTTCTGGAGCTAATGAGTGACCAAAGTGTGGCTCGACCGAGGTCCTCTGGTTCTCAACCCAGTGAGCCTTACAGATTGAGATGCAGGGTGCCCCGAGCCTGAACGGTGATGCAAAGGTGTGGTGAATCCCCCCCATGCTGCACCCCTCTCCTGGCCGCACCCCGCCCTTTCTCCAATACAAAATCAGTATTTCAGCAGAGGGGCCAGCTCCTTTCCTGCCCCACCCTCTGCAGCATTCAGTGATTCTGGATGGGTGGGGGTTAGTTATGCCCTTAAGAGGGGTGCAGCCACTCCTTACTACAGAGGCAACTAGAAAACTCATCGGATGCACTCACTCAAATGGTGTAAGGCCAAGGCTGAGTTAGAAGTGGGAAGTGGGAGTTGGACTTGGGTGAGAGTGAGACAGCCATGAGAAGGCCCTCACCCAGAGAGTGGGGGTCAGAGTCAGGCAGCGGAGGGAGGGCAGCAAGCAGAATCCAATCGCTACGTCAGAGCCCTCTGGTCCTCAGGCGCTGTCCCTGGTGGAACCAGCGGTCTGGCCCTGCAGCGTCGCGGCTGAATGACAGAGTAGAGGGGCTTACAGGGCAGCAGCATGCCATGGGAGGCGCCCGGCCTCTTCCTGTAGCAGCCACCTCACTGCAGTGGCACTGGTCACCTTTAGCACCCGCTGCCCATGCTGTCTGCGGGTCAGACTTTCCCTCCTAGTTGCTACATCCGAGACCCTCCCACTCTGCAGCTCCTGGGCGCAGCAAAGCCCGGTGTTGGTGGTGACAGGTGTGTGCACACCCCAGAGAATGCACACGCCCTCGCGGGGCTGTACCCTCTCGGTGTGGGGGACCACAGCCCCAGAGACCGTCAGCAGGACCTCACTGGCTAAGCTACTCGAACTCTAGTAACAACTCTTAAAAAAGGTTCTCAGCGGGGCAGCTGGTTCCCGAAGCAAAGAAAGGATGTGGGGCGGGCAGGAGTGGGGGACAAGGTTAGACAGCCGCTCTTTGGTGCATTCCTCACAACAACCCGATGCCTTTAAAGCCAACTCAACATGGTCCACAAGGAAGGGTGCAGTCACAGCTGTGCTGTGGTCAGGAATCAGCATCTGTATTTGAGCAGTTACAGGCTTTGCAGTCTCTATGACAACCGAAAAGACAAAACTAAATTGTGAACTGGCTTTTGGATTTGTTTTAGCAAGTCCTGAAGCGGTCCCTTTAACACCACCCTCTTCCTTCTCAAATTCTGCGGTTTTACTGTGCCCTGGCCCCTGCCCTGTGTCCCCCTTCTTCTTTCACCCCCCAAGGATGCTGGAGGCCTCCAGGCCTTTGCACAGCTTTCCTTCCTCTCACAAGACTGGCCAAGCCAGGGGTGGGGGTGGGGCACGAGAGGGCCTGGGGGTGCTGGAGGTGGCCCGAGGCCGGCACAGCTGCCATCAAAGCACCCAATGGCTTCAATCCTGGGGAACCTCCCACGGCGGGGCAAGGAAAGCCAAGGAAACAGACAGTCCTGTGGGGCGTTGGGAGGCAGCCGTGGGCCCAGTGCCCCTGACGGAGCAGCCTGTTGGTGTGTGTGGGGGGGTCCGGGGTGAGAGGGGTTACACTTCTGTACTAATAGCCCTTGGATTAGTGAAAGCCTCACGCCCAGAGCCTGGCCACGTCACCGGGTAACTCTGGGGTGCTGCCAACTGGAGGGACGGGAATCCCCCCTCCTTGTAATATGTGGGAGCGAAGGAGAACCTCTCGCTTCCGCCCCCATTGGGCACCATGTCGGCTGTCTGTATGTAAAAGGGGGAGCTGTATGGGGAGCAGGTGGCGCAGTGGCCGGCTGCCACCCCACCCGGCTGGCCGCAGGGCTCACTGGTGATGGGCGCCACGCTGCCTCTGCCGTCCAGGGCTTGGGCGCTGCAGGCATTGCAGGGGGGGCCTCTGGAGGGTGTGGGCAGGTCGTGCTCCTCCTCCTCCTCCTCTGCATCCTCCTCTCCGCTCTTCTTGCAGCAGTAATACTGAGGGGAGAGGCGGAGGGCCCCTCTGAGTGGCACAGGCAACCACGCCCCTGCTCCACTGTTGATCAACTCAACCCGAGACCACCTTCCACAGGTACAGATTCCCAGCCTTGCAAAACTTTCCCTTTTCCTTCCCCGACTCCCTAGTGTATTAACTCCAGGCCGTGGCTGGGGAGGCAGGGCGACAGAGGGAGGGACATACAATCACACTGAGGACAGGGCTGGGGCGGCTGGCAGCAGCTGTCAGAGTCCCCCCAGATGGCGCCCTTCCCACCACTCAGTCCCGGGGAGACAGCACAGTGAGCTCTCTGGGTGCTCCCTTCTGACCGCCCTCCAACTCCCAGCCCCCTTGACTTGTGCTTCCCACAGCCCACAGCTCTGGGCCTTGTCACCCTGAAGTGGGCTCCAGGGTCGGCCTCCATAATGGGAAGTGGTTTGCTGGTGGCGTCTGGCTGGGCCCGGAACTGACCTGGAGCCTACAGTAGCACAGGACGGCGATGATGGAGAGGAGGATGACCGCAGCTAGGATTCCGCCAGTGATCACAACTGTTCCCGCTGTCATCCGCCCGATGCCCCATCCAACTCTGCGGAGAGATGGGTGGGCAGGTGAGGGAGCCGCCGTGAGCTGGGAGCCTCCGGGAACTTCCTGCACAGCTGGAGCCAGGAAGGCCCCACCCCCTGAGCCCGGGGACACCTGAGGCTTCCTGAAGACGGGGCGACAGCCTCACACAGGGGCTTACAGCTGAGGGAGGATAGAGAGGAGGCCGAATGCTCACTGAGGCATAATTCTGCTTCCTGTTTCTACCCAGTTTCAATCTCCTTTAATTCTCTTTTCCTTCTCCTATCTCCCGTCCTCACACCCTCTTAAACTTAAACTACACCCCTCCCCCACCCTATGGTCCAAGACACAAAGGAAAATAGCTTCTGTTCGCAGTGCCCTAAGCACTCCCCTGGTTATCTCAGTTAATCCTCCACGCAATCTTTGGGCTAGTTCTTTTTTGGTTTTTGTTTTACTTCTCCTCATCCGAGGATATTTTTCCATTGACTCTTAGGGAGAGTGGAAGAGAGAGGGAAAGACAGAGAGGAACTTCAGTGTGAGAGAACCACGTTGTTTGGCTGCCTCCTGCATGCCCGACCAGGGCCCAGCCCAGGGAGGAGCCGCAACTAACCTTGATCAGAATGGAACCCTTTGGTCCATAGGCCGACGCTCTATCCACTGAGCCAAAACTGCTAGGGCTGGGCTAGTTCTTAATTATCCCTATTTCACAGGTGATGAACCAGGCTTTGATTTAGCTGAGATCCCACCCAGCATGGTTCACCCCAATGGCTATTCTCTCAATCACTGCCCTCCAGAGTCCAGACACCAGTGGTCTCTGAGCCCTTGATCCAGGTGGAGAGGACAGGGTCTGAATCTCAAAAATTCTCCCCAATTCTGCCCTGGCTCAAACCCACACTCCTTTTGGGGGGAATCTCTCCTCTTCCCAACTCTGTGGAAAACAAGGGCAGATGAGCCTAGAGGAAGCAGGTAGGTGGCCTTCTGGCTCCGGGAAGGTTGTGGCAAGGCTGGGGAGACGGTCCTGGCTAATGTGGGTTCACAGAACAGAGGCCAGCTCGATGCGAGGCTGTCTGGCCTCAGGCCGACTCCCCTTGCAGGACACTGAATGGGATTTCCAAGTCCCGGGTTCATGGGGACCAAGATTGGTTTTGCCAACAGGGCAGGAGGGTGGGAGGAGCCTTGGCATCTTGAGGATGGAAGAATGACTGTGAGCACTTACGTTCAGTAAGGGAACGGTGACCTGCAAGACAATAAAAGGGACAGAGATGTTGGAAGCAGAGTGTTACCCCTGAAGAAGGTCCCACAGGTTAGACTGGTCCCTGAGCTCCACCTCACCTCCTCCTGCTTCCCTCACTGTGTGCTCCATCGACAGGAAGCCTACAGGTCCCAAGGCTGGGTCTCCAGCTCTGTCTCCTACTGCCAGTGGACAGACATCTTGCTTGGATGTCCCACCGGCAGCTCGAACTCAGGCTAAGTGATCACCCGCTCTCCACATGGGTCCCCGCTCCGACCTCTGTCTGTTAGGGTTCCCCAGAGCTGCTATGAAGGCCCTTGCAGGTTGTTCATTACTCAAAGGGCAAGTGGGGGTGGGGCCTCACATTGCATTCTGCTCAAGAAGCCACGCACCACCGTGCTGTGTTCAGGTGGAGGAAGGAGCACCTTTTCTTCACCCAAAGACACCATCTGCTCCTCACCATGTGCTCCTGGAGCACAGCATGTACCCCAGCCCTACTTCTAATTCACTCAACCTGCTCACAGTGAGGGCTCTGGACCACCTGGGAGCCAGTTAGAAACGCAGCATCTCAGGCCCCACCCCAGGCCTAATGAGGCAGAATCTGCATTGTAACAAGGTCCCAGATGGTTAATTTGCATAGTAGAGTTTGACAAGGCTTCAGCATGTTCCCCTAGTTGCCCAGACGTTCAAATCCTCAAATTCTTCTAAGGCTCCCCTAGTCTTCTGTTGTTCATCAGTGAAGACGCTTTGCATGTCATGCCTGCCCCGGTGCAATGGCTTCCTGATCGATTTCACTAGTTTGTCTCTGAGCAGCCACCCACACTTTAGCCTTTCATCATGCCCCAATGCCCTTCTCTTCCTCCAGAGCCTTCCCAGCATCACACTGCCTGCAGGGTACGCTTACCTGGGCAGGAACTTTTAGACCAAACTTCAAAAGCTTTGTCCTGCCCCACATCCCTGCATGCTCACCACCAATTCATGTTCCCCCTTCTCCCCCCGCAGGGTCCCCCTACACGAATCCTCTGCCCATCAGGCAGGCCTCATTCTTAAGAAGCTTAAAGCCTGGGATGAAATGACACTTAGTAGCTTCCAATATGGTGTTTACAGCCTAGTGGTGAAAAGACACTGAATGTGCCTTATGATCTGGTGTAAGACACACAAGAAGAGACACACAGACCAAGGGCGGGGGAACACAGAGGAGGGGCCCCTAAGTATCGGGGAAAGGTTACAAGGAAGGTGTAAGCATGAGCAGAATCCTAAAAGCTGAGAAGCTTGTCCAGTAGACATGGTGGAGAGGGCATGAGGTGCTCCAGGACCTGGAAGGAACCTGGAAGGGCCTGGACGGGGGCGGGGGGAGGCACGAAGCTGGACAGGCTGTAAGCCAGGCAAGGGATTTAACTCTCGGAGATGATCAGGTTCCCAAAGGGCTTTCGGGAGGGGAGTGCATGACCTCACTTTCTCCGTCTATTTAAGTCCTGCCCATATTTGGAGGCTCCAGGAAGCCTCCCTGACTGCCCCACCGCGATGCTCTCTCTTTCTGTGCTCTTCACAATGCCTTTCCGTGTGTCACGTTTCAAACCCTGACTTGGTAGGACGCTTGTCAACATCCATGTGCGAACATCTTGACTCCTCTACTAAATTATGAGTCCTTTGGGATTAGGAGTTGTGCTTTATATTGCTCTGTATCTCCCTGCAGCATTATACACAGCAACTCATCTGGTATAGTATTTCTGGCAGTTATGACTCTGATCCACCACCAGGGGGCAGCAAGTTGCATGTCTCAGCTCACATCCTATATGCAGATGTGGTTCAAGACAAGTGTGACTTTGTCCAGGTGACATGGTGGGCTATGCTTCAAGGGTCCAATGGACATTTGATATGGGATGAAGCTCAGCCTAGGGAGGATTTATGTACCTTCACATTTATGTACCACTGAGGGCTGCTTAAGAGACACAGGCCCATGGAGTGAACTGAAGTTGGGGGAGGCAGCAGTGACCACTCTGCTGAAAGTTCTGGCCTAGTCCCCTGGGGTGTGCCCAGCCCATTAGGAGACAGGGGATTGTGATGCCTTATGAGAACAGTGCCCTCCCTCCTGCCCTCCATGCCTGGTCTCCCTTCTTTCAGTACCTTGAAGGCTGTAGAGCAGAAATGGCCCAGAAATGGTTGGGGGTGGAAGGGAGAAGAAGGCAATGAAAGCAGTCATGGGTATGAAAGCCCATTCAAGACCCAATTTTACCACTTACCAGCCACCCCAGCTTGGAAACTGATCACCTTTCTCACTTGTAAAAGAGAAATTAACCAAAAACTCAGTTTACAGGTATGATTCTGAGCAAAAAGTAAGATTCATGTCTGCAAGGGCCCCTTGTAAACTAAAAGATCCTTAGTTGTGGGAGAAAGAAAGACCTAGACATTTTGTGGCTGCTTAAGTCTGGCCTTACAATCATAAACCAGGAAGGCTTGCAGTGAGCTAGCGAGGCCCCAGTCGGTTTCCCTGAGGGCCCAGAGCTAATGGTACAATTTAGCATTTAAACTCCCACATCCAGTGGCTCTCTATTACTTCAGATGGGCTAACTTTCTCTTTGTAACTATATGCGAATGATAATAATAACTCAGTACATCTAAATAGCATGCTACAGTTTACAACATGCTTTCATTTGTATCCCCTCCTATGATGGGCAGGCTCTAAGGCCCCAAATGAGCCCCGTGTCCTGTGTACAACCCTCCTCTTCAGGCTAGGTGTGACCTGTGACCTCTTCCACCCAACACAATACAGTAAGGTGATGGAACGTCACTTCTGTGGATAGATTATATAAGATTCTGACATCCCCTTCTTGCTGGCCAACTTTTTCCCTTGCTGGTTTTGACACAGTAAGTTGCCATGTTGAGGAGGCCCATGTGACAAGGAACTGAAGATTCTTCTGTCCTTCAGTCCACTGGACAGAAGGAATGGAGGCCCTCAGGCCAATGGCCCAAAAGGGACTAAATAATCACTAAATAATCACATAAGAGTGGAAGTGGATCCTTCCCCAGTTGAGCTTTCAAAGGAAAATGTAACCCCAGTGGACACCTTGAATGCAGCCTCAAGTCAGACCCTGAAGCAGTGGACCAGCGAGCCACGCCTGGAGTCCTGACCCACAGGAACTGTGAGATCATCAATATGTGCTGTTTTAAGCTGCTCAGTTTGTGGTAGTCTGTTATGGAGCAAAAGAGACCTAACACCTCTTTTGGACTGTACAGAAAGTCCACACACGAGGGGAACCCAGGCCATTGAATGACTTGCCTGGTCATAAAACAACAACAGTCTCAGTTAGGACCCAAGGATCCTTGCTGTGGAGTTTCCATCATACCAGCCTCCTCCTGAGGACAGGAGAACGAGGTCCCCATGTTTCCTCCCAGGGCCTCACAGATCTGGACAGAATGGATTCAGTGGGGGCCAACTCAGGGGCTGCGGGCAGCCAAGAAGGACAAACCTGTTGCCAACTCACTACTCTGAGGCTCTGCCCTCTGTGACCAGGACTCACTGGAGCTCCCTCCCCACTAACACTCATCACCTTGTTTTTTTGGGGAGAGGGTTGGCCTGAGCCTCACACTTACCTGAAACACCTGGGGCAGCGATGACTCAGTCAAACAGGCTGAGCCTGAGCAGACAGTGGTTGGGGCTGCGTCATGGCCAAGGGCATCAGTCCCTGCCGAAGAAGAGAGGGGGAGGTCAGTGAGAGCTAGAGGGGAGGCCAAGAGGATAGACAGGCTCACTCTGGCACCAGGTTGTGACCCCAAGACTCTGGAGTGGATGTCCCCAAAAGGTCTTCCTTCTGAACTCCGCAGCTGCCTTGGTTTCTGAGGTCCCTGGCCTAAGAACCCGAGGCCACATTCTATCTCAGTGCCACTGTCCAGAGCAGCAGCAAGGCGCTGGCAGGAGTCTCTGCCTGTTCTTGGAAGTGAGGCTCAGTGGGTGAAGAGAGTTCTGTCTCATGCTTCCCTGGAGAATGCTGACCTGTCTGCTGGTGAGGTGTCCTTGTTTCCTGCACGGATGATACCTTTCTCAGTGGCCCTGCATCCCTCTTTCCCATTCTCTCCTCCATTCTCCTCTGGGCCTGTCCACATTCCCAAAAGCTGCACACTCCTTTCCCTTTCTGTGATATCCCGACACCCCTCAGGCCAGCATAGCCACTGGACAGTTGGATGAACAAGTCCGACAAGATGACAAGATCATTATGTGATAATAAGATCATCATTCTGACGTGCTCATGGAGGATGGAGGAGGCAGGATCCAACGGAAACATTTAGAAACCCAGTGTAGACTAATTAGTGGGGGTTCCTTCAAACCAAAAACTTTTAAATATCCTCTCAACATTATTTAGAGGAGTATGAGCCTTACACTGGGAATGGGGTGTGGGAGAAGAAGGACACTCTCTGGTGGTGATGCCCCATCCGACCTAAGCAGGGCCGGTCCCACTGGGTGTGTGTTTGATTGGGGAAGGAACCCAACCATTAACAGGACTGGCAAAGCCGCCTTCTTTGGGGACAGAGCAGGTCAGGAGCAGGGCTCCAGAAGACAGATGGTCATCTACAGCATTGCCCCATCCCTGCCTTCACCTCCCTTCTAGATCTAGGCTTTAATACTGTCACCAGCCCTGCCTTGGGTGTACCAGTACTCAGGTTTTCTTTTCCCAAGATGTTCTCACTCTCATTAAAATGAAAGTCATATGGAGCTGGATGCCAGAGCAGGACTCTTCCTCCCTAAGTTTTGATTGAGTTGTGAGTTTGGGATGGGTCCCTCTTCCTGGATTATGTGCAGGAGACTGGACATGGGAAGGTCAGAACATCTGTTTCAGGATCCATGAACCCTTCCCTCCACTTTGTAAAATACAAATGGGTCAAAAACTTGGTGAGGAAGATCTCCTTGGCAAGAACTGTAGCTGAGCCATGAATCCCTCATTCTAGGCCCCAAGGGAGGAGGGCTGTGGAGCTGGCCTGGGTGGCTGTCTTAAGTCCTGTCCAATAGTGCCACCTGGAGGCCTGAGAAGACCCCAGCCGATGAGGCTAGAGGTGACCTCCAGAGGCCCAGGTGCTGGGCAAGTTGTAGGGGACACCTGGGCTAAGGGAACTACAGAAAAGGGGGACCCAGCAGAGAACCTCAAAAGAGACCACAAGAACATTCACAAAAGCAAGAGCCATCTTGAAGCATCTTCCTGGTCTCTAAGAATTTCCATTTCAATTCTGGCATTTAGTCACACGGCAGATTGGGGGTGGGGTGTAAGAGTCAGGGAGTATAGATAGCAGATGGACATGGCCTGCCACCCCACCTGCTTCCAGACTGAAGCAGATCCAAACTGGAGGAAAGAAGAAGCCTAACACTATCAAATTAGGAGTGGATTTAAAAAATATATACATTTTTATTGATTTCAGAGAGGAAGGGAGAGGGAGAAATAGAAACATCAATGATGAGAGAGAATTATTGATTGGCAACCTCTTGCACGCCCCCTAATGGGGATCAAGTCGCAACCCAGGCATGTGCCCTTGGCCAGAATTGAACCTGCGACCCTTCAGTCTGCAGGCCGACGCTCTATCCACTGAGCCAAACCAGCTAGAGCAGATTAGGAGTGCTTTGATTACTACTCATTTTGATTTAATTTCTGAGTTTAGATGGCATCTGTAACTTGGAGTGCCTACCTATATATATAAAAGCTTAAGCGACCGAACAACCGAACAACCAGTCACTGTGACACACACTGACCACAAGGGGGACAGATGCTCAATGCATAGGATCGGGCTCCCTCCTATCTGGATTGGGCCTGCAGGGATCCGGCTGAAACCGGCTATCCAACATCCCCGAGGGGTCCCGGATTGTGAGAGGGCACAGGCCAGGCCGAGGAACCCCCACCGGTGCACGAATCTATACACCAGGCCTCTAGTAAGACTATAAGAATGGACGAGAAAGCAATGGGACTGGCCCAAGTTTTTATCTCAGGTCAGGGGAAGACTTCTCCCAGTAAAGGTTTGGCCTGGCCGGCATGGCTCAGTGGTTGAGCATTGACCTACGAACCAGGAGGTCACAGTTAGATTCCTGGTCAGGGCATATGCCCAGGTTGGGGGTCGATACCCAGTGTAGGGTGTGCAGAAGGCAGCTAATCAATGATTCTCTTTCATCATTGATGTTTCTCTCTCTCTCTCCCTTTCTCTCTGAAATCAATAAAAATATATTTTAAAATAATAAAGGGATGCTTGAAGAAAAAAAATCAGTTGTTTTTTGAGGACAAACCATGCAATATGCTTAACATGCCAATTACTTATAGAAAAATGATCCACAGAAATGGAAAAACTCTAAGAGAACTGGATCAATATTTTTATTTTCTAGATGAAGAAACCAAGCTCAGAGAGCACAGGTGACTTGCTTAACCATACACAGCAAGACAGAGACAGAGCGGGAAAGGCACTGGGAGCAGAGCCAGGGCCCTGCCGTTAAGGATGCTGCTCTCCTTCCGGAAGATCTGCACGTATTTCGCCAGGAACTGAGGTGTCCCCTAGAGTAGGGTTTCTCAAACTGGATGATGGTAAGAATCACCTGAGCCATGTATTAAAAAAAACAGAGACTCCAGACTTCCTAAAATAGCATCTCCAGGCAGGGGCCCCAGAATCTGTGTTTACAACAGGGCTGAGCCTTACCATCTGGCCCTTTGGGAAACGATGTAGGGATAAAGGTCTCTGGGAGGATTTCAGGCTGGAGGCCCAGGGAAGGTGGGTGACCTTGCAGAGCCTGCTGCCCATAACAAGACTGGCACTGGATTCTGCGTCCTTGGGGTGAACGGGCCAGAGAGTAGCAGGAGGAGGGGAGTGAAGAGAACCAAAGGTACGTGGGTCCCTGTGAGGGATGGAGCCAATAAAGAGGTCAGGATGGGACCTTAAAGGCCATTCTTCTAGTGGAGGCTGGGGCACATGAAAAGCCCTGAAAGAACGTGATGGGAAGTAGGTTTCCCACTCTCTACAGGCCGGGGTCTGTGCTCTCTCTGAAGGGTCCCTGCCCTCAGTGACTTCATTGCGCTGAGGCAGGGTCACCTACCTCACTGCCTGGGTGAACACAGGAAGGAAACGCCAGCCACAGCTGGCACCAGCACATGTAATTAATGATGGCCGTCCCCTGCTCCCTGCCCGGCCCCCTTAGGAGCAGAGGTTAATTGAGTGGGGCATAAGCTCTGGCTGATCTCAATTTCTTCTGATGCAATTAAGCCTTCTCCAATCATTTATTAGCTCATGAAATTGACACAGCAGGTTAGCAGGCCTGGGAAAGAAAAATATTTTTTTTCCTTGTTACCTGTCTTCCTGGACAGCAAGCCTCAGGCAAGCCTGGCAGAGGGTATGGGAGGAAGGGGCTCCTTTTACTTGGACTGGACCTATGGCCATTACCAAGCCCCGACCCCCAGGATGAAGGTATGAGGAGTCAGTGGTCAGATCGGTTCCTTTGCCCCAGATGAGCAACTACAGCATTGAAGAGGCCTGCGCTGTTTGAGAAGGGACCTAAGAGATATGAGGAACCTTTGCAAATCATCCAGGGGGAAAAAAGAGCCTCAGTATAATAATGGGCCATGGGCAGGTGGGTTATAAAAGAGGAAACCCAGAAACTAACAAGAAAATGAAGTGATGTCCAAACTCAAGAGTAATCTGACAAACACAAATTGAAACCAGAAAGAGCTATCACTCTATAGGTAGGACTGGCAAAAATGAAGAAGCTGGATAATGCCAAGTGTTGACACAGATGTGGGAATTTAGAGGCACTGCCAGTTAGGATATAGCTAGGGCAGCTGTTGAGGGAAAGACGGTACTACTTGGTCACATTAAGTTCACACATACCCCATAAAACAGCAATTCTACTCATGTGTCTGTCCACAAAATTTCTCAACACATTCATAAGGGGAAGTCAAAATAAAAAATGGAAGAGGAGATGTTAAAGTGATACCACAGAAATACCAAGGGTCATAAGAGTATACTATAAACAATTATATCCCAACAAATTGGACAATCTAGAAGAAATGGAGAAATTTCTATAAACACACAACCTACCAAGACTGAATCATGATGAAACACAAAATCTGAATAGATCAGTTACTAGTAAGGAGACTGAATCCGTAATTAAAAACCTCCAACAGCCGGCCAGCCTGGCTCAGTGGTTAAGCACCAACCTATGAAACAGGAGGTCAAGGTTTGATTCTGGTCAGGGTACATGCCTGAGTTGCGGGCTCGATTCCCCAGTGCAGGGCGTGTAGGAGGCAGCTGATCAATGATTCTCTCTCATCATTAATGTTTTTTTCTCTCTCTCCCACTTCCTTCTTCTCTAAATCAATAAAAATATATTTTGAAAAACACACAAAAAAATCCTCCCAACAAAGTCCAGGATCAGATGGCTTCACTGGTGAATTCTACCAAACATTCACAGAAGAATACCAATCCTTCTCAAACGCTTCCAAAAAATGCAATAGAAGGGAACTCTTCCACACTCACTTTATGAGGCCAGCATTATCAAATACCAAAACCAGACAAGGATGCCACAAGATGGATGAGATGAAGCCGATGGGAGCAGATTGATGGTGAACCCCAACAACAATGATCCCATAACAGATGGCCGAGAGGACATCCACAACAGTGGTTTTCCTACCAGAACTCAGGCATAATCCCAATATCAGAGGCATTGGACGCCGAGAAAGGAGCTGGCGTTGGGCCTTGAACTTGGGCCTTCAAACTACTAGCTGAGCCAGCTTCTCCCCCTACCATCTGAGCTGATGACTTGGGTGTTTGCTTGCAAGATAAAGCTCAAGTTCAAGGCTCTCTGGAGCTCTGTGCCCTTTATTAGTTGTGTGACCTTGGATGGAGCTCTTAATTACTTTTTAGTTTGTATTCTCATCCTGCAAAATGTGGGTGGTGATATTACTTCATTATTGGATGACTTTACTTTCCTGCTAGGGTGGGTGGGTGGCCCAACAAAGATAATATGACAGCACTTTGTCAACTTAAATCCTTCAGCAAATACAGTATTGAGTTTTTAGTCATTGCAGGACTGGTCCAGGACACTCTTTGTCTTTCCCTTTTAAGGGACACCTCAAGGCAAACTTCCTCCTGGTTGGATAATCAGATGGAGGACTTGAGACTTGTATTGGTCTTCACAGGCTTTGACACATACAGGGAGGCAATAGGGTCAGTGGAAGAGCAGGCTTCCCTGAGGTCAAGGAAGCCCCTCTAAGAGGAGGTAAATGGGCTCTGAATGGTTAAAGTGCAGTTGGGAGTAACAGTCCTATTTAAAACCAGAGGAATATCACTTGGATTTACCAAATATATGAACTGGTGTGTGGATGGTGGGAAAGAGGGAGGATTAGTCACTTTCCAAATGGGTCCCTTGTGTTTCCCTTAGCTGGAGAAGAATTCTCTGCCTTGAAGGGTCCGAGGCTGGAGGACTAGGAGTGGACGGTCAGGCCTCACATTGAGAGATGTGATCTGGGGATATTTGACAAAATGACTTTTACAGAGAAAAATCCTGAGAAACATATCACTCTTATTTGCCTAGCATTTTATAGCTACAACGCCTATAGGTTAATTCATTGTCTTTTAGAAGCTCTGATCTAGAGGACACATGGCCAGGAGTTCCCAAGCAGGCACCAACTTCATCTGGGAGTTTTATTACCATCCAGACCCATGGAATCAGAAGCTCTGCAGGTGGGGAGCTGAATGGCTAAATGCTCCCACGGGGCTTGGATTTGGGCACTGCTTTCAACCAGGCTGACAACCACTGCCTCCCATGGTCTCTCTCCTGGGCCCTGCAGTGGGCTCCTGTCTCCAGTTCTTCTCTGCCCAGTCCCTTCAATCTGCCCCCAGACTAAGCTCCCTAAAACACATCTCATCAGGCCCCTCCCCTACCACCCTCCCTAACTCCCTCAGGGTAAAGGCTGGCACTTCAGGGGCTCTGTGGAGTGAATATTTAGACCTCACTGTTACCACTCCCAACTTCTTGTGCAAAGCCCCTCTGTGAAGTGTTTCCTGATTTCACCCCAGGCCTGTAATAGGTGCTATGTATCTTCTATTACCATTGCTCTCTACGCAGTTATTTGATTTTAGACCCAAAAGAATGTAGGTTAGGGGCTGGGTCTTGTTCATTTCTGTATCGCACGTGTCAGGTCAGGACCAACACATGCTAGCAGCTCTACAAACACTGAATGAATGAATGAATGAATGAATGCCTGGTTGCAGGTACCTTGAGCTGTCATTTATGTTCACTTTAGATCAAGCAAGTCTCAAGAACAAATGTGTTTAGGGTGAACGCTCCTTGCTCAAAGGCCTAATAGTGCTGCTACATAGCTTACTGTATTTACCACAAATTAAGAGGAGCCTGGGCTAAAGAGATTGCCAAGGAGTTGGAAGACTCTGCTTTGGGTTTGATACCACTTATTTCATGACCACTAAATGTTTCTGAAATAATCTCATTTCCAACATTATTAATAATACGGTTTCTAAGTCAAAGGATGTCAAGGTTCGCCTAATGGATGTTATCTAATTCACCCTCCCATATTCCTGATGGTTAGGGAGGTCCCCTTCCCTTTTCCTGGCAGCAGGCCTCTTGTGGCCAGTGTGCAGGCAGAGCTGGTGGCACAGTGCCAGTGTGAGGCACAGGTGCCCTGCTCTCCCAGCCAGCCCATCCTCTGCCAGGCCCCGGAGAGAGGGCCCTGGACAGGGACCCTTCACTAACCTGTGCCTGGTACTAGATCTACCTGGGGGGACCTGGGACCTTGGTGCTGTCTCTGTCACCCTCCTGAGGGTGAGGATCGCAGAGGAGCCTAGCTGAAGGTGGGGGGAAGGAGCATCCACTGCAGGTTAAGCTCCTGGGGGTTCTGGGAGCTTCCGTGATGTGTGAGGAGGTGCTAAGTGATGGTTTAGATTAGAAAAACATGACAGCTTTTATGAATCCACCAAATTGGTCGTCAGTTTGTCTCAGGAAGTGAGGAAATGGCCACAAGCATACACTAGTGAAGTGTAACTATGTTAAACCTTCTAGAACAGCGATTTTCAACCAGTGTGTTGCAAAAATTTTTTGTTTAATGGACTTAGCCTGGAATAGCCCAGCCAAGGCCCAAGAGCCCAATCTAGTCCCAAAGGAATGACACTGGTTCCAAAAAGCCTGGCCTAACCCCTAAGACCCCAATCTAGTCCCGAATAAACAATGCCAGTCCCGAAGGGTGAAGCCTAGCCCCGAAGATGGGAGCCCAGAATCCGAACAGCTTTAGCCAGACCACGAGAGCCCAGGCCAGTCCCGAAGGGTGAGCCTAGCCCTGAGTAATGGAGCCCAGGATCCGAACAGCTTTAGCCAGACCACGAGAGCCCATGCCAGTCCTGAAGGGTGAGCCTAGCCCTGAGTAATGGAGCCCAGGATCCAAACAGCTTTAGCTAGCCCCGCAGGGCGGAGCCTAGTCCCCAAGAACCAAGTTCAGACCCAAAGCACCGAACCCAGACAAGAAGAGTGGAGGCCCCATGCCTAGGCCCGGACCTAGCCTGGAATAGCCCAGCCAAGGCCTAAGAGCCCAATCTAGTCCCAAAGGGCTGACACTGGTTCCGAAGAGCCATGCCTAGCCCCTAAGACCCCAATCTAGTCCCGAACAGCCAGAGCCAGTGTCTGCTGCCAGAATTTTTAAAACATGGAATACGTATCTATTAATTAGGGGCAATGATTTTTTTTTCTGTAGATTTTTTTTAAAAATATATTTTATTGATATTTCACAGAGAGGAAGGGAGAGGGATAGAGAGCTAGAAACATCGATGAGAGAGAGACATCGATCAGCTGCCTCCTGCACACCCCCCACTGGGGATGTGCCCGCATCCAAGGTACATGCCCTTGACCGGAATCGAACCCGGGACCCTTCAGTCCACAGGCCAACGCTCTATCCACTGAGCCAAACCGGTTTTGGCTCTGTAGATTTTTTTTAATGTAATAAATCTTTATTGTTCAGATTATTACAATTGTTCCTCTTTTTTCCCCCATAGCTCCTCTCCACCCAGCTCCCACCCCACCCTCTGCCCTTACCCGCCCCCCGACTGTCCTCATCCACAGGTGTACGATTTTTGTCCAGTCTCTTCCCGCACCCCCACACCCCTTTCCCCCTGAGAATTGTCATTCCACTCCCTTTCTATGCCCCTGATTCTATTATATTCACCAGTTTATTCTGTTCATCAGATTTCTTTATTCACTTGATTTTTAGATTCACTTGTTGATAGATATGTATTGGTTGTTCATAATTTTTATCTTTACCTTTTTTTTCTTCTTCCTCTTCTTAAAGAATACCTTTCAGCATTTCATATAATACTGGTTTGGTGGTGATGAACTCCTTTAGCTTTTTCTTATCTGTGAAGCTCTTTATCTGCCCTTCAATTCTGAATGATAGCTTTGCTGGGTAGAGTAATCTTGGTTGTAGGTTCTTGCTATTCATCACCTTAAATATTTCTTGCCACTCCCATCTGGCCTGCATAGTTTCTGTTGAGAAGTCCACTGACAGTCGTATGGGTGCTTCCTTGTAGGTAACTGTTTTTCTCTTGCTGCTTTTAATATTCTCTCTTTGTCTTTTGCTCTTGGCATTTTAATTATAATGTGTCTTGGTGTGGTCCTCTTTGGATTCCTTTTGTTTGGGGTTCTCTGTGCTTCCTGGACTTGTAAGTCTATTTCTTTCACCAGGTGGGGGGAGTTTTCTGTCATTATTTCTTCAAATAGGTCTTCAGTATCTTGCTCTCTCTCTTCTTCTGGCACCCCCATAATTATGATGTTGGTACGCTTAAAGTTGTCCCAGAGGCTCCTTACACTATCTTCATATTTCTGGATTCTTTTTTCTTTTTTCTTTTCCGGTTGAGTGTTGTTTGCTTCTTTGTATTTCAAATCTTTGACTTGATTCTTGCGATCCTCTAGTCTGCTGTTAGATCTCTGTATAATAATATTTTTTATTTCAGTCAGTGTATGCTTAATTTCTAGTTGGTCCTTTTTCATATCCTCGAGGGTCTCGCTAAATTTATCGGCCTTTTCTAGAAAATTCTTGAAAAACCTTATAACTGTGGTTTTGAACTCTATATTCAGTCGTTTGCTTTCCTCCATTTCTTTCATTTGTGAACTCTTCCTTTGTCTCCACATTTTGGCTGCTTGTCTGAGTTGACAGAGTGGCTTTGTGTGCTAGGTGTCCTATAGGGCCCAGTGGCTCAGCCTCCCCAGTTACCTGAGGTGG
This sequence comes from Plecotus auritus, assembly GCF_963455305.1. NCBI lineage: Eukaryota > Metazoa > Chordata > Mammalia > Chiroptera > Vespertilionidae > Plecotus > Plecotus auritus. The sequence continues at coordinate 21,818,170 of NC_137778.1, forward strand.
ACACTCTTGATGCATCCCTTTGTGGGCTGTGTGCACAGTCTTGTTATAGTTAAGCCTTGATTGTTGTTGGTATCACTGGGAGGAATTGACCTCCAGGACAATTGGCTGTTAGGATCAGCTGTGTCTACTCTGGGAGAACTTCTGTGCTGGAGACACCCTTATGGGAGAAGACTTGCAAAAGCCTCTGTGCTCAGCTTGAATGGGGCGGAGTCTCAGGGCAGAGCAGACAGCATTGGTTTCCTGTCAGCCCTGCCCTAATAGGCCCCTGTGTCTCAGTGTCTCATGGTAATTGCTGCAAGCACCTCTGAGAGAAAGCCGCCCTCGAGTTCCACCCACTGCCAAACAGTCCAGTTTCTCCCCTAATGAGTCTGGGTCCCCAGAGTCTTGCCCGGAACCAGAGTTAAGAGCAGTCGGGAGCTTTTGTCTCCCTCCTGCTTGAGAAAGCCAGCCGTGCACTCAGTTGCCAGTCCTCCCTTCACGCGCGCGCACGCGCGCCTCAGTACCTCTGCTTCCTGCAGCTCCTCTGAATCTCAGTGTGCTTTTCTCTTTCCTTCTAGTTGTAGAATTTCCACTCAGCCAGCCTTCCTGTGGTTCTGGATGATGTCCGTTTTGTCTTTTAGTTGTAGTTTTGAAATTGTTGTGTGAGGCAGAAGTTTAGGTGTTTACCTATGCCGCCATCTTGGTTTCTCCTCTGTAGATTGTTAATAAAAAAAATTACACCAGCCAACACAACACAGCAATAGCTGTCCAGTGTGAATGAATCAAAATTATACCTTTTTTAAAAAATCAGATCAGCATAAGATACAACATATTTTTGGCGTGCTGCAGAATTTTAATAATTAGTTTTTGTGTGCCAGGAAATGAAATAGGTTGAAAATTGCTTTTGTAGAAAGCTATGTGTCAATATGTGCCAGTGTAAAAAATCAAGGACCTATCACATCCACTTCACATTTTTATCCAAAAGAAGTAGTTACCACTCGGCTGGCATGGGTGAACATAGACCTATGAACCAGGAGATCACGGTTCAATTCCCAGTTGGGGGCACATGCCTGGGTTGTGGGCTTGATTCCCAGAGTGGAATGTGCAGGAGGCAGCTGATTTATGATTCTCTCTCATCACTGATGTTTCTATCTCTCCCTTCCTCTCCCTTCCTCTCTGAAATCAATGAAAATATATTTTAATAAAGAAGTAGTTATGGCTATCTGCAAACTATAAGTCAATAATGTTCACTGCAGCATTACATATGAGTAATAGTCTGGAAGCAATCTACACGCTTAACAGCAAGGGCAATATTGAATACATTATGGTACCTATAGAATACTATGGGAAAATAATCCTATATAATAAATGGGTAATATGCAAATTGACCCTGATGGCAGAACGACTACTGGGCCAGTCACTATGAGGCGCACTGACCACCTCTTGGTCTCTTGCTCCTGCCGGCAGGCTCCGATTGCCTGATGGCCACCCACTGCGAGGGCGGGGCCAGTGAGCAGGCGGAAACAGCTGACCTCTCGGTCCCTTCCCCCGGCCGTCAGGTACCAATCACCCGATGGTGAATGAGGAACCGGGGGTGGGTGGCGGCAGGGGGCAGGGCCAGCTGCGGGCAGCTGGGGAAGATGGCCCTGATCGCAGGCCAGGCCTAGGGACCGTACTCGTGCATGAATTTTGTGCGCTAGGCCTCTAGTATTAACATAAATACCACTGAGGAACCAGACTACAAAATAGCATTACTAAATGATAGTCTTTAAACATGTTTTTGTAAAGAAAAATATGTATATATACAGCCCAGTGGGGGAAAAGCCTAGAATAATCTATAATAACTAGAGGCCCGGTGCACGAATTCGTGCATGGGTGGGGTCCAGCTGGCCTGCCCCAATCAGACCAGTTGTTCTCATAGTGACCGGTCATTCCGGTCGCTTGGCTTTTATATATATAGATAGATAAAAGTGTAATATGCTAATTAGACTAGATGTCCTTCCGGACAACCTTCCAGACAAAGCCGTGGCTGCGAGGGAAGCCCGGGTCCCAGGTGCCGGAGGGAAGGAAGGCCTAATCTTGCATGAATTTTGTGCACTGGGCCTCTAGTTGATTATAAATCTCAGAATATGGACACAACTCCTTTCCAATGCATCCTTCTCTGTACCAGTGGGCTTTGTCTCCCACAGGTAGCACCAGTGACTTACCTGTGAATGAGCAGCCAACCCAAGCGGTACCCGGCCCAAGGAAGGACCCTATCAGCCTTTCCGTTGGGCATGTCTCTCACCTTCATTGTTCAGTTTTATAATAGCATCGGAGAGAAATTCCACACACAAAATACCCAGCTTTATCTGCTCTGAACAGGTATGGAAGTCAATGACCCTATGGCAGAAATTCTTGCAGGTTAGGCTAGTGTAATCTAAAATGCTAACAGATTATTTGTAAGGGGTAGGACTATATGCCATTATTTGTCCATTTTGCTTTCCAGTGTTTTCCAGGTTTTTACCTTTAACTCATATACCTTTTATACATCGTGAATAATTGCTATGAAGAAAACCAAAACCAAACCAGGAGTCTGGTGAGGTGCCTGGGGCACACCGTCCCACCAGAGGCTCGGCATTCCCAGGTGCACCCAGACGGCGCTTCAAAGTGAGCTTTTTTGACCCCCAGCGGGATGTTCTCTCATTTTGCCAAAGGAAAACCTCAGCTGGAAGATGTGGGTGTGGAGGAGGGAACGTGCTACAGACTTCTCCCACTCGTGCTTTAGAAACGCCTATATTTATAGCCTGTGCAGTGACCTTTCTAGTCGACAGCAATTTATCGTTTCTTAATTGGTTTTCTTGAAACAGGCAGTGGTAACTTATGTCCCAGGCAAGGGAGGAGCAAATCCCACCAGAGGCCTGGGTGAGGGTTGGGAGTGGATGGGAGGGGTAGGGATAGGATGGGAGGACAGGGAGGTAGCAGGAGAGGCTGGACCTGGTCTCTTCACAGCCTCCCTGACATACTGAATTACCGTGCCTTTCATCGATCCGGTGAATCACAGCAAGGAGATGTTGGGAGGCTGGGCTCCAAATGAATAATTCTTGATGTCCTATATTTATTTGTCCTCCTGCAGTGATGTCCGTGGCCAACTTCTAAGGTTGGGCAGCTTTTTTCCCCACACTGGGCCCACCTGCCTGGTAGCCAGGCAATGGAAGCGTCCAGCTTGCCGGGCAGCATTGAAGGGACAGGGATGGGGAGGATTCAAGTCACTTGTTAAGTCGCTGAAAGAAAAGAATCACAGGAAGGGGACTGGAAGGAACGCCTCACACCCCCCAGCATCTAGCTTTGTGCACTGCGCTGTGTCTTCATTCTGGGCCATCTCCTACATAAAAGAAACGAGACACAGTACCCTTTTCTTTTTCTGGCATTTAACAGGAATGCAGCAAAAGTATATTTTTCTTTCCAATTTTATGTTTCATATGTGCAGGTGTTTCTGCCCTTCACAAGTTAAGCCCCTCTAGGGACGATGCCACGTCGTATTTTCTCTGGACTTGGGTATGTAGGTACAGTTGTCCCCTGAACAACACAGTTTGAACTGTGCAGGGCCATTTATTCGCACACTGTTTTCAATAAATATATACAGTACTGTAAGCGCATTTTCTTTTCCTTGTGATTTTCTTAATGTAATTTTCTTTTCTATGGCTTACTTTAGTCTAAGAATACAGTATATAATGCATATAACATACAAAATATGTGTTAACCCACTGTTTTTATTATTGATAAGGCTTCTGGTCAACAGTAGGTTATTAGGAGTTAAGCTTTTGGGGGAGTCAAAAGTTACACGTGGATTTTTTACTGTGTGGGGGATAAGGGTGGCACATCTAACCCCCATGTTGTTCAAGCATCAACTGTATTTAGGACAATACTGGACACAGAGTGTGAAGGGAAGTGCAGGAGGTTACACCAGAGGAATATCTTTATTGTCCCAGGCACTGCGTTAGCTGCAAATTTATTCATCCTCACGGCAGAGTCTATAACACAGACTTGTCTTTCTTTTCAAACCAGGCAAGAGTTTCAGGGATTAAAGTAACCTGCCCAGGTCACTAGGAAGCAGCAAGGCTGGGATGTGGACTTAGGCAGCACGGCTTTGAGTCCCCCACACTTACCCCTCCACCCCTGCTCTCAAAAAGGAGGCCTGGACCTGGGGGGGAGGTGGTAGTGAGAGGGGAGGGCATGGGGACAAGTGTAGCTGTGGCCAGGTCATTCTTAGAGAGGACAGGAGGTTCTGGAAGACTAAAGGTTCTAGGGGTGTAGGACAAGCTTATCTTCAAATATAACCAACTCTGCCCAACCCTGAACAACCCAGCCTTCCAGAAATCCTCCAGCTCGGTCACTGCAGACCAGAGCCAGCCTCCAGCTCGTGTGCAGATGGCAGGCCTCTCGGTGGGCTCGGAGGAGGCAGGAAGCTCACGTACACATCTCTCTTTAGGGACTTCTATTCCCAATGTATCCCCAAGGGTGAAAATGGCCAGGGTTGAGCAAACTCCGGAGCCAGGAGGTATACTTAGGGAAATGTCCCTTAGAGCCTCTAGCCTAGCCCACCAGGAAGCACAATTAGGTTTTTTATGTGCTCAATTGTAGAAAATTTGGGAAGTGTAGAGAAGTGGCTGTCCCAGATAGTGACTAAGGTTTCACATAGACTTAGCATCAGTATCAAGGTGATCTTGGGCAATTTTTAAACCTTTCTGTGTCCTGCTTTCCTCCTATCTACACTAATAAAAGAAAAACATGCAAATTACCGTCACTCCGCTACACTACCAGCCAATCAGAGTGAGTATGCAAATTAACCTGAAAACATGGCGGCAGCCCCACCCCCACCGCTCTGGGCCTGTGGGGGTTGGAGAAGTCAGGTGCCAGCGCCTGAGGCTAGCTGCAGCCTAGGAGACAAAGAAGCCTCCTGCCCCGTGATCCCAGGCCGCAGCCAACAGCAGAAGCCTCATGTACGCCTGCCCCACGTCCTGGGGTAGACGGAGAAACCGGGCCCCAGCGCCTGAGGCTGGGTGCGGCCCGGGAGACGGAGAAGCCGCCTGCCCCATGATCCCAGGCCGCAGCCAGCCGGAGAAGTCACCCACACTGCATCCCAGGGAAGACGGAGAAGCCGCCTGCCTGCGGTCCAGGCGCCAGCCCCTGTGGCTGGCTACAGCCTGGTAGACGGAGAAGCTGCCCACCCCAAAGTCCCGGGCACAAGTACCTGGGGCTGGCTATGGCCCAGGAGATGGAGAAGCCCTCCACCCCACAGTCCCGGGCACCAGTACCTGGGGCTGGCTGTGGCCTGGGAGATGGAGAAACCGCCCACCTCGTGGTCCCGGGCGCCAGCACTTGCGACTGCAGCCCAGGTGAAGCCACCTGCCCACCATCCCCTGCAGCTGCAGCCGGCCTGGGCACCTATGGCTGACCAGAGGGAGGGAAGCCCGGATCCCGGGTGCCTGTGGTCAGCTGGAGGAGGGAATCCTGGGTCCTGGATGTGGGGCCAAGGCAGAGGTGGTTAGGGGCAATCAAGCAAGCAGGGGAGCAGTTAGGGACAATCAGGCTGGCAGGCAGAAGTTAGGGGCAATCAGGCAGGCAGGCGAGCGGTAAGGAGCCAGCAGTTCTGGATTGTGAGAGGGATGTCTGAATGCCGGTTATCTCCTGAGGGGTCCCAGATTGGAGAAGGTGCAGGCTGGGCTGAGGGACACCCCCGCCCCGTGCACGAATTTCGTGCACTGGGCCACTAGTATAAAATAAAATGATCTTCTCCTACTTCTGTTGTTTCAGTGGAATGTTGGTGGGGGGGGGGGGGGCGTGTAGAAAACAGACCTAGGGAGACCTGGATTGCAACCCTGACACAGTCTCTAACAAGGTGGGTGGTCTCAGATAAGCTTCTAAACTTATTTGCAAAAGGAAGGTGTGGACTCAGGACCTTTAAGGATCACTTTGGCCCTCATGTTCTTCATTCTCAACCAGGAGGGCTGCCTGGTGGAGTGGGCCTAAAACTGTGGGTTCTAGAAAGGGAGGAGACGGCAGTAGCTGCAGAGTCCATGGGAAGGCAGATGGACACAGGAAACTGTCCAGAACCCTGGCAATGGCCCTTAAGAACCAGGTCTCCATGAACAAAGGCCCCTCCCCCGCATATCAGAACATAAGGAGGCTCTGCCCCACACCTCCTTACACAGCTCTTGAGACAAATGAAAGACATTCAAAGGCAGCCCCCTGACCACATCACCTGGCCTCACTGTGTTCCTGCTGACAGATGCCTACCAGGCCTCCTTGGCCCCTGATCATCTCTACCCCAGCACCCCTCACATTAGCGCCCTTCTCATCCCCCTCTGCATTTGCTAATTCAATGAGTCACAGGTCTGTTAAATTAAGCCCACTGCTGCCCTGCCAGAATCCTCTAACAGCCCTAATTGGAAAAACAGCCTCAACCTCTGCCTATCACAGCTGATTACATCTGCGAGCAGAGGGGCCTGGTCCTTGTCCAGGCTGCACGCTCCACCCAGGCCCGTGAGATCATGCCGTCCGGTTCCCTGGGGCTGTCTGAGTGGGTAGGAGTCAGCCCGGGGAGGCGCCTTCTCCACACTGAGGGGCAGCAGCTGGCCTCCTGGGCTTTGCCTCTGACGGCATAAACCGATTTGTGCTCATCACAGGGAACTGGAAGCAACTCGCTCTCCAAGCAGGAAGTCTTTTTTTCTCTAACCTGCGTCCACAATCCCAGTGGAATCTCGAACTAGAGGGGAGGATTTACTCCAACAAAGGGTACACTTGCCTCCGGAAGCCATCCTGAGGGACCACAGTCCAACCATGTCTTAATCCTCAGGTGCCTGCACATTTGAGTTCCTTTCTCAGGGCTCAGAGCAGTCAACCGATCAACAGAGAGCTCTCTGGGCATCTATGATGTGCCCCAGCCATAGGTGGCTGAAGGCAGGGGGTGGGGTGGGGGGGGGAAGCACACAGAAGTTTAATCACTCTTCCTCATTAAAATACCATTACAAAACTTTTTGAGATAAAATTCAAATTTTAACCATTTAAACGTATACAATTTGGTAGTATTTTAGAATACTCACAATGTTGTCAACCATCACTACCTACTTCCAAAATATTTTCATCACCCCAAAATAAACCCTGTATCCATTAGGCAGTCACTCCTCATTCTCCCCTCTTCCTCGGGCCCTGGAAAACCACTATCTCCTTTCTGCCTCTATTAAATCACAGGGTTTAATAGTCATCCTGCATACCTGCTTCCCCTCTTTCCATCTCTACATTTTTTCATAACTGGGTACCAAGAGGCCTATTGCATGAAGCACACTGGATGCTTTCACTTCCAAGATCTCAAAGCACTTAGAAACGGCAGGTTCCTCGGTTCTTGCCACACATTGTGATTGACAGGTGCCTTCTGTCCCTACATCACCAAGATGCTGAGAAGCACACTCCTGGTCCTTTGGTTTATGTCTGGAATATTGCTCCAGTCTAGCTGATACAAGTAGATAGTGTCAGATGGCTCACCCGTGTTAAGAACTTGAGTTACTTTGGCATGAAAAGTAAGGCATTTTAAGCAAACATGAGAAACCACAAAGAAAGTTAATGCAAACTGTTTTGGGCCAGGTACTGGAATAGGAATCAGGAAATGTTTAGCGAGCACCAGAATGGGAGGGCTGGTTACAATGCATTGCCGGCCCCAGCCCCAGAGCTTCTGATTCAGCAGGTCTGGGGTGGGCTGGAGAACGTGCATTTCTAACAAGCTCCCAGGTGATGCGCGTGCTCCTGGCCCAGCACCACACTCAAAGGAGCACTGAGGTGTGGACTCAGGATCCCCACCCCTGTGTGGACTAATGGCCACAGCACAGAAGAACAGTCACCATCTCATGCATTTGGCTTTGTTTATGGGTCGCTTCTTCAAGCTCACTGATTATAGTCACTGGTAAATTACATTGCCTGTATTTTCATAAGTATGTTTCACATTCAAAATTTTCCATTGCGCTCTAGAGAGACAAGCTCAGCAAATCCTTAATGTGCTTGCAAAGGGCATAATCAAGTAGTAAATGATTCTCTTTCTGAATAGAACCGTGACTATAAATTTACATGTTATAGTCTCCTACTACTTATGGTCCCCTTGGAGATCCTTACCCATAACATAAAAATACACTTGCGCCCTAACCGGTTTGGCTCAGTGGATAGAGCGTCAGCTTGCAGACTGAAAGGTCCCAGGTTCAATTCCGGTCAAGGGCATGTACCTTGGTTGTGGGCACATCCCCAGGAGGAGGCGTGCAGGAGGCAGCTGATTGATGTTTCTAACTCTCTATCCCTCTCCCTTCCTCTCTGTAAAAAAGCAATAAAATATATTTAAAAAAAAAAATACACTTGCGTAGTCCTGCGCCCTTTTGGCCCATCACGTATAGGGCTCTCTTTTGAAAAAGCGTGTCTAGCCTTGTCTCATAATATCCACATGCTCGGTTCCAGCCCCCCAGGGATGGAGCCAATAGCAGACTTTGGGTTATGGCCAGACATCCTTCAGGGCATGCATGCTTTGTAAAAAAAATTATATCTCATTGGAAAATAAATGATAATATTCACAACAGTAACTTCATACACACATACACGCACAAGCACATATAGTATTTTCACATCATCTGATATAAAGCTCAAAGCTACCCTGTGACATAAGTGATATAAGGTGGGATGGTATTATTATTCTATTTAACACATACATCAACTGGGGCTCAGTGTACTGAGGTGATTTTCTCAAGAACCCCCAGCCAGTGGAAGCCAGGCCTCTAACCAAGGCCATGGCCACCTATCACCGCTTTCTCATTCACATGAATCCCCAGAGTTAAAACCCCACTTGTTGCCCTGGCCAATGTTGCTCAGCGGTAGAGCATTGGCCTGTGTACTAAAGGATTGTGGGTTCGAATCCTGGTCAAGGGCACGTACCTGAGTTGAAGGTTTGACCCACAGCCCTAGTCGGGGCATGTGAGGGAGGCAACCAATCAATGTGTCTCTCTCACATCAAAGTTTCTCTCTCTCTTTCCCCTTCCCTCTCTTGCACTCTCTCTAAAATCAATGGAAAAAATATCCTCAGGTGAGGATTAAAACAACAACAAAAAACAAAACTCCACCTGTCTTTATGGAGGCTTTGGGACATCCACTTGAAAACAACTTAAATCTATCAGTTTATCTACAGTGGAACAGCAAAAAACAATGGGAGAAGATAAGCAGGAAATGAGAATGCATATTAGTATTCAGTTTTTAGTCTCAAATGCCAAAATGCAAAACCATGTTCCCTGGAACATTTCGGTCTATTCATTTAGCTGAAACATCATCTTATAACTGCCTGGGCTCCTTCTCTGAGACCCACTAACCAAGTCCCACTGGGGCTTTTGAGGCCTTGGGAGGAAGCAGTTCTCTGTGCCAGCTAGGAGCCACCTGACTCTCATTAAACTACGGGGCGGTCAGGAACACTGATGGGCCAGGGGCACCTGGGCTCTCCGGGGGCTGCTTTACTATGAAGTAAAGGAAGGATCCCCACCCCTCCAGCCAAGTCTTCCCCACCCTCACCCCCCTCAGCCTAGGCTAACTCCCTCTTCAAACCCAACCCTTCTTCTCCTTCTGCCACCAATACCTTGGTTCAGAGCCCTGTGACCCATCTCATGCTATGGACAGTATAAAGTATTTTAAATGCTTATTTTGACATAAGTTTTACTGACTCCTTTCCTAATAACATAAATAGTAGTAAATATTTTTTTTTAAAGTCTAAGGAAAATAAAAACCACCAAGATTCATAACCCAGGATAATCACTGTCAATATTTTCTACCATGTTTCAATATATGAGTATATATTGAAATATGTAGGTTTTACCTCTGAGATAAAGATAAAACCTAAACACTCCTTGCCTCCCTGGGTCAGTCTTATCTCGGCCCAGAACCTCTTTCTCAAGCCCTGTAATTCTAGCTTAGAGCCCGAGACACACAGCCATCAAGTGTGTGTCTGTGTGTTTGGCTGGCTGGTCTGTTAGGCCCTGCAGTGTTTGAAAGGACAGTGTTACTAGGCAGGGTGGGTGGTACCAGACCCCACTATGAGCCCTTTGGTACCTACTACCTTACACACACACACACACACACACACACACACACACACACACACACACACACGGCTTTTAGAGATGTATGTCAACTGAACAGCCCCTCTGCCTGTGTGTGGAGCTGCCTATAAGCCTTTGCTGGAGAGAGTTCCCCTGCCTGGAATGCTAGTATCCTTCCAGCTGTATAGAAAACCTGGATCAAATCCTCGTTTTGTTTTAGGTTCCATGGTACGAAAAAATGTCTTGCTCCCCTTTGCTCCTGGGGCATGTGACAATTGCTCCACTTCTATGTAACTAACCACCGTCCTTAATGCACATGCTATCTTGCTCTCTAGAATTCCTAGTAGCCTGAAATCATCCCTATGCTGCCTTTTATTTTTATAAAGTTCTATTCACAAGTAGGTGCTCAGGGTCGGTTAAACTGAAATTGATAATGGATGGATAGGGCCTTGGGCCCATCCACCTTCACCTGATCTGTCCTGGGTGGCATCTTCTTGAAGCCAAGGTCAGTGGGGTATGAGGAGGCTGCTCTGGCCTCCCACCATCTTTCCTGGGTCAGCGGGATTCTGTGCTAGAGTTTATGGTGGGAGGACAAGTATAGTCACGACTGCTAAGATGAGAAAATGTGTCTTTATATCTTACTTCAACCCACAAAGGATTTCAGGTGCTTCAGAAATACATTAGCATTCAGTAGAGTAAAAATTAAATAGATGGAGATGGCAAGGAGGGTAGCATAGCAATGTGTGGCCAGCCATAACGCCGATATACAGAATGACTGGATATGGGCTGCAAATCTAACACTGAGATTCTTAGCAACCAAAGCAAAGAGGGAAATATGGTCAGTTAGAGCAAATCACAGTTTAGAAGGAGCTCAGTTTGCTTTCCACTAAGCCTTGTGAGGAACGTCTCCTGAGGATCCTCTCAGAGGGGAGCTGAGATCTATAGAGGAAGGTTGATAGCTCCTACATTATCAGCAATATAAAAAGGCAGCTCCTAACACTATCTCCCAGGGCGGAGGACCTAACAGCCAAGCACAACTCTCTGAAAGGAAGTGTGCTGGAGGTGGCAGTGTTCACACCCACAGCTCTCGATGGGGGAGCTTCATCTGGAGCTTAGGGCATCCGGAGCGGTTCTGTTGGTGGCTGCCCAGAGCCCAGGAGGTCTAGGGAGCCTCCTCGAGTCTTCGGGGGTGGGAGAGGGCAGGTGGCAGAGTGGCTGGTGGTGTAGAGAGGCTGATTTCACAGACCTTCTGGCCTCCTCATCCATCTCACCCAGAGCATTTCTGCTCTTCTTTTTTACATAATAGAGTTTGGGGTCAGCTGTTTGACAAAAGAGTTTTGCATCAAAAAACTCAAGCTCAAAAACCTGTCATGAGTAATATTTCTCTTCGCTGACCTTTTGACAAGCATTTGCCAGCAGAATTTAAATTCATGTTTAAATTTTAGGGCAAAAACTTAGAAGGTTTCTATTACTAACTATATACCCAGAAGAACTGAAAACAGGTATTCACACAAATACATGTGCACACATGTTCATGGAAGTACTACTCACAATAGTGAAAAGGTTGAAACAGCCCAAATATTCACCAGTGGGTGAATGGATAAAAAATTGTGGCATATACTTACAATGGAATATTATTCAACTATAAAAATGAATGACATTTTGATGCTACAACACAGATGAACCTCAGAAACATTATGTTAGCCCTGGCTGACATGCTCAGTGATTAGAGCATTGGCCCACGCACTGAAGGGTCTCAGGTCAAGGGCATGTATATACCTGGGTTGCAGGGCGCGTGCAGGAAGCAACCAACTGATGTGTCTCTCATATCAATCTCTCTTCCCCCCCCCCCCTTCACTCTCTAAAAAAATCAATGGAATAAGTATCCTAGGGTGAGGATTAACAACAACAAAAAACATTGTTAAGTGAAAGAAGCCAGGCACAAAAGTTCATATATTGCATGATTCCATTTAGATAAAATTTTCAGAATGCAAACGGGAGAAACTACTTAATGGGTATGGGGTTTTATTTTGGAGTGATGAAAATGCAGAACTGGATACAGGTGGTGATTGCACAGCACTGTGAATGTACTAAATACCACCGAATTGTACACTTTGAAATGGTTATTTTATGTTATGTGAATTTCACTTTAATAAATTAAACAGAGAAAGTTGGAAGGCAAATCATCAATGTTGCCAATGAAAGGCCATGTCACAATCTGACAATTAATCAAGCAGAGGGTATGGCTGACATCCTTGTGGAAATTAAAGGGTTCCATCTGGACCGACACATACATTCCCCTTACAGAGCAAGCTGAGGGAATAAATGGCCGTGGTGGATGTTAGGGTGGCAAAGTTGCAGGTTGCTTTTCTTTCATGTGATTCCTGCCTAGGATTCACACTGCTCTTATCTCTTCAGCACCTGGCTCACAATAAGTACTCTTAAAATGCTAATTGGCCGACTAGACCACAAATCAGTGTAGGCCCCTGTCATTCTGACTCCATGACTCACCTACTTCACTTACCCTCAAATGTAACTATTTCCCTATTGTCCTTCACCCTCATCAATTTATTTGGCCTCATCTGCTTTTGAATAGATAACCAAGAATTAATGAGAATAAATCTTTCCTGCCAAGGACTCCACGGAATGTGTAGAAGTAGGCTTAACCTCAAGGAAGATACAAAGTCAGACTCATCTTTCTCCTGTTCTTTTCTGCTCAATTAAAGTCCAGGCTCATCTGCTTTCTGAGGGTCCTCAAACTAATCCCAGGGTGTCATGTGCTCACTCATAAGACAATATACTCTTTCCTATTTCCATCCATCCATCCAGTTGATATTTATTGACTATTGAGTGTCTATCACCTGCCAGGCACTAGGCGAGCCCACCACTGGGGCTGCAACTGTGGACAAGACAGGCAGGGCCAGAAGAGGGAAGTGCAAACCCAGGCACTCTGACAAGGGTGCTGGGGCTTTGACAGGAAGTGCAGGGGGCTACGGGAGTGGTTTTCCAGTGGGGCAGACAGGTCTGGGGCTCTGAGCTTGAGGGATTCACTAAACTGAGATCAAGAATTAGATCAGTGGGAGCCAACATGCAGAAGGGCTCCTCCAGGATCTGGGAGTGGAAACAGGCTGTCCTGGCTACCCTAGTCTTGACCTCCACCGGACTGAGAGCAGCTCAGGACATCGAACTCCACAGGGAACTGAGAGGATCAGTGCTGCTGGTACCAGCTCAGCCACAGCTAAGTACTTTTCCACATGCTTTCTACTCTGGCCCTTTACCTACAACTCCCTCCCCGCTCAAGCCCCCTTTCTTTATCATCAGGTATCATTCTCAGCTTTTAGTGGTTTGTGCACCCTTTTGAAAATCTGATGTATGACATGGACACTCTCCTGAAAAATAAACCCATCCTCACAGAATTCTGCCCACAAATTCAGGGAATTCATGGAACCCTCCAGAGCCCATCCTGGACCCAACTCTTCCCCCCTCACTCTCTTTTCTCTCTCTCCCTCCCCCATCCCCCAGAGTTCATGAACTCAGGGTTGAGAGGTCCTGACCTGCAGCCCAGGAGGCTTCTCCCACTTCATTGGCCTGGCTGATGGCCCTTGTCCCTCAACGTGCTTGTCCCTCAGGGCCTGGGGGAGCTCTGCCAGGGGTGTTTCCATGTTCTCTTTCCAGGCCCTTTAATGCTGGCTCTGCCTGACCCCCTTCCTCCTCATGTTCCCTGGCCTGTGCCCTTTTTCTTTCTCCAGATGCCTGTCCCTCTCTCTCTTCAGGATCTTTCTACCACCGAGGGCCCTTTTTCCATGGCTGAGGCTCCACTCCAGGCCCTCGATCCCTCCCTCCTCACCAGCTCACAGCAGTGCTGCCCTTGGCTGGGAACAGCCTCCGGAAATGGGAGGATTCCGGTGGAGCAGAAGCTCCTGACAAGCAGTGTACTTCCTTCCCATGGGGGCACACTCAAGTTCAGCAAAGCTGCCCAAGGCCGAGACAGCAGCTGGTGCTAGAAAATGCCTTGAGGAAAGAGCACCAGAACTTGGAGGGAGGGAGGACAGGCTGGGTTCTTTCAAAGTCATTTTAAAATATGCTTCAGTATGTCCTGCTCTCACTGTATCTTGTTTAAGCCACTTTTTTTTTTTTTTTAGTTGTTATATCCATCTGAACTTAATCCTAACTCAGTGGTCGGCAAACTCATTAGTCAACAGAGCGGCAAACTGCGGCTCGTGAGCTGCATGTGGCTCACGAGCCACAGTTTGCCGACCACTGTCCTAACTAATCAAAGTGTTTTAACTTTTTTTGTTTACTTATTTTTATTTTTAAGATCTTTATTGCTGAGAGTAGTACAGATGTCCCTCTTTTTTTGTTTTACCCCCTTTGCCTTCCTTCACCTGGTTCCCACCCCTAACTTTTTAAGCAGAGGAGAAACTTGCTTAATGCTGGTTTAGGGCAGTGATTCTCCAACTTCAGTATTCATCAGAATCACCCAACACAGACTTCTGGGTCCCTCTCGGAGCTTCTGAACCAGTAGGTGTGGAGTGGGGGCTCAGAGGATGCACTTCCCAGCTGATGCTGAAGCTGCAGGTCCAGGCCTGCACCTGGAAAACCACTTCAGTAGATGGATAGACTTGGTAGCAGAATGAACAGTGGACTAGAGGCATAAAGACTGAAAAAATGATCTAGGGGAGGAGGGGGTGATCAACGGCTCCTGCCAGCAGCAGTGAGACCTAAACCAAGGGTGGGGGCAAGGAACTCAAAGGGATGGGTGTGAGAAGCTCAGGGGCAGCAGAAGTGACCGGGCCCATGAGCTTCTCACACACATCCGGATGTGAGCAGAGGAAGGTGCTGAAGGCGGCTGTGGGCATTTGAGCCTGGGCACCAGCGGAGGACAGTACCACTAACAGGAGAGCAGTTTGAGTTTGGCCTCCTTCAGCAATGTTAAAAATAGGGCAGGAGAGACTTTTGGCCTGGAGACCATGACCTGGGCGCTGTCCACTTACGGGGTCTTTTGGAGCGGCTGGGTAAATGGTGTTAGGAAGAGGACAGATTCTCAAAAACACAATCTGAGGTTAGGAAGATGGGATGTGCCAGCAGACAAGTCAGAAAGAGTGACAAGGACAAAAGCCAAGGTAGGCTGGCTTGGTCAGTGCCAGGGAGCCCCAGAGTGTCCGAGAGAAGAGGATGTCACCGGTGTCCAAGGCAGCAGAGAGGCCCCGGAGGCTGCCTAGGATTTGAGACTGGATGGGCATGGGTAGTTTGATGATGACTGTGAGGCCACGGGGTAAGGAGTGAATGACACAGAGGCAGTGAGACTTCCCTGGTGAGGAAAGGAAACAGAGACAGGAGGTATACTTCTCGGGGTTATGGTGGGAGGGGGGAATTTTGTAAGAGTGACTATCCAAGCAGGAGTGCAGACAGAAGGGAAGAACACAGGCAAGAGGGAGACAAAGATACTAGAAAAAGGGGCAGTGGTGGTACAAGGTCCTAAACGAGGGAGGAGAGGATGGGGTGGGAGCACAGGCTAGAGCAGTGGTCGGCAAACTGCGGCTCGCGAGCCACATGTGGCTCACGAGTCACGGTTTGCCACTCTGTTGACTAATGAGTTTGCCGACCACTGGGCTAGAGGGACACTTCAGAGACAAGATGACAGAAGGGAAAGGACAGAAACATTGCGAAGGAGAGAAGAGAAGTGATAGTAGCTCTCATTGGAGTGCCTCAGGAAGGCCCAGGGATCCAAGAGTGGACGCTGATGGATTTGGAGCATCTAAGGGGCAGAAGAGGACCCCAGTGTTGGGTGGGGCTCTGTGGGTGCAGAAGTGGCAGAGCTACAAACACACGAGACGCACCTGGGCAGGACCCTCAACGAGGGCTGGAGAGGAGAGACCACTGGGCAGACCACCTGGGAAGGCCCAGCTCCTCCAATCAAAGCGGGCATGTCCAGAGGGCACTGAGCAGGTCCTGCACGGGGGGTGCAGTGGAGGGGGGGTGGGGAGGGTAAGAAGACAGACCGAGGAGGGTAAGTGACAGATACAAAAAAGAGGGTGAGGTCACGTGGTGAACAAGCAGGCCCTGCCAGCAGAGGGTGGCACGAGGGCTTCAACTGCAACTGGAAAACTGTCAATGATAATAGGACCAAGAATATCTGTGGGATGACTGAGAGAGCACGGGACACCTAGCACTTCTTGTTACAACATACACTGCCATACTTACCCTTTCTTTCAAATCAAACGTATTTCCAGAACACCTACAATAAGTGGGCCTAAGTGCTATGATGGGGGAATTACATGGTGAGCTCAGAGAAGGCACACCGAATGACCCGGTCAAGGAACGCTTCTAGGAGGCAGTGAGGTTTGGCTGAGACCTGCGGGATGGCTACGTCATCCAGGTGGGGTGAAGAGTGTCCTAAGCAGAGGGAACAGTATGTACAAAAAGGCCTGGAAATGAGGAAGCACACTGTGTTTTGAGAAACAATTTCAGGGTGGCTGGGGCACAGGGAAGAGGAGTGGGGGTGAAAAATGAGTCTGGAGAGGCACGTAGAGTCAGGAGCCAAGGACTTACCTGTAAGGCACAGCCAGAGCTTAGAGTTCATCCCAAGGGTCTTAGTAAGGAGATCTTGTCACAGACCACGTGGATGAACCTCAAAGACAATATTTATGCCAAGCAAAAGGAGCCGGTCACAAAAGGACAAACACTGCATGATTCCACTCATATGAAGTATGAGAAATGTAAAGTGGAAAGGTGGCTGCCAGAGACTGGGGGAAGGGGAGACTTGTGTCCAATGGGTAAGAGTTTCACTGTTGCAAGATGACAAAGTCTAATATTTGTTGCACAACAATGTGAATATACTGAAAGCTACTGGACTGTACACTTCACATGGTTAAGATGGTAATTTTTATGTTGTTTCTCATCACAATAAAAAGCAAACAGAAAACAACCTCTGAGGGCCATTCTGGCTGTCGGGGTTGGAGGGACATAAAATCCTGGGATGCTGCTACTTTGATTTGTGGTGGAAGGCGTATCAGAACACCATTACTTTCCTTCAGGGCAATGTGGTGGTAGGGAAGCTGTATTTGGAACCTTATCAACTTTGGCTGAATCATTAGGAAGCACGAGGCTGCATCCCAGCTGGCTGCAGGTAGGGGGCGCCAGGGGGCTGGACAGGCTCTGTAATGTAGGAGTTGGGGGCTGGGGCTGAGGTTCACCAAATAAGAGAAATAAAAGCAAGTAGAAGCCTTTATCACCACCGGGCTGTCCTTGGGGAACATTCTGGGAAGAAAGGAGAAGGCCCAGTTGGCCGGAAGCAGCCATGCGGCGGGATCAGAAGTGACAGATACAAATGTGTAGTACACTGGGCAGACATGTGGGAGATGAGTGTGCAGCTGCTGACAGCAGGAGGTGGGGGGAGGACCTGGGGAGATTGGTTCCCTGAATCTCTTCCCAGGGCGGCACTGGCTGCAGTGCTCTTAGCACTCGTTATCATAAGCCTGGCCGCAGGGAGCCCAGGTGGCAGTGGGCAGAAGTGGTTGTCCAGCTCCACCTCTCACACGGCTCCTGGGAAGGTTCCTCTGGAATCTGTACAGGCCAGAGAGCTGAGACCACGTTCACTGCTCTGGCCGGCAGTATGAATTTGGTGCCGGGGAGAGGGATGGAAGGAGGACTAGAGTTCCAAGCTTCCAAAAAGGGAGCAAAGATGCCTCAGATGCGAGGGCTGCGCTCTTCATGCTTATTTTGATACTCAGATTGTTCGTTTGGGAGAGTTGGATCCATCCATCCAAAGTGGAGGCACAGGATGCAGACCCATCTGAAGTGGCCAAGGCCCAGGCCAGCTCCCTGCAGGGAGTGCGGAGTAGGGAGGCTGGAGGCCCAGCTTTGGGGCTGTCCCTTCAGGCCAGCAGTTCTGAACCTTTCCGCAGTCACCCCCTGGGTCCGTCACAGTCACTGTGCGTGACTCCTGGGCACTGGTGGTGCATGCACTCCTCTGTCTACCATTCAAGGGAGCACCCCATGGACCCAGTGAGCGAGAAGGGTATGACGGAAGAACTGGTCTAGAACCAGCTCTGATCTGAAAATAAGTTGTAACACTTCTCACCACGGATCTCGACACCCGCCTAGAGTCTTGGTGCCCTGCTGGCGTCTCCAGGCCCTGAGCTGCTCTTTGCTAATGCTCTAACAACTCCCACCCCTGCCCCCGTACTGAGGCTCTAATCCACGGAACTGCATTTGGACATGAACTTCACAGTTTTCTCAGACTCGCACAGGCCTGGTGTGGCATTGGTCTCAGAGTGTTGTCTCTGGACCAGCAGCATGGAGGAGCTTGTTAGAAATGCAGAATCTGGGACCCCACCCAATCAGAACCCACATCTAACTAGATCCCCTGGTGAACGTGTGCACATTCAAGTCCGAGAGGTACTCAGACATCTCGGCCGGCCTGTCCTGCCACCAGGGAAAGTGGCATCCACTGTGAGGTGGATGAAACAAACCTGCACCAGCTGCAGCTGTTACCACTGTGGGAGGAGGCTAAGGGGGCAGGAGGTGGACACGGAAGGCAGGGTCACTATAGTGCGTGATGTGCATTTAAATCCGGGGGCACTGAGAGAAAATCTATGAAGACATCCAGTCAATTCTGAGATCCTGTGATCTTTGTCATCCATTAGCAGACATATGCTGACAAAATAACAGTTGTTCCTAACTTTTACTGAGCTCTTATTATGAGACAGGCACTGTTTTAAATAAAAGTGCTTTACATGTGTTTATTTATATGATTTTACATAGCAACCCCTTGAGGTATAGATTATCATTATCCCCATTTTACAGATGAGGCAACTGAGGCACAGAAGTCAAGTGACTTGTCCCAGCGTCTGGCATGAATGCGTGCCAGAGCCAGGCTCTGCATCCTGGCCAGGTGCCCAGAGCCCACCCCCTTGATTACCATGTGAGACCATCTCCAGAAGGGAAGCATTCTTCCCCGACAGGAGTTTCTTTGGAAGCTATGACATACCTTTAGGGTGACCAACCATCTTGGATGGCCCAGAACTCAGAGCGGTCCCTGGATGTGAGACTTTCAGTGCTAAAAGTGGGAGAATCTTGGGCAAGTTTATTGCTCTAATGATACCTGACACCTCGCCTCGCACAGAAGAGTAACAGAGGGGAGGAAATTAAATGTAACAGGAAATCCTCGGGATTCTAGAATCTGAGCTGTTGGAGCACTGACTCATGTCTGGGCACCTGCTTCTGTTTGAGGAACCCAAAGCCTATCCACAGGACCTTAACCAGTGCTCGTTCTCCGTCTGTGGCTCAATTTCCTTACCCCTCAAATACCTGTACTTGTATTTGCCTCGCCCTCTTTTCCTGCTTCTGCCCCACGTAGAGCTGGAAAGAGGAATTTGTGAGCTCTTTCCAAGCACAGTAAGCAAGGTGAATAAGGAGATAATGAGAACCCAAGTGTCCCTCACTTTCTACTTTCCGACCCAATAACCAATCTCCAGTATTCCTAAAGCTGACAGCACACAACTGTACATGAAAACCAGTTCTTCATTTAAGCCAGGGGTGGGGAACCTTTTTTCTGCCAACGGCCATTATTCACAGGCCATACAAAATTATCAACTTAAAAATTAGCCTGCTATGTTTGGTCAGAAATTTAATTAATTCACCCCTGCTGCGATGGCAGGGCCAGACCAAATGATTTCTCGGGCCTTATACGGCTCTGGGGCTGGACGTTCCCCGGCCCTGATGTAAGCCAAGAGAAAGAAGGCTGTCAGTTTGATACAACCTTGTAAAAAAATGAAAATAAAGCATTTTTCTAACAAGTGGCCCAGGAAGCACGCTGTTTGGGCCTCCTTGCTGCTCTGTGTCCCCTAGACCATGAGGACAGAGCCATGCAGGCAAAGAGCTAGGACACCCGGTAACCAATTTGCAAATGAAAACAACAGACTTCCATCTTTGTGCCTGGGAACCAGGATTGCACTGCTTCTCCCCAGGACTGAGGACTGACTGGCCCTCATACCCAGCAAGAGCCCAGTTCTCTCCAGCACTTGAAAAATGACTCTCCTAGTGCTCACTCCCATTAAAGTCATATACTTGTAAATCTTGGGCAGGGAACAGAAAGAACTATTGAATCCCGGTCACATCCATTTGTAGCGATTATCTATGAGCTAGGTTACTAATGTGATTACTAGTATCTCTCTTTCTTTATGTGGTTATATGACTTTTTAAAAATCATTCTTTCTTTCGTTCACTCATTCACTCATCCACTTAACAGTAACATTTGGCGTCTTCTCCATGCTATGTAACTTCTAAGCCCAAATCAAGAGGACATTTTCCAAGCTTTAAAACTCCCTGCCTTTAAGCAGTATCCTTAACTAGGGAGATGGGGGAGGGGGTTGTTTAGTGAAGAAACAGCTAAGTTAAAACCTAAGCTCTGTTACTAACTACTTATCATTCTCTCTGAGCCTCAGTTTCAACAACTCTAAAACAGGAATAATTCCTCTTAGAACTGTTGTGAAGTTTAAACGGAGAACAGTGTATAAAGAACAATACTCAATGCTTGGCACAAAAAAAGACCTTCAATAAATGTTAGCTTAAAGACATTGACCCTAGAATCCAGTTTGTCCCTCAACTCTCAATTCACCTGACACCTCACCAACCCCAGTCAATATTCTTTCAAGCTCATCCTGCCTCCTCGGGCAGTGTTCTCGTTGCCTTGACCCTCTGCGGAGCTGGCCCTGACTTTATTCTGACGGCTAGGCTGTACGAGTTGGAGAATGTGAGCTGTATCTAAGAAGGCTGTGGAGGTCCTGGAGCGTGTGGGAGGAGGGACACACAAAGTCCCGTTAATAAATAAACACGCAGACATCAAGGCTACCGGCTGTCGTAGCAACAAGACTTTAATGCTTTCCTGGCTCCTGTCATCTTCAGGACTGAAAGCACTTAATGAATTAGTCTCGCTTGCAGTCCTGGACAAAAATACTGCGGGGTCTACAAGGAGCGATCAGGGTAAGCAGCCAGAGGCCAATCACTCTGGGGAGCGTGGTCAACCAGAGAGATCCCTAGAGCAGCTTTGCTTGTAAAAGTAGTAACTGTGTATTAGAAAAATGTGAAATTATAGACATTAAAAAAGTAAAAATTAACTGACTCTTCCACTTGCTGATAAGCAATGTTAACATTCTGTCACACTCTCATACACATACTTACTGTGTTCATGCTGGTTTCTAATTTAACAACAGATCATGAATATATTTTCATGTAAAATATGTTTCTACATCACTTTAAGTAGCTGCTGGTTTATTAGAAAAGACCCCTATTTTTTAAACATTTCAATGGATAGTAGTTATTTTCACTGTGAGAACAATCTTGTGATTTCTCTTTTTGGGATTTCCTTTTAGGATTTAGGGAGCAGCATGAGGGAGGGCGCATGGAAGAGAGGGCTGGGTTTGCAAAAGTAACCGTCGCTGGTGCGCCAGGAGTGGAATGGGATAAGGACACTCAGAGCCACAGTGGAAAACCTCATGGAGCACAGAGGGGAACACTGAACAGTCTTACGAGGTTCTAGACTTTAGAAAGAACCCTGTGGTAGCAAGAGGAGGGATGCATTGGAGGAGACTAGAGTGGGAGCTTGGAGACCCCACACCTCTCATCTGCTCCTGTTTCCACCACGTAGTCACTTGCCCCTTGAGACCCAAAGGTGGCATCTGCTGTCAGGATCTGGCCTTTGCCAACCTCCCAGCCTCCTCTCACCTCTACCTGTCCCAGGTTTTATGCTTCTTCCCTGGGTAAACATTTGGGAAGATTAACTGGATTGAGGAAACTCTGAAATCCAAATAGGCACTCTCGCCCAGGTCATATCAGCATGTTCTCGCCCAATCTACTTTTCCACATTTGACCTTTCAATTAATGAGGCATCAGGAATCCAGTAACACATCAACACCTTTTAGCCCATGTCACTCGGCACTCAGAGACTCTCCCACAGCAAGCACTGACCCTCTCATCGGTTTCTCCTCCCCCTTGCTCTGTTATGCAGTCTGGAGGCTGGAGAGGATGCTGGCTTTTGACAGCCATGTACCCATGAGATAGTCTCACCACCTGTAGGACTTGTTCTTATTGGTTCCCTGTTACTGCCCCAAATTTAACATGCTCAAAAATGTCCCTCCCATTCTCCCAAGTGTTCCCCCAAATAACTCCCATTTCTATCAACACAATCTTCACTGTTCAGTTGTCTGGGCTTAAAAACTTGAAGCTTTTAGTCACAATATTTCTATTCCCCTTAGAGACTGTCCCAAACCTTCATCCTTCTTCTCATGACCTCATTGGAACCCCATCTTCTTCATTCTTCACACACAACTTTGTCTACATCATGGAGGGTACTGATGCCTTCAAGGGTGAACTACGTGATCTCCTGCCCTCATCCCTAGCCTAACCCAAAATCTTATCTAGGATGATCCCAAACTGTGATACAGTCATTACAACAAGATCTGGTCAGATTAATATCTGAGGGCAGAAACCACTCCTATTCATCTCTGCCTCTCAGCCTGGGTACAGGCCTGGCTCAAAGTTGGCTTCAACAGATATTATGAAAGGAATAAAGGAATGAATCCCGTAAATGCCTTGTCCTCTGTTATATGAATGAGGTCAGGGGAGATTGGGCTCTTGAATTAATTGAACCTCTTCTCTCTTCACCCTGGCCCAGTGCCCTGCCCGTATGATTAAATTCCTTAATAGAATCTGCCCTGGCTAAGCACCACATACAAATCCCTCAGCATTAAGTAGTGAAAAAGCTTCCAAGTGCTTAGAGAAGAAAGAGATTGGTGCTTCAGCATTGGGATGTGAGACAAGTGTTGATGGAGGAATGTCCATCTACTCCTTAGGTACTAACAATCTGGGAGTATTGATAGCTGTTTCATACCAAAACCAATTCTGTGTTCAGCACTGCACTGACAGTGAGGATGAAAATCAAAACAGCAGCCCACGTTTGCTGTGGGCCAGGCACAACTCTGGAGTAGGCAACCTCATTACCACTCGCATCTTACAGGTAGGAGAACGGGCTCAGTGTCACATAGCTAATAAGTGCTCCAATGTTATCATCTTTCTTTAGTTTCTTCACCCTTTCTCTTCACTGTCCTCATCACTTTCATTAATTAAACTGACTCCTCCGTCCTGTCTCCCAGCTAGCCACCCTTCCTCCGTGGCAACACCCTCGTCTTCCCACCACCACAGACAAATATACTGACATCTGCCCTTATCCTCTCCTCCTCCTCTTCTCGGCCCAAAGAACGGTCCCTCCTCTTCTCAAAGCCAGTCCCTCCACCTGTATATTTGATGCTGTCCACACATCTTCTTAGAAATCTTATTATGAATTATCCTTCCTTAACCTATAACTTTTCCATTCAAGTGGATCCTTTCTGTTGGCATTTAAATGTGCTCAACTGTCTCTCATTTTAAAAACGTAATGAAACCACAAACATTGTATCCCCTGTGACATTCAATACTATTTGCCACTCAATAAATATTTGTTGACATCTTGTGAATGCAATCCTCACTTTTCAACCCAACTCTGTCTAGGTTCTGGCCTCATTACTCCTCTGAAGTTGCCCTTGCTAAAGTCATCAACAGCCTTCAAACTGCCAACACTGTGCTCCTGAGGAGCCCTGGGGTTCTACCAGCTGGACTGAGGGTTTCCTGCACTAAAATAGAATCTTGGCAGTCCTTCCCCAATTCACAGAAAAATGAGCTGGCAGAAAATTCTCAATTAAAAGTTTTTGTTCTATAAAGTTTTCTTAATATAGTGCCTGCTATTCTATGTCTGTGGTAGAATCTAGCATAAGATGCTCTCTGATTTAAAAATTATCATATATTCAGCCATTTTAATATGTAAATATTTCACAGTGTTATCCGGAGAGCATCACAGTTTCCATGGAGTTCAGGACATGAACAAGTGTTTGATACTCACTGGCCAAATCCAAAGAAATAATGTTTTGCTCTCTGATTTGTTCTCTTAAAGGTATCTGGTACTGTTTATCATGCTGTTTATTTATTTTAGCAACCAGCATGTATTGAACATACATTTCCCCATTGCCCTTTGTCCCTATTTTCCCTAAGGCATTTATTACCTTCTCTTGTGATCTCTCCCATGTACAGGCATATCTTGTTTTATGGGGCTTCACAGATACTGCGCTTTTTACACACTTGAAGGTTTGTGGCAGTTCCATGCTGAGTGAGTCTATTGGTACAAATTTTGCAACAGTACTTGCTCACTCCATGTCACTATGTCACATTTTGGTAATTCTCATAATATTTCAAACTTTTTTCATTATTATTATGCTTGTGATGGTGATCTGTGATCAGTGATCTTTGATGCTGCTAGGGTTAAACCCTCCACCAGCAAAAGGATTACAATTCACTGAAGGCTCAGATAACGATTAGCATTTTTTAGCAAGAAAGCATTTTTTACTTAAAGTATGTAAACTTTTTAGACATAATGGTATTGCACATTTAATAGACTACAGTATAGTGTAAACGTAACTTTTATATGCACTAGGAAACCAAAAAATTTCTCTGACTTGCTTTATTGCAATGTTCACTTTATTGCAGTGGTCTAGAACCGAACCTGCCCTATGTCCGAGGTCCACCTTTGGAGGCGTTCCCTTTGATCTTCCTGTGGAATCTCCTTTTCTCTCCCCCTAGCCGCCACGCTCTTGGCTCAGACACACGGATTACGTCTGTTGAATGCGGGAATAACTGGATGGGTGAGTAAGCATGAATATGGTCAGGAGGAAGGTGAATCCTCCTCCCAGTGCTCCTCCTGGGCCCTGCTGCCTCCTCACTGAAAAACCAACGGTGACAGCAGTTTGCTGAACAGAAATGTTGATCTTACATGTGTAAAACACCATCCGTTATTTTTTAAAGCAAAAGAATCTGATATAAACTTGTTATAGCTTTATAGATCTTGGGCTTGTGGCCTTCACTTTTAATATCTAATCTATGATCAAGCCCTGTTGATTTTACCACCCCCAAAAGCATAGTGATTGATTATTTTTATGGGGATATAAACAGTTTCATTCTGTTGAGTGCCTAAAAAATACTATGTACTGTGCCTAAGACAGGAGTTGGGTAATGATGACATTACAGATATTGATTTACCTTTAAACACTCCATATTCTATTGTAACCCTATGCTTTTGGCTAAGCTGTTCTCTTAGCCACTTCTACTGAGCTTGCTTATCAAAATCATACTTAACATTCAAAGTCCAATTAAAAACTCACCTCCTCCAAAAGGACCTTAATAATCGACCAGAGTTACTTGGGCCAGCCTTGGATTCACTTTAGCCCCTCTGCACATGACAACATATTGCTTGTATCTCTCCTTAGGGTGAACTTTAGTCTGCAGAGCCCTCTTGGTGATGTGAATGCTCCTCTCCCAACTCTGCCTTGTGGGCAACTCAAGCCCAGGGACCATGCCACCCACATCTTTCTGTCTTCCAGGGCCTTGAACAATAGATATTTTCTAAATTGAAGCGGTCAAACTGGTCATCCATTACAGTATGCTGCATAAACAACACGTTTTTGTGTGTGATATAAGGTGACTAAAAAAAAAAATCGTTGGGGCGCCCTCCTGGCTAGGTTCTGGCGGCCGTGGCCAAGAGCCCGCTCCAGCTTCTTGCTCTCACCCCTGTGGGCGAAGCAGCACACGAAGCAGCAGCTGCCCAGAGTGCTCCAGAATTTATCTGGGGGAAATTCAAGCTGTTCTTTCTGAAGTGGAATGTGAGTCAGAGGTGAGCCCAGGCCTGTGAGCTGCGTGGGAGGAGAAAGGTTTGCAATGAGCGGGGCTCTGAGTTCTCAGGCTATTTTTTCCAAACAGACTCCCAGCACAGACCTGCGGTTCAGAGACCATCCCGATCACTTTCCTCCTTGGGTGCAGACACAGGGCCTCATAAGCCCATCCTCACCGCCCTTCTCAGCACTACATCTGGACCAAAGCAGAGACAATCGCTCCTTCTCCTCCCTCCGTCCCTGGGGAACATCACACACAGTCCACTCAGCCCAGCCCTAATGTACACACAGAGATAGAAGCAAGACAGATGGAAATCTAAACCAAGGACGCTGCTTTGTCCCTGAACTGTGCCTTGTCCAAACCTATCCAGACTGCAAAGATTCCAGATCATCTATCAAGACATGAAATGCTCAGCCACATGCTGTTAATACCCAAACTGAGTTAGTGAGCACCTGTGTGCAGGTTACTGTGCAGAGAACAGAAAAGCCACTGAAGGGGGAGCAGAAAGGTGTTGTTTGCTTGATGGCAATGAGCCTGGGCTCTCACACATCCCCAGTTAAGAGATTAAATGACATAAAGTAGGCAGAGTGCTTAGCAGAGTAACTGAAATGAAGCTGAACCACCCAACAGTGCAAGGGAGCCCCGTCTGGTGTGGCTGGAAGCAAGCCTTTCTTCCACTGTTCCTGCTGCTCAACAGCCTGTCCTACCTGAAGGAGGGGAGGCAGTGCCTGATACCTGCCTCCCTCCCCTTCGTGCATCCGTTGGCCTCAAGGCTGGGTGATCAAGAAGGGAATTCTTGGGGGAGCGGGGACACAACTGAGCAGGGCATCTGTGCTGATAAAAAGCACCCAAAGGGGCATCCAGGGACACATAGACTGATAGTGTGACAACTCAAATAACCTTCCCTCCTCCTCTGGGGCAATAGAGCCCCAGACCCCAGAATAATTTCCAACCCTTTTCTTTCAAGGGGATCTCTCTTCCTCTCCAAATACAACACCATAAATAAACGGACATACCTTCTGCCCCTCAGATACTCAACCACAGTGCTCCTCCCATGCCCTTATTAATGCCATCTGATTGCTGATGCTTTATCCTGTATAGGGGAACATTGGGGCAATAAAAAATTTCTAGTTCTCCATTTTGCTTTCAAAGTTGGAGGATAAGATCTTGCCTATCCAGCTCAGAGAGTTCTAAACACACACACACACACACACACACACACACACTTCCAGCACACACACACACTTCCAGTTTTCCAAGCACAACCTGCAAAGTGAAAGGAATTTTGGATGGCTAGATACTAGGGGTTCTGTGTGGTCTCACAGCCTGTTGGCTTTTATTACAGTGGGAACCTCTTAGCAACATGAGCGTGTGCGTGGGGGGTGTAGTCCCACACCATTCAGCTGGAAAAGAGCTTGAAAGAATGTCAGGCACAGAGCAAGGAGAATAATTTTTAAAATAGTTAATGCAATCACAAGGTTCAATATTGAAAAGATACAAAGGGTTTACAGGTCCACTCTCCCTGGAGGCAACAGATATTATTAGGTTTTGTGTATATAGTTATGCACTGACAAGCAAATATCCTGGAACTCTCCCTTTTCCTCCTCCCTTATAACATGAACAGTAGCATATTATAAACACTCTATGCATGTTTTCCACTTAGCCATGTATCTTGCAAATTGTTCCATGTCAGTTTTAGAGTAAGCTTCTCCTACTTTTTTTTTTTTTTAATGGATGAAGAGGACAGTATTTGACTATCTGGAAGTACCACGAAGTATTTAACTACCCCCTGTGATGAGTATATAGGTTGTTCTTTCACAGCTCAAATAATGCTACAATATACATATGTTTCTTTGTGCCCATAGGCAAGTATAACAGCAAGATAAATGTCTTAAAAAAATGGAACCACTGTGTCAATGGCATGGGCATTTCAAATGTTGAGAGATGCTTCTAAAATGCCTTCCAGAGAAGTTGTACCAATTTATTCTCCTACCATCAGCATATGAAAGTGCCTGTTCAGAACCTCATCAGCAGTTTATCAGTCTTTATGAAGTTTGCTAACTGAATGGTAAATAAGTATGTCATTGTAGTTTGCATTTTAAATGTTAAAGAATTAAGCCTTGTGCATTAATTAAATCCCTGAGTCCTACGTGGAGTGAAGAGCATGCATTTACCAGGCCAGCACTAGCCGGGAAGCCTAACCGGCTCACAAACCTCTCTTGTACACAGTGGCTCTGGGTTTTCAGTTACCGCGAATGTGTCAGTTCATGGGAGGGGAGTGAGTGGCCCTGTGGAAGGAGCAGGGACTTTGGAACCAGAGAGACCTGCATTTCAAGCACCGCTCTGCCACTTACCAGCTTAAAGATCTTAGCAAATTATTTAACCTCTTCCAAACTCAGTCTCCTCACATGAAATATGGGGATAATAATACTGATTTCACAAAGCCTTGTGTATGGCACATAGAAGGTACTTAATAAATGGCAGCAACTTTCCATCAGGCCAGATCCTAGACCTCAGGGCACTTTTCACAGCTGACAGACCTTGGAACAGCACAGCTAGGGCCAAACAGCTCTTTGTTAAATAGCTACCCGGAGGATTCCCAGCTCCTCCTCTGATCCACCCAGCCTCCTTCCACAGTTAGCAGGAGATATCACGAAAACCCCTCCCTGTGCCTGGGGGCAGGGGGGCTGTTTCTGTGCCAGGCTTCCCTGTTACCAGATGATGTTTGCATTCAGACAGAGGCACTCTCTGGACTAAGCAGAGCTCATTTCCAATTACAGACGGGCAAGCTAGAGACAAAACAGAGATCCTTGGGCAAAACATGAGGGATTTGCCCTCATCAGCATCGGAGCCTTTCCCAAGCACAGTTTTTGATGAGGTCACAAAATGCAGAAATGCCAGTGATGCCCCAAACAAGGTTTCTATGTACAAATGGGACCCCCACCCCCACCCCCACCCCAAAGAACTTCAGAGGCTTTTCCCATTCCCACACGGTCCCGTCTCATTTCGTACCCCAGGCTGTAGAACCTATAGCCATGCCCCTTATGTGCGAGGGGAAACGATGCTATTGACTCAGCTAATGCCACAGCTAAACCTTGGGGAGCACATTTTAGTTCCTGTCTGGGTGCCAACATGACCCCCTATCTCTATATGTGGTTTAGGTCCCCTCAGGCATGGAGCTGAGCCATCCTGAGAGAGAACTGAGAAGTTATAACTGCTTTTAGGGCATATTCCTTTGCTCTGTGTTCCCCTAGAAGGAAAGGGGCAGGATCTGCATGTACTTAGGAGCACTGCACTAGCACACAAAGGAAACCGCCTTTCCCCTGAAGTCTCCGAATCCCCCGATTCTGAAGCAGAATGGATACACGGGATCTAAAGTCCCTGCATCATTGTTGGTCTCTTACTCGACATAAAATGTGGGTCTGGCTCAGACACTGGAGGATGTGGCAGGGCATTGGGCTCTGACTGCAGAGACTTCCACCCCTGCCAGTTACACTGCCGCCTCTTCAGAAGCCCCTAGCCCAGCCCATGAGGCTCCCCTCCTCCCAAACCCTGCCTCCAGCCAGGCCATGAATGTGGGCTGGGGTTAGTTTAGGGTTAGGGCTCCTGGCTGGATACCTACCCCCCTAAGTTGATAGAAGAGCAAACTTCCAGAGCTCCACAAACCCACTCAGAGAAAAGGAATGCCCAAGTGTGGCTGAAAAACATGGGTGGTGTATGGATCCCCAGAGTGCTGATGGAGAAGACAGATCTCCACCCCTGCCTCCTTTGCTGCCGTGGGGGACCCAGGACGCCACCCTTGCCGCCGGCCTGCTGCAGCCCCGCACTTGGTTCGCTCCGCCTTGGCCAGAGACTCAGAATGAAGGAGCAGAACTAGGCTTTCTTTCTGATCCGAGGCTTTTTGCTCGCTCCCTTGTCTCTCTACTTGGGCCAAATCCTCTTCTAAGGCCACTGAGCGAGGGGCAGGGAGGGTGGCTTCGCTGGAGCTGAAGTCTGGAGCCCAGAAGGCCACACCAGCCCCAAGGGATGGGGGTGCGGGCCACCGGCTCTGGGGCCTTAGGAAGACTTGCCTGGCGGCCCAGGTGAGGGTCCGGTCTCTCTAATCCTGTTCTGGACCCTAATGCACAGGCGGAGATATTGAAGCACGCCGCTAACGCACCGCCTCCCTCCTCATTTTATACAACTCCAGGAAAATCTCCAGCAAACCTAGCCCGGCGGCCAGGCGGGCCCAGAGGTGCCTGCGCTCTCGGACCCACCTGGCCGCACAGATGACCGGGCTGCTCCCCCCACTCGGTCCCCGCGCTTCTCACTCACGCGCGCCCAGCGCTCAGGCCACTGCATGGTCCTCGGGTGGTGGCGGCACGGAGGAGCAGCAGCCGCGTCCTGTGGGGTCCAGCTGAAGGAGGAAGGTGCCGCGGAGGAGATCGAGGAGATCGGCGAGGCGGGGCGGAGGCAAGCGCTAGCGCTGCACTCTGGGGCAGGGACTCCGCGAGTCCTGCCAGGAGGCGGGGACGCTCGACCTGCAGCCTGGCTACCAGGCCGGAGCCGCCCACCTCCCCCAGCACACCCGCGCCCTTCAGAGTGAACGGCTTACTGTGCAGAGAGGGAGAGCCAACTGCAGCCCCAGCCCCAGCCCCAGCCCAGCCCGACAGCGCCAAGGTCAAGATCGAGATGGACAGTGGGAGGCAGCCCCGGACGCGCTTAACCGGGTATAGAGGCGCACTTTCGAGGGACATCCGCACGCGGAGCCCGGTGTCCTGCGGGGTCCTCCACTAGCCCCGGACCCCGTTTCCTCTCTCCTTTTCCTTCCATGGAGGAACCCAGGTGCCCAGGAGCGCCCCAACCCGTTACCATTACCGAGGCTGAGCCAGCTCCGCGCCTGAGGCAACTCCCGCGGGGTCTGCGCTCGTCCTTTCGGGCACCAGGGACTGGGGTGGCGCTCTGAGTCCTGGCCCTGCACGGAGCCGAGAACCTCATGGCCCCTCCAGGTGGCCAGGGCTGGGGGCAGGTACTGAGCAACCTGATTGGCGCTGGCCCCACCCTGGGAGAATCCCCCACCACAGAGCCTGTTCACACAAGAGCGAAGGGAAGGGATAACACGGCGCAGGCAGGTGCCTTCCAAAGAGCCTTCCTCTAGTTCCACTGTCCTTTTGCCCAAGAAATGGAAACGCGGACAGGGAACTTGGCGTGCCCTGTACGGATAGGTGCAGCACGGAAAACCCTGAGAGAACAAGCCTCAGGACCACGGTATGTCGCTGCCCACGGGGCTTTGCCTAGTGACCGCCTGAAAGGCTCTTACGTTTTCCTTTTTCTGGCCCACACGGGTCCCTGGAAGTCCAATGACACCTGATGTCCCTGCCGTTGAGGGGTACCCCGACCTCCCGGCTGAGCAGTGTGTAATTATAGTTGTGATGGGGAGATCTGACAGGAAAGAAGAAAAGCCAGCCGCCACTCCACCCACAGTTAATGTTTAAAAGTCTACCAGTTGCTTCTGTGCTGTACCTTTGACGACAATTTCTGACATCAGTCTGATCTGAGAACATGGCCGAAGGAGATGGAAGGGAACTGACACTTTTTAGCACGTCCAAAGCATCTCCACATGGAACCCTTCCCTGCCCTGGTCTTCTTCTCCTAACTCTGCTCTCCAATCCTGGCTGGACTGAAGACCGGGAGGAGGGAGAGATAGGGCCATCCAGGTTAATGCTCAAACAGGGAGTATTCTCCTCAAATCAAATGTGTTCTTTCTCATACCCTGGGTAGTCTGATGATTCAAGTCAAAGGTGAATAATGCATCAATAAAAAATAAAATAACATATAATAAAATAAAAAGCTTGGTCCCTCCGCCCAGGCCCAACTTGTAACGGAGAGGGAGTAAGAAATTTAGCACTTGGAGCAACCTGTATTATTCCCAAATCACTGTTCTAAAAAAACAAGCAAACATCCAAAGGCAAGCTACCCACCTGATCCCTCCAGCAGGTTTACCGGTGGCTTCAACACTCCACTTATTTCCTCTCTCTTATCACAGGTTTTTAATTTTGACCTCAGATTTTCACGTGCTGCCTTTTCTCACACAAACTTCACACCTACATTCCTCCATCTCATTTCTTCTCAAAGGCAAAACTGAAATATGAAGAGATGCGTTACTTGGTTATAAATTAGACAGAAAGTGAAGACAAGATACATGTACAGCCTCATGAGTCATCATAAACCAAAGCTGTGCGATCAGCACCCAGGTCATTGCCATCACCCCAGAACCTCCTCTGCCCACCAATTTCCATTCATAGCCCTTCCCTTCTCTTTCCCCTAAAGCAGGCGTCCTCAAACTAGGGCCCGCGGGCCACATGCGGCCCGCCGAGGACATTTATCCGGCCCGTCGGGTGCCGCTGCCTGTCCTGCTTAGCAGCCGACTCGTCCAGGGCCCACAGTGCGCATAGGAATTTGTTCATATATTTTTTTTAAACTATAGTCCGGCCCTCCAACGGTCTGAGGGACAGTGAACTGGCCCCCAGTTTTAAAAGTTTGAGGACCCCTGCCCTAAAGCAACAGCGATCCTTTAGTACTTACTTCCTCTATATCTTTAAAGTTTTATAAAATTGTTAAGCATCCCTAAACATGACCATTTAGTTTTACTTTCTGTTTAGCATGAACTTGTGTGTGTGTGTGTGCACGCGCACTTCTGGCCTCTTTTTTCACTTGGTTATGACTGTGAGGTCATTCATTTTTGTTGCATGTAGTTGTAGTTGGAGCCACTACAAATAATACTGCTAATAAAGTCCTTGTATATATCTCCAGGTGTGCAAGTGCAAATATTTTAGGTGTATACCTTGGAGTAGAATTGCTGGGCTATAGGGTATGCTTATATAACTTCATTAAAGAATACCATATTGTTTTCCAAGGTGGTCATTCAAATTTACACTCCCACCAAAGATGGATGGTAGCTCCAGTTGCTCTACATCCTTGCCAAAACATCATATTGTTAGACTTCTTAATTTCTATCAATCTGGTGGATGTGTAATTGTATCAAAATTGTGATCTTCATTTCATACCCTTAATTTCTAATAAGGCTGTGTGCTTTTACATGTTTTTGTAGCCTATTTGAATTTTGTCTTGTGAAGTGCTTGTTCAAATCTTTACCTATTTCTACAGTGAGTCATCTGACTTTTTCTTGATTCATAAAAGCTTGTTGTTTATTCTGGCTATATGCCTTTGTCAGTTATAGGCTGCAAGTATCTTCTTCTACTTGTTAATCTTGATCATTTGATCAAGAATAATTTTTAAAATCAGAATGTTTATTTTGAGATAATTGTAGATTCACATGCAATTGTAAGAAATAAGACAGATAGATCCCAGGTACCCTTTACCCAGTTTGTCCCACTGTTAACATCTTGCAAAACTTCAGTGCAATATCAAAACCAGGATATTGACATTGACATTGGCATTGAGACACTCAAGATACAGAACAAAACCAGAAGAATCCCTCATATTTCCCTTTTATAGTCACTTCTACTTCCCTTTGACTCCCCTCCCCATCCCTAACCTCTAGAGACCACTTATCTGTTTACCATTTATAAAATTGTGGAATTTCAAGAATGTTATATAAAGGAAATCATACAGTATGTAATCTTTTTAAATTTTTCCAGTGTAATTTTTGGGAGATTCATCTAGGTTTATTTATTGGGTGGTATGGATGTATCATGGTTTGTTTAACCATTCACTCACTCATATAAAAGACATTTGGCTGTTGTTCCTTACCCCACTCCCAGTTTTGAGCTATTACTAATAAACCTGCTATAAACATTCATGTACAAGTTTTTTTGTGAACCTGAGTTTCATATCTCTGGGATAAATGCCAAGGAGTAAAATTGCTGGATCATATGGTAGTTGCATGCTTCGATTTTTAAGAGACTGCCAACTTGTTTTCCAAGATAGCTGTACCATTTTGCATTCCACTAGCAATGTATAAGTGACCCAGGTTCTCCACATCCTTGCAAACATTTTATGTTGTCACTAGTTTTTAAGTTTTAGCCATTTGACAGGTGTGTAGTGATATCTTATTGTAGCTTTAATTTTCATTTCCCGATAGCTAATGATGTTGAACATCTTTCCACTTACTTATTTGGCAACTATATTCCCATCTATATATTTTTGGCTATCTATTTATCTTTTGGCCATTTCTAATTGGATTTTTTGGTTTGGTTTTGTTTTACAAAAACATTGTTGAATTTTGACAGTTCTTTAGTCTAGTCCTTAGGCAGATATGTAGTTTGAAAATATTTTCTCCGAGTCTGTAGCTTGACTTTTTACCCCTTCTACATTGATTTTACAGAGAAAGTTTTTAATTTTAATAAGGTCCAAATTTTCACTTTTTCATACAATGGGTCATGCTATTGGTGTAAATCTATCTAAGACTCTTAACCTAGCCCTAGATACCAAAGATTTAGATGTCGGTATCAAGTTGACAAATTTTCCTTCTATTCCTATTTTTGTGAAAGTTTTTGTTATAAATGGGTATTGAATTTTGTTGAGTGCTTTTTTTTTTAATATATTTTATTGATATTTTACAGAGAGGAAGGGAGAGGGATAGAGAGCTAGAAACATCGATGAGAGAGAAACATCGATCAGCTGCCTCCTGCACACCCCCTACTGGGGATGTGCCTGCAACCAAGGTACATGCCCTTGACCGGAATCGAACCCGGGACCCTTCAGTCCACAGGCCAATGCTCTATCCACTGAGCCAAACCGGTTTCGGCTTGTTGAGTGCTTTTACATCGGGTTATATAATCATGTGATTTTGTTCCTTTTTTAGCCTGTTAACATGGTAGATTACATTGATTGAAAACAACCAGACTTGCATTCCTGGAATAAAGCCCACATGGTTTAGTATATAAATTTTTTTATATTGCTTGAAACAATATTTACTAATATGTTTTAAAGCATTTTTGCATCTATATTTATGACAGACATTGGTCAGTAGTTTTATTTTTGGTTTTGGTATCAGGGTAACACTACTGTCATAAAATGAATTGGGAAGTGTTCCTTCCTCTTCTATTAATGGAATAGTTTGTAAGGGATTGGTGTTAATTCACCTTTAAACATTGTAATTCATCAGTTATCTGGGACTAGATTTTTCTTTGTGAGTAGTTTTTAAATTATCAATCAATATCTACTTGCTATAGGTATATTCAGATTTTTTTATTCTTGAGTCAGTGTCAGTAGTTTGCATCTTTGTAGGAATTTGTCCATTTTATTTAGGTTTTCTAATTTGTTGGTGTACAATTGTTTATAGCATTCCATGATCATCCATTTTATTTCTGTACAGTTGGTAGATTACCTCCCTTTCATTCTTAAGCTTAGTAATTTGAGTTTTTTTTTTTTTTTGTCAGTCTAGCTAAAGGTTTGTCAATATTGTAGATTTTTTCCAATAACTTGCTTTGGTTTCATTGATTTTACATTTATTTTCTATTATACTTATTTCCAACTTAATCTTTTTATTATTTCCTTCCTTCCTTCTTGCTTTGGGTTTAGTTTATTTTTTCTAGTTTTCTATGGTGGAAGTTTAGGTAATGAATTTGAGAGCTTTCTTATTTTTTAATATTGCTGTTTAGAGGTATAAATTTTTCTCTTAGCACTGCTTTTGCTGCATAAGTTTTGGTGTGTTGTTTTTATTTTCATTCAGCTCAAATTTTCTAATGTCCCATGTGATTTCTTCCTTGACCTATTGGTTATATGGAGTGTATTAATTTATTCATATTTCTGAAATTTCCAAATGTATTTCTGTTAGTATTATCTAATTTTATTCCATTCTGGTAAGAGAACATGCTTCCTATGATATCAGACCTTTAGAATTTATTGAGGCTTATTTATGGCCTAACATATGGTCTATCCTAGAGAATGTTTCATGTGCTGTTGGGTGGAGTGTACTATAGATGTATATCTAGTTGTTTTATAGTGTTGTTCAAGTCTTCTATATCATTATTGATCTTCTGTCTAGTTTTCTATGATTGGAAGTGGGATTTTGGAAGTTTCCAACTTTTGTTTGTTGAACTGTCTCTCCCTTCAATTCTATCACTTTTTATTTATTTTTGAGCTACAATGCCATTTTTCAGATCTGAATATGCAAGCACAACTTTTAAAGTTTCACCATTAAGTATAACATTTGCAGGTCTTTGTAGATGCTCTTTATACAGAAGGAAACTTCTCTCATTCCAGTGGCCATGGCATTCTGCAGTATGACTTTGTACTTCTCCCCTGAAGAGGTGGGGTCTCTTTCTTCACCTCCTAGACTCTGGCTGTCCTTGGGACTTACTAACAGAATACAGTGGAATATGGTGCAAGTAACATTGTATGAGTTCCAAAGTCCAAGGCTTAAGAAAGAAGCCTCGTAACATCTTCCCTTGTCATCTTAGAGCCCCAAGACCACCATGGTGTAAAGAAACCCAGGATGAAAGACCATGTAGAGAAAGAGCATCCACCACTTTTGCCATATACTGTTCATTAGGAGTAAGTCACTAAATCCAGCCCACACCCAAGTATAAGTACTGTTCCCCTTCCCATTGACCTTACCCTAGAGTATATGATCCCAACCCAGAGCAGGGGGTGGGGCAGCAGCCACACCTTGGGTGAACCATGGACTCCAACTTTAGACCTCTAACCAGAATCCCCAAATGCCCCCAGTGGCCCCAACTGTAAAGCTCATTTCTTTGTACTTCTATCTTCTCTTGGTGCTTAAAGCTAGTAATTCTTCATTAACTTGTTAGCTCTTTGGTGTTTTTCAGACTTAAAGCATATTTTAATTTAGAAAATAAACTTTTAACCAACCTTTTATTTATCTTCAGCTTATACTTCAGGAGGCTGGGTCTGAATTACTTAATCTGCCACTATCGGAAGCCATGGCATGCGTTCATGTTCTGTTGTTTTAATCTGCGGGGACTTATTTTGGCTGAAAACATCCTTTCTGCTAAAGATATATAGGATAAGATCAAGGGAAAAAGTACCCATATCCTTTGCTCTCTTAGTAAAGTAGCTTGCAAAGTCAATAATATTTATCTACTGACTTTCATTATAAAATCAAAGGACCGTTTGCCTGGCCGTTGTGGCTCAGTTGGTAGGGGTGTGGACCTGTACACAAAAAGATCACAGGTTCCATTCCCGGTCAGGGCACATACCTAGGCTGTGGATTCAATCCCTGGTTGGGGCACATACCTAGGCTGTGGGTTCAATCCCTGGTTGGGGTACATGCTGGAGGCAACCAATCAATGTTTCTCTCTCTCCCCTTCTCTTATCTCTAAAAATCAATGAAAAATGTCCTCAAGTGAAGATTTTTAAAAAAGCAAAGTAACATTTAGACAGGGGCCACATCACTTAACAGAAGTGAGATGATACTCAGATATCAATCTAGTCTCCTTGGCCAGTGGGAACATTTCCTCCTCCCTTACCTGAGGAGGCTGTCCTTCATTTTCCAAAGCAGTTTTGGTGATATTGGTATAACTGGGGGAAAATATTTTTTAAATCTAAAAACAGGTTCTTCTATTGCAAGCTTCCGGATATATCAAAAAGGAGAGTTAGTTTAATTTCTTCCATATGGCCAACTCTGCCATCTGACATTCACGCCATGTATTAAATCAGCGTTAGGATTTAAGTTTGCTTTTTAAAGATGTCATGTACTGCTTAATCAGCAATTAAGACCACAGATTTCTCTAGAGAGGGACCAGATTATGAAGCCTAGATCAATGGGTTTTCTCTTATACAAGCCTATAATTCCTTATCCACAATTTGAAATTTAAAAATGTCCAAAAGTTAGTTTCTTTCTATGGCATTGGTTTCTACTTTATATCAAATGACAAGAAAGGGAAGGTTACCAGGGGGCTTCTTCCTTCCCAGAAGCTCACTGCCAGTCCTCTGAGGCCAGAGTCCAAGTGCTGCTTTGACGCAGCAAAGCCACAGCAGAGACCAGATGTGAAGGCTGTAACATCTGTCACCGTGATCGCCAGGACTGTTTGGAATGACTTTGCCTACTTTGATAAGAGTGGGGGCTCTCCTCTTTGGTTTCCCCGGAAGAGGAAACCCATTCCTTTTCAAAGGTGTACAAAGGTTACAGAGGCTTGGCGTTGATTTTCCACTACTGTTTTAAAACCACTTTATGGATGCCAGCACATGGCCTTCTGATGGCTTCCCAAATGCAGTCAGTGCTTGCAAGTGGGAGGATAAATGCCCCTGTGCAATATGAAAGGTGAGTAGGCTGAAAGGTTGGTGGGTAAGGGCTCTTTGAAATACCCAACCTATCTTTCTTCCAATCTCAAACACCATCCTCATTTCTGCCAGGGCTGATGGGAGGCCAGGCCCCAGAGGTAGGAGGCTGATGCTCAAATCTCCTAATGGAGCTTGACAGCAGCAGGATTAAAAGCACAAATGCAACACCCAGAAAGCAGTGCAGGAAAGCATATGCACCCTTTCTATGCCCATTCTCCTGCTATTGGCACTTTCTTTTAGAGAGGGAGCTGAACCATAAGATAAATCTTTTCATAGAAACAGAGGCTTAGAAAAATAATAGTGATGAAAGAGCTTTGGGTAGTGAGTGGGGAAAGAGGGCAGAAGGAAAGTTTGCTGTGAGGTTTCCAAGGGCCAGGAGCTGGGATGGTCTGCAGAACAAATTCCTTTTGGGAAGCAGAGATCAGTGTGCAAAGGACAAAATGACAGTTGCGGTAATACTACCATGCTAGCGAGATTCATTTGTCAAACCAGGCCAACTCTGAAGGCAACTACTGACTTCTCTCAGGACACAGTGAGGACTGTTACAGGCAAGTACAAGCTTTCTCAGACTGGCCCGGCCTCGTGACTTTCTCTCCCCTGACATCCTCAGCATAGGACCTCCCGGCTCTACATTTCCACGCTGGCATGAAGTTGTTGCCTTGCCCTGTTATTGCACTGTTTCATCTGGTTATCCCTTGCCTCCCCAGTGAAATTCTAAGATCCTTGAGGGTAAAGCAATGCATTACAACTAATTCAAAAGTATTTACAGAATGTCTGTCTATACTCTATATTCAACTGAAAGGAATTCAAAGAAGTTTAAAGGGGCTCACAGTCACAGTTGGAAAAACAAGATGCACACAAAACAACTATATGTCAGTGCAAGGCAATGGATGATTGAAGTCACAAATACATGGGATGATATAATGAACATACACTGTATTGCTTTGGGAAAAGGAGACTGCTAGAGAGACAACAAGGGAGGACTTTTAAGAAGCAACAACTCCAAGGGAAGAAGCTTCAGGGTGCTTGCTGCCTTTCAGCCGGCAGGAGAAGAGCAGAGGGTCTATTCTGACTGTCAGCCATGAAGATGAGAAGGAATGTTCTCTTCCCAGAACAATAGCCAGCTGGGTACAAACAGGTGCATTTACTGAGAATGCTGGGATTAACTGATTCTTCAACAGGACTTGGGGCACAGATGCCGAGGTTTGGAAACATCTGGATCTGCTGCCTGGGAAGTGAGTTCGTGCCTTGCAGAACAGCACTGCAGTGAGTTAAGGAGGAAGATCATCAGCCCACTTTCCCTTCTACAAGTTGCTTCTGCAAGTTGCTTTGTCTTTTTATCCCCGTGATAGTCTTTGGCCATTTAAGTGATGACAACTAGGGTAAGGTGTCTATTTGGCAGACATTTAGCAAACAAAAGACCAAATAAACCACAAACATGCCAACACCACCCCTCTGGATTTGTCTGGAAAATACGGAAATGCCAGAAAACCTCTCTAGAGACAACAAATTCCCTGTGCTCTCACATCTGCCCTATGACCAAGCTGAAGGTCTGACAGAGCAGCAGAGAAAAAAGGAGAAAGATCACTTACTGTCTGAGATTTGTACTTCGCAGCATCTTCCAACGCATGATTTCAAGCTGAAATGAGCTGTCATCTAAGTGCATCCTATCAGCACCAAATGCACTCTGACAGGCCACTTAAAACGCAAAGCCCTTCCATTACAATTTCTCAAAGAGTAGCTTTTGGCCAACAGTGGCCAGAGATACACCATGATTCATAATTTCAGGTAACTCTCTGAGTCACTGTACATTCCCAGGGCTCAAATAAAACAATCATAGATGGAAAACATTCTAAGGAAAAAATGAACTTGGACTAGACATAGAAAGGACTAGGGATAGGAAACATAATACTAAGAACAACTATGTGCCACTCTGTGCCAGGCGCTGGGCTCAGCACTTGATATGCACTACTTCACTTAGCCTGCACAACAGTCCAGCTACTGCCCATCTCTCTGCTCACTCACAGCTGATCTCTAGAGTGAGTGTCTAACATGGTCTCCACTCTTACAGGCTAACACTGTCTCACTTTCTAGTCATTCTTTTGCCCATTATAATCCAGCTCCTTTCCCTACCCTCCACTGCCAAGGTCACCAACCATCTTCATGTTGGGATACCTTATAGACATACCACTATATCTCACTCCCTACTTAACCATTTGGCAACATTTACCAGAGCTGACCATGATCTCCTCGAGAATCTCAAAGGCTGGTCCTTCTCAGGCTACTTTATTTTTCTCATAGGATTTATCAATAACTAAAGCTCTTTTGTGTCTCTCTAGACTAGAATGTGAGTTCACTGAGGATAGGGGCTCTGTTTTGTTCGCTGCTCTATCTACCGGACCTAGAATAGTACTTGGCATCACTGCCCCTGGGACAAACACTGGAGGATTAAGGGAATGGATGGGAGGGAGATATTTTTCTGTAGATACTTTTGAATCTTCTAAGTTTTATACAATATGTATGTTAGTAGCTATAAAAATAATAATTGCACAAAATTTACCAAACATTGGGTTTTACACTATGGGTAGTTAAGGAATCTTGAGAAGTCCTTCATCCCTCTCCCCTAACTTTTACAGGGCCATACCAAACTGCCCTACATATTATTTTAGAGGAAGAGGAAAGAACACAGATGGGAAATGATTTTTGTATGTCATCTTGATAGTCAATTTTGGTTTTCTTGTCATCTCACTCAAACCCTACTATATTAGCAGTTATTTTTGTTAGATATTATTGGTAGCCATTCATCAATCTGAGAAAATATTATACTTGGGGAAGATTGACATTTTTCATCAACCCCATAATCCTGGGAATGTTTGCAGTGGGATTCCTTGGATATTGACTGTCCTTGGAAACTGGGAGCCAATTCAGGTTTTATTAAACCTGGCCCAGGTTCTGGCCACAGATGCAAACTTCTCATCTATAATTAAGCAGACGATAACTTTGCAGGGAAGAAAGGTGATTCGTGAGCCCAAGATAGATTCAAGATGGTGTATGCCCCTCTCTCTGCCAAAATGTCAGACATGGCCTCTGTGGGTCTGGACCACATCGTGGGAGTCACCACCAAGGTGTGGGGGTCATAAATCATAAAAACAGACGAAGGCACTCTGCAGGGTTCTTGCCATGAGTCATTCTTCTTTTTTTGGGACCCAATTTGCTTGGAACAATCCTCGAGAGTTTGTGTTCTAATACTTGCCAAGAATGAGGTTGTGAGCAACAGGCTTACCTACACAATGCCAATTCAGTGATGGAGATTTCTAGTTTTCACTAGAATTCACATTTACTTTTAAACAAATTAATCCTTATGCCAATTCTTTTTATTCCAAAGGCATTGCAAGTATTATTACAAAAGCTACTATTCCAAATCCCACTAGGGAAAGCTGTTCATTCCTAAAGATCTAGGGGTTCAGACATAAATTGCCATAAGGGAAAACAAATGTCACTTGAGTACCTCTAACATGCCTGCATTGAAATTTGGAAAAGAAGGACCAGTGACTAATATACTCTGTAAATACTCTTCATGAAACATGAGGGGTAGGACAAAAATCATCGCTAAATCCAAGATCACGAAGATTTATGCCTATATTTTCCTTTAAGAGTTTTACAGTTGCAGTTCTTAAATTAGGTCTTTGATCCACTTTCTGTTAATTTTGT
Source organism: Plecotus auritus (assembly GCF_963455305.1). NCBI lineage: Eukaryota > Metazoa > Chordata > Mammalia > Chiroptera > Vespertilionidae > Plecotus > Plecotus auritus. The sequence goes on from NC_137778.1 coordinate 21,859,962, forward strand.
ATATGATGCAAGGTAGGGTCCAACTTAATTTTTCATGTGGCTATCCATTTGTCCCAGCACCATTTGTTGAAAAGACAATCCTTTTCCCAAGGGTGCAATCCTTGGCACCCTTGTCAAAAGTCAATTGACCACAAATGTATGGGTTTATTACCTATCAATTCTGTCCCATTGATTTACATGTCTATACTTATGCAAGTACCCACAGTTTTGATTACTGTAGCTTTATAGTAAGTTTTGAAATCTGAAAGTGTAAATCCTTTAACTTGGTTCTCTTTTTTCCCCCACCCAAGGTTGTTTTGGCTATTCTGAGTCCCCTGAATTAATATATTTAAATTTTAGGACCAGCTTATCAATTTCTACAGAAAACCAGCTGGGATTTTGATAAGGGTTGTATTGATCAGTTTAGAAATATTGACTTCTTAACTATATTAAGTTTTCCAATACGTGAACCTGGACTGTCTTTTCATTTATTTAGGTTTCCTTTCTTTCAGTAACATTTTGTAGTTTTAGTGTACAGGTCTTGGACTTCTGTTAAATTTATTCCTACGTGTTTTATTCTTTTTAATGCTATTGTAAATTGAATTGTTTTCTTAATTTCATTTTCAGATTGTTCATTGCTAGTGTAAAGGAAAACAATTGATTTTTGTATATGGATCTTATATCTGAAACCTTGCTGAATTTATTTCTTAGCTCTAATAGGTTTTGTGTGTGTTTATTAGGGTTTTCATTTATATGAGATCATGTTATATACAAATTGAGATAGATTTTCTTCCTCTTTTCCAATCTGAATGCCTTTTGTTTTAGTTATCTGATTGTCCAAACTTGAATCTCCAGTATAATGTTGAATAGAAGTCACACAAGTACACATATTGTCTTGTTCCTGATCTTTTGGGGAAAGCTTTCAGTCTTTCACCACTATGTACAATATTACCAGTGGGTTTTCTTCAAGGCCCTTAATCAGTTGAGGAAGTTCCTTTCTATTCCTAGTTTGTTGAGTGTTTTAATAATAAAAGGGTGTTGGATTATGGCAAATGCTTTTCTGTATCTATTGAGATAATCTTGTGGTTTCTGTATATATTTTTAGTTAATGTTTTAGTGGTTGCTATAGGGATTACAATTAACATCCTAAATCAGCAGTCACCAACCTTTCAGACCTCACAGACCACCAGTGGCCCATGGACCACCGGTTGGCGACCACTATCCTAAATTATAGCAAATACTTCAGATTAATGCCAACTTTCAATTCAATTTCAATAGTGTGATGGTTAATTTTATGTAAAAACTTGACTGGGTCATGTTTTTGGTATTTGGTCAAACATTATTCTGGGTGGGTGTCTCTTTAAGGTTTTTTTTTTATGAGATTAACATTTAAATTTCATGGACTGAATAAAGCAGATTACCCTCCCAGGTGTAGGTGGACCTTATTTAATCAGTAGAAGGCCTGAACTGAACAAAAGGAGTGATTTTCTCTTGAGTAACAGAGAATTCTCCCGCCTGACTGTCTTTAAACTGGAACACTGGCTTTTTCTTACCTTCAGGCTTGAGCTGAAACACTGGCTCTTCCTGGGTCTTGAGCCTGCTGGCCTTCGGACATGAACTGCACCATTGGCTCTCCTGCGTCTTCAGCTTGTTGACTAACCCTGCAAATCTTGGGATCTGTCAGACTCCATGATCACATAAACCAACTCAGAATGAATGAATGAATGAATGAATGAATGAATGAATGAATATCCTACTGGTTCTGTTTCTCCTATATGGTGCCACTTCCCTCCTTCTTCATGTAACTGTTTTCATACAAATTACATTTTTATACATTACATATCCATCAATACAAATTTATAATTATTAGCTTATACATTTGTATTTTAAATAAGAAGAAAAAGAGTTAAAACAAAATATATATTTTACCATCTTATATATTTATCTATGTAGTTACCATTACTGGTGCTCTTTATTTCTTCATGTGGATTTGAGTTACTGTCTAATGTCATTTCAGCATGAAAGGGCTCATTATATTATTTCTTACGGAGCAAGTCTGCTAATAACAAATTCAGTTTTTAATTTATTTTGGAATGTCATAATTTCTCACTCATTTTCAAAGGATATTTTTACTGGCTATAGAATTTTTTTTAAAAAATATATTTTATTGATTTTTTACAGAGAGGAAGGGAGAGGGATAGAGAGCCAGAAACATCGATGAGAGAGATACATCGATCAGCTGCCTCCTGCACACTCCCCACTGGGTATGTGCCCACAACCAAGGTACATGCCCTTGACCAGAATCGAATCTGGGACCCTTGAGTCCACAGGCCGACGCTCTATCCACTGAGCCAAACCAGTTAGGGCTGGCTATAGAATTTTTATTGACAGTCTTTTTCTTTCAGCATTTTGAATAGGTCATCTCATTGCCTTCTGGTCCCAATAGTTTCTGATGAGAAACAAGCTGTTTGAGGATTCCTCGTATGTGATGAATTACTTCTCTCTTGTTGCTTTCAATATTATTTATCTTTGGATAGCTTGATTATGATGTGTCTCGGTGTGGATGTGTTTGAGCTTATTTGATTGGAGTCCATTTGGTTTTTATTTTGTATCAAATTTGGGAAGTTTTTGGCCATTATTTCTACAAATATTTCTCTTACAGCCTATTCCTCAAGTTAAAATGTGTCCTTTGACATTGGTCTTAGTGGTGTTTTTGTGAATTTGACTCCAAAGGTAAGTTAAACAAAAGTAAATAAACAAATGGTACTACATCAAACTAAAAGTTTTATACAGCAAAGGAAACCATCAACAAAACAAAAAGGCAACCAACTGAATGGGAAAATATATTTGCATAAGATTATTTCCAATAAGAGGTTTAATAACCAAAATATATAAAGAACTTACACAATTCAACAACAGAAAACAAACAACACAATTAAAAAATTGTCAGAGGATCAGAACAGAAATTTTTCCATGAAGGCATATAGATGGCAAACAGGCACATGAAAAGATGTTCAATATTACTAATTATTAGGGAAATGAAATCAATACCACAATAAGCTATCACCTCACACCTGTTAGAATGGCTAATATAAAAAATAAAAAATAACAAGTGTTAGGATATGGAGAAAAGGGAACCATCATACACTGTTGGTGGGATTGTAAATTGGAACAATCACTATGAAAAACAGTATGGAGATTCCTCCAAAGATTTAGAGCTACGATATTATCCAGTAATTCCTCTCTGGGTATTAATTCAGAGAATAGATAAACCTAAATTGAAAAGCTCTCGTGTACCCCTATGTTCTTTGCAGCATTATTTACTATAGTCAAAATATAGAAACAACCTAAGTGTTTATCAATAGATCCACAGATAAAGAAGATAGGTACAATGGAATGCTACTCAGCCATAAAAAAAGATGTAATATTGTCATTTGTGACAACATGGATAGATTTAAGGGTATTATACTAAGTGGAATAAGTCAAACGGAAAAGGACAAAAACCATATGATTCCACTCATGGAATACTCTAAAATAAAAAAGTAACAAATGTACAAACAAAAAAACTTCAACTATGGATACAGGGCAGGGGAACTTTGTCATGGCATACAGTGAACAAAGGTCAGAGGAAAAGAGCTGAAAATGAAAATCAGAGAATGCTGAGGATAAATAGGCTCCCTCCCAATTTTGCTGGGACAATCTTGCTTTATAAGATCTTCCAGGGATAGGATTTCCCTGTAGAACCCAGGTTGTCACCAAAGGTGTCCTGAGACATCTGGTCATTTTTACAAGAAAAAAGAACAAATTCTTGCTACTGGCATTACTGGCATCTAGTTTATCCCCAGGGCTACTTTTATCCCCTCGATGCCTGGTCAGCTGCAACAGGCGTTGTCTTCTTTTGGTAAAGGATGAGCTCTTTTTTACCATGGAAACAGGAAGCTACACAGCCTGCGTCAAATAGGCCCAAAGTAAATGTTCATTGAATTAGAAGATGACAGCCCTCTCATTTAGCGACTAGTACATGTCAAGGTGCATCTAGAGTGACGGGGAGAAGGAAGAAGAGAAAGCCATCTGCCACCAAAGATACTTCTCTCTCCATCTTTCAGTTTCTGCATTTTAGCCATGTTACTACTACACGCCTGTAAACTGCCCTAGATTTTTTTACTTAGCAATTGCTTATGAAGGTGGTAATGTCTCAAATCAATAATTCAGGAACATAGTAGTGCGGAAATAAGGTGGGTTGAAAATTTATACAAGGGTATTGAGTAAACATTGTCATCTCAGGCATAACATACTTTGTTTTATTCCCCCTCCTAAGACGTTGTGGAGGAAAATGATTTTCAGCAGCAAATCTGCTTCTCTGTGCCCATGTGTACACTCACACATTCTCCCTCTCCCTTTCCACCTTCCTGTTGGCGTCATTCGAGACTGACGCCAACCGGCTTCCTGCACTTGCTTTAATTTATCTCTGCTGAGCTACTGCATTGGGGTCACAGGGAGGTTAAAGCAGATGTTCTTCTCACTGCCCCTGCTTAATATTCACTTCGTTTTTCTCTTGGGGTTTACCAGAGTAGAAAAAAAAACCTAGGGGAGATACAAGATACAAAGGGGGCTTGGAAGCTGGGAGATGACAAGATACAAAGGAAATTGGAAACGGTAGTGCTTTCTTTGGAAAGGGGCAAATGTGACTAGAGAGGTCCAATTAATTCCCTTTCACTGTATCAGACAGGCAGGAACTTCAACCTCACTGTAAGGTCTTTCTAGGTAGGAATGATCTTGTTTATCCTCATATCCTTGGAATTTTGCATAGGGCCTGGCATATAGAAAATAAACAAGTTTTATGTTAGGAGGTAATGCTGAGAGTCTGGGGACATGGTGATTGCCTGGGCAGAGCGTTGTCAATCCCGTGCCTTGACCCAGAATGTTCCAGCAGAAGGACCATAACAACTCGGAGGTAAGTGCACTCCCCACGATGCCAATATCTCCTCTCCGGATCAGACTCTCCACGGTTCTTCAAATATTTGTCATAAGACAAGTTGAAATCGAGGGGCTATAATGCAGTGGAAAGGAGCACAGGCTTTTGAAATCACTCATTCATTCAACAGGTACTGGTGTACCCAGGTGTTATTGTTTTAGTCTGTTAGGGTACAATAATGAACAAAATGGACAAAACCCATGCCCTGTGGAATTTATAATGTGGTTGTTGGAGACAGACAATAAACAGTTATATTGTATCTTTAAAAGTAGGTGCTATGGGAAAAAGTAGAGGAGAGTAAGAGGGATCAGGATGAGCAGTGATTTCCAAAATGTCATCTCTGAGAAGATGCAGATACTGGAGGGAGAACAGCCAAGGCAAAGCCCAGAGGTGGGAGCTGCCTGTTTGGACTCAAAGAAAGCAAGGTTGGTGTGGGCAGTGAAGAGAGTAAGGAGGAGATTGTGGGAGGTGAGGTCAGATAGATAATGGGGGGCACATATCATGTAGGGCCTGTTGGTAGGGTTGGCAGAATTAGCAAATATTAATTCCCAGTTAAATGTGAATTTCAGATAATGAATATTTTAAAAGTATAACTATGTCCCAAATATTGCATGAGAGATACTAAAAAACTATTTGCTGTTTTCCTGAAATTCAAATTTAACTGGCCATCTTGCATTTATCTGGCAACACCACGTGAAGACCATTGTAGGAGCTCTGAGTAAAACCGGGAGTCCTTGGAGGGTCTGAGCAGAGGAGGGATTCCTAGGGTGCCTTGTGGAAAAGAGTGAAAGAGCAATGTAGGAAGCAGGGGCACCAGATGATGGTGTTGATTCAGACCAGGTGGCAGGAGTGCAGGTGGAGAGAAGGGGCCAGATTCCAGATACATTTTTTAAAAAAATATATTTTTATTGATTTCAGAGAGGAAGGGAGAGGGATAGAGAGATAGAAACATCATTGATGAGAGAGAATCATTGATCGGCTGCCTCCTGCATGCCCCCTACTGGGTTCAAGCCTACAACCCAGGCATGTGCCCTTGGCTGGAACCAAACCTGGGACCCTTCAGTCCGCAGGCCGACGCTCTATCCACTGAGCCAAACCGGCTAGGGCTCCAGATACATTTTGAAGGTACAGCCAACAGTATATCCTGTCTGACAGGGTGTGGAGTTGGAGAGAAAGGGAAGAGTCAGTGATAACTCTGAGCATTCTGGCTGTGTAGTTAGATGGAGGGAGTTGCAATCAACTGGGTTAGTGAAGACTGTAGGTGGTATGATCTGATGCAGATGGGACGAGGATATTGAGCTCCATGTTGAAACTGCTAAGTTTGACATCAGAGTGAAGAGGTCAAATAAGCATTTTACTATGGAGTTCAGGAAAGAGGTCCATGCTGGTGATACAAATGGAATCTTCAGCATATAGCAATTAAAGCCACGAGATTGGAGAAACTCGGTAAATGAGACCTGCTGCCCTCCTGCACTAAGAGGAGGAGCTGGGAAAGGAGATGCGAAGGACTGACCAGCAAGTAGGAGGGAACCCTGGAGAATGTGATATCCCTGAAGGGGAGATACGTCAGGCTACTGATAGGTCAGGCGAGATGAGGACTGAGGGCTTACTCTTGGATTCAGCAACAGGAGGTCACTGGAGACCTCAATAGGAGCACTTTTGGTAGAGTGGAGTTGGTGAAATTGGAATGGGTTAAAGAGGGAAAAGAAGAAGCATAATAGGAGACAATATAGGCAACCCTTTAGAGGAACCAGACATATTTAGTTCCTGCCACTTACTAGATGTGACTTTGGGTAAATTACTTAATTTTCTCAGCCTTAAGTTTCTCCTCTTGTAAAAAAGGAATAGCAATTGGGACACTGTGAGAATTAAATAAAATATGTAAAGGGTATGGCATATACTGTTAACAATATTATGACAAAATATGAATTTGTCATAGTGTGGGCAAGATACCTGGTACTTAACCTTTCTGTGCTTCAATTTCCTTATGTGTAAAATGGGAGTAATAATAATACCTACCCCATGGTGTTGTTGAAAGATTAAGTGAGATAATCTACATAAAGCACTTGGAAAAAGCCACTGGCGGCACATTATCTGAACTCAATAAAGCTGTTAATATCCAACCAATTCTCTCATAAATGCTAGTCTACCTCTTTTGTAAATGCACTGCTACCCAGAAGTGAACAGGGTACTGAACTTATAACTTCCCATCTTAGATACTATCCTTGTGTTAATGTGATCTAAACTCATTCACTTTTGATGGCAGTGTCTCTGCTGCTTGGTGATACGTAAACCTGTGCACAAGTGATGGTTATCATAACTGACTCAAGATCTTGTTGTGAGCTAAGCCCACTCTCTGAACCACAGAAGTTGCTTGTCTTCACTTGAGAGTCACAAAGGTTAGTAGTTGTTTTCCATCTTCCCAGAGAACCCAGAAAGCATACAGGTTTACTAACTCAGAGTGCAGAATTTCTGCAGGCATTCTTAATCATTTTTGAGAATCTAAGGAGGCTAAGAACTTTCCTCCAGAAAATATACAACCATCCATAATTTAACATGCAGAGATTTAAAAAAATCCTCCTAAAGACTCAAAATGTGTTTAAATTGTAAGAATTTTGCATTTTTCTACAACAGAAACCTATAAAGGAGGTAAAAACGTATCTACTTGGAAAGTCCAAAAGAAAGATGGAAAGGCGACTTTTCCCCATTGAACTTCTTCAGTGGAGCAAGATAGAATTAGTTGCTGTAGCTTCCGAATAAGATGAGGGGCTGGTGGGTGTTTCCCCACCATCTTATGTAATAAAGACAGACAGAAAGACAGACAGACAGACAGTATTAAAGTCTAAGTTCTGTAAACACAGAAAGCTCTGTGGCAGCTTTCAGCAGGGTTAAATTAGGAGAAACTTCAAATTACTCTAAGACCCTTACTTCCCAAAGGATTCACTAATGTCACAACTTGTTTTCACAAGTAAAGAGAGGTTAGATGAAGTGAGTTCCAAGTTCCATTTCCAACTCTGAAACGACAGGCCATGGAACCAAATATTTCAAGGAAAGGAATTTTATTTTAGCACAGGGCTTGGCACCAAAATTCCTGTCCTAGAGCGCCACCTAGCAGTGAGGAGAGAGCAAAACCTAATCTCCAAAGAAAAGCTATTTCATTTGACTTTTAGAACAAAACAAAATTTTAAAAATAAAAGATGATAAACTAAAAGATGCCAATTTGGTAAATCAAACTTTTCAAAAGGAGGGTGAGAGGCTGATTGTTGAGAACCTGCAAATGTCAAACTGCTTTTTTTTCTTTAATACTTTCTTTTACAAACCAAACTAGAAAAATAATCAAATATGGTTTGTGCAGAAGAATAACCCAGACAAAATATTTCCAGTCTTCCTACTCAGTTCTTATCTGGAGGGCACACTCTTTAATTCTAAATGCAAAGTTTAAATGAGATGTTGTTTGCTCGTGTGTGATTAGACTCTTCCCAACAAAGCCTTCTGTTTTATATTCAGAACATAGCAATGTAGAAAAGAGATCAAGGTTTCAATGGACCTTATTTGTATCTTATTCTTTGTCCTGTTTACTTATTCATTTACTCAATAAGACTGACTGAAGTTCTACTACGTGCGAGAAAAGACATGAAGGTGGCTTGGCCTACGTTAGTGGCAGCAGGTCTGCAGGAAAACAGGTGGACTAATGAGGTACTCAGGAGGTAGAATCTGATTTTAATGTGGCAATGAAGGGCAAGGAGCAGTCAAGGATAATTCTACTCCTGGGTTTATATCTGAGGCAACTAGTGGGTGGTGGCAGGGAATACAGGGGTAGAGGTGGGACAGGGGAGGAAGGAGATTTTTCTCACTTTTTTCTGTTCAAGAAAGTGTAAAGAGGGTTTCAGGAGTCATGGACTCCTAAAATTAGGGAACATGTGTATGAATGTGTGCTTTCTGGGGAGACAGTCCTCAGTGTTGGATATTTATTTAAAATAAAGTTAATGACCCCACAAAAGATTAGGGATCACTCCCCCATAGCATAGAGAACTTGGAAATTTTTAAATATTAAACTCATGACAAACAGAGGGCTCTACCAAGTTGCTCAAGCTCATGGTCTTTAACAGGACTCTCTCTCAGGAGTACCCATGTTGATGATCTGGTCCAAGGACAAAGCAGGACCAGTGAGCATGAATTTTTCACCTTAGCTGAGAGACTTGACAAAAATTCCATGGAACTCTAGGTTTGATACCACAAATTCATTTCCACAATATGTTGAATGACTGTGAATCTGAAAAGATCCTAAGTAAAGCCAGTACTGATAATTACATGATGTTTTCTACAACTGATTTGGCTATTATTGTTAAGCTCACCATTTTTCTCTTAAATCAAGTTTTTGAGGCAACTTTCCCGAGTCTCATGAATCCTGGTAAAGTCAACAATTGGACCAATTCCAAGTAGAAACTAGATAAGGAGTTATGTTTTTGAATCTAAAAAGTTTAGCAAATATAAATCTGCATCAATTGAAGAAAAGATTGTTGAAAAACCCATTCTGTCTACTTGATCATAACAGATGTTCCACTGCCTAAAATGTAAGATGTTACAACCAAATGTTTCACCCCTCTACTCCCAATTTGTTTAACTGCCCTACTCCAGATCAGTACAGGAACACTGTTACTTTTAAAATTCATAAAAGGATAAACCTTTGACTCTAGCCCATATCATGTATCTTTGCTTAAGTTTCATCCTGCTAAGCAAAGGGGAAACATATCCGTTAAGGTATCGTGAGGAGGAAATACGGAACATCCCTCAGGGATATGCTTTGCCTAATAGTATCCTAAATGATACGCACAGAGTTTTATTTAACTGGCAGATATTTTCATATGTGTGGTATAAGAGTAGGCTTTCCATACTCAACACTACAGTAATAGGATGCTTTGTCAAGAAGTAATTTTTCTAGTAAGTTATGAACTTAGCTGTCTTTGGTTTCTACTTAAGAGTCCAGTGGGATGACAGATGAGAGAAAAGTTTGTAGGAAATGTCACCTGAGAGGAGTGTGAGGACCACGAGTAAATAATCTGCTTTAGGCAGGAGAATTACTGCAGCAGAGGCTCTGAATGTGGCTTCAGGAAATCAAGGCAATGCAGCCACAAGATGCGACGAGGACTGGTATTCAGTAATTTAAGAATTTAAGGAACCGTAAGATGGCTTATAAGGGTTTGATATGTTCCTATAAACATAAGAAAACAAGTCTTAGAAATGTGACTGTCAGATATTTAAGAAGTGGTTCCAGTGCGAGTTAATTTCCAACTTCATGGAATAAAGGTATTTATCTGTAATATAGCAAAGGTTTACAAAGGCCAAAGTAAGAATAAAGAGGTAGTGCCAAAAATGAAGACAAATATTTTAGTCAAGAAGAATATCAAATCTGTTTTCACAATTACACAAGGAAATTGTGTATTTTACTCAAGTTCTTTCAGTCACATATTTAAGTGAAGTTTTCATTTCTGCAGAATCATCACAACAAAAAGCTAATTAAAAAAAACCCAGCTTAGACACTTTTGACGAAACCAATTCCAACTTCATAAATATTTAAATAAAGCAAGCAAAATGCTGTTACAAATGCCAAAGATTAGGTTAATAATTCCTTAAAACCAATAGCTATCTGTTTGTTCTATAACAAAAGTTTAAAGAGCAGAGATTCATAAATTTGGTTTTCTCACCAATTTATCTAAATTGCATCAAGAATATTAAACACATTGTTATATGACCATTTTTCCATAAATTAAAAAATATTTTAAAGACTGACTTGCCTCCAGTCACATTGCTTAAATTCCCACATCTGCTGGCTCCTAGCTCTGTGCCTTCTCCACAGGAAAATATTTTTTTTTTTTAAATAAATCTTTATTGTTCAGATTATTACAGGTGTTCCTCTTTTTTTCCCCCTAGGTCCCCTCCACCTGATTCCCCACCCCACCCCATGCCCTTATCCCCCTCCACTGTCTTCATCCATGGGTGTAAGCTTTTTGTCCAGTCTCTTCCCGCACCCCTCACACCCCCTGAGAATTGTCAGTCCACTCCCTTTCTATGTCCCTGATTCTATTATATTCACCAGTCCATTCTGTTCTTCAGATTTTTTATTCACTTGATTTTTAGATTCACTTGTTGGTAGGTATGTATTTGATGTCATTTTGTTGTTCATAATTTTTATCTTTACCTTTTTCTTCTTCTTCCTCTTCTTAAAGAACACCCTTCAGCATTTCATGTAATCCTGGTTTGGTGGTGATGAACTCCTTTAGCTTTTTCTTGTCTGTGAAGCTCTTTATCTGACCTTCAACCCTGAATGATAGCTTTGCTGGGTAGAGTAATCTTGGTTGTAGGTTCTTGCTGTTCATCACTTTGAATATTTCTTGCCACTCCCTTCTGGCCTGCATAGTTTCTGCCGAGAAATCAGCTGACAGTCGTATGGGTGCTCCCTTGTAGGTAACTAACCGTTTTTCTCTTGCTGCTTTCAAGATTCTCTCTTTGTCTTTTGCTCTTGGCATTTTAATTATGATGTGTCTTGGTGTGGTCCTCTTTGGATTCCTCTTGTATGGGGTTCTGTGCGCTTCCTGAACTTGTAAGTCTATTTCTTTCACCAGGTAGGGAAAGTTTTCTGTCATTATTTCTTCTAATAGGTTTTCAATATTTTGCTCTTTCTCTTCTTCTGGCACCCCAAAAATTCGGATGTTGGTACGCTTAAAGTTGTCCCAGAGGCTCCTTACACTATCTTCATATTTTTGGATTTTTTCTTTTTGTTTTTCTGGTTGGGTGTTTTTTGTTTCCTCATATTTCAGATCTTTGGTTTGATTCTTGGGGTACGTTGATCTACAGTTGAGTTTCGGTATATTCTTTATTTCAGACAGTGTATGCTTAATTTCTGACTGGTCCTTTTCCATTTTTTTGGCATTCTCATTAAGGTCCTTGAAGGTCTCATCAAGTTTCTCGGCGGTTTTTAGAAGATTCTTGAGTAACCTTATAAATGTGGTTCTGAACACTATGTCGTCCATTAGTTTGCTTTCCTCCATTTCTCTCATTCGTGACATGTTTCTTTGTCTCCGCATTTTGCTGCTTCCTTATGTTGATGGAGTGGCTTTGTGTGGTAGGTGACCTATAGGGGCCAGTAGCTCAGCCTCCCCAATCACCTGAGGTGGACGCCTTTGGTACACCTCTTTATGGGCTGAGTGCAAAGTCTTGGTGTAGTTAAGCCTTGATTGCTGTTGGTACACTGGGAGGAATTGACCTCCAGGCCAATTGGCTGTGAGGACCCACTGTGTCTATAATGGAAGAACTGCTGCGCTGGAGACACACTTATGGTGCAGGGCTTGTTTCAGTGGGGCTTTGGTGCTCACTGAGTCTGCCTTTTGAATGTATCACTTATGGATGTGAGGAGTTGAAATCTGGTGTCTCACACTGACCACTAGGTACACTGGCTTCTGGATCTCCAATGGGGTGCAGGTCAGCTACTGTCTGAGGCCACCCAGCAGGAGCTACAGCAAGAACTACAGTTTTCTCCTCTTTGCTTGGAGTTTGGAGGTTTTGGAGCTGTCTGACCCGGGCTGCAAGTGTGCTAGGTTAAGCTGCGATAGGGCAGGCCATTCATATGCTAAAGCTGCTGCTTGGAGCTTGGGTGGGTTCGTAGATTGTGCAGGGCGGGGTCTCAGGGCGTGACTAGGCTAGGGCGTGGCAAACAGCGATGGCTGCCAGTAAGCCGGCTCTGCGGCTCCGACCCTGTCCCCGCGTCCCGCGCCCCAGCACAATAAACAATTGTTCCTGCGCGCAGCCCTGCAAGCAAGCCTCCCTCACTTTCCGACCCCACGGCAGACAGTCCAGCTTCTCCCTGTAGGAGTTTGGGTCCCCCGCGTCTCCCCAGAAACGAGTTCGGAGTAATCGGGAGCTTATCTCCCTTCGGGTTGAAAACAGCAGCGCTTTCAGGCACCCGTCGCCAGCCCAATTCGCGCGTCTCCGTACCTCAGCTTTTCAGCGCTTGTGCACCCCTCAATGCTGTTTGCTCTTTCCTTCTAGTTGTAGAACTTCCACTCAGCCAGCTTTCCCGTGGTTCTGGGTGACAAACGTTCTGTCTTTTAGTTGTAGTTTTGAAATTGTTGTGCGAGGCAGCAGTTTAGGTGCTTACCTATGCCGCCATCTTGGTTTCGCTCCTCCACAGGAAAATATTTAAAAAAAATTTTTTTAACAATAATATAAAACAAAATTTAAAGTAAAATAGAAAGCTAAAAGCATTTCCTGAAAACTATGTTTATAACCAAGAAAATTTACCTGTGTATAAATTCTCTACTCAGTTTTGGGGTAGATCAAAGAATTTCATGTGAAAAGTGGCCCACCAACCAGTCATGGTTCTAAATATCAGACAGTCCTTGACTGCGAAGTTAAAACAATTTCTGTCTACATGATTCAAACAGCAGAGTTTACGTATTCTGGTTCCAATTGGATGACTCCAAAAACTTAGTAGGCTGACTGGTGACTAACAATATGAGACAAATGAGTAGGGCTAAGTTCAAAGTAAACAGACAGATTTAGTTGATATGCGCCTTGGAAAACAACAAGATCTGAATGGGCTATAGGAAATGAAATTTTTAAATGTCTTAGTGATGACTCCTGCAAAATTATGAATACTCTCTGTGGCACTGTATATATAAACAGGACGAATTTAAGTCTGAAAAGACATCAGAAGTTTGTTAGAAAAGCCTTGCTACACAGTATAAACATTAATAGGAAGCTTCAGGAAGATGGCTTTATAAGACGTTGGTTTTTCATCCCTTACAATGCCCCCTTCCAGGTTTGTTTTTTTTTTAAATATATTTTTATTGATTTCAGAGAAAAAGGGAGAGGGGGAGAGAAATAGAAACATCAATGATGAGAATCATCTATCAGCTGCCTCCTGCACGCCCCCTACTGGGGATGAAACCCACAATTCAGGCATGTGCCCTGACCAGGAATCGACAGTGACCTCCTAGTTCATAGGTCGACACTCAACCACTGAGCCATGCCGGCCGGGCCCCTTCCAGGTTCTTCAGTAGAGCTAGTCCACTGCTATTTAAGCTGCCCATGTTCAAGAATATGAGCTCTTACACATGAAAACATGCTCAAAGTCACTAATTATCTGGGAGATGCAAATCAAAACGACAATGCGGTACCATCTCACACCTGTCAGAATGGCTACCATCAACAAATCAACAAAAGACAAGTGCTGGCGAGGATGCGGAGAAAAAGGAACCCTCGTGCACTGCTGGTGGGAATGCAGACTGGTGCAGCCACTGTGGAGATCAGTATGGAGTTTCCTCAAAAAACTGAAAATGGAACTCCCATTTGACCCAGTAATCCCACTCCTGGGAATATATCCTAAGAAACCAGAAACACCAATCAGAAAGGATATATGCACCCCTATGTTCATAGCAGCACAATTTACAATAGCTAAGATTTGGAAACAGCCTAGGTGCCCGTCAGCAGATGACTGGATCAGAAAACTATGGTACATCTACACAATGGAATACTATGCTGCCATAAAAAGAAGGAATTCTTACTATTTGTAGCAACCTGGATGGAATTGGAGAACATTATGCTAAGTGAAATAAGCCAGTCAATGAAAGAAAAATACCACATGATCTCACTCATTTGGGGATAATAAAAAACATTATAAACTGATGAACAAAAAGATAGATACAGAGGCAGTAAAGCATCAAAAAGACTGTCATATTACAGCGTGAAGGTTAGGGAGAGGTGGGGGAAATAAGAGATCAACTGAAGGACTTATATGCATGCATATAAGAGTAACCAACGGATGCAAAACATTGGGGGGTGAGGGCATATATGGGAGTGGGGTGGTGGGGGGCAATGGTAAGATATGTACACATATAATACCTTAATAAAAAAAATTAAAAAAAAAAAAGAATATGAGCTCTTAGCAAACCCACCCTGCCCCCACTTCCAAAACCAGGGGTGTTTCTTCAGCTATCAGAACCACCTTTCTTCAGGATGTACCGACGACACACTGTCTTCTTGCATCAAATCATTTAAACTTCACAAGAGAGAGTTGCAATATTTTCCTGTGGAGAGGGCACTGAGCTACGAGTCAGCAGATATGGGCATTTAAGCAGTGTGACTGGAGGCAAGTCAGTCTTTCTAGGCTTCTAATGTCCTCATCTAAGGTCCCTTCTAGACCAAATGTCTACAATCCTAAGTCTCTCAGACATAGTCTGACTGCAGGCTGAAGCCTCTAGTTACCCCCCTTCAAATGGACAACTGGCACCTCAATGTGTGAAACTCAGAGGGAAGAGGCAGGGCTGGCTGTAGCTGAAATGACCCCTTTTTTTGATACCCCATGGTGTTTTTAGAAGGAAGAGGGGTATTGGCGACAAGCCACTGGAGTCAAAATCTGAGGTCTATTAGTAAAGCCACTCCCTCTTCCATCCCTAAAGAGTTTATAACCAGGAATTTCCTGTATGTCCTCACCCTCTCTCACACACCTCAGGCTCCTACTTCCCAGTCAACATTTCTTAGGCACCTCCATTATTTCTAATAGATCCTTAACACCAAATATGTGGGAAGGGGGGCTGTTCTAAGTACAGTAAATGTCAACCCATCTTTTAACAATAAAATGTAAGTAATTTAACCCTAAACCACGGAGCATCTACCTATCTTTTGAACAGTTCTTGGTGCTGTTCCAGTTAAACAGAGACCTATTTACTCATCTTCAAATGACCTATTAAATTTGTTTCATGCTTTAACTACCAAACAAAGCCCACCTTTTGGGAGAAGACAGGTAAACAGACAGGCAGATTGGCTGTCCTAGTCAAAGCCAAGTGGTTAAAATATAAAGCCACTCAAAGGTCCATTCTTTACTCTGCTAACTCAAACAGGATGTTAACTATTATTAAATAGGTTTCTAAGCATGTTGACAGACAGTGTGAGATGGCACTGTCTAAATGATTCTTCTCTATCAGGGCATTTGCAATTGGATAGGATTCTGAAAGAGCCTTCACACAGGGATTTCCTAATCCTATCTAACCGGCAAAGTGTAACATTAGTCACTGCCAGGTTACTCAGCATTGGCAGAGTTCCTGCTGGTAGCTGAATGCTTTTCAGAGGAAAATGTAAATATTAACCAAAATGTAAATATTGCTTCTACCAAATTTACCTGACCACAAACCCAATGACTGCCCATCCGGACAAATGAAGTATGTTACTCAAACTTGGTTTCTTCTTTAAAGAAAGAATTCTAAGATAAATTTTCTCCTTTAGAAACAAATTGTGAATAATTACCTAAACTTACAGGAAAAACAAAGCTTTTCCAGGCCATATGACAATATCACATATGCTATTTAACTGCCATATTGACCATTTATTGACCCTCCGTGTTACTCTTCAAATGTCTTCTCCAATAAAAAAAATGTCTTGATATAAAATCACAAAAATCCAAATGAGTAACTGTTATTTCCGGTGGGTCAATGATGTTTCCAGATTACTATTTTTTGGGTTAATTGTTATCATTCTTTGAGATCATTGGAATTAAAGGTGAATCTAGATTTTTAAATTTTATTGCAGTACACATGTTTTTTCTAAGGTCTTTAAACCAAAAACTATCAGTAGTTAGCGACTCTGGGTTTAACTTTGTTGTATGAGTACTTACTTCTAAGAAAGTAGTTTCAGCCAATAAGATTATAAATTTAAGTGCATTTCCATATCCACTGTCATCTCACTCCCTTCCTCAGTGGACATTGTGCTGATTAAGTAGCCGAGAAGGAAAGAGGAGAGATTCCTTATTGTAGAAAGAGAGAAAGGAACTAGGGGGCAGCTCTGCTGTTCAGTGCTCAAACAGGAGGCTGCAGGGGAGGGGCCAAGAAAGTGAGAACCTAGTTACATGCAGCACACCAGTAATTCACACCTCTTTCTCTGATTTTGTGTCTAAGAAATGCTTCTGTATAGGGTTTTTAGATTTTGGGGATAAGTCTGGTATTTTACCACACAAAAAATGAGTATCATTCAGATTCTTTAATTCACCTTTGTAAAGCTTTTCTTTCCTCTTGATGTTTTATACTATGAGTTTAATAGGTCATATAATATTTCACACAATTAAACTTCAGAGAACATAATGTTATATAAATGCTTAAATACCATGGTTGAACTACTGCGACATTAAGGCTCCTAGGAACTGTGATGACTACAGAATGTTCAGCTCAGTTTCAATAGTCAGCCTCTAATTTAGTTATTTGTCTTCAAAGAATTGCCTATACTGAGAGACAGCTTTTTTTTTTTTAACATATTTTATTGATTTTTTACAGAGAGAAAGGGAGAGGGAGAGAGTTAGAAACATCGATGAGAGAGAAACATCAATCAGCTGCCTCCTGCACACCCCTTACTGGGGATGTACCCGCAACCAAGGTACATGCCCTTGACCGGAATCGAACCTGGGACCCTTCAGTCTGCAGGCCGACGCTCTATCCACTGAGCCAAACTGGTTAGGGCGACAGCTTAATTTTTTTTAATGTAAAAGTATTTCTATGACCAAAGCTTCAGATGTGGATTTTCTTACTGATCGTAGTATTCCAAAGAAATACAGATGGTAAGAAGTCAAGCCCTGAATTCTTTCTCTGATAGAGAAGATTGCAAATGAATCGAAAAAGCAGCTTCAAGATTCAGACATCCTTTTTCTGGAGATAGAGATGTGAGATAATTTTTATCTTACTAAATATGGATCACAAAACATTAGTTTTTCAGTTTTCATTTATCAGTCATGATATGTACAAGAAAAACATTTATATGTAGCAACATAAAGAAACAACAAATATAAAAACTCCATTAAACTACTACATTAAACAAAGGTGAACAAAACTATACAGAATAAAAAACAACATCAATAAAAAATTAACAATAAATACCAATATTTACACAACAAAATGGACTATCAGCACAATAAAGATAACACACAGTCACACAGAGAGACAAAGGCCTCAACTACCAAAATACTATTTTGTCTCAACAGGTCCTCCTATTTTTGGCCTGGGAAATCACCACGCCCTAAGCAGTGGGTTTATTTTCTCCCCTCTCCCTCCCTCCTTCCTTCATCCCCCCTCCTTCATGCTTCCATCCCTTTCACACTGGGGTACCAGTGTAGGAAGCTCCTGGACGTGGCTAACCGGGCAGCAGCTCCTAAGGCGGCCGTGGCTGTACTTCGAGGAATGTAGAATTTCTGGGAAATCTGGTGCTCAGGAGACAAAATCAAAGAGAGCTGGTCCATGGCTCCATAGCTTTTATCTTTGAACACTGTGATAGCATGGCTACTAGAAAAATCTTCATTCTTTAGGCTCTCTGGAGAGCTTTCCACTGAAATAGAAAGAAAGCACAAGTCTTTTCAAGGGATTCTCACACGGCCTTCTCTCTCCTAGTCTAGATCTCTACTGTGTGTTACAAATATCTTCTGTTAGGTGGTGATAAGAACCAATGGCAAATCAGAGAGGATGAGACTTAGAAACTAATCAACAAGTGGAAAGGAAATGAGGATGAGGAATCATGCTTTGAGATAAAATAAACTCGTGTCTGGATGAGGGCAAAAAGAGAGAGAAAAAAAATGCACCCTGAACAAGGAAAGTAAATTTTCTTTCTAGGGCATCTCATCTTATATCCAAAGATTGGATATAATTCCAATTCCAGGGGAGAGTCCTGAAGCACTCCTATTTCCTTCCCTGGCCATTGTCTATTGCCAAAGTGGTCCCAATTCCAAGTCTGTGGCAGTGTAAAAATAAAACTGACCAAGACTGTGGTTGCTATGAAGTTCTAAAAACCAGTTATCAGCTATAACATGAATTCTTTAGGAATTAGTTTTAACTAAGAAGAAAGAACCTTTCTGGTGAAGGGATTAAGCAGTAGAAATTGGTAGTTGTAGACTAGTCACACAGATGTGGACTGCAGCATGGAGAATATAGTCCATGATGGTGAGATAATGAGGTGTGGGGCCAGGCAGGTGCTTAGGGCAGCAGGGGACCACTCTGTAGAGTGCATGGTGTTCTGGCCACTTTGCTGTACATCTGGAACTGGTGTGAAATGGTACCAGAATGTAAACTGTGGTTGAAAAATAATCTATATATATATAAAAGCCTAAGCAACTGGCTGACTGGCTGACCATCCGGGAGCTATGACGTGCACTGATCACCAGGGGGTAGACACTTAACGCAGGAGCTGCTGAACGACAGCAACTTTGTAGAATGCCCTCTTGCATTCCGGGACCCCTCAGGGGATGTCAGATGGCTGGTTTCAGTCTGTGCACCGGGCCTCCAACATCCCCTGAGGGGTCCCGGATTGCAAGAGGGCGCAAGCCAGGCCGAGGGACCCCATAGATGCATGAATCCGTGCACAGGAAGGAAGGAAGGAAGGAAGGAAGGAAGGAAGGAAGGAAGGAAGGAAGGAAGGAAGGAAGGAAGGAAGGAAGGAAGGAAGGGCCTTTTAAATGAAATAAATTGCTGGGAACTCATATTTCTCAGAGTTCCAAATAGCCAAAAAAGGGAATGCTAGGCATTCCCACATGTGTACTCTAGACAGTTCTACTAAAAGTAGCTGCTCTATGAAGTATTTATTACTTGCCTACCATGAGAGAAGTAGCTTTTTCCAGCATTCTGCTTCCTTTAACAAAGTCCTGCTTTAGAAAAAAAATCTACGTGAGCTAGACAATGCTCTATTGTGCAGTCCACCATATAAACAGTTCACACACTGGCATCAGTATGCTGACTACATTTTGAAAGCACTGCTCTATACCATGAAAACACAGGTTTAAAAAAAAATTCAGAGAAGCCCTGTTTACTCAGTGGATAGAGCATCAGCCTGCGGACTGAAGGGTCCCAGGTTTGATTCCGGCCAAGGGCACATGCCCGGGTTGTGGGCTCGATCCCTGGTGGGGGTATGCAGAAGGCAGCCAATCAATGATTCTCTCTCATCATTGATTTTCTATCTCTCTCTCCCTCACCCTTCCTCACTGAAATCAATAAAGATATATTTTTAAAAATAATAATTTTTAAAAATCAGAGAAAATAGCAGGTATAATCCAACATTTTATTCACATCTGCATCTTTAGCACTAGCTACAGTAGTAGCATGTGATATATGTTCCATACATTTCTGATTAACTAATTATATTCAAGATTTGACAGGTTATTCTAAAAAGTAAGCCTGCAATCATTAAAACTATAATTGATGCCCACAAGAGAGGAAAAGAGATGGTGTGTTCTAATGCAATAATGTGGTTTGACAGGAAGTCTTTGGTGAGTTCAGGTTTCCAAAAGTATAAAAATATCAAAGCAGGGTCATGTGATCAAAAATTTAAAAGAGCAGCAAAACTTCTGTTCCCAGACATGATGTTAATTTAACAAGGATTGAAAAACAAACTTCCTGCTTTAAGCAACTGGAGAACTGGACAAAATATAGGAAAAAACAGCTTTCAGACCTGAACAACAAATGTGCAGGACAGAGATCTCGCAGAGGAGGTGAAAAAACAAAGTGAGCCCAACGAGTGCCTCAGCTCACTGGGGATGGTTTCCAGGCTGCAGTACAGGAGGAAGAATCCAAACTGAGCCTGGAGGTCTTACTGGGCTCAGAAGACCGAGTCTGGAATTTGGGAGGAAAGTATCAGAGATGGAGAGAGAAGCGGCTGGCAGTCTGTGAGAGGTCCCTTTGAGTCTTAGGTCAAGCAGTGATCTGGCCACAATGTAAAATTAATAGTGTCTACCACCCAATAAAAAATTACCAGTTATGCAAAGAAGCAGAAAAAATGACCTGTTATCAGGAGAAAAATCAACCAATAGAGGCTGATTCAAAAAATGATAGAGATGACAGAATGCAGAAATGATATATATGCTAGAATCGCAAGACAAGGGTATGACAATAGCTGTTATACGGAAATGCCAAGTTTTCAAGAAGGCAGAGGAAAAATATGACTATGATGAGGAGAGGAATGGAAGATATAAAAAAGATCCAAACAAAACCTCTAGGGATGAAAAACATAGTTTCTCAGATGAAAATATATTGAATGGGAAAAGAACATATAACACATGGAACAAGAAAAAGTTAGTATACTTGAAGACATAGTAATACAAACTATCCCAAATGAAACACAGAAAGGAAAGACTGGGGAAAAAGAAAGTGTATTAGTGAGCTGTGGAACAACATCAAGTGGTCTATCACATGTGTAATGTGAAAATGGAGTAAAAGAAGTGGGGAGGGTGACTGAAAAAAACATTTAAAGAAGTAATGATTTAAATTCTTCCAAATTTAATGAAAACTAAAAACTTACAGACCAAGAAGCTCAATGAACCCCAGGCAGAAGAAATAGGAAGAGAACCACAACAAGGCACCTCATAATCAGATTGCCATAAACCAGTAATAAGAGAGAAAAATCTCAAAGCATCCAGAGAAAATACCACATTACAGCAGTGTCCTCCCCTTATCCATGAAGGATATGTCTCAAGAACCCCAGTGGATGCCTGAAACCATGAACAGTACTGAACATTATATATACTATTTTTCCATATATATATATATATATATATAGATATGTGTGTGTGTGTGTATGTATAATTATGATAAAGTTTGATTTATAAATTAGGCACATTAACAGATCAACAACAATAAGAAATAATAAAATAGAATAATACTAACATACTGTAATAAAAGTTATGAGAATGTGGTGTGTGTGTGTGTGTGTGTGTGTCTTCCTCTATCTCATAACTGATCTGATAACCCAGATGGCTACTAAGTGATTAAAGGGTGGTTAATGCATATAGTGTGACTATTCTGGAAAAAAAGATGATTCATATCTTGGGCATGAAGAATCAGGATGGCATAGGATTTCATCATGCTACTCAGAACAGCATGCAATTTAAAACTTATCAATTATCTCTGAAATCATAGAAAGCAAAACCATGAATAAGGGAGGACTACTATACAGAGGAACAAAAATAAGAACGACAACAGACTTCTTGTTAGAAACAGTGACAAGCAGAGTGACATCTTTTAATGCACTGAAAATTTGTCCACCTATAACTTTATATCCAGAAAAATAATCTTAAAGAAATGAAGGAAAAATAAAGACTTTTTGTAATGTACAAAAGCTGAGAGAATACACCAGTAGCAGACCTGTATTACAAAAAAATTTAAAGTTCTTCAAGCAAAAAATAATAATAATAATAATAATACCAGATGGAAAGTTGGATTTACAACAGGCATTGGCAAACTACGGCCGATGGGCCAACACCAGCCTATCACTTGTTTTTTAAATAAATTTTTATTGAAACACAGCTATGCTCATTCATTTGCATATTATCTATGGCTTCTTTGGGGCTATATTATAGAGGTATTTGCAAAATAGTCCATATGGTCTATGTAAATATGGTCTATTTACTTTCTGGCCCTTTACAGAATAGGGTTGCTGTAAAAATCAGATTTCCTAATTTACACAATAAAATAGAGAACACTTGATATAACAGACAAATGAATAAACAAAAGAGAATTTTCTCATTTTTAATTTGTTTAAAAAAATTGACTGTAGCAAAAATAGTGAGAATGGAGTTTGAGATTTACAATATATGAAGAAGTAAAATATATAACAATAGCTCAAAGGCTGGGATGGGAAAAATGGAAGTATTTTATTACAATGTTTTCATACTATACACATGATAATAAACACTGATCTTTATATCACACCATTTGCAAAAAATCAATGAACTGGATCACAGACCTAAATGTAAGATCTAAAATTATAGAATTTGGAGGAGAAACCAAGATGGCGGCATAGGTAAACACCTAAACTGCTGCCTCACACAACAATTTCAAAACTACAACTAAAAGACAAAACAGACATCATCCAGAACCACAGGAAGGCTGGCTGAGTGGAAATTCTACAACTAGAAGGAAAGAGAAAAGCACACTGAGACTCAGAGGAGCTGCGGAAGGCAGAGGTACTGAGACGTGTGCGTGTGGAAAGGACTGGCAACTTGAGTGTGCAGCTGGCTTTCTCAAGCGGGAGGGAGACGAAAGCTCCCGACTGCGTTGAACTCCAGTTCCGGGCAAGACTCTGGGGACCCAGACTCATTCGGGGTGAAACTGGACTGTCTGTCAGCGGGCGGAACTCAAGGGCGGCTTTCTCTCAGAGGTGCTTGCAGGACACTGAGACACAGAGGTCTATTAAGGAAACCAATGCTGTCTGCTCCGCCCTGAGACTCCGCCCCATCCAAGCTGAGCACAGAGGCTTTTGCAAGTTTTGTCTCATAAGGGTGTCTCCAGCACAGAAGTTCTCCCAGTGTAGACACAGCTGATACTCACAGCCAACTGGCCTGGAGGTCAATTCCTCCCTGTGATACCAACAACAATCAAGACTTAACTACAACAAGACTGTGCACACAGCCCACAAAGGGGTGCATCAAGAGTGTCCACCTCAGGTAACTGGGGAGGCTGAGCCACTGGGCCCTATAGGACACCTAGCACACAAAGCCACTCTATCAACTCAGGGAAGCAGCCAAATTGCGGAGACAAAGAAACAGTTCACAAATGAAAGAAATGGGGGAAAGCAAACTATTGGATATAGAGTTCAAAACCACGGTTATAAGGTTTTTCAAGAATTGTCTAGAAAAGGCCGATAAATTTAGCGAGACCCTCGAGGATATGAAAAAGGACCAACTAGAAATTAAGCATACACTGACTGAAATAAAAAATATTATACAGAGATCTAAAAGCAGACTAGAGCAGTGGTCGGCGAACTCATTAGTCAACAGAGTGGCAAACCATGGCTCACGAGCCGCATGTGGCTCGCGAGCCGTAGTTTGCCGACCACTGGACTGGAGGATCGCAAGAATCAAGTCAAAGATTTGAAATACAAAGAAGCAAAAAACACTCAACTGGAAAAGCAAAAAGAAAAAAGAATCCAGAAATATGAAGATAGTGTAAGGATCCTTTGGGATAACTTCAAGTGTACCAACATCAGAATTATGGGGGTGCCATAAAAAGAGAGAGAGCAGGATACTGAAAACCTATTTGAAGAAATAATGACAAAAAACTCCCCCCACCTGGTGAAAGAAATAGACTTACAAGTCCAGGAAGCGCACAGAACCCCAAACAAAAGGAACCCAAAGAGGACCACACCAAGACACATCATAATTAAAATGCCAAGAGCAAAAGACAAAGAGAGAATCTTAAAAGCAGCAAGAGAAAAACAGTTAGTTACCTACAAGGGAGCACCCATACGACTGTCAGCTGATTTCTCAACAGAAACTATGCAGGCCAGACAGGAGTGGCAAGAAATCTTCAAAGTGATGAATAGCAAGAACCTACAACCAAGATTACTCTACCCAGCAAAGCTATCATTCAGAATTGAAGGGCAGATAAAGATCTTCACAGATAAGAAAAAGCTAAAGGAGTTCATCACCACCAAATCAGTATTATATGAAATGCTGAAAGGTATTCTTAAAGAAGAGGAAGAAGAAAAAAGTAAAGATAAAAATTATGAACAACAAATACATATCTATCAACAAGTCAATCTAAAAATCAAGTGAATAAAAAAATCTGATGAACAGAATAAACTGGTGAATATAATAGAATCAGGGGCATAGAAAGGGAGTGGACTGACAATTCTAGGGGGGAAAGGGGTGTGGGGGGTGCAGGAAGAGACTGGACAAAAATCGTACACCTATGGATGAGGACAGTGTGTGTGTGGGGGGGGGGTAAGGGCAGAGGGTGGGGTGGGAACCAGGTGGAGTGGAGCTATGGGGGGAAAAAAGAGGAACAATTGTAATAATCTGAACAATAAAGATTTATTAAATTAAAAAAATAAAAATAAAAATAAATAAAATTATAGAATTTTCCTAAGAAAATATAAGAGAAAATCTTACTTGGGTTAGAAAAGATTTCTACATAGAACAAAAAACAAACAAACAAAAAAACAACTCAAAACTTTAAAGAAAAATAAATCAACAAATCTGACTTCATCAAAATGAAAGCTTTGTTCTTCCAAAGAAATTAAAAGGCAAGCCACGAACTGGGAGAAAATATTTCCCATATTATATTTGACAAAGGATTTATGTCTACAATAAAGAATATTTTACAAATCAATAAAAAAGGAGATAGTCCAATAAAAATTAGCCAAGCCCTGGCTGGTACTGTTCAGTGGTTGGAGTGTCGGACAGCACACCAAAGAATTTTGGGTTTGATTCCCAGTCAAAGGCACATCCCTGGGTTGCGGGTTCGCTCCCTGCCCTGATCAGGGCGCATGTGGGAGGCAACCAGTTGATGTGTGTCTCTCACATCCATGTTTCTCTCTTTCTCTTTCCCCTTTCTCCACTCTCTCTTCTTTTCCTTCCCTCCCTCCCTCCCACTCTGTCTGAAAAGCAATGGAAAAATATCCTCATGTGAGGATTAACAAAACAAAACAAAAAAAATGAGCCAATACTTGAACAGGTAATCCACTAAAGGAGATATACAGATGGTACATAAGCACATGAAAAAATGGTCAAAATCATTGGCAAATAGGGAAATGTAAATTAAAACCACAATAAGATACTACTACACACATACTAAAATGGCAAAATTTAAAAAGATTGATGATATCATGTGTTGGCAAGGATGTGGAGCAATCACAACTTTCATACGTTGCTGGTATAAATACAAAAGGCACAGCCACTTTGGAAAACACTTTGGCAGTTTTTAAAACTTTCGGATTGATGTAGTGACCATGTGGCCCAGCGATTCCACTCTGAAATATGTACAGAAAAGAAATAGAAACCATCATATCTACACAAAGAGCTGTACGCAAATCTCACAGCTGCTTTATTCATAACGGCACAAGCCCTGAAACAACCTGAATGGCTGTCATCTGGGGAAGAGATAAACCACCTGTATAACCCAGCACACCTGGTTACTACTCAGCGAGAAACGGGAACACACTTTCGACACTAGTAACAACTTGAATGAATCTCTGAACATTTTGCTAAATAAAAGAAGTCACTTTCTTCTTCACACATAAAAACTATAAACTTGATGAAATTCTAGAAAAGGGAAAGTAACATGCCAGAAGCCAGCAAGTAGGGGGAGGGATTGACTGCACAGGAACATGACAAAACTTTCGGATTGATGTAAATGTCCCATATCACAATTGTGGTGGTAGTTATGAGACTGTATACATTTGTCAAAATTCAAAGGATTGTAAAAACTGGCAAATTTTACTGTACGTAAACCTGACACCTCTCAAACGGCAGGAAGAAAAGAAGAGTGGCAACGTGAAAGGGAACAACTGAGCCCAGGACTTGAGACAAATGCTAAAGTCAGCATTTTCCAATTCATATTCTGGAAAAGACACGTTTTTTAGCAACATGGTGAGTCACATTTGTCGGTTTTATGTACACCTACCTGAACCAGAGTGTTTTTCTGGGGAATCCACCATGGTCGGGGGTGAGTCGAGTGCTGCTGCACAGAGCTGAGCCGGCTGTGGCTGCGTCTGGATGCTGTGCAGCTCGCACGGGCTCCCTTCTGCTGACTGCTGTGACTGGATAAGAGAGATGTAGAACTCTTCCAATTTGGGCAATGGGGAAGAATAGGAAGAACCTTCTGAGTTTGGTTGCTGCAGAATGGGAAAAAGGAGGCAAAACCATGGAAAGTAACTTAATATAATGGAAGGATTAAGCCTGATTTGTTTGCTTACTTAAAAATAAAAGATAAATATTTTTATATCATAAATTTTAAAAATCATTTTTAAGAATCTATATACTTTCTGGAAAAAACAAGTCCACTAACTTAGTGACCATCAAAACATTCACTGAACACATATTTTGAGCAAACATGGCGCCTACCAACCACTGCCACACACAGCGAAGGAAGAGTAGCAGGAAACGAGAGACAGTGCTAGGTTATTTGCAAATGTTCTTCATTTCAATATCAGAATGACCACTTTTTGGTTAGGTGTTATGTTTTTGTATTACAGAGAGCTAGAGTAAGTTATCCAATGTCAATCAGTAAATGACAAGACAGAGATCTGAACTCAGTCCAGTGTGTGTTCTCTGTGCTCAACCACACCATTTTCCAGGAAGATGTGATCCTGGTCCCTAAGGAGCTCATGGTCCTCAGTTAGGGAAACGGTGTGTGCTGCAGCTAGCCATGAAGACGCATTAACTGCAACACAAAGGAGTTAAATGGAAGGCTCCTCAGAAGAAGTGACACAACAGAGTATTAAGAAACCATGGCTTCCAGAAACACCAATCAGAAAGAATATATGCACCCCTATGTTCATAGCAGCACAATTTAACAATAGCTAAGATTTGGAAACAGCCCAAGTGCCCATCAGCAGATGAGTGGATTAAAAAGCTGTGGTACATCTACACAATGAAATACCATGCCGCTATAAAAAAGAAGGAACTTTTGCAACAGCATAGATGGAACTGGAGAGCATTATGCTAAGCGAAATAAGCCAGTCGGAGAAAGATGAGTATCACATGATCTCATATGTGGGATATAATGATTAACATAATTTGATGAACAACAATAGATTGATCTAGAGACAAATGGTAGGGGAGGGGGGGTTAGAGAGCAACTAAAGGACTTGTATGCATGCATATTAGCATAACCAATGGACACAGACACTGGGGCAGTGGGGGCTTGTCCTCGGGGGTGGAAGAGGCAGGCGGGGTCAATGGGGGAAAAAGGAGACATATGTAAAACTTTAGAAAAAAAAAAAAAGAAAAGAAACCATGGCTTAAGAGAAAAAGATGAATGTCCCAAAGAGAGACTGAATTTAACACACAAACCCACAAATTGTCCTGCTGTTTTCAGGAAGCTCATAACATAGTTGAGAAACAAAAAAAACAAATGTATTTTATTCCAGGGTTAGTGCGCCTGCCAAACAACATACAGCTAAGTTATAAAAAAATACCTGTTTATCTATCCCTAACATAGATGCTTAATCAATCTTTTAATTTTAGGCTCAGGATTTTCTTTTTAAGTATTAAGTTCACTGACATTTTAAAATCAACATACATTGTATGTATATGTATTCTACAAAATGCTAAGGGAGGGATCATTAACCAGAATTTTACTTTCTAAAAATGAAAGCACTTTCCTCATGCAAACCTGTGAAAATAACATTCATTAGACATTTACCTTTTGAATGCTGGTTGTCCCAGTATTTTTTTCCTGAGCACCCAGTCCTTCTTGTTTTTGAGCTTCTACTTGCATTCCATTCACAAGGCCTAAAGGCTGACATGAATCATCCCATGTATCTTGTGTAGAAAAACACCAATCCTACAGAGAAAAAATTCCAACAATAAACTGAGAAATAGTGACACATGGCCCCAACAGAGGATAATTTGGGCAAGGTAAAGATAAGAAATCAGTGTATATTAAACAAGAAAAGGTACTTATTAATTTTCTGTGACTTTTCCTCCTTTCATTATTGATTGATCCATACCCAGTATCCTAAATTCCTCTGAATACTCATCCTATCTAATAAGAGTAATATGCAAATTGACTGTACCTCTGCTACACCCACAAGACACGCCCACAAGCCACGCCCACAAGCCAATCAGGAGCGAATATGCAAATAAACCCAACCAAGATGGCTGCAGCCACAGAGAGAGCAGGAGGGAGGCTTGAGTTTCCTCCAATGAGGAAGCCAAGCTTTCCACCTGCCCTTGCCGGCCCAGGCCTCTACTCAATGCTACAAAGTTTCAATGATAGAAGATAAATAAATCCCAACAAAAATGGCAGCAGCCACAGAGATGGAGAGAGCAGGAGGTTAGGGTTGCCCCCGGTGATGGAGGAAGCCAAGCTTCTGCAGCCCTGGCCTGCCTTGGCCTCTGCTTAAGGCTACAAAGTTTCAATTATAGAAGATAAATAAATCCCAACAGAAATGGCTGCCGACACGGAGCGAGCAGAAGGCTTGGCTCCACTCCAGGCTACAAAGTTTCAATTGTAGAAGATAAATAAATCCCAGATACCAGGGCTTCCGCTTGGGTCGCCGGGAGGTGTGGCTGGCCTGCAAACCACCACAGGCTCCTTGCCCAGGCCACCCCATGCCCCAAGGGAACCCCCACCCTGATCCAGGACACCCTTCAGGGCAAACCAGCTGGCCCCTACCCATGCACCAGACCTCTATCCTATCTAATCCTATCTAATAAAAGAATAATATGCAAATTGACCATCACTCCAACACACAAGATGGCTGCCCCCATGTGGACACAAGATGGCCGCCACAAGATGGCCAGCAGGGGAGGGCAGTTGGTTGGGACCAGGACTGCAAGGGAAGGCAGTTGGGGGCAATCAAGCCTGCAGAGGAGGGCAGTTAGGGGTGACCAGGCCGGCAGAGGAGGGGAGTTGGGGGCAACCAGGCCTGCAGGAAAGGGCAGTTGGGGAGGACCAGGCCTGCAGGGGAGGGCAGTTAGGGGAAAACAGGCTGGCAGGGAAGCAGTTAGGCATCAATCAGGCTGGCAGGGGAGTGGTTAGGGGGTGATCAGGCTGGCAGGCAGAAGCGGTTAGGGGCAATCAGAAAGGCAGGCAGGCGAGCAGTTGGGAGCCAGCAGTCCTGGATTGTGAGAGGGATGTCTGACTGCCCGTTTAGGCCTGATCCTACAGTCAGACATCCCTCGAGGGGTCCCAGATTGGAGAGGGTGCAGGCTGGGCTGAGGGACACACAACCCTGTGCATGAATTTTGTGCACCGGGCCTCTAGTATCTCATAAAAACAAATATTAGTTATTTGCAGTATTTTCCTCAATACTCTTTTCATGGCTAGATGATATTTTATGATCATATAGTATTTAAATGGCATAAATTAGAAGGAGCACCTTAATTGCAGATATTTCTTCTTTTTCATAACCTGTGGGAAATAAATTAAAATTTAAATATGTAGTTAGGACCAATATTAGCAAATGTTCTCTCACTGCTGACATCCAGAAGTTATATTACAAGACTAATGCAGCAAAAACAAAATTCGGGAAAACAGTTTACTTATAGATCCTAATGCCCTGACCAGATGACAATGATGAAACAAAAATCATGATTGAAAGGGTAGAAAGGCACAATAAGTCCATGGTTTATTTGTCCCTGCTTCATTCTATCCCACTTCCTACCATGACTAACTTTAAAAGAAACAGTGCATTTTTTGAATTATCTTCTGATAAATCATTTTGAATTGAAGAATGTATGGCTTTCTTGAGGTGTCAACAGTTGAGTTTACATTTGCTTTTTTTTTCAGTAGTGATTCACTTTTTTTTCTCAAGGATCTAACCTTCTCTGGCATTTCTTTACATGACAGGTATGGCTTCTTTCCACCATG
Organism: Plecotus auritus; assembly: GCF_963455305.1. Classification (NCBI taxonomy): domain Eukaryota; kingdom Metazoa; phylum Chordata; class Mammalia; order Chiroptera; family Vespertilionidae; genus Plecotus; species Plecotus auritus. The sequence goes on from NC_137778.1 coordinate 21,890,250, forward strand.
GCTGGAGGTAAGTAAGAGGGAGGCATCGCCCTCTTTTCCCATTTTAGCTCGCAAAGGTAACCAGTTTTCATCCCAAATATCATCACCTATGGTCACTGACTCCAGGCATGGCATTCCAGTGGGGATCTCATCCTAGAATGTATCAGAAGACAGAAAAGCTTTAATTTATAGTTCCTATATGAGCACATTTTAAAATTTAGGTTTATAATTTTTTCCTGATTCCAGTTAAAGATGGTAGTTTGAATACACAATTTATTACTCTCTCCCTCCTGAAATATCACCAAAATAAAATAAAGAAATTTAAGGTATAAACTCATGGTCAAAAGGAACAAAAGAGCAGAAAATACCATCTACATTCTGGATACGGGAAAGCAGACAAGTGACAGTTGATCAGCAGTCCTGAGAAAGTGGAATCCTAAGCTTAGAGTGGAAAAAACTAAGAAGAAACCCAAATTTATACCACTGATACCACAAAAGTGCAGGAATTGGCACACAAGGTTTTTTTAAGTAAGGGGCTAAAGTGGAAATGAAACAAAAGCACTGGTTTAAAGTCTGAGTAAGAAGCAGGTAGATTCAAATAAAATTGAAACAGACTCACAGACACAGAGATCTGGCTGGTGGTTGCCAGATAGACTGGAGGGTGAAAAAGGTGAAGGGATTAAATTATAAATTGGTAGTTACAAAACAGTCATGGGGATATAAAATACAGCAAAGGGAATATAGTCAATATTATTGCGATAACTGTGTTGGTGCCAGGTGGGCACTGGAAATATCAGGGGTACCACTCTGAAAAGGATATGACTGTCTAACTCTAACCATTATGCTGTACCCCTGAAACAAATGCAAAACAATACTGAAAGTAAACTGTGATGGAAATATAAAAAACGCCAAAGGAAAAAAAAAAAGCAGTAGTAGTTAGAGCACCAGATTCAAGGACCCCCATATCTCAAGGAACCAGGAAGCTACAAGTCTTCCTCCCTCTGGAAGGCCAGAGGGTCTTCTCAAGAGAAAAAATTGAGGGTGGAGCACAAAACTATACATGTGTTAAAACTGACAGGGCAGTGCATCAAAATAAAGTCAATTTTATTGTATGCTGGGTTAAAAAGAAACATTAACACAAGAAAATAGAAGTTATGCAGAGAAGGAAAGCTGCCATAACAAATTGGCTGTGAACAGCATCTACAGAGTCATAACACTAAATATTGAATGGTGAGCTAACAGAAAGTTTGGTAACTATATTAGTGAGATGGTGGGAGGAGGTAAAAAGGATATGGTTGTGTGTGGCCCATACATACACAGTTAACTGAGAAATCAATAAATAACATAAGCATGTTATGTAATGAAAAAAGCAGCAGCTAAAAGAGATGAAAACGATTGCTCTGTGAAACAGGAAATGTAGGGGGTGGAGTTATGTAGGGGGGGACTCTAAGCTATGTGCTCATAAGCATTTGACTAAAATAAAAATATGTCCTCCAAAAAAGTGGTCAGCATTTTTTCCTGATGGGCTTTCCTAATACTGTTTCTCAATACTAGTTTCTAATCACTGCATAATTCCTGAAGACTGCTCAAAGCTATGGGTAGTAACTGACACAGCAAAGCCAGATAAGGCCCTTTCTTTTTTGTGATCAAGACTATGTTGCTTCTACTTTGGTCTTGGTGACTGCTGAAGGGAGAATTTATAATTCATCTGTGGCAGATGCTCTGACTGCACTGAGAGCAACAGTAAGGTTTAAAGAGCTATTTCATTCCAGCCCCCTTCACTTATGGATTATTAGTATTACATTAATTACAGTTAAAAAAAATCTTTCCTTCTACCTCATTTTCTTCCTTCAGATCCTTTAGTTTAGGGATAGAACACTTTGTATCTTCTCCATAGCTCTTATCTTGAGTTTTCAAAGAGCTGAATTCAGAATCCTTTAATGGCTTCTTTGACTCATATTCAAAGTCAATGACAGCCTTTTCATCATTAATATCTTGCTAGTAGATATGAAAGATAAATTATTATTGTTATTTTTATTAATCCACACCTGAGGATATTTTTTCCATTGTTTTTTGGAGAGAGTGGACGGGAGTGGGGGAGAGGGGAAAGAAACATCGATGTGAGAGACACACATTGACTGGTTGCCTCCTGTAGGTACTCTGACAGGGGGCAGAGAGCAACGCTCTAACCACTGAGCACATCGGCCAGGGCTATTTTATTTAATTTTTATACTAATGCTGTTTCCAAAAGCTACATGCCTATATTCGGGAAGGGGAGGATTATTTTGCTGTGGTTCACACAAATGCCATATTGTTTTCTAACTTTATTCATGACCCTCGGACTTCCCATCCTGCTAAACTAGTTTAGGCCAATAAACTTAGTACATATTATGAAATGTGTACAAGGTAGTTCTATGAATTTAAAGATGAGTGCAACAGGTTCCAGCTCTAAAAGAACTCAAATATAGCAGGAAAACACACAACTGGATAATCACAGTACAACCAATAGTGCAGATCCCTCTCAGTGCTAGAACTAAAATATTACCAGGGAAGGAGGATGTTCTGAGAAGATGCAATAAAGAATTGAACACAAACTGTTGGAATGCTTAAAAGAAGAGTGGGAATTACAGGGAACTCGGTGTATGTCTGTGTAGCATAAAGGAGTATTAATATGTTAAAATATAGGCTGGATGGAATAGGGGAATTTTAAGACTTCTCTCTTTTGCAGAAAAGATGGCCTTATTTTATTTCTAGGGCTGAACTATGATTATTTAAAGACATAAACAGAATGACGATAGTATATTCTACAAATATTAAAGGTTGAATTCAATTCATTATTTTAAAATCAGGAAATATAATTGTTCTAATCAAATAATGATGACTAAGAAAACTTTAGGCTTAAGAAAGCCAAACAAACCCAATTAATTTTAACGTAAACTAGAAAGAAAAAAATCTTTATATTACATTAAACATGCAGCAATAGCCCTAGCTGGTTTGGCTCAGTGGATAGAGGACTGAAGGGTCCCAGGTTCAATTCCAGTCAAGGGCACATGCCTGGGTTGTGGGCTCGATCCCAGTAGGGGCTTGCAGGAGGCAGCCAATCAATGATCCTCTCTCATCATTGATGTTTCTATCTCTCTTCCCTCTCCCTTCCTCTCTGAAATCAATAAAAATATATTTTTAAAAACAAGCAGCAATAAACTTTCACACATATTTTTCAAAGCCAGTTAATTTCCCCAGTAGTCAAATTTGCTTTTTCTTTTCTCTTTTTGTAATAACTAGTGTCTACTAAAAAATATAATCCTATCAATAATTTTAAAATCACATATGTAAAACATACTAATATTTTCCTATTTTATTAAAAGAAAATAAGTCCTATTGTGTCCAGAAAAACACTTTTTTGGCACTCCAATTTGAACATACCCTATATTCTTAGCCCAGTACTTGCTGTCAGGAAGAATATAAGACTCAGAGGACATGTTTATTTGTTCACTGGTTGAAAATCATTTAAGTTCTTACTATGTGCTTCATTTATATGTAAAGTGGAGATATGAAAGTACCAACCTGGTAAAGTGGTTGTAAAAATAAATTAACTAGTACATGTGAGTACTTACAACAGTGCCTGCCACACAGTATGAGTGCAATAAATGTTGCTGTTGTTTTATGTTATTACTGCTACTGGAATAATAATAATGTTTGTATTGCTGTGGGTGGGAGCTGCAAAAAGGTTTACAGAGAAATGAAAACATAAGAACACCTGAAGAAGAAGCTGAGGAGTGTCAGCATTTGGATTGGTGTAAGTGAAGTCACAATCGCACCAAGGCAGCTATGGAATTGAGTGCAGAAGAATTCGTGCAGGAGGAAGCATTACTGAAGCAAAGGGTGAAACCAGAAATTTATGAGAGGTATAGGTAAATGTCTCTCACTAGACATTTCCTAGGTTTGGAAAGCCTCAGTGTCTTTACCTATTAGATACAATTATTATAGTAACTATGTCACAGGGACTTTATGAAGATTAATATATCATACTTCAAGTTCTATTTATAGTGTTTGGCATATAGTAAGCACTAATTAAATGTTAACAATAAAAATAATTATAATCATATTTGCAAAAACCTATTACCGGGGTATATAAATCACTCTCTTTTGACTGTGGACTTATCTCTCGGTCTTCATTAAAATAGTGGTTCTGGGAAGGACAACCAAGTACTGTCAAGACATCCTCTGGTGCATCACTGGATTTAGTGTATAAAACTAAAGGATTGAGTTCGCTGAAACCCTAGGATAAAATAAAGAAGAAAGTGTTTAATTACTCAGAGAAAAGTGAAAAAGTTAGTACTTCATAATTTTCAATTGTTGTGGAAATGTATTATCTTCTAAAATTAATTAATTATAGTTAAAAATAATGAGTTTTTCCAAGTCAGAAAAATTCTCAACATCAATATTAATGGTAATGCAAACATTGCTATCAATAATTGCAAAATAAGAGAGTACTGTTCTTCTCTAAGTACACCTGAGAGAATTAAATACTTCAGGGTAAATTCTCAATCAATTATTTAAAATAAAAGTATTCATACATAGTCTAAAGGACAGGAAGCTAATTGCAGTTTTTTGTGGTCATCTGAAAATGAAGAGAGTGCTCTGCATTGAGAAGGCAGGAATCTCACAGGTATCTAAGACTAGAGAATAAATAAAATAACCTTCTGTATTAAAATCTCTTCTAAATTCTCTTATACCTGTTGAGATTAAATAAAACAAATTACAAAATACTGCTCCACCTTAGAAGGGACATTTTCTCGGCAAACAATAGCATGGCCCTCTGTTCTCAAGACATGATGGAAATAGATGTCTTCATTTGAGGATGTATCACACAGAAAAATGTTAAGGATTCCATCTATGTATTCATCTACTACCCCAACTAATGGCTTCAAACCACACAACTTCTGGAACTGCAAAATGGCTCTGGATGTCCAATATTCCTGAAATAGAATCAAGATATAAAATTCACATGGTAAACTCAAACATCAATTGTATATAGTAAGCATATGCAAAAGTGAATTCCCTGCTATGCTGCAAGTTCATTTATTAGGTCTAGTAGTTTCCTGATGGAGTTTTGGGGTTTTCTATGTATAGTATTCATGTCATCTGAGAATGAGGACAGTTTTACTTCTTCTTAACCAATTTGGATGCCTTTTATTTCTTCTTGTCTGATCGCTATGGCTCGCACTTCCAGTACTATATCGAACAGGAATGGTGAAAGTGGGCATCCCTGTCTTGTTCCTGTTCTTAGGGGAAGTGAGTTTAGTTTTGCCCATTGAGTATGATGTTGGCTGTAGGTTTGTCATATAAGGCTTTTATTATGTTGAGGTATGATCCCTCTATTCCCATTTTGCTGAGAGTTTTTATCAAGAAAGGGTGTTGGATTTTGTCAAATTCTTTTTCTGCATCAACTGATACAATTATGTGATTTTTGTCTCTCAGTTTGTTTATGTGATGTATCACATTTATTGATTTGTAAATATTGTACCATCCTTGCATCCCTGGAATAAATCCCACTTGGTCATGGTGTATGATCTTTCTAATGTAATGCTGAATCCGATTTTCTAGAATTTTGTTAAGAATTTTAGCAACCCGGTTGTTTCGGGACACCGAGCCATTCTCAGGCTGTTTGGATGGTTTAACCCAAAAGATGGATATCAGACCAACTCATACAATTTATATCAACAATATGAATGACAAAATTAAAAAAGAAGAATTGAAGAGATCCCTGTATGCCCTGTTTTCTCAGTTTGGCCATGTTGTAGATATTGTAGCTTTAAAGACCATGAAAATGAGGGGGCAAGCTTTTGTTATATTTAAAGAATTGGGCTCATCCACAAATGCCTTGAGACAGCTACAAGGATTTCCATTTTATGGTAAATCAATGCGAATTCAGTATGCAAAAACAGATTCAGATATAATATCTAAAATGCGTGGCACCTTTGCTGACAAAGAAAAAGGAAAAGAAGAAAGCCAAAACTGTGGAACAGACAGCGCTGACTGGTCTGGGAGCACCAAATTCAGTTAACACCCAAGGAAATGCAACGCCAAATCCTCAGGTCCCTGATTACCCTCCAAACTATATTTTATTCCTTAATAATTTACCAGAAGAGACTAATGAGATGATGTTATCCATTCTATTTAATCAGTTCCCTGGTTTCAAGGAAGTACGTTTGGTACCTGGGAGGCATGACATTGCATTAGTTGAATTTGAAAATGATGGACAGGCTGGAGCTGCCACGGATGCTTTACAAGGATTTAAGATCACACCATCTCATGTCACGAAGATCACCTATGCCAAGAAATAACATTTGGGACACTTGTCTTTAAAGGACTTGGTGTTATTTATAGTGTTTGTTTTCATAACAATTGGTCAGGCCATTTTAATAGATGGGGCTGGAAGAAATGCAAGTAAAATTTTTGTGTAGGTTTTTAAAAATTACCTACTAGTGAACTATGAAATGTGAAGGCCTTAGTTTTGTACAATAAAGTTTTATACATAAAAAAAAAGAATTTTAGCATTTATGTTCATCAAGGATATTGGCCTGTAGTTCTCTTTTTACTTTATTTTTTTTTTATTTTATTTATTTATTTATTTATTTATTTATTTTTTTTAATAAATCTTTATTCAGATTATTACAATTATTTCTCCTTTTTTCCCCCATAGTTCCCCTCCAGCCATTTCCCACCCCACCTTCTGCCCTTACCTACCCCCCACTGTCCTCATCCATAGGTGTATGATTTTTGTCCAGTCTCTTTATGAACCCCCCCATACCCCTTTCCCCCTGAGAATTATCAGTCCACTCCCTTTCTATGCCCCTGATTCTATTGTATTCACCAGATTATTCTGTTCCTCAGGTTTTTAATTCACTTGATTTTTAGGTTCACTTGTTGATAGATATGTATTTGTTGTTCATAATTTTTATCTTTCCTTTTTTCTTCTTCCTCTTCTTTAAGAATGCCTTTCAGCATTTCATATAATACTGGTTTGGTGGTGATGAACTCCTTTAGCTTTTTCTTGTCTGTGAAACTCTTTATCTGCCCTTCAATTCTGAATGATAGCTTTGCTGGGTAGAGTAATCTTGGTTGTAGGTTCTTGCTATTCATCACATTGAAAATTTCTTGCCACTCCCGTCTGGCCTGCATAGTTTCTGTTGAAAAGTCAGCTGACAGTCGTATGGGTGCTCCCTTGTAGGTAACTAACTGTTTTTCTCTTGCTGCTTTTAATATTCTCTCTTTGTCTTTTGCTCTTGGCATTTTAATTATGATGTGTCTTGGTGTAGTCCTCTTTGGATTCCTTTTGTTTGGGGTTCTGTGGGCTTCCTGGACTTGTAAGTCTATTTCTTTCACCAGGTGGGGGAAGTTTTCGGTCATTATTTCTTCAAATAGGTTTTCAGTATTTTGCTCTCTCTCTTCTTCTGGCACCCCCATAATTCTGATGTTGGTACGCTTGAAGTTGTCCCAGAGTCTTCTTACATTATCTTCAACTTTTTGGATTTTTTTTTTTGCTTTTTGCTTTTTCGGTTGAGTGTTTTTTGCTTCTTTGTATTTCAATTCTTTGACTTGATTTTTGTGTTCCCCTTGTCTGTTTTTGGGTCTCTGTATAATATTTTTTATTTCAGTCAGTGTATGTTTAATTTCTAGTTGGTCCTTTTTCATCTCTTCGAGGGTCTCGTTATATTTATCGGCCTTTTCTAGGATATTCTTAAAAAGCCTTATAACCGTGGTTTTGAATTCTATATCCAGTCGTTTGTTTTCCTCCATTTCTTTCGTTTGTGATCTGATTCTTAGACGCCGCATTTTCACTGCTTCCCTGAGTTGTTAGATTTGTGTGCTAGGTTTCCAATTTGGCCCAGTGGGTCTGCCTCCCCAGTTAACCTGAGGTGGACACTCTTGGTGCACACCTTTGTGGACTGTGTGTACAGCCTTGTTGTAATTAAGTCTTTATTGTTGTTGGTATCACTGGGAAGAATTGACCTCCAGGCCAGTTGGCTGTAAGGATCAGCTGTGTCTATGCTGGGAGAAGTCCGGTGCTGGAGACAGCCTTATAGGATTAGACTTGCCAAATTGCAATAGCCTCTGTGCTCAGCTTGGATGGGGTGGAGTCTCAGTCTTGGCTTCCCATCAGCCTTGCCCTTGCTAGCACGTGTGTGCCTTCAGTCCTCTGCCTTCCCGGCTCCCGATTCTCCGCCCGAGAGTCCAGACTCCCCCCACAAGAGCGTGGGTCTCCGGGGGCTCGCCTGGAACTGGGGTTCACTGCAGTCAGAACTGGGGCTCACTTCAGTCAGAACTGGTGTTCAGTGCCGTCAGGAGCCTCTCACTCCCTTCCGCTAGGGAAAGCCTGTGGCAGCCTCCCGCAGCCTTTGTGCGCACTGGCGCGAGCGGACTTTCAGTCTTCCGCCTTCCCCGGCTCCCGAGTCTCCGCCCGAGAGTCCAGACTCCCCCCACAAGAGCGTGGGTCCCCGGGGGCTCGCCTGGAACTGGGGTTCACTGCAGTCAGAACTGGGGCTCACTTCAGTCAGAACTGGGGTTTTTTGCCGTCAGGAGCCTCTCACTCCCTTCCGCTAGGGAAAGCCTGTGGCAGCCTCCCGCAGCCTTTGTGCGCACTGGCGCGAGCGGACTTTCAGTCTTCCGCCTTCCCCGGCTCCCGAGTCTCCGCCCGAGAGTCCAGACTCCCCCCACAAGAGCGTGGGTCCCCAGGGGCTCGCCCGGAATAGGTGTTCAGTGCAGTCAGAACTGGGGTTCAATGTGGTCGGGGGCTCCCTTCCCCCTTCCGCCAGAGAAAGCCAGCCAGGCACTCCGCCGCCCTTCCTCTCTGCGCGCACCAAGACCCTTTGCCGTACCTCCAATTCTCTGTGAGCTTTTCTCCTTCCTTCTAGTTGTAGAATTTTCACTCAGTCAGCTTTCCTGCGGTTCTGGATGGTGTCCGTTCTGTCTTTTAGTTGTAGTTTTGAAATTGTTGTGCGAGGCAGCAGTTTAGTTGTTTACCTATGCCGCCATCTTGGTTTCTCCCTGTAGTTCTCTTTTTTTGTGGTGTCTTTATCTGGTTTTGAGATTAGGGTAATGCTGGCTTCATAGAAAGAGCATGCCTTCCTCTTTTTTGGAATAGTCTGAGGAGGAAAGTTCTTCTTTGAATGCTTGTTAGAACTCCCCTATAAAGTCGTCTGGACAGGGCTTTTGTTTGCTGGAAGATTTTTGTTTGCTGCTTCAATTTCTTCGTAGTTATTGGTCTATTCAGGTTTTTTTATTCTTCCTGATTGGGTTTTGGGAGCTTGTATTTTTCTAAGAATATGTCTATTTCATCTAGGTTGTCCATTTTGTTGGAATAGAATTAACACCCAGAAATCTATGGCCTTTTTATATACCAATAATGAACTCACAGAAAGAGAAACGAAAAAAACAATCCTATTTACCACTGCACCAAAAAAATTAAGATACCTAGGAATAAACTTAACTAAGGACATAAAAAACCTATACTCAGAAAACTTCAGGACACTGAAAAAAGAGATAGAGGAAGACATAAACAAATGGAAGAACATACCATATTCATGGATTGGTAGAATCAACATCATTAAAATGTCCATACTACCCAAAGCAATCTACAGATTCAATGCAATCCCCATTAAAATACCAACTGCATATTTCAAAGATCTAGAACAAACTCTCCAAAAATTCATCTGGAATAAAAAAAGACCCCAAATAGCCACAGCAATCCTGAGAAAGAAGAACAAAGTTGGAGGGGTCACATTACCAGATATCAAGATATATTACCAAGCCACGGTTCTCAAAACAGACTGGTACTGGCACAAGAACAGACATATAGACCAATGGAACAGAACAGAGAACCCAGAAATTGACCCAAGCCATTATGCTCAATTAATATTTGACAAAGGAGGCAAGAGCATACAATGGAGTCAAAACAGTCTCCTTAGTAAATGGTGCTGGGAAATTTGGATACATGTAAAAAAAATGAAACTAGATCACCAACTTACACTATACACAAAAACAAACTCAAAATGGCTAAAGAACTTGAATGTAAGATGGGAAACCATAAAAATCCTACAAGACTCCATAGGCAGCAAAATAGCAGACATATGTCGTAGCAATATCTTTACAGACACAGCTCCTAGGGCAATGGAGACTAAGAAGAAAAAAACAAATGGGACTACATCAAAATAATAAAGCTTCTTCACAGCAAAAGAAACCATCAACAAAACAACAAGAAAGCCCACTGCATGGGAGAACATATTTACCAATGATATTTCAGATAAGGGTTTAATCTTGAAAATTTACAGGGAACTCATACAACTTAACAAAAGGAAGATAAATGATCCAATTGAAAAATGGTCAAAGGATCTAAATAGACACTTTTCAAAAGAGGACATACAGAAGGCCCAGAAACATATGAAAACATGCTCAAAGTCACTAATCATCTGAGAGATACAAATCAAAACAACAAGATACCATCTCATACCTGTCAGAATGGCTATCATCAACAAATCAACAAATGACAAGTGCTGGTGAGGATGTGGAGAAAAAGGAACTCTCCTGCACTGCTAGTGGGAATGCAGATTGGTGCAGTCACTGTGGAGAACAGTATGGAGTTTCCTCAAAAAGTAAAAATGGAACTCCCATTTGACCCAGTAATACCACTTCTAGGAATATATCCCAAGAAGCTAGAAACATCAATCAGAAAGGATATATGCACCCCTATGTTCATAGCAGCGCAATTCACCATAGCTAAGATTGGAAACAGCCTAAGTGCCCATTGGCAGATGAGTGGATTAAAAAACTGTGGTACATCTATACAATGGAATACTATGCTGCTATAAAAAAGAAAGAACTTTTACCATTTGCAACAACATGGATGGAACTGGAGAGCATTATGCTAAGTGAAATAAGCCAGTCCAAGAAAGATGAATATCACATGATCTCACTCATATGTGGGATATAATGATCAACATAATTTGATGAACAAGAATAGATCCAGAGACAAATGGTAGGGGAGGGAGGATCAGAGAGCAACTAAAGGACTTGTATGCATGCATATTAGCATAACCAATGGACACAGACACTGGGCGGCAAGGGCTTGCCCAGGGTGGGAATGGCTGGGGGAGGGTGTCAACTGGGGAAAAAGGAGACATATGTAAAACTTTAGGCAATAAAATAAAAATAAAGAATTTACTGCAAAGGGGGGAAAAAGTGAATTCCCGATGAACTAGAGATTTTAGTGGACAACACATTTGAGGATATTTATGACTTGTAGATGACAAAAGTCAGAATTAAGGAAAAATCATGAAAAATGTGATCATAGAAAAAAATTTTAATTTGGTGAAAGCTTTCATTTTCAGATATGATTCAGTAAGATTACTGGACCAGTCCTCTTATAAAAGTAACTAAATATTCTAAATAAAATACTTTAAAAATGTGTTCAAATTTTGAAAAAAAAACTGGTAAGAAAGTAACAAAATTATCAAGCCAAAATTAAAGGGAAAATGGGAACTATTTTTGCCTTAAAGGCATCTACTAATCCAGGCAAATTTGAACTTTAGCTCTGATGCTTTCAAAGGTCAAAGGGAACAGAAATCAAATCCCATGGTATGGAGTGGAGTAGAGAACTCTCCTTCATTCCTGAGTCCCTGTAAGAGTACGCACTCAGGATAAGGAGGAAAAGAAATACACTAGCCTCCTTCACATGGATTTGCAACTTTATTTTCACATCACCTGTGTGGTATACAAATCCTCAAGCTGTTCATTAAATTAACAAGGTTCCATACTGGTAGTATTCCTAGACTCTCAATTCAAATAATTACAGGCTGTTGTTGTTCCTTGTGATTAAGCCCCTATCCCAGTGGTCGGCAAACTCATTAGTCAACAGAGCGACAAACCACGGCTCGCGAGCCACAGTTTGCCAACCACTGGTCTAGACAAATTATAAAACAACTAAACTTACTCTGCTTAAAGTAAAAACAAACAAAAAACATTAATTTGAAAGCCTCTGCAGAGATTATCTATCTATAATAATAAAAGTGTAGTATGCTAATTAGACCAGATGACCTTCTGGACGAAGCTGGGGCTGAGATTGCCTCAGGCCCAGGCAAGCTGCTGCGGTTGGCGAGGGCCGAGCCCCTCGCACAAATTTCGTGCATCAGGCCTCTTGTCAATCTATAATAATCAATCTAGCAGAATTAAAGAACTAAGAGAGCTTTAAAAATACAGTAACATTTAAAACGTAATAGATTGATTTTAATAGATTAGATATAATTAAATCAAAAAGTAGAAGATAACTTGAAAAAAAGTACCCAGAATGTAACATGCAAAGCATGTGTAAAATACAAAAGAGAGGCTAAAGGATATAGACAATAAATTGAGAATAATTATGGTCCCAGAAAGAGAGAGGCAGAAACAGACAGAGAGAATATATATCTACATTAATATATGTATATACATTCATATATATGGATTAATATATATATGAATATGGGGAAACCTAATTGAAAAGAAAATGGCTAGGAATTTTCCAGATTTAATGAAAAGTAATAAGGCACAGATTTTAAAAAAAATCTAATGAACCACAAAAGTAGGGTAAATAAGAATAAATCTACACATAAACATACTAAAACTGAAGAACACAAGCAACAAACAGGAAATCTTAAAAACAGCTACAAAAAGGACATTGGCTACAAAATAACATCCATTAGACTGACTTCTCAAATATGATAGGGAAACCAGAAACCAGTGCAATGATATCTTCAAGGCTGTAAAGATATTTACTGCCAAACATAAAATTCTATACCTAGGGAATACAGCTTTCAAGAATAAACACAAAATTATATTTTCAAGTAAACATAACTAAGTCTGCCATCATCAAACCCTCACAAAATGAAATCCTAACGGATACAGTTCAAACAGAAGGAAACTGTTCCCAGATAAAGGAGAGAATAAAGAGCTAAGAAAATGAGAAATATGTAACTAAATCTACATGGATGTTATCATTTTATGTGGTCAATTTCTTGAGGGGTCGAAAACTATAACATTAACTACACAACAAAAAAAAGACCAGAAAATTAGGTTAAAGAATAATTTTTCAGGGCCTGGGTTCTCTCCAGTGCTTGCAAAGTTTAGTAGTGACCTAATAATCTGGGCAGATTGTGTGCATTGATTATAGAATTCACCCAATCTGTGGCTCCCTCCCTTCATGTGTGTTTCCTCCTAACTTCTAACTATATTGCCAGTCCCAAACAATGTCCTCTAACTCTTCAAACCAGCAAGGCTGTAGATTCAGCTTACAAGGGTAGCCTGCTTTTCTGCCCCCTTTGGATTTTGTCTCTGGGAGTTAGTCCCACCATGCTACTCTGCCATTATAAATTATACTAGAGGCTCGGTGCATGAAAATTCATGCACTGGAGTGGGGGGTCCCTCAGCCTGGCCTGCCCCCTCTCACAGTCCGGGAGCCCTCAGGTGGCCCTGGACGGCTGGGCAGCCACCATCTGAGGCTTGCCTGCGGCTTGGGCCAGCCCTGGGTGGCTGGGGGGCTGAGGGGACTGGGCGCTGCCATCCTGTAGCTGTGGGCACTGCCATCTTTGAGGGCGGGGCAGTCAATTAGCATATTCCCTCTTTATTAGATAGGATTAACTTTTTTTCAAAACCATAAAAAAGATAGAAATAAAGTGAAATATTATGAACAACAAATATATATCTATCAACAAGTAAACCTAAAAATCAAGTGAATTAAAAATCTGAGGAACAGAATAAACTGGTGAATATAATAGAATCAGGGGCATAGAAAGGGAGTGAACTGATAATTCTCAGGGGGAAAGGGGTATGGGGGTGCAGGAAGAGACTGGACAAAAATCGTACACCTATGGATGAGGACAGTGCGGGGGAGGTAAGGGCAGAGGGTGGGGTGGGAACCGGGTAGAGGGGAGCTATGGGGGGAAAAAGGAGAAACAATTGTAATAATCTGAACAATAAAGATTTATTAAATTAAAAAAAAAGAAATAAAGTGAAATACATTCATTTAGTTAAAAACATTTACTGAGCACGTATCATGGTCCAAGCATTGATTTATGCACTGGTGATCTAGTGAACAAGATAATGTACCTGACCTCAGGAGCTTACACTTTTGTGTGTGAACAAATAATTAAAATAATACCAGATAGTGTTATGAAGATAAAATAAAGTCACCATGAAGGATGGAAGTGGAAAGGTGCATTTTAATTTGGCGGGTCAAGGAAGTCCTTGGGGAAATAACATTTGGGCTTAAAACTGAATGACAAAAAGGAGCCAACCATGAGAATTCTTTGCATAAACTATTCCATTGATCAGAAAGGGCAAATCCCTAAGGCCAGAAGCCTTAAGTTCAGGAAAGAAATAAGAAAACAAAGCAAAGAGAATCAGTAATGGTAGCGATATGGCAGATATAAGAGTAATGAACATTGGCTACAAGTGGATCACGAATTTAGCGCTGAGCTTCATGATGTAAGTCAGGGCTACAATGCACCCTTAGAAAACAATCCTGAATACTGACTTGCACAAAAAACATACACTGCATACATTATTTATAATACTAAAAATTCAGAAGCAGATTAAATGTCTAACAATAAAGGGATAAACAGGCCATGATGCACATTTACCTAACAGATTACTGTGAGTCTATTAAAATTGAGAATTATGGTAACATAAACATATTTATGCTATAATGCCGAGTGAAAACATGAAATATGAAATAACAGGATTACTATTTTATGAAATGCTCAAGACTACAAAAATCCTCACCCCCAACAACCAATAAGCTAAACTGAAAGAAACATACATCAAATTTCTAAATTTAATGTGTTTAGTGGTAAAATTATACATAATGTTTTTTCTTCTTCTTTCCTCTTTACTGTGTTTTTTGGATTAAAAAAATTTTAAAGGGAAAAATCCATGTATATGTAAGCAACTGATAAACAGACAAATATGGTATATTAATATGTATGGTATGTACAACTAAGAGTTCTGAGGGAAAAACATATATTAGGTACATAAATATAACTATATAAACAAATTTAACTACCTGGGTGAAAATGCATCCTGCTTCATCTCACTACAATCATTTCCCACAAAGATGTTACTAGAGAATCTTTAAAAAACATAGATTGACTGTGGCAGTTCCCCATGGATACTCTTTAGCTGCTCTTTAGCATCTAAAGGACAATGTCCAGATTCCTGAACAGGAATATGGATCCCCCTTAGGTTTCTGTCTATTTCTCTGACATCATTTGCCATGCCTCAACTCCAGTTCATCCTATATTACGTTGCCAAACAGAACCACTTTAAACTTCTCAAATTTGAGATGCTTTGTGCTATTCTCATTTTGCCTGGAATGTCTTCTCTTTTTTGTCCAGTTATAGTCTTAATCTTCCTTCATAATTCCACTCAAATACCACCTGTATTATGGGGCCTTCCCTAATTACCTTGAACAGAGATGTATATTCTTCCTCATACACCTCTACCATACACAGCAGAAATCTCTATAGCAAATATGGCACAGTACAATTATTTTTATCTACACATCTGTCCTCCATATTTTCTACAATGATTTCTTTGAGGGCTTATTTTATGTTTTATTTATTTATTTTTATTTTTTTTTAATATATTTTATTGATTTTTTTACAGAGAGGAAGGGAGAGAGATAGTTAGAAACATCGATGAGAGAGAAACATCGATCAGCTGCCTCCTGCACACTCCCCACTGGGGATGTGCCCGCAACCAAGGTACATGCCCTTGACCGGAATCGAACCTGGGACCCTTGAGTCCACAGGCCGACGCTCTATCCACTGAGCCAAACTGGTTAGGGTAGGGGTGGGCAAACTTTTTGACTCGAGGGCCACAATGGATTCTTAAACTGGACCGGAGGGCTGGAACAAAAGCATGGATGGAGTGTTTGTGTGAACTAATATAAATTCAAAGTAAACATCATTACATAAAAGGGTACGGTCTTTTTTTTTTTATTTCAATAGTTTTATTCATTTCAAACATTTTAACAAGAAGAATGTAAACACTAATTATTATAATTTGAAACTTCAAAAAATGGAGGAATCATAGCACAATAACGTAACTTATATTAAAGATGGCAAAGGCAAAATAAAATTGCCTAACAAAGGAAAGGTTCAAAAGCCTTTCAAATTAAACTTAAATATAATAAAATAATTTAAAACTAAAACAAATAGAAAAGAACAAAATGTGTAAACAGTAAATTAAACATTTTCTTTAGTGCAACTTCCAAATTATGCCCGGGATGTAGATGTAGATGGCAATGTAGACTGGGTTGAAAGGTTTTTGGTCTTTAAAACATCAACTTCAGTGGGAACAGTGTTGTTGGTCTCCTTTTTTAGCTAATGCATCAAAGTCTGGAGTTAGTTTTGTTGTGGCTATTCTCAGGATAGATCTGAGGTGTTCGTCAGTTAAGCTGGATCTATGAAGGGCTTTGTTGATGTTCATGACGCTAAATGTCTGCTCACAAACATAGGTTGACCCAAACAGCACCAGTATCTTCTGTGCCATCCTCTGGATGTTTGGAAAAGTGGCTTCATTAAGTGAAGCATAAAAGTCTCTTAGTTCAAGAGAGCTGAATTTCTCCTTTAGGACAAAGTCAGACTGAAGATTGATGAGTTCCAGTTGCACCTCTTCTGGTGCTGTTTCAGGGTTTTGTGACAAAGGACAGGCCACCAGTTGAAGTGACTGGTCAATTTTTTCAACATCAGAAAACCGACGACAGAATTCTGCATGCAGGTCATCCAGTGATTTGCTGTATTTCTTCATGTTTTGGATGGTCTCCTTCTGTGTGGCTAGTGTGGCAAAATGAGTGAAGACTTTGTCTGAAATTTGTCTGGAAAAGAAAATCAGCTTCGATTTAAAGGCTTTCACATTAGTGTACATGTCATGTACATACTGATCTTTTCCCTGTAGCTTCACATTTAGCTCATTCAAATGTGAAAATATATCTACAGCAAATGCAAAGTCACACAGCTAATTCTTGTCACTCAGCTCAGTAAATTCATCAGACTTCCCCTTTAATTTCAAAAATGCACCAATCTCTTCTTTGAGCCCCCACACTCGTTGGAAAACTTTGCCCAAACTCAACCAGCGGACACGAGAGTGGTAAAGTAAGTCATGGTGATCTGCATCAGTTTCCTCCAGAAACTTAATGAACTGACGGTGCTGAAGTCCCTTTGCTCGAATGAAATTAACAAGCTTTACGACTGGATTAACAACATGATTAAGTTGTAATATAGACTTGCACAATGATTCCTGGTGAATAATACAATGAAGAAAAATAACATCTTGGTTAGGGTTCTCCTCTTTCACTTTATCCTGAATTCTTTTTAGCAGTCCCAACATTTTTTCCAGTTAAATTTGGAGATCCATCTGTCATGACATTAGCAAGTTTACTCCATGGTAGCTTCATTTTCTCGATGACAGTAGACACCCGGTCATACAAGTCCTCTCCCCGTGTTTTTCCTTTCAGTGGCTCCATGGCTAAAAACTCCTCCGTAATTTCAAAATTGTCACTAATCCCTGGGATAAAAATTAAGAGCTGAGCAGTGTCCTTTACGTCATTACTTTCATCCAATGCTAGTGAATAAAACTTAAAGAACTCTGCCTTACTATTTAACTTGCTGGCCAAGTCTTCATCAATCAGTTCCACTCGAGGAGTCACTGTCCTGCACGATAAGCTGAGTTTTTCAAACTTGCCTTTGCTCTCTGGACACAAGAGACCTGCTGTCTCTATCATACATTCTTTCAAAAACTCGCCTTCAGAGAGAGGTTTGCTAGCTTTTGCTAATTTGAATGATAGCATAAAACTTGCTTTGGTAGTTGTCTCTTGAATTGCAGTTTGTCTGTGAAAGACATTTTGCTGAGCCTGTAATTTAGCCATCAACCTCTGTGCAGTAGCCTCCTGTTCATGTGGTGACTGCTTGCTAGCATAGTTGCCATGCTTTGTGGCAAAGTGACGTCTGAGATTGTACTCTTTGAAGACTGCAAGTGTTTCCTGGCATATCAGACATACCAGCATTGATCGGACTCCGGTGAAAAAATATTTTGTTGTCCACTCCCTCTTAAACACTCGGCATTCACTGTCCACTTTCCTTTTCTTTGGTCCACTCATGTTTAATATTGGGCTAAAACCAACAGTACCGTTCTCTTATTAAATTCTTTACTAAAATAAGACAGTAAAGTATAAAAACAAGTGATTAAATTTGCTCTACTATAACATTTTTGGTCTTCTAAAAAATATATATATAACAAAATCATCTGAAAAAGTTCAGACATGGGACAGAGGCACACCCTGACCATAGAGAACAATCCCTTTCCTCCATAGGAAACCTATGTATCTTTCACATAGGCCCTTTGTTTATGGTAACACACATAGCTGCACATTGCTGTGTCTTCCAGACACACTTGTATGGGAGGTGCTAGGGCAGTGTAAACATGGGTAACCAGTAGTTACCACTAGCACTTCCGTTACTGGCAAAAAACAGCCGCAGTGCACATAGTGTGCCCATTATCAATGTCAGATTGCATCCACTGGACTCTATAAAAACAACCAAGTGCCACTTTTAAATGCCCATTGCAACAGTTTTTCTTATTAAAAGCTGGAAACGGCAGGATATTTATATATATACCCCTACTGTGACAGCCTGGCAGAGCATTACAAAGGAGAAAACCCAACATCTGGTGATGTCCATAAGTACAAGACTTCAGGCTGTCATTACCAGGAAAGGGTTTCATCCAAGTATTAGATATGAACATTTGATTTTCAGTTTTTCATTTGTCCAATTACTTCTGAAACCCTGAAATTAAGTGATTTTGTAATAAAATCTTTAGTTCATCACATTTCTATACAATCTTTTTGTTCAACCCACTGAATTAGGGTTCGTTCACACTAGCCGTGCTGCCGTTGTAGTGTGGTGCAGTACTGCAATGCAGCGCAGCTAGGGTTAATGCAGGGTACACAGGTTTCCATGTTTGTGTTGATGCTAATGTGCAGTGGTGCATGTTAACACAAATGCCCTGTAGCACGCATTTTTACAGGCGCAAGGGGGAGAAGCAAACGCAGCGCAAAATGCATGTTTTGCCGCTAACACATGTGGTTAGTGGCCACGGTAGCATTACTGATACCGCATCTGTATCAGCAAAAAAATGCAGCCGCAGCATGGCTAGTGTGACATGTCCTCTGTGTGTCTTTTTCCCTGCTGCGCACATCCGCAGTGGGGAAAAAAACTGCAGTGGATACAAGCCCTAAAAGCTGAAAGTCTTTGTTGTTTTATTAACAAGTCATTGTGATGTACAGAATGTAGGAACAGGAAAAAATTGTGTTTGAGTAGAGCTCTTAATCTTACCTCAGAAAGGCTCTGATACTGTGCTCTCCAGGGGCGTGTCTCCCTACACATCACCACGATAACATGTCTACGCATTCCCAGGGTGATGTCGGGGGACGCGTCCGCAGGCATTACAAGGAGCCTCTGGAAGATTAAGAGGTTGTTCCTTCTACTGAATGGGCGGATATAAATCCGCCCACTCAGAAGAAGGAGCTGCGGCCATGTTTCCCGACATTGCCATGTTAACACTGCTGCTGGTGAAGGAGCGGAGGGGAGAGCAAGAGAACCCTCCGCTCTTTCGGCTCCGCGGGCCGGACAGAACAGCCAAATGGGCCGGATCTGGCCTGCGGGCCGTAGTTTGCCCACGGCTGGGTTAGGGCTATGTTTTATTTTTGTATCCTGAGAAACTAAATCTATTCTTGGCATCAGATGTTTTCTGATTAAGAGGAAAACAAGCAAACATACCTCTACTGGTCTCACCCAAGCCAAAGAACAAGGGATAGCCTGAGCTGGAAGCTTTGTGTAGCAGCATCTGCAATTGATAATCAAATATATTAATATTTAATTATGTTTTTATACTGTATGCTATGGAATTTCTAAACCATTTCTTGATTTTAGCTATTCACACCATTTCAGAGTATTTTATTCATGCATTTTTAAATAAATGTCTTATACTTTAAAGCACTCTAAGAAATACTAGTAACATTATTAAATATAGTAGTTTTTTAAAACCATGCAAATAGGTAGGAAGAAGAAATCTTCATGCTATATAAAAGCAACTCTTAGCATAACCCAAAGAAAAATTTTCTTAATAAGAGGTTGAAATTCAATCTCATAGTCCAGTCAGATTCACAGTCATG
The DNA here is from genome assembly GCF_963455305.1 of Plecotus auritus. NCBI lineage: Eukaryota > Metazoa > Chordata > Mammalia > Chiroptera > Vespertilionidae > Plecotus > Plecotus auritus. Next base: position 21,910,495 of record NC_137778.1, read on the forward strand.
TGAAAAAAAGACACAAGAGATTATAATCCAACTGTGAACCTAAATGACCATTTGCCAAGTCTGCACTAAGAAGAAAGAAGGATGGTAAGCAGCGAAGGATAGAGAGAGGAAGGCAAAAGAAAACAAAGAGGTCTCCTAACCACACAAAGCTTTGGCAGTGATTCAAAACTTGAGTTGTCCTTTCTAAATTTCTTAACTCACTTGAGGAACCTCAAGGAGGACTTCTGAACAGTTCCAATATTTCCAAAGTCTGGGTAGAACACTTCAACTTCCTGTTTCCCAAGAACTCGATGGATAATGACTCGATACCACCACTTATCCTCAGAAATCTTTACACAACAGAGATGTCCTGGTTGGATAAAATATTCTGGCATGGCATATCGATCAGAAACCAGTTGATTAGAATAACAGCGCCTGTGGAATTCCATAACATGGAAACATAGGGGAAGAACAATTTTTACTAGTGTATCAAAAGCAAGGAAGTCTGGGCAAAAAGCAAAGGAAAAAACCCTCACTTTTTCTGATTTGTTAATGCTTATTAATACCAATTAGTTTAATTTTCCCTTTTCTTTTCTAAATCCCTCTCTTCATCAACAAACATCTTTAAACAGAAAACTCATACACTCATTTTGCCTCACATTCTCTGCTGAAGAATGCAATCTAACTTCATTCCCCAGAACTTCCTAAAATGGACATTGTAAAAATATCAATGGTCTGTTAATTCCCAAATCCAATAGCCTTTCTCTTCAGCTTTCAATATACTTGCTCTCTCTTCAGAATGGCCCTGATACTTTCCTCTTTCAAATTCTATCCTACTTAGTTTCCAAGACACTCTTTTCTCCTACTACTTCCTTGTCCATAATTATTCCCTTACTGGCTCTGTAACTGCCTTAAAAGTTTGGGTTCTCCGGGGGCTTTTCTTTAGGGAGTGTAACATGCTCAGGCTCTGAAACCAGTAACCTGGGTTCACATCCATCATTTACTAGCTGTGTGATGACTTTATCTTTCTGTGCTTCAGCTTACTTGTTGAAGATGGGGATGGTGATAATAAAGCCTTACTTAAAATATGTCAATGTTTAGCCAAGTCCAAATATAGTAAACACACAAATATTAACTATTTATTATTATCCTTGCTGTATACCATCTCATCCATTTTTTTAACTTTTTGGTTTTTTTTTCTTTACTGCCTCATCCATTTTCATACCTTATACTACTACTGATAAATTGATGATTCTCCATCTCTATGTTTGACTCTGCATCCCTTCTTCCCTTTTAAAACTTTATTTCTAACTGTATGGAAAAGATGCAGGTTGTTGCCAATTTCCATTCTCCTCTCTTTTTTTGTAGTAATAGCATCCCTATTTTTTAAAAAAATATTATTTATCCTCACTGGATGACATGTTTCATTGATTTTTATTTTTCATTTTAAGAATTTATTATTAATTTTTAATTGATTTCAGAGAGGAAGAGAGAGATAGAAACATCAATGATGAGAGAGAATCATTGATCGGCTGCCTCCTACATGCCCCACACTGGGATTGGGCATGTGCCCTGACCAGTAATTGAACCAAACCATGACCTCCTGGTTCACTGGTCAACGCTCAACCACTGAGCCATGCCGGTCAGGCTGTTTCACTGATTTTTAGAGAGAGAGGGAGAGACAGAGAAACACTGATGTGAGAGAGAAACATTGATCAGCTGCTTCCCAGACATGCCTAGGTATGTGTCCTCCAGGGAATTGAACTCATAACCTTTTGGTGTATGGGATGGCATTCCAACCAACCCAGTCACCTGGCCAGGCAATAGAATCCCTATTTTTAACTGATTTCCCAGGCTCCCTTACATCTAAATGTGGCTACGTGAATACTAAGTTCTGGCCAATGGGATGTGAGATTGTGAATTCGTGTGTATTTTATCACAAGTTTTAAAAAAGTAAAGTGTGAAAATCCACCTTGTGTCTTTCAAAGAAAAAGGGATGCCTCCAACCCTCTACTTCCCCTACTTCCCCTTCCTACTGGCTGGAATAAAGGATCTGGTGGTGAGCTACATCCTGGACCATGTGGGTGGGCCAATATATTATCTTGAGCAGCAAGACAGAAAACACTGTTGTCCCTAACACCTGGAGCTATCCTATCCGCAAGTATTACTTATACACAAACTATTATGGGAAGAAGAAATAAACTTTTATCTTCATGCTACTATAGCTAACTATGTCTTTGTAACACTGTCTAAACCCTAATCCTAATATTACCCACACAACATTACCAATTCAGTATCTCATGATCACCTTAGATTCACTATCTGTAAACTTCTAACTTCCAAGCCCAGCTGAAACCTACCTAATCTCTAAAATCAGCAGTTTTCATATTTTCCTTTTCTCTCATCCTTTTCAACTACATTCTTGTCATCAAGACTTGACAATTCTATTTTCCTAATTTCCCTCCTCCTTTCCACTCTCTTTCACCAACACTAGCCTATAATGGATCTTCTCCCCTTCACTCCTTCAATCCTCCACACTGCAACCAGAGTTATCCTTCTAAAATACAAACCTGATGTTTTCTTTCTTTCTTAAAACCTTTAAAAGTTCCTCGCTGTATACAGAAGAAATAAAAATCCCTTCCCATAGTGTCCATACTCTAGCTTTTCCCTAGTCTTCCACTTTCACATCCAGTCATTGTCCCCACAACCTCACCCAGTGGTGACTTTAATTCCCTATTTGTTACTCCCAGAGTACACGGCTCACTCCTTTGTTAACGTTGGCTTTGGTGCCAGTGACTGGATCTGCATACATCCTCCTCGTCTAGAAAATTGTTACTTATATTTGAGGCCTAGCTCAAGTGTCTCCTTAATAAAGCTCTCCTCCACCTTGCCCAGGCAGAACTCCTGCCTCATACAATATCCCCCTTATCCCTCATCTATTTTCCTAGCTAATCATTATGTTCACAAAGGCAAAGACCATGACTGCGTTCTCCTTGTACAGCCAGTGCCTCAACATCCCAACACCAAGCAACAGCAGATACAGTATTAATAATAATAGCAGCCAACATTTGAGCTAGACTCTATTCTAAGTACTTCCACATTCACAACTCTGAGTTAAATACTATCATTATCCCTATTTTGGAGATTAGAAGACCAGACCCAGAGAAGTAAAGTAACTTCAAAGTCACAGAGCCAGTAAGTGTGCTTTAAAATGTAGATATATAAAATGGACCATACAAGAATATATTTACCAAGTGATTATTATGTGACTTACATTATTCCAAGTATTCTTGGTGGGACATGAGTATATAATGTAAAATTAGAAAAAAACATGAAGTGCTTTTGAAGAGATACAAAATAAATAACAAAAAAAAAACAACTTGTATGTGACACTAATATAAAAAATAGACATTATTGTTCATGAATAATGTATACATTTTACATGGTGTTTATTAATAAAGGACATCATTTTTCAGTAGAGAAAAGAGATAACTTAGAGCAGCAGTTCTCCAAGTATAGTTCACGAACCCCTGGAATCCTGTTAATATCCTTCGGGAAGTCCATAAGAGCAACGCTATTTTAATATTTTAGTATTATTATGAAAATAGTTATTTGCCCTTTTCACTGTGTTAACATTTCAACCAAAACAACATATCTCAAAACAGGAGCAGATATTTAAAAAAATCCAAGTTTCTTCTATTAAGCTAGATATTAAAGAGATCTGCAAAAAATGTAAACCATGCCACTCTTCTAATTTACAAAAATATTTTCATAAAAATGTCATTTATATTCACACAATTGGATTTACTAAATTTTTAAAAAGATATTTTTAAAATCTTGTCCTTTTAATTTCTATATGATAAATATCAATAAACGAAAGCTCTATTGGGTCCTTAATTTTTAAGAGTCTTGAAGCCAAAAGATTTGAGAACCGCTGATTTAGAATGAGATACATTGAAAACAAGAGACTCCTACCGCATTTCAATCATCATGTCTTCAAGTAACTCTGATGAATCCCTGCTATATATTTGGATGTAGAATTGACTAGGAGAGATGATATTTTCCACAAAGACTCCCACGAGGGTACTGGTATCTAATGGCGGCAGTCTGCATAATTTCTTGTCCCAGGCAGCATCTGGTGGGATATCATGATTTGCCATTGCTAGATTAAGCTGTGATTTGTCGATTTCTACTTGCTACAAGTTAAAAAAGAAATCAAAGAAGCCAACATAAATCTTCGGGTGACATTTCAAACTTCATGACAACATTTCTCCAAGTATATTTCATGAATCACCTTTATCAGAATCACCTAGGAAATTATAAAAATGAAGATTCTTGGGCTTTAGTCTGCACTTACTAATTCAGAATACCTGGAAGTGGGGCCCACAAGTATGTATTTAAAAAATTCCCTAGGTGATTCTTACCTATGATAAAATATGAAAACCTACTGCCTTATGATATTAGGTAGAGTTAAAAGTGTATTGCTCAACTACCCTATACAACACTAAAATATGGTATTTCAAATATTCAGATTGAACTAAGATTCTCATCTTACCCAACCTTACCAACAAAGGTAACCTGAAAGAATAGATTAAATTTCAAACTAGTCTTGTAATAAAAAATAGGGTTTCTCAAACACTCATTCTAAAATATATTATTTTCCTTTAGGCCTTCCTATTGTCCTATAGAAAACACAGCAGACTCTCCTAAAACAATGTTTCCCTTCCATGAAAGAAGCAGGTATAGAGGGTAGAAGGGAAGGAGCGTAAGTATCAATAGAATAAGTAATAGGAGATGAGAACACAAAAAGGGAAAATGTGTGTGGTAATGTAATAAAGGATAAAAAAAAAAGCTCCCTATAACTGAGCATAGGGTGGGGTAATCTGCAGCAACTGTTGAGGCATACAGCTGACACAAAGCTCCTCAAGTCTTCCCTTCTAAAGCAGTCCAGGGTTTTCAAGCTTAAATCTGAAAAACCTGGACAGAGAATCAGCAATGTCATCTTAAGAGAACTGTCAAATCTTCAAAGCCATGTGAAAACTTAAAAGTGAGACTTGAGGGAAAGCTAGTTAAAAAAAAAAAAAAAAAGATTGAAAACCAGAATAAATGCTGCATAAAGTGACTTCAGACCAAAGCTCTAGTCTCTTCCAAGAAATCAAATTCCCAGAAATAAGACTTTCTAAAATAGAATTTTGGATTAATGAAGCAGTCATCCAGTTACTCTCCACAATGCACAAGTCTATAAACCTCACTCACCAGCTGTAAAGGCTTCACCACCAGGTTAGGCTTCTTGTAAATTCTCTGTTCTGGCTCTTTATGATTTTTAAAAGACCAAATCCATGGGGTTTCCTTAATAGTAGCAGTAGACAATGCATTTCTAGGGGGACTGGAGACACAAGTTTTGGCTTCTATTTTCTTATCTGATTGAGCTAAATATGAACTTCTTACTGATGAAACAGCTCCATCTGAAATGACCAATAGAGTAGCCTAAGAATATCTGTTAAAATATTTTTATAACTGCTATTAAGCACATTCTATGTGCCAGGCACTGGGGAGATAGTGCTGAGTAAGAGATACGAACCTGTCTTTGCAGAACCTTTCAATATGGAGACATATAAGGGAAGTTCTAGATGGGAACAAATCTTAATTATGTAGGGGGAAGAGGGTAATTCTGATAAGGCTTCTTAAGCTTTGGTGGAAAGTTTTTTTTATCTTTCAACATTTTGAGTTCAACTTATTTCTCCTTCAACTTTAGCAGTGAGCATTCATTGTTGCTTCATGTAGCGTGTCTGTGACTACTTAGTAGTCCATAATACGATGCCTTAATTTTTAGGGGAATTCCCAAATCAATCACATATTTTGTTGAAATGTACATGTGTATGATGATTATAAGAGTTTGGCACATTAAAACAGACCCCAGATACATCTAAAACCATAGTGGCTCCTAAAAAATAAAATAAGTGCACAAAGAGATACAATATTTATCACTGCAGTTTTTCATAATTAACATGTCCATTAATAGATTAGTTAAGTGAATTATAATATAGTCATATAAAAGAATTATATGTAGTTAAAAAGAATGAAATCAACCTGTATATGCTATGGGAAAACATCCACAATATATGAAGCATAAAAAACAAGGACTAATACAATATCCTATCTAATAAAAGAGTAATATGCAAATTGACTGTCACTCCAAGAAACAAGATGGCCACCCCCATGTGGTCAAAGATGGCTGCCCCTATGTGGACACAAGATGGCCGCCACAAGATGGCCTGCAGGGGAGGGCAGTTGTGGGAAGTTAGGGTGACCAGGCCAGCAGAGGAGAGCAGATGGGGGTGTGACAAGGCCAGTAAAGGAGGGCAGTTGGGGGAGACCAGGCCAGCAAGGGAGGGCAGTTGGGGGGAAACCAGGCCTGTAGGGCAGTTGCGGGAGATCCAGGCCTGCAGGGGAGGGCAGTTGGGGGAGACCAGGCCAGCAAGGGAGGGCAGTTGGGGGGGACCCAGGACTGCAGGGGAGGGCAATTGTGGGGAGGACAAGGCCTGCAGGGAAGGACAGTTGGGGGGGACCAGGACTGCAGCGGAGGGCAGTTGGACATCCCTCAAGGGGTCCCAGATTGGAGAGGGTGCAGGGTGGGCTGAGGGACACCCCTGCCCCGTGCACAAATTTTGTGCACCGGGCCTCTAGTTTATATATACTAGTATTGTCTTGTGTAAGAAAAGTTTACAAACATTATGTAACTACTAGAGGCCCGATGCATGAAATTCATGCAAGAGTAGGCGCCTACTTCCTTCCCCCGGCTGCTGGTACCAACTTCCCTCTGACACCTGGGACCCGGGCTTCCCTCGCAGCCCCGGCTTCGTCCAGAAGTTCGTCTGGAAGGACATCCAGTCTAACTAGCATATTATGCTTTTATTATAGAATAGAGTGGCTCGGTATACGAATTCGTGCATGGGTGGGGTTCGGCCGGCCCAACCTGATCAGGGCCGATTGGGTCAGGCCGGCTTGGGGGAGGGAACATGGGCAGTTGGCCAGCTGGCCCTGCCCCCTGGTTGAACTCCTGGTTGAGGGGACAATTTGCATATTAGCCTTTTATTATATGCAATACGATGTCATACAGAAGAAGTCCATAAGTAGACCCTCTAAACTACTAACACTAGTTACCACCTCTGCATTGTTTGAAATGTTTAAAGAAGCAAATATTATTTTTGTAATATTTTAAAAATCTAGCTATGCTTACATATATATTGAAAAAAGTCTGGCCCTACCCGGTTTGGCTCAGTGGCTAGAGCTTCTGACCAAAGATTGAAGGTTTCCGGGTTCGATTCCGGTGAAGTACACATACCTTAGTTGCAGGCTTGATCCCTAGCCTGTCAGGGCACATTCGGGAGGAAAGCAATTGATGTCTCTCTCACATTGATGTTTCTCACTCTCTGTCTCTCCTCCCTCCCTTCCACTCTCTCTCTAAAATTCAATGGAAAAAATATCCCCAGATGAGGATTAACAAAAAAAACAACAAAAAGGTCTGGAAGGCTACACAAAAATTCTAATAGCATTTTTGTGGGGGTAAAATTATGAGAAATGTCCACTTCCAACTTTCTACTCATTTGTGCTATTTGAATCTTTTAGAATGAACATGGATTATTTTAATCAGAAAAATATACAAAGAAACATTATACTTTGGAAGAAAATAGCTGTTCATTGTAACCATTTGCAGAAACTTATCTCTATATATAAAAGGCTAATATGCTGTGTCCTTCCCACTGTCCAACCAGTTGCTATGATGCACACTGACCACCAGGGGGCAGATGCTCAACACAGGAGCTGCCGTGATGCACACTTTCCATTTACAGAGAAACAGCAGCGCGGACCTGGCCGACAAAGCAACACTTGGCTTCCCCCAAGTGGGACACAGGCCCTGCCACCACTCCTGAGCGACAGCCCACCAAATCACAGCCGACGCTGCTGAGACCCCATGGCCAGCCCAAAAATGGCCGCTGTGGGTGCCAGGTAATGATGTCACATAGCAACGCCTGGCTTCTTCTCCCTAGCAACTAGCCTCCTTGGAGTTTCTTCAGCCCAGGAACATAACTTGCTTTATATCCAGGAAACATTTACACTTTAACCAAATGTCTGTAAAGCGTTTTCCCATGCCTCATCTCATTTGATCCTCACAGAAGTCTTGGAGTAGGTAGGTAGGAGATTAGGTGGAATCCTATTTTCTTTTCATTAGCTGGAAAACGGAGATTTAGAAAGCTTAGAAACCTGACCCAACTGAAAAGCAATAAATGGTGGGCCTAGAAAATGACTTCAGGTTTTCTCACTGCACAGAATATAGTCAAACACTGCTGCAGTTAAATATTTTACCCTTTGTTCTCCCTGTGCGATCTACAATAATAATCGGCTTTGTGATGATATTTACTGCTGTGTTGCTGACAATTACCTGAAAGAGAATTGGGGAGCTTCACTGGCTGAAAAAAGTTTAGCTACATCAGAAAGCAGGTCTAATTAAGCAAGTTTATTCTATATCTATAAAAGGCTAAGTTGACTCACGTATGCGCGATACATATAAAGCTCTCACTGGCGCCAATCGCATGGGTGTGTTTCCATCTGTCATTGTGGATTGTGAATTTGGTTGACACTTTTCTTATAGAGAAAGGGCAAATAGCGGTATTAACACATTGCGGATGGATCATGAGAATTCTCGTGTTTTCTGTTCTAAGGCTTGTGGCCAATCACGAGAATTCTTTTAAAAGATATTAGCTTGTAAGAACATGTAATAAAATAACTTCAAAATGCAATGGGTATTTTAAAGTGTGCCTTTAACATTTATGTAAAACGTTTTTTATACTCGTTCAATAGAAACTTATCTGGCCATTGGGTAAAGCTAGCAATAACACTGGTCCTCAATGTGTTAAAATATTTCTTCTAATTAATTTCCTTTCAATGTGCAGGAATTCATGCACCCGCCACTAGTGAAAATATAAGTACAGCCCTAACCGGTTTGGCTCAGTGGATAGAGCGCCGGCCTGTGGACTGAAGGGTCCCTGGTTCGATTCCGGTCAAGGGCATGTACCTTGGTTGCGGGCACATCCCCAGTAGGAGGTGTGCAAGAGGCTGCTGATCGATGTTTCTCTCCCATTGAAGTTTCTAACTCTCTATCCCTCTCCCTTCCTCTCTGTAAAATATCAATAAAGTATATTTTAAATATATATATATAAGTACAATATTGTACTATTGGTTGGAAAGACATTATCAATGAGGGAACTGAGGAAAGAATACATGGGATCTGCCTGTATTAATTCTTAATAAGTGTATTTGAATCTACAGTAATGTCAATAAAAATTTCAAAAGAAAAAAATTAAGCCACATTAAAAACAAAAATAAAACAAACAAAAACCAAGTGCCTTAATTGCAATGCGGTGTCCTGAAGTGGATCCAGAAATAGAAAAAGAACAATTTTTTGAAAACTGGTAAAATAGGAATAAACTCTGGAGTTCAGTTAATGTAATGTACCAATGTTAATTTATTAGTTTTAATAAATGTATCATGGTAAGATGTTACTATTAGGAGACACTGGATGAAGGGCATATGGGAACTGTGTACTATCTTTCCAACTTTTCTGTAAACCTAAAATCACAAAATAAAATGTTCACTTTTAGAAAAGCACAAGTGCTGGATGCCAAGGCACACTCATTTATTCTGAATTTACATGTATTTCTTTTTTTTTTTTTTAAATAAGTTAATTATTTTAGAGATAGAAGCAGAGAGAGGGACAGAGAGATAGAAACATCAACATCTATCGGCTGCCTCCTGCAAGTCCCCTACTGGGGAATGAGCCTGCAACCTCAAATCGAACCAGTGCCCTCTTGGAGCAGGGACTGATGCTCAATCACTGAGCCACACAGCTGGGCTGAATCGCCATGTATTTCTAAATAGCTTTTGATACACAGCCAGAGTTAAGAACTACCTAGTGCTTCCCCATCAGATCACCGTTTCAGAAAACCGTTTTCTTCAGAATCATCCAAAAATCTGGACAATGAAGAAAGTAAATTTTTTAAAAATCAGATGATCTTGAATAGTAATACAGGTTAGCCTATTATAACAAATATCACCAGAAATAAGGTCATTATAAACAAAACATTTTCAAGACTGACGTGTGATCTGTTTGGTTATAACAAAGAATCGTACACATACAAATGCTTTCTTTTTCCTTGTCCTTACAGGGACAACTAAAAATCAGGTTTGCTTCATATTGTAATTAAACTCACCACGTGGTAGAGGCTTCATATCAGCATCAAACACGAGTAAGTCTTGCTCTCCTTCCCTGAACTCCACATGGAGAATGTCACTAAGAGCTCCAACCAGTTCTATCACATTTAAGAAGCCCAATTTTTTTGGTGAAAGTTGTTCTTTAAAAATTAACTGTCATACACACACACAAAACAAACAAACAGAAACAACATGAAACAGCAATGTTAGATAACAGGAATATAATATCTACAGACACCTTGGACAGTGCTTTAATTTGGATTTAGCCAAGCTAAATCTGTAAGGATCGGTGAACTCAGGTTCTACAGTAAAGGCTTGCTTCCATACAAGTATAATACAAACCAAGAGACCTATATAATCCCTCACTATAACACTTATAGGCCAATCATGAATATCCCAAGAAATAAAGAATTGGTTGAGGACACAGGAAGGGTAGTGGTGAATTAAACTTAGTATCTTTACTTCTTTGTACCTTACATATGTATTATGGTTTCTTTACCTTTTATGTTCATTAGTTACTTTAATGGTTTCTCTATCTTCTCTGTAGGTACCTAGTACTATGAAAATGCAATTCAGTGAGCAAAAGGCTAGTTTACAAAGAATTTTTTTAATATGAATTATTTAAATAAATGATATTTAAAAGTCTCAGGAAGGTACAGAGCAAAAAAACAGTCTCTATCCCACTCCCATCCATCAGTCACCCAAGAGATCACCTCCCAGGATGTAACCCTTTTCACCAGTTTCTTGTGCAATTTATATTACCCCATTTTATTATATACATTATCTGTGAATTTTTGGTTTTGCTATCTGGTTTCTCTCATCTTTTTTTAAAATATATTTTTATTGATTTCAGAAAGGAAGGAAGAGGAGACAGCGATAGAAACATCAATGATGAGAGAGAATCATTGATTGGCTGCTTCCTGGACGTCCCCTACTGGGGATCGAGCCCACAACCTGGGCATGTGCCCTTGATCAGAATCGAACCTGGGACCCTTCAGTCCGCAAGCTGATGCTCTATCCGCTGAGCCAAACCGGCTAGGGCTCTCTCTTCATCTTTATGTGGAGCTGCAGGAAGATCCCAAAACTATACTGCTGATATATTATCTTCTCTTCAATTAGCAATTTAATAAGGGATGTTGAAAGAATGGCAGAGTGTTGACCAGGTATTTCAAGAGAAAAAAATCATACAGGTAGCTTTTATATCATGTTGGATAAAATAAAGGGAAGGGTTGGCAGGTGTTGTTACAATTTAGAATAAAAGTTAAATTAAATCTATACTCACTATATAGTTATAATCATAAAATTGAATTTCTGCCAAAGTCTATTTATTAAGAAAGGCAAAGAGCTTCCCTGCAACATTAAAAGACTTATTTTAATTTCTCCTTAACCTTTGTAATCTTAACACCCTGAACTTTTATTACACAAAGTACATTTGCTAAAATGTTTGTGACAGAAAACTGCTCACTCTGAGCTGTAAGTCTGGTATAGGAGGTTGATTTTACCCGTAAATTTTATATTAAATAATATTTTATTACTCTCAGACTTTATTCTGTAATTTCACTGATAAGTGACTTTACTTGTTAATCCAAAACACATCAGAGCCTTTGTTTTAGCTTCTCCCATTGGTCTACTTGAAAAACACTTCGTGGCTCTAGAAGATACATTTCTTTAAAACAAGATGAATTTAAATTTTCTCCATCTCTATCCTGAGGGATGATATGTATTTTCTAAGTTTTCTTCTGTTAACATTTACTGAATAACTACTATATGGCAGACACTGATCTAAGTACTTTATTTTTAAGTCATTTAAACTTCACAAAACTATAATATTAGGTAATATTATCCTGACTTTACATATAATCCATAAAATAGCACAAAGCGATGTATCTTACCCATTATGCTATAGTATCTCACAATATCTGTATTCATATCTATAAATATATGTCAGCTTTTATGGTATAGTAGTTAAGAGGTAGGATTCTGAAACCAGACTGCCTGGGGTTCAAATCTTGCCTCCTCCATACTCGCTATCTATAGGCCCGTAGGAAAGTTACTTCTTTGTGCCTCAGTTTGTTGTAAAAATCTAATGCAAAACATTCAGAACAGAGTGTTGCACACAGCTAACATATGTATAGGTTTTAACCATTTTTAAAAATTGGATATATGGCAGTATCTGAACTATCATTCTGCAACTTGATTTTTTTTTCCCACCAAACATGATGGTTCCAAAAATGTTCCAGGTTTCAAAACAAATCTAGTTCATTTATTTTACCCACTACATATTATTCCATTGTACAAATGTCAATTCCAATTTATTTATCCATTCTCCTATTGATGGTCATGTAATCTGTTTCCAATTTTTTCACTATTCTGCAACGTCACATGCCTTATGAATGTCTTCATGTGCACGTGTCTAAGAGTTTTCTCTAAAGTGCATGTGTAGAAGTGGAGCTGCTGGATCAGTGAGGTGCATATCTTAAGCTTTTCTTGGTACTGCCAAAATGCTCTCCAAATGGGGATTTGTCACACAAGCAGCATAGAGGTATTTTGTTTCTCCACAACCTCTCTGCTACTTGGTATTATCAGATATGAAAAATAATGTTTTTTTCTAATAATATTGTAACGATAAGCAGTAAAAATATCCTTCCTATGCATCATGAATTATTTATTAAGGATCATATTCTTGACTCTTTTAGTAAAGAAAAAGACATCAGAAATCAAAACAAGATGTTTAAGCTCTAGCAGGGGTCCTCAAACTTTTTAAACAGGGGCCAGTTCACTGTCCATTGGAGGGCCGGACTATAGTTTAAAAAAAAAAACTATGAACAAATTCCTATGTGCACTGCGGGCCCGGGACGAGTCGGCTGCTAAGCAGGACAGGCAGCGGCACCCGGCGGGCCGGATAAATGTCCTCGGCGGGCCGCATGTGGCCCGCGGGCCGTAGTTTGAGGATGCCTGCTCTAGAGCATAGACTTGGAGGGTCCAAGAAGTAGCAACAAAATTTCTATCTATCAGGAAAAGATAAGCTATAAAAAAACCATGGTTGATGAAAAAGGAAACACTCACCTCAAACTCTCTAAGCAGTTTAGAAATAAGTAAACCCTCTGGAAACTTGGACACAACCTAATAAATAGAAAATGAAATAGAATATAAATAGGTAACATTGGAGTGTTGGGTGATAAAATATAAGACAGTATAAGTTTAAATATTAATAAAGATAAAAGCAGCATGTTATTGAGTGAATGAAATAGTCACAATATTTTTCAGTTTCCAGTTTTAAAAAACATTAGAACAACAAAAAGCAGTGACTTCCAACATTTCCAGAGTTAAGAAATCATTCTTGCACAACACTGCAATTCCACAGCTCTCCACAAATTCCTGTAAGTTCTTTAGCTTAGATAGCATACTTACCATTAGTTCACATTTTTTAAAAAAAAATCTAAAAAAGAATCCTATAGCATAAATTCAAGCATTTTAAATGGTAGAAAAGAAATACAATGGTCATTATAAAAAAACTTTGAAAAATACAGTACAGAGAAAATATTCAGTTAGCCATTGTTGTCTATGTGTACATAAAATACCTATATTTAACATAAAATAGGTCATTATTTCTATAATCAGTTTTTAAATATCAAACCAAACACATCTTCCATGTCAGTAAATATGCATCAACATGTTTCTGGCTTGAGTTTTCAAAATATTGAATATACTTAAATTTGCTTGCTCAGTCCCCTAGAGCTATTTCCTATTTTTCATAACCACAAACACTGAAGTGATTATCCTCATAGTTGCACCTTTTACTTGTCCAGTTATTTTTTAGGATAAATTCCTGGAAGTGGATTCAGTCTATCCCAATAAAGTATAAAAAGCTTTGCACTGGCCATGGCCAGGTAGCTCAGTTGGTTAGTGTTGTCCTGATACTCCAAGGTTTCGGGTTTGATCCCCGGTGAGGGCATATACAAGAATCAATCAATGAATGCATAAATAAGTGGAAGAGCAAATCAATGTTTCTCTCTGTGTATATATCTCTTTCATCTCTCTCTTTAAAAATCAATAAAAATTTTTAAAGCTTTGCATTTTCCTAGATTTTTCAAGATACTATATATTTTATTTTAATTCAAGTTTCAGAAAAATGCAAAGTAGAAATGATTATAAAATCCTACGATTCAGAGATAGTTGTTGATGCATTTCAGAAACCAACTTATGCACAAACATATTCAAATTATTTATGATTTACATTAAAGGATAACACTAACCATGTCACTCTATAAAATCTGTTTTTAGAGTCCAACAGTATGTCAAGGAGATACTTCATGTAAATTAATTGAGATACACATAAACTTTCTTATAAGCCACATGACATTCCCTAGTTTAGGTGGATAATTTAACCAATCCTTTATCAATGAATGCTTACTATTTCTCTAATATTTTGTTAACATAAAAAAGTCATATTGAACAAATGTCCAAACAAGAAGACAGGGCCTGAATGCCCGAAAGTTTTTGCATTTTTCCTAGTAAAACCACGTAGCTCAAATGAAAGTAAGGCAGAAAGAGTCACAATGGCACTCTGATTATTCAAATTGCAATTAACAGCTACCACCAAAATTTTAAGTGTACAAAGAGCTTTTACAAATTAATAAGGAGCAACAGTAAATTAGGCCAAAGACGTAAGAAATATAAATGACTACTAAGCATATGAAAACATGCTCAATGTAAAAATCAAGAGATATAAGTTAAAACTACATAATTAGACAGTAACATTTCACTGTCAATAGGAGTGAAAATCTGATCAAATCTTTTAGAGGGAAAAGTAGTAATGTTTATCAAAACTTAATCAATACCTCTGTCAATTCCACTTCTAGATAAATGTTCAGACATTAACTACAGCATTTTTTAACAGCCAAGGCTAGAAATAACCCAAATGTTAATCAATAACAAATCTCATAAGTGAAATATTGTATATCAACACGATGGGATACCATACACAATTTAGAATAGTATTTGACATAAATATATAGAAAACTGGTATTGGAAAGAACTTGACAATGATTCATTAGGGTAAGGAGAGGAAAACTGGGAAGAGAGCACATTTATGAAGGAACTTAACATTTTCTAAAGAATTTTTTTAAAAATTTTAAGACTGTAATTTATTTACTGGTTTTTTCCTGATCTTAAGCGAATAGCCACTCCATTTGCAATATATTTGAAAAGATCGGGCATAAATATAAATTTTTTTAAAATAAATCTTTATTGTTCAGATTACAGATGTCCCTCTTTTTTTCCCCCCATAGCTCCCCTCCACCTGATTCCCCACCCCATCCCATGCCCTTGTTCCCCGCCACTGTCTTCATCCATAGGTGTAAGATTTTTGTCCAATCTCTTCCCGCACCCCTCACACCCCTTTCCCCCTGAGAAATGTCAGTCCACTCCTTTCTATGTCCCTGATTCTATTATTTTCATCAGTCCATTCTGTTCATCAGATTTTTTATTCACTTGATTTTTAGATTCACTTGTTGGTAGGTATGTATTTGTTGTCATTTTGTTGTTCATAATTTTTATCTTTATCTTTTTCTTCTTCTTCCTCTTCTTAAAGAATACCTTTCAGCATTTCAGATAATACTGGTTTGGTGGTGATGAACTCCTTTAGCTTTTTCTTGTCTGTGAAGCTCTTTATCTGACCTTCAACTCTGAATGATAGCTTTGCTGGGTAGAGTAATCTTGGTTGTAGGTTCTTGCTGTTCATCACTTTGAATATTTCTTGCCACTCCCTTCTGGCCTGCATAGTTTCTGCCGAGAAATCAGCTGACAGTCGTATGGGTACTCCCTTGTATGTAACTAACCGTTTTTCTCTTGCTGCCTTCAAGATTCTCTCTTTATCTTTTGCCCTTGGCATTTTAATTATGATGTGTCTTGGTGTGGTCCTCTTTGGATTCCTCTTGAATGAGGTTCTGTGCGCTTCCTGGACTTGTAAGTCTGTTTCTTTCACCAGGTAGGGAAAGTTTTCTGTCATTATTTCTTCTAATAAGTTTTCAATATTTTGTTAAACCTCCAAACCCCAAGCAAAGAGGAGAAAACTGTAGTTCTCGCTGTAGCTCCTGCTGGGTGGCCTCAGACAGTAGCTGACCTGCACACCATTGGAGATACAGAAGCCAGTGTATCTAGTGGTCAGTGTGAGACAACACCAGATTTCAACTACTCACATCCGTAAGTGACACATTCAAGAGGCAGACTCAGTGAACACCAAAGCCCCACTGAAGCAAGTCCTGCCCCATAAGGGTGTCTCCAGCACAGCAGTTCTTCCATTATAGACACAGCGGGTCCTCACAGCCAATTGGCCTGGAGGTCAATTCCTCCCAGTGTACCAACAGCAATCAAGGCTTAACTACACCAAGACTTTGCACTCAGCCCACAAAGGGGTGCACCAAGAGTGTCCACCTCAGGTGATAGGGGAGGCTGAACGACTGGGCCCTATATGTCACCTACCACAGAGAACCACTGCATCAACACAGGGAAGCAGCAAAATGCGGAGACAACGAAACATGTCACGAATGAAAGAAATGGAGGAAAGCAAACTACTGGACATAGAGTTCAAAACCACATTTATAAGGTTACTCAAGAATCTTCTAAAAACCGCCGAGAAACTTGATGAGACCTCTGAGGAGCTTAGTGAGACCTTCAAGGACCTTAATGAGAATGCCAAAAAAATGGAAATGGACCAATCAGAAATTAAGCATACACTGTCTGAAATAAAGAATATACAGAAATTCAACTGTAGATCAAAGGACCCCAAGAATCAAACCAAAGATCTGAAATATGAGGAAACAAAAAACACCCAACCAGAAAAACAAAAAGAAAAAAGAATCCAAAAATATGAAGATAGTATAAGGAGCCTCTGGGACAACTTTAAGCGTACCAACATCCAAATTATTGGGGTGTCATAAATATAAATATTAAACTAATAAATACTCTTAAGCAAGTTAACTTGGCCACAAATAATATCTAAATGTATAATCAAGTATTCTTACCATTTTCCAGAAACAGAAAATACTTACAAATTTTATTTTATGTTTTAATTCTGGATTAATAGTCCCACCAGGTCCAATCTGTGCAATAACTGATTTGAAGGTGTTCTCCAACTATGAAAAAGAAAGAAAAGTTCAAGTTATAGTCCAAAAAAAGTCAAAGATAAATCTGAATAATATGCAAAGGAAATATCTATTAAAGGAAATGTATTTCAAGCAAATGGATAAAAAACTGTACTCAAGAGTCACTGTAACATTTCATACATACAAAATACATTTATAGTAGATAAAATATTTATTAAAATTAAATACTCAAACTTTTCAGAGAATTAACATTCTCTATAACAATTTGATTCTAGAGTCTTCAATTACTCAATCCCATACTCTTACCCAGAAAAAAAATTTGTTACTAATTTTCTCCTCTTTATAAAAGTATTCAATGTTTATTAAACACATACTTAGTGCAGGGAAGAGATGGGATGGTGAAAGGTCCCTGGGAGGCAGGATTCAGTGTGAACCAGGGCACTGGTGGAATGACTGGCCATAAAGGGCAGAAGGAAAAGCTCTTCTGTTGAAATAGAAATGAAGGAGGAAAGAACCAATAGGGATGCAGAAAAATCTGTGAATGTGGGGTCAGAAAATAGAGTTACTATCTAGTGTATTCTGAGTTTAGAAGCAAGGCTCACTCCTAAAGATAGAGGGAAAGGGGAGGAAGTTCACAAAGTTGAGCAAGTGGAAAAATAAAGTTAAGGAAACAACGGATGATTATCTGAACTCAACAGATAGTAAAGACAGGAGCGGCCCAAGTTAAGACAGCAGGGATCTAAAAAACAAAACAAAACAAAACCAGCAGGGATCTGAGGATTTTATCGGAGAAAAGCCAATGGCAAAGGGAGACCCCAATAAAGTAAAAAGATGAAGAGACTATTACAGAAAAGTGATAGAGAGGGCAATGAAGGTAGAAGGAACTTCACAAAGAAAAAAGAATAGTTTTCCTGAAGGCATCAGAAAAGTAGTGGAAGAAGAAACTGAAAAAGGGAGACTCAAATCCTATTACAGAATATGCCAAACTAACAAATTTTTCTTAGTTCCATAAACAAAAACTGATAAGAGATTTTTAGCAAGGGAGAGACATTATCAGAATTTTAATCTGGCAGAAAATTAGATTTGGAGGGATGAGCAATCAGGAGACTAGGGTGCTAAGAGAGTAAGAATAGAAACAGGAAATAATAAAGGTGGAACCAACAGAAATCAGGAAAGAATACAATGAAGAAGGAATTGCTGATCCTACAGAGACAAATAAGAAACCAAGGAAAAAGACTCAGTGACCTCAAGTTTTATGCAGAAAGCTAAAGGACCTTGGACATAAAGGTAGGTTTTTGCTGTTTTTTTCACTCAATTTCAAGAATTTGGGAAACTGGGAAGTAAATGGCAGGATACTGAATATAAATGTGATTTGTTTCTATAAGAATGGCTTGTAACAGGGTCAGCAAACTATGACCCATGGGTCAAAACTGGCTCACCATCTGTCTTTGCATAGTCCATGAACTAAGAACGGTTTTGACATTTTTAAATGGTTGGGGGGAAATAAAAAAGAATATTTTGTGACACATGAAAATGATACAAAACTCAAATTTCAGTATCCATCAATAAAGTTTTATTGGAACACAGACTCACTCACTATTGTTCAAGGTTATTTTAGCACTACAAGGGCAGAGTTGGATAATTACAACAGAGACAATTTGGCCCTCAAAGCCTCAACTATGTACTATGTGACCTTTTAGAGAAAATATTTTCCAAGCCTGGTTTCAAGATGTCAAAATGATGGGCTCTTACTAGGAAAAGAATGCTTCTCAAGAAGATGAATATGGTTTTTGCCTCAAATTAAGAGACTTAAAATGAATGGAGTGAGGGAGATTTTTTAAAGTCCAGGTAATCTTGAGGATATCTATAATTAGAGGGTAGAAGTTATAATGTGGGGGAAAGTAAGAACAGCAGGTGATCAGTGATTGACATAAAGAAACTAATCAAGAGGGTCCCTGATTTCACAATGCCCGCCCGTATACAAAATACAAAGAATGGGCAATAAATCAAGTGAACAAAAGATTACAACACAGGGGCATAAATAAAGATGTAAATTGACCCTCCCTCCCCCAAAAGCCATATTCAGATAGAAACCTATAGGACCAGAGAAAAAGCAGAAAAGAGCTTTGAATCAAAGATATATATTCCTTAGCAAAATGGATAAACAATGAATAGGCAATTGATAAAAATTAACACTAAATAGATAATAAAAGCATAAAGTTTAACCTCTAATAATCAGACAGTAATAGTTATTTACCAATCAAATTGGAAAATTATTTTTACAAAAGAAATATGCACTTTCACTCTTTAATATTTTTTCTGAAATTTTCAATCAGTAGATAAATTTAGAAAATGAAAATGAGAACTTTACATACTGAAAAAGACAAAGGAAAATTATTTATAAACATTATTATGGTGTATTTGGAAAACCTATGAGAAAATGATTAAACAAGTTCAAAGTTCAGTAAGGTGGCCAGTTTCAAAATAATATTTCAAAAAACTAATTTCTTTCCTCATAAGCCTTAAGTAGTTAGAACCCCATTCTCAATAGCAGCAAAAGTGTCACACTATACAATACCTAAGAATACACTTACAAGACATGCACCAAACTCTAATAAAGAAAACTATACATCTGCACTGAAGACCATAAGATAATACTGAATGAATAGAAAACTGCATATGTTATTGAATAAATCTATTAAATGTAATGTGTGAAGTCTTCAAACTTTTTAAAATTTAATTCTAAAGAGAAATCTCATTGAAATCTTAGAATTTACAAAAATAATTATAAACTTCCAGGAAAAAATACATTAGACTAGATAAAAAGTCTGAAAAGGGACTAATTAGTGGAGACTTGCCCTAACAAAATTAAGGTGAATTTAAAAACACCAAAATAGAACTGGCACAGAAACACCCCCCCCCCCCAAATTATAATCCAGCTAGATTAAAACTTGATCCATACCAGGTACGTTATACAACAAAGAACATGAAATCAATAATAGACCTAAAAACTAAAATCATAAAACGTCTAAAAGAAAACACAAGAGAACATTTTGTAACTTTGTATTAAGCAAAAATCTATTATGTAGGCAAGAATCAAAAGAAAAATGTAAATTCAATTTCATCAAAAATACAGACTTTTCCACAGAAGTCAGATTAAAGAAATAAAGAGAGAAGTACAGACCAGAGAAAATATTTCTCTGATAAAGGACTTATGTCTAGATTATATATATAATTCTTCCAACTCAATACAAAGACTACTCAATTTTTAAGAATGAGCAAAAATATGAATAGACACTTCAAAGAAGATATACAAACGGAAAATACTCATATGAAAACATGCCCAACATTATTCATCATAAGAGAAATTTCAATTAAAACTAATGAGATCCCATTATACACCCACTGGAATGGTTAATAGTTTAAAAACTGACAATATCAAATGTTAACAAAGCTGCAATGTAGCTCATGAGAAAGTAAAATTGTACAGACAATTTAGAAAACAGTTTGGCAATTTCTTATAAAGTTCTTAAACACACACTTAGTGTATGACCCAACAATCCTACTCCCAGGTATTTACTCAAGAGAAATGAAGTCTATATTCATACAAAGTGCATGTAAATGTTCATAGCAGATTTATTCATAATACCCCAAACAGGAAATAACATCTAATTGAAGTATATCAATACAGTGGAATGATATTCAGCAAGAAAAAGGAACGGCTGATATATGCTGGATGAATTTCAAAAGCATCATGCTAAGTTAAAGAAGATAAACACAAAACTAGATGTTATTTAATTTCATTTATATGAAACTCCTGGGAAGTCAAAATTACAGTTATAGAAAGCAGTGATTGTCTGTAGCTGCAGGCAGAGAAAGAGATAAACTACAAAGTGCCATGAAGGAACTTTGGGGGGATGATGGAAATGTTCTGTTTCTTGATTTTTATGGTTCTTACATGACTAGATACAGTTGTCAAAACTCAAACTTTCCATTTAAAATGTGTAAATTTTATTATATATGTTACTAAAGCTAGTATTTTAAGTTATAGAAATAAGGCACTTTTATGTCTCAAATTTAATTTCCATGTACTTATTCTGAGCTCAACTTGTTCTCTTGCTAACTTAACCAGGCCTTTGTTGGTTATATTTTAGTAGTTTTTATTCAAAGTCCTTCAGCATTACAGCCACACAAAGATGCCAGGATTGTAGTGCTCAGGGGCCAGCCATTCAGGTGAAGATATTCCTGAGGTATATTTATGCTTCTGTAACTTTGGTGAGAAGCTGGAACTAGAGATACAGATCTGGGAATCATCTGCAGAAAATAGTAGAAACCCTGGAGTTGACAAAAGTGTCCTCTTTTCTCACGGCCACTTCTCATTTCTTACTAACCGAGAGAACCATAGAAAATGCTTAAGTCACATCTGAAATTAGTGAATGACTTGAATTTTAAAAGACCAGCTTTTCCATCAGATAGAAGTAATAACCACTGAATTTAAACACATTTTCAGTATATTTATATCTCCAAACTCCAATATCTCACCTGGTTTAATTTTTCAGTGTGATTCAGCCTTGAAGTCTCCACTACATTTGACTTAGAAGTCTTTTCCATGTTCAATATTTGCTTCAATGGCTCCATGTTTGAAGTGGGTCGTGAAAAGCGTGTCTTTGCTACTGGGAAGCTTGGAGAGTATGATCCTTCTTGTTTCATTCTAAAAGGCTGGGTAAAAATTCTACCTTTTGTGAATAAAAGGAGAGAAAAATTGTCACTAGAAATTTCTAGTTTATTTTCTGGTGGTTATATACGAGGCTACCGTGAGCTAAATTGCCCTCAACTTAGAACTCAAAATTAATGCAAGTAAGCTTACATTTTAAACATTAAGTCAATAAAATGTATGTGTAATGGAAGCAATTAGTCATCAATAGAAGAAAACCAAGAGATCCTAAGTGTGTTACTGAAAAAGGGGACTTCTAAAACTCCACTTAAGGTCATCCCATCCTATCTAATAAAAGGGTAATATGCAAATTAACCATCACTCTGTCACAAAGATGGCGGCACCCACGGCCACAAGATGGCGGCGCCCACTCCTCTCAGCCCCGCCGGAGTCCCCCAGTCCCGGGGTGGCGGCTGTTGAGAGCGGGCAGCGTGAGCAGCCTGGCGGAATGCTTGCTTCATCACTGTGGCAATGAGACTGGCCAGGCTGGAATGTGGAACATTTGTGTTGTTGCCCCAGCAACGAGACAAGCCTTCTGCATCCGGCCACGGAACGGCCAGGCCCCGCAGAGAGCTACTGGCACACAGATTCGTGCGCAGGGCTACTAGTCTGAATATAATTACAGAGATGCAGGATTCAATAGGTAAAAACTCAAAAAGCTGTATCTTGTGTAGGAGACCAAAAAGTCTCCAAGCAAGGAGTCTGCTTAGGACTATGCTTCTCAAACTTCATAACCACCTAGCAAGCAGTATGTGGAAGGGGAAGGGGAATGGGAGGAATGACAAGATATAGAATAAAAGATATTATTCTAGACTGTAGAGTTTTTTCTTCAACATTTGTAGGAAGGAGAATAGCACTGGAGATGTTTATTCTGTTGTACAACATGAAAGATGCATCATTGGGGCTCACCTCTTTCTTTATCCTAAGTTTAAGCTCACCAAAAAAAAACAATTATTTCCAAGATAGCCTGATGATAGAAAGAAGGGCCATGGATTGGGAACATGAACCTCTTGTAAGTTTAATCACATGAGTTAGTCTCCCTAAGCTTGAGCACCTCAAGAATCCTATATAATAAAAGCCTAATATGCTAAGTGTCTGGTCGACCGGTCCGCCATTCAACCAATCAAAGCATACTATGCTAATGATATGCTAAGGCCACTCAACCGCTCGCTATGATGTGCACTGACCACTAAGGGGAAGACGCTTGGACCAGTAGGTTAGCTTATTGCTGGAGTCCGGCCAATCAGGACTGAGTGAGACAGGCCACACATGCCCTGGAGACCTCCCACTGTCCCTCCCCAGCTGGCCAACCTCCCGTGTCTCTCCTCAGCCCCGATTGTGCACCGGTGGGGTCCCTTGGCCTGGCCTGAGCCCTCTTGCAATCTGGGACCCCTCGGCAGATGTTGGAGAGCCGGTTTCAGCCCAATCCTGCAGGCCAGGCCAAGGGACCCCACTGGTGCACGAATTCGTGCACCGGGCCTCTAGTACTAATATAATTGAGGACTAGACTCTAAACACGTAGTGGCCCCAAGGCCTTTCCTGACCAGAATATGTAAACCCTCCAGCATATCTTTGTCCAACTATATTATCCACCACTGTTTAAATATTTATTTGTAAACTCCTGACATTCTCATGTTCACCTATATTAATCTAAATGTAGATTTTGGAGCAAAAGAAAAAACCACTGAAATAGCCATAGAATCCCCCAAAAGGCTCAGTATATATAGATTCTTAACTGTCAAGGGTCTAGAGCAGTGGTCGGCCAACTCATTAGTCAACAGAGCAGCAAACCGCGGTTCGCAAGCCGCAGTTTGCCCACCACTGGTCTAGAGAAACAATATACAAATGACTATACTGGTTTCTGAGCCTTTGAGAATGACAGTGATTGGGAAGGAAAAACAATGAAGGAGCAGTAATAAGAACTGGGTGTCTAACCTGGCTCTAGCACTTTTCCAACCATGTGTCTTTGGAAAAATCATTTGGCTTTCCTGAGCTTTGGTATCCTTATCTGTAAGACAGGGATACTCACACTACTTGCCTATGGTATGGCAATGACAACCCAAGGTCAAATGCTATATAAATAAGGTGGTTATCATTACACTACATACATTAATGCAGTGCCTGCTATGACATCAAAGATCAATGACTGCAAAGATCAGATGGCAAATGCTACTAACTAGTATGATTTTTAAAACTTCATTTTCCATGTTTCATCTTCTTTACATGAACACATAGACCTAATGTTCATTTACAGTGCTCTAGAGAGAGCTGATTTTGTGTTTTTATAACAGACTAGAGGCCCAATGCACGAAATTTGTGCAAGAGTAGGCCTTCCTTCCCCCGGCTGCTGGCACTGGCTGCCCTCTGGCACCCGGGACCGTGGCTGCCCTCTGGCCAGCCAGCAGGCACCCAGGACCTGGGCTTTCCTCTGGCCGCCTGCAGGCACCCAGGACCCAGGCTTTCCTCCAGCCCCGGCTTCGTCCGGAATGATGTCCAGAAGGACGTCCGGTCTAATTAGCATATTACCCTTTTATTATTATAGATACTAGTTATTATGACCTTACTAAATCCCAGGCACTTTACAGACCTCATCTCATTTCATCCTCAGCACAATTCCAAGGTGCAAGTATTATTACTTCTATTCTAGAGATGAGGAAACTAATGCTTAGATGTTTTAAGTAACATGCCTGACATCATCACCCAGCTAGTGAATGGTAAAGCCAACATTTAACTTCAACAAATTGGTGGAGCTTAGCCATTTCATGCCTCTCTCTGTGTCACGAGTGCTCCGAAATTTGTTCATCCACAATAGTTACCAATGCTAATATGCTTACCTGCTGGCCACCCTCTCTGCTTTTCTTCTGATATGCTCTTCTTTAACATCAACAAAGAACCTGCTCTGGTCTGCTCTACAGAAATAATATCCGAAGCCGCATTCAGCACTTCAAACATGGACAGGAACCCATATTGCATGTACTGGAATGATCGTCCAAATCGCTTGGCAAATGCCTTTTCAAAATCAGACAGAAGAACAGGAGATAACGCCAAGAGGTCCTTCAACTCACTCTTCACAACAGCTGGAAGAATAGGGGGCACCCTTCCTCGGTAAGGTACTCGTCGGTGAAAGCTTGGCCCAGAGCAAACACTGGTCCTTCCCTTCTGCATGGAGTTTCGAACCTTATGACCGCTCCTCTGTTTTGCAACTAAACTTGCTATTCCTTTGGTGGATTCATCTGGAATGGCTGAAGAAATGAACAAAGAAATCATATGTAGGTGAAAACTTACTCCCTTCTTTATCCTTTGTATCTGTGGTTGTATAGACATTTTTTAACTCTCCATGTAGATGTGTATCTGGATAGCATAAATATGAACCCCTGGCTCTTTTATTTATTTATTTATTTATTTTGCATTTTGGACAACAGCTTATTAGTTCCTCTACCAGAGGGTGAAGAGAGAAAGGTAAAACCCAATATGTCATTATTACTGCTAACTGACTCCTTGAAAGGTTTGAAAATCTTGAGATGAACAACAAACTTTCCTTCAATTTTGTGTGTGTGTGCTATGTGGAATTAAAAATATGATTTTATAATAAAAAAAAAGTCCCATTGCCATGTTTCTCCCAACTAAAGGTGCCATCATCTGAAATAATATGCAAAACGCAGTTTTTGTCAATGTACATTTTTTGGGGGGAAAGGTTTCTTAATTTTGCTAAAGCTCTAACTTAGCCCACAACTTCAAAGGTAGATATGCCTATGATCCTCTTTGCCCCCCCAAATTAAAATACCCTGCCTAAGATGCAGGATAATTGCTAAAACTTTACTAAGTGATTATGATTACAAAGTTTACCTTTCAGTATTACAGTACCGTCCCTGCAGGGGCAGACACTGACAACATCAGGCATGTCCAACACCAGCTCCATAGTGGACCGATACCCAAGGATTCGGAGCGGTAAATGGTTCCCAACCATCAAAAGGTACTCCTTTTCCAGCTGCTGTGGGGTCAAACCATCTTTGGTGGAAATGAGAAGTGACCTTATTTCTTTCCTCAGGCATTCCAGTATGCGCTCTTGTTCAGACATTGCACCCTACGGGATTTAAACCAGAAACACAGCTCTTCAGCTTAAAACGACCAATAGTGAAAAATAAACAACGGAGACACGGGTTTTAAAAGTGTTGAAGGGAGAAGCAACGTCATGAGAATCCTCTGAAACTTGCGCTTCGCAAAGGCCTGCCCCCTCCCGCACCGGCAACTCAAACTCTCCATCCCAATAAATCTTCAACAGCGTTGATTTCACCCACACGCCTCTCCAGAAATCACTCCCTGCGCCCGCCCCGTCCCACTCCGCGGCGTGAGAGGCCCCCTTCCCCGCCCCCAACGTCTCACTGACCCTGGCCGTGTGCGGAGCGGTCCGTCCACCCGTCCCGGGCTGCGCACCGCCAGGGCGCCGAGGCCCAGGAAGGGGCAGGAGGACCACCGCTCAGCGGCCTGGCCTCGTGTGGCCGCCACTCACCCGTCTGGCCCCGGCGCTGCCGCCGTTGTGGGCGCGGAGGGTCAGAGGCGTTGGGTCCGACGACGGAAGAGCGCGATGGAGGCGGCCCACGCGCCTGCGCGCCTGCGCACCGCAGCCCGAGGGACGCCGCTGGCGCTCCGGCGCCACGTGCCAGCCCGAGGGCGCGCGCCCCTGGGACGGTTGGGCAGGGCTGACCGCTCCGGGGTCCAGTCTGGGGCCTGCCCCAGTGGCGGGGCCGCTTGGACCCACTCCCAGCAGCGTTGTGGCTGCCTTCTGGGATGGCCGCGGCCTACCTTCTTGGACGTGGTTGCTAGATGCAAGGTGGGGATGAGAACCTCTCCAACCACCGCGGCCCTGCCCTGGGGCCGGGCAGCCGGGCAGCCGGGAGGAGAAGGTCTAGGTTCTAAACCTGGGTGGGCCTCAGAATCACCAGTGCGGCTTATTTAAGAGGGGCGGGGAGTGCGGGGTGGGGGGGCGTGTGCGGGGAAGATGTCCGGGCCTGATCAGCAGATTCTGGTTCAGTGGGTGTAGGTCTGTTAGGGATAATCGCAGGCAATTCTGATCCTTGGGGGAGAATCACTGCAGAGCTAAGGAATGCCTGGGGGGGTCGGGGGGGGCTTCCTGAATGAGTGACCATTCCAGGTGCCACTGGAGATAAAGGAGCTGGGAAGCTAAAGGTGAGGATGTACTTGGGAAACTAACCTAGGGATGTATTTATTGGATAGGTGGAATGAGCCAGATTTACTGGTATAAGGTCCTTGAAAACCAGAAAAGAGTAGAATAGAGAGGCATAACATATTACCTTAAAATGTACAATCTAAAACAGATCCAGAGACAGAGGAACATCGATCAGACCATCAAACCTCAGAGGGAAGGTAGGGGAGGGTGGGGGTAAGGGGGAGAGATCAACCAAAGGATTTGTGTGCATGCATATAAGCCTAACCAATGGACACAGACAACAGGGGGTGAGGGCATGAGTGGGGGGTTAGAGGGGGTAATGGGGAAATAAGGACACATATGTAACACCTTAATCAATAAAGAAATTTTTTTAATTTAATAAATCTTTATGTTCATATTGTCCACCGGGTTCCCACCCCACCCTCTACCCTTACCCCCCCACACACTGTTCTCATCCATAGGTGTACGATTTTTGTCCAGTCTCTTCCCGCACCCCCCACACCCCTTTCCCCCGAGAATTGTCAATCCACTCCCTTTCTATGCCCCTGATTCTATTATTCACAGGTTTATTCTGTTCATCAGATTTTTTTATTCACTTGATTTTTAGATTCATTTGATAGATATGTATTCGTTGTTCATAATTTTTATCTTTACCTTTTTCTTCTTCTTCCTCTTCTTAAAGAATACCTTTCAGCATTTCATGTAATACTGCTTTGGTGGTGATGAACTCCTTTAGCTTTTTCTTATCTGTGAAGCTCTTTATCTGCCCTTCAATTCTGAATCATAGCTTTGCTGGGTAGAGTAATCTTGGTTGTAGGTTCTTGCTGTTCATCACTTTGAATATTTCTTGCCACTCCCGTCTGGCCTGCATAGTTTCTGTTGAGAAATCCGCTGACAGTCGTATGGGTGCTCCCTTGTAGGTAACTAACTGTTTTTCTCTTGCTGCTTTTAATATTCTCTCTTTGTCTTTTGCTCTTGGCATTTTAATTATGATTTGTCTTGGTGTGGTCCTCTTTGGATTCCTTTTGTTTGGGGTTTCTGTGTGCTTCCTGAACTTGTAAGTCTATTTCTTTCACCAGGTGGGGGAAGTTTTCAGTCATTATTTCTTCAAATAGGTTTTCAGTATCTTGCTCTCTCTCTTCTTCTGGCACCCCCATAATTCTGATGTTGGTACGCTTGAAGTTGTACCAGAGGCTCCTTACACTATCTTCATATTTTTGGATTCTTTTTGCTTTTTCGGTTGAGTGTTTTTTGCTTCTTTGTATTTCAAATTTTTGACTTGATTCTTGCAATCCTCTAGTCTGGTGTTAGATCTCTGTATAATATTTTTATTTCAGTCAGTGTATGCTTAATTTCTAGTTGGTCCTTTTTCATATCTCGAGGGTCTCGCTAAATTTATCAGCCTTTTCTAGAAAATTCTTGAAAAACCTTATAACCGTGGTTTTGAACTCTATATCCAGTCATTTGTGTGAGGTTCGCGGTGCAGGGAACAAAGACAGAGAAGACAGGCCAGTCAAAAGGAAGAACTTTTAATCTTGTACTCCCAGGCGAGATTCATCGGTCCTAAGGGTAGGGCCGGAGATGTCGCACTGGGAGGGAGCTGAGGAACTTTTTTTATATAGGTGTTCAGTGAGGGCGGAGGACCATGAGCTGAGGGCGGGTGGAATTTCTGCCACTGGCAGGGGTTCCAGGAATGGAGCCAATATCTGCGCCACCATTTGCCTGGAGCACTGGTCCATCACGGGTTCCAGGAAGGGACCAGCATTTGTGTCGCCATCTATTTGGTGCACTAGTCTGTTATCTGCGTCACCATCGGTTGCATGCATCGGCTTCTGGAATTCCTCTGACCTAACAGTTTGCTTTCCTCCATTTCTTTCATTTGTGAACTCTTTCTTTGTCTCCGCATTTTGGCTGCTTCCCTGAGTTGATAGAGTGGCTTTGTGTGCTAGGTGTCCTATAGGGCCCAGTGCCTCAGCCTCCCCAGTTACCTGAGGTGGACACTCTTGGTGCAACCCTTTGTGGGCTGTGTGCACAGTCTTGTTGTAGTTAAGCCTTGATTGTTGTTGGTATCACAGGGAGGAATTGACCTCCTCCAGGCCAATTGGCTGTGAGGATCAGCTGTGTCTACGCTGGGAGAACTTCTGTGCTGGAGACACCCTTATGAGACAAAACTTGCAAAAGCCTCTGTGCTCAGCTTGAATGGGGCGGAGTCTCAGGGCAGAGCAGAAAGCATTGGTTTCCCATCAGCCCTGCCCTAATAGGCCCCTGTGTCTCAGTGTCCTGTGGTAATCGCTGCAAGCACCTCTGAGAGAAAGCCGCCCTTGAGTTCCGCCTGCTGTCACAGTCCAGTTTCTCTCCAAATGAGTCTGGGTCCCCAGACTCTCACCTGGAACTGGAGTTCAGTGCAGTCGGGAGCTTTTGTCTCCCTCCCACTTGAGAAAGCCAGCCGCGTACTCAGTTGCCCGCCCTCTCCGTGCACCCGCCTCGGTACCTCTGCCTTCTGGAGTTCCTCTGAGTCTCAGTGTGCTTTTCTCTTTCCTTCTAGTTGTAGAATTTCCACTCAGCCAGCCTTCCTGTGGTTCTGGATGATGTCTGTTTTGTCTTTTAGTTGTAGTTTTGAAATTGTTGTGTGAGGCAGCAGTTTAGGAGTTTACCTATGCCACCATCTTGGTTTCTCCAATAAAGAAATTAAAAAAAAAAATAGTCAGTCAAAAAAAAATGTACAATCTAATTAAAGGAGCAAGACAAACCAAAAGATAACCAAGGAATTTGAATCAAGAAGGAAATCTGAGCACACACGTGTACCTTACCTTCTATCTAAAATTCCAGAGCATAATAAATCCAAAAGAAACCCTAGAGAACAAAATGTTCCATGAATGAGCCAGGAATATTGAAGAATCCCTTAAAGACAGAAAATAGGAAGGATGAAATGATAAGCTGGCATATAGCAGAATGGATAGAGATAAATAGCAAATAAAAAGAAAAAGGATGAGATGGGAAGAATGGATCCAGACATTTCAACATCTGAATGACAGGTGTTACAGAAACAACAAAGAATGGTGGTGAGGGTTGGGGGTTTCAAAAGAAGAAAATGTCCCAGATTCGAAGAAAAAGACAAATTTTCAAATTAAAAGGACCCACCAAGTCCTTGGAATACTAGTAACTAATGAAATAGGTTACCTATTAAGCAAGGGAAATTAGATTGCCATTGGGTTTCTCAATGACGCAATATTTTCAAAAGTAAAACTGAAATCCTATACCCAGCCAATTCCATATTGAAGTGGGAGAAAAGACATTTTTAGATATGCAAGGATTCAGAAAGTTTATCATCTCACTGGAGAATGACTACTGCAAAATGAATTGGGAAAAACAACAACATTATCCCAGATTCTCATCCCCAATCATCTCAGATAATAGGTAACACATATCAAACATTTACTACATGTTCTTTACATAAATTATCTAATTTCCCAATTACACTGTGGGAAGATACAATTATGATCCCCATTTGAAAGTGAAGAGACTGACGTTCAGACATAAACAAGTATATAACAAAAAGTGATAGGCAATAAAAAACTTACGCTTGAAAAAAAAGGATTTTCAAAAAAGATATTCTGGAGCTGAATCCCAGATCACTAACTGCAAACCAAGTGTCAGGGGCAGTTTGGGTTGCTTCAATAAGAAGACCCCGTCTGGAAGAGGCCCTACAATTGGAGTCCTCACTTGGGTTTACAATAATGCACTATCATTCATTCTCCATGACGGGCAGTCCTTTGTGGTGACTAACCCAGGAAATGAATGGGAATGAGGTGGGAACGGTCACACCTGGCATCTGTCACACCATTGATGGTGACACTCACCTCTGCAATTCTTCGGGGATGTGGTAATGCTTTTGATGTATTATTTTGGCACTCCAGTTGGCATTTTCTACCAGATTAGCCCTTACTCAATGAGTGAACTCAGCAATGAAGAAATTCTGTCAGCTGCTAAGATGACCTATTTCAGCTATTCACTTGTCAAATAGGGTACCTAACCGTAAGATGCATTCAGTACCACCAGCCCTACCCAAAGGTAAACTTGGGCCAGAATTCAGTTATTTATCACCTAACCCCTATATAAGCGCAGAATGTTCATGGCAAACCATGACATTTTGGTACCAGAAATTAGTGATAGTCTCTGAGCAGTTTGGGTACTTTCTTTTCTCCAGAGCAGTTATCCATAAGGGATCACAAGGCCTTTGGGGAAAGGCTGGGACAAAGGTTTGTAGTACTGAGGTAGTGCTTCAGCAACATCCTTCCTTAGGAATACCTGGGCTACGCTCAAGAGGCTCCGGGTTTGGGATCTGAGTTAGCTCTGTGAATGGGGTGACAAGTCATGTCGCTCACTCATGTGATGCCTCTGTTCCCAGACCTAGAATTGTGTTTTCTTGGTGTTTTGCTTTTTGTTGTTACACGGAGTTGTTAAGTTCACTCCTTGGATCCTACAATTAACCACAACCAGAGAGCCTGTGAGTCAAGACCAACGTGTTTTCCACCCTGCTGCCTATTGTGATGACTAGAGCCCATTTTCTTCTGTAATTAACTGTCTCCACCTGGCCTCCCAGCCCTGCTTGCTTTGGGGAGTGTATTTCAACTGCAGTGCTCCCACCAACATTCCTGCCTTAGAAGACAGCCAGTAAGGAGAGAAAGAGAGAGTGTGTGCTTAAGCTTCTGAAGCTTTAATATATGCCTCATAACAAGAATGACTCTTTTGAAAAACCTACTGAGGAATGAGTGAGGATTGAAAAAAACACATTGTCCCATCCACCTGCTCTGGAACCACATGTTGAGAAACCAATGTCATAGAGGTTAAACAAAAGTGTTATTCCTATACTCCATTTAAAGCAGCCCCTTCTCACTCCCTTACTCTGGTTGATTTTTCTTAAGAGCACTTGGCCTTACTTGATATTATGTATTACATACGATTTTAATGTCAATTATACCTCAATAAAGCGGGTAAATAAATACATAAGTTTAAAAAATTTTAATTGTGTGAACATGTTTCTCATCAACAGTAACAAAAATTTAAAGAGCTTATCATTAAAAATCCTTGATTAGACATTTCATGTAGCCATTTCAAACATGAAATTATTTTTGTGGAAGCTCAAGCTTTTTTCCCCCATTTAAAGTGTAATTTTTTACTTATGTAACATTAATGTCAGGTGAACAACATAAGGATTCCATATTTGCATATGTTGCAAAATGATCACCACAGTAAATCTAGTTAACATCCACCCTCATACATAGTTACAAAACCGTTTTCCTTGTAATGAGGACTTTAAAGATCTCTCTCAGCAACTTTCAAATATGCAACCCAGATGCTTGAGGTCAGTACAATTAGGGAAACTGGCTCTGACAGCTGCCTGCAGTTTTAACCAACTGCTCTGCCTATAAAGGTAGAAATTTCCATCTTTCTCAAGTCCCCACCCCACCTCCCATGACCCCATGTAGTCTCCAAATTCTATTGATTCTCCATCTCAGATATTTCCAGAATCCAAGCCATCTCCACTGCAAAGCCTCGGACCCAGCTTTCATCGGTATCAGTTTCCTGGGCCACTGCTGTGCACGCCTGGTTGGTCTCTTCGCCATCTACAAACCGAGGAAGTCAAAGTCAAATAGGAAAAAAAAAGTCAAATTTAAGTCTCCTTAGTTTCTTACAGCTCTAAAATAAGATTTGCAATTTTATCTAGTGACAATGAATTCCAGCCTTTTCATTAAGTAATTCATATAAATCAATATTCACTCCTTTATTTATCCAAATGGATATAACATTTCAAAACAATAAGTGAAATAAGTATAATTTTTAAAGCCTTGAAATCTTTGATGACCTTTTGTCTCGGAAACAAACCCAAAAGTCAACAAATTTAATTGTTCCTCCCCTTCTTCTAATAACCCCATTCGCACATACGTCAGTCTCTTAACAAATCCAAACAAGAAGGGAAGTATTAAGAGTTTTAAAATGTCTACATATAATATTTTCAACAAAGGGATGGCCAACATTAATTAAAAAGGAATCTGAAAGAAAACAGCAACATCCTAAGAGTCGATGAGGCCAGCGAGCTAGAGACTCATGTTGCTGCCTCAGCACTCCCCACCTCCCGCACCTTTCAGAGATGCTGTGCTGACCTTTTTACCATGGAATGCGATGCACTTTCTCAGCATCATTGTCATTTATAATCCCAACAGGCCTGTGTTACAAGCAGGTGCCTGTATCGATTGCTGTTAAAATAAGGCTATAAGAAGTGAAGAAATTATTACGTACCTTGTCAGTGGTCATACAGCGTAAGAGACTGAAAACAGACACCCAACGCAGGGCCTTTTCCAAACAGTTTTTCTTCTGCAGGAAATCCCTCCGTCTGATTGGGAGACAGGGTACAGTTTCGAGAGCATCATTTATCCAGATATCTTGCCAATTCTTGGAGTGAAAATTGAGGTAAAATTTTGGTTCGAGTTTGGGGCTCTAGATTGAATTAATTTGTAACAATCCAAGGCTGAGAAAAAAATATCAGTAAGCGCTACCAACAGTTTCATACTTTTTCAAACAGGGAAATCTTTACAGGATGATAAGCTAGCTATGTATAACAGCAGCTATGAATTTGAGCGAATACTAAATAATCATGATACTTTTCCCTCTGTGGGCCAAATGCCGCCTCAGAATTTTTCTCATTGTGCTGCTCTCGGCAGGAACGTTCACTGAGGCAGGCACCTGAGAGGAAACATTTGCCGCCCCCCCCCCCCCCTTAGGGAACCCAGGCAATAAAAAGGTTTAGAGAGTAAAAACCACATCTACTCAACTTGCTTTATTACTAATCTTTTAATTACTTTATTCTCAGAAGCCTAAACTTGGACTATATGGAAGAAAGTAGTGGCATGGTTTTTCCAAACCCTTTGGTGTTACTTCAGGTTCTCGTTCTCCAGGAAGATTTTTGAGAGAGGAAAAAAGCTACTGCTGTGTAAATTCAAATATTGAAAAAGAAAGATAAGTGAACGTTATTTCTACCATCATGCGATCTGAGCTACTTGAGTAGAATCATAAATCTGGAGTTTGTAGGGTTACCTAGACCAACCTCGAATTCAGCGTGAAACAGATTATGAGCAGAGAGGAAAAGAGAAGCTTATTCATTGTCCCACGTTCCTGGGCAGAGAGAGTGGCCGCTCCGGGTGGGGTCTGCTGCCCGATGGAGCGCTGCCAGGGAACCTCGGAAAAGCAGAGCTGCTGCCCTCAGCCAGGAAGCAGAACAGGCCTGGTCAGGGACAGCAGTGTCCCTCCCCTAAAAACGGAAGTTTAATCGGATCTCTTCCCTCCTAAGACCCTTCAAGGAGCATGACACATCAACAGGCTCAAGCCCTAGTAAAAATAACACATTAATAAAAATAAAACGTCAGTGTGTGCGGGAGAGAGGACAGAGATCCAAAAGACGTCCTTTCCACCTTTTAAAGTCTAACTCCTCCAAGAGTAGTGCCAACACCATTGCCAGCCAGAGCATTCGCAGGAAGAGCAGGGCCAGGACGTGAAGTCAGTGAGGGGAGGGGACGGGCTTGAGGAGGACCCCGGGGCGGGAGGACGGGCCTGGGGAGGACCCCCGGGGGCGGGAGGACGGGCTTGGGGAGGACCCCGGGGGCGGGAGGACGGGCCTGGGGAGAAGTTTCTCATTTCACCTTCCAGTTACCCCACTTGGACGGCTTTTCTGTTCCCTCGAGCTCGCTCGCTCGCAGCGCCCAGGCCCCTGAGCAGAGCGCCCTCACGGCCCCTGCGCCGGCATTTCAGGTGCATCGTCCCCAGGAGACACATTTTAAACACCGCGACCCGGCACGCGGGCCGCACACACTCACCGTGGGAGGTCACACCCCGTTGGCGGGCGCGTCTCTAGCTCCCCTGAGAGGCAGCTGCCCCGGGTCCACCCCTCGCCCCCGCCAGGCGACCCGCCCCGGGTCCACCCCTCGCCCCCGCCCACGTTCAAGACCGTCCCCCAGGGCCACACCGCAGGCCACTCTGCAGGGACCGCGCTCCCGGCCGGCCGCTCGGAGGATGGAAAGGAGGGCGCGGAGCTCCTCCAGAGAGGCCCGGGGCAGTGGCGGCGGGGCCCCCCACCAGGAGAACAAGAGGGCGAAGGCCGAGAGGGGAGGCCGCGGGCGCCGGGATGCGGGGCGCGAGCGGCGGGACGTCGGGCGGGAAGGGAGCCCCCGGGAGGCCCGCGCGCCCGCAGCCGCCGTGGCCGCCACCGTGGTGGACGTGGATGAGGTGCGGGGCTCCGGCGAGGAGGGCGCCGAGGTGATGGCGCCGCTGGAGAGCGAGCGGCCCGAGGAAGGTACAGCGGGCAGGTCCGGGGCCCGGGAGGGAGAGCGGCCTTTCCAAGTGGCACCCAAGGGATGTCGGATAAAGTGGAATGAGCCACCATGCCCAGAGCCACCGAGGCCAGAGCCGGATAGACATCCCCCCACAAGGGGCCGCTCCCAGATGCATCCGAAGAAATACAAATAACAACAACTAAGTACCGCTGGTCTCAGGGGCCAGTCAAGAATGGGAGGTCGGAGGGAGTGTGGTCTAGGTTAGGGCCCAACGCACAGGCGAAGAAACCATGCAGCTGGCTTTTATGGCCAGGGAAGAGGTTATGGGCACCTAATTTAAGTGAAGATATGCATGAGCTGGTGGCTCTGGGCAACTGTGCAACTTATTTTTCCATCCTCATCCCCACCTTCAATCCTATGGAAAAGCATTTAAAGCTTCTTTGGGATGATCAGTTTTCTAGAAGTAGAGGAAGCAGACCCGAGTTTAAATCTCAGCATTGCCACCAACCAGCTGTGGCCTTGGGCAAGTAGTTTCATCCGTGCGGCTTCATTCGGTGTCTCCAGCTATCAAGTGACTGCCTAGGACCCTAAGCAATGGATGAGAAGTCTCATGGAGGATGAGGCGGCCTTGTGGAGCCCCTGTCTGGGAGGTTTCTGTGGCTCCCAGGACGAAGGGGAGCAAGAGGCAGCAACATCCACTCCTCTGCCTCACTTAGCCCACCCTCCCCCTTCCAGGCTACTTAAGATTTAGGGGAAACGAAAAGGCACTTCCCTTTACCAAAATGCTGGGGATTCTCAGACTATGTCATATCTAAAGGCTCTTCCTACTTTAACATTTAATGGTTCACTAGTCACTTAAATCAAACAACTTGGATATTCAAGGAACTGATTCCAAGAGAATATTTTGTGAGCAAAGCTTTCAGTTAGGTTTTGGGTATAGATATTAGTTTTCTGTTCATATCCTTAATTACTGTGTGAAGGAATGTTGAGGCCTTTCTTCACTTATAAAATGTAATTTTGTCTGTATGTGCGTTTATTTGTTTTTACTTGGCATGGTTACCACTGTAAGTGAAATATTTTTATTTACTAATTAAACATGGCAATAACACTGTTATTGCTCTTAAGGAAGAATAAGAAAAAAAAAAAAAAGCTAGTATGATGTTAATGGAGCAGCATTTTCCAAAGTAGATTACATGAGAAACCAATTCCATAGAACATAATTTCCTTGGAGAAAACATTGCCTGGTCAAATGTTTGGGAAACAGTCATCAGGGGCCTGCTCCGCCTTCCATAGGCCCACATGGCCCTTCACACAGACAATACCTAGCCCTGTGGACTGACTTCCCTGATACCCAGCTTATTCTAATATTCCCACAGAAGTCTACAACTGTTCTGACCCTAAACCAAGGACTGGACAACACATGCTAGTCAGTGAAGATGGTGAAGTTTCAATATACTTCTTTTTTTTTAAGGTACCAAGTCTTCTGGGTTAGGGGCCTGTGAGTGGCTTCTTGTCCTCTCATCCCTGCTCGTCATCATCCTGACCTTCCCTTTTTCTGTCTGGTTCTGCATAAAGGTGAGATCCTTTAAGTAATTTCCTGTAGCCTCTCAGTAACCACAATATGCCCACTTTTACTTCTGTGTTTCAATAAGGGGTGTCTGTCTGCTCCCCATGGAATGCCCTCCCCACTCACCTTCTGGGAGAGCACCTACTCCTTTAAGACGTTGCTCACATGTAACTGTGAAGACTTCCTTGACTTCCCGGGACTGTCATTCCCTTCCTCGCACTCTTGTGTCATTCTGCTTCCACATCCATT
Source organism: Plecotus auritus (assembly GCF_963455305.1). NCBI lineage: Eukaryota > Metazoa > Chordata > Mammalia > Chiroptera > Vespertilionidae > Plecotus > Plecotus auritus. The sequence continues at coordinate 21,947,897 of NC_137778.1, forward strand.
GTAGCACTTACCACATGTATATTTGTTGACACCCCATCTCTCCGATTACATGGAGAGCCCCTTCAAGACAGGGACCACACCTAGGTCATCTGCACTCTGTAACACAAATGATGCCATTGTAATAACCTGGTTATTATTTAACAGGAAAGGGAAAAAGGGAAGACTAGATAGACTACATATAATAGGCATGCCATTTATACAGCTTTGCCAAAAAGCTGCCTTTAACATTCTCCAAGTCTGTTCCCCACTGATTGATGGGGGATGGGACTAGACAAAGGCAGTTTAGATACATGCCCAGTAAGGTCAGTGATGTGGGAGGGTGCCTGCCCTTCTGCCAGTCATACTTGGGAACAAATTAGTGGCCAGGATGGGGGAGAACTTGTGACTAACCTATATTATTTTTTCTTTAAATGTTTGGCAGAATTCACCAGCGAAGCCATCTAACCATGGATTTTTCTTAGTGTGAAATTTTTAAACTACTAATTTAATCTCTTACTCCTAGTTCTTTTCCGTTTTTCTTTTTCTTCTTGAGTCAGTTTTGGTAGTTTGTGTATCTATAAGATTTTGTCCATTTCATCTAAGTTATCTAATTTGTTGGTGTATAGTTCATAGTATTTTTCTTAAAATATTTTTATTTCTTTAAGGACAGTAGTGATGACCCTGTATCATTCCTCTTTGCTTCCTGGTTTTAGCAATTTGAGTCTTCTTTTTTATTGGTCAGTCTAGATAAATATTGGTCAATTTTGTTGATGTTTTCAAAGAACCAACTTTTGGTTCTGCTGATTTTTCTCTATTGGTTTTCCCTTTCTATTGCATTTATTTCCACTCTAATCTTCACTATCTTCTTTCTTCTTGCTTTAGGTTTAGTTTGCTCTTCTATTTCCAATGTCCTAAGGTAGAAGATTCAGGTGTTATTTTGCGATACTTCTCACAGTTTGAAACAAAATATAAGAAGTGATATTAAAATATACTCCCTCTTTCTGTTAAATAACTGTTAATTGATACATATAAAAACTAATCATGCAGAAGACACAGAAAGATACAAGATTGAACATGCTGTGGAAAACATTCTCTGACTTCTTTGAGTCAGGGACTGTTGAACATTAGTGGAAGCATTTTTTTTTTTTTTTAGGTAATCATGGCTCTTTAATCAAAATTCTGTTCATGGGCTCAAAAATGAACATGGCCAATATAGTTTTTTTTTTTATTGGTTTCTGAAACTATATACTTACTAAATGTAGATTTTGGAAACCTATATAGCAAGTTTTTTCTTCGTTCTCAAAACAAAAGATTCCTGATACCTAGAATTACTCTCATGTGAAGGCCTTTTGAAGACTTTCTTTTTCTTTCTTGGAGTGATTCAAAAGTATTAAATTTGCTTTTAGGTTGTACAAGAATATGAGAGAGTAATTATATTTCGACTGGGACATCTGCTTCCTGGGAGAGCCAAAGGCCCTGGTAAGGAACAGTTTTTTAACCCCCTATAGACTTGCCAATTTCTTTAATCCATGCATATTTGTAATATGGACCTTAGATTACATGAAATAACTTGATTCATGATATCTCCATTTTCCAATCTGGTACTTGTAACATGGTTTATTAAAAAATTCTTCAGAGAGCATTACTACCAGGTCACAATAACCAAAAGAGGAGATGGGTTCAGAGAACTAAATGCCAGGGTCAGGCTGGCCAAAGTAACAGGTAGGCTTAGAACCCATGTCCAGGCACGAGTTTTAGTAGAATGTGTGTATGGCCAGAGTTCTGTGATTCAAAGTCTAGAGGGTCAGACCAAACTATGGGAAATAGACAAAGTTCAGCAACCAGGTAACACATTGGTTTTTAGTTGATGGGATTGAAGAAAAACAGATTGAGCACTTCTTATATTTCACATACTATATAACTACCAGAGATATCAACATGAATGAGACATGGTTTCTGAATCCTAGGGCCTAAAGTCCAGTGGAGCTGATGTTCAGAGGTCCAAGCTGATGACGGGCACTGACAGAAGCATGGTTAGTCTGAAAGGCCTAGTAGTTGGGATCTGGAGAGCCAAGGGAGCCAGGAAGGCATGAAAAGGAGCCAAGTCCCGCAGTGCATGTATTGGAAAGGGTCCAAAATTCCAAGCCAGCTCTACAGAAAAAGGTAGAGAATAGAGACCAGACTAGACATAAATCAGAGTTAGAAGATTCATAATCAACAGACCAAGGTGATCATACAGCCTATTTTGCCAAGGATAATCTCTGTTTATGCCTGTTGTCCTGGAGTCGGTTGTAACTGTGCTCTTTTCACTCTCAAAAGGGTTCCGGATTGAACAACAAATTATATAGTAACCTTAGCAACAACAAACACTATAGGGGTAGTGGTGGGGTTGCCCAATGGCCTGTGTGTAGTTGCAGGTTAAGAAAAACAATGAAATGTGCAGCCTGACCCCCGCCCAAAAGTGAACCCCAAACAGTCTCCATGCTAGCCATTCACCTGTAACTTTCTCCTCTCCCTCTTCTAGGTCTTTTCTTCTTTTTGCCCCACCTGGATACCTACCACAAGGTTGACCTTCGTCTCCAAACCTTGGAGATTCCCTTTCATGAGGTAAGCCAAATGATGGAATTTGCTTTCTCTACATTTTACATGGCTGGTCTAGGGCAAAATGACTACTTAGGATCAAAAGTAGAAAAGGGAAATAGAAATATGGACTACATTAAAATGAAAAAATTCCTGTACATCAAAGGACACAATCAACAGAAAGAACAGGCACTCTATGGGATGGAAGAAAATAACATGTCTGATAAAGGGTTAATATCTAATATATAAAAAGAAATCTTACAACTCAACAAGAAAACAAACAACAACAAAAAAAGGACTTATGATGGTTAATTTTTATGTATCAACTTGACTAAGCTATGGTACCTAGATATTTGGTCAGGAACATCTGGATGTTGCTGTGAAAGTACTTTCAGATAAGATTAATATTAAATCAGTAGACTTTGAGTAAGGCAGATTACGTTCTATAACGTGGCTGGGCCTCACCCAATCGGTTGGAGGCTTCAAGAGAAAGACTGCACTCCCCTTGAGGAGGAGAGAATTCTGCCAACAGACTGCTCTCAGGCTGGAGCGGCAACATCAACTTTTCCTTGAGTTTCCTGTTGACCTCTCCTGAAGATTTTGGACATACCAGCTGGGCTAGCATGAGTTTTTGTCAGCCTCTACAATTGTGTAAGCCAATTCTTTAAAATATCTTTCACACACACACACACACACACACACACACACCCCGATTCTATTTCTCTGGAGAGATCTGGATAATACAGACTGAAATAGCACGTCTCCAAAGAAAATATACAAGTTGTCAACAAACACATGAACAAATGTTCAAAATCACTAATCATTACAAAAATGCAAATCAAAACCACAATGAGATCCCACCTCACATCTATTAGGGTGGCTACCAAAGCGAAGGAAAAAAAAAAGCCACAAAATAACAAGTGCAGGCATTGCAACCCTTGTATACTATTACTGACAATGTAAAATGGTACTGCTGCTGTGGAAAACAGTACAGCAATTCCTCAAAAAATTTAAAACAGAATTGCCATTTAGTCCAGCAATTTCACTTCTGGGTATATACCCCAAGAGACTGAAAGCAAAATTTTGAAGAGGTATTTATATATCTATGTCCATAGCAGTATTAGTTACAATGACCAAGAGGTGAAAGAAACCCAGGTGTCCATCAGTGGCTGAATAAACAAAATGTGGTATATACCTACCATGGAAAATTATTCAACCTTGGAAAGTAAGGAAATTCAGACACTTACTATATCATGGACGAACCTGGAGAACATTAAGCTAAGTGAAATAAACCAGTCATGAAAAGACAATACTGTATGATTCCACTTATATGAGGTACCTAGAGTAGTCAAACTCATGGACACAGAAAGTAGAGTGGGAGGTTACAGGGGTTGGGGAGAGGAATGGAAAGTTCTTGCTTAATGGGTTTCAGTTTTACAAGATGAAAAGAGTTCTGGAGGTTCGTTGTACAACAATATGAATGTACTTAACACTACTGAACTGTACACTTAAAAATGGTTAAGATGGTAAATTTGATGTTATGTGTATTTTACCACAAATAAGAAATTTAAGAAGTAGAGGTAACACCTAGATTTTTTCTATTAGTAATTTAGATTTATAAGCCTTTCCTAACTGTCCCCCACTTTCAGTTTGAAGATCTTTCTTATGCTTTTTGTTAAATAAAAACAGAAAGTATATATATTTAAAGGCTTATTTCACATAATAAAATGTAAGAAAGAAAAATAAAATTTACCCCTAATCCTATTACCTATAGACAGATGTAGATATTTTGGAATATATCCTTTCAGACTTATCTATGTGTGTGGTTATATTTACAGATAGGAATATATATCAAACCATACATTCCATAGTAGCATGACTTATTTTTAATATATTTTAATTGATTTCTTTTAGAGAGAGAGGGAGACGGAGAGAGAGAGAGAGAGAGGGGGAGAGAGAGAGAGAGAGAGAGAGAGAGAGAGAGAGAGAGAGGAACATCAATGACAGAAAAACATCAACATCAATCAGCTGCCTCCTGCACGCTCCCTACTAGAGATCGAGCCCACAACCCGGGCATGCGCCTTGACCAGAATTGAATCCTTAGCTCTCTCTTTTTTTTTTTTTTTTTCAAATCGTTGCCTCTTGGTTCCTGGGTTGACACTCAACCACTGAGCCACACCATCTGGCCTAGCTTGACTTTTTCTTTTACCCAACAACTTTTTAAAATTTCTTTATTGACTGTGGTATTACATATGTGTCCTTATTCCCCCATTACCCCCCAACCACCCCCATTCATGCCTTTACCCCCTGTACCCAACAATTTTTGTGGTCATCTTTTCATATATTAGTTACGTTTCTACCCTTTTATTTTATTTTATTTTATTTATTTTTAATATATTTTATTGGTTTTTTACAGAGAGGAAGGGAGAGGGATAGAGAGCCAGAAACATTGATGAGAGAGAAACATCAATCAGCTACTTCCTGCACACCCCCCACGGGGGATGTGCCTGCAACCAAGGTACATGCCCTTGGCCGGAATCGAACCTGGGACCCCTGAGTCCACAGGCCGACGCTCTATCCACTGAGCCAAACCGGCCAGGGCTACCCTTTTATTTTACATGGACACAAAGCATTCTAGTGTATGGACGTATGTACCACAATTTATAGTTCCCTATTGTTGACATTAGGTTGTTTCCAATTTCTTATTACAGTAAGCAATACTGTGAATAACATCCTTGCAGCTAAATTCTTATAATATGTCCTTGTGAAGGGTCTGAACATGGAAATGCTGAGCACATGCGTCTGTGAGGGCACTGGGCGTGCATTACCAGCCTGCCCTCTAGTGTACACCCAGCACTCAGAGCATGCGCGTGCTTGTTTCCCAAACCATGCTTCTCTTTAGCACATTTTTGGGGGCATCAGTTTAAAAAGACCTGATAAACGACTGATTTTTTCATGTAAGAAAATTCTTCCTAATTTTTTTTTCAAAAATATTTACAACAGGATTCCCTTAAATTGTGAGTGCTTTGGTGTAATTAATAAAAACTCCTTAATCTTCAGAAACATGTCTATTTTGAATAATGGGTAGGCCAACTACTCTGGTTTTTTTCTTGCTAAAATCTTCCTTTGAGAAAATTCCCCTTGGACACATTTAGTTCCAGTTCCTTTAATCCTGAATGGGAAAGGAGTCCAAGAATCAGGCCTGTCAGCCACACTCTCTTTTCTGCGTAGGTTGTGACCAAAGACATGTTTATAATGGAGATAGATGCCATCTGCTACTACCGAATAGAAAATGCCTCTCTTCTCCTAAGAAGCCTTGCTCATGTGTCCAAAACTATTCAGTTCCTCGTGCAAACCACCATGAAGCGTCTGCTAGCACATCGATCCCTCACTGAAATTCTTCTAGAGAGGAAGAGCATCGCCCAAGATGTAAAGGTACTTCAGTAAATTTAACATGGAATGTGTTGAAATTTATCTTTATCTTTTATTCATTTTCTTCATTGGTCATTTATAGACTCTGCCATGTGCCAGGCCTTCACTGTTGAAGGTGCTACCCCTTAAGAAACTGATGGCTAAGTAAAGATTATCACATTGACCCTGAACCAATCATAGTCACCAGTGTGGTGCGGGTTAGGCAGTCATTGCCATAGTATTTGCTCTCAACCCTACTCCAGCAGCTTCAGACTCATTGTAAAGTGCCCACATAGCACAAAGTGGTAGGAGTGGGAGCTGGCTGGGTGAGGATGGGGGCTGGATGGGAAAGGTTGGTGGCATACCAAGATGGTCAGTAATGTCTCCTGGGAGCTGTCTAGTTGGGGAAACAAAAGTTAAACAATGATAAGTTCAAATCAGACTTTCAGATAAAAAGATGTCACAGACCCTTACATGATTAATTTCCCAGTCATCTAGATTTAACTGATTTGGAATTGGGGGGAGCGGTGCGGGGAGAGAAGGGCCAGAACTGCCTCTCAAGATTGGGAAAGGTATTAAGAAGAGAGGCAAGAACAAAGCAGGATTCCAGAAAACTGACCAGTCAAGTGGTAGTTACCACCAGTGACAGAGCCTGTCATGAGGCCATGGGGCACAGAACTGAGTTAGGGGGTGATGAATCATGACTAGCTGAAAGGGGGACCTCCTAAAGGAGGCTCTAAGGACCAAAGGCATTGATAATAATTGTGCTGATGGGGCCTGAGCAGACTAATCGGAGAAAATGAAGTACCCAAATGTTTGTAAGTTGTCCCACTTGTTACTGATAAAACAGAGTTTAGCATCCTGGTTGTAAATAAAGGGAAGAATTCAGTAAATAAGAGATGCTAAAAAGAGGAAAAGTTATAACAAGAGGGACACAGAAGAGTTGTTGCTCTGGAATTTAAAAACCATTCAAGTGTGCCCCCGCCCCTCTGTCCCCGTTCATCCGCTCTTCCTGTTCTTCCCTCCCCATTAAAGGATAAAGTCCAGATTCTTGACATCCAAGCTTGCCTTGTTACACTGAATTATATTTTATGTATTTATACATTTGTCTTCCAGGTTATGAACTCCGTATGGCAGGGGCCATATTTTATTCATCTCTCTGTCTCAGAGCCTGGCACAGGGCGATCACACAGCAGCCGATAATGCTCTTTGGTTGAGTGAGGGAACAGCCCAGCTGTTGCAGCCTCACTTCTTGCTGTCCTTCCCCCATTAAGGAGGCTGTTAAGGAGGCTGTATCTGATACTCCAGCCTCCTTAACATTCCGCCGGCTTCCTTGCCTCCTCTTAGGCTGTCTCCTCTGCATGGAATACTTCCCTTTCTCCACAGGCAAAATCCTATTTGTTCTTTACGATGCCACCTCCTCTGTGACGGCTTTTTCAACATTCCTTCCTCTCACCAAACTCCCAAATTAGTCAATCTTCTCAGGTTTCTCAATGCACTATGCTTACTAGTTATCTAACAACTAAGAAATCATCAGAAATAATTAAAAAGGAAAAGAATATGAGCCCACATGTGGAGCTCCATGCCTTGTCCATTTTTCTCCAGAATTTACAGTTCATTTTCTCCCGCCTCCTGGGACTGGACGTCGGGGAAATGGATGCCACCAACAGGAAGGCCGTGCAAGCACCTGTCATTGAAAACACCTGTTATTTGAGAGAGAGACTACAGACTCTGGGTTTCTAATAAATGCATTTTAAAACAGATTTAACAAATAAGCCATCTGTAGCATTTCCCATTGCTTTTATGACAAATTGCCACAAGCTTGGTGGCTTAAAACAACATCCATTTAATCTTTAACAGTTTTGAAGGCCAGAAGTCCAGAGTTAGTTTCACTGGGCCAAAGTCAAGGTGTCAGCAGGGCTGGTGCCCAATGGAGGCTCTGAAAGGAGAATCCGTTTCCTTGCCTATTTCAGCTTCTAGCAGCCGCCTGCATTTTTTAGCTCGCTGCCCTTCCTCCATCTTCAAAGTACATCACTCCGCTGTCTGCTTCCGTCATCACATCGCCTTCTCTTCTGTAGTCAGATCTCCCTCTGCTTCCCTCTTGTAAGGACACTTACAAGCACCACCTGGAGGTTGTCACTGACATCTCAACTCTTCCCCTACAGGTCGCCTTGGATTCAGTGACCTGTATTTGGGGAATCAAAGTGGAGAGAACAGAAATGTGGGTAGGAAACTAACTGGGAAGAACAATATGATAAATGGAAATATTTTGGTTTTATTAAAAATTTTTATTTGATAAGTTATTTTTCATTGCGTGATTATATGACTATAGCCATAATAGCCTAAATTTGGGGGAGAAAAGAGAAAAAACACCTATACCTATTATTTCATAAACATAACACAAACATTGTGACATTTGGGCCAATTACTTTCATTTTCTCTGTATGAATGAAAACATTTTTTGAGATAAAATCACATAACATAAAACTCACCTTTTAAACCACTTTAAAGTACAATGCAGTGGTTTTTAGTATATTCACAAAGTGGTTCAACCGTCACTACCAACTAATTCTAGAATATTTTCATCACCCCAAAAAGAAAGCCTGCGCCCTTAGCAGAAACCCCTCATTTTCCCTCCTCCCCAGGCCCTGATAACCACTCTCTCTCTCTGGATTTGCCTGTTCTGGCCATTGTATATAAAAGCAATTATACAATATGTGGCCTCTGTGTCTGGCTTCTTTCACTTAGCATAATGTTTCCAAAGTTCACCCATGCTGAAGCATGAATTAGTACGTCATTCCTTTTTATGGTTGAATATTATTCCACTGTGTGACTAGACCACATTTTGTTTATCTTCGCATCGACTGATGGACATCTGGGTTGTTTCCACTTTGGGGCTATTATGAATAATGCTGCAACGAACAGTCACGTGCAAGTTTTTATGTGAACATGTTTTCAATTCTCTTGGGTAGATACCTAGGAGTGGAATTACTGGGTCACATGGTAACTCTACATTTAACTTTCTGAGGAATTGCCGGGTGTTTTCTACCCATGTATTTTTCACTGTTGCATTCAGGGTAAAGGTAAAATGTTGTATCTTTTTTGTAATACGTTAAGTATTGTTCTTATTGGGTCAGTTCTGTGCTTTTCAAAACAATTCTCTTGTATAAACTTAGATAACTTCCCTTATTCTTATTATTAATAACGTGGTTCTTCAAGGCTTTTTTTCATTGTTCTAATTTAATAGCTGGGATTTAGATTAAACTAAGTGGGGGGAAAAGCAACATAATCCATCAACACAAAATTTGTTCTCCATGGAAAGAGAAAACCATAGCTCTACTGTAGCATCAGTGATAATAAAAATCTGCAATAAGGCACTGACCCTTGAGACACCCCCTTAGCCGACTGTCTGCCCAGGGATCTAGGGATGGCACTCTGTTAACCAGAATTTTCTGTGAAACAACAGTAGGGAAGGAGGTAAGACTGTACGGAAGCTGACTGCCGAGAGCAGTGCCGCAAACCTACCTGGCCACGTTCTTTCTCTTTCAGTAAGGATGTGAGGCTGCCGGCCGGGCTTCAGCACTCCCTGGCTGTGGAAGCCGAAGCGCAGAGACAGGCCCGAGTGCGGGTGAGCCAGCACTGAGCAGGCCATCTGCCCTCCGAGGCTGTTCTTTGAGGAGCACTGGAGAATCTGGAAGGCCTGCTCATGCAGAGCATTTCCCCTTTGCTTCCCCACCTCCCATTCGTCCAGGCCCTGGGAGGAATCTGGCTTGTGCCCCCCACTCCAACCAACTGTATTAAAATCGCTAGTGTGCTAGTAGCTCCTAAATGACTAATGCAACGTCTCCTCCCCCTACTCCCTCTCTCTGAGGCCATTGGTAACAGTGAGCATCTCATCCAGCTTGAGTCTTGTCTTCATTCTCTCTCCCTAAAGGCATCTCACCACACTTCATCCTTCTTCTCTTGTGCTGGCATCTGTCCTGGGTAATATCAGTCACCTGTCACCTATAGGTTAATGACACCCAGACCTGTCTCCCTAGCTCTGCACAAGCTCTGGAGAGACACCCATGCTCAGGGGCCAGTTTCCTCAACACCAGAGCCAAGAGAAGGCTGTGCGACCCATAGCCTCTACTCAGACATGCCAGTGAGAAGCAAGGATGTGGCTGCCAGCAACTCCTGACTTGTGTGGGTGGAATGGGAAGAGGAAAATGAGGACTGAAGGGGAGGCAGATTTCTTTTAAGGAACAGGAAAAACCCCTAACCACATAGAAGGTTGATATAACTGAGGGGAAGTGGAGGAGGACGGGGAGGAAGATGGTCTTCTGGGCAGAATGGTATATAACCCTCTCTGCCCACTTTAAAGTGGCATTTAGGTGGTGAGATGGGTGTTTTTTCCTTCTGAAAGGCTTTCCCACTCATTTTGCTTGAGTTGGGAATTACCCTTTCAGGATTCCATGTTTTTGCCTGGAATATTGGCCAACCTTTTCTGTATATGGCAAAATCCTTTTAATCTTTCAAGGCCCACTAGACATAACTCCCAAACCCTTCACTATACTTGCCATTTGTTGCCTCAACAAATTCTGCCCTTAAATTACAATTAATAGTGTAATCTGTCTTCCCTAGAGCAAGATCCTTGAAAACGAAGACCGTCTGTTCTATGCTTCACAGAACCTGCCACATAATAGATGCTTGCTGAATAGTGATTAAAACTATCAAGGAACGAAGAAGGGAACTCACTTTGCTTTTCTTCACGTCTGTTCTCTAGATGATCGCTGCAGAAGGGGAGAAAGCCACCTCCGAGTCCCTGAGAATGGCAGCTGAGATTCTATCAGGCACTCCAGCTGCTGTTCAGCTTCGATACCTCCACACTCTTCAATCCTTGTTCACAGAGAAACCTTCCACTGTGGTTATACCTTTGCCATTTGACATGTTAAATTTCGTGTCTTCTCCTAGCAACAGAACTCAAGGAAGCATCCCCTTCCCAAATCCTTCCAAACCTGTTGAACCATTTAATCCTAGAAAGAAAGACTCTCCCATGTTATAAGAGGGGCGAAGGATCATATGTGGGAGCCTGCCATGTAACAGCCACATCCCTGAGTGTTCTCACTTCCTGCTCTTTCTTTGGTTGCCAGATAGAATGCCCTTGGAATGTATGAAGTTGCAATGCAGCAACCTACCTGCATGAGAAGACAGTGAAATCCTGTAATGACCAAGAAGAGATACAACAAGTTTAAGTAGATCATCTAGTCAGAGTAATGATGGGAAAGAGCTTTAGCCAACATTCTACTTGGGGAAGAATTTTGAGTCCATATATGGCTAAACTTAGATGTGGTTCAAATGTCCTTTTTGCTGTGTGCCCTCTGGCCCCTTTGGCAAGGTCTTTGTTGCTCCCACGGCCCTTTCTACAAGCCCTGGTCATTGTGTTTATCACACTGTGTTGTATAATCCTGTACTTAACATGCAGGCTTCTCTCCAACTATACTATGAACTCCTCAAAGGTACATCTTAGTCCTTCTCCCCCGACCACACTCAACCTTGTACAATCTACCCCATTGTCCTCACTCCTAATCCTGATACCTGCACTACAGTGACACTTAAATGTCTCTGAGTGAATGAAAGTAAAAGAGATATAGTTGGGCTAAATATAAATAAAGAATTTAAAAGGAATTATTTTTTATAAAGACTCCTTTTTGAAATACAGAAATAAAAGAACAAAAACATTTATCTGATACATGTTGCTTAAAATCGGAGGAAGCATCACTATAAATATGGGGCCAATGTATTTTCAGTATAGAATTGACCAGTTTGCTTATTTTTCAAACAGTAACATTATGTGATCTATACATACTTTGAAGTATTCTTTTCTTGTATGTATTCCCTAATACGAATACATTTATATAATTGGTCTTATTTTCTATTAACTTGCCTATACAATTAGAAATACATATCTATAGAAAAAAAATTAGTTAAGTAAATAAGAATATATATAGTGAATCTTCTTATAAACTTAAAAAATCAGTAACATTATAAAACATTACTAACATTACAAAAAAATGATTAAAAATCATTATGAAGAGACATATGATAGAGATGGACCCTGGGATTTCCCATGTTGCTGTAGCAGAAAGAAATGGTGGTAGCTACCCCAGTGCTCACGAGTTGGTGATTTCTCTCCATCAAAGTGCCTCTTTACTTTTCATGTTATCTGATGTTATTATTGGAGATGTCTTCCTGCTAGCCCGTGAGAACTTTAAATTTTTGGCATAAAAATACCGGTAAAGGACTTTTGTTTATGAATGTTATCCCATAAAACCCTGTTGAACATTATTTCAGAGAGAAATGTATTCTGAGCTCCTAACAGTGGACCTAGAAATTTTGTTAGCATTTTATCTGTTGGAGACAGGCTGTTTTCCCACTATGTTTAAATAACAGACAAGGCTCCAAACCAAGGGTGCTTTGCCTATCCTATTATCTCTCAATCATTCCAATACTCCTACCCTCTGCCATCCTTCTGTCCTCTAAAAAAGAACAAAAACTCCCTAGCAGTTTAATACAGCAGTGCATCACGAGGCCAACCTCAGGGTCATCTCTGTCATATGTCTCTAGGCCATCTCATCACCTCCATCCACACTGGGATAACCATACATTCTAGCCCAGGGGTGGGCAAACTTTTTGACTCGAGGGCCACAATGGGTTCTTAAACTGGACCGGAGGGCCGGAATAAAAGCATGGATGGAGTGTTTGTGTGAACTAATATAAATTCAAAGTAAAGGAGCGGAGGGGAGAGCAAGAGAACCCTCCGCTCTTTCGGCTCCGTGGCCGGATAGAACAGCCGAATGGGCCGAATCCGGCCCGCGGGCCGTAGTTTGCCCACGGCTGCTCTAAACCATGTTCAAGTGCCAAAATAGAAAGTGTGGAATCCAAAAGGCGGTCAAATCCAAGTAAGCCAAAGGCCAGTAATGAAATCTGCCAAGCCAGGAGTATGGTGTCAAAGAGAGGAAAGCAAGCACTAATGAGGCAGACAGAATGGGAAAGGGGTAAACTCCTGGGTGATTTCCTAGAATGTCTAATCCATTAGGCTTTGCAGTTTGTTTTTGTGCACCAGCCAGGGCACCGTCATAGGTGGCCCAGCCCATTTAAAGGGCCAATGGCAATTAGAGCATTCCTGAAGCGGGAAGAATTTTTCATTACCACTGTGTTGGCCTGTACCCATTCCAGTGTACTGTTGATTGAAGTTAAGATGACATCAAGATGGTCACTTTTCATCCCCTATAGATGGTTCTTTTTTTTTTTTTTTATAAAAAATATATTTTATTGATTTTTTACAGAGAGGAAGAGGGATAGATAGAAACATCGATGAGAGAGAAACATCGATCAGCCGCCTCCTACACACCTCCTACTGGGGATGTGCCCGCAACCAAGTTACGTGCCCTTGACCGGAATCGAACCTGGGACCCTTCAGTCCACAGGCTGACGCTCTATCCACTGAGCCAAACCGGTTTTGGCTATAGATGGTTCTTGATATTGGGTTGGCAGATGTTGGAATGACTAATGAAAAAAGGAGGTAGGGTCATGCTGGTTCAGGTAAAACCAGAGCCAGGAATGGAACAGTGAGAAGTGAATGCCAGGGTGACAATGTAACAATGGCTTGTATGGACCTTTAATAATTCCTAAGACCCCTGACGTTAACAAAAAGTATTCTGAAAAACTAAGAATTCTTTGTTGCCATGTTGAAAATGCGAATTCCTCCTCCATATTTTTGTGAATCCGAAAGTCTGAATAAAGTTTACTATGTCTTAAAAAAAAAAAAAAAAAGAATTCTTAAGTCCCACCTAAATTTGTTAGGATCATCCAAGATCTGTTTGGGAAAGCAAAAGGGTACAGCTGGGTATGCCCGTCAGGTGGTAACTGTACCTGTTAGTCTCAGCCTTGGCTTTCATTTAACCATGAACACAGCCAACTGTCTGAAAAATTTTATGTTTTCTTCCCCCAGATCTAAAGAACCATCCAGTAGGCTCAGAAGTTCTGAAACCCATCCCATACACACTTTGATGATGGCCAGGGCAGGCCTGGCCAGGGGTTTGGTTTAAATAAGGCGGGTTCTAGCGTCGGGGTGGGGTTGTCTGAGGCTTAAGGAACAGGCAAAGGTCTAAAATTTCAGGAGATAAATCCAAAGGAACACCAAATATGTGAGCCAAGGCAATAAAAGCAAAGAATGAAGATTCTGGGTGAACCTTCAGCAACACCGGCCTCTGTGAAGGAAACCGTTTGAACAATGATGGCCCATGGCCATTGTCAAACAATCTAGACACCCATTCAAGCTGGGGGCTCTGATACCGATCAGCTCAGTGACCTAGGGGGAGGCTTATAACTATTTAGGGCTTCAGTTTCATCTTTGGAGAAATGAGGATAACAGTATGACCCCACCTACCTTATAGGGTTATTGTGAAAATCAGATAAACCATAAGAATGCCTGAAACCATAAGAAATTTGAAAATGATGCAGAAACCTCCGAGTAATATCAGGATCCTCTCTTTTAAATTGAAAAAGAATGCTTTTTATTTGTCATTCTTCTCTTCAAAAACAGACACTTTTCACAGACCTCTGGTAGGAAATAATTGAGGAGGTTAGCAAACTTTTGCACAAGCTCTTTTTAATCTGGGAAGTAAACTGATACACTGATTCCCTACAGCCGTCACTCTGACTTTTAAAGGAAATGTTTTTGTGTGGTATGTCGTGGCTTTTCTCATAGCTATTGCAATGGAAGTCCTTCAGTTGAGGCACAGTGTCAGCTCAACAGCACAGAGATGCCTGGGGTGCACTCAGGTAGGGGAGCCATGGTGATGCCCAGCATCCTAGGGATGCGGCTTTTGTTTACCCTTACTGGATTTAGTCCGGATTCTGGATTTGCTGCTCAAAGAACTCTCCTTGCGTCGTGCCTCTGAAAGACAAAAGCAATTAGAATGTTACACTAACACGATCTCATATTTACTAAATACTTTTTACTTTATAAAGCATTTTTTTGTAAATTACCTTTACCTGAAGGTACTTTTTCCATTGATCTTTAGAGAGAATGGAAGGGAGGGAGGGAGGGAGAGAAAAACAAACATCGATATGAGAGTAACACATTAAATGGTTGCCTCCCACACACAGCCTGACCAGAACCAGGAATAGAACCTGCAACTCAGGTATGTGCCCTTGACGCACCACCCTCCAGTGTGTGGTGCGTGGACCAACGCTCTAACCACTGAGCTACCAGCCAGGGCTACAAAGCAAGTTTAAAGTTCTATTCTGCCTGAGTAACTGCTAAGCTACCAACACATTCTGTGCCCAAAATTTGACTCTAAATTTGATATTGGAATTCAGAATGCATTTTCCTAAAGTTTAAGTGTAATCAGTTAGCCTGAAGTCTGGGTCCTGGAAGGGGACCATGTGGTCAAGGAGAGAAGAGAAAGAGGAAGAACATTTTCTTCTTCCATCTTGTACACACCCCAAGCTTGGTGAGAAAATATTCAAATAGAGCTAGTATCCAGAATCCTGCCAGATCCATCCCTGTAACCCTGTTCTTTCTTTCCAGCCTCCTGAACACAGACCCTACACAAGCCCTATCCTTGGAATGGGTACAGGAGGCCTTCTGCCATCACACCTGCTATGTCTGGCTGCTCCATGACACAAACTTCGTAATCTGAATCCTTCTGACTGGCTACTGCCACCTCGATCCCACACTTGGTCACCTTGTTCGAACCCTTGTCTTGCTTTTAAATGTATCTTCCCACTCCTAATCATGGGCTTCACTGAGTTCAGATTCAGCTTTGTAAACACCCCTCTCGATTCCTTTCTTCGTTCACAGCTCAGAGCAAAATTATTAAAAATATTGATATAAAACAAAAATAAATATCTCTCCCTACTCTGTCCAGATCTTCTCTTTACTTGGCACGCACAAGGCTTTTTCCTTTACCGTATAGAATCTTCCATTCTTTCACTGCACAACTCTCAGGAGAAGAGTGGTCTGCCTGCACTAACTCGTACAGATATGATATTGTATATGCCATATGGGTATTACATTGCTCCAGAGCTGTCTGCTAACTCAAAGGAATGTCTAACTTAGGATTTTCTAGAGAAAATGTTCCAGTCACCTGCATAGCATGGGGACTGCCTTACATAGGAGCCAATTCCCCTAAACTTTTCAGAGCTTCCCATCCGTTGTCCTGGGAACAGACCATAGGTTGAAGATGACAGCAAAAATAAAAAATCAGTCTCCAATGTTGGAGATATTGAGAACTGCTTGAGGGAATATTATAGCACTCATTAGAGGTAAAAAAATAAAGAACTGGCGGAGCGGGGGGGCCAATGGGGAGATAAGGACACATATGTAATACCTTAATCAGTAAAGAAAAAAAGAAAAGAAAAGAAACTACTAAATGCCAAGCCCTAGCTGGTTTGGCTCAGTGGATAGAGCATTGGTCTGCAGACTGAAAGGTCCCGGGTTCAATTCTAGTCAAGGGTACATGCCCAGGTTGCTTGATCCCCACTGTGGGATGTGCAGGAGATAGCTGATCAATGATTCTCTCTCATTATTTATGTTTCTATCTCTCTCTCCCTCTCCCTCTCCTTTCCTCTCTGTAATCAATAAAAATACATATATTTTAAAAAGAACAAAATGCCTTTTCCATTTAGTATAATAAAGGAGATATTTTCATCACAGAAAATCCAACAAGTACACAAAAATAAAGACAAAATTTCCCATAAAATTCCAGAAACAATGTCTGTCAGTATTTGGGTATATTTACTTCTGGCCTTTTTCTAGCTTTAAAAAATAGTATTGTATGCATGCAAATAGGCATAACCAATGGACACAGACGCTGGGGCAGTGGGGGCTTGCCCGGGGTGGGAATGGCTTGGCGGGGTTAATCAGGGAAAAAGGAGACATATATAAAACTTTAGACAATAAATAAATAAATAAAATAGCATTATAATTTATTTCTTGTATTTGATATGTTACAAGAATTTGTCATGTCTTATAACATGTAAGCACCATTTTACTGTATTCAGGTATATTAATGTATCATAACTTATTTAATTTTTCTTCCATAATTGGAGACATTATTTTTTTCCTATTATATATATAATGATGCACTGAACATCTTTATGCATTAATTTTTTTTTCTGTATTTAGGATTATTTCCTTAGATTCTCAAGTGAAATTATTAGGTCAAAGTATATGTTGCTTTAGAGGCATATCCACACATACTCTCAAGTTATTTTTGTCTGTCTACTCACAAGTTTTCTGTAAAACTAACTACTTTGCCCCTCTGATCAGCATTGTATTTTTTCGTTTTAAACAATCTTTGCCAGTTTTATAAGTTAAAAATGTATCTCAAGTTAGTTTACTAGTCTACAATTCTTAGTCATTTGGTTTTCTTTTTTTATGTTTTCTGAATAAGTTATATAGTTAAATGTATGTGCAATTCTATGAGAAGTATGAAGTAGATCAACACTAAATTTATTGATATTCTTCTAAAATATCTGTGACCCTTGCCCTGGCCATTGGTGCTCAATGGTTTGAGTGTTGGTTCACATACCAAGGGTCTCAGGTTGGATTCCCAGTTAAGGGCACATACCTGGGTTGCAGATTTGATCCCTGGCCCAGGTTTGGATGTGTGCAGGAGGCATCCAATTGATGTGTCCCTCTCACATCCATGCTTCCCTGTCTCTCTTATTCTCTCTCTCCCCTCCTTTCTCCCACTCTCTCTAAAAAACAAACAAAAACAAAAACAATGAAAAAAATATCCTCAGGTGAGGATTAACAAAGAAATATATAAAATAAAATATCTGGGGCTCAATCAAGTTTTCTTTCATAAATACAACCTAAATAAAGCAAATTAGAAAGCAAGCCTCACCTTTCTGTAAAGGTTTTGAGGAACTTCCTGCTGAATTGTCGTCGTCGTCTTTTTCTTCTTCTGCTCTTTCGCCTTCATTTTCTTCTTCTCCTTCAAGCTCCTTTTTCCTAGTCTTCGTTATTTCCTCCAGTTCTTTCTCCAATTCTTTATTTCTTATAAGGGTAAAATGAAGTTGTTCATTTGCATCATCAAACTTCTCCTCTGCTCGTCTGGCTCGGTTTTCAACCTCTCTGATGTGGAAAAAGTCCAGAGAAACATTACAAAATGGAAAGGTTCAAAAAAGTATCATTCATATATAAAAACTCATTGCCTAAAAAAGGCAGTAGGATGAGGTAAATCTATCTAATGATGAAGGGTGCAAATAAGGGAAGCAGCAGCATCAATGATTAGCCAAGAACTGGAGGCCTGAGAGCTACTCTGGGTGATAATGTCAGAATTGCAGTCATTTAAGAACATACTTATCATTTCTTAATGAAATCTGATTTGGGGTATTTGGAAGGCTTCATCAATACCCAAGGAACCCCTTTTCAGAAGTTAATTTCAGCTTCTCCTCATTGATGTGACCCAATAAACCAAATCCAACAGTATCCCTTTGTTAAAAAAATAAATAAAAAAAAATTCCTAAGCATAAGTGCCCAGAAACACACAGTCTTTTTTTTTTTTTCTTCATTCCTTTCTTTTTCAGCACCTTTAAAACCAGACTTTACAATCAAGAAAACCAGCTTGAGATGTGCTTCTTAATTACTAGAGCACATAACTTATATGGCTATGCTTCCGTTTTGGCATTCTCAGCCATCTTAACTATATTGTTCCTCCTACTTTTGGGTTTTTGTAAACTTTTTGTTGTTGTTAATCCTCACCTGAGGATATTTTTCCCATTGATTTCTAGAGAAGAGTGGAAGAGAGGAAGGGATGAGGAGGGAGGAAGGGAGAGAAGAAGGGAAAGAGTCAGAGAGGGAGGGAGGGAGGGAGGAACATCTATGTGAGAGAGACACATAGACTGGTTGCCTCTCGCATGTGCCCCAGAGCTAGAGATCAAACCTGCAACCCAGGTACATGCCCTTGACCAGTAATCAAACCCATGACCTTCCAGTGCTCGGGCTGATGCTCTAAGCACTGAGCAACGCCAGGAAGTGCTACATTCCTTCTTGTACACAGTAGTGTCTCCCTGTTTCATCTGTTTATCTAGTTCATGTATTAGAAACATACTGAATTGGATCACTTCTAATTCCTCCTTCCCCCTCCCCCACTTTGACTTCCTCCATCTCTACTGTGAGTGAGGACAGGTATTCCTTCTACAGCATGTAGTAGTTCACTGACTCTAGCAGAAGATTTGGAGATACCCTTCCCACTAGTGAGGATGGGAAGAAGCAAGAGAACCAAAGTCAGCCAAGAAGTGTGGATTTCTCAGCCAAACCTCCTGGCCAGCATCTTCATCTTCTTACCATTGTAGCACCTCATACTTACATTAACTTGTCCTGTATGTGTTCAATTATAGATATTGCTTCACGATACTTTGAGGCCAATGTGCCTTCATTAGCTGCTTCTCTCTGACAAAGAACATATGCGCAATGAATAAATTGAAAGTCCCAACAGTTAATACTCTACTTCCTCAGGATGTTCTGGACCAAGCCTTTCCAAATATGTTTTCTACTATCCATATTTACATAGTAGATAATTAAGCCCACTCTTAACAACAACAAAAATAGGGATTTCCTGTGGCCAAACAGCATCTCAGCTTTCAAATTATTTATGCTGCAGGTGGATATAGATTTGATTAGAGTTGTAAAGAAGAAGCAGAGAAACAATATCAACAGAAAGAAACAGGGAAGGAAGAAAAGGCTTAATAATAAATAAAAGATAAACATGTTTCTCTATCAAATCAAATTAAATATCAAGGAAATCATCTATATTTATCTTAATAACTTACTTTACACTAAGCACATAACATTGCAAAATCCAATAAGATCTTTTAGTTTGATACGGAACTTCATAAATATCAGGGCAGTAAAAATATGAGACAGGGGAACACCTCTATAATGGTCCTAGAACTTTGTGGAGGAATTTTAAATCTGTTTTTCTGCTGAGTTTCTATAGCCACTGTCTAAAAGTTTCTAATTTCCCAGTAATTCTTATGGTTGGAGGTATGTGCTTATCATAGGTCTCAATAGAATCTGCTTAATAGATTTAAAAATTGGTCAAATATTGACCCATAAATTGTTAAATTAAGGAAAGGAATGTGATGCTTATTTTAAAATAAGGTTTACACCCAGCAGGTGTGGCTCAGTGGTTGAGCGACGGACTATGAACTAGAAGGTCACTGTTCAATTCCCGGTCAGGGCACATGCCCAGGTTGTCAGATCAATCCCCAGTGGGGGGTGTGCAAGAGGCAACCAATCAATGATTCTCTCTCATCATTGACGTTTCCATCTCTCTCTCCCTATCCCTTCCTCTCTAAAATCAATATGAGAGTTTTCTAGGGATGATGCTGGGAAGAAAAAAAATAGGATCTGGAAAATATATTATTTAGAAGCCCCTGGTCCTCTTGGAGGAGATACAAGTTATGTTAGAGCTGTACCATTTTTGTAAAATGTTAAATTTCCTAGCTTTTCTCTCTAGCTTTGAATTTACTAGTTGGTTTCAGATACATACCCAGGAAGATAACCTATTTGCTCCAGATAGAGGTTTGGAATAAACGTTTTCATCATTTCCAATGAATCGAATAAGTTTTTCATCCTCTGTAGATGTTGAAGGTTCCTAGGGCATAGAAATACCACAGACCTGTCAGTGAGCTCGTGTGTGACACAGTGGCATGGCAATTGCCTGGCGCCATGTCTAAGCTTCCATTTTCCGTTTGCTTTAATCATTTAACAAGCATTTTTGGAAGACTTACAGCAAATACCGTGCGATAATTTAGTGTGGATGGGGAAGTACTGTTGGACAAAGGGAGATACTGTGAGAAAAACAAAGCAGATTTCTTCTAGACCTCAGGAACTTATAGCACTGGAGAGATAGACAATAAAGTAATTATAGTATATGTGATTACTGCTAGCATACAGACATATTCCAAGGGCTGTGTATACCCAGAAAAGGGCCCTTCATTCTGCCTAGACACTCAGAGAATTTTCTACAGAGAAAATGATCTTTGAAGGCTAAATAGGAGTTTGTAAAATAGAGAGGAAATGGCCTGATCTAAGGCCACAGAAGAAGGAAAGGGAAAAAGGAGGTGATGCTCTATAGATTTAAAAGGTATGACAGAGTTTAGTGGCCAAATAATAATGTTTCCATTTATGTTGCACCTTCTATATGCAAGCACTGTATCATAAATAGAACAGAAAATGCTGGTCCAAAGAGGCTTGAGTGTTGTGCAATATTTTTGTTCTGTTGTCCTGCATGTACAGTGAGTAGAGAACCTAGGACAGATCCTGGGTCATGCCAACATTTAAACTATTTGCAGAGAAGAAACGTCAGGAAAGTAAATTAAGACAGTATAAAGAGTGTTAGAAAATCAAAATAAGTTCTGAAAGCCAAAGATGGCATTCATTTTAGGAATTAACCAGGACTTATCTGGGTTTGAATGCTACTTAGAGTCATGTGATTTTTGGTAAGTCAACCTTTCTGATTTTCAGTTTTCTAATCTGTAAAACGGGAGTGGTAATATTTACTTTGAAATCATGTTGTGTAGATAAAAGATAACATGTGCGAAGCATATAGCTCATGCTAGGCATCAGTTATTGGTAATTATCATTGTATTTTGTCATTATTACAAGTGCCCCAGGAGAGGTTATTACTACTAATGCCTCAACAGGGGTGGAGACAGGGTAAGGAAAGAGAGATGTGGAGATGGGCTTGGGAGGAGAAGGGAAAGGCAGCTCAGAATGGGAGCTGAAGAAGTGGAAAAGGGAGTTTACACTATTTAAAGAATTTGGCTCCTGGCTGGTGCTCAGCAGTTGAGCATCAGCCCATGAACCAGGAGGTCACAGTTGGGTGCTCAGGTTGCAGGCTCGATCCCCAATAGGGGGCGTGCAGGAGGCAGCTGATTGATGTTGATGTTTCTCTCTCATGGATGTTTCTCTCTCTTTCCCTCTCCCTTCCTCTCTGAAATCAATAAAAACATATTTTTAAAAAAGAATTTGGCAATGAAAGAAAAATGAAACAGTTAGTAGGTTATTTAGTTAGTAGGAATATAGGTGTGAATGAGGCTAATGGAAATGGCTGGATTTGAAATGAAAGGAAAAAGGACACTTCTTCAGAAAATTAAGAGATAAGTTGTCTTCAGATATGACTGCATCTATATGAGAAAAGGCATTTTGTTGAAGTTGAAGAGTTTATTCCAGGTGATCTATTTTTATTTTCAACAGTACATATGAAGTTCTTTAAAAAACGATACTAAATAATCTTACTTCTGCTTTCTCCCCTTCTTTCTTCTCAAATTTCTCAGTACTTTCTTCTTTATCCTCTTTAAAAGGCATGTCTATTTTAGTCTGCATTAATTCTTTTATAATGTCCTGTGAGATAAAACAATAACAATTATTTAGTATAGCTTAATATATATTAAGTATAGCTTGATATATATAAAAAATATATATATAATGTTCTGTGAGATAAAACTATAACATAATTATTTAGTATAGCTTAATATGTATATTTAGTATTGCTTTACATATATACTAGAGGCCCGGTGCACGAAATTCGTGCACAGGGGTGTGTGTCCCTCAGCCTAGCTTGCACCCTCTCCAATCTGGGACCCCTCGAGGGATGTCTGACTGCCCGATACAATCCAGGACTGCTGGCTCCCAACTGCTCGCCTGCCTGCCTTTCTGATTGCCCCTAAGCACTTCTGCCTGCCAACCTGATCACCCCCTAACCACTCCCCTGCCAGCCTGTTTGCCCCTAACTGCCCTCCCCTGCAGGCCTGGTCACCCCTAACTGCCCTCCCCTGCAGGCCTGGTCCCCCCTAACTGCCCTCCCCTGCAGGCCTGGTCCCCCCCAACTGCTCTCCCCTGCAGGCCTGGGTCCCCCCCAACTGCTCTCCCCTGCAGGCCTGGGTCCTCCCCAACTGCCCTTCCCTGCAGACCCAGTCGCCCCCAACTTCCCTCCTCTGCCCTCTCCTACAGGCTTGATTGCCCCCAACTGCCCTCCCTTGCAGGCCTGGTCCCTCCCAAATGCCCTCCCCTACTGGCCATCTTATGGCGGCCATCTTGTGTCCACATGGGGGCAGCCATCTTGTGTGTTGGAGTGATGGTCAATTTGAATATTACTCTTTTATTAGATAGGAGGATATAATATAGCACTAAGATATATATACATATATATATCTTAGTGCTATATTAGCAATTATTCATTCAAAAATATTTAAAGGGCACTAATCCTGTGACTGGGCCCTGTGCTAAGGATAAGGATACAAAAGTTAATAAGAATGGTCTCTGCCCTCAAGACGCTTACAATTTAGTGTACAAGGAAATGCTATGGATTCATATAGTCAAATACTAGAAATACCCCATCTTGCTCTGGTAGAGTATAGGGGTAAAAGAAAGAGTGGTCAGGAAGGTTTCCTGAAGAAGATAATGTCTGGTTTCTTCCTGACAGGTGAGTGAAAGAAAAACAGATGGCACAAGGGAGAGGATACTAATATGCACATATTGGTAATTGGCTCTGAGAACAGAAGTACTGTAGTTCAATAGGACAGAAACTTGGGAGACAAGGGCACAATCACAGTATGTCATGCAAGAAGACTGTATTTTATCATGAAGGCAATGAGACACAAAAGGGAGAGGACAATGACATGGGATGAAGCGCCCAAAGGAAGAAAAAACGTTGATGGGAAGACGAAGACTGCAGGGGAGGAGGAGGGTGCGTGTGCAGAAGCAGGTAAGTCTGAGGATATGCCTCAGGAAGGGGCAGGCTGCTCTCCACTGACAGCCATCCTTTCCTTTCTGAAGTGGGAGACATCATTCACCAAGAAAGTGAAGACAGGGCGGGGGCAGCAGCGGGTTCGGTTGCGGGTGGCGCACGGGGTTGGAGCGGAGCCCAGGCCGCAAACAGGCACTGCCGCCGTCAACCATGGCGGAACGCGTTGGCCGCTAGAGCTAGCTCGCCGTCCACCCTCTCCTTGGGCTTCATGCTGCCGCCGCTCAGGGGAGGCCTGGGCGCTGGGGCTGGCGCGGGTCGAGGTTCAGAACGCACCCCCTGTACTGCAGGCGCCGGTCCGCCAGGACAGCGGGGGCGATGGGGCCTGCAGCTGCCTTCCCAAACCCTGCTCGTTCGCTGAGTGCCTCCGCAAGTGCAAGGAGCTGTTTCCTATTCAGATGGAAGGTGTCAAGCTCACAGTCAACAAAGGTTTGAGTAACCATTTTCCGGTGAACTACACAATAGCCCTCCACACAATCGGGGAGTCCAACTATCATTTTGGGGTCACATATGTGGGGACAAAGCAGCTGAGTCCCACAGAGGCATTCCCCGTGTTGGTGGGTGACATGGACAATAGTGGCAGCCTCAATGCTCAGGTCATTCACCAGCTGGGTCCCGGTCAGGTCCAAGGTGGCCATCCAGACCCAGCAGTCAGTTTGTGAACTGGCAGGTGGACGAGGAGTATTGGGGTTCTGACTTCACAGCAGCTGTCACTCTCAGGAACCCAGACGTCCTTGCAGCCCACTTACCTCCAAAGCATCCTGCCAGGTGGATGCTTCTACCACCGGCGGCCTGGGGAGGAGGGTACTGTCATGTCTCCAGCTGGGAAATGCATGTTGAACAACTGGTTGGCGACAGTAACGTTGGGCCAGGCGGGCATGCACCACATACTACCACATACTACCACATACTACCACATACTACCACAAAGCCAGTGACCAGCTGCAGGTAGGCGTGGAGTTTGAGACCAGCACAAGGATGCAAGACACGAATGTCTCCTTCGGGTACCAGCTGGACTTGCCCAAGGCCAACACCTTTTCAAAGTCTCTGTGGACAGCAACCGGATCATGGGTGCCATGCGGGAGAAGAAGCTCCCACCCCTGCCCCCGACGCTGGCCCTTGGGTCTTCCTGAATCACCTAAGGGACCAGTTCCAGTGTGGCTTTGGCCTCACCATCGGCTGAGCCCCTCCTGGCTCCTGCCTCCCACTCCCTCCCTCCGTGAGATTCGCCCTGCTCCTCCCGCATAGGGAGGGGAGACCTAAGCGCCCATCCTCTCCCTTCCCTCCCTCCTTGGTGATGGTGATGGGGGCAGCAGAAATGAGGGGGCCATCACCCCAGCAGCTGAGTGGGGAATTCTAGAACCACGGGTGCTTTAGGATTCAGAGCACCGGGAGCTGTGTGCCCAGTGGACCTGGGACCCAGAAGGAGTTCTGGAATCGAGGGGCACGCCAGATTCTGAGCACCAGGGGCAGAGGCTGCCAGGCAACCTCAGGGAGGTGTTGGGGCACCTCCACCCCCCCCCTCCGCCCGCAAGATCTTGGGGCCCCACTCCGAGGGGGTAGCAAGAAGAGGAGCTTCCCCATCCCAGGTCTGCCCCCACCCACTTCCCCATCCACTCCTCAGTATAAATCACGTTTATAAGTTATGGAAGAACCAGGACATTTTACCAAAACAAACAAACAAACAATATATATATATGAAAAAAAAAAAAAGTGAGGAGAGATGTTTGGGTGGATAACTCTCTCCCTGAGAAGGGAGAAGACCTGGCAATGCTCTTGGTTGGAGCCGAAATTCTCTTCTGATGGAGTAAGTGAATAAGGAGGATTCGGAACACTGATTGCAAAAAGTTACTGACCCCTTATCTATTAAAATACAGGAAGAACCTGAATAATGATGCATGCTAGCACATGACAAATACCTCTTCTTCAATCAGGTGGTCCTCTTCTTCATCTGTCAATAACTTTACTTTCCTGCCTTTGATCCCAGAGAGGAGTTGAGAGCATGTGGTGATCCACTCACAACATTCCTTCTGAGAAGAGATAAAAAGATCATTACTAAGCAGAAAAAAATCAGAGTATACCAACTCATTTATTCATTCACTCCTGAGGAGCTGTTAAATACAATTCTCTAAATGTAACTTCAATTAACATTGTATCACTTCAGTTCATTGATTTGTGCAGAAGTGTTTTTCTATAGACCTAAAACCCCATTGTTTGCTTATTGACATCATTATAATGGGATAAGAAGTAATGAAGTGTCATATAAAATTAGATGCAGAAACATTGTTGGATTTACTATGGGCAAGCAGTCTGTCCCAACAAATATACAACTGACCAGCTCACGCTCTGGCTGGTGTTGCTCAGTTGTTAAGAGCACTGGCCCAAAGGGTCGTGGGTTCAATTCCCGGTCAAGGGCATGTACCTGGGTTGCAGTTTTGATCCCTGGTCCTGGTCAGGGCATGTGTGGGAGACAACTGTTACTGTTTAGATGTCTCAACTACTAACTAACCAAAAGAGAAGGCAATTTAATATTTTGTGTTTTTTTTAGTTTTATTGATATAAGCAACATATAACATTGTATGTAAGTTTAAGATGTATGACATAATGATCTGATAAATATATAAATATATATATCAAAATGATTACATTAAATTTAGTTAATATCCATCACCTCACATAGTTCAGTTTTTTTCTTGTGATGAAAACTTTTAAGACCTATTCTCTTTAGCAACATTAAAATATATATTTCACCAAAGGAGATATAGAAATGAAAAATAAACATATGAAAAGATGTTCAACATCAATGGTCATTAAGGAAATGCAAATTAAAACCACGATGGTGAAGAGGATCCAAGATGGCGGCATAGGTAAACACCTAAACTGGTGCCTCGCACAACAATTTCAAAACTACAACTAAAAGACAAAACGTCTATCACCCAGAACCACAGGAAAGCTGGCTGAGTGGAAGTTCTACAACTAGAAGGAAAGAGAAAAGAGCATTGAGACATGCACAAACCCTGAAAAGCTGAGGTACGGAGGCGCGCAAATCGGGCTGGTGGCGGGCGACTGGGAGCGCTGCTTTTTTCAACCCAAAGGGAGACAAGCCCCCAATTACTCCAAACTCCAGTCTCTGGGGAGACGCAGGGACCCAAACTCCTACGGGGAGAAGCTGGACTGTCTGCCATTGGGTCGGAAAGTGAGGGTGGCTTGCTTGCAGGGCTGCGCGCAGGAATAATTGTTTACTGTGCTGGGGCGTGGGACGCGGGGACGCAGTTGGAGACGCAGAGCCGGCTAACTGGCAGCCATCGCTGTTTGCCATGCCCTAGCCTAGTGATGCCCTGAGACCCCGCCCCGCACAACCTACAAACCCACCCAAGCTCCAAGCAGCGGCTTTAGCATATGAATGGCCTGCCCTATCACAGCCTAACCTAGCAAACTAGCAGCCCAGGTCAGACAGCTCCAAAACCTCCAAACCCCAAGCAAAGAGGAGAAAACTGTAGTTCTCGCTGTAGCTCCTACTGGGTGGCCTCAGACAGGAGCTGACCTGCACCCCATTAGAGATCCAGAAGCCAGTGTACCTAGTGGTCAGTGTGAGACACCAGATTTCAACTCCTCACATCCATAAGTGACACATTCAAGAGGCAGACTCAGTGAGCACCAAAGCCCCACTGAAACAAGTCTGCACCATAAGCGTGTCTCCAGCACAGCAGTTCTTCCATTATAGACACAGCAGGTCCTCACAGCCAATTGGCCTGGAGGTCAATTCCTCCCAGTGTACCAACAGCAATCAAGGCTTAACTACACCAAGACTTTGCACTCAGCCCACAAAAGGGTGTACCAAGAGCGTCCACCTCAGGTGATTGGGGAGGCTGAGCTACTGGCCCCTACAGGTCACCTACCACACAAAGCCACTCCATCAACACAGGGAAGCAGCAAAATGCGGAGACAAAGAAACATGTCATGAATGAAAGAAATGGAGAAAAGCAAACTACTGGACGACATAGAGTTCAGAACCACATTTATAAGGTTACTCAAGAATCTTCTAAAAACTGCTGAGGAACTTAGTGAGACCTTTAAGGATCTTAATGAGAATGCCAAAAAAATGGAAAAGGACCAGTCAGAAATTAAGCATACACTGCCTGAAATAAAGAATATATAGAAACTCAACTGTAGATCAAAGGACCCCAAGAATCAAACCAAAGATCTGAAATATGAGGAAACAAAAAACACCCAACCAGAAAAACAAAAAGAAAAAAGAATCCAAAAATATGAAGATAGTGTAAGGAGCCTCTGGGACAACTTTAAGCATACCAACATCTGAATTATTGGGGTGCCAGAAGAAGAGAGAGAGCAAAATATTGAAAACCTATTAGAAGAAATAATGACAGAAAACTGTCCCTACCTGGTGAAAGAAATAGACTTACAAGTTCAGGAAACGCATAGAACCCCATACAAGAGGAATCCAAAGAGGACCACACCAAGACACATCATAATTAAAAGGCCAAGGGCAAAAGACAAAGAGAGAATCTTGAAAGCAGCAAGAGAAAAATGGTTAGTTACCTATAAGGGACTACCCATACGACTGTCAGCTGATTTCTCAACAGAAACTATGCAGGCCAGAAGGGAGTGGCAAGAAATATTCAAATTGATGAACAGCAAGAACCTACAATCCAGATTACTCCACCCAGCAAAGCTATCATTCAGAATTGAAGGTCAGATAAAGAGCTTCACAGACAAGAAAAAGCTAAAGGAGTTTATCACCACCAAACCAGGATTATATGAAATGCTGAAGGGTATTCTTTAAGAAGAGGAAGAAGAAGAAAAAGGTAAAGATAAAAATTATGAGCAACAAAATGACAACAAATACATACCTACCAACAAGTGAATATAAAAATCAAGTGAATAAAAAATCTGATGAACAGAATGGACTGATGAATATAATAGAATTAGGGACATAGAAAGGGAGTGGACTAACAATTCTCAGGGGAAAGGGGGTGTGAGGGGTGCGGGAAGAGATTGGACAAAAATCTTACACCTATAGATGATGACAGTGGAGGGGGGTAAGGGCATGGGGTGGGGTTTGGAATCTGGTGGAGGGGAGCTATGGGGGAAAAAAAAAGAGGAACACCTGTAATAATCTGAACAATAGAGATTTATTTTAAAAAATAATAAAAAGAAATAAAAATTGTAAAAAGAAAAAAGAAAAAAAAAGAAAACCTAAATAAATAAATAAATAAATAAATAAATAAATAAATAAAACCACGATGGCATACCACTACCCACCTATTAGAATGTCTAAACTTGAAAAGACTGATCATTATCAAGTGTTGGTGAGGATGTGAAGCAACTAGGACTCTCATATACTACTGACAGGAGTATAACATGGCTTAACCACTTTAGAAGAAAGTTTGATAGTTTCTTAAAAAGTTAAACATACACATGCCATATGACTCAGCCACTCCATTCCTAGATATTTACTTAACCAGTTAACTGCCACGATATTTTGAATTTAATTAAAAAAGGTTGGCCGCATGCGTCTATAGACGCTTATGGCATACAAATGATTAAGAGAAATGAAAACAATGCACATATACATAAATATGCATTGAAGCTTTATTCATTATAATTGAAAAGTGGAAACAATTCAAATGCCCATCAACAGAGAATGGGCAAATTGTGTATATCCATACAATGAATACTACTCAGCACTAAAAAACATAAAATACGCTTTATGATAAAAGCAACAATGTGTGAACCTCAAAAAAATTTTGCTTAGTCAAAGAAATCAGACCAAAAGCATACATTTTATATGATTCCATTTATATAAATTCTAGAATATGAAAAATAATCTTTGGTATTAGAAAGGTGATCAAACATTGCCTGGGATGAGGACGGTGTACAAGGAAACTTATTTCTTAACACGGTAATTATTTTATGGCTGTATACACATTTTAGAAATTATCAAATTGTACACTTTAAATATGTGTAGTTTGTTGTACATCAATTAAACCTAAAATGTCTGCTCAGAACAAACAAAACAAAAGCAAGGGGAAGACAGGGTAGTTACCTTCATGTTATTCAGATCATGAAGTTCCTTAGCAGGATTTTTTTGAAGGTTGCCGGCTATACTCAGAGCCATAGCTGTTACCATCCCTTTGCAACAACTGGGGGGAAAGCACACACACACACAGAACATGACCTATCATTGTTGGTTCCCCTCTTACGTGTTTTAAATCCAAATACAGTGGAAGTTTACCATTAACAATTAAGCTACTGACTCACCAAAGAGTATAATTTGTCTCTTTCTCAATTTTTCACTCTTGTCTTCTTCACTCCCCTCCATGCCTCTCACTTTTGACCATTGGTAACATTGAATGGAAATGAAGTGGGTAATTGGCTAGATTATAAAAGCTACTTCCCAAATTTGAAGTAATCAGAGACAGTATGCTTACTAGTTAATATTTTACAATTTTCCAGACTTCGTCTTTATTTGGTGGGAATCCTCTAGCTTTCCAGACATAAGGTTTTTAAAAAGAGATGTTTTGGTTGGTGTTTATTGAAATACAGAAAAGTATACATTCAGCTTTGCGTGGAATTACACAGACACTATAAGCTTCTTCATAAATGCCCCAACCTGAGCAAAAGTGCAAAACATTTCTTACTTATGCAAGTTAAGTGAGTCTTTTTGTTTTGTTACTAATTGTCACTCCCACATCTGTACATACTTCCCATCCTGACCATGCTAATATTGTTTTCAAAAGAATTCTAAAGCCATTGGGAAAACACCAAAATCTCATATTCCAACTGGGCAGTGTCAAAGCTAGTTTAGTGAAGAATTAGTGCTTCTTTCAAGGTTTTAGAACAATTCCTTATTGCTGCCTTCCTCTCCTCTGCTTTATGTCACATTTAATCTTTAAAGGGGCAGAAATAAAAAGAAAAACAGATAGTTTTACCCGTTCAAATAACTGGAGTATTGGGACAGATTTTTGGCCAGTGCAATTGCGTCTAGCTCTAACTTTGCAACTCCTATATCATGTTTTTCATCACTTTCCTCCTCCAACTTTGGGACGCTGTCTCGATCAGTAAAGTCAGGTACCATTATTATCAGCAAATGTACCATCCACTTGATCATAGATATATGCAATTCATCCATCTGTTAAAAAAAAGTTATAATACAAATGACCCATTTTAAATAAATCAAACAGTAAAAACCATGCCAAATTTAAAAATAGATGGTCATAACCTGCATCCAATTTTTAGCAATGCTATCATCACTATGCAGCTGATATAACCATATATTTTTTTTTCCTTGCTCATTATACTACATTAAACTCTTCTTTAGCTTGGTCAAGGGTATTAAAACTGCAGTTACCAAATTGTTCACCAAGGTATCCTAGGGCTCCACAGTGAACTCTCAAGGATGCTATGGGATTTTAAATTTTTGAGGGAAATAACAGTGATATTTGACATCTGTCAGACATAGCATGAACCTGACATAGTTCACACTCTCAACATCAGATGCACTATATCATTTTTGCAAAGCTGATTTTATTGGTGGTGATATGGTAAAAACAAGCTGTGTGTGAGCCCTGGCCAGTGTGTTTCGGTGGTTAGAGCATCGGGCTGCACACTGAAAGGTGGAGGGCTTGATTCCTGGTCAAGGGCATGACCCTTGGTTGCAGGTTCCATCCCCAGCCCCAGTGGGAGGCAGGGTGCGTGTGGGAGGCAACCAATCGATGTATCTCTCTCACATTGATGTTTCTCTCTGCCCCCACTCCAAAAATCATTGGAAAAAATATTCTCTGGTGAAGATTAAAAAATTTAAAAAAACGAGTACTGTGTGAAAATCTAAGTGAAACAGAAAGTGAAGGTGGCAACATTAAATCTGACTCCAAGGTTAGAAAAGTTGTACAGTGCCCCAGTACATACATCCCTTAGTAATTTTGATTGAGAATAAGTTTTTTCCCAATGTTTATATATGTAAAAAGGTAAACTGAGACATTAAATTTTACAAAGTTTATTTCAGAAAAAAACAATTTCAATCGGGCAATGCCAAACCTGGAAAATGGTTAGGGGTGCTCTGTGGGCAGGGGGTAGGGCAGAGATGTTTATAATTAGCTGTAATTATTTACATGTTTGCCTTATTTGGGAAAATTTAGTTATTTGGCTATTATGATAATTGTTCTTCCAAATCACAGAAATTTCCCCCAACCCTGGATCCATACTTCCAGTCTTCATATATTTGCTCCTCAACTCTTGGTTCTATATATTTATAATATGTTGTGATATACTGTAATGTAATACTTCATAAGTAGTATTCCCATATAACTGATGAGCTCTGCTTTTCAAATTCATAATTTAAGCAATATTAAAATGAATTAAGTTCATTTTATATTAAGTTTACTTATAATAATTTTTTCCAATGTAAATTTAGATTGTAATTATGAGGTGAGAGTAAATGTAATAAACTAAGACATCCTCTAGAAATTATTTCATGTTGTGCTGGCTAAGAAGTCAATGTAAATTCCCATTTTGCCCTCCCAATCTCCTGCTTTAATTGCATAGGCATGACCTGATTTTTTCTTAAAGAAAACTCTCAGCCAAGGCAAAATTAACCTCACAAATAAGTACATATGTGGCGCTGAAGTCAAT
Organism: Plecotus auritus; assembly: GCF_963455305.1. Taxonomy (NCBI): domain Eukaryota; kingdom Metazoa; phylum Chordata; class Mammalia; order Chiroptera; family Vespertilionidae; genus Plecotus; species Plecotus auritus. The sequence goes on from NC_137778.1 coordinate 21,980,329, forward strand.
GGGTTAAGTTCTTCAGAATTGTTCTAATAATTAGTATTGTGGCATCTTGTCTTTTCTCCCAGTAACATGTTTCTGTCATCCCTTCAACCAGTCAGGGGAACCAACATAAATCCTTAACATGGCCACATCCCTACTAAGGGAAAATATTCAGTATACTGAGTAAAGAATAAATATAATAATTAGAAGCCAAACATTTTTTAACATCTCTGAAACTTAATTCTGGTGGCAGAAACATACTGCATTTAAAAATGCACTGAAAATCATTTGAGTAATTATGTAAGTTCCCATTTTCCCCTCCCAATCTCCTGCTTTCATTGCATAGGCATGACCTGATTTTTCCTTAAAGAAAACTCTTAGCCAAGGCAAAATTAACCTCACAAATCTCTGTAAGTACATACGTGGCGCTGAAGTTCAATGTTACCATTAGTAATCTCATTGCCTATCTTCAAATGCCATTGTTTAATCATGCTAAATATATGTGCTGCAAGTGCCCTGAAGGAAAAATTAAGCAAAATAAAGATAAGTGACTTACTTAGAATATAAAAGTAACTATCAGTTAAAGGAAAGGGTTTTATTTGGGTGCCTAGTATACTTAGTGTTGACAAATGTTTGCGAATTCAAGGAAAGGTGAATGAAAACCTTGAATTATCTGGTATATTGGTTAACCCATGGACATGGCTTCCTAACATCCATAGCAATCAGCATGATGCACTTTGGATAATGTAGATCTTACCTTCAGCGCTAGCTCTCTACTGTAAAAACTCACACTCACATCCTTTATATTCACTCTTAGACCAGTGAGAATGAATTTTTAAATTCTCTCAAGAAATCAGCTTTCAGCATGACAGTGTGAGGAGCAAAGCTGACCCATTTCCCAGTGAAATTGGTGAGAATTATTTCTTTAAAAAAGAAATCGAGCCCTGGCTCATTTGGCTCAGTGGATAGAGTGTCGGCCTGCGGACAGAAGGGTCCCGGGTTTGATTCTGGTCAAGGGCACATACCTTGGTTGCAGGCACCTCCCTGGCCCGGGCCCAGGTCAGGGCACATGCAAGAGGCAACTAATTGATGTGTTTCTCTCACATCGATGTTTCTGTCTGTCTTTCCCTCTCTCTTACACTCTCTCTTTATAAAAATCAATGGAAAAATATCCTTGGGTGAGGATAAAAAAGAAAAAATCGAAAGCCTCTAGAAATGGTCCCAAGAACAAACAGCAACTGAAGAGACATCTCTTCAAGACTGTCTATGAAGATTCAGTAAGAAAGACAAGAATCTATGTATGGTATCTGAACCATGATTGCTCCCACTCTTCCCCTTCCCAGCTCAGTGAGGCAGAAACTCCACTGTGGACTACTGCAGTCATGAACACAGGACTCCCTCACCTTCCTGCTCCCAGTCAGATGGGCTTTCTTCCTGGGAGGAACAGGATTTTAAGGTTTGTCATCTGACCCCAGCTACCTGCGGCTGAGGCTAGGTATTGGGAAAATGCAATTGAGAAGCAGAGAGCTATGGGAACTTACGAGCCAGAATCTGCGTCAAAGTACTGTGGAACAGTACCAACAATGTTTAACAATGTATCCATCTGAGATACCATTTCATTAATTTTTTCTGTAAGTGCCTCCCATTCTTCAAGAAGAATTTCAGGAAACTCCAGATGGTCTTCGATCTTGAAAGAATAGAAGTCAAGAGTACTAATCAAATTTAAAAGAATTTTAGAGATACCTAGAAAAGTGAGAAAAGCATGAATTGTTAGAAGTATTTGTAAGTTTATTATTTCCTTTTTTAAAATATATTTTTATTGATTTCAGAGAGGAAGAGGGAGGGAGGAAGGAAGGGAGGAAGGGAGGGAGGGAGGAGGGGAAGGAGGAAGGAAAGGAGGAAGGGAAGGAGGAAGGAAGGGAGGGAGGGAGGAAGGGACGGAGGGAGGGAGGAAGGGACGGAGGGAGGGAGGGAAGAAGGAAAGGAGGAAGGGAGGGAAAAAGGGAAGGAGGGAGGAAGGGACGGAGGGAGGGTGAGGGAGAGAGAGAGAAACATCAATGATGAGAGAGAATCATTGATCGGCTGCTTCCTGCATGCCCCCTGCTGGGGATCGAGCTCGCAACCCAGTCATGTGCCCTTGACTGGAATCAAACCTAGGACCCTTCAGTCCGCAGGCTGATGCTCTAGCCACTGAGCCAAACCAGCTAGGGCTAAGTTTACTATTTCAATAATCCTATATAATAAAAGGCTAATGTGCAAATAGACTGAATGGCAGAACAACCGGAACAACTGAACAATTGGTCAATATGAAGTGCACTGACCACCAGGGGCGTGTACAGAATATAGTGGGCACTGGCCGCGGTGGGATAGTGGAGCAGGTGAGCAGAAGCGCCAGACCAACATGGGGCGCTGGTCGCTGTCATCACGGCAAGCCTCTGGTGGTTACTGAAAATTCTTTGCTCCCATGTGCCACGGTCCTGCCCAGCACTCACACCTGCTGCCAGCGCCAGCCTCACTTGCACCCACAGCCAGCACCAGAGCTGCTGCTCACACCCCCTGCCAGTGCCTGGCACCAGTAGCAGGTGCAAGCAGCGGCTGCCAGCCCAATTGGGGCAGCAGCCGCTGCTCGCACCCACTGCTGGCGCTGTCAGCGAGTGTGAGCGTGGCCGGCACCATCAGCACGTGGGAGCAGCAGGAGTGGGGCTGCCAGCAGACAGGGGATCAGGGGCCACGGCGGGAGGGTCCAGGAAGGGGCACGGAGTATGAGCCAAAATCCACCCTTGTGCCCACTGCAGCCTCACGGCCCACAGTTCCTTTCTAGGTGCACGAATTAGTGCACTGGGCGCTTGGTAAATTATAAAATACTAATGGGCAGGGGCATATCTTTTTTCACCTTTTTATTATCCTATAGCTTGCTTAGCAAAAATCTTATAAAGAGCAGTTCCTAAATAAATGTTTAGAGAATAAATACAATATAATTAGTGCTTTTCTGACTGATAGACTATTTATTTGATGGCAACTTATACTCTGTCTCTTATCTTCTCAGCTGAGAACCAAACACATTAAACCCAGAAACTATGAACTACAGTTTTCTGAAAAAGGCGTTAATTCACTGAGTCTTTCTGTTATGAAGACAATGGTGATAAACAGGTTCTTCATAATTATAGGATAGTTAATAAAGAGAAATGAAATATAGTTCTTGAGTTATTTTTAAGTCATTGTTCAGGTTTTCATAATTTCATAGTTTTAGTCTGAACCAGAATCAAATATGGATCCTAGTCTTTGAATTGATTCACGTGAGATCATGGCAAAATAACCGCTTTAGACCTATGTCTTATCTCATTTGCAAAATAAGAAATACAAATGCTCCCATCTCAGAGATATGTAAAGAGAAATAATTTAAAAGCAAACTTTTTCTTATCTTTGATGAAAATATTTTCAATGCCTTCATCAGTAAACTTTAACCCCTTAGGAGTATTCAAAGTGATCTGTTAATTTCACTATCACTCTTCATTTTGACTCTCATTATTGTAAACCATTTACTAACTCATTTTTGTCTGCCCACAATAGGTATATTCTCATAGATAAGTATTGCCATTTTATCTGTAACTATATTACTGCTGTAACAGATCATAAAGATTGTGTCTCCCCATCTAGAATAGTTTGATATTGAACAACAGTGGCAGTCAATGCATCAGAGTTGCCTGGAACACTTTACAGAGAAGGATTGATTCTTAGGTAACATGATGACATAGGGATTAAAAGTGTTTTGATGGATTTTTAATGTCTCTCATGGGTTTTGGAGGACGAATTTTCAATATGTCTCAAGGAAAACTGGGATATTAGGTCACCCCACTGGGGAAATAAAATTGAAGTTCAAAATCTGCTAAGGAGTAGAGGCCCTGGTAAACGTACCAGGCTTTCACTTGGGACCCCTGAATCCCTGAAGGGCTACACCTGAGAAGTAAGGGTGGGATAGAATAGACTGGTCTTGCCACACTTCATCTCAGCCTGGAGCCACACTTCATCTCAGTTCAGTCCCTTTTTGGATTAAAATGATCTACTCCTATCCTAAATAACCTGCCAGAATAAAAACTAAAACCATTCTTTTGAAATATAGCATCATCCCGAGTCTTAATTATTTCTAGAATTTATCACACATGATGTCCAACATCAATCAGAAACAACCAGGAATATGAAAAGAATAGATTCAAAACCAAGACAAATTACAGACAATAAAAAAGACCTAAGCAAAAAAGGAGAGAGAGAGAGAACACACTATGGACATAGAAAACAGTGTGGTGATTGTGGGGTGGGGCGGGGGGTGGAGATGGAAGAGGGTATGGGGGGGGGTAAATGGTGATGGGAAAAAATAAAATAAAAATTTAAAAAATACTTAGTATACCTGAAACTAAGATAATATCATGTCAACTGTAATTTAAAAAGTGAAAAAAAGACCTATAGGAGAATTAGATATCATCCAATTATCTAAAACTGACTGTAGGGATGGTTGCACACGTCTGTGAATACACTAAAAATAATCTAATTGTACACTTTAAACAGGTAAACTGTATTGTATAAGAATTACATCTCAACAAAGTGATGCTCAATGGTTTATTTTGCTTTATTTCTAAAACTATTCAAGTAATATCTTGATTTTAACTATTAATTGTATTGAAAATAATTATTATTAAAATCCTTTATGTCAAGCAACCTAATTATCATTGTTTTTTTCTTACCATTATCCCCAGTTATCCTTAATTTAAATTCTTTGTAGAGTCTGTCTGTGTTTTTAATAATTTCCTCCATGTGTTGGAGCTCTGGTGGCATTGCCCCCTCCATACTTTTATGGCGATGAAATATCCCAAATCCAACATCTGTCCAGTTTTCCTGTAAATATTTAATAATCTTGAGAGAATCATATTTTGACACTAGAGAACTTCCAGTAAACTTCTCTTTATCTTCATTCAGTATCTAGAGAGTGAAAGGGAGGTAATGAAATTAGCACATTATCCACTAATGATTTCATCAAAGTCGAATCAGATCTTTATTTCAATTATTTTGGAGTTAAATATCCTATTATTATTTGTTCATACCATTTCTTCATCTGACATACATTTTATTTTCAAAATTAAAGTAAATTTAAATTAATTTGCTATCTTATAAGATTATCCATCGTTTACCAGGATGAAAATAATTGTTAAATCTATATGGGTAAAAAGTTGGTGATAGGCAGTTAAGTACCAGAGAGCTAAGCATGTTTAATTACTATATGCTTTGGTAAGGATATAATACATTTGTTTACATGATCCCCACTTTCTGTGTCCACTAGACTGGGAAAGTTCCTAGAATGTAATGGTTGTGTTTTATTCATACTTTATTTATCTGTCTAACCCCAAGTCCAAAACATGACATATCAATAAATATTTATAGAAGAAATAAAGTACTATTTATATATAAAGTTTGCCATTACCTGTGATTCAGATAATGGAATCAAATCATCCACACTTCAATAAGAATGACCATTACAGGGAAGCCATGTTGCAGAGCATTGAGGGTAGGAATTTTGGAGTTGGAGAGACATGGACTCAAACTCTGATTCAGCCACTTACCATTTGTAAGTAACTTAGGCAAGTTACTTAACATTTCTGTGAGTTGGGGATTATAAAACCTGCATCATGTGGCTGCTTAAAGAGTAAGATCACATATGAAAATCACCATTAGCCTAACAGAGTGTTTAATGAATGAATGGTTATCCCTACTAAATGAAGAAGCATGGATTATTTCAATTTTATCTAAGCAATGTCAAAATTACCAGAAAAACAGTTAAAAAAACAACCACCAGGTCACTAAACCAACTATATTGTGTATAAGACAACAAACCTTCAATTCTGAGAATATCCTGCTCAAGTCATTCCAAAAGAAAAGAAAATGGCTCACTGGGATCTGGATAACATTTTATCAAGTCACAAGTTTGATATTCACTTTGGAGGAATTTCAGTATATTATGTATTTTCCTCTGTCAAACTACTATAACCTGATAGTAATTTGATTAATAAAACCTATTTTGATAGTTCAAACACTTTTTAAAAGAGGTTACTAATAAACAAAATGTGGATTATACAGACAATGGATAGAAAGGAAATTTGACACGTGCTACGACATGAATAAATATTAAGAACATTATGCTGAAGGAAGGATGACAGTCACAAAGGCCAAATCTAAATGATTCCACTTATATGAGGTGCCCAGAGACAGAAAGTAGAGTGGTGGTTGCCAGGGACTAGGGCAGGAGGAAATGGGCATTAGTGTTTAATGGGTGGGTAGAGTTTCAATTTGGGAAGATGAAAAAAGTTTTAGAGATGGATGGTGGTGATGTTTGCACAAGAATGTAAATGTACTTAATGCCACTGAACTGTACACTTAAATTGGTAAATTTTATGTTTATGTATATTTTATAATTTTAAAAATGATGTTATTGATTTTAAAAGTCCAATTTGTCCTTAAGACAAAAGCCAGGTATAGGAGAAGCACAAATGTTACATCTTACAGTTAGAGAACTGTAATTGAAAAAAAGAAAAAAGAAAAGAAAAAAACCTATAGGAGAATCAGATATCTCCTCCCTGCCTTTTTTTCTGGCAGCTTAACTTATTTGACCCAAAAATCTGAAATAGAACTGAAAATAAAATGTTTAAGCGTATTTTTAAAAGCCCCTGTAGTCTTGCTGTTTTCCTTGTCTTACCCAAAACTTAGTATGGCATTTTAAAGATTGAGATGTGACTCAGTTGGAGGTGAGGAGTGGCAAGTCTTACCTTTAGCCAGTTCTTGAAGTCTGGAAGAATTGATTCAAATATATTTCCTTTACCAAGGGATAAAATATCTTCTACACTGAAAGAAGGAAAAAAAAAAAAAAGAGCAGGGTCTCAGAACATGGTATAAAGAAAGAAAATCATGAATCCATACACCATATAACAATATTATGCTTCTCCTTAATGATTTTCAAGCATACCTTCCAGGTTCAGCTCCCCTTCCATAGGCATTCATCTTTAAATTTACAAATAAAAACATAAATTCAGATTCTACTCAGGCCTGAATAACCAAGTTACAGGGTCAGAGGCCATAGTAGTATTAAAAAGGTCATTTCGCCCTAGTTGGTTTGGCTCAATGGATAGAGCTTTCTATGGACTAAAGGGTCTTGGGTTCGATTCCGGTCAAGGACACATACCTAGGTTGCAGCTCAATTCCTGGCCCTGGTCAGGGCGCATGCAGGAGGCAACCAGTCGATGTGTCTCTCTTGTATTGATGTTTCTGTCTCTCCCTCTCCCTTCCATTCTCTCTAAAAATCAATGGGAAAATACCCTCAGGTGAGGATTAAAAAAAAAAAAAGGTGATCTATGGGTCTTCGGTATCCAAAATTAGATCACCATAAGAATAATTCCTGTTGAATACAGCTGTCAAAACAACATGTAAATAGAAAGGAAGCCTAATGAATAATTTAGGTCAGGAGCCCCAACTTCTGATAGGAAAGTTTCCTGTCATATCTCTAAAGTCTCACAAGAAAGCTGTTGATAAAGAAGTTCCTAGAGAGAAAGGGAGAAGAGAACCACTGCCATCTGTGCTCCCCTCCCAGCTAAGGGTCAATCAATGGGAATGGCAGCAGCAACCAGCCTGGATATGTACCAGCTTCAACTTTCAGAACTTCCAAATCTACTAACTGGGAAACCTCTCAGAGGATATGGAAAAAACTGAAACCACCATTCTCAATTTGAAATGCAAATGATACTTAAATGTGTTGAGTCTAACCTGCATTCAAAGTATAGATTCCCACTAACTTTGGCTGTGATCCAGCCTAGACTTAACTACTTGATAGACAGCCTTTTCCACTGTCAGATTTTTCTATTGTTATACAATATAAGAGCCAATCAAAACCAATCTCCTTACAACTGCCACCTGTGGATTTCACTTCTCTGCACATGCGATGCGCTATGCTAAAGAATTTGCAAACAGATCCAGATAGCATCCAAGTTTGCCAATAGTAAAGAGGAAAGAAAAGAAAGAGTTGGACTTTAAACAGAAGTAGTAGCAGATGGACAGAGGGATCAGGATGGACTGCCAAGATGATTAGCACTAGAAACCATTAGAAAATTCAAACTCCTGCCAAAACCGGTTTGGCTCAGTGGATAGAGCGTCGGCCTGCGGACTGAAGGGTCCCGGGTTCGATTCCGGTCAAGGGCATGTACATTGGTTGCGGGCACATCCCCAGTGGGAGGTGTGCAGGAGGCAGCTGATCGATGTTTCTCTCTCATCGATGTTTCTGGCTCTCTATCCCTCTTCCTTCCTCTCTGTAAAATATCAATAAAATATATTAAAAAAAAAAAAAAGAAAAAAAAAAAAGAAAATTCAAACTCCCAAAACTGTGTCCTTGTAAGGGTTGCTGGTACATTACCAAAATCAATGGTAGAGTAATTACAAGGCAAAAGAGAGAGGAAGAATTGAACTGAGTTATCAGACATGACACAGTATAATCAGAAACACAAGATTCCTGGAGGCTCACTTATTAGTTTTGAAGAACTTCTGCCATTTGATAAGGCCATCCTTAATCACGAGCAATTTCTGCCTTGTAGATTCTTCGTTTTCTTCCACTTCCTGTTTAAATTTACTCACTAAGTTTCTCCATTTCTGTGTCAACTTCTGCAACAATGCAAGGTCCGAAGTGTCCTAGATAAAATGCATGGAATCAAACCATCTTTTCATTTATTAATGTAACAAATAGTTATTAGCATACACCAAGCCATTATTAATATTGAAATACCAGAGAAATCCATAGAAAATGGATTACAAAATTAAAAAGATATTCCTCTTTCAAAATATCATCAGTGACACTACTATATAGCCCCTTCAGTGGTATATTTTCCGTGGAACAAGTATTGGAGGCAAAATTTTTTTCCTTTGCAACAAGAGCCCAATTTCCCCATGAAACTTTCATGGGAGGTAGTGCAGTACACTGGAAAGAACAGAAATTCAAAGCCAAACAGAACCAAATGTAAATCTGAGACATTTAACTGGCTGTGGAACCTGGGGGAATGTTATTTAATCTATTTGAGATTAATTTTCTTATCCATTATAATAGGACTAAAGGCCCAGTGCACGAAAATTCGTGCAAGTGGGGTGGGGGCCCCCTCAGCCTAGCCTGCCCCCTCTCGCAGCCCAGGAGCCCTCAGGAGATGTCCTACTGATGGCTTAGGCCTAAGCCACAGTCTGGCCTCCCTCTGCAGGAGGTGACCGGGACGATCAGGGGAAGGCGCCACACCCATCACCCTGCTGCTGCTGCCACAGCCGGCCCTCCTCAGCCCTCACAGGTGCTGCAGCTTTGTCCGGAAGGACATCTGGAAGACATCCAGTCTATCGGGTGTAATTAGCATATTACCCTTTTATTAGTATAGATTGTCAAAAGAATTAAATGAAATGACTAGGGTAAATGGTTTGACTCTAGAAACACTGAGTACCACTTTCCTCCTTGTGTGCTCACTGAATTTCCGTATTAAATTGCAGAGAATGAATCAATAATACAACTATTTTAATAAACACAGCTCATTACAACTTTTTTAGTTTAACTAATAAATAGAGTAACTATAAATAACATTTACAGTGTTATTAACTTAGATAAACTGCTTAACTTGCTTTGATTAGAAGACCTTTATTCACCTTTCCTTCGATTTTTCATTCTGCCACAATAAAGCACAAATGTAAAACTATATTTAAAATTTAACCTATAAATTTAGCAAAAGCCTCTTATAGTCTCAACCCTCGACAGCTGGAGTCTCTTTTTCCATAAGTTACGTGAACTGAGGTTTACCTTCGTTGACAGCAGTATAATGAAATGCTTAGCATATTTATTCCAGGCTTTTTCATTGAGGTAAAGGTTTTTAGCCAATATGACTCTATTTTTTTGAATTACCTATATTAAAAAAGAACTGAAATTAAGATCCTAAATCATTAACAAATCACTTTAATTTATTAAACCAACTTTACACTGAACTATGAACTCAATCACAATGATTTATATAAATCATGAACTAGTTTGAATCACAAATTTATATTTTCTAAAACTACTAAACTAGAACCAAATTGGAGTATAGTATGTAGCAGAAGTTCTCACACAATTTGATACCAAACACATGTTACAGCCATAGCTGGTTTGGCCCAGTGGACAGAGTATCGGCCTGCAGACTGAAGAGTCCTGGGTTTGATTCCGGTCAAGGACACATGCCCAGGTTGTGGGTTCAATCCCCAGTGTGGGGTGTGCAAGAGGCAGCCGATCAGTGAGTTTCTCTTATCATCGTGTTTCTATTTCTCCCTCTCTCTTCCTCTCTGAAATCAATAAAAAATATATTAAAATACACACACACACACACACACACAAAAAGTCATACTCTTAATAATTATTGAGAACTTCAAAGAGCTTTTCTATATATGATTTTATCTATTGATATTTACTATATTGCTAGTTAAAACTGAAAATATTTAAAATCCATTTGTTAATTCACTTAAATATAACATTAATAAATTAACATACGTTAACATAAATAACATTTTTATGAAAAAATAATTTTATTTTCCAAAACAAAAAAAATTGGAGAAAAGATCACCACTTTCACATTTTTAAAAAATCTCTTTAATAGAACTGAATTTTCATATTTGCTTCTGCATTCAATCTGTTGCAATATTCCATATCATGTAACTTCAAAAAAATCCACTACACTCATGTGAGAATGACAGTGAGGCAAATAACATTCTAGCATTAAGATGAAAGTAGTTTTAACATAAATAAATAAGTGAAGAAAAAAAGATGAAAGTAGTTTTGACCTCATGAAAAGGTCTCATAGACCCCCAAGAGGTCATACTTTGAGAACCACTTATATAATGAATCAATTACCAGTATATAGTCATTCAGTGAATGACTATTCTAGACACTGTGCATGTAGCTGTAAACAAAAGAAATAAAGTCCTTATTTTCAGGGAGTTGACATGCTAGCTGTCATTTCCTGTTGGAAGGAACTTTAGGGTGATTTAACACAAAGCCCCATCAATTCGAGGCATTCTTTTAGAGAACCCTCTGCCAGCGGTCAATTCTCTACTGATTAAATACTTCTAGAGCGAGGGAACTCACTTGTCTTCTTTATTTTTCCTAATGAATATGCCTAGCTCCCGGATTTGTTTCTTATATATTTACTGTCATGACTATTACCCCTTTACCCTCCTCCCCTTGGCTCCCACCCCATCATTTTTTAACTTTTTGTCCAATTGAAATTTGTAAAATGAAATTTTATTCAAACAAAAAGGAAGTTCAAGTTATGATTCCTGATGAACCAACCTTTAGGGCCAATTCATATGTGGCTGTGCTCCAGATATCTCTTTCTGCCATTAATTGTTTAATATCATTCTCCATCCTTCCTCTTTGTAACATATATAAGTCATGGTAATCTTCTACAATTCTAAAAGAAAAATTAAGAAACAGCTATATTGCCGAAACCGGTTTGGCTCAGTGGATAGAGCGTTGGCCTGCGGACTGAAAGGTCCCGGGTTCAATTCCGGTCAAGGGCATGTGCCTTGGTTGCGGGCACATCCCCGGTGGGAGGTATGCAGGAGGCAGCTGATCGATGTTTCTCTCTCATCGATGTTTCTAGCTTTCTATCCCTCTCCCTTCCTCTCTGCGAAATATCAATAAAATATATTAAAAAAAAAAAAGAAACAGCTATAAAGGACATTTTTAAAAAGAAGAACTTTTTTTTTTTTTTAAAGCAAGTTGTCCCTTTAAAACTGATCATAAGGTAATTATAGTCTAATTGCTGGATATTTTGATAATAGAAATAGAAGAAAAATATTCATAGTTCATTTAAAAATCTCACAAAAGTTAAAGTAAAGCCCTAACTGGTTTGGCTCAGCGGATAGAGCATCGGCCTGCAGACTGAAGGGTCCCAGGTTCGATTCCAGTCAAGGGCATCTACCTTGGTTGCAGGCACATCCCTAGTAGGGGGAGTGCAAGAGGCAGCTGACTGATGTTTCTCTCTCATCGATGTTTCTAACTCTCTATCCTTCTCCCTTCCTCTATGTAAAAAAATCAATAAAGTATATTTAAAAAAGAAAAAGTTAAAGTAAAAAGTTCAATATACTGTTCCCTGCTCTAAATATTTTTCATTATATTCTTCTAATAGAATTTTCACAGCATGGTATTCCAATAACATAACACTATATCTAATAAAAATTTTAGAAAACAAGTAGCAATAATACAGTAATGTTATTGTTAAGCTTGTATTTCTCAAAGACTTAGGATTCTTTACTAAAGGCATAAAGCCCAATTGTTGTGAGACATTACATTTTAAAATTACATGTAATTAGTATAAGATTTAAAGAAATTCACTTGCCGTGAAAAGAAATTCTCCACCAACCAACCAAAAGCTAAGTATAGAGGAGAGAAACCAAGATGGCGGCATAGGTAAGCACCTAAACTGCTGCCTCGCACAACAATTTCAAAACTACAACTAAAAGACAGAACGGACACCATCCAGAACCACAGGAAAGCTGGCTAGGTGGAAATTCTACAACTAGAAGGAAAGAGAAGAGCTCACAGAGAATTGGAGGTACGGCAAAGGGTCTTTGTGCGCGCGCAGAGAGGAAGGGCGGCTGAGAGCCTGGATGACTTTCTCTGGCGGAAGGGGGAAGGAAGCCCCCGACCGCACTGAACCCCAGGTCTGACTGCACTGAACCCCAGTTCCGGGCAAGCCCCTGGGGACCCACGCTCTTATGGGGGGAGTCTGGACTCTCGGGTGGAGACTCGGGAGCTGGGGAAGGCAGAGGTCTGAAGGCACGCGCGTGCCAGTGAGCACAAAGGCTGCAGAGGTTGCCACAGGCTTTCCCTAGTGGAAGGGAGTCAGAGGCTCCTGACTGCACTGAGCCCCAGTTCTGACTGCACTGGACCCCAGTTCCAGGTGAGCCCCTGGAGACCCACGTTCTTGTGGGGGGAATCTGGACTCTCGGGCGGAGATTCGGGAGCCAGGGAAGGCGGAGGTCTGAAGGCGCGCGCGCACCAGTGCGCACAAAGGCTGCGGAGGTTACCACAGGCTTTCCCTAGTGGAAGGGAGTCGGAGACTCCTGACTGCACTGGGCCCCAGTTCTGACTGCACTGAACCCCGGTTCCAGGCGAGCCCCTGGGGACCCACGCTCTTATGGGGGGAGTCTGGACTCTCAGGCGGAGACTCGGGAGCCGGAGAAGACAGAGGTCTGAAGGTGCGCGCGTGCACGCAAGGGCAAGGCTGACAGGAAGCCAAGACTGTCTGCTCCGCCCTGAGACTCCACCCCATCCAAGCTGAACACAGAGGCTATTGCAATTTGGCAAGTCTAATCCTATAAGGCTGTCTCCAGCACAGAAGTTCTCCCAGCGTAGACACAGCTGATCCTTACAGCCAACTGGCCTGGAGGTCAATTCCTCCCAGTGATACCAACAACAATCAAGACTCAATTACAACAAGGCTGTACACACAGTCCACAAAGGGGTGCACCAAGAGTGTCCACCTCAGGTTAACTGGGGAGGCCGACCCACTGGGCCATATAGGAAACCTAGCACACAAATCTACCCTACCAACTCAGGGAAGCAGTGAAAACGCCGTGTCAAAGAAACAGATCACAAATGAAAGAAATGGAGGAAAACAAATGACTGGATATAGAATTCAAAACCACGGTTATAAGGCTTTTTAAGAATATCCTAGAAAAGGCCGATAAATATAACGAGACCCTCGAAGATATGAAAAAGGACCAACTAGAAATTAAACATACACTGACTGAAATAAAAAATATTATACAGAGGCCCAAAAACAGACTAGAGGAACACAAGAATCAAGTTAAAGAATTGAAATACAAAGAAGCAAAAAACACTTAACCGAAAAAGCAAAAAGAAAAAAAAAAAAAATCCAAAAAGTTGAAGATAGTGTAAGAAGCCTCTGGGACAACTTCAAGCGTACCAACATCAGAATTATGGGGGTGCTAGAAAAGAGAGAGAGCAAGATCCTGAAAATCTATTTGAAGAAATAATGACAGAAAACTTCCCCCACCTGGTGAAAGAAATAGAATTACAAGTCCAGGAAGCGCACAGAACCCCAAACAAAAGGAATCCAAAGAGGACCACACCAAGACACATCATAATTAAAATGCCAAGAGCAAAAGACAAAGAGAGAATATTAAAAGCAGCAAGAGAAAAACAGTTAATTACCTACAAAGGAGCACCCATAGGACTGTCAACTGATTTCTCAACAGAAACTATGCAGGCCAGATGGGAGTGGCAAGAAATTTTCAATGTGATGAATAGCAAGAACCTACAACCAAGATTACTCTACCCAGCAAAGCTATCATTCAGAATTGAAGGGCAGATAAAGAGCTTCACAGATAAGAAAAAGCTAAAGGAGTTCATCACCACCAAACCAGTATTATATGAAATGCTGAAAGGTAATTTTAAAGAAGAGGAAGAAGAAAAAAGTAAAGATAAAAATTATGAACAACAAATACATATCTATCAACAAGTGAACCTAAAAATCAAGTGAGTTAAAAACCTGAGGAACAGAATAATCTGGTGAATAGAATCAGGGGCATAGAAAGGGAGTGGACTGATAATTCTCAGGGGAAAAGGGGTACAGGGGGTTTAGGAAGAGACTGGACAAAAATCATACACCTATGGATGAGGACAGTGGGGGGGAGGTAAGGGCAGAAAGTGGGGTGGGAACCGGGTGGAGGGGAGCTATGGGGGGAAAAAGGAGAAACAATTGTAATAATCTGAATAAAGATTTATTAAAAAAAAAAAAAAGCTAAGTATAATTAAGTACCTTTTTCTTAAATATGTTTCCTTTGTGTTTACCAGAATATACCCTTTCCTTCTAACCTACTGAAGCTTCTCTTAGAATTAAAAGCCTTTCTGAGATTAAATACAAACACAGAAGTAGTAAAATGAATAGAAGCATTTGATAAACCTTTTAAAACACATCCTCCTAAGGAATATTAACTTTGCTACATGAATTAAAAGCCAGCAAAGCATTGAACCCTGGCTGCTTTCAAACTACAATGGCACGTTACAGAGGCAAAACTGACTGAGTAATTGCATCAGAAATCATATCTCACCATTTGACCCTTTACAGAAAAAAAATTGCTAACCCCAAGTAGAGAATAAAACATTAAGACCATAGTAGAATCACTAAAATCCTCCCCCCAAAAACTAGACTCACACTATTCATTACGAAAATGCAAACAAAAACCAGGTATCTTTTCATACCTATCCAATTAATAAAATATGGGCAAAAGGCAACTCTCCCATACTGATGAATGGATATATACTGGTGCAACTACTTTGTGGAATATTTGGCAACATCTAGCAAGACAAGGCTATGCATATTATATGACACAGTAACTCCACTTCTAGGTATACACCCCTAGAAGACTATCACTCAAGAAGACATTAGACATCTACAAGATGTGCATTACAACAGTGCCTGGAGGAGTTAATATATTTAATGAACTTTACACTGTTGTAATTTTAAAACACCTTCAAATGTTTCTATAAAATTTTGAAATAAAGTGAGAAGCAAGTATGACATAATGACAAACATTTGGTAACTCACTTGGCATTCTTTTCAGCATCTAAAAGAGCTTGTGCCAAATCCTGGTGGGTCTTCTCTGCATCCTTTGTTAACTTCATATCATGTGCCCGAACCAAACACAGCTCCCTGAAATAAAGCAAAGAACTTTTATAATCATATAAAAGTCGATTATAACTTTTATAATCATCATCAATATAAAAGTTGATTTGGTATCAGTTAAAGATTTCCAAAACTTTCTACCCAGGAAAATCAGGTTTATACTCAAGAATCTTCGCAGTTATCACTGTACATCTCTTCCTAGTTTTTCCACTTTACAAACCAAATCAATAAACCTAGTGTACATATGGATGGACTCTTGCCAGGTTTGTCAATGGAATCAGGCTGGCTAGAAAAGGCAGAAAGAAAATGTGGGGGTATCCTCTAGAATGGAGTGAAGGTAGGTGCTGACAGGCAAGGCCTCCAGGCTGCTCTATCCTACCCTCTGACCTGCCTATACTACCCTTTTCATTCTTGCCACTAATTATCTTGCTATGAGTTTAGGTGATCACTGACCTTGATTGCTATATAATGCTTATTTTCTTTGGCATTTGAACCTTAACATCCATAATCAAGGCACTGCTCTGTAAACCTGATTTAAAAAAATCTCTATCTTAGACAGAAGAACCAGATCTTTTCCCTACTGAATATACACAGAGCCCTAGTTTTGTGTTAACCTGTGTAATCCATGACTGTATATCTATATCTACATCTACATCTATATCCAGTCCTTTCTGTTCTCTTGCTAAACATGAAAAGAAAACAAGAGTCCTCACCTTTAACCATTCTACTTTCCCTGAGTATTCTTGACTCACTTTAGAGACATGGCTTTGACTTTTGTGTTTAAGATAATCAATTTTTACCTGGTCAGTTCCTCAATAACATTCTTAAAATTGTACAATTCTTGCAAAATGCGCTGATCCATCAATCGCTGAGTTACCAAGTCCTTGTAGAAGTCAATCATCTGCCGGGCAATTTGGTCAAGCATTTGTACATACCGTTCTCTGCATGATAAAGTAGGAAACCAAGACATCATGCAGAAGAAAAGGAAAAAGGAGCAAAAATATGAGAGAGAAAGTAATGTTAGAGAAACACTGAACAGACACAAATACAGAAAAAGAAATGCCAAATTAGAATGAGGATAGGAACAACTAAAGTCTGAGGTGTCAACCTAAGAACAAAGCCAGGAGGGATAGGTGAGGAATCCTGGCAAAGGAACTAGATGACCTAGAGTGTATCCAAACCTTCCCCTTCTGAGGAGTTGGTGTAAGCAGGAATCTTCTAGCTGACTTTAGGCGTTCGCTTCTAGAGGCCAAAATAGGGTGGGGTTCTATCCCAGGAAGTCTAAACAGAAAGAGACAGGCAGGCAAGCCAAAGCCCTTTAAGAAAAGTTGAGTCAGACACTGGGGAGACAAAAATACTAACTCCAAAGTTCCAGAGATAGGATCAGAATAGGTCTTCAAAGCTAAGGATTTAGAATAGGGTAAAGTTGGAGTTAAGAATACAAAGTAGGTGAGAATAGGCAATGAGGTCTCGGGGTGATTGCTGCCAACATTCATGATGTGTTGTGGAATGGTGAAACATTCCGTAGGTCCAGAATAATCTAGTGGCCAGCATTTCGTTGTGGTAGGAGCTCTTTAGAAGGTCTAGGGGCAATCTTCAATTAGAAAGTCTTTTGTAGTCCTGAGCCTGGTATCTTAGAGCAGCAGTCACCAACCTTTCGGACCTGGTGGACCACTGTCTTAGAGAGTTTTCCCTGCTTCACAAGTTTGTTGTGAGGATCCATTAGAAGTCCCCAGGAAATGGTACCACCATGCATGCCCTGGGAATCATGCTTGGTATCAGCCTCGAACCTCCTCTCTCTGCATGTTACTGTAGCTTTGTGCTCTGTCTCATTGAGTGCTTTCCAGTCAGCTAGAGTGTGTCTCTGCTTTTTAGGAACCTGCCTCTGAGGCCTGTTGCTGCAGAAGGAGGATTTCATATGAAACAGCATTTCATAATAACTGTTTTTTATAGGGGGAAGAATAACCGCCAGATGGGTGTGAGAGGGGTGTGAGCTGAACAGGACTCTCTGATTACACAGAAATAGGGCTGACGCTGTAATTCTTTTTGGTTGATACTATAAATATCTCTGGATGCAGGCACCTGACTTTTTTTCAGTTGTTATTTTCCCCCAACATTTTATTATGGAAATTTCCAAATACCTATAAAAATCAATTGGATTTTACTGTGAGTTCATATATACCTACCCCCTAGATTCTGTCATTTTAGTCAACTTGCTTTATCATTTTTCTAGCCATCTAGCTATTCTTTTATTCATCCATCAATTTCATGCACTGCAGAGTAAATTGCAGACATCTGTGTATTTTCTCTTAAATATTTCCACATGTATATTATTAACCAGAGTTTATTATTAGTCTGTAAAATTTATATGTAAAATTTACATATACTGAAATGCACAGATCTTGTACTTATTGACTTTTGACAAATACATATAGAGCCCAAACCCTTATAAAGAATTGAGTATTACCATCACCCCACAAAGTTCCCTAATGCTCTCTCCCAGTAGATACCTACCCCCACTTCTCCAGAAGTTCCTATTTCTTGCCATCTTAGATTAGCTTTGCCTATTTAGGAACTTTCCATAAATGGGATCATGTACTATCCATTGTTATATGTAAGACATTTCAAGTAGTATGTTTTTGAGATCCATCCATATCGTTGCATGTATTGGTGGTTTGTTCCTTTTTACTCTGAGTATGGTATGATGGAACAAAAACCAGTTTGTTTATCTGTCCCCCTATTGATGAACACTGGGTTGTTTCCAGTTTGGGGGTATTTTGAAAAAATACTATGAACATAATTGTTTAAATTTTTAAAATGTACTTTAATTTCTTGGATAAATATGTAGGAGTGAGAGTGCCAGTTCATACGGTAGATTTACATTTATTTTTATAAGAAATTGTCATATCTTTTCCCAAAGTGGCTGTACCATTGTATACCTCCACTGACAATGTAGGAGTGTTCTGGTTACTGCATATTTTTGCTCACATTTGGTTTTGCAAGTCTTTCTATTTTTAACAATTCTGGTGGGTGTGTATGTTATTATAGTTTTAACTTGCATTTCCCTGCCAATTGATTATGTTGAGCACTTTTTCATGAGCTTATTGAGGATGTGTTCTTTTTGTGAAATGTTTTAAATGTTTGCCTATTTTAAAATTGTGTTGCCTCTTTATTATTGAGCTGTAGTTCTTTATGTATCCTAGAAACTAGCTCTTGATGATGTTCCAACAACTTACTCCGTATCTAATCTTGACCGTCTCTTATTAATGGCTTTGTTCCTAGTGTCTCAGCACTGTCAGACAGGGGAGGTCAGCTTCCATAAATTACAGTGGACAAATAGGGCAAATTCATGTTATTAATGCCCATTCAGGAGAAACAGATATGACTCTATAGCAAGTAAGCTGCAGAACGCAGTATTTTAATTCTCCTGTTTCTTTCAGCTTTTGGAAAGTACCAGTGTTGTGAGGAGGATAATAATAATAATAATAGTATTTATTATCATCATCTATAATAATTACATTTATTGAGTATCTAATTCTGTGCTTTCATTTAAACCTTACCACAATCCTAAGAAGCATCTTAATGCTTGACAGAGTAGACAATCAATAAATATTACTGACTGAGTAATGATCAAATAAACAAATGAAAATTTTCACAGTAGCTATTATCTTCATTTACAGATGGGAAATATAAGGCTCAGACTTTTACCTAGATCACAAACAGGTGATATTTTGAAACCAGATCAGTCTATCTTCAGAATCTATACTTTTTCCACCATTTCACATAACAGTTCACTCCCAAACATAAAAGAACATGGTGTCAAACATCTCAATAGCAATCATCTTAAGGAAATTCTCAATTATTATATTTTTATTATAGAAAATACAATAAAAATGTAATTAGGCTCCTTCTTATCAATAGGACAGAGAAGTGTACTTTTGTGATTTTCTCAGATGCAGAGATAAAAACAGAATTCTAATATAAAATTCTGGAATAGAAATTGGAATACTCTAATAACAGCTCTCACCTGATTTTGGACAGTAGTTCTCCTCTATCTGCACAGTCCACACTGACTTGTCGAATAAGTTCATGAAATACTGTATTATAAATGGTCTGTTCCTTCTTCAATGTATGTAGCAGTTTGTGCATCTGGCAGAAGATAAGTTAATTAGCATTTATCATGGTCTTGTCAGTAAAAAATGTTTTAGGATTTAATCACCCTGAATGTGAACTAAGTTTTAGAAACACCTTGATTACTTTATTTCACTTACATTTTCTGTTATAAATATTTATATACAAAAATTATATCTTATTTTTTAAAATCTGTGTCTAATCATTGAACCTCTTTATATGATGCACTGAGGTCACAATATCACTTTTATGTTATTTCTGCCAAAATACAAAACCTGAATCTAATTATGACTACACATTAGACAAACCAAAATTGAGGGACATTCTACAGAATAACTGGCCTGTGCTCTCCTAAATATCAAGATCAAGACACACAAAGAACTCTTTCAGATTATAGTTGTCTAAAGGAAAGTGACAGCCTGGCCGGTGTGGTTCAGTGGTTGAGTCACTATTAGATACCTAGTCAGGGCACATTCCCAGGTTGTGGGCTTGATCCCCAGTAGGGAGGGTGCAGGAGGCAGCCAATTAATGATTCTCTATCATCATTGATGTTTCTATCTCTCCCTCTCCCTCCCTCTCTGCAATCAATAAAAATACTTTTTTTTTTTTTAAAGAAAAGTGACAAGAAAAAGCACTGTGTGATCCTGGGATCCTGAAAGAGCAGGAAAAATAGTGATGAAAGCCATTATAGGGACAATTGTTATCAATGTTAAATTCCCTGATTTTGAAAACTGTACTATGAATATGTAAGAGAATGTCCTCATCCATAAGAAATATACCCTGATTGGGAAAATTGGACAGATACATGCAAAAAAAAAAAAAAAAAGAAACTAGATCACCAACTTACACCATACACAAAAATAAACTCAAAATGGATAAAGGACTTAAACATAAGAAGGGAAACCATAAAAATACTAGAGGAATCCACAGACAGAGAAATCTCAGACATATGCCGAAGCAGTTTCTTCACCGATACCGCTCCTAGGGCAATGGAAGCTAAAGAGAAAATAAACAAATGGGACTACATCAAAATAAAAAGCTTTTGCACAGCAAAAGAAACCATCAACAAAACAACAAGAAATCCCACAGTATGGGAGAACATATTTGCAAATGTTATTACTGATAAAGGTTTAATCTCCAACATCTACAGGGAACTTATACAACTTAATAAAAGGAAGATAAATGATCCAATAAAAAAATGGGCAATGGACCTAAATAGAATCTTTTCAAAAGAAGACAGAAGGAAGACCAAGAGACATGTGAAAACATGCTCAAAGTCACTAATTATCCGAGAGATGCAAATCAAAACAACAATGCGGTACCATCTCACACCTGTCAGAATGGCAATCAACAAATCAACAAACAACAAGTGCTGGCGAGGATGTGGAGAAAAAGGAACCCTGGTGCACTGCTGGTGGGAATGCAGACTGGTGCAGCCACTGTGGAGAACAGTATGGTGTTTCCTCAAAAAACTAAAAATGGAACTCCCATTTGACCCAGTAATCACTTCTAGGATTATATCCCAAGGAACTAGAAACACCAATCAGAAAGGATATATGCACCCCTATGTTCATAGCAACACAATTCACCATAGCTAAGATTTGGAAACAGCCTAAATGCCCATCAGCAGATGAGTGGATTAGAAAACTATGGTACATCTACACAATGGAATAGTACGCTGCTTTAAAAAAGAAGGAACTCTTACCATTTGCAGCATGGATGGACCTGGAGAGCATTATGTTAAGTGAAATAAGCCAGGCAATGAAAGAATAATACCACATGATCTCACTCATTTATGGAAAATAAAGAACATTATAACCTGATGAACAAAAAGATAGATACAGAGGAAGCAAAGCACTGAACAGACTGTCAAATTATAGCAGGAAGGCTGGGGAGTGTTGGGGACGGAGGGAAAGAGATCAACCAAAGGACTTGTATGCATGCATATAAGCGCAACCAATGGACACAAGACACTGGGGGGGTGGGATGAGGGCATGCGACAGGGGGTAGGGGAGGCTGGGGGAAGGTCAATGGGGGGAAAAAAAGGAGATATATGTACTACTATATGTAATACTTTAAACAATAAAAATTAAAAAAAGAAATATACCCTGAAATGTGTTTGGTGATAAAAAGGCATGATGTTTTCAGCTTACTCTAAAATGGTTCAGAAAAAAACTATACTTAAAGAGATACGCAGAGAAGGAGAATGATAAAGCGTATAAGGCACAATGTAAACAAATGGTGAATCTGGGTAAAGGTTACATAAGAGTGTCTTATTTTGAACTGTTTCCAATTCTATAAAAATAAAGATTTATAAAACAAAAAATAGCCTCATAAAACCTCTATATCTATGTAAGATTGAAAGAGCCCTTCCATTAAGCACAAAATAAAAATTACAAGTGGTAAGAACGCACAACTTAACTGGCAGTGCTTTTTATTGGTATGCAAAATAATAAGGGTCTTATAATCTATAGTGCTTAATATTCAATGAAATACAGTAATAATAATACATTTGACCCTGGAACAATGCAGGGGTTAGGAGCATCAACGCCCATGCAGTCAAAAGTCATGCACAACTTTTGACTTCCCCAAAACATAACTACTAATAGTCTACTGTTGACCGGAAGCTTTGCCAATAACATAAACAGTCGATTAACACATATTTTGTATATTATATTTATTATATATATTCTTACAATAAAGTAATCTAAATAAAATTTTATTAAGAAAATCATAAGGAAGAGAAAATATGTTTACATTATTTACTGAAAAAAAAATGCACATATAAATGGATGGCATAGTTCAAACCCCTGTTGCTCAAAGGTCAGCTGTACTAACAATTAATTATACAAGGTTTACCACATACCGAGCACTGTTCGCAGTCCTTTACATTCATTATGTCATTAATCTCCACAACTCTATGAAGTAAATATTATTATCATCTCTAATTTACAGGTGAGGAAAATGAGGCACAAATACATTAAATGACTTGCCCAGGGTCACCAGCTAATAAATGGCAGAGTCAGGATCCAATACAGGCATTTTACCATCCAGAGTGTATGCTTGTAACCACTAACAGGTCACACAGATCTTTACAATTACCTGGGTTGGCCCTGTATACTCCTGACTGTCCACACCAGCCCTCTCTAGCATAGTATCCATCACATCATTCAGTTGGACCACTTCTACTCTTTTATTGGGTTTCCTAAAAGATTAAGGTGGCAGACTTAGTAATTAGTGTTACAATAGGTCATCCCAAAATCACAAAAAAATATATAATATGTATAAATAAAATGCATATATTATGGAATACTAATGGTATCTTAAAGCATTAGACCTGTAAGTATTGATCTAATGGGCATATCAGTAATACTTTTTTTAAAATAAAGAATGCACGTAATATGATCCTCTCTTTCATAAAAAAAAATAATGCTCCCTCCCCCCAAAATTCAATTCACCTATTGTGTATGATTGTAAGAACAAAAAAAATGTGGAGAGGCAGATCTGAACCAAGATGGCGGCATAGGTAAACACCTAAACTGCTGCCTCGCACAACAATTTCAAAACTACAACTAAAAGACAAAACATCTATCACCCAGAACCATGGGAAAGCTGGCTGAGTGGAAGTTCTACAACTAGAAGGAAAGAGAAAAGAGCATTGAGACGTGCACAAGCGCTGAAAAGCTGAGGTATGGAGGCGCGCAAATCTGGCTGGCGGCAGGCGACAGGGTGCGCTGCTTTTTTCAACCCGAAGGGAGACAAGCTCCCGATTACTCCAAACTCCAGTCTCTGGGGAGACGTTGGGGACCCAAACTCCTATGGGGAGAAGCTGCATTGTCTGCCATTGGGTCGGAAAGTGAGGGTGGCTTTCTTGCAGAGGTGCATGGAGCAATCATTGTTTACTGTGCTGGAGCGCGGAACGCAGGGACTTGGAAACGCGGAGACGCAGAGACGGCTGACTGGCAGCCATTGCTGTTTGCCACGCCTTAGCCTAGTGACTCCCTGAGACCCTGCCCCACACAATCTACAAACCCACCCAAGCTCCAAGCAACAGCTTTTACATATAAATGGTCTGCCCTATTGCAGCTTAACCTAACAAACTGCAGCTCTGGTCAGACAGCTCCAAAACCTCCAAACCCCAAGCAAAGAGGAGAAAACTGTAGTTCTCGCTATAGCTCCTGCTGGGTGGCCTCAGATAGTAGCTGACGTGCACCCCATTGGAGATCCAGAAGCTAGTGTATCTAGTAGTCAGTGTGAGACGACACCAGATTTCTACTACTCACATCCATAAGTGACACATTCAAGAGGCATACTCAGTGAGCACCAAAGCCCCACTGAAACAAGTCCTGCCCCATAAGCGTGTCTCCAGCACAGCAGTTCTTCCATTATAGACACAGCGGGTCCTCACAGCCAATTGGCCTGGAGGTCAATTCCTCCCAGTGTACCAACAGCAATCAAGGCTTAACTACACCAAGACTTTGCACTCAGCCCACAAAGGGGTGCACCAAGAGTGTCCACCTCAGGTGATAGGCTGAACCACTGGTCACCTACCACAGAAAACCACTCCATCAACACAGGGAAGCAGCAAAATGCGGAGACAAAGAAACATGTCATGAATGAAAGAAATGGAGGAAAGCAAATTACTGGACATAGAGTTCAAAACCACATTTATAAGGTTACTCAAGAATCTTCTAAAAACCGCCGAGAAACTTGATGAGACCTCCAAGGAGCTTAGTGAGACCTTCAAGGACCTTAATGAGAATGCCAAAAAAATGGAAAAGGACCAGTTAGAAATTAAGCATACACTGTCTGAAATAAAGAATATACAGAAATTCAACTGTAGATCAAAGGACCCCAAGAATCAAACCAAAGATCTGAAATATGAGGAAACAAAAAACACCCAACCAGAAAAACAAAAAGAAAAAAGAATCCAAAAATATGAAGATAGTGTAAGGAGCCTCTGGGACAACTTTAAGCATACCAACATCCGAATTTTTGGGGTGCCAGAAGAAGAGAAAGAGCAAAATAGTGAAAACCTATTAGAAGAAATAATGACAGAAAACTTTCCCTACCTGGTGAAAGAAATAGACTTACAAGTCCAGGAAGCGCAGAGAACCCCAAACAAGAGGAATCCAAAGAGGACCACACCAAGACACATCATAATTTTTTTTTAATATATTTTATTGATATCTTACAGAGAGGAAGGAAGAGGGATAGAGAGTTAGAAACATCGATGAGAGAGAAACATCGATCAGCTGCCTCCTGCACACCTCCCACTGGGGATGTGCCCGCAACCAAGGCACATGCCCTTGACCGGAATCGAACCTGGGACCTTTCAGTCCGCAGGCCGACGCTCTATCCACTGAGCCAAACCGGTTTTGGCAGGACACATCATAATTAAAAGGCCAAGGGCAAAAGACAAAGAGAGAATCTTGAAAGTAGCAAGAGAAAAACAGTTAGTTACCTACAAGGGAGTACCCATACGACTGTCAGCTGATTTCTCAACAGAAACTATGCATGCCAGAAGGGAGTGGCAAGAAATATTCAAAGTGATGAACAGCAAGAACCTACAACCAAGATTACTCTACCCAGCAAAGCTATCATTCAGAATTGAAGGGCAGATAAAGAGCTTCACAGACAAGAAAAAGCTAAAGGAGTTTATCACCACCAAACCAGGATTATATGAAATGCTGAAGGGTATTCTTTAAGAAGAGGAAGAAGAAGAAAAAGGTAAAGATAAAAATTATGAACAACAAAATGACAACAAATACATACCTACCAACAAGTGAATCTAAAAATCAAGTGAATAAAAAATCTGATGAACAGAATGGACTGATGGAATAAAATAGAATCAGGGACATAGAAAGGGAATGGACTGACAATTCTCAGGGGGAAGGGGGTGTTAGGGGTGCAGGAAGAGACTGGACAAAAATCTTACACCTATAGATGAAGACAGTGGCGGGGGGTAAGGGCATGGGGTGGGGTGGGGTATTAGGTGGAGGGGCGCTATGGGGGAAAAAAAAGAGAAACACCTATAATAATCTGAACAATAAAGATTTAAAAAAAAAGAAAAAAAATGTGGAGAGATAAACACATAATATTTCACAATGTAAGACAGGAAAAGGACAAAGAAGAAGAGAGTGAGAAAAAAAAAAAAAAAGATTGTATCAGGCTAGCTGGCATGGCTCAGTGATTGATCATCGACCCACGAACCAAGAGGTCATGGTTCGATTCCGGGTCGGGGCACATGCCTGGCTTGCGGGCTCAATCCCCCGTAGCGAGCATGCAGGAGGCAGCTGATCAATGATTCTCTGTCATCATTGATGTTTCCATCTCTCCCTTCCTCTCTAAAATCAATAAAAATATTTTTTTAAAAAAAGACTAGTAAAATGAAGAAATACTAATGGTTAAATGTAGCATATAAAAGTATTCTGTGTATTTTATATATGATCCCACAATCCCACTTCTGAGTATTCATCCAAAAGAATTGAAATCAGCATCTCAAAGAGATTAATAGCACCCCCATATTCACTGCAACACTAGTCACAATATGTAGAAACAACATAGATGTCCATGGATGAATGAATGGATGGAGAAAAAGTGGTATATACAGACACTGAAATATGATTCAGCTTTAAAAAAGAAAGAAATTCTGCTACATACAACAACGTGTATGAACCTGGAGGATATGACACAAAGTGAAGTAAGTCAGTTACAGAGGGACAATACTGCATGATTCCACTCACGTGAAGCATCTAAAATAGTCAAACTCATAGAATTACAGACTGGAATTGTGGTTTCCAGGGGCTGGCAGGAGAGGGAAACAGGAAATTGCTAATTAACAGGCATGAAGTTTCTGTTATGCAAGGTAAGTTCTGCAGATTTTCTGTACAACACTATACTTATAGTTAACACCGTATTGCACAAACATTTGTTAAGAGAGTAGATCTCACGTTATGTTCTTACCACAATAAAATAAAATTTAAAAACAATCAAAACGATTTTAAAACTGCTAAAAAGCATTTTATAGTACTTAAATATAATAAATATGTAAAAATTGAATATGCAATTGGACAAATGAAAACACCGATTAGATAACAGAATTGTGGGCAATTATTATCTTGGGTTTCTGCTGTCATCTTAATATTTTTATGTAATAAAGTACCAAGAAAACTGTATATTTTATATATACTATATACAGTTATCCTTTCAAAGAAACACTTTCAAAAATAAATTATACTTACATGGATGGGAAGAGCAATAGCCTGTTTTCACTATCTTTGAGGAGAGTCGTATATTTGCTGCAATAAATAAGACAGGTAAATGTTACTATAAGAAAATTACCTGGCCTGTTTATCACATATCACAACCTGATCAACTCAAGACCTCATGGAACTGAGAAGCTGGACGGTAATCAGAGAGGTACACCATTTTGCACACAACATCAAGCCTAAATAGTCTCAGACATCTACAGATACAGGTGTAATGACATTTATCATATTTGGAGCTTTTTTTAAATAAAGGACTTTAATCATATTCCTTAATATGTCACAATATGAAATTTTCCTCTATTCATTTAAAAAACGGCCTTTTTGAAGAATCAGGGAAGGAAAAAATGGCAGCAGAGTAAGTGGATGCTGCATGGACATGCTCCCAGGAACAAACTGGAATTACAAATAAAAGGCAGCCTTTCAAAGGTGGAAGAGTTTTCTAAGAACACTGAAGCAAAGTTAAGTGACTAAGCAGAACCCAGTTTTCCTGACTCCCAGCCTTATCTGTCCTCTGGAAGTGCTTGTTTAGAGTTAAATGAGTATCGTGAGGAGTATGATCTGCTAATCCTTTAAATTCATTATTATTTATACATCTTTTTTCCTCCCCCTAGTTAATAAGCATTTCCTTTGGTTCTTCCCCCTACCGGAACACAGTTGGTTAATAAGGTCCATTTTCAGAATTTAGATCAGTGAAAAATCTCCAGGAAATATAAAGATTCAGTTTTAAAAATGAGTATGTGAGGAGGTATTCCAGGGGCAATGAGCACACCTAGCACCCAGATCTTGCTTTCTAAATATTATTTCATATCTGAAAACTTTTGAACATTGAAATAAATATCATAGTGAAGAATTATAACCCATTGAAAACAAAAAGAAATCCCTGAGTCCATATGATAAAATGTGAACTAATAAATATAGAAGAAATGATGGAGGTAGAAAGTCATCAAAAAGATCTATAACTAGTGGGTTGCTAGGAAATATAAAATAAGTATTTTTGGTAAAGGGTCATGATGTCTCCAACTTACTCTTGAATAGTTTGTGTGTGTGTGTGTGTGTATGTGTGTGTATGTGTGTGTGTCTGTAAAGCAAATGAAGTACTAGGTGAATCAGGATAGAGGGTATAGGGAATTTCTTGTCCTATTTTTGTAACTTTTTAATAATTTTAATTACATAAAAATTAAAAGTTATCCCCAAAAATCAGTTCTATTTAGTTACTTGGCAAAATATTGTTCTGAAACCCATCATCACAAGGAAATGCCATATAACATATGTATTGGATAAGGTAAAAAGAGTGAGACATTCTGGATATCTATAATAATAAAAGTGTAATATGCTAATCAGACCACATGTCCTTCTGAACAACCTTCCGGACGAAGCCGGGGCTGCGAGGGAAGCCTGGGTCTGGGTGCCAGAGAGAAGCCGGTGCCGGCAGCCAAGAGAAGGAAGGCCTACCCTTGCGCGAAATTCACGCATTGGGCCTCTAGTTTCATTATAAAACATTAATCCAGTCCTAGTTTGCTGTTGTTAATCCTCACCCAAGGATATATTTTCCATTGATTTAAAATTTTTTAGAGAGAGTGGAAGGGAGGGTGGGAGAGGGAGAGGGAGATGGAGATATGCAGTATATAACATAGTACTCACTCATCAAAGCACTCTAAACCCGAAACTCCTGTATTTGACACAATGTGAAATTCTTCAGGAATCAAAGTATCTGTTAGTTTCTTTGGCTTAAGAAGAATGACAAGAATGAAAACATTAGATTTTTTTAAAAAAATGAATTGCCCAAATCCTAATTCCTGTCCCAAAGGGATGCTATTTATTAAGAGATTTTGATTAGAAAAATATTATTAGTAATAAGGGGCATGGCATGTAGTAAAAAAAAAATTTGGCAGAGCATGTCTTTTAAAAAAAACTTGAATTAGCCCTAACTGGTTTGGCTCAGTGGATAGAGCGTCGGCCTGCGGACTGAAGGGTCCCAGGTTCGATTCCGGTCAAGGGCATGTACCTTGGTTGTGGGCACATCCCCAGTAGGAAGTGTGCAGGAGGCAGCTGATTGATGTTTCTCTCTCATCAATGTTTCTAATTCTCTATCCCTCTCCCTTCCTCTCTGTAAAAAATCAATAAAATATATATTTTTAAAAACTTGAATTACATAATAACTTTGATCTTTTAGTTATAGGTGTCCCATATACTATTCAGAAATCCATTGACTTTAAAATTAAATAGGAATTTAAAATTCACCTTAGCAATGTCCCCCAAATAAGAATTCTACAACTTTAAACTGTGGATTCTAAAAAAAATTTTTTTTAATCTCCTAAACACCATTTTTTAGAAATAATTAAAAGCACTATGAAAACTGATAAGCAATGCAGATTGTATTACTTTATATTTTGGGAAAACATTTTTTTTAAGTAAAAAGAGGAAGATGAAATTATCAAATTTCTTTTTTCCCAAAGCCAGTCCCAAAAGGCAGAGCCTAGCCCCGAACAGCTGAAGCCAGTCCCAAAGGGTGAAGCCCAACCCCGAAGAGCCTGGCAAAGAACTAAGAGCCAAATCTAGTCCCCAAAGGCTCCCAATCTTTCTTTACCTTATGAGGCACAATGGCACCATCATGTGACTGTAATGAATGGTGGGAACGTGGGGGACAAAGTACACTCTCCCGAGGCTCTCCTTTAACATATTTAACATCATACAGAAAAGAAATATCCCTAAAAATTAAGAAAAATATATTTATAAAATCGATTTTCAGTCTGGCAACGGGGTGAGAGTTGGTAAGGTCCACACATAGCCTTCTCATGGGTAGAAAGGGGCTCAAAACTGGTCTCCGTACCTCATACTTACTAGGGCTGAGGCATTAGACCCGAGTTCTCCCCATATTCTTCTCTCCTCCACCTCAAATTTCTCACTCACATCACAAATAAATTCCTTTCCTTCAATCACAGTTTAAGATATATTCCCTTTCTTGGGATTATTTCCTCCACTTATGTCCTTGATTTCATCTTTGCCCACATCCTTGGGGATCTCATTTCACCAATCATAACCTCTGTGTATCTCCCCCCTCTATTGGAACATTCTCCTTGGCCTATACCTGAAGTCTTTCCCCCTTCTAAAAACTTCCTTGACCATGCACTGTCATTTTACCACGATGATTGGTTTATCGATCAATGGATCTATCATCTATCTCTCATTTTCAGTTAAACATCAAACTTCTTGAAATTTCCCCAAAACCTGATTTCCATCTTAATCTCTGTTCTGAAACTACTCTCCAGGAAGCCGACAATGACTTTCCACTGCTAAGTTATCAGTTCTTATCTTCCACTACTTCCCTGGGTTTTTTCCAGGGTTGGTCACCTATCTTTTTAAAAACACTCTCTTCTATCCTGTGTTGCTGGAATCCCCTGGTTCTTCCATCCTCTCTCTCTAACTACTTCTCCTTGGACTTCTGTGACCTCTTGGCTATTAAATGGAAATGTTCCACAACACTCTGTCCTCATCCCTCTGTTCTTTACCTACACTTTCTCCCTTGTCAATGTCATCAAATCTTACCTTATGACATTTGTTACCTCCAGGCACAGCTGAGATCTTACTCCATTCTAACTTTCATCCTCCAATATTCACTAATTCTGTCAGTTGGCACCACCACTCTACTCATCAAAATCTCGGCATCCATAATTGATTGCTTCCCATCCTTAGCCCTCGATATCCACCTATCACTAACACATTAATTTTACAGCCACCCTTGTATCTTTCCATTAGTTGGTCCTCTTGTCTTTTGCCAATGCCAAAATCACTCCTCCAAGTTATCGTTATTATTTATGTGCATTCTCAAGTTTCTCTGGTATATCCTACATGCTTCCACTAGATTTATCTCCCTACAGAGGTTATAATCATGTCACTTACACTGCACATAATTTTCACAAGTCTCTGTCCCTTCCCCCAATAGTCATTATGGAATACAGTCTATTGGTTCCCCTGGATGGTTGTCAGCTAAGGGCCATTCCCAGCTTCTAGTGGCCAATGACAATTCTTAGCTTGTTTTCTCACTTCCTCCATCTTCGAAGCCAGCAATGGCAGGCTGAATCCCTCTTAGATTTCAAATGTCATCCTTCTTCTCCTGTCACATCTCTCCAACCCATTCAACTGCCTTCCTTTTCCACTTTTAAAGACTTGGGCAGAGGTTCTCTTACATCGACCGCCTAAGAGTCGCGCTGTAAGAAGCAACAACCCCTCCTCTTCCTCTCCGCCATCCACTCGGCAGCCTCAAAGCAGCAACCATGCATGAGAGCATCTCCATCCATGTTGGCCAGGCTGGTGTCCAGATCGGCAATGCCTGTTGGGAGCTCTACTGCCTGGAACACGGCATCCAGCCTGATGGCCAGATGCCAAGTGACAAGACCATTGGCGGGGAGATGACTCCTTCAACACCTTCTTCAGTGAGACAGGCGCTGGCAAGTACCCAGGGCAGTGTTTGTAGACCTGGAACCCACAGTCATTGATGAAGTTCGCACTGGTACCTACCGCCAGCTCTTCCACCCTGAGCAGCTGATCATAGGCCAGAAAGATGCTGCCAATAACTATGCCCGTGGACACTACACCATTGGCAAGGAGATCATTGACATCATCCTGGACCGAATTCAGAAACTGGCTGACCAGTGCACAGGCCTTCAGGGCTTCTTGATTTTCCACAGCTTTGGTGGGGGAACTGGTTCTGGGTTCACATCTCTGCTGATGGAACGTCTCTCCGTCAATTATGGCAAGAAGTCCAAGCTGGAATTCTCCATTTACTCAGCCCCCCAGGTCTCCACAGCTGTAGTTGAGCCCTACAACTCCATCCTCACCACCCACACCACCCTGGAGCACTCTGATTGTGTCTTCATGGTTGACAACGGGGCCACCTATGACATCTGTCGTAGAAACCTCGATATTGAGCGCCCAACCTACACTAACTTGAATAGGTTGATAGGTCAAATTGTGTCCTCCATCACTGCATCCCTCAGGTTTGATGGGGCCCTGAATGTTGATCTGACTGAATTCCAGACCAACCTGGTGCCCTATCCCCGCATCCACTTCCCTCTGGCCACATATGCCCCTGTCATCTCTGCTGAGAAAGCCTACCATGAACAGCTTTCTGTAGCAGAAATCACCAATGCGTGCTTTGAGCCAGCCAACCAGATGGTGAAATGTGACCCTCGCCATGGTAAATACATGGCTTGCTACCTGTTGTATCGTGGTGACGTGGTTCCCAAAGATGTCAATGCTGCCATTGCCACCATCAAGACCAAGCATACCATACAGTTTGTGGACTGGTGTCCCACCGGCTTCAAAGTTGGCATTAATTACCAGCCTCCCACTGTGGTCCCTGGTGGAGACCTGGCCAAAGTACAGCGCTGTGTGCATGCTGAGCAACACCACAGCTATTGCTGAGGCCTGGGCTCGCCTGGACCACAAGTTTGACCTGATGTATGCCAGGCGTGCCTTTGTCCACTGGTACGTAGGTGAGGGCATGGAGGAAGGAGAGTTTTCTGAGGCCTGTGAGGACATGGCTGCCCTTGAGAAGGATTATGAGGAAGTTGGTGTGGATTCTGTTGAAGGAGAGGGTGAGGAAGAAGGAGAGGAATACTAAATTTAAAATGTCACAATGGTGCTGCTTTTACAGGGAAACTTATTCTGTTTTAAACATTGAAAAGTTCTGATCAGTTCATTTGTATGTAGAGCAGTGTACACTCTCATATACAATTACTGGCCTATGCTTTAAAACAATGCTTTGTTACAGATCCAAATTGTCAATTTCTCTGATGGGTTTGAATAAAGTATTCCCTGTCTTAAAAAAAAAAAAAAAAAAGACTTGGGCAATTAATTTGGGCCCATCCTGATAATCCAGAATAATCTCTCCATCTCAAGGTCCTTAACCTTAATCACATCTGACAAGTCCCTTTTGCCATGTAAGCTTCCGAGGGTTACAGTGAGAACATTTTGGGGGAAGCCATTATCCTGCCCACCACAAAACAGATCTTCACATTTAAAAAATTACATTCAGGAGTCATTTGACATTGAAGCTTTAATGTCAGTTAATTGCCATATTCAGATATAGCTAATTATTTTTTTCAAAGTACTTCAAACATCTCATAACTACTAATTATTACTATTTTTTTTGGCAAGTAAGTCCATAGTCTATTGTGATAGGAGGTCCTTCCAGCATCAATCAGGTAGGCTCTTCTCATCTGTTATCTCAAGGTTATTTACAGACATGGTAATTTTTTAACAAGAGTCTCTCAGAGGAGGGAAGGCAGGCTTCAATCATTCGTTTCAGGATCTGTCTGTGCCATACAGGCATCCAACTCCGCATCCAGGTGTCCTTTTGTTTTTGACATGTATGCATCCAATTGGTTGTCCAGCTGTTCCTTGGTCAGTACAGGGCGAGTAAGGGCACCTCTCCCTCGTCCACGGCCTCGGCCTCCAAAGCCCCCTCTTCCCCGACCTATCATACCCCGACCTCTACACCGATTCCGCCACGACCCATAGCTCCACGCCCTAGGCCCCCTCTCCCAGGACCTCCACGACCTCGAACACCACCTCTTCTTAAGCCCATTCGGGGAGCTACGGCTCGTCCACCTCGGAGCAGGTTTTGACCTCGGAGCGACATCCCGCCCCTAAGTAGGGTTCTTGTGGCACGTCCCCCACGTAGTCCTCCTCTAGGCAAGCCTCTCTGGATTATGGGTAGGCCTCGTCCTCCGATCGCTCCCCTGGCCAGGGCCCCTATGGGTTGGCCTAACCGTGCCTGGATGTTACTCTTACCCAGGCGCTGCTTTAAGCTCTTCTGCTTAAGTTTTAATGCTGCCTGGACAGAGGGTCTATTTTCCATGTGCTGGGCCAGTCTTCTGTTTCTGGCACTGGCTAGCCGCTGCTGTTGCTGCATCGAAGCCCGAATATTCACTGGCATCGGCTGTTTGTTCTTCAGCATATTAGTAAAGCGCTCATTTAGAGACATCTTGGTGGTGCTGACTGTACAGCCATCTTCAAATCCCGAGGATCGAAGGAAAAGGACGCCAGTGCTCCTCCCGGGGCTGCCACGACGGCTGCGGAAGGCGGCCGGGGGCGGCCGAACCTGAGTTGCTGGTGAAGGGGCTCGGGTTAACTTGTTTCGTTGGTAGACTGCTAGGTTAGTTCGTTGTTGGCTGGCTGGCTGCTGGGCTCAGCTGGTCCACCTGCTCACACGGCCTGCCCTTTCCTGCCTTTCGTCTGTGCCACCACAACCGCTCTAATTATTACTATTAATAATTATAGCCATGATCTGATGGCATAAAATATACTTTATAACACTTAGACCCCAGGACACAAAAGTCAATGGTCCAAGTTTCTACCACCTTTTCTAGTACTGATATAGCTAACACCTTATATTTAAATAGCACTGTGTAGTTTTACAAGTGCTCTTCCATTCATCATTTCATTTGTTGTTCTATATCCCTGGGAAGTGCACAAAATGGAGCATGTCTATTATTCTCTTTTCATAAATGAGAAAACAGGACTCAGAAAGACTAAATAACCTACCCAAGTACCAGTAAACATTTTTTTTTCAGATCAAGTGATATTTCAGTAAGAAGCAAACAGAGAGTTAAGTTGACAAATGGGCCATGCACAGAAAATGAGCAGGTCACAATCTTTCACTGGAAAATGTTGACATTTAGAATATTTTTAGGAATGATAGGAAAACAACAAGGAGTATTTACGGATTTGATCTGAAACAGTGTAAAGGTTAAGCGTTCACTTTGAGGAAAACCAGGGTTTAAGCACTTATTTGTCAAGGTTTTCCACATCTTGAGGCTATGTTACCCAGCATCCCTCAGATATACAAATACAAGAGGCACTAGAGGCATTCTGCTTGTATGATCTTGTCCCTTTTACTAGGGCACAAGGAATAGACAAATAAGGGGACAAATAAAGAAAGGCATGCAAAAAGAAAATTTACAGACTGTTGAACCTCAGAGGGAAGGCAGGGGAGGGTAGGTGGGAAGAGATTAAGCAATGAACTTGTAAGCATATATGTATAACCCGTGGACATGGACAATGGAATGGTGAAGGCCTGGGGCGGCCGCAGGCTAGAAGAGGTTAATGGTGGAAAAAGGATAATCTATGTAATACTTTCAACAATGAAGATTTTTTTTTTTAAAAAAAGATATACAAAAAATTTTTTAAACAAACTAAAATTACAGTTAGCACCTATTGCCATCCTACTGATAAGGCGGTCCCTCTTCAGATTGTATTGTGATTCATCAAAGACACTGAAAGCTTCAAAATGTTTGATTATGATTTTTCCAATGCTGCCTCTCCCAAGGAAATCATACGAAATAAAAAAACAAATATTCATCTGCATCTACCCCTACTATCTTCCCTTTTTACCTTCCAGCTCCCGTTAGGGAAACAGGATGGTCAATCAGATATTTGAACTTATTCCTTCGAATAGGGTGATGCCAGACGTGATCAACAGTGCGCGGAAGGGTACCCTGGTAAAGAACAAAAACGTGAATACACAGCAGAGGGCGCACTAGTCAAATAAAACTTATTAATCATTTTGAGTATTTACATTAGGGCATTTGTTTATTCTACATAGAAAAAGAGAGAGCAAAATTCTTATTCAATATTATGGAGAAAGACTGAAACTAGAACAATTCAATATGAAAGAAAAATATCAAGACTAAGAGTAGTAGTGATCATTTAGGTAAATCACACAAAAACAAGTTAATGGAAATACTCCAAGTATTTCCTTAGAAACATCCATGTAAAAGATTTTAGTTTTCAATATAGGAAATTAATGTAAACATACTTTTTAAGACACCTTGGAATATATAACATATGCTCAAATAAATAATGGGTACCAAAAAGCTAAGTGTTCCAAAGTACTTTATACATGTATATACACACCTTTGGGGTTTTAATTTTCTTAGGAGGCAGTAAGTTTTCAGGACAAGAACCAGCATTGGCTGCAGAGGTCAGAGAAAGAAGAACTTCCTGAGGGATGAACTCGTTCTGAAGGGAAGTAGGACCGGGTTTTGAGACATCCACCATATTTTTTTTCTCTCTTAGTTCAGGAAGTCCTAAGAAAGTAATGGGGGAAAAAGCGTACTGTGGCTTTTTTGGAGTTAGTTGGAGGTTCCCAGGCTGTCTCATCAATCCCATTTATATGTTTCTAGCAGAAGAAACACTGCATTTAGTTGCCAAGAATATTTAAAATACTCGACAGCACCTGATCAAGAAAAAGAAACTCATATTGCCTGCCCTACTTACACTTCCATCAGACACAGGTTCAAAAGCTCATTATTCCTACTCCAAATTCAAAGTTGGAAAATAAATTCACTTCACTTGCTCAATTAACTTGGACAGCCTTAAGATGATGGGGGTGTCTGTTTTCCCATTGATGTGAAAATGACAAAAGAAGCCTCCTGTTCTCAAAACTGTCAAATTATTTAGTATATTTTTTCTATATAAGTTCAAAGGTGGAAATGATTACATTAAATTGGGCATTTATAGAGTGGGTGGGATCTGGATTAGGTTTAAAAGTAAAAGCAGAATTGGGATTGTTGGAAATGAAGAGAGTGGAATAATCTGAGCAAATTGTTAGAGGAAGAACAGTACAGAGTGTCCTACTCAGCCTGGCTAGGGCAGAGGAATTATAAAGGCAGGCCCCCAAACCGGTTTGGCTCAGTGGATAGAGCGTCGGCCTGCAGACTGAAGGGTCCCGGGTTCGATTCCGGTCAAGGGCATGTACCTTGGTTGCGGGCACATCCCCAGTGGGAGGTGTGCAGGAGGCAGCCGATCGATGTTTCTCTCTCATCGATGTTTCTAGCTCTCTATCCCTCTCCCTTCCTCTCTGTAAAATATCAATAAAAAATAAATAAATAAATATAAAGGCAGGGCTAATACTGGAAAAGGTCTATAAAGTCAGTCAAGGAAAATTAGGTTGTCACTCTTAAAGAACTCTCCACTAGTTTCTGCCCCTCCCTTAGTATGGCTTGTGTTAATTTCTATAAGGAGGTATCATGCTTCGATCACCACCAAAACCTTTAAAGTTCACATTATCAAATCTCTGTTTCTTGAAAGTTTGGGGTGGTAATCAGAGTTATCAGAGGAAACAGAAAACAAAGTTCAGATGTGGCTTTAGCATAATTTCTCCTACAAACAAAGAATGAGTCCAGCTGATTCTTATTCTAATACAGATCTACATTCATCTGTATAGGAATGAGTATCTTAAATAAGGTATTATTTTCATTTAGAATAATTACAAAAACCTGATACACACTGGTTCCTTACTAAGTACCAAAAAAAAGTACTGTTTCATACAATTATTGGTATTTAAAATAGGGTGAATTTAAAACAATATAAATCATCAGCCTTTGAAAATAAATTACACAGGTGGAGTAGTGAAACAGCAGACTCAAAAATACTATAAAAGGAATGGCTTTTACTGCAACAAGTGTATTGAAAAAAAAACACACGAAGCTAATTAAGGTATCCTGAAATCTCAGATGAAAGAAAAGGGTGGCCGGATCATGATTTCTGTCTATGGCCATGATTATTTACGTCTGTAGGGCCCTTGAAGAACTTTACCTGTCTCTTCCTTGGATACAGAGACTTTTAATTTTTTGCCCTCGAGAGATGTGGAGGGCGTTTTCGGGTGAGCCATAATAAACAATGCCTCAAATCACTCTCCTTAGTAATTTGAAATATCCTTCCAGAAAGCTAACCTAGAAACAAATCAGCAGCATGTTAGGCAGGGCTGCCACAGTGACCTGCAGGCAAAAAAAGAGGGAGAGACTCGTTATGAGCTTATGTTAAATATCGGAATTAACAATTCGTCTATCATGGGTTTGTCTTCCTTGAGGAGACTTCTGCGCCCCACCCAACGCGACTAAGAAGCTTGTGGGTGGGTCAGGGTCAGCGTCCGAGTGGAAGGACACGCTGGCCTCCCACCGACCGCTGGCACCCCGTCGGCCCAGTCTCCGGCTACCCCACGAGCAGCGCCTCGCACGCCAGCTCCACAGGCTCGGGTCGGGCACCGTTCGCACCGTTTCTGTCTTATACCTGAAGGGAAACGGACACTTGCAACCCGTATTCGTAATCACATTTCCCGCCAGACATCTTGTACCCCGCCTTTTCTTGGAACGCCTACGTGTCGTCATAGCAACCTAGGACCCCGACCCTTAGCCGCTCTTAATGAGGGCTGCCTTCGGCGGTGCCTGAGAAGGAGGGAGGCAGCTAAGAATCCCAACAGTCGCTCGGGGACTCAATGTGTTTTAAATCGCAGCACAAGTTCAGTAGCAACAGAATAAAAATGTTTAATCGGGCCGTTCTCACAGAGCCCGAGAGTGTCCGGAGGGCTCCCACCCACGGGCTGGCGATACTGCGCATGCGCCACCCCCTCCGCCGGGGGCCACCTCTGGCTGACGGCTCGAGGCGCCGCTGGATTTGAGTTACCGTCCCTTAAGCGTTGTTCGTGTTTCCTCCCCATCTCACCCCCTACCCCCGCCCAATTTTTCGCTGTTTTGCATATTTTTCTAAAAGCCAAATTCTGGGGGGAAATAGGCAATTAAAACCTGAGTTGCCTTTGGTTGAGGCTTTATTGTAGGAGTTGCCCCGTCCTTGCAATCTGGATCAAGTCTTCCTAGGACACTTAAGCAACGTCCTCCCGAGCACGCGGAAGGCATTCCTTGGTCGGAACATTTGGGGCAAGGGGGCGGGGGGGGGGGGGCGAGGGGGAGGGGGCGGAAACAAAAAGAAATTGCCCTTAAGTCGGAGCCAACCGAGGCAAAATAGTTGGGTTTTGCTCGAAAACCTGTTCTCAGGAAAGAGTGTGATAAACACCTTTGCACCATGGAGTTAAACCCATGGCCCCTTGCAGCCACCAGAGATCACTTTGTACATGATGGAGCCTTTAATGCCAAATAGTGCCGCTGAAACCCCAGCGTCTGATGGCTCTAGTCTAGAAAATAACTTTCAGAAGGAAAGAAAACTTACCTTGTTCAATCGTCATATTCCTTAGTGCCAAGCACAGTGCTTGGCACAAGCACCCTTCAAAACGTGACGTTTGAAAATCAACTAGACAGTTCTATTGCTTTTGTATTGATAGACAAATTTCTGGTTTCCAGGGCAATGGTAATGAGAAATATAAGCAAAATGTTGAAAATAAAAACTATCTCTAAGACCCCTTTTCATTCTCCTAATCAAACACTTTTAGCCTTTACAGTGTTTAGCCCTGTCTTCCATCATTCTAATTTTTCTCTAGATTTTCCAAGAATTAAAACACATACAGCATGCACATAGCACACACAGTTCACCATTAAGGAGTGGCAACCTTCAAAACCGGTGATGCAATGCACAAGCAGGTGTAAGGTAATTTTCTCCCAAAGTGTACCGTATTTGCTTTCCTCGCCCCTCACTGCTGTTGTGACTGCATTATAATTAGGAACCATACCAAGATAATGAACTCAAAGGTCCCAAAACTCCAACATCAGTTTATACATGGTTTCAAGCATTTGGGTACTGAAAGAACAAAGTGCCACCTTGCATAAACTTAACCTAGTTTTAAAAAAATCTAAGTAGGACATTGATAGACGAGATAGAGATAAGTGAACAGATTAAAGAGATACACAGTAAAGTCTATAGGATTTGGGAAGTGATTGAAACTGTGGTGGACACATCAAAGGTTACTTCTCGCCCTAGCCGGTTTGGCTCAGTGCATAGAGCACTGGCCTGCGGACTAAAGGGTCCCAGGTTCGATTTCAGCTAAGGGCACAAGGCTGGGTTGCGGCTCGATTGCTTCGCCCCAGTAGGGGGCGTGCAGGAGGCAGCCAATCAATGATTCTCATCATTGATGTTTCTCTCTGCCTTCCTCTCTGAAATCAATGAAAAAATATATTAAAAAGGAAAAGAATATGGTTCCTTAAATGTAAAAAAAAAAAAAAAAAAAAGGTTACCGAAACCGGTTTGGCTCAGTGGATAGAGCGTCGGCCTGTGGACTGAAGGGTCCCGGGTTCGATTTCCGTCAAGGGCATGTACCTTGGTTGCGGGCACATCCCCAGTAGGGGGTGTGCAGGAGGCAGCTGATCGATGTTTCTCTCTCATCGATGTTTTTAGCTCTCTATCCCTCTCCCTTCCTCTCTGTAAAATATCAATAAGATATATTTTTTAAAAAAAAGGTTACTTCTCATTTTCTAGCCTGTGCAATGGTGTGATTATACATGCTGTTTCCTGAGCAAAGGTCTGGGTTAAAGTCGCAGAAGTATGTAAAGTAGTAAGTACAGTAGGTGAGAAGATAAGAGCATTACACTAAGACCATTCAGAATACAACTGCTACTTTTGTGAAAGATCCTCTCATAATTTTGAATTATACCAAGAACACTAAAATGGAGTAAGATAAAAATGCAAAATGAGCAGGTAATAATTTTCCTAAATAGAAACATTAAGACATAGAAGTGACAGTGATAGTTGTAAATGGGGCCAATATTGCTTGTTGTCTGACTTCTGCTGGCAGCTTAATATCAACTCAGCAGAAGGGTCCTCTGGGGCTTCAGGTGAACAGACCATTTCCTCAGAAGAGAGCCACTCAGTGTGGTCATCAAACATGCCCTGAACTGGGAAAAGCACAAGGAACCGTAGGTGCACTTTTGCAACGCTGTCCTTTTTACCAACTCATTTCCCCAGTGTGTGGGCAGGGTTTACACACACATCTGTGGGCACTTAAACACAGCATGTAAGGAGTCCGAATGTGAAGTAGGCCAGAATTCTTTAATGTAACTAAAAAATAAAGGCATTAACCAGAAATGTTAAAGAAGAGACACTGAGAAATCTAGCCACTGCTCAGCCAAACTCTTCTCTGGGGCAGAAGAGCTTCTAGTATTGTTTCCACACAAGGACACCACTAAAATTGAACTGATGTCACCAATTGTCTTAGTTTCAAGTCATAATTCATCTCAGTACCCTCCTTCTGATTCCACATGAGTGTGCCTAAGGATGTGAAATGCTTTTTAAAATTTACTGATCTTAGAGAAAGGGGGAGAGAGACATAGATTTTTGTTGTTCCACTTATTAATACACTAATGGGTCAATTCTTTTATGTGACCTGATCAGGAATCAAACCCAAAACCTTGGCATATCGGACAATGCTAAAACTGAGCTACCCAGCCAGGGTAGTAATATGTTTTCTGTCTTATTCATAGGTGTATCTTCAGTGCATAGCACAGTACCTGGCACATGATGGTGATTCAGTTTAAAATACATTCATCTTTCTCATCATACAGTAAGTTGTGTTTCTACAGAGAACAGATTCAGTGATACCAACCTGAATATATCACTGCATGTGCAATTTCTCATGGTATATTTACAAATTCGTATTCTTCTTTATTAGTCAGATACATGAACCTAGCTACTTTGGATCCAAATGCAAGCTGAGCCTAAAAGGACAGGACACTAAACTTTAATAAATTCATCGAGGAGGCATGTCTAATTTCTGAAGAGATTTCCTCTTCCCACTCGTCTACAGAGACAGGTGAGTAAAGCCACACCATGGAGGGTAACTAGAGAGTATTTTTCTGGCTGTAACTACCCTACAGTGGGCCCTTCATATCCACACATCCTGCATCTGCAGATACAACCAACTGTGGGTGGGAAATGAAAAAAATTTAGATTGTTGCTGATGTGTACCATGTAGTTAATTAAGCCTATGATGCTTGCATTTCCT
Source organism: Plecotus auritus (assembly GCF_963455305.1). NCBI lineage: Eukaryota > Metazoa > Chordata > Mammalia > Chiroptera > Vespertilionidae > Plecotus > Plecotus auritus. The sequence goes on from NC_137778.1 coordinate 22,022,178, forward strand.
TAACATGTATAGATTCCTTCCTTGTCATTCTAAACAATAAAGTATAACCATTCATAAGCCATTTACATTATATTATGGATTATAGGTAATTTAGAGATTAAATTGTACAGGAGGATATGTAGGTTATATGTAAATATGCCATTTCACATAAGGTACCTGAGCATCCTCAGATTTGGATATCCACAGAATGCTCTTTTATCCCTGAACTACTGGTTTTCAAACTTGGGGGTAGGTGACAAAGGGGGGTTCAAACTCGAAGCGCTCCAGCACCCCCATCTCTATCTCAACCAGAAGCAGCGATATTTTATCTGTTTTACATGCTGGGCTAAAGCGTAACAATTTATTCTTTTTTTTTTTTAATAAATTTTATTGATATTTTACAGAGAGGAAGGAAGAGGGATAGAGAGCCAGAAACATCGATGAGAGAGAAACATCGATCAGCTGCCTCCTGCACACCTCCCACTGGGGATGTGCCCGCAACCAAGGTACATGCCCTTGACCGGAATTGAACCCGGGACCCTTCAGTCCGCAGGCCGACGCTCTATCCACCGAGCCAAACCGGTTTCGGCACAATTTATTCTTTTACTGTCTAGGGCTAGGCTACCTGTTCCCTACAGTTATATGAGTTTACCTTCATTATTTCCCCCATACAAAACAATGAATTGTACATAAAATTACTTATGATCACACAAAACAAAGATTATCTTTTTTTGCATAAAAGACTTGAACAATTCATAAATTATCTTTTCAGGCTACACAACCCACATGACCAGCTTTTAAGCACACAATGTTCTGATATGTTTTCTCTAAGACTTCAGGATTCAATTTTCCAGGCAAGTATAATTTTGATAGATGAAAATTGCCCATACTAAATGAATTTCTTCTACAGCATAATCTGTTTGCAAACACAGAACATTTACACTCTGTACTTTAACCTGTCAATGTCATTCACTTTTACCTTGCAATGATTAAAAAGGGGGAAAAAAACATTTCCCCACTCCTTTTGCTTCCAAATGTTGTAGTCTCAATTTTCTAATTAAATTCTAATGCGAGGCAACTGCAGTACATTAATCCACCAAAATAACTCCATTTTCCTTCATTACCCAGGACTGAGAATATAAAAGCACCTAACAAATTTATGACTAAGTTAGAGCTCTTAGTTGTTCTCTTGGATAACAAACTCAAAATAATAGTTACTATCATTAATATCTCTTGCAGGAAAGAAATTTTAAATTCATTACTTTCAAAGGAAAAAAGGATCATCCAGTAACTGAGAATAATTTTAGCAAGAGGGGAAAAAGAATCAATCAATCTTCCTGAAACATATTACTAAGAAGTTTTTGTTTGACTTGTTTAAAGACTTTTGCTAAAAGCAGCTATTGATAAGACCACGGCTACCAAACTAGTTTCTTACACAGAAAGTTGCTATTCCTTTGAGTGTTTCTGAAAATTTCTCAGGGAAGTCTTATCATTCTAAAGTGTCTCTAATTATACACAAATTATTTGTTGTCACATAAAAATCTAGGGCAGAAAAAAAAATCACTAATAAACAAAGGGAAGATGATAGGTTTTTTGTATTTTTAACTGATAGAGTCAACTTTTTAAATATATTTTTATTGTTTTCAGAGAGGAAGGGAAAGATAGAAACATCAATGATGAGAGAGAATCATTGATCAGCTGCCTCCTGCACGCCCCCTAATGGGGATCAAGCCCACAAACCAGGCATGTGCTCTTGACCAGAATCAAACCTGGGACCCTTCAGTCACAGGCAAATGCTCTCTCTATCCACTGAGCCAAACCAGCTACAGTTGTATTTTTTTTTTTTAATAGCCTTGATCAGTCCAACAAATACAGTATTTAGAATCAGTACAGAACAACAAAGTCCTCTCAATGAGAGTATATGTTTACATTACTTAACAGAAATGCAGAACTAAGAATTCCATTCTCTCACTTTAATAGATTGGCTTATTCAGAACCAAATCTTACATCAATCCCATTTTATCAGCTCCCTCATATTTAAAATGCAGTTATAAATGTAAGTGGTTGACTAATTTTAATTTTTAATGAAAACACCAGTAATTAAAAGGTATATTAAAGCAGTCCTGTCTGGAGGTTATGGTTCCATTACTGTGTAAAAACATGTGGAAGATAATCTTGAGGTGCACTTCTGTCTGTTGAAATTGGATGTGATGTTTAAAAACTGCCTAAATTCACCTGAATCAAAGGTATGGGGAAAAAAATAGGTGATTAAACTGAGTACTTGTGCTACAGATTAAGTTGTGACTATTAAGAAACTCCTTCTACCTTCTTATTAGACCAGCTGTGGGCAAACTACGGCCCACGGGCCGGATCCGGCTGCTCTATCCAGTTCTCTTGCTCTCCTCTCCGCTCCTTTACTTTGAATTTACATTAGTTCACACAAACACTCCATCCATGCTTTTGTTCCGGCCCTCCGGTCCAGTTTAAGAACCCATTGTGGCCCTCGAGTCAAAAAGTTTGCCCACCCCTGTATTAGACTCAAACTGTCTTTAAAACAATTTGGAAAAGATTTCCCCAAACCTTTTGGTAACAGTAGGCCTGTTAGAATTCCAAGAGGGCCTGTCAAGTTGTCTGCCCCAAATAACAGTAATTTTTTGAATAATTTATAAGTCTTACTTCTTTGGGTGGAAAGTTGAACTACATGCATGGCCTCAGATACTCCCTCCAATGCTCAATCTTTACAAACATAGTCACACCTCATACATACAAACAAAATAAGTCCTCACACCACACTGTATGAGCAATGGGCATCTTATAACATGGGAACATCACATAATAGAGTACATTTTCCTGAAAATGAGCACATAATAATTTGTTTCACCTAAAGCAGTGGTCGGCAAACTCATTAGTCAACAGAGCGGCAAACCGGTTTGCCGACCACTGACCTAAAGTATAATACCACTAAAAGTATAACTGAGAACATACAGAAGCCAGCTTCTGGATCTTTAACAATCACTTTAATATTATTGGAGGCGATTAATACTTCTGTTACAGACTTACTAGTCTGCAAATTAATTCAAGTCAGTAGTTATTAGACAACAAAATAACTGTACCAAAGGATACTTCTAAATAACTTAAAAGAAGTTATGACCTTAAAGTTTTTAAAAATTATTTTCCATACAAGTTCCATGATAAAATAATTTAAACACATGATTGACTCCGCAGGTTTTTTTAAAAAATTACTTTGAAAGTTACAAGAGGAAATATTTTTCTTTGTTCTGTGCCTTCTTTCTCTTTCCCATCCTATTTCTGTTCTTCTCAATAGATATTATGAGTGAAAACTCAAGAATTCAAGGTGAAAGATGTAATTTTGCTTCATAGAAACCATGACCTACACTGTATAGTAAAAACAAGATAAAACTTGGGTAGAACCAAACTTTTTTCAAAAAAAATACAGGCTGAGAAGAACAACAACCACCCACAAATTAGGATTTACAATAAGATTATCTTTGGAAAGTAGATATTTTCTATTAGAAATAGCAAAATGTTCCATATTCTTTTCTTTCCCAATTGCATGGTTAATTAGCATACATTCCACCAGTGTGCATGAAAACAATTTCTAAGCCAGAGGTATTTAAATGATTTTTCTTCATAAGTGTTTTGGCTAATTCAATGGCCAAGGAAACATGATGTTTAGTCTCTAGATAGTCAAGAAACAAAACATATAATTTCTGAGGCTTAAGCCAATATGACCCAGCAAACATCTCTCATTACGTTAGCTGTAAGTCTTCCTTCTCCGCAAAATAAAACAAAAAAGCACTGCTTAAGTGTACATTAATTCCAGTAAACTTCCAACAGCTTGGCTCCAGATGACCTAGGGATGGAGTGAGTCATCTGTCAAGCATGGAGTGGTCCAAATAACACGGATAACTTCATCAGTAACAGCTGGAAATAGATGCTGGCCCCAAGTCAGGCAGAATACCTAATCTTCAGTGTCAAGGAAGGAAACTAAGTCCAATCTTCTAAAACACGTAACGGCAAGTCCAGGAACGTGGCCGGATGTAATCCAAAAATGTGGGCTTTGAGGAAAAAAAAGGAAAATAAATGTAGTTTATTTGTGTGCACTATGTGCATGAGGTGTGGGGAGAGAGAGAGATGTTAGTGTCATATACTGAATACCTCTAAAATGCCTCTCAGCATTTCAGTAACCTTTAAGTTATAAACAGTTCAATAATTCAAAGGATGTTCATTATTTTTATCTACAGCATAGATTTACTTGGTTTAGAGGCTTTCCATGAAGCTTTTAAAGTCCAGTAGACCCTACACAATTGCACTTCTGACCAAATGTCAAATAGGTACTACCTCTTTATGTATCTTGCATTTTATTTTAGCACACCCCTATTTTCAGTAGTCCAGAGCAGTTAGTTCAAATGCACACAGAGGGTTAATAGGAAATAAGGAGGGAGCATTAGGGCAGCATAACAAAAACAGTATAGACCAGCCTTGGGCAAACTACGGCTCGTGGGCCGGATCCGGCTGTTCTCTCCGTTTCTCTTGCTCTCCCCTCCGCTCCTTTACTTTGAATTTATATTAGTTCACACAAACACTCCATCCATGCTTTTGTTCCGGCCCTCCGGTCCAGTTTAAGAACCCATTGTGGCCCTCGAGTCAAAAAGTTTGCCCACCCCTGGTACAGACAGTAGAAGCTTTGGCAGAGAAACTGATTTGAATGTGGGCATCTTCAGTTATAGGTGCCTGTGAGAAATACCCGGATATATAAAGAAGGCACCTAATTATTTGGGAGTTATCCACATGCAGCTGACAGCTAAAGCTCTAAGGGTGAGACTCTTACATAATCATGAAAAACCAAACAACAATAGCAACAAAAGAAAATCCAGGGAAATGGGATCCTAGGCATATGAGCGCACCTGGACATTTTTACAAAGACGTAATACTTTGGAAAGGAAGAGGTAAAATATACATATATATTTAGGTGTGTGTGTAGGATAGGATACACATGTCCTACATTTTTAGGACACAGGAGGAAAATTAGAAGGTGCTAAAGAAAAAGCAGTAAAAGAGTAGGAAATTAAAAAAAAAGGGGGGGGGAAAGAGCACCAAGTAGGAGAGTTCAAAATGAATAAAAGCAAAAGAAAAATTTTAAGAACAGTAGCAGTAAGATCAGATGTTTCTCTCCACTTAACATTACTTCATCATAATCTCCACTACTCTCCTTCCCCATAAAATTGCTCTCCAACCCTCACAATCGGGGACAAACATGTCACTTTTCCACTGCAGCTTGACTGCTGACTCACATTTTTCAGAGGACAGTGCTGACGTGCATACCACTCTTGAGAATAAAAGCACAGGAGGACTCCCTGGCCCGCAAAAAGGGAAGTCCACATCATGACGTTCCAAATTGGCCTTTTCCGGCTATCATTGACAATGAAGTTGAAAGCCACTAAAGTTAGGAAGAGAACAAAAGATATATATCAAGACAATCTATAAGCAGCCTCAGATAGCTGCTATAATCATCTAAGTATCACAATGAGCATCATCTGTGCATACATGGTTTATTCTGGCCGCTGCTCCTATAAATAAAAATGAAGCTTCAGTGTTGAGGTTTATTAATCAGTGATTAATTGGAAATCAGATAGTATTCAGAACAGGTGAACATATATTTCATTGAATCATTCATATTCTAACTTATCCTTTCCCCCCACCCAAAAAAGGGTCAGTTTTTTTCAGCGGGTGAACAATGATAGAGTTGAAGAATGGGAAGTTGTTTTTTTATTGTTTTTGTGACCTACCAAATCACTGTTACCAATAGTCTGCAAGAGGTTATGTGCTTATTTCTCTACTTCAAAGTATAAACATCTTGAAACAGAGTTATGTATAATTACTCAAAATCAATGTTCTTTACCCTCTGATAAGCAAACACTGCCTTGAAATAGTATTACTGCTTACTATCTAGCTTTCTACATTGATTTTATACTTTATTTTCTAAATTTCTCTTTTGGCATCATCTTCAGTCCTCATGGCATGCCAAGATACTTACTTCCAAAGAACATGAAGAGCACGAAGAGCACTGGGTAGAAAAAGCTCAAGCAAACTGCTAAGGCATATTCGTGCACGACAGCAGACACAGCAAAGACGGCTAACATGGCAGCAGACTTGAATCTCTTAGTGAAAAACTAGGGCAAAAGGAAAATATTAGAAAGCAGTTTTTAAAAGGTAACTAAGCACAAACTACATAAGACTTATAATTATGACACGTTAAAGGCATCAATTTAATTATATTTATACTAGAGGCCCGGTGCACGAAATTCATGCATGGGGTCAGGGTCCCTCAGCCTGGCCTGCACCCTCTCCAATCCAGGACATCCCTCTCACAATCCAGGACTGCTGGCTCCTAACTGCTCACCTGCCTGCCTGCCCCTAACCACTCTGCCTGCCTGATTGCACTAAACCCCTCTGCCTGCCAGCCTGATCGTCCCTAACTGCCCTCCCCTGCTGGCCTGATCGCCCCCTAACCACCCTCACCTGCCAGCATGATAGCCCCTAACTGCCTCTGCCTCGGCCCCCGCTACCGTGGCTTTGTCCAGAAGGAAGGCAGGACGACCGGAAGATATCCAGTCCACCCGGTCTAATTAGCATATTACTCTTTTATTAGTATAGAGTGGACTTTCCAATCTATTCCTTGGATTAACCCAAATGTATTATAATATAATTAGAAAAAACACCTATGCTTAAAAATCCTTATTTTCAAATAAGGCATTTTCAAAACCAATAATGTTAAAAGAAAGATCGGGGCATATTTTTGAAAACATTAATAACTTATACTGGTAAGTCACTCTGATGGACAAAACATAGTTTTTATATATTAATGAAGACATCAGATCTCAACCTTTAGAGGAGCACAGTATGGTAGACAGGGCAGGCATCCTCTCCATTTTTACAGGTAACAAAACTAAGATTTAGAAAGAAGAGACTTGCCTTGTCCATAAGCTAAACTACACATATAAAGGAAAGAACACACAAATACAATGCTATCTGAACCACAACATGCAATCACCTAGCCAATAATCTGGAGGAGATACCAGCATTAATCAACCCTGAGATTCAAGATTTCATTTCATCAGTCTAAATACATTCTGCTCTGAAGAATGTCTCAAAGACCTAGTATATGACCAATTGGAAAGATGTTAAGTCCAAACATAGGGTGGTTTTCCACTTTGAACAGATTTTTAAAAAAAAGTAAATGAAGAAAAAGTTAGAAGGAGATTATCTGTTATCAGTGAGATTCATAAGAAATGATCCATAAATGGTGGATCATTTCAACTTATCTGAATGTTTGCCTGCATTCTTACTTTGTAATTATCCTATCTAATAAAAGAGTAATATGCAAATTGACTGTACCTCTGCTACACCCACCAGCCACACCCACCAGTCAATCAGGAGCGAGTATGCAAATTAACCCAACCAAGTTGGCTACAGCCACGGAGCGAGCAGGAGGCTTAGGTTTCCCCGGCAATGGAGGAAGCCAAGCTTCCCACACACCCTGGCTGGCCCAGGCCTCCGCTAAGGCTACAAAGTTTCAACTAGAGAAGATAAATAAATCCCAGATACCAGGGCCTCCACTTGGATCGCCGGGGGGTGTGGCCGGCCTGCAAACCACCACAGGCCCCTCGCCCAGGCCGCCCCATGCCCCAAGGGAACCCCCACCCTGATCTGGGACACCCTTCAGGGCAAACCAGCTGGCCCCCACCATGTACCAGGCCTCTATCCTATCTAATAAAAGAGTATTATGCAAAATGACCATCACTCCAACACACAAGATGGCTGCCCCCATGTGGACACAAGGCGGCCGCCACAAGATGGCCAGCAGGGGAGGGCAGTTGGGAGGGACCAGGACTGCAAGGGAGGGCAGTTGGGGACGATCAGGCCTGCAGGGGAGGGCAGTTAGGGGTGACCAGGCTGGCAGAGGAGGGAAGTTGGGGGCGACCGAGCCTGCAGGGAAGGGCAGTTGGGAGGGACCCTGGCCTGCAGGGGAGAGCAGTTGAGAGCAGTTGGGGGAGACCAGGCCTGCAGGGGAGGGCAGTTAGGGGCAAACAGGCTGGCAGGGGAGTGGTTGGGGGTGATCAGGCTGGTAGGCAGAAGCGGTTAGGGGCAATCAGGAAGGCAGGCAGGCGAGCAGTTGGGAGCCAGCAGTCCTGGATTTTGAGAGGGATCCCAAATTGGAGAGGGTGCAGGCTGGGCTGAGGGACACACACCCCGGTGCATGAATTTTGTGCACCGGGCCTCTAGTATAAAATAAAACCCAGAATGAAAACATGGTATTAGACCCAGTAACTGTCCATACTGGTCTCTCAGCAGTATTATTCAAGGCAGAAGATTTCTTAGACATAAATGGCTCATAAGAGAATTAAAGACAACTAAGTATAACTTCCTCCAGCTGTACAATATTAATACCTGTACTTCCTGGAAAAGAATCTCCATTTCTTGAACAACATCAACTAAATCCTGCTGCTTACCCAGAGAAAGTCCTTGTAAGCATAGTAATACAGCCAGTCATGGACCACCACATTCCAGGTCCTGTAATAGTTGGAGTAGGATGTGGAATTCCACCAATCCTGAGGAAAAAACCAAAGCTATAAAACTACACACATATACATGTATATACACACAGAGCCAAAGCAAAAACCCCTGAATATTCCCAAAGAACATACACACATAATATCCAGTGTGTTATGATAAATTGTCAGTCCATACACTGATGCCACAAAAATCTTAAAAGGCATTTTGGTGACTGATGTTTAATAAGACATTAATTCTAGTTCTATATGATTCATTCCCTAGGTTCATTTTGTCTCATTATAAAACAAGTTATGGTGGAAGACACAGAACATAAACAATCATTCAATCTAGTGTTCCTCTAAATAGCAATCAGTGAATCCCCATTGCCTTGCTAAAACACAATGAGACAATTCTAAGGTCACACGGGGTTACGTAGCATGCTAAAGCTGAAGAGTATAAGGAGTGAGATGGTGGCTACCTCCAAAACCTGGTGCTCCTTTTCATATATCTTGCTTCCTACTTTAATTCAGACTAAGGGAATCAGACACCTAAAATTCACAGCCTACATTCACTATTTCTTTGAGAAAGAAGTGGTAGGCTTGGAGTGTTACCAAAACCACAAACTAAACTTCAGATCCTGAGTTTAGAACTTAATTCCAACTTTGCAAGGATAGAATGCTATTTTAAGCAGAATTAATGCTTTTCATAAATAAAAAAAGGAAAAAGTTATTTCCTCCCTTCAGCAACTTTAAATGGAATAATTTACTGAAATTACTCCTACAGCACCAGCCAATTTCAAATGAATGAACAGTCAGCAAAGTCTCATACCACCCTCTAGACCAGTGGTTCTCAACCTTTCTAATGCCGCGACCTTTTAATACAGTTCCTCATGTTGTGGTGACCCCCAACCATAAAATTATATTTGTTGCTACTTCATAACTATAATTTTGCTACTGTTATGAATCGTAATGTAAATATCTGTGTTTTCCGATGGTCTTAGGCGACCCTGCTAGCGGTCGCGACCCACAGGTTGAGAACCACTGCTGTAGAGCCTAAGACCATCGGAAAACACAGATATTTACATTACGATTCATAACAGTAGCAAAATTATAGTTATGAAGTAGCAACAAATATAATTTTATGGTTGGGGGTCACCACAACATGAGGAACTGTATTAAAGGGTCGCGGCATTAGAAAGGTTGAGAACCACTGCTCTAGACACATGCTTTCCTTCTGTAATCACCAACACAGGATCCAGCAGAAATCATATGTTATGGAAAGGGGAGGATATCAGAGGTAGAAGATAAGGCTTTACTAATTACACTGATATCAGAATTTCAGACTTCATATTGGTAAACCTTGTGGGAAAACATTATCTGACAATGTTCATGTTAAAAAGCTAGTAGCCTAAAATGCTCAAATACCTGGCAATGAGGACATAATAAATTGTGAAAAGAAAAATGAGTCCAAGTATATATTACCTTATAAAACATTCTGTCACCAAAGCGTAACATCTCGGCAAAGGCATTAAGCCAACAGTGCAAAAAGGCAAAAAAAGAAAGTAACAGCCCCAGCACACCTGAAAATAAAATTAATAATGTTGAGTATTTCCAAATAGCTCATATACCAAGCAGTTATTTTTGTCATCACCTGCTTAGCTAGAATTATTTTGCAAAATAAAAATGATTATTCCAGCTTACTCATTCCAGAGGTGATAGTGTTCTTCTTAAAGTTAATTATTTCCATTTTATAAAGCAGTCACTTCCTTCCAAATGGGTTTTACAGATGACAAACGAGCCTGTTTTTAATAGAAATGCCTCGATACCCAAGGCCCTTTAAAATCCGGCCCTCGTGCATTCCCATAAACCAGTTGTTTAAAACTGGGGGAGAAGTGCCCCCTGACCCCCACCCGCCAGGAACATTTGACAATTCTGAAGACATTTTTGGTTGTCACAACTCAAGGACTGGGGATGTGCTATTGGTATCTAGTTGTCAGAGGCCAGAATGGTGCTAAATATCCTACAACACATAAGACAGCCCCCCACAAAACAAATAATTATCCAGCCCTGAATGTCAATAGTGATAAGGTTAACTTATCTCGGACTCCACTCCCAGTGTCGCACACATCATCCCTACCTGGACTTCGGCCATTCTAAAATAAGTCTATGCCTTTGCACCCATCCCACTACCTGAAAGTACCTTTCCACCACTTCTCTGCCAAGCAAATGCCTATCTATTTCCAATACCCAATGTTAAATGTCATCTCCAGCATGATACAAAGTTCATCAGCACTTTGTTTACTCTCCTTATGTAGTACATATTATTACTATAATGTAAAATACATGCTCACCCCTTTCACTCATTTATTCAGAAGTATTTACAGAGCATCTGCTACGATATGGGAGACTGACTGGCTGAGTGGCTGTAAGACACAATCTTTGATCTCAAGGAATTTGTAGTCTAGTGAGGAAGACACATAAGTATGTAACGCATATCCTAATTAGAGGAACAGATGAGAGTTTACTGGAGCAACCCTTGAAGAGCAATCAGGGAGAGTTATTAGAAATCTGGGAGAGAGAGAAGGAAGAGACAAGGTGATCATGGAAAATGTTACCAACATTTAATTGGTAGAGAAAAGAAAGAAGCAAAGAAAACTGTATATATAATTAGACTTCAAGCTTCAGAGAGTGAAGAGTATGTCTGTTCACTGCTATACTGTCAGCATCTGAAACATAGTAGGTACTCACATATTCCCAGAAAAAAATAAGTGGAATGAAGCAAGTTAGAAGTCTGAAGTATGGCTGGAAAGACAGGAGAATAAGGAAGAGTGGTAGGGAGATTTAAAAATATGGTCAACAACAGCCAGTGCTTCACGGAGATCAGAGTAAGGGCTAAAGCATCCACTGGATTTAGAATCAGGAAATAACAAATGATTATAAAAATAAAGTCTATTTCAGTGCCCTGCTTGGATTGGGAGCAAGATTATAGGGAAATAAAGCATAAATATGCATTATCCAGTCGGAGAAAGCAAAACTTGAGTAAAAGCCCGAAGACCAATGGGAAAATTGGGCTAAGACTGAAATATACTTCATTTATGAGACAGATGGAAATAAGTCAAGATAGGAATAGATATGTAGATGAATTTATAAGTGAAAAGCAGGTAAATCAAAAGTGCAATAGCTTTCTATTTTCCTTGCAACTTTATAAATGGCCAAATTAACCAATACCCATGTTACCTGGCAAGATGGAGTTAAATACACATAGGACCAGAACACGAGCACTGAAGGGCTCCTGCTTGATATTCCGAAACAAGGGGACACAGAGCCTTTCAAAGACGTAGTACATATAAAATAAGCAGCCAAACACCTGGAACACAACAAAGATAGTCATAAGAATGATGGCTTGGTAAGGAAAGATGGTGATTTTCCTTCAAAAGAAGATACATATGTGACCTCTAATGTTTACATATATATTCCATTTAACACTAATACATAAGATTGCAAATGGTACCCTCCAGATATTACTCAGGCCTAGCTTCTACCATATCTTTTCCCAACCCTTTACCAAAGGGCATTTGTAAAAGATCAGACTCTTGGAACCTGATTTTCCTGCTACATGAACCCATAACAAAATAATTTGTTTCATAAATGGGTATTTGATTGAAACAAGAATTTAAAATGGGATTTTCTGGGATTTGATTCTGATAAGGGGTTCAGGAGGAGTAGGTAGTGAGGAGTGTCAGGCCCACATATATATCCAAAAATATAAAAACAGGAGGGGAGGGGGAAATTAATGTAGGTGCTGACTGAAGTAACCAAATGGAATTACTTTAATTAAAACAAGTTATTTTATTGAAGAAAATTACTTTTGATGTTGGCAAAACAAACACCATTCACTGTATTGAGAATAATTTCAAAACTTCAGAAAGAGTTCTACAGCTCCCAATAAACATAAATTTACTAACACTTTAAATAGATTAAGTTGTTATAATAAATTCAAATCCCCAAGCTCCCACCAATCACCAAACCTTAGGCAGTGAAAAAAAACTTACCTGTGCAAACTGCATAGCCACATAACCCCACCTTACAGTGGGAGTCCTAAAAAAGAAGCAACAAAATAAATTTTCTAAATAAAGTACATTCTGTCAAGAATTACTGGGATCAAATAAGACTGTTACAATCACCATTTGGGGCTCTCCAGGACAGTGAGAGAATGAAAACTCATTCTACATTCTCTGTAGCCCTATGTGAACTGGCCCTTGCCCATCTGCTGCACCTCTAATGCCACACTTCAGGTGCTCAGCACATTGGTACTTCATAGTGCCATTACCTGGGGTAGTTGTCCCGGTAGATGAGGGTTGGAGCGAACAAGAAATATAAGTACTGGTTGACTGTGGGTACCGGAACAGTTCCTGGAAAAGGAAAACTTGGCTAGGTCAGGAGCTCTCAGCAAAACTACAAAGGGAAAGTAAGGAAGCATAGGATAGGGAAGAATAAAATGACTTCTCCTTAGCTTATGTTGTTTCTTCCTGATCTCCCAAAATGATGACTTCTTATCCTAATATTAATAGACCAATCCCTCTAGACTGAGTTATTCCTGTGACTGAGATAACTTCTAGAGTTTTAAGCAGCAACTCAAAGAGTAATAAGCACACATGGGTGTGATGAGTTTAACATTCTATAAAAATTACATAAAGTTACAAGAATCTGATGATCAATGGTTTTAATTTGCAGGTACCAAGACAAAACAGAAACAATCAGAAAATAGTGAGATAGTCTTCCAAATCAATGTAGAGGCTACATAATTAAAATCAAACATAATGTCTGCAGAATGTAATGTGCTATCCCCCTAAATACCAAAGGATAAAATACCCTATGAATAGTCCTTTGATGTAATAGAATTACATACTTGATTTCTCCTTAGCTGAAGTTAGTACCCGAGGCACATTCTCTCTGACAAACGAATGGACCTTCATTATCAAACGAATCTAAAAAAGGAGAGAGGGAGAAAAAGATGTATTTTCTATCATTGTCTTGCCTCATATAAGCAACCCCAGAACAACACTACATTATAGTCACATAAAGAATGTTTTAATTTGGCATATACCAACTCAAATTCACTTTTATGGAATAAAGCAAATTAAAAACAACCTCTAAAGAAGGACATATTATTTTGTGCCTAAAAGCACCATATTACAAAAGTCTATCAAAGAAAGGCTCCTGACGTGGTCCTTTCCATTAGTCAAACACAGCATTATGGACACCCAATGTAAGAAAATCGGAAGGGTGTATGGACAAAATAAATCTGTTCTTAAGATGGAAACAGTTATATGACAAAATAATGAATCTGACATTTCAAAAGTGGGGGATTTTGATTACAAAAACATTTTATGGTATAGATGACTACTACAAAAAGTATTCAAGAACAAAATCTGAATTCATCCAGAACAGTTCAATATGATTTATTTCAATTATTAAGCATCAGAGAACACTGAAGTTAGAACAAATTTTATGTGATGAGATGATCTAGTTTAACACTTTAATTTTAGACAACAGCATAAAGAATCAGTTATAAAAATTTATCCAAAAATAACAGAATATCAGTATTATATTGTTATAATAATGATACTACTATTATTATTATTGTTCCAATCATTATTTTAACTAAGCACAGCACTGCACTGAGAAACACTCAAAACCTTACCTGTTCAAAGATAACAATGCACCGGGAAGCTGGTGGCAGTGTATATGCTAATACAATATACGTTGGTCCACAACCTAGAATTCCAATCTGAAAGACCATGAGAAGAAAGCCATGGAAGAGAGAATGGATCACTGGATGAGAACTCTTGCTGTAGCCTCTGGCCCAATGTTGAAAGAGGAAATAGGGAACTGAAAGTGTACTCAAGAACATGGCCCACCATGTACATATAACAACAGGAAGCTGGCCAAAAGCATAATATATGAGATTGAACTCAAGCACCAGCCTGGGGAGAAAAAGCACAGAGGAAAGACACAAAAGCACATTTTTAAAAATATGCATTGGTTCACAGAATTCAAAACTTTCAGGCCCCAAACTCTAGCTTTAGGAAGCACAGCAACATTAACACACTGAAGTCATTGAAGTTGTGCTACAGAACTGCTTCTAAGACTGCTTCACTATATATTTCAATAACAAAGTTTCTAAAAGCCCTAAGATAATATATTCTTTGCACATAAAATACCTAATACAACTTAAAATAGTAAGACTTGGAACTTCTCAAAAGTTAGATTCTTACATTAATACATTTTAAATTCTAAAATATTCTATGGCAAATTCCATATTTAAAGTATGCAAATAGCAATCATTGTTATGTACAAAAGATGATTTTTCAGAAAGAAATAGGTATAAATAAAACAATCTATGGGGGGTGGGAGTGGCTGGGGAAGAAGTCAATGGGGGAAAAAGGAGACATATGTAATACTATATGTAATACTTTAAACAATAAAGAATTTTAAAAAATTAAAAAATCTATTAATATATCATCTCAAAATTTAATTTTCTAATAAAGCATATAATTCAATGTATGATTACTATACTGTCATTTTTAAAGTTACAATTTGATTTTTATATTAAAAATACATTTTTCAAATGTGAAATTCCAGTAAGCTACTTATTTTTAGTACCGACCTGAAATGCATACCGTAATAAAAAAAATTGATAAATCATATATACAAAATTCTCCCATTTAGGAAAATTACCTAGAAACTACCAATTATGGTCTATTCAAATAGACCATTTAGAAAAATAAAAGTAATGACATTTCTAATCTTCTTTTTAGTTGTATTGTACTTTTTAAGAGACAGAAATCTCAACCTCAAATCAGCTACTTTGGAATTTTCTGAAGCAAATTTAACCAAATCACCCTCTACCAAAATTTACATACAATGAAAACTCCCAACATCCTATAAGCCAACTAGCCAACCATCCTTTTTCTTGTCTTACCTTCCTTCGTCAATGTAATCTACCACAAGTGTGCTGAGGATAAAGAGAATGAGGAGGGCAATAAACATGTGATATATTGTTCTGATGTGGTCCACCTCGAACAGCTCACTGTAAATGTAGTTCAAACAAATAAAATGAATAATCTATACTTGATTTTTAAATGTCATATATAAAAGACTTTAAAGCAGTCCAGAAATATTTAATCTACTCTCCAAAAATATCTCAAACAGTAATCACAGAATATTAAACCTGAAGTAGAGACAGTAAGTGACATGACCAAAGTAAAACTTATTGGAAGAGCTTAGGCCAAGGCTCTTTCTGATAAGATAATAGTGCTTCCTAGAAAACAGCATGGATATCAAACATTTAAAAAAAAAGTGTGCATTCTTGAAAACCTACCAGAGGTGACTGTCTTCTAATGTAGGCAAAAGGCCATTCACTGAAAACAGGGAACACAGAAGCTATTTCAAAGGCTAAAAACTTTTTTTAAACATCCTAGTCTTACATTCCTCCCTCTCCCTCTCCTTCTCCCTCTCCCTGTCCGTCTCCCTCTCTCTCTACATATATATATATATACACACATACATTAAGATAGCATTTCTATAATATTGATCTACCCTAAAAGTCTATAAACTTAACCATTTACAAATGCTTTTATTTTCTAGCCTCTTTGATCTTTTTATTTTACTAAGACTGGGTTACTTTTCTTTTAAAACACACCGATTACTTTCTAGATGACTTTTTCTAAATAAGGACTTTTTATATTTGATTAAAACAAGTGTTTTAGCTTTATTTATGGAAAGATGTATGCTAATCTCCTAACTTTTTGAGACATCTAAAATACTATTAAATGTCTGGGTTAAGGACCTTCAATTCTAATAAAAACCCACCGGATCATAAAATATGTGTTTTGTTTCCTTGATTTAAAAATATATATTTTAATTTTGTTTATTTTTCATATATAGAATACTATCACTAAAATCTTATAGTGTTGAAAATATTTGCTTTAATTTCTCTTTTACATAGAAAGCCTGCATTTCCCCCAGATATAGATGTTAAAAGATAAATCTCTTCAAACGACGTAATACTGAAGTGGTAGTCTATATTAGATATTTAGAAAATGTTGGCCTTCTAATCAAAACTAAGTAATACAGATCAATTTGGCCTGTAGAAAATGTATTTTGATAAGAATATGATGCATTTTTAAAAGAAAAGCACATCCATAACTAAGATTCACCAGCCCAACTATTTCAGGTGACCTATACTAATGCAGGTTAAATTACAGAAGTATTCTAATGAATGAGTGAATGAATTAATTAATGATCTCAGAGAACATTACAAAAGAAATATTAATTACATACTCAAAGTGCACCTTTACTTTTCAGTTCACAAATGATGTCACCACGATTAATTTACCTTGCCTGATGTCTTTTTCATAAGATCCACACAATCAGGGTTTTAAAATAAGTAAATCTGAGAAAACTATCATGTGTTTAATCTGGCTAGCCAAAGAAGAGATTAAAAAATTATATACCAAAAAGGCAGCAACACCAAAACTCTCTTGAAGTGGTTTACCTAAATAGAAAACCCTCTCCTAGCTCTTTGAGTAACCAATTCTCTGCAGCACAAACTGAAGGAATTTATCAAAGATAAATAACCATTCTGATTTCTAACTCCTCCTTTGAAACTAGATGCAGAGCCAGGACACAGCAAATGTACAACGAGCAGTATCAAAACAAATGATGTATATGAATATAGAACAAACTCTTTAAACATTCATAGATTAAGCAGTGATTCCAACAATCAGAATAGTTGTGTGTATGTGTTGTTTTTTATTTAAACTTATAATTAACAAAAGCACTTAAAATACTTACTCTAAGAGAGATCGCCTTACAACAAAAATCTTTCCGTGTTCTGGAGGTGCTCTCAGATCTCTGGGAAGAGCAAAAAGTAAAACAAAATGTAAGTACTAGTACTTCAAGTATTATAAGAAATTTAAGCCTAAGAATAAGAGGAAGAATATTACCAACTACAGCAAGAAAAATTAATTAACTGCCTCTCACTAGAATGCAGGTACAGTGAGTAGGATTTTTTTTTAAATATATATTTTATTGATTTTTTACGGAGAGGAAGGGAGAAGGATAGAGAGTTAGAAACGTCGATGAGAGAGAAACATCGATCAGCTGCCTCCTGCACACCTCCCACTGGGTATGTGCCCGCAACCAAGGTACATGCCCTTGACCGGAATCGAACCCGGGACCCTTGAGTCTGCAGGTCGATGCTCTATCCACTGAGCTAAACCGGTTAGGGCGTGAGTAGGATTTTATGCGTGTTGTCTCATTTACTCCTTAGCCCTGCTATGAGGCAGATACACACCTATCTGGTTAGGGAGGAAGAGGGGTTAGGCACACCTCACTAAGGGAGCTCTAGTTCCGACGCCACACAGACCACCACTCTTCCTTCTCCTAAACATCCCTAAGGTCACAGACAGGCCCCCAGCCATCCTTACTCCAGTTCACTATTGTTACTGGTCTGTTCTCGAAGATGCACTGATATCTGTTCAAATCCCCGCTGCGGAATCCTGGACAACAATTAACTGCTGTAATGTCAAAGGACTTCTGACAATCCCCAACAGCCTCCTGATGTTAAAGGCTGCCTCCAGAGGACTTCCGACAATCCCCAACAGCCTCCTGATGTTAAAGGCTGCCTCCAGAGGACTTCTGACAATCCCCAACAGCCTCCTGATGTTAAAGGCTGCCTCCAGAGGACTTCTGACAATCCCCAACAGCCTCCTGATGTTAAAGGCTGCCTCCAGTTATTAAATTCTCTTAACATCTAGCATGATCATCTTCTTTAGGGCTTTCTGCAATACCGTCGGCACTTCCACTGACTATTCCTGGTTCAACCTGTCCTTCAGAAAAGGAGGGACTGACAGAGACCACAGAGGCACAAAACCAAGGAAAGCATAGACTGGCAAATGAGCGCACACTGGCCTTTGAAAGCCTTCCCTCCTTGCTCTGAATGACCGACTGATTAAAAAAAAATAGATAATAATGCACTGTACTTTAAAATAAGTATCGCAGAGAATACCACAGAGAGGCAGTATACTGATGTGGCGAAGAGCATGGACTCTGGGTTCAAATCCCCGCTGCGGAATCCTGGACAACAATTAACTGCTTGCTCTGTGCTTCAGTTTCCTAATCTGTACTAGGCAGATAATTATACTACCGACCCATAGGGTCACTTTTGGTTTAAATGAAAAGCACTCAAATGTTAGTGTCAGTACAGTCTTAAATGAAGTATGCACATTTGTTATAAGCCACTTATTAAGATGAAAGAACCCACCCTTCCAGTGGTTAAATGATATGTCTAGCAACACACAGCTAACGAAAAGTGGTGCCAGGTTGTGCATCCAGGCATTTTTACCACAGTCCACACTGTAACCGCTGAGCTACACTAGAGCAGATGTCTGCATTAAAAGAATCTAATACTCATACTTACTTAGCTCTATGGTTGTTCACTCCTCCAAGAACAGAAAAGGACGTGAGAGCACACCCACCACTGTCTAATGATACTGATTTTTCAATGAGATTGGTCACAAAATCATCAAAGTGAGTGCCAACTTCCTTCATAAAATATGGCTTCAATTCCTAGAATTTTAAAACAAATAAAGGAAAACATTAGAACACATGCTTATGGGATACTAACATTTTTCTAAAGTGTTCTCTTAAACAGAGCTGGATCAAAGAAATCCATTTTAAGTGGCTTCACAGGAATAAAAGCAGAAAAATGATTTCTATAGCTGACTTGTAGTTCCAGAAATGGCTACTAAAGAAACATTAATTTATGTCTTTAAAAAAATTTATACTATTTTAAGCATAAATCAAGATATCAAAGTAATCTACTAAATGAACTATAAATAATAAAAACAAAATTAACAGAAATTATAAAAATGACAGTCTATTATTTTTCTTTATTGATTAAGGTATTACATATGTGTCCTTATCCCCCATTGCCCCCCTACCTCCCCACTCATGCCCTCACACCCCTGGTGTCTGTGTCCATTGGTTAGGCTTATATGCATGCATACAAGTCCTTTGGTTGATCTCTCCCGTACCTTCCCTCTGAGTTTTGACTTCAAAACAACAATAAAAATCAGTATTATAAAATTTTAAGTCCCCTTTCTTCTTAAGCAACCCCTACACTCAAGTACCTGCTATTTATATTTTAGATCATGTCACTTCTATACATTACCAACATTTATATGACAATATTTATTCCTAACTCCATAGCTATATGTTTACCTAACCTAACACATATTTTCGTAATGTAAAATTGTTACACATTTTGGTCCCAGACTATTTTTAACATCCAGTTTTTGAAAAGTATGAAGCAAACAAGTATTTCTTCAGATTATAACAGGCCACCTACTGTAAATGCTCAAATTATAAATATCAGCATTTTGAAACTGGCAGGACCCATCTACATAAAACAAAGTGTTACTTTCTAATTCTTCAATTTAAAAAACACTCTTTCCTTTAATTACATTATTTAGATTAAACTTAAAATATCTGAATCTGAAGTAGCATTTTTCAGGTTCTAGAGTTTGACCATGTCCTTTAAAAGTAAAGATGCCCGGCCAGTGTCCCTCAGTGGCTGAGAGTCAACCTATGAACCAGGAGGTCACAGTTCGATTCCTGGTCAGGGCACATGCCTGGGTTGCAGGCTCAACACCCAGTAGGATCCCCAGGAGGCAGCCAATCAATGATTCTCTCTCATCATTGATGTTTCTATCTCTCTCTCTCTCTCCCTTCCTCTCTGAAATCAATATAAATATATATATTTTTTAACAAAAGTAAAGGTATCAATGTACCAATGGAACTACATATGAAGGCTTTTTAAACTGCTTTGTCACCCACCGTTCCCAAATGCCTCTTGGGGCCCCAGCAGTGAAACTACACTAAGATGTCACCTTTCACAGACAGCTGATGGAGACGGGAAGTACAGTACACAGAAGTGTGTGGCCAGAGCAATATAACCATCAATGAAGACTCAAAGAATATGTAATAGTCCAGCAAGCAAAGAAACAAGGATGAGACGATTAGAAATGTCTTTTTAAGCTGGAACCTTGAAGCAATAGGACTTAATTTTAAGTGAAAAGTGGCTAAAAAGCAGAGAAATAGGAAAGTATAAGCCAAAACAGAAAATACGAAAGATGTAGGCTGGCTTTAAGGACAGAATATAGAAGTATGTCCCCTGGAAGAAAAAACAGTTTTTATAAAATTATTTTTCCATAATAAGGTTATCTAATAGTACTTTATTTGATCCTTTTGCTTGTTGCATTTCAATTACTAGTATATGCCCATCTTCATTTTGAAATTTTCCAATAGGATGTTTCCTTGACCAAAAAGAAAACAATGCCCCCTCCCACCAAAATGACATGAAGAAAAAAAGTTCTTTTCTCACTTAACTTCTAGAATTGGACTGGTTAATAAATAGAGGGGATTTTTTCCAATTACAAAAATGTCCCATGTAGAAATGTACTAAAAGAGAAGGGAAAGAATTCATTCATTCCACTAAGTTCTGGGTACTGGGTACTGTTCTGGGCGCTGGAGATACAACAGTAAACAAAATCTAATCCCTGTGCTCATGGAAATTACAGGACATAGTATGCCAGATGGTGTTATGCAAAGAAATAAAGCAGAGGGGTGGTGGTGGGGTGTTATTTTTCATAGAGAAATCAGGGAAAGCCTAAAGATTAGATGACATTTGAAAAGACTTGAAAGTTAAGAGGGCAAAAGTTAGTGGATATCTGTGGAAAAGTACTAGGAAGAGCCCTGGCCAGTGTGGCTCAGTTGGTTGGACATCCTGTGCACTAAAAGGCTGCTCGTTGGACTCCCAGTCAGGGCACATGCCCTGGTTGCAAGCTCAGTCCCCAATAGGTCCCCAGTAGGGAATGTGCAGGAGGCAGGGGATGGATGCTATGCTCTCATATCTTCTCTCTCTCTCTCTCTCTCTCTCTCTCTCTCTCTCTCTCTCTTCCTCCCTCCCTCCCTCTCCCCTCCTCTCCCTCCCCCCTTCCTTCCTCTTTCTTTAAAAAGCAACAATCTATTTTTTAATGTATTTTTTTTATTGATTTCTGAGAGGAAGGAAGAGGGAGAGAGAGAAAGAAATATCAATGATGAGAGAGAATCACTGATCTGATCGGCTGCCTCCTGCATACCCCCTACTGGGGATCGAGCCTGCAACCCTGGCATGTGCCCTTGACCGGAACTGAACCTGGGACTCTTCAGTTTGCAGGCTCATGTTCTATCCACTGAGCCAAACTGGCTAGGGCTATTTTTTTTTTTTTTTTAATGTAAAAATCCCTGAAGCAGGAACACCCTTGGCATGTTCCATAAATAGCAAGAAGCAGGACTTCATAGTTAAAGCAAAGGAGTGATACGAAGTGAGGTCGGGAAAGACGGGGGTCGGTGGGGAGGGGGGAGAGGGTAGAAGGGGGTCTAAACCGTGTAAGGTCTTAACACTTAACCCCTGGCTCACATCAATCTGTCTATTGATATTTTACTCAACTTTACCCTTTATTCATATCCATCAGCCCATTGATATTTTACTCAACAGTAAAAAAGAAGCCTGGAATCTTGAGAAAGGCAAGCTATTTCTTTCAGCAGGCTTCCTCATACGTTGGAACTAGTCTCTTTTCCCAGTTTAAGTATTGGGTTAAGTAGACCACAGCATGAAAAAAACACCATAATGAATGTTCTATAAGTGTCAGTACAAACTGCTAAAATCAGGTCCTATTACACACAACTCAAGTTGAATAGAGTAGTCAACTCCTATGGCACAAGGTCTTGTGCCTTATTTACTAGTTGCCCACAAATGAGCCTTTACCATACATTCCAAAGCACGTGAAACTTCAAGTCACGTAGTAAGAAAACCTACAGCAATCTCCTTATCCTCATCCTTCTTGTCAACTGTACACTTTTCTGTCCTCTTTCTTCCTATTCCTCTCCTTTCCCCTCATACTCTAGAACTCCCACCTTCTCTTCTTCTACAGTCATCCCATAAATAAGGGTATCCCTGGTTATCCCAACTCACTATCTGAACTCAGGGTCCAAACAGATCTGGATAACAAGGACTACTTCTATTACTCAGCACCTATGGTGATGAACAAGATACACACAGCCTGCTCTTACACAGCTCACTGTCTATATCAATGAAGACATAAATTGTTAATGGTGTAGTGACTGCCACGAAGAACAGTTCAGAGGGACAGGAGAACCAAATAAGAAATAAAAATAAAAATCACAGGCATCTCTATAGCATGAGGGCTAGTAGAAAGTGGAAACAAGTGTTAAGTCTCCTTGTAACTTTCAGAAACTCTCTCCCCCAACTCTGACTCCAACCTCTGACTTATCAGAACACTGCTTGGGTATGCTGAGCTAAAAAAGTTCCTATTTTAATATTCATCCATGTCTTTTATTCCTGCAGTAAAATTTATATGTGAGTAGCACATAAATCTATACTTGAGCTAGTAAAGCAAAAGATGTCTTTAGTGCTAATGATAAAGTATTAAAAAAGGTATGAACTTTTAGCCAGGGAGACCTGGGTTCAAATTCTACCTCCACCACTTGTTTTGTGACCTCAGGCAAGCTATTTCACTTTTCTGAGCAAAATTGAGATGAATACCATCTAACTTGCTAACCTGTTGTGTGAACTTTTTAAAAAGCCCAAAACAAACAAACAACAAAAAAAAAACATGCAAAAGCGCGCAGCACGGTACTTGACATAGTTATCACTCTATCCGCATGTGTAGCTCCAACCCCTTCCCACTCAGTCAGAGCTAGCCTCCGAGGACAGAAACAAACCAATGCACAATAAAAACTGCAGGTAAGCCAATTCTGTCATTTCGTGCTATTACTATTAAAAGGTAGCTATTTAAATCCTCCATATTTTAATGCCTTTCTTCTTTGAGGAACTACAGTTGATAGAAGCTGCTGCTAGTGGGAGACAAGGAAGAACGCTTCCGTGACACCATTGAATTTCTTTAGCCTCCTCCTTTCATCTATCAAACACAGTACTGGTGAAAATAAAGAGGGAATACAGAAAAACACAGTACAAGAAACGCTCCACTCTGCCTTCTTCTGAGCCTTCCAGTAGCATGGAACTGGCTTCGATTAGAACTTCAGAATGTGATCACAATAAATCTAAGTAAGTCTTAGTAACCTGGAAAGGAGGCTGAAGTAATAGGCTTTCTACTTTGCTTATCTCCCCAATCTCATCTCTATTAATATTCATTTCACCCAACCCATGGACTGTCTCATCATGACAACAGATGGACAGAAGGACAATGGAAGACAGACAGTTTACTAGAAACTAGAAAAGCAGATGCACAGGTAATCTAATAATAGAATCACTGTATTTTAGAGCTCAAAGAAACCTCATTTTTTAAAACAAGCAGCTGAAGTGCACAACTTAGGATTCTAATGGGGAACAACCACTTCGAGGCAAAGGCCTTCTGGTTGGAACACACAGCGAAGAGGCACACACACACGAGTGACCAGAGATGAACACAAACAGGGTCTAGGGACTATGTCACTTAAGCCATTTTAAAAATTTCAATGTATCCTAAGGGCAACTGGAAACCGATGTTTTAAGCATACGGTTATGTACATGTTTAGACTTGCATTTTAGAAAGATAACTCTCCTAAAAGGGTTCCAAACAGAGGTTATTTTGGAATGAATCTTTAAAAGAGAAAAAAGCAGGGGCATTTATGGATAGATAAAAATAACCCTTTCAAAGGCACAGAGGCATAAAAAAAAATTTTTTAAGTAAGTTGAGAGAAAGAAACACACAGTAAAAATGTATACTCTGGCCCTGGCTGGGTGGCTCAGTTCGTTGGAGCATCATCCTGTACACCAAAAAGGTTGTGGGTTCAATTCCTGGTCAGGGCACATACTTAGGTTGTGGGTTTGATCCCTGGTTGGGGTATGTACAGGAGGCAACCAACTGATATTTCTCGCTCACATTGATGTTTCTCTCCCCCCCCCCACCCCGCGCTCTCTAAAATCAATTTTTTCATAAAAGAAATAGACTGGCACTATCCAAAAACATTTTTAGAAGAGGTTCCTCATCAAGTGACAAACCATGAAGAGAAGTCCTCATCTGCAGACATGACATCTGCGTCTTACTCATTACAGTTTGCTCTTTTAGTGGTTGGGCAATAGCATGAGGTAACGATGTAAAAAACAATAGTACTTGAAATGCTCTATAAGAAGCAAATGAAATATGTTGCAACAAATATGTATTTTTAAGAAGTAGAAAGAGGAAGTAATTTTTCATCTGTTCAATTTTCATATTATACTAACATTTCCTCTATAAAATTGTGTACATTAATAAAAGTTCTACAAATATTGATAGTAAAGCCACTTCCTTTACCCTTCTCAGCATATTCACTTTTCTCTGGAACCTGTGCTCAAGGTGAGAACAGTCATCCAGGGTCCAGGCCAGGGCTGTACTATACGGGTCCTGCCCTTCTCGCCAAAATCCAATTCTCTCTCTCATAAATCTGAAACTCTGAGCTTGGAGAGAGTGACTGGAAATCTCATTAACTGAAAAATTCAGGAATATCTCAATTAAAATCCTTAAAATCATTTCCCTTTCCAAAGCGTGGATGTCCAACTTCTCCCAGGATTCTACAAGATACATTAATATGAAATATGCTTAAATTTAAGCCAAAGTAAATTTCTGTTATTTGCAACCAAAAGGAAAAACTGAAATAACACAATGTTAAAACAAAGCTAATTCAGCTATTAACATAAGTTGGTTGGGACTTAATCACTTAAACTTCCTTGAACTGTTCCAAGGTCTTTCAAGTTTTGTTACAACACAATTCTAAGGATTTCACAAGGTCATGGCTCAGGGTTACACAATGTTGCATAACCCCAATAGCACCATATTTTTTTTAATAAGTACTTAAAACTTTTTTATAACAGTATTTAGACCTCGAAGTGGTCTTCAGAGATTCAATCAGTTGAACCCACTAGTTTCAACCCATTAATGTCATAACCTCTTTCATTCCTCTTCCCTTCAGACTAAAAAGCTCAGTACTTGACAACCTTCTTCACTGCTTTCCTTACTATGAGCTCCTCTATGTCCATATATACATTTTCAGGATTCTTTGTAGGTTGCAAGTTTTAGCAACTACAAATATAGGAACACCCAGTTCAATTTGATAAACAGCAAATAACCTTTCCAGTCTGTCTCAAACACTGCATGATGACTAGAAAACTATTAGTTGTTTATCTGAAATTCAAATTTAATTAGGCAGACCGTATTTTATCTAACAACTCTAGTTCTGTGGAGCTGAAAGAGCTGCCCAATAAGATCTACAGACTACCCATTCCCTTTACCACAGGAAATAGTGAATTAGGAGATGAAATTTAAGTTAGCTACACAATTATGACACAGAATGTTATTGCTAAAGGACAATAACATTCTTTATTGGACAATTTTTCCCTAATCTCTAAAGTGAGAATATTGGACCTTAGAGACAGCTAGTCCAATATTCTCACTTTAGAGATTAGGGAAAAACTGTCCAATAAAGATGAGTGACAACTGGGTTGCCAGGAGAACCAACCCTGTGATTAGAGGTTTGGAACTTTCAGTCCCATCATTACCTCCATAAAAACTCAGGAAGCCAGCTTGGGAGCCCTACATGCTGTGGAACCAGAATGCTTCCGCCTGCCAGGCCCTGAGCACCCTAAGGACAGCTATTCCTTTGTCCAGGACCTCGCCCCATATCTCTTCATCTGGCTGTTGATTCTTATCTTTTGTAACAAATTGGTAATCTAGTAGTAAACCGGTTTTCCTGAGTTCTGTCCGTCATTCTAGCAAATTTATCAGACCCAGGGAACCTCTGATTTAAAGCCAGTGGGTCTGAAGTACAGGGGACAACCTGGACTTGCAACTGGCATTCTGAGTTGCAGGGGAGGTTTGGAACTTCCAATCCACAGCCAGATGTCAGAAGCACAAGTAACCTGAGCTTGCTTCCAGCATCTGAAAGGGAGGGCAGTCTTGTGGGACTGAGTCCTTTACCTGCAGAATTTGATTTTTATCTCCAGGTAGACAGTATCAGAATTTAGTTGAATTCTTGAGACACCCTTGCTGGCATCCAAGAAGTGCTTGTTAGTGTGGAGGGAACCTACACTCCCATGTTAGAACTGGGTCCAAGAACCCCACATAAATATGATGCTAAAAAATAAAAATTTCTAAATTTGTTATTCTAAATCAGTGCATATGTACATGCATGTACATGTAACTAAATTAATAGATAAGAACACGGCTATTTCATCTATAGCATTGGATATTTAGATATTCATGTTGGCCAATAAATTCTTAAAGTAATCTCAGAAAGAAAAGGGAGGCTGCCTTGAAGTCAACTTACCTTCAAGCACACACAGTATTTTTTAAAACTGTTCTTTGTCCTCCAGAATTCCCTGAGGGCACTGCTCAATTCTGATTCACAGACTGTTTGCCCAGCTTGAAATGGCTCCACGCTGTTTTTTAGTTGATATTTTCCCTACATCCCTAACAGGGAATCTGCTTCTGGATTCAGATGGATCATTTACTGGAAGCCTATGATTTCTATGAACCTTGCTACTTTCACAAAGTACCTACACAGACATTCATATAGAAATTCAACTTTCATATGCTTCACTAAAACCAAGTTTTGCTGGTCAAAGTCAGAAAAATGACAGTGACGGATGGGATAGAAGGGAAAAGAGCAACCTGGTTCTTATGTAGGATGACAAGGCAGCAGACCTTATGTTCCTGTTCCACAGAAGGACAATGTCAACTGATAAAAAGGTAAATAATTCTTTAAAGACTTTATCATTAAAAATGTACTAAACAAAACTCTTTACCCTAACACTCTACATTTTTTTTTCCCCCAGAGAGGAAGGAAGAGTGAAAGTGAGATAGAAACATCAATGATGAGAGAGAATCATTGATTGGCTGCCTCCTGCAGGCCTCCTACTGGGGATCAAGCCCATAACCTAGGCATATGCCCTTGATGGGAATGGAACCTAGGACCCTTCAGCCCGCAGGCTGATGCTCTATCCACTGAGCAAAACCAGCCAGGGCACACTCTACATTTTTGTTTCTGGAAGAGGGAGTTACTTACCTCTGCCTCTGCTGTCAACTGTTTCTTCTTTGCAATTAACTCTTTTATGTCAACCCGGCCTAAGGAAAAAAAGTAACTTTTAAGTTGATGGATACCAGCACAATTTTTTTTTTTCACCTGCACTATTTAAATCATGAAGGTGAAAACCAAACAAACAGAAAGGATGACTATGTAAACGACAGTACTACCACAAAACATGACAGCTCTTGAAAATGAAGCACGAGTAATATAAACAGAAGGAAATTTATATATAAAAATGCTAAGTAGAAAAAACAAAACTACTATATGTATACACAGTAATTACAACTATGTATTAATCATATAATACAATAAGATACAATTCTGACAGCATGGGAAATTAGATTCTCTGAGTGGATCCTGCAACTGTGACTAATAAAATGCACAAGCAACATTAAAAAAAATAGATAAATTGGACTTTAATATTTAAAAAAACAAAAACATTTTTTTGCTGCAAAAGACAGGACACTATCAAGAAAATAAAAAGACAAGCCACAGAATGGGGGGGGGGTGGATTTGCAAATATAATCATATAATCAGGATCTTGCAGCCACAATATATAAAGAATCCTTACAACTCAAATATAAAGACAAATAATCCAATTTAAATATAGGCAATGTATCTGATCAGACATTTTTCCAAGAAAGATATAGAAATGGCCAATACCACTTGAAAAGATGTTCAACATCACTGGTCATCAGGGAAATGCAAATCAAAACCACAATGAAATTTCACTTCCTATGCACTAGGATGGCCATAATAAAAAACACATAAGTATTACTCAGTTAGCATGGCTCAGTAATTGAGCATTGACCTATGAACCAGTATGTCACAGTTTGATTCCCAGTCAGGGCACATGCTGGGGTTGCAGGCTCAATCCCAAGTGTGGGGCATGCAGGAGGCAGCTGATCAATGATTCTTTCTCAACATTAATGTTTCTATCTCTCTCTCCCTCTCCCTTCCTCTCTGAAATTAATAATATATATACATATATTAAATATGCTCACGTTAAACATTTTTGAATAATTCTTGAAGAAATAATAGAACGACTTTGCTTTCAGCTCTGCTGGATCCCCAGCTGCACTGCACCTTTTCTAGGACTGGTTCAAGGAAATTGGGACTTTAGAAACTGAGGGATATAACTCCATACAAATAAAGCTTTCTACCACATCTCATCCTCCCGTGGGGGCCTCTGGAAATTCTTATTCCAGCAGCGCCCCAAGAACTCTACTCCCACTAGCAACAAAGAAATTCCACCCGTGCAATTCTCTGATAACACTAGCAAAGTGGTTTACACTTCCCATCTTCACTTTCTCACTAGCTATTCATTCCCAACCTATTTCTGCAACTCTTCTCTTTCAGGGGTTACTATGGAGCCCAAATTTCTAAATCTTCATCCTCATTAAACCTGCTACAAATGCCAACATTTATGAACTATTTATCATGCATCATCTCATTTATTCTTTGTAACAACCCAGTAGATAAGCAAGAGAGTTGGTTTCATATCTATTTTAAAAAATGAAGAAACTAAGAATCAAAGAAATTAAACAACTTGACCACAAGTCACATGGCCAGTAAGTAACTGAACAAATAAGTAAAACTAGGGGTCTTCTGTGCCCTAGTCGTGCAATGTGAATCATAAGAAAGTTAAAAATAAAAACAATCAAGGCCTATAGTGACTAAATTCCTAAAGATGACTAAAGAGTACTAAGCAGTGACTAATAACCATTTCTTCGTTTCAGTTATCTTAACAAACATATTCTTTTTTCTCCTTGTAGAAAGTACAGAATTAGCTAGTGCGTAGGCACTAACAGATTTTTATTGCCTAGAAGTTCAAACTCATTTTAAAATCCTAATCATTTTCTTAAAAACTCTCAATAAGTATGCTTTAGAACAGCGATTTTTAACCAGTGTGCTGCAAGAATTTTTAAAACATTCAACACCTGACTATTTAGTCAGAGGTACTGACCTCTTTTCCCTTAAATTGTCAAATTAAAAAAAAAAAATGACAACAGCCAACACAACAGTAATCATCCAGTGTGAATGAATAAAAGTTACATCTATTTTTTTGTCAGATCAGCAAAAAATATATTTTTAGTGTGCTGCAGAATTTTAGTAATTACTTAATTTGTGCTGTGGTATGAAAAATGTTGAAAATTGCTGCCTTAGAAGGTCATCCCAGCCTCGCCTTGCCTTCCAGAGATATCAGTAATCTAAGAGTCACGTGGAAAGGTACTTTTATGTCCAGATAAAGAACTATTGGATTTAGAACTATTCCTTGAAAGATATTTATCTATCTTTAAAACAAAAAGGAAGATAAAATAATTATAGTCTATCTATCACCTTTTATTGCTCCACTGACCTCAAAAACCTTCTAAAAATCTCAACTAATCACATGTCTGCATGACCATAAGTAAAAGGATTCTGAACTAGAAACAAGGGTCAGTATACAAATATTCATACAGAAGAGTTAATAGATAACACTGAAACAATTTAGCTAGCCATTTTGAAAAACTGTATTAGAGATCTCTAGCACTTATTATTAAAAATAAATTTCAAATGGATCAAATATTTGAATCCGAAAAGCACTAAGTAAAAAATGTGTCTTCCTTACATGACAAGAAATCTAAAAGCAATAAAATACATTATTATCTAAAAACTAAATGTGGCAAGGCACACCACAAGCAAAGTAAAAAAACACAGAGCAAGTTAAAAAATATTCAAAGTACATAATAATCAGAGGATTAATTTCCTTAATAGAGAAGAGCTCTTTAAATTAAAAGAAAAGAAAAATAATAGCCACCAGATAGGGTACAAAAATGGGCAAAGGACATGAACAGAGAGCTTTTAAAGAAAGAAATACATAGTCAATAAGTATATTTTAAAAGTTCTCTACCTCACTTATAATTTATGAGAACAAACTTATGCTATGTGTTTTGTTCCCATCAAATTGCAAGTTTAAAAAAAGATCAAACCTTGGCATATCAGGATTGTGAGAGGGATGTCAGACAGCAAACAGGATATAGAGTATGGGGCAACAATATAGATGGGAATATAAACTGGTGTAACATTTTAAAAAGTAAATTTAGTAACATCTTAATCTTAAATGCAAAAACTCTTTGACTCAGCAATTTCACTTTTAAGAATGTATCCTACAAGTACTAGTACACTAGCACAAGTAAGTAATGACACTATTTCAAGGATCTTCTATACAGCACTATTATAATACTGAAACCCTGGAAGTAATTTAAATGCCCATCCATAGAAATAAGTTAAATAAGTTACCAAGCATTTGTGCAAGAGAAATACTACACAGATACTTTTAAAAGAATTACACTTATATACATATCCTGAATAAAAAGATGTCTAAGAATTACTAAGTTTAGAAAAAGCAAATTGCAGAAAATACTCCAAACACAAGCCACATGTAGGAAAAGAAACAAAACATGACTACTTAAGGAGAATTATTACTTAATGACTTTCTATGATGCTTGCATTTTAAAATTAGTATATATTACTTTAAAACTTAAAAATTTATAAGCATATTTCAGCAATTTTTTAATGAAACCAAAATATCTTGCATTTTTTGAATTAGGACTATGAAGAGAAAATAGCCCCAGTATTTAGCATGAGGACAACAGATTGAGATTTTAAAGGGGTAATATAAATAATCTACAAAAGCAATAAATGGAAATACAAATCACAAATTGGTCTATAACTTTTTCAAAGCTAAAAACAGATTTCTACTCTGTAATCAAAATAAATCCAGAAACTATATTACTCAATCAGAGTTAACTTTGGTTTATTTTTCTTTTATCACACACCTGTATCAACTGTGTGGGTTACCCACACAGGGCTGAACAAAAGTAGGTTTACAGCTGTGAATATGCAAAACAGAGTTAATGAAACTATTGCAATAATCATAACCTGTGTGACTCTTTCCAGGCAAATAACTGTAAACCTACTTTTGCCCACTCCTGTATATGCAATAAGAGAATTAGCCTTTTACCATTAAACTTTTATAACATCATATGATCCTATTTTTAAATCCAAAGAGAGAATGTCTTGTAGAAATATTAAAAGATTTCATGTAAAAAAAAAAAACGAAACAAAAAGATCTCACGTAGATTTTAATTCTTAGTTGATTTATTATATATATAGCAGAGAACTGTAAAGCTACCTAAGGATCTGGGACAGAGAGCTGCAGCACCATCAATGAGGAGATAAAATAATACCTTAATGAATCTAGTGTTATATATTGTAAACAGTGCCTTCACATTTGCCCTCCTTTGTTCTGCAAGAGGAAATCTAAGCACTGACAGGCTATAAGTCATCCACTATGTAGGCAGTCAGTCATGCCTACATACTCAGTAAGACTTCAAACCCTACCTTCTCATTTCCTCCTGGCCTTCCCAATTTTGTCTTCCTATCTATGAAAACAAAACACAAATCCATCTGTACTACTCCCTCTGCCCCCAGCAATCCTCTCTAAAAGTAAACAAAACACCATACACATCATCTATATTGTCTTAAACTCCATGCCTTTGCGAACCCCTATTTTCTGGCCTGAAAGCTCTCTCCCAGTCTCTTGTTCAAAGGCCAAATTCTACTGCTGTGAGACTTCCTTCCATTCCAAAGCAAGGTACCCCTCACCTGTTGGTCTCCTATTCCATTTAGTTACTATAACTTACTTAGCTCCTATTTATAACATAGGACTGCTTTCTGTTTTAGTATCTTATTTATCTGAACTATTAGCAAACTTGGTACACTGCCTTATACACACATGGATCAAAGGTGCTTAACGACACTAGACTAACCTGAAGGCAGTAACCAGACTTTAATTTCAGATGCATGTGTTGCATGTAAGGGCATAATTAAATGACAGCTCCAGGGGTCCTCAAACTTTTTAAACAGGGGGCCAGTTCACTGTCCCTCAGACCGTTGGAGGGCCAGACTATAGTTTAAAAAAAAAACTATGAACAAATTCCTATGCGCACTGCGGACCCAGGACGAGTTGACTGCTAAGCAGGACAGGCAGCAGCACCCGGCGGGCCGGATAAATGTCCTCGGCGGGCCGCATGTGGCCCGCGGGCTGTAGTTTGAGGACGCCTGGAAGACCAATTCTTATTCTAACTGCCTAGAATTCCAACATTTAACTTTTGATAAAGTTATTAAAACTAGATTCCAGAATGTTCTTTGTTTTATTATTGACTAGTGCGCCAGTAGCTCTCCGCCCACTGCTCCGCCCTCCTGTAGCTCTCTCCGCCCCCCCCCAACCCCCCCCTACCCCCTTCATAGCTTGCTGTCCTGCCCTCTCCTGTAGCTCTCTGCTGCCGGCTTGTAGCTCACTGCCCCAGCCTGCTGATCCGTAATCCGGTCTTTGCATATTACATCTTTATTATATAGGATTTTAAGGAGAGAGAGAGAATATTGATTAGTTGTTCCGCTTATTAATGCATTCAATGGTTGCTTCTTTTATGTGTCCTGACCAGAGATCAAACCTTGGCATATCAGGACAACACTCTAAGCAACTGAGTTACCTACCCAGCCAGGGCCAACAATGTTCTTGACAGAACAATGAAAATATTAAAAAATACAAGCTCTTTCCTCAAACATTTTATCCATACATATTTCTTGCAACTACACCTTTAAAAACTGTCATAAAGTGGACCGTATTAATATTTTCTCCATTAGAAAATTGTTACAATTTATGATTATATTCCTGCCCCGGGTCTTGGCAACACATGGAGATAAAATCAGGAAGAATGTCTCATTAGAAGCAAAACATATCACAGACTTCCTTTCAAAATAGTTAGATTGTACCTCATGCCCCATTATTTAAAATTGAATGTACCCGTTATGCCTGGGCAAAATTGTACCCAAATGATTTTTTAGCAATTCTCTTAGAAGACAAATTTGCCTCAAATACATTTCACCCCAGAAAACAATAATCACTGGCAATATTTTGTAGGCCCTCTTAAAATTTGAAACCTTTATGGGCTGATTTTTTAGCATAATTCTTTTTTTAAGAAGTTTAAAAAGCTGTCAAAGAAAGTACCAGCTAATATCTCCCATTTCTTTTGACTAATCTTCCTGTAATGAGCTAAAACATTCAATCTCCTTCTTTTGACCTTAAAAGCTATAAAAAGTATTAATTAATATTCAGTAACTTTATTTCTGCTGGTAACTATGTTACCTCTCTTTGCACAAAGCATTTTTCAAGTTAGTGAAATTTTTCATCTCTCAGAATACCATATAATTTACTCAAAAGGTTACATCATCCACGACTGAAAAAAGTTTGAAGTAACAGGTAGTCCCATATTGCCACTGGGAGTGCAATATTTCCAGAGGACAATCTGGCAATCTCTACCAAAATAATCGTATAATATGCATTCCCTTTGACCTAAAAACAATTTTCTTGAAATGTATCCAAGGAAAAATCACAACCATTTGGACTTTTGCTTATCTGCTTTTTCTAAAACAAACATGCTTTTGCCTTTATGCTAAGGGGGGTAAGAGGGAATGTACCCTCGACCTATTCAGTAGATAAAGGCTCCATGTGGACTAGTCAGTTTTATGATTAGATGCATATATTGGATGAAGGGGCAAGATTACAAAATATCTAATTTTTTTTCATTTTTTTGCCAAGGGATTTTCCAAATATATTACAAAAGGCTGAGAGACATACAATATCCTATCTAATAAAAGAGTAATATGCAAATTGACCATCACTCCAACACATAAGATGGCTGCCCCCATGAGGCCAAAGATGGCCGGCAGGGAAGGACAGTTGTGGGCGATCAGGCCAGCAGGGGAGGGCAGTGTGGGCGATCAGGCTAGCAGGGGAGGGCAGTTGGGGGAGATCAGGCCTGCAGGGAAGGACAGTTGAGGGGGGACCCAAGCCTACAGGGGAGGGCAGTTGGGGGCAAAGAGGCCTGAAGGGGAGGGCAGTTGGGGGGACCAGGCCGGCAGGGGAGAGCAGTTAGGAGCAACCGGGCCAGCAGGGGAGGGCAGTTGGGGGGGACCAGGCCTGCAGGGGAGGGCAGTTGAGGGGGACCAAGTCAGCAGGGGAGGGCAGTTAGGGGCAATCGGGCTGGCAAGGGAGCAGTTAGGCGTCGATCAGGCTGGCAGGGGAGTGGTTAGGGGGTAATTAGGCTGGCAGGCAGAAGCAGTTAGGGGCAATCAGACAGGTAGGCAGGTGAGCGGTTGGGAGCCAGCAGTCCTGGATTGTGAGAGGGATCCCAGATTGGAGAGGGTGCAGGCTGGGCTGAGGGACACACCTTCCCACCCCTGTGCACGAATTTCATGCACTGGGCCTCTAGTATGTTATAAAATATGTTCTTTATGTTCAAATATTTATATATACATATATACACACACACACACACACACACACACACACAACACTGAACTTGAATAGAACTACAGTATATTAACTGAGTTAACGCTTGTAAAACACTTAAAACAGTGCCTGGCATACAATAAACCTGTTAATGGTTATTATTATTATATAATTAATTAGCTCTCAAATGAACAAAGTAGCAAAGTAAAAAGTAGTCAAGGATAAGCATAAATTTGTTAATGAGGAGAAAGGTAGGGAACTTCCTCAATCTGATAAAGGGCATCTACAAAAGCCTACAAATAACTATTATTTGCAGGTAGCATGATCATATATAGAATATATTATAGCCCAGCCAGTGTGGCTCAGTGGTTGAGTGTCGACCCATGAACAAAGAGATCATGGCTCAATTCCAGGTCAGGGCACATGCCTGGGTTTCGGGCTCGATTCCCAGTAGTGGGTGTGCAGGAGGCAGCTGATTGATGATTCTCTCACATCATTGATGTTTCTATCTCTCTCTCCCTCTCCCCTTCTCTCTCTGAAATCAATAAACACACATAAACACACACACACACACACACACACACACATATAAAGAAAATACTACAAAACCCACACAAAAGCTATTAGACCTAAAAAATAAGTTTAGCAAGGTTGCAGGATATAGGACCAATACACAAAAGCACTTCTATACAGTAGCAAAAATCAGACAACGAAATTAAAACAATTCCATGTACAGTAGCATCAAAAGAAAAAAAACCACTTAGGAATAAATGCAACAAAAAAAGTATAAAACTTACATTCTGAAAATTATAAAACATTGTTGAAAATTATTAAAGGAGCCCTGAATAAACTGAAAGACATCCCATGTTCATGGATCGATAGATTTAATATTGTTAGGGTGGTGTATTAGTTTCTTGTGGCTGCGGGAATAAGTTACCACAAACTTGGTGGCTTAAAAGAATAGAAATTTATTCTCTTATAGTTCTGGAGGCTGAGCTGAAATCAAGGTTATCTCAGTAAGACTGCACTCCTTCTGGAGACTAAGTAGTTTCAGGTCCTTACTCTTCAGCTTCTAATAGCTGCCAGCATCCCTTGACCTGTGACCACATCACACCAGTATGTGGCCAGTATCTATAAATCTCTCTCTGCTCCCTCTCCACATCAACGTCTACTCTGTGTGTGGTCAAATCTGCCTCCTACTTGTGATATATGTGACTGTATTCAGGGCCCACATGGATATTCAAGATAATCTTATTTCAAGATTCCCAATTTAATTGATATCTGCAAAGACCACCCCATTACCCTCTTTTCTTGCCATATAAAGAAGCATTCAGTTCCAAATTTTAGGGCCTTTAGGGGAGAGAGCATTTTTCAGCCTACCACAGATGGCAGTACTCCTGAAAAACTGATGTGGATATTTATGTGCAAAAAACTAAAGATGAACCCTTATCTTATACCAAAAATTAACTCAAAATTTATTACTGACCTAAATGTAAGACACAAAACTATAAAACTCCTAGGAAAAAAAGAACAGGAGAAAACCTTTAAGACATTGGGCTTGTCAATGATTTCCTGGATATGACATCAAAAGTACAGCAGTAAATGTAAAAATAGACAAATAGGATCATTTCAAACTTAAAAATGCCTATGCATCAAAGGACACAATCAACAGAGTGAAAAAGCAACCTATGGACTGGGGGATAATATTTGTAAGTCATATATCTGATGAATTAATTTCCAGAATATAACTGCTACAACCTAACTCAAGAACTTCTACGACTCAACAATTAACTCAACTAAAAAATGGCCAAAGAAGATATACGAATGGTTAACAGGTATGTGAAAAGTGTTCAACATCACTAATAATTAGAGAACTGCAACATAGATACATCTTGAAGACATTCTAAGGGAACTAAGCCAGTATGCCAGTATGATTTCACTTATCTGAGGTATCTAAAGTAGTCAAATTCTAGACCTAAAATGGAATGGTGGTTACCATGAGCAGGGGGAAATGAGGAGTTTTTTAATGGATATAGTTTCAGTTTTACAAGATGAAAAAGTTCTGGAGATCTGTTGCACAACAATCTACTTAACATTACTGAACTGTACACTTGTAATAGTTAAGATGCAAATTGTTAGATGAGTTCTTGACACAATTAAAAATTTCAAATATTATAATTTTTAAGTGGACAAAGAACTTAAATGAAATTTCTCCAAAGATATACAAATGGCCAATAAGCACATGAAGAGATGCTCAACACCGTTGGCCATCAGGTAAATGCGATTCAAAACCACAATGAAATACCACTTTCTATCCACTACAGTGGCTATCAACAAAGGACAGATAATAACAGGTATTGGTGAGGATGAGAAGAAATTGGGACGCTCAGACCTTGCTGGTGAAAATATAAAATGGGGTGGCTGCTTTGGAAAAATTTGGTAATTCCTCAAAAAGTGAAACACAGATTTACCATGACTCAACAACTCTACTTCTAGGTATATACTCAAGAGAAGTGATAACATGTTCACACAAAACTGCTCACAGCAGCATTATTCCTAATAGCCAAAAACTGTAAGCAACCCAAACAACCAAATGGTAAATAACTAATAAATGGATGAACAAAATGCAGTAAGTATATCCATACAGTGAAATATGTTCGACCCTAAAAAAAGAATGGAGTAACTGATACATGCTAAAGCATGGAAAACAATATGCTATGTGGAAGAAGCCAGACACAAAAGACCACATATTCTATGATTCCCATTCTAGAAAATGCCCAGAACAGGCAAATCCAAAGCGACAGGAAATAGATGAGTAGGGGCCAGGGCTGGAAGAAGGAGAGCAAGGAGAGTGACTATTAAAGAGCAGAGGGTTCCTTCTGGAGATGATAAAAATATTCTGTAATTAAACAATGATGAGAATATGTTAGGCAAATGGTTTCTGTTGCTTGGTGTGAACAAGGCCATCTTAAGAAGCAAGCTGCTCACCCAGAGAGGGGTGAGCCTATATCACCTGAAAGGAATGTTCTTACAAAACAGGTCCATTGAATTGTTACTGCCTTGGAATATACAGCTCTTAACCACAAGCCACCTGTGTTCCTGGAAGCTCTATATCAAGGTTCCAGCCCCTTCCCGTGCAGTAAATGGAGATAGATGCACATTCTTGCTGGTGTCCAACACCCTGCTATGCCCTGCCTTCCCTCACTTGGTTTTAACTTTGGAGTTTCCGGCCTCTGTCTTTGGTCTCTAGGCACTGTCCTCCAGGAGGGTTCCACCTCAGGAAATTTTCCTAATGTGACTGTAAAATGTAAATGTACTGACAACCAGGGAATTGTACTCCTTAAAATAGTGAATTTTATGGTTTGTAAATTATATCAATAAAAATATTAGAAGGAATGAAAGGAAAAAAGAAAAAGGAAGAGGAGAAGGGGCCAAATGGAGAGAAAAGAGGATTTAGAGGAGTAAAGAAAATGAGGAGGAAAAGAAAGAAAAAGAACTTAGACCAATCCCTACTCAAATCGCATTTCCACATTTAGGGTAAAGACAGAACTGGTACAGTAAATGGCAGAATAGTAGGTCTAGGTAAGATTCTAAATTTTAGCTTTTCCTATCAAGCTTTGCAGGGTTCTCATTTCTATTTACTTCTAGTATGAACCATTCCACAGAGTATTACACAAGATGCAAATTGGAAAGAGCAGAAATGACAGGTACACTGTCATGAAAAGAAATAGTAAGGAAGAAATAAGGTTTTTAAAATTTAAACAGGCAACAACAACAAAAACTTAAGCAGGCATAGTAACAACAAAAACACACAGGTTAAGTTTACAAGGTAAATGTTGCAATCCAATACTATGTATCAAAATAAATATTTAAAAATAACATCTTTTAGCCCTGCAATTCCTCTTTGACATCTGACAATTATCTAAAAGTATTCATTACCATTTCTTTATAACAGAAAAAAAGGAACCACTTAAATATTCATCAGAGAAACAAGTAAATAGTATAGTGTATAAAATATAATACTTGATAGCCATTTATCTATTACTTGACAATGGGAAGACATCTACAATGTGCTGAAAATTCCAGTTACTAAACAGCACGTAAAATATTCTATTTTGTAAAATGTTACTTACTTATGAAAATAAAATATCTTTGGAAGGACATATACTCATTTCTCAATGACAGAATTTTGAGTCTAATTAATCACAATTTCACTTGATAGGCACTGGATAAACTAAGCATACTTTTGTGAAAATGTGAAGTAAATACTGTAAAATCACTATAATGGTCGCTATTAATTCAATAAACCAAAGGTTGGGTAATTATATAATTTATCTAACAAACTGGGGCACTTCTGAGAACGCAAGGAGACAACATAAAGAATTACGCTGGACACAGGTAAAAATTCAGACTAACCTGAGCAAATTAAGACAAAATCACCCTACCCATAGGTTACTAGAATTATAAACCACGGAATAAGAATCCAAGAGTTACATATGTTGAGTTTAATGGGGAAAAGTCATGGGGTTGTCTCAAAGTGATATATCACAAGGTAGTTCTAGTTGAGTCTCAGAGTTCTTAATACCAGTGGTTCACAGCCAGTGATGTGAATCAGCACTATCCAGCAAGCTTTTCCAAACTTAACATTCCTGGACCCTTCCGCTGAGATTCTGATTCAGTAGATCTATAATGGGGTCCAAGAAGCTGTTTTTGTTTGTTTGGGTGGTTTCTTTTCATTCTACAGTAATTATATATACCCTTGGATGGTTAACTTTGTATGTCAGTTTGACTGGGCTAAGGGAAGCCCAGAAAGTTGGTAAAACATTTTGTCTGGGTCTTTCCAGAAGAGATAACAGGTGAATCAGTGGACTGAGTGAAGAATAACCCTTCCAATGCTGGAGGGCCTGAACAGAATGAAAGGCAAAGGAAGGACACGTAGGCTCTTCTTGCTTGACTTGCCCTGGGACAATGCTGCTCCTGTTTCTTTGATTCTCAGTACTTCGAACTTAACGTTTAGACTAGACCTACACCACTGGCTCCCCTGGTGTAGACAGAAGATTGTGGGACTGCTCAGCCTCCATCTGAGGCAATCCCTCAAGATAAATCTTTCTATGTATCTACATATATCTGATTGGTTTTGTTTCTCTGAAAGGCCCTGACTTTAATAAATGCTGCTACTGAAAACTGCCAGTAAGATGCATGTCTCTAACTTTATGCATATGAATCGTCTGGGAATGTTATTAAAATGAAATTGTATTCAGTAAATGTGAGGTGGGATGTTTCTAATAAGCTACCGGGTGGTGCAGATGTTCTGGGTCCTGGTGGGTGGGCCACAGGGACTGGCGTAGCATGGTGTCTTTTAAGTCCTTAAAACTCAAAGGCCACATTTTACCCACCTGCTTATTCCCCAAAGTGACCAAATATTTAAATAAGTAGAGAAACACAATCTATTTTCAGATGAGCATTACTTAACATTAAACCAACAAGGAGGTCATACTTAATTTACTAGTAAATTTAAAAATTTTAATTTTTAATATCTAAAACCTG
Source organism: Plecotus auritus (assembly GCF_963455305.1). Lineage (NCBI taxonomy): Eukaryota > Metazoa > Chordata > Mammalia > Chiroptera > Vespertilionidae > Plecotus > Plecotus auritus. The sequence goes on from NC_137778.1 coordinate 22,062,810, forward strand.
GAATAATTAAAACTTAATATTAACTAAACAATGAGGAGTACTGAAAATATGTAGAAATTAGAGTAATTTAAACACATTTTTAAATTGGGACATAAAGAGAAAATTGTATCTGGTGATAGAAAGTCTCAATAAAAAGTAGTTTTTCTGTCTCTAAGACAAACAAAATGGATTATCACCCAGTCCCTAAATCATGAAAGGGGAATGTTTCTACCCAATGTTGGCTCAAATTTCCCATTTTATATCACACTAAAACTAGCCCATATGCAATACAAATATTTCATAGGTAGCTAATTAAGAGTACAGCAATCAATAAACTTCATTATGCAAATGTAAGCTGAAACATTTTGGGGATCCAGCTGCTCATATTTACAATTAAATTTAAGTAGGAAAAGCAAAAGAATGTTTCTTTATTTAAGAAGTTCATGATGCCAGACAACTTGTCTCAAAGTTTCACTTCTATTTGTTAACCAAACAAGCCTCTAACTTTCAAATCCTTGTTGAAATGAAACCTATATAAATGTCACTGCAAAAATAAATAGCCTGATGCAATAAATGACATCAGTTGGAGCTATCAATCGTAAGTATAAACCTTGACCTTAACAAGTACTATGTCATACTTATCTTTGTATTCATGTGCTAAACAGACTTGGATATAAGAATAAAACTTCCGCCCTAACCAGTTTGGCTCAGTGGATAGAGCGTCGGCCTGTGGACTCAAGGGTCCCAGGTTCGATTCCGGTCAAGGGCATGTACCTTGGTTGCGGGTACATCCCCAGTAGTGAGTGTGCAGGAGGCAGCTGATCGATGTTTCTCTCTCATTGATGTTTCTAACTCTCTATCCCTCTCCCTTCCTCTCTCTGTAAAAAAATCAATAAAATATATATTTTTTAAAAAGAATAAAACTTCCTAATCTCTCTACCTCTCCCAAGATTTATAGCCCGGCAGTGAACTAGGTTAGTTATCCTGGTTATTACTTTCAGACTCATTACATCTGTTAAGAGAGTAATTACTAGTACTTATTCATAATAATCCAATTATGTTATGTTCATTGCAGACGGAGGGTTACTTATTCATTTAACTCAGAGCTCCATGAGGACTGATCACTGCTGTAAGCCTCAAGCACCTAGCAGGGCACCAATCATTATTGGTAGGTTAGGTGGTTGAAGAAATGAATAAATGGATGAATGGTGTCTAAAACATAGTAGATACCCAAAAAATATTCACTGAATTAATTAAGAGCTTGTTTCTAATGTATTAATTACATGAAACACTATGTAATATACATCGTACATTAAAGTACACATTGCAAATTCCATTTACATTAATAAAGCTCACCTCTGAGATGTGCCGTGTCACCAGTAGTATCTAAGGTGGCTGTGACCAACAATTAAACTGGTGTTCCTTTACATTCTCAGTATAGTTTTCCCTTCTGCATCTTTGCAGTGCCTGCCAGCAAATCCATGTATAATAAAGAGAGCTAAAGAGATGGCTCAGTGTTCTAGAACATGAATTTGCTCTCTTTCATTAATTCACCTAAAAAAAAAAAAATCAAAAGCCTCACCATTACTAGGTGTCTCTGGGGCCTGCTTTGCAGGGTTTCCCTGGTCTTCCTTTTCTTCAGGATCGTCACTGGACTTTGACAGCCGTTTTCTTAGAGACATCTCCTCGCCCACCATTGTGTTATCTAGGAAAGAAGATGCAAAAAGTTTTGAACCAAGTATCTGGTTGAGGCAAATTTCACAATATCACGATATTTAGAGGTAAAAGAATGATATATTCTCTCCCTTCTGTTTTACTTTGATCATATTTAAGCATTTTCTGAGTATAAGATACTATAACAAATGTGAAGAAATTAGTCCCTATAAAGTAACTGACTGGTTTCAAAGGCTCTTATTTAAACATAGCCCTCATTCTTAAAGAACATTTTAATTGAACAAGGCATAAGTATGTGAAAAATCATGTAAAGCGTTCACAGAGTAGAAGGTATCTGGACGTAGTCTTGAAGGAGGAGAACAGGGCACTCATGGGTAAGAAAGGGTTAAAATGAGGAGCCCTGTTCAAGAGATCACAACAGACCACATTACAAGAGGACAAGAAACAAGCTTTTGTTGAGTATCTACAAAGTGCAAGGACTCTGCTATGTGCTTTCCGTTTTCCCATCTAATCTTCATAACAACTCTGCAAAACAGATGGTGTTACTCCTGGTTTCCATATGGGAAAAAAATAAGGCTCGCCCTAATCGGTTTGGCTCAGTGCATAGAGCGTCGGCCTGCGGACTCAAGGGTCCCAGGTTCGATTCTGGTCAAGGGCATGTACCTTGGTTGTGGGCACATACTCAGTAGGGAGTGTGCAGGAGGCAGCTGATCGATGTTTCTCTCTCATCCATGTTTCTAACTCTCTATCCCTCTCCCTTCCTCTTTCTAAAAAAATCAATAAAATATATTTTAAAAAATGCTACTTTAAATCATTAAAAAAAAAAAAAAAGCTCAAAGTAGTTACTGTCAATACCTTCCACCCCACACCAGTTGCACAACGTGGGTTTATTAGGAATGCACACCATGGGAAACTGTGGGGTGACTCAGTAAGGGAGTATTAGAACTAACTTATTTAGGATTTGGAACTTGGCTAGGTGATTTTGGGTGAGAGTACAAAGAAGCAGAGGTTCATTGCTGCTTGCGTGCTGTCAGAAAGCCAAGACAATGCTATGACTGGGTTTCTCAAGAAATCTCTATGGGAAGGCTCCCTAGAAGGAAGATAAAGCTGGAATTGACAAAGCAGAAACCCTAACTGATGTTACTCTAGGGAGGAGGATGCTGGAAATTTTGTGACTTGGACAATGATCATGCTTTGTGTTCAGACATGATGATGGCATGGACTTGTTTTTGTCTTGACCCATCGTGGTCACAGAATGCCTTTTCTGATGTTGACGGTCAATGAAATTGTTTTCAACGGAACACCAAGAACTAGCTTTAAGCACCGGGCTATCTCGCAGCATCACCGAGGCCTAGCTGACAGCCCCCGTGCAGCTCTCAAGTGCCCAGGGCTGCTTTCCTCCTTCTCATTACTGTAACCTGTGGAGACCAAACAGCTAATGACAGGGTCATATCTGAATCCAGGTCCCATCCAAACAACACTATTTCAATTTTTTTAAAGTTGATAAAAGAGAAATATGACAAGAGGAAAGACTAGAAAAGAGAGCTGGAATCAAATTGTAAAGGCCTAAGAAACGAGAAATTTTTTTTCTTTCTGTTAGGCAGTGGTGAGCCATTTTAAGCACTGAAAAATAAGATCAAAGTCAAATTTTGGACAGATCAATGTCAAGACAGAATAAGGCTTACTCCAAAGCAGTGTTTATTATATATTACATTTTCATTAATCTGAAGCAAAAAGAAAAATAATGAAGTACTCACTACATTAGTTTTAAAGCAACATATTTTTAAATTCTAAGATTACCATCTTTCTAAAGTTTTAGGTTAATATGTTCTTTTCTGTATGAAATGTAGTACATGGGAGTTTGATTGTTTTCTTAAATATCATTGCTTGACAAAGTAAAAATCTGACAAATGTAGATCAGTCCCCTTCCAATATTTTCTGAAATTGAACAAATGAAACAATTATGGAAGGGTAGATGAATGTGTCAAGTAGAAATTTTAGGAGATCAATTAGATCTAATTGAGAGGAATCTAGGAAAGAGGTAAGGGCAACTGACAAATCTGAAAGTCATTTGTGTGACAGTGACAGAGGAAGCCAGAAGAGCTTCTAGTTCTCCAACAGAAAAGATCAGAGAAGTGAGAACAGACAACTAAACTCTGAAAGATGTCCTGCACATCTTGAAGTAACACATCAAGAAGTAGAAAAGAAATCAGGGACGGAAACCACAGAGATTGAGAGATGCAAAAAGAACCCAGATGTTTAAAAAAGGAATTACACAGGGGATAAAGTGGATTAAAAATGGACTCTACTTTTGAGTGCTTATGTGCTTTACTATACATGTATGACGTATTTTAATTTCAATATAATCTTTAAAGTAGTTACTATTACCTTATTCCTCAAATGTCTTTGGTTACCATGTCTTCTATTACCATCTTTCCTGTCTCTAGAAAGCCCATTCTCCTCTGCCTTTCTTTATCTAGCTAACCCTACTCACCCTTCAAAGTAAGAGTCACAACCACAGCAGCAGGAACAGCAATAGTAACAACTGCAGCTTTGACTTAGTGAGCAGCTATTATGTACCTACCATGTGCTGCTGAGTCCTTTCCATTTTCTTATCAAATCTTTATAAAGTTAGAAAGTAGGTATTATCCTCATTTTACAGATGAGAAAAATATTGTTACGGAAGTGATTTAACTTGCCCTAAATCATATGATTCTCTAACAGCACAACTGGGATTCAAAACCAGAACTACCGGATTCCACAGCCTATCCTGTAATCACGAGACCCGTGTCCTCTGCTAAGGTTCCTTTGACCACCACCAGTCATCTCACATTCCTCGGCGCTCCCACTGTGACTAACACCTTACTACTATACTCAGAGAGCAATTCTGTCTCCCTCTTATACAGGCATAAGCTCTTCAAAGACAGGGACTACATGGTATTTACTCTTTGAATCCCCAAAATCTAGTGGGGAGTCCCTGGAGCATGGCAGGCATGCATTATACAGAAAGTGGATGTATCAGTTAATACCACAACCCATTATCCCAAGTAAAAGGATACAATGCTCTAAGAGAATCAAGAGGAAAATATATGCTAGGAGGAAGCCAGTAAGCATCATCTTTACTATTAACACCTTTACACATCCTACTCCAAAATAAGATCTACAACTGCTCTCAATTGGGGGGTGGGGGGTCCCTGGGACTCTTAAAGGTATGCAAAAACTACTTTAACTATTTCAATAATGAAAAGAAATTATACATTTGTCACATAAAACAAATAATACGGGCTAACAAAAACAATGTCACTTTGCTTTCGGCTGAGTCTATCAACTCAGTGAGAAATCAGTTCTCATGCTGATTAAAAGCACTGATTAAGAGGTGAAAAAAATACTTACTAAACCAAGTTTGACAAATAAATGATGTCTAATAGACCAAAAAAAAGTTAAGCCTGAATACCCTGCAGAAAAAGACCTGTCATGAAATTAGGAACCATCAGCCTCATCTAAAGAATGAAGCCTTACATCAAAAGCTAAAACAGCAGTCCTAAGTTTGCACCATCACACTGCCATAATTCCACCTACTTGTTTTAGAAGTGAGCCAAAAAGGAAATCCTAACTTCATAACAAAACCTTTTTATCAGAGCCTATACTAATGCTGCTGGCCTCAAACTCCTCTATTAGCAGAAGTGAGAACTGTAACAGTGGAAAAGCACAGGATTTGGTATCAGAATACGATAGTTTACGTCTTTGCTCCATCTTATCATTATGTACTTGGGTAAATCTTCCAAACTCTATCAATCTGTTTCTTCATCTAGAAAATTAACATAAATTCTGCTGCAGTTTATCATCATAAAAAAGTATGATAGCCCTAACCGGTTTGGCTCAGTGGACAGAGCGTCGGTCTGCAGACTGAAGGGTCCCAGGTTCGATTCCAGTCAAGGGCATGTACCTTTGTTGTGGGCACATCCCCAGTAGGGGGTGTGCAGGAGGCAGCTGATCGATGTTTCTCTCTCATCGATGTTTCTACCTCTCTGTCCCTCTCCCTTCCTCTCTTTAAAAAATCAATAAAATATATTTTTTTAAAAAGTATGATAATATGCACTCAAGTGCCAACATTTTATTAACAACCAAGTGTAAAGAATTAAGTGATCTGATATCTAAACACACGTACCTCCTGTATGCTAAATAACACAGTCAAACATTAAGCCATGTCATTCCTCAAATTCTACTTGTTTGCTTTATGATGTACTAAATGAGGGTAAATAAAGTGCTATAATTACATACTTCCTCAAGTGCAGCTCAAACATCATGTGGTTTTCAAGGTAATATTAATATTTTATTATTGTCATACATACAGATGTTAGGAAGGATAACTATTACTTAAAATGGCTCACCTCAATTCTGACCAAATCCTTAGATCACATAGATGGTAAAATTATGAAATGATGTCTAAATTGAGTTCCTCCTGCCATGCATGTCAGCTAACAGTGTATAGCTGTTACAGCAAAAAAATAGAGGCAAATTATAGTAATGCTCAGCTCAATTGTTCCTTCTCTAGACAGATGGATCATTTTGACCTCTGTATGGAGAGCAGACCACAATGAGGTCAAGAGTGCAAGCAAAGGGCCAGTGAGCAGACACTGCATTCACCCAGGTGAGGGAGGAAAGAGAAGACCTTTTTGACCACTCATCTAAAATAGAACTGAATGAAATGACAATTTCTCCCTTCTGTACTATTTTTTAACATAACACCCAGAGTAAACCAATCTAGACAGTAGCTAGGCAAACAACTTGAGCTGTTGCAAAGTCAAAAATTCAAACTGTAATTAATGCTACATGGTTTCTAAGTGCTAACATGGAACACTGATCCTGTGTGAGGTGTACCATAGTGTTTTCTTGCCCTCCCATTAACACAGCACCTGGAAGGGGAGTTCTCCTCCTTGTGTCCTATTATCTCCAGGTCACCTCTCTCCTCCCCAGGTCAGCCAGATTATCACAACTGATACCTCTCCTGTTGCAAGTATGTGCTGTCTTCCTGACCAGTCCCCTCATTCACTGAGGAGGTGAACATCTCACTCACTCCCCATCCCCTCACTAATTCTTCCATACTTCATCACCCATGTACACAGATCCATCCAATACCCTGTCTTTCAATCTTGACTTCTTCTTGTCTCCAGCAAGCTGTTCCTATGTCTGTTACACCTTCCCCTAGAACTTGCTGTCACCAATAACTGCTCCATGTCCATAATTCTGATTTCCAGCATCTAACCCTCTGAACACACCACCAGTTCACTTACTCAGATACCTCCACACCAATTCTTTAATTCCCTTCTCCTCACACCAGCCCACATTTCTCTGAGCTCCAGGCTCATATCCAAAGGCCTACTTCAAGTAGATGTCTCATAGGTATCACACAACCTGATCAAAACTGAATTACTAATGTTCCCTCCAATTCCACTGTTCTTTCTGCCTTCCCTATCTCAGTTAATGGGACTAACAGTCAATCTTTGCCCAGATTTAAATAAACAACAACACTAGGAAGTGATCCTTGATTCTTTCATCTCCCTTATCCAATCCAAAAGCAAGTCCAATTTACTCTGCCTTCAAAATATATACTCAATTCTAATCTTTTCTCACCATACCTACCACCTTCACCAGTCTAAGCCACTGTCACCTCTCACTATGGTAGCCTTCTACTGGACTCTCTTCAATTTCTCCCTTCTGTACTATTTTTTAACATAACACCCAGAGTAATTCTTTTTAAAGATGTCAGAGCAAGTTACTCCCCTGCTCAAAATCCTTCAAACATTGGATGTTGTTCTAAGTCCTCATCATTGTCTAGTAACTCCTCCGTGATCTGCCACTCACCACCTACCCTCTCCCTCCAGCACCCTCAACCTCCTACAATTCTCGCACTTGCTCTACTCTAGTTACTTTGGCCTTTTGCTATTTCTTGAGCAAGCCAAGCTCATTCCCACAGCTTATCCTCGAGGCTTTCTCCTTCACTCCATTCAAGTTCTCTGCTCAAATGCCCCCTCAACTAAAATAAACACTCCCACACCCTGTTACTCTTATTCGTTACCTTGCTTTTTCTTCAAAGCACTTATTACCCAATACATTATAGCACTTATTATCTATCTACCCCATAAGACTATAATCCCCATGAAAAGTAGAATGTTGTCTAGTTCACCATTTTACCCAAGTATCTAGAACTACACCTGGAATATATCTACTCATTTGTCGAATGAATTAAAAAATGGCTACCAAAACTCAGAGACAGGAGAGAAACCAAGATGGCGGCATAGGTAAGCACCTAAACTGCTGCCTCGCACAACAATTTCAAAACTACAACTAAAAGACAGAACGGACACCATCGAGAACCACAGGGAAGCTGGCTGAGTGAAAATTCTACAACTAGAAGGAAAGAGAAAAGCTCACAGAGAATTGGAGGTACGGCAAAGGGTCTTTGTGCGCGCAGAGAGGAAGGGCGGCTGAGAGCCTGGCTGACTTTCTCTGGCGGAAGGGGGAAGGAAGCCCCCGACCGCACTGAACCCCAGTTCTGACTGCACTGAACCCCAGTTCCGGGCGAGCCCCTGGGGACCCACGCTCTTGTGGGGGGAGTCTGGACTCTCGGGTGGAGACTCGGGAGCCGGGGAAGGCGGAGGACTGAAAGCGCGCGTGTGCCAGTGCGCACAACGGCTGCGGAGGTTGCCACAGGCTTTCCCTAGTGGAAGGGAGTCAGAGGCTCCTGACTGCACTGAGCCCCAGTTCTGACTGCACTGAACCCCAGTTCCAGGTGAGCCCCTGGGGACCCACGCTCTTGTGGGGGGAGTCTGGACTCTCGGGCGGAGACTCGGGAGCCGGGAAGGCAGAGGTCTGAAGGCGTGCACGTGCGCGCAAGGGCAAGGCTGATGGGAAGCCAAGACTGAGACTCCACCCCATCCAAGCTGAGCACAGAGGCTATTGTAATTTGGCAAGTCTAATCCTATAAGGCTGTCTCCAGCACCAAACTTCTCCCAGCATAGACACAGCTGATCCTTACAGCCAACTGGCCTGGAGGTCAATTCTTCCCAGTGATACCAACAACAATCAAGACTTAATTACAACAAGGCTGTACACACAGTCCACAAAGGGGTGCACCAAGAGTGTCCACCTCAGGTTAACTGGGGAGGCCGACCCACTGGGCCATATAGGAAACCTAGCACACAAATCTACCTTACCAACTCAGGGAAGCAGTGAAAATGCGGCGTCAAAGAATCAGATCCCAAACGAAAGAAATGGAGGAAAACAAACGACTGGATATAGAATTCAAAACCACGGTTATAAGGCTTTTTAAGAATATCCTAGAAAAGGCCGATAAATATAACGAGACCCTCGAAGATATGAAAAAGGACCAACTAGAAATTAAACATACACTGACTGAAATAAAAAATATTATACAGAGACCCAAAAACAGACAAGAGGAACAAAAAAATCAAGTCAAAGAATTGAATTATAAAGAAGCAAAAAACACTCAACCGAAAAAGCAAAAAGCAAAAAAAAAATCCAAAAAGTTGAAGATAATGTAAGAAGACTCTGGGATAACTTCAAGCGTACCAACATCAGAATTATGGGGGTGCCAGAAGAAGAGAGAGAGCAAGATACTGAAAACCTATTTGAGGAAATAATGACAAAAAACTTCCCCCACATGGTGAAAGAAATAGACTTACAAGTCCAAGAAGCGCACAGAACCCCAAACAAAAGGAATCCAAAGAGGACCACACCAAGACACATCATAATTAAAATGCCAAGAGCAAAAGACAAAAAGAGAATATTAAAAGCAGCAAGAGAAAAACAGTTAGTTACCTACAAGGGAGCACCCATACGACTGTCAGCTGATTTCTCAACAGAAACTATGCAGGCCAGACGGGAGTGGCAAGAAATTTTCAATGTGATGAATAGCAAGAACCTACAACCAAGATTACTCTACCCAGCAAAGCTATCATTCAGAATTGAAGGGCAGATAAAGAACTTCACAGATAAGAAAAAGCTGAAGGAATTCATCACCACCAAACCAGTATTATATGAAATGCTGAAAGGTATTCTTAAAGAAGAGGAAGAAGAAAAAAGTAAAGAGAAAAATTATGAACAACAAATACATATCTCTCAACAAGTGAACCTAAAAATCAATTGAATTAAAAACCTGAGGAACAGAATAATCTGGTGAATATAATAGAATTAGAGGCATAGAAAGGGAGTGGACTGATAATTCTCAGGGGGAAAGGGGTATGGGGGGTTCATGAAGAGACTGGACAAAAATCATACACCTATGGATGAGGACAGTGGGGGGCAGGTAAGGGCAGAAGGTGGGGTGGGATCTGGGTGGAGGGGAGCTATGGGGGGAAAAAGGAGAAACAATTGTAATAATCTGAATAAAGATTTATTAAAATTAAAAAAATAAAATAAGATAAAATAAAAAATGGCTACCAAGCATTTTCACATACATTAAGAAAATAAAACAATTGCACTTCACATGTCCATGAAACAATCATTAATAGGCTAGTACAGTGGTCGGCAAACTCATTAGTCAACAGAGCCAAATATCAACAGTACAACGATTGAAATTTCTTTTGAGAGCCAAATTTTTTAAACTTAAACTTCTTCTAACGCCACTTCTTCAAAATAGACTCACCCAGGCCATGGTATTTTGTGGAAGAGGCACACTCAAGGGGCCAAAGAGCTGCATGTGGCTCGCGAGCCGCAGTTTGCGGACCACTGGGCTAGTATAATAGCTGGAATTGATGTTTCCTTTTCTTTCTAACTTTACCCATTAATATTAAATGATAATGATGTTATATAACTAGGTCAATGAGGATATTTACCTAGTTTGGGATTTAAGTGTAAGTATATACATAAAAATGATCTGTTCTAGAACTTAAGACTATTCATCAACATTTGCTATTCAGGACCCAAATTTAACTTTAGGTTACCTAAGAGACACTGAAAAACAATTTGCTGGCAAATGCCATACCCTTTACTCCATTGGAATTCTCTCAAACTTGAGCGACTGTTTTCCTGAAACAATTCAAATAATTAGAATAAACATGATCAGAATTGTTAGTAAGTTCTCTTTTTTTTTTTTTTTAAATATATTTTATTGATATTTCACAGAGAGGAAGGGAGAGAGATAGAGAGCTAGAAACATCGATGAGAGAGAAACATCGATCAGCTGCCTCCTGCACACCTCCCACTGGGGATGTGCCCGCAACCAAGGTACATGCCCTTGACCGGAATCGAACCCGGGACCTTTCAGTCCGCAGGCCGACGCTCTATCCACTGAGCCAAACCGGTTTTGGCTGTTAGTAAGTTCTCTTAATGGGTACTTACTGTTTTCTTCTCTGTCTGATACGAACTTTGTGTACATTATCTCCTTTACTGCTAACAATAACCATATGTTGGGGTAAATCCTGTTCCCATTTTCAAACAGAAAAAAAAAGTAGTGACTGCCAGAAGCATAATTATAAATGACAGTAAAGAAAGAAAACTTTAAAAGTATGACTCAACATTAAAAAAAGAGAGAACAAGTAGAAGTTTTATGTTTTGTTTTTAGTGTGATCAAAGGAGTTATGTTTCTTATGCATCCCCTCATACATCACTGTATCAAAGCAGACCTTAGCTGAAGTTCATGCTTTAGTGGCCTTGGCACATCTTTAAAAGGCTATGGTAGTTTAAAAATAGAAGGCAAGGCAATTTAGACTAAAAATCTTAAGTTCTGACACTTAAAAGATATGTGCCAATCAATTATCTGAAAATAAAATTCATGTATATTAAGCACCTCTTTCTACAATGATGTTAGATGAACATGTTGTAATAACAGAGGTCTACCCCATTACATTGCACACACACACACACACACACACACACAATGTGTCAAAAGAAGAGATAACTACTTAGGGAAGTCAAACAAGTCCTCATGGAGGAAGTAGCATTAGAGCCAGAGTTCAAAAGAAGAAATAGAAGTTTGCTAGGCATCAAAACAGGATGGAAAGAGAGCACACTATGAAAAACATGAATAAGTACAGACTGTGTTCATGTTTTTAATGACCTTGACAATCTTTAAAAGGCTGTGATAGTTTAAATATAGAAGGCAAGGCAATGTGCCTAAAAATGTTTTTCAAACATTATTTCAAACATTTTATTGAGGTGTGTGCCAAGTTCTTGGATACACATATTACCACAATAGTCTGTACCCTCCAGAAGTGAAAATCCAGCGGGCAAAAGTCATTAAAATGTAATTATAACACCTAATGGCGTTACAGAACAGTAGTTGAGATATCATATAGTATGAAGGGAGTTCAGCCTGGTGGCCAATTGATCTTAGGGGCAATTACAAAAGGTTTCCTGAAGAAAGTAAAACTTAGTTTAAATCTTAAAGCAAGAGAAGGAATAAAGCTGAGCACAGAGCAAGCAGAAGGGCAAAAATAAAAGCCAGAGGCCTTTACAGGCCATTCCAAGGAGTCTGGAACTTAGCACACAAACAAGGAGCTGATCGTTTTTTTTAAATAACAGGGTGACTTGACATTTGTCGTTTAGTAAGATAACTCAGGTGACAATATGACAGCTGTGCTATGAAAGGAGATATTGACAGGGAGAACAGAGCTCACAAAAAAAAAAATGATAAAGGTCTGAAGTAAGGATCAAATGACATGAGTTTACTAAGTGAACAAATGAAGAAAGAAGAGATAAGGGAGATAAATTTACAAACATTAATCTGAAGCATCTATGAGATATTCAGATGGCTATATCCAGAAGGCAGTTGTAACTCACAAATCCCAAGGGAGTTTTCTAACTCAGCAACTTTAGAAGAGAAAGGAATAGACAAGTTTAATATGATGTGGGTGTGGGTCAGCCAAGTGATGATGACCAACAAGCAGATGAATACACAAGTTCAGAATGAAGATGGAAATCTGGGATTGATTCATCAGTATATACAGGCAGCAGCTGAGGCCAAGGCACAGGAAGGAGATCTCTCAGGGAGACCATAAGTCAAGAAGTTACCTAGGAAATAATAAAGCTAATATTAACTTGACACTATGGTTCATTTAGTTCTCACAACCACCTATGCAGGTAGGCAGGTACTAATATCCCATTTTACAGGTGGTTAAGTAATTCCCCCAATATCATGAGGGAATTAAGGAACCCTAAAAAAGCAAGGCTAGGAGAAGTAGACGCAAGCAATGTTCAAAATCAAGTTAGATGATTCAAGATGTAATCTATGGCCAGTATCAAGGAAAATTTAAGAAGGACCAAAAAATGGAGGCCTCAACCAGGTAACTCAGTTGGTTACAGCATCGTCCCGATACTCAAAGGTTGCAGGTTCAATCTCTGGTCAGAGCACATACAAGAAGCAACTAATAAATGCATAAATAAGTGGAACAACAAATTCAAGTTTTTCTCTTTTTCTCTCTTTCTCTTTCTCTCTCTCTCTCTCTCTCTCTCTCTCTCTCTCTCTCTCTCTCTCTCTCTCTCTCTCCTCCTCTCCCTCCTTCCCTTCTATCCTCTCTCTAAAATCAATAAATATTTTAGCCCTAACCGGTTTGGCTCAGTGGATAGAGCGTCGGCCTGCGGACTCAAGGGTCCCAGGTTCGATTCCGGTCAAGGGCATGTACCTTGGTTGTGGGCACATCCCCAGTGGGGAGTGTGCAGGAGGCAGCTGATCGATGTTTCTCTCTCATTAATGTTTCTAGCTCTCTATCCCTCTTCCTCTCCCTTTCCCTTCCTCTCTGTAAAAAATCAATAAAATATATTAAAAAAATAAAATCAATAAATATTTTAAATGGAGAAAAAAAAGGATGGTAATATTTCACAATTTGGGGACATTGATAGATGTGATTTACTTCTACAGTTAGTTTCAGGAAGGACAAAGAAATGTATTGGACTGGGTTGCAAAATGAGCTATGGAAGTGAAAACACTGATCATAAGACTAGTCTTGCAAGAGATCCAGCAATGAAGACACCACGCATTAATTTTTACTAAGTCAGTAACACTTACTGTGCTTGACACCAGGTTCAGTACATCACATATCTCATTTAACATTTCCATTTTAAAAGACACAAAAGATTTGGAAATGCTATGAAACTTGTTCAAAGTCACATAGCCAGTAAGTAGCAGTGGAAACATTTATACCCAAGATGACATAAAACTGATTAGATAACTATTTTAAAATACAACACATTGATTAAACAATTATTTCTTAAGAATCTAATCCATGCATTGGTTTTGTAATATTCAGTTTAATAGCATCTAATTTGACTTAATAAAGTGTTAATAATCTGCTGTTGATTCCACTTAATGTATTTTTCATTTCAGTTATGTATTCATTTCTGATTGTCTTTTTTTAAAAATTAAAAAAGAAAGTATTAAAATTCAGCTGAGTAAATCTGAAGATCTAATTGTTTTTATTAAGCGATTCAATTGGGCAGCATCTCATTAGCAACTAGAAGGGTACTCTGATAAGTTGTACTAAGAAGTTAAAAGTGGACTATTTCAGTCAAGGATACCTTCCCATAGGGGAAGGCAGGGGTCTTATCAGGTAGATTAAGATTATGTTTCTGGGAGAGATCAAAACTGCAATCAGATCAGGTATTAAATCTAGATTTGGGATCATGGGCTTTCAGCAAAAATGTTGCCATATTGGACCCGTGGTTTTCTATTTAACAAAAGCAAAACAAAAAGAAACGATTTAAGAAGCAAATGAACCAAGTTAAAAGAAGTGTCAACTTTAGCCTGCCTATAGTGTTCCTATTAATAAAGCTTGCAAAAGAAGCTATATAAATCTATAAAACAAATAAATATTGAGCACCTATTCTCAGTGAAGAACTTTGCTATATCACACCCAGGTTCAGTGGGGGAAGGGGTGTGGGGCGGAGGGGAGAATTTACAATCCAAAACATAAAATTTCTCCCTCTTCCTTCAAAACATAGATTTGCCCAATACAATCCCACAATATTTACATATCAAAGAATTAGGTCATTAAGTCAATTAGCAAAACTAAAGAACATAGACAGGTTCTCAAACATCTGTATGGTCACTATATTTACTAATCTTATGTGATAAATTCCAAAAATAAATTTATTAAAAGCATTTTCCATTTCCTTCCCAAAGGAAACAGGCACTCTTCCCTATTTAATTATTTCCTATTCAAAAGTTCCTTCCTCTGTCCTCCAACTCATTCATTCTTTCTTTGTGCCAGGTGCTAGGCCAGACTGAAGACATAAATAAGATGGACTAGTTACGGGTCATGAAATGTACATGCTAGTAGAGGAAACAAAGCATCTAAGTAACTAATGCAGCTTACTACAATGGATAAATTAACTGCCGCTAAGGAAAACAGAGTGCTGGGAGGACTTCACCAGGACAAAACTGGTTCTCTTAGTGATATTTGGGCTGATAATGAAGGATACATAGGAGGAGTTGGAGGAAGGGAGAGAAGAGTGCCTAAGAGATGGAGATCTTAAAGAGAAAGAGGCTTTCTTAGAACAAAATTAAAACCCGTGTGGCTTGAGCCCAGAGAGCCCAAAGAAAAGTGGCCCCAAATGAACTGGAGATAGGAAGAGTGGCAGCAGTAATCTGGTCTTCATGCTAACGAGAAATGGGAAATCGGTGAGAGTTCTACGAGTGTGCTGCATTGAAACACATGTATTTTTAAATGATTACTTTTTTTATTAGGTGATTACTCTTGAATGTCTCAAAGCTCCTTCCAAAATCCATTCTCATGTCTAGACAACACACAAATTTCCCTAACAAGTCACTCATCCAAACCCTCTAAATTATAGCAAGGGGGGAAAAAAGGTTTCAAGTTTAATTCTATGTCAAGAGAAAGGCAAGTACTCTGAAAAATAAAAAAGTAGTTTAAACAGATGGCAGCCACTTAATTATTAAGAAGTGGCCAATAAACTTAATCTACATATACATACAGACTATAGAGTTTATAGTTGTTTCTTCCTTACAAATAACTTCTAAATAGACATGTCACCTAAGTTGCGTGGCTGTTAAGTATTAAGAGCCACAGAAACTTAATTACATTATAACATTTAAGACTAAATTATGAGCTTAATTAAAGGCTTTGGTGCCAAGGCAAGCAAATTTAGATGTATTGAAATGTCATTCATCCCTTCGCACATGTTTTTTGTTTTGGGGTCCCCCCCCCAAATCAATTAGAAGCTGACTTCTTGAGTGCATTTTTGGTTTAAGGAATAAAATGTCTTCTAAATTATAACTTTCTTTACTACCGACTTGAGAGATGCCACAGCAAGTGTGGGACACCAAAGCCATCTCCAATGCTGCCAGCCACCGGGGGCCCGATGGTAACTTTCCCGCCCTCTCCATCACCCAAACTCCCCAGGACTCGCGGAGCCGCCGCCTCCTCCGCCCCCATCCCAGGACCAGGCCAGGCCCGCGGGACCGGAGTTGCAGCCACCGCCTCTATCCCCTTCCTCTCGGCCGGGGTGGGTGGACCCGGGCGGGAAGTGAGATCAGATCGGGAGCAAGGGCATTACCTGGGGCCGGAGCCCGGCAGCGGGGACCTCGGCAAGGAAAGCAGAACCGGGAGGCCGTCAGAGCGCGGCCGACAGGAAGGTCAGCTCCGCGCAGCTCCCAGGGTGTCCAAGGCCGGCAACGCCGCAAGCCCGGCCGCAGACTAAGATAAAGCGCCGGATCGCCGGCCCCTCCGCCCCCAGCCTCGCGGCCCACTACGCAGCGTCACGCGCACTGTCCGCGCTGGCTCAGGATTTCATTGGTGGCCCAACAGCCACCAGGCTCCGCCCACCGCTCACGGCAGCCCCGCCCCTTTCCGCGCGCGTGTCTGCAGTGCGAGAGCCCCCCGCTGGCCCTGGAGCGGTGCGCCGGGAGTTGGGCTCCAGCAGGTTGTGACGCCGGCGGCGGCAGCAGCTTGCTTTTCATTTCTGCCCTAGCGATCCGATGTGCGGCAGGTATGGGACCGAGACAACTTCCTGCGAGTCCGAAGAGACACCCCGCACCGGTAGCCCGGGACTGGCGAGACTGGTGCCTCTTCTGGAGACTCGCGGAAACAGATTCTAAAACTGAGGATCGTTGTAGTTCGCACTGACCCTCTAGGAACAAAATAGAAGCGCTAGTCAGAAGCGTTTGTCATGACTTCTTTGTCAGCTATACGGGACGGTATGTGACCTTCAGCACGTGCGAACTAGATGAAGAGACAGTAAGATACGTGAAATAATGGACAATTATGTAATTAAAAGGGGGTTTCATAACCAAAGGAAAAAATGATGCAGAGAGAGGTTTAGGACATAGATTAGCTAGGAAAGTTAATTGCTTAGGGTTTACGAAGGTAAAGGTGTTAGGTGAATTTAGAGTAAAGTAGGTGAAAAGGGAATGAGAGCAGCAGGGACTGAAGGGCCACAGTCACAGTCTGCAAACCAGCACAAGCTAGCCTAGTCTGCCTAAATCACTTGGACCCTATTCCAAACAGATAGGGTCAGGCTGCCCTGAACAGATGGATCAGGTTTATCTGAACTGACTACCCTCTGTGTCCCTTTTATAACAAAGAGGATGGACAATTACCTGTCCACCCAGAGCAGGCGGCACTTCATGCCAAGACAGAAGCTGCATCAGCATCTAGTCCAATTCAGTACTGGCAGTCATTGGGAACCTACCCAGTTTGCCTCTTTTTTTTTTACAATATATTTTATTGATTTTTTTTTTTTTTTTTTTTTTTTTTTTTTTTTTTTTTACAGAGAGGAAGGGAGAGGGATAGAGAGTTAGAAACATGGATGAGAGAGAAACATCAATCAGCTGCCTCCTGCACACTCCCCACTAGGGATGTGCCGGCAACCAAGGTACATGCCCTTGACCTTGACCGGAATTGAACCTGGGACCCTTCAGTCCGAAGGCCAACGCTCTATCCACTGAGCCAAACTGGTTAGGGCCTAGTTTGCCTCTTGTACAACTGTGATTGCTGCTTCTGCCAACTGGATGACAATAGAATCTGGTAGATCCCAATGGCTTTTGTACTTTATCTCTCCCCTCCCATTAGCTAAGGAGCAGTAGGAACACAGGAACTCATTTCCGTTGAGACTATGCTGGCCACTGTAAACACCGAGAAGACTTGTGCGTTTCTCTCATTTATTCATTCAAAAAATATTGTGTTTTGTTATTGGTGCTAGGGGTACAGCAGTGAATAAAACAGAAGCTCCTGCACTTAGAAGCTTATGTTTCTAGAGCAGAAAACAAATAATGAAACAAGTAAATGAGATGATTGCAGGTGGTAATAAGTGTTGGGAAGAAAGCAAAACAGGATGGTCATGGAAGGACTTTTTGAGGAGGTGATCTGAGCTAAGACTTGAATGAGGGGAAAGTGCCAACTATGCCAACTATGGGAAGACGAACATTCAGGACAGAGGACAATGAATGTGAATTTAAGGTTCTGATGCTAAACAAGTTTGGCTTGCTTGAGGAACAGAAGGCCAAGAGGCTTGAAGCACCATGTAGAGGGTAGGAGTTTAAGGTTGGACAGTTAAGCAAGAGCTTAATCGTGTTGGATTTTTTTATTTCAGTTAAGTTTCGTCTTGTTTTGTTTTTTTTTAATCAACTTATTTTGTAGAGAATAACTTGGAGGAGAACAGAAATGGAACAGGAAGAAGCCAGAGAATGATAGGAAGCTATTGGACAAGTTATGAGATAGATGATGGTGACCTGGATTAGTGTCGTTGCTATGGAAATAGAAGTAGAAGAATTTCAGGATATTTCTTGAGGTGCAGTTGTGAAGAAAGGTAGTAAACAAGGTAACTCCCAGGGTATTAAGTGAATGGGAGGATGGCAATGCCATTTACTTCAAGGAGGAAGACCACTTAATATGATTGGAGGGACCTTGAAAGCCTCTGCCCTTACTAATCCTCTCCTGCCACTGTTCTGAAAATCCTTGGGATCAAGGCTTGGTTAAATTTGAATGTTGCTTCATCATATTCCAAAAAACAACAACACATGTAGCCCTAGCCAGTTTGGCCCAGTGGATAGAAGGGCCTGCGGACTGAAGGATCCCCGGGTTCGATTCTGCTCGAGGGCACATGCCTAGGTTGCAGGCTTGATTCCCCCGTAGGGGGCGGCCAGGAGGCAGCTGATCAATGATTCTCTCTCATTATTGATGTTTCTACCTCTCCCTCTCCCTTCCTCTCTGAAATCAATAAAAAAAAATATTAAAAAAACAAAAACAACCCTGACCAGTGTGGCTCAGTGGATAGAGAGTCGGCCTGCGGACTGAAGGGTCCCAGGTTTGATCCTGGTCAAGGGCATGTACCTTGGTTGTGAGCACATCCCCAGTAGGAGGTGTGCAGGAGGCAGCTGATTGATGTTTCTCTTTCATCGATGTTTCTAACTCTATCCCTCTCCCTTCCTCTCTGTAAAAAATCAATAAAATATATTTAAAACAAACAAACAAAAAAACACCAAAAACACATGTAATAGTTGCTAGGGATATAAACATGAATAAGAACAACTGTCTATTGGGGAGATAGGTAATAACTAAACCATTTCAAGACAGTAAGATGTGTTATAATAAAAAGAGGTAGCTTGTGCACCAAAGGGTCCCTGGTTTGATTCCTGGTAAGGGCACATACCCAGATTGCAGCTCCGTCCTCAGTAGGGGGTGTGTAGGTGGCAGTTGATCAATGTTTCTCAATGTTTCTCGTATTGATGTTTCTTTGTCTCTCTTCCTCTTCCTCTCTAAAATCAATTAAGAAGAAAAGGAAAGGAAAGGAAAAGAAGGAAGGAAGGAAGGAAGGAAGGAAGGAAGGAAGGAAGGAAGGAAGGAAGGAAGGAAGGATAAAATTGCCTAACAGGGTCATTGTAAGGATTAAATGAGTTAATGACTACAAAGCTCCAAGTACAGGCACTGGCATATAAAAGTGCTGCGTAAATGCATTGAAGTTCATCATTATTGTTGATGTTATTATCTTCTGGATACAATGGAAGCAAAAGGAATGACTATCACGCTATGAGAGGAAATGTTGAAATGGAAGAAGGCTTTTTGAACCAGTAGGAGGAAGGACTTTAGTGGGCAGGCAAGGAAGGAGGGATAGTCTAAGCAGAGGAAGGTCAAAAGCCAACAAGACGAGAGAGAGGGAGCCAGACCATTGTTGAAGTGTAGGATACTTGCTGAGAAGTGGAAATACAAAAAGTTGGTGTAGAAGCTTAAGAAGTTTGTAGGCAATGCTAAGATATCCTAACTCAGATTTCCATAGTCAGTGGGGAGCCAGTGAAGGTTGTTAAGCAGGGGAAGAGTCATGATTTAGGCAACTAGGCTGGAGGGAGATGTGACTGGAGGTGGAGAGATCAAGTAGAAGGCCATTACAGGAATAGAGGTGAGAAAGGATAAAGGCCTAAAGCAGAGCAGTAGCAAGTGATATGGAAAGAACAGGGCATATTTGGGAGAGATTTAGAGACAATTGATAGAATTTGACAGTGTTGGTTGTGGAGGTTAAGGATGTACCCAGGATTTCTGGCTTAGCAGTTGGGGTGGGTGGAATTAATGTAAACTCAGGTAAGAGAATGCGTTTGAAGTAAGAAAAGGAGGTAAGGGGTTTGAATAAGCTTTAATTGGGTTAATATTTAAGTTGAACTGGTCCACTTCCTACTGAGATATAAAGGAACTGAAGAAGAAGCAAGCAAGTTTTGTTTTGGTTTACAATAAAACAACTTTCACATTTTTTTTCTGATTATGTCAATAATGCATACCTCTCGCAGAAAATAAAATCAAATACAGAAAAGTACAAAGATAAAAGCTATCTAATGTCTTACCATCCAGAGATGCAGCTGAATGTTGATGTGGGGAAGGAAAAGAAAAATGGCCTGAGCCTGGGGACTGAGCTCTTTTGCAGGAAGGTGCAGGGAGCTAAAAAGGGAAACAGAACAGGAACCAAACCAGGTTTTAAAATACAAACAATTTTGTTCTTCAAAGGGTCACATCTCCGTTAGTGATACCAAACAAGCAATAAGTATTTATTCCATCCCAAGTGTGGGTAATTTCTCCCTTGGCACTCAGGCTTAGTGAAAACATAGACTCATATGGAGTTAAGGTTTGGGGATTAAGACAAGGACAATGAAGCAAGCGTGTAAATCAGGGCAACCTAGATCATGGGTAGATCCCAAACAAAATAGAAATCAGGTATCATTCCTTCTCTTACTGGTTCAGTTATTGCACATACTATGTCATCACTTGTTTTTCTACAAATAGAACTCCTTACAAACACGGCAGAGAGCCATCTATCCCAGTTAAGAAGGCTGCCCGCTTGACTCCATAGATTCTATCTAGTTCTAAAGCAAAGTACCTTTCAGGAACTGCAATAGATGTAATAACATTTCCAGGGATATATACACACATGAGGAAATACCCTCAAGAGTTCCTGAATCACCACAAATTTTTTTAATCTCACTGAAATTAAGTTGTAAATCTAAAGAAGATTCTGATTAATTAGCAAGTTAAGATATTAAGTCCTAGCCCTAACCGGTTTGGCTCAGCGGATAGAGCGTCAGCCTGCGGACTGAAGGGTCACAGGTTGGATTCCGGTCAAGGGCGTGTACCTTGGTTGCGGGCACATCCCCAGTAGGGGGTGTGCAGGAGACAGCTGATTGATGTTTCTCTCTCATTGATGCTTCTAACTCTCTACCCTTCTCCCTTCCTCTCTGTAAAAAATCAATAAAATATGTTAAAAAAAAAGATATTAAATTCTAGAGAAACAACTAAGAAAGTAACTGAAAATATATATAGTGAAAAAATCATTAAAGAAATTTAAATGTTACAATAGAAAATATTCACTTGATGAAAAAAAGCAGTAGGGTAGAAAGAGAACAAGAAAGACATGAGACATAGGACAAATTTTTAAATGGCAGACATAAATCCAACGATATCCAATATAATAAAAGCCTAATATGCTAAGTGTCTGGTCGTCTCGTCTGGTTGGCCATTCAACCAATCAAAGTGTAATAGGCTAATAATATGCTGAGGCCTCTCAACCGCTCACTGTGACGTGCACTGGCCACCAGGGGGCAGACAGTCGACTGGTTGACCAGTCACTATGCCGTGCACTGACCACCAGGGGTGGTGAAATCAAGATGCTCCGACTGGTAAGTTAGCTTGCTGCTGGGGTCTGGCCGATCAGGACTGAGCCAGATGGGCTGGACACACCCTGGAGCCCTCCCACAGTCCCTCCCTGGCTGGCCAACCTCGAGCGCCCCTCCCCAGCCCCAATCATGCACCAGTGTGGTCCCTTAGCCTGGCCTGTGCCCTCTCACAATCCGGGACCCCTCATAGGATGTTGGAGAGCCAATTTCGACCTGATCCTGCAGGCCAGGCCGAGGGACCCCACTGGCGCATGAATTTGTGCACTGGGCCTCTAGTCAATAATTACATTAAGTATGAAAGAATTGAACAGTCCAATTAAAAGGTAGAGAATGTCAGACTACATTAATAAACAAGATCCAGCTATGTACTGTCTACAGAAGACACAGTTTAAGATTCAAAGATACACATAGGTTGATATTAAAAGAAAGAAAAAAGATATGTTATGAAAGAACCATAAGAAAGCTGAAGTGGCTATATTAATATCAGACAAATAGACTTTAAGGCAAAATGTTTAAATGATGAAAAGACTTTAAAAAGTAGTTTGGCAATTAAACATAGTCACCAAATGACTTGGCAATTCTACTCCTCTGTATATACCCAAGAGAAATGAAAACATATGTCTATACAAAGACTTGTACAAGAACATTCATAGCAGCATTATTCATAATCGTCAATAAGTAGAAACAACCTAAATGACCATCACCTAATGAATGGATAAAGTGAATATCCATGTAATGGGATGTTATTCAGCCATACAAAAAATGAAGTACTGATATATGCTACAACATCGATAAAACTTGAAACATTCTGCTAAAGTGTAAAATCATTGTCACAAAAGACCACATATTATGTAATTCTATTCATGCGATATGTCCAGAATAGGTAAATCCATAAACAGAGAGTGGATTGGTGGTTGCCTAGAACTGGCATAGTTGGGGGGAAATTGGGAGTGACTGCTAATAGATACAGAATTTTCTTTTTGGGGTGGTAAAAGTATCCTAAAATTAATTGTGGTGATGGTTGCATGCACAACTCAGTGAATATACTAAAAACCATTGAACTGTACACTTAAATGGGTGAATTGTATGGTATATTAATTGCATCCCAATAAAGTTAAATAGGCAAAACTAATATAGAGGTCTGAATGGTGGTTACCTTTTGCTAAGTTATCAATTGAGAGAAGGCATGAGGGATCCTGCTGGTGTATTAGAAAAGTCCAGTGCCTTAATCTGATTACACAGGTGTACACAAATGTAAAAGTTCTTCAAACTACATATTTAAGATGTGTGTACTTTATTATATGTAATATCTCAGACAAAAAGACATCTTTATATGTTAGCTCTATTGAAATAATTTTGATATTCATTAAAATATTGATATTCATTAATTATATTTTAATTTTTTTATTTAAATTTAATATAAGGATATTTTAGACCCTGGCTGGGTAGGTTAGTTGGTAGAGCATAGTCCCAATATGCCAAGGTTGCACAGGGCACATACAAGAATCAACCAATGAATGCATAAATAAGTGTAACAAAAAAATCAATGTTTCTTTCTCTCCATTCCTCTCTCTAAAATAAATTAAAAGTAATATTTCAATAAGTAAAATAATGTAAAACACATATTTAAATAGCTTTAAGTTTTTACATTTAATTTTTAATGTAATATATTCAGTGTAACAAATATATTCAACACACTCAATTTTCATGCATTTTATTTATTTTAATATATTTTTATTAATTTCAAAGAGGAAGGGAGAGGGAGAGAGAGATAGAAACATCAATGATGAGAGACAATCATTGATTGGCTGCCTCCTGCATGCCTCCCACCAGGGATTTAGCCAGCAACCCCAGCATGTGCCCTGACCGGGAATCCAACCATGATTTCCTGGTTCATAGATTGACGCTCAATCACCAAGCCACACTGGCAGGGCATTTATTTATTTATTCATAAAGAATAGTTTATTGATATTTTGAGAGAGAGAGAGAAGGAGAGAAACATCGATATGACAGCCCAACATTGATTGGCTGTCTCCTGTACGCTCTCCACTGAGGATCAAACTCCCAACCAGGGAATGTGCCCTTGATCAGGAATGAACCAGCAACCTCCTGGTGCCTGGGACAATGCCCAACCAACTGAACCACACCAGCCAGGGCAATTTTCATGCACTTTAAATTCTACTACATTTTGTGTACTGATACTTTAGATCATTACTATACATCGAACACAAATAAATGAAACTATTAATGATAGCATAATTAATGATTTTGTTGAAATATTAGTAAGATAAAGTTATGGCATAAATATATGATGATATATGAATTACATGTGTTTTAATTTTCCTCATCCAATACATCATCAGCCAAAAATCTAGACATATGCAATAATATTTAAATTGTAATTTTTTGACATTTCACTTTTCTTTAAGTCATATAAAAACTACAGCTTTCATTTATTTTCCCATTTGGTTGTTATAAATGTTTATTTATACTCTATTTGTGGAGGTAGGAGGGTATACTATATTTGATAGTCTGTTAACTTGATTTATAACTTTTAAAGACTTAAAGATAAGGCATGTGGACCTCAATTTGTTTTTTGTCAGCAGTCACATAAATGTTATTGGTGGGCCTACATACAGCATGTGTGTGCTGTCTTGTTTGCAGTTATCTATATACTTCTTAACTACGTACCTCAACCTCCTGCACACAAATACACACACACACATACACACAAAATTTTGTATTGCTTCAGTAGAAAAGAGATAGTTTTACCCACTCTTGATTCCCCTGTAGTGCCTATCACAGTGAGTGTAGGCACCTATAAATAGGTTTTGACTTTAACTGACTTACATATATAGAAAGTTGGAAAAAAAAAATAAAAATAAAAAAAAAGAAAGTTGGAGATATACTTGAAGAGATTTCTCTTAGATATGGTAAATTAAAGAAATCCAAAAACAGGCAGGAATGATAGGTATGAAGAGTCAAGTCATTTGCCCTGGGGACATATAAAGCATAAGCAATAGGGAACAAGCTTACCCAATTTGCTTTACTAATATGCATCCTTTGGCACAATGAACAATTCACCTAGGTAGGTGAGAGGTTCACTGAGTCAGAGTAGGGCTGGCCAATGCATGTTCATGAGACATCTCTTCTTGGTGTATTGTTTTAGAAGGAGAAGTAGAAAGACATTGTACTTCATACGTAGGGATAAAAAGCAACTCTCCAGAACTATGTAAAATCCTCTACTCAATATTCTAACAATCCCCTTTTTAAAAAAATATACTTTATTGATTTTTTACAGAGAGGAAGGGAGAGGGATAGAGAGTTAGAAACATCGATGAGAGAGAAACATCCAATCAGCTGCCTCCTGCACACCTCCTACTGGGGATGTGCCCGCAACCAAGGTACATGCCCTTGACCGGAATCAAACCTGGGACCCTTCAGTCCGCAGGCTGACGCTCTATCCACTGAGCCAAACCAGTCAGGGCTAACAGTCCCCTTTTTAAAAAAAATTTCAACTGGACTCTAACTCTCTAGAAATTAACAGTAAAAATTCAAGTAATAATTGTGGCAGTTTTAAAAATATAATGAATAGCCATTCATTAGGAATTTGACTAAGATTCCCTAATAGGTTATTGGCGCTGAATAAATTTTAAGTAACAAAAATAATATAGAGCAACAATTAATTTTACTAAACAGCTATCATCTAGAAGCAATCACCCTCACTGGCTAAGTTCATACTGTTGCAGAGTCAGTATGAAACAATGGACCCAGGACTTCAAATTTCAGGTCAGAAGGCAGACTTGCACAAAGGTTAGAGGATTGTCTCCCATCTGTGGGAACACAGAATGTAGGTCAAAATGTACTGCTTCTGGGCAAGAACAAGTTGTGTTGTCACAGTGGTTCTGGGCAAGAACAAGTTAGTTTGTCACCTCCTTCATATTCAGACTAAATTTTGTGACTTGAAAGGTTAGTATTGGAGATAATGGAAGGAGCAAAAACATAGAAGTCAGAAGACACAGGTTGTATTCAGGAAATAATGAGTAATCAAGTTGGCCAGGAGACCTAAAGCTTTTCAAACTTTTCTGCCAAGTTATCTCCTCACAGATAAAGAATAAACTTGAATGCCCCACTTGCCAAGAAATTTAGGCATTTGTCCCGTATCCACTCCCAGTGTCTTTGAAGCCTCTTGTTTTATCTTTAAAATGAATGCACATTTTGCATATCGGTCTATCATATAAAAATAATGTTTTATCCCTGGCCAGTGTGGCTCAGTTGGTTGGAGCGTCATCCTTTACTCCAAAAGGTGGCGGGTTCAGCGGGTTCAATTCCCTGTTGGGGCGTGTATGGGAGGCAACCCATCAATGTTTCTCTCTCACATCGATATTTCTCTCTCTCTCTCTCTCTCTCTCTCTCTCTCTCTCTGTCTGTCTCCCTTCTTCTCTCTAAAGTAAATTTTTAAAAAAATAATGTTTTAAAGATCTATTGGCAAAGAAGAAAACAAGTTTGCTATACTATCCATAGCTAATAGACTTTCTTGGAAAAATAGGTTCCTACTGGTTTTACTCTATCATACATCTGACAAAACATTTTAGATAAATGCACATTTTTCAAATTTTGTGAGAATTATCATAAATATGAGTATTTTCAAAATATGCATATGTTTTAAAGATTAATAATAAACTGAACGATAAGTAACTACCACTCAACTTAAGAAACAGAACATCCCAGAACCTTAAAGCTCCCAGTGTGCCCCTCCCAGATTTTTCTTCTGCTATTTTCCCTTCCTGAAACCACTATCTTACACTTTAGGTTAATCATTCTTTTGTTTTTCTCTATAATTTACTAATTTACTACAAATGTAGACTTTTCTAAACAATATAACACAAAGTAGAATAGATAACTTTGTTTATTTTGTGACCTTAATAGAAACAATATATGTATAGTGTACACTTTGCTTTTTTAGTTCCACATTGTTTTTGTGATTCATCCATGTCCATGTGTGTGTGACTAAAGGTCATTCATTTTTGCTTACACAACATATCTTTTTATATTCATACCCGTGTTGCTGGACATTTTGATTGTTTTCAGTTTTTGTAATTACAAAGTGTTGTATCTCCAGATGCACACGGGAAAGAATTTCCCTAGGGTGAACATCAGGGAGTGAAATTGCATGTCATCGGTATATATATCTTCAATTTTAGTAAGTTTTCTAAGGATGACTACAAAATTATCTTCCATCCACATGCTTTTTTTTATAAGGTGGCTTTGACACACCTCCCTTTGAAGGTGGGGGTCTGTGTCCCCATCCTTGGTTAGCAGGTGGGCTTTTTGTAACTGTTTTAACCAATAAAGAAGTATGTGAGTTTCAAAGCTAACTCATAAAGAGCCATGCAGCTATCTACTCTGTTGTTAACTCAAATTCTTGCTCTTAAAATATTTAAGCTTCCATATAAGTACTCTAACTACCCCGGGGCCTGAGTCTACCTTGCTGTGAGCTCAATCTAATCACCTATGTGGAGAGATGACGTGGAGGGCCCCTGAGGCAACATGAAGAGAGATCCCAGCCAGTTCCCTGGTCCCAACCCCCAGATGTTCCCCTGTGTCTGAAGGAATGATTATAGAGCTGCCCAGCCAAGCCCTTTCCACTTTGCTGACCCATAGAAACTGGGTCATCAAGTCACCAAGTTTGGGGTGGTTTGTACACAACAACAGAACACCAGAAACATACTGAATTGTCTTCAAAAATGGTTGTATCAACTCTACTAGTGAATGATAGTGCCCATTGTTCTCCAGTCTTTAGTTTGTGCCTGTCTAGTACATGTGATTATGGTTTTAGTTTGAATTTCTCTGATTACCAGTGACATTTGGGCTTTTTCATATATTTAGAGGCCATTCGTGTTTGTTGGTTTGTTTCATAACATCAAGGTTTTTGCTTGTATTTCCAGGAGACTTTTTTTGTAGGATTTAAAAATGTTACAGATAGCCCTAGCCAGTTTGGCTCAGTAGATAGGTCAGCCTGAAGATTGAAGGGTCCCGCGTTCGATTCTGGTCAAGGGCACGTGTCTTGGTTGCAGCTTGATCCCCTGCCCGGTTGGGGCTCGTGCAGGAGGCAACCAATCAGTGTGTCTCTCTCTTTGTCTCTCCCCCTCCCTTCCACTCTCTCTAAAAATCAATGGAAAAATACCATCGGGTAAGGATTAACAAAAGAAAAAATTATAAGTACTAATACTTTGTCAGTTATATACATTACAAATATCTCTCCTAGGTTGTTTCTTGCCCTTTTCATTATTATTATTATTATTATTTTATTGTTTAAAGTTTTACATATGTCCCCTTTTTCCCTTATTGACCCACTCCACCCACCCCCACCCCCTGTTTACTCCCACCCCTGAGGGCAAGCCCTTACTGCCCCATTGTCTGTGTCCATTGGTTATCCTAATATGCATGCATACAAGTCCTTTGGTTGATCTCTAACCCCCATCCCCCACCCCTGCCATTTGTCTCTGGATCTATTTTTATTCATCAGTTTATGTTGATCATTATATCCCACATATGGGTGAGATCATGTGATATTTATCTTTCTCCAACTGGCTTATTTCACTTATCATAAAAAACTCTCCAGTTCCATCCATGCTGCTGCAAATGGTAAGAATTCCTTCTTTTTTACAGCAGCGTAGTATTCCACTGTGTATCAGGGGTCCTCAAACTACGGCCCGCCGAGGACATTTATCTGGCCTGCCAGGTGCCGCTGCCTGTCCTGCTTAGCAGCCGACTCGTCCCGGGCCCGCAGTGTGCATAGAAATTTGTTCATAGTTGTTTTTTTTTAAACTATAGTCCGGCCCTCCAACGGTCTGAGGGACTGAACTGGCCCCCTGTTTAAAAAGTTTGAGGACCCCTGGTGTAGATGTACCACAGTTTTTTAATCCACTCATCTGCTGATGGGCACTTGGGCTGTTTCCAAATCTTAGCTATTGTAAATTGTGCTGCTATGAACATAGGGGTGTATATATCCTTTCTGATTGGTGTTTCTGGTTTCTTGGGATATAGTCCTAGAAGTGGGATTACTGGGTCTAATGGGAGTTCCATTTTCAGTTTTTTGAGGAAACTCCATACTGTTCTCCACAGTGGCTGCACCAGTCTGCATTCCCACCAGCAGTGCACCAGGGTTCCTTTTTCTCCACATCCTCACCAGCACTTGTCCTTTGTTAATTTATTGATGATAGCCATTCTGACAGGTGTGAGATGATATCTCATTGTTGTTTTGATTTGCATATCTCAGATGGTTAGTGACTTTGAGCATGTTTTCATATGTCTCTAGGCCATCTGTTTGTCCTCTTTCGAAAAGTGTCTATTTAGGTCCTTTGCCCATTTTTTGACTGGATTGTTTATCTTCCTTTTGTTAAGTTGTATAAGTTCTCTGTAAATTTTGGAGATTAAACCGTTATCTGAAATAGCATTGGCAAATACGTTCTCCCATGCAGTGGGCTTTCTTGTTTTGTTGATGGTTTCTTTTGCTGTGCAGAAGCTTTTTTTTTAAATAAATCTTTATTGTTCAGATTATTACAGTTGTTCCTCTTTTTTCCCCCCACAGCTCCCCTCCATCCGGTTCCCACCCCAACCCCTGTTCTTACCCCTCCCACTGTCCTCATCAATAGGTGTATGATTTTTGTCCAGTCTCTTTCCACACCCCTCACACCCTCTTCCCCCTGAGAACTGTCAGTCCACTCCCTTTCTATGCCTCTGATTCTATTATATTCAGCAGTTTATTCTGTTTGTCAGATTTTTTATTCACTTGATTTTTAGATTCACTTGTTGATAGATATGCATTTGTTGTCACTTTGTTGTTCATAATTTTTATCTTTACCTTTTTCTTCTTCTTCCTCTTCTTAAAGAATACCCTTCAGCATTTCATATAATACTGGTTTGGCAGTGATGAAGTCCTTTAGCTTTTTCTTACCTGTGAAGCTCTTTATCTGACCTTCAATTCTAAATGATAGCTTTGCTGGGTAGAGTAATCTCGGTTGTAGGTTCTTGCTATTCATTACTTTGAATATTTCTTGCCACTCCCTTCTGGCCTGCATAGTTTCTGTTGAGAAATCAGCTGACAGTCATATGGGTACTCCCTTGTAGATAACTAACTGTTTTTCTCTTGCTGCTTTTAATATTCTCTCTTTGTCTTTTGCCCTTGGCCTTTTAATTATGATGTGTCTTGGTGTGGTCCTCTTTGGATTCCTCTTGTTTGGGGTTCTCTGCGCTTCTTGGACTTGTAAGTCTATTTCTTTCACCAGGTAGGGGAAGTTTTCTGTCATTATTTCTTCAAATAGGTTTTCAGTATCTTGCTTTCTCTCTTCTTCTGGCACCCCTATAATTTGGATGTAGGTACGCTTGAAGTTGTCCCAGAGGCTCCTTGCACTATCTTCATATTTTTGGATTATTTTTGCTTTTTGCTTTTCCAGTTGGGCGTTTTTTGCTTTTTTGTATTTCAAATCTTTGACTTGATTCTTGTGTTCCTCTAGTCTGTTGTTGGGTCTCTGTATAATATTTTTTATTTCAGTCAGTGTATGCTTAATTTCTAATTGGTCCTTTTTCATATCCTTGAGGGTCTCACTGTATTTCTCAGAGGTTTCTAGAAATTCTTGAGTAACCTTATAACTGTGGTTTTGAACTCTATATCCAGTCGTTTGCTTTCCTCCATTTCTTTCATTTGTGACCTGTTTCTTTGTCTCCGCATTTTGGCTGCTTCCCTGTGTTGATAGAGTGGCTTTGTGTGCTAGGTGTCCTTTAGGGCCCAGTGGCTCAGCCTCCCCAGTTACCTGAGGTGGACACTCTTGGTGCACCCCTTTGTGGGCTGTGTGCACAGTCTTGTTGTAGTTAAGCCTTTATTGCTGTTGGTATCATTGGGAGGAATTGACCTCTTGGCCAATTGGCTGTGAGAACCAGTTGTGTTTACAATGGGAGAACTTCTGTGCTGGAGACACCCTTATGGGGCAGGACTTGTTTCAGTGGGGCTTTGGCATCACTGAGTCTGCCCCCTGAGTGTGTCTCTTATGGATGTGAAGAGTTGTAATGTGGATGGTATTACTCTGACCACTGGATACACTGGCTCTTGGATCTCCAAGGAGGTGCAAAGTCAGCCACTGCCTGAGGCCACCCAGCAGGAGCTACAGAGAGATCTGTAGATTCCTCCTCTTTGTTTGGGGTTTGGAGGTGCCCAGATAAGTCCCAGCTGTGAAGCAATGCAAGCTGCTGTGGAGCCTTGGGTCTTCTTTTGGAAGCTCTGGGGCTTTCTGACCCAGCTACAGTTTGTTAGATTGCAAAAGGCCAGGCCATTCATATGCAAAAGCCTCTGTGCACAGCTTGGGTGGGGTTGTAAATTGGGTGGGGCAGGGTCTCAAGGAATCACCAGGGTGGAGCAAACAGCAATGGCTGACCATCAGCACTGCCCCAAAGAGGCCCCCGTGTCTCTGTGTCCCACAACACCTTGCAGGAACAATGATCGCTGCAAGCACCTCTGAGAGAAAGCTGCCCTCGCATTCCGGCCCGATGCCAGACAGTCCAGTTTCTCTCCGTATGAGTCTGGGTCCCCAGAGTCTCGCCTGGAACTGGAGTTCAGAGCAGTCGGGAGCTTGTATCTCCCTCCCAATTTAAAAAGATAGCAGTGTACCCAGTTGCCAGCCCCTTTTGCGCATGCCTCTGTACCTCCACACTTCCACACCTCCACACCTCCTACTGGACTCAATGCGCTTTTCTCTTTCCTTCTAGTTGTAGAATTTCCACTCAGCCAACCTTCCTGTAGTTCTGGATGATATTCGTTTTGTCTTCTAGTTGTAGTTTTGATATGGTTGTGCGCAGCAGCAAGTTCAGGTGTTTATGCCGCCATCTTGGTTGTCCCCCGTTTTATTTTCTCCTGTGTATAAGCTTTTTATTTTGATGTAGTCCCATTTGTTTATTTTCTCCTTAGTCTCCTTTGCCCTAGGAGCTGTATCGGTAAAGATATTGTTACGACTTAAGTATGTCTGATATTTTGCTGCCCTTTTAATTATTTTATTGTGTATTTTGATGAATAGAAGTTAGTAATATTTTTCTTTATGGTTTGAGCTTTTTCTGTCTTAAATTCTTACACCATGAGGTCACGGAGGAGAAGGTGTCTTATAATTTATTTGAGAAGTTCTATAAGCTTTGTTTTTCCACATTTAAATCTTTAATCATCCATTTGGAATTTATTTGATAAAAAAATGTTTTAATCAGGCCCAATTGAGCATCTTTTCTTAACTGAAAACTCTGTTGCATATTGAGTACCAACATCAGTGTCTGTTTCTATGCTTTATTGTCAGTTGCATTGGTTTACTTGCCAATCTTTTTGTCAATAACACATTGATTCAATTATTACAATTAAATAAGATTTTTTTTTAAATATATTTTATTGATTTTTTACAGAGAGGAAGGAAGAAGGATAGTCAGAAACATCGATGAGAGAGAAACATCAATCAGCTGCCTCCTGCACACCATCTACCGGGGATGTGCCCACAACCAAGTTACATGCCCTTGACCGGAATCGAACCTGGGACCTTTCAGTCCGCAGGCTGACGCTCTATCCACTGAGCCAAACCGGTTTTGGCTAAATAAGATTTTTTATCTAGTAGGGCATGACTCTCTTGCCTGATTTTTCTTAGTCACAATTTATTTAGTATTTATATATTTATATGTTATTTATTATTTTGTTTTCTTTAATATCTTTAATAAAGTTTTATAAATTTCTCTACCA
The DNA here is from genome assembly GCF_963455305.1 of Plecotus auritus. Lineage (NCBI taxonomy): Eukaryota > Metazoa > Chordata > Mammalia > Chiroptera > Vespertilionidae > Plecotus > Plecotus auritus. The sequence continues at coordinate 22,095,362 of NC_137778.1, forward strand.
AGATCTTGCACATTTTTGCCTGATTTATCCCAAATAACTTATACTTTTTGTTGCTACAATAAGGCTATCATTATTATTTTTTAAATGTCTTTATTGATTTTAGAGGGAGTAAAAAGGAGATAGATAGAAACATCGATGAGAGAGAAACCATCCATCGGCTGCCTCCTGCACACCCTCTACTGGGGATTGAGCCCACAACCTGGCATGTGCCCTACTGAGAATGGAATCATGATCTCCTTGTTCATGGGTTTACGCTCAACCACTGAGCCACACCTGCTGGGCAAGGCTATCATTTTAAAATAAATTTTTCTTACGTGTCGCTGGTATACTCTTATATCCAGAAATCTTATCAATTGCTCTAATTAAATAGTTCATAGATTCTTTTCACTTTTAATGTAGAAAATCATATTATCTCCAAAGAGTTACAGTCTTATTTTTCTTTCAAATTCTTTTAGATGTTATTCCTTGTCTTGCCTTAATACACTGGCTGAAGTCTTTAACACAATGGTGAGTAAAACTGGGGAAAGTGGGCATTTCTGTCTTGTATCCTTTGTGTGTGTGTGTGTGTGTGTGTGTGTGTGTGTGTTTGTATTGTTAATTGTGTTGTTAATCCTCACCCAAGGATATTTTTTCCATTGATTTTTTTTTTTTTTTTTTTTTTTTTTTAGAGAGTGGAAGGGTGAAGGAGAGGGGAGGGAGGGAGAGAAAAACATATATGTGAGAGAGACATTGACTGGTTGCCTCCTGCTTGCTCCCTGACCCGGGCCACCAGGGATCGAACCAGCAACCCAGGTAAGATGCCTTTGACCAGGAATGAACCTCGACCCTTCAGTGCTTGGGCCAACTCTCTAACCACTTACCAGTACTGGCCAGGGCTTGTATCTGGTTTTAAAGGAAATATTTTAAATGTTTCACCACTAAACACAATGTTTAGAGTAAATATTTTGAAACTAGTCTTTATCAAATTTAGAATTTCTCTTGTATTACTAAATCACTAAAAGCATATTTTCTGTATATCTAGGTAATTATATGGTAAGTGTTATGTGATCCCTAGCTTCCCAGATGGTCCCAAATGACTCTCATCTCCTGGTAGTCATACCCTTATATAGTTCCTCCCACATTATACCAGAGATGATCTGTGTAATCAATAGAACATGGCGGAAGTTATTACATGTCATTTGTTAGGTCATAAAAGATATTATGACATAAGTTTAGATATACAGATGAATGGAATAGAATTGAGAGTTCAGAAATAAACATTGCATTATGGGCAATTGGTTTTGAGAAGTGTGCCAAGTCACTTAAATGGGAACAGAATAGACTTTTTCAACAAATAATGCTGATACAACTATACATTCACATGCAAAAGAATGAAGTTGAACCTTACGCTATTACAAAAAAACAACTCAAAATAAATCAAAACCAAAATGTAAAGCCAAAACTATATAAAACTCAGAAGAAAACATAGGCCTAAATCTTTGTGACCTTATATTAGCAATGGTTTCTTAGATATGACACCAAAAACATGAGCAACAAGAGAAAAAAATAGATAAACTGTACTTTGGCAGAAACTCAAAAAGTTAAATATAGACTTACCATAGGGATGCTCATATTCTTGAAAGTCTCTGAGGCCTAGAGGCAGTGGTTTCTTCCAGAGAGTATTTGCTCAGCCAGGTGGAGCAGTACCAATCCAAGATCACTTTAAGCTATATTTTTAGCTAGAGTTTTTTGGGTTTCTTTTTGCATAGTTTGGAAATTTCAAGAGTCATATTTTTCCTCCAATAAAGTTTAGGTTGAGACAGACAAAAGTCACTGACTTCTTTGTGATATTTTTCTTTTCATAGTTTATATGCTGAAGTCAAATATCTTTTTTTTTTGGGGGGGGGGGAGGGCGGTTCCCAGATCCATATAGTAGTTTCTATTCAATCTTCCAAAGCAAGTCTTGGTTTCCTCTCCTGCTTACTGAGCCCATTAAAATTCAAGCTTTAGGCCACCCATGTAGACCAATAGCCCCAGAACAAACCCCAACATCAAACTGCACTGCTCATTTCAAGTTTTCCTACGCGCGCAGGGGTGTGTGTGTGTGTGTGTGTGTGTGTGTGTGTGTGTTTTTAGGTGTCCTATACCAGGAGGATTTCTCTAAACTTCTCATCTGCCATAATGCCTGAAATGAAAAATCTGACAAAGGATATTTGTGCAGAAGTTCACACTCCTAATCCCTTTCAAAAAATCAATCTTGCCCTTGCTGGTTTGGCTTAGTGAATAGAGCGTCAGCCTGCGGACTGAAGAATCCGGGGTTCTATTCTGGTCTAGGGCACATGCCCGGTTGCAGGCTCAATCCCCAGTAGGGGGCGTGCCGGAGACAGCCGAACAATGATTCTCTCTCACCATTGATGTTTCTATCTCTCTCCCCCTCTCCCTTCCTCTCTGAAATCAATTTAAAAAAAAAGATTCTTTAAGTAAACACTAGTCTCTGGGAAAATGTGCCATGTTCATTCTGTGGCTTCTTTTACCCTTGGACATTGTTGGGTGAATCATGGTTTAAGAAACACAGTGGAAGAAGAAAGGTTAGATAGAAAAGTTAGAAAGAACAGTCTTAAGTGATTCCGTTCTTGTGTGGATACTTCCCTTCAGTGCTGTGTTAAATGAAAGTCTGTGCAAAGCCTCCTCCTCTCTAAATGTATTAAGTTATGGAGTCTTTCTTTGTGACCATGATGTCTTTGGGTCAACTACTAGAAGGAAGTCTGCTTAGAAATATAAAATGGGTCTTCATTTGAATTCAGTCTCATAAGGAATAGGTGGCCATAAGGAACAGAGCGGGGAGAAGGTGTTCATTTATGTGGAACACTGTAAATCAGTGCTTCTCAAACTTTGATGTGCCTACAAGCTACCACCACCTCTCCTGTCTTGTTGAAAATGCAGAGTCTGCCTAGAAGGGCTAGGAGGGCCTGAGATTCTGCATTTCTTACAAGCTCCCAGATGATTCTACCGCTGGTGGTCCTAGGACCTAACTTTGAGTAGAAGGGTGTAGAGCAGAAAGGCTCTTTCTTTCTGCCACTGGCACTGTCCCAAGTTTCCCTCTACTCCCTACAATTCTTTGACTTTGCTGCTGAATCTAAAATTCCACCAGTTATACTTTTTCTGGGAAAAGTTGCAGATTGAGTCACAACTTAATTTTCAGTCAGAAAGCTAACCTCATCATACCTGCTGGAATAGGAACTTTAGGAAAGGACACAGATTTTTGTGGGTAAGAAGGGATTTTAACAGTGAGACACTGTATTAAAGGGTGAGCATAAAAATGGAGCACAAGGAGGTTAGGAAGAGAAGTGGGCGTTGTGCAGCTGCACAGTATTAGGAAAGCAGGGACACCTGGGGTCAGCCAAAGGCAATATTGGGAAGTAGGAGGAGATGAAGAAAGAGGAGTCAGAATCCTATAACAAACCTCATCCTTTTAAAAGCCTTGCCTTGGGCCAGTCTGAGGAAACCTGATCCTCATAAAATCCATGTCTATTCCTTACTTCTTACAGAAAGATAATATTGACACCTGACCTGTACAGGTCAATAAAGATTCACTGTTTTTTCTTTATTTGCGTATGCTGTTGTGAAATTCAAGAAATCGGTCTGCTAAATACACGTGATAGTTGAAGCTATAGGATAGGTCTTTTAATAAATATTAAAAGCTCCAAGATAGGATTTAGAGCTAAAGGTATGACAGGTGACTGACAGCACAGAATGATAGCACTTAAATGAGTCAGAGATCACCCAACCTTTTTATTCTGTGGATGAAGAAATTAAAAACAAGTAGGTTCAATTGGATTGCTCAAGTTCATCCAGGTCATCAATGAAATAGCCTGGACTTGAATACCAACACTCTTGACTCTTTTTAAAAATATATATTTTATTGATTTTTTACAGAGAGGAAGGGAGAAGGATAGAGAGTTAGAAACATCGATGGGAGAGAAACGTCCAATCAGCTGCCTCCTGCACACCTCCCACTGGGGATGTGCCTGCAACCAAGGTACATGCCCTTGACCGGAATCGAACCCGGGACCCCTCAGTCCGCAGGCCGACGCTCTATCCACTGAGCCAAACCGGTTAGGGCAAGACTCTTGACTCTTTTTTTTTTTTTAATATATTTTATTGATATTTTACAGAGAGGAAGGGAGAGGGATAGAGAGCTAGAAACATCGATGAGAGAGAAACATCGATCAGCTGCCTCCTGCACACCTCCTACTGGGGATGTGCCCGCAACCAAGGTACATGCCCTTGACCGGAATCGAACCCGGGACCCTTCAGTCCGCAGGCCGACGCTCTATCCACTGAGCCAAACCGGTTTCGGCAAGACTCTTGACTCTTAATCAAGTGCTTTCTATAGTAAGATATTCTAGTTTGAAAAACCCAGGTTAAAAGGTTCTGAAAGGCTTCACATTTTAATTTTATTAAGTCCTTTTTAAAAAGCATTTTTGTGCTTAATAATCTTGTACTTAATTGGTCAACTAATTTTGGCTAATTTCCACGTGTTTGTTTGTTTTTACTTTTTATTTGTCCTTTATTTTCTTTCTCTCTTCCTTCCTCACTTCCTCCCTCCATCTCTCCCTTCTTTTATTCTTTCCTTTCTTGTTTACAAATCCTTGTATCAAGGGCTCCATTTTATTTTTTATAATGGGGTCCATTTTCATTTCAAGGAGACCCATACAATTTATTATCTATAAAGCCCAATCTGATATAAATCCATTTATTTTCTGAACTTATTCCAGGTATCACCAAGAGCCCTCCTTTTGATAAAACAATAAAACTTACTCTCCTAGCATGAAAGTAAGTTTGATTTTCTTCTGAAATTCCTCCACTACTGTACACATACTTCATGTCTGGATTTGGATAGCCAAAGGCAGATGTGAAAAAAAAAAAGTTACAGCCAAATGAGATAAACTTGTGAGTCCTGACCGACTTTCCTCCACCTACCAGCCTAGCCTACTTGGCCTGACACACCTCCAGGCGTCTGGAAGGTAAATATTAAACAAAGGAAAGGTAACCCTCTTTTACCGCGCAGGCTGTAAAGCATTAACATTTATCACCAGAAGTGACGCAGACTATTTGTTACCTTCCCAGGCTCCATCTTCCCACTTATTAAAAATAGCATTATGAGAACAGACTCCAAGGCAAATTTTCACTCAACTCATTGCATTTTCTAAAACAGTTTGGATCTTATGCCTCCCTCAGTGCTACACTAAGTAGGAGTGCCAAAAGGTCAAGGTCTTTAGCCTTTAGTCTTCCCCATTGCTGGCGATGGGAGAGAGCAAGAGAGCATTGTTTTAGAAGACAAGCTTTGCGGAACACCTGAGATGAGATCACACTGGGTAGAGAACAGATTATCCTGGCATTACCATTATAGTGTCATAGAAATCTTAAAAAGACTTGTTACTTCATGGAAGATTTGTCACTTCATGTCTCTTACAAAGATTCATCACTTCTCTCTTTGATTAGCTTCCTCCCTTTAATTAGCTTTTGGAGCGAGCTGATAGTTCTGAGGGTGCAATCCCCAGGAATCCCACGCTTCAGACACAGAACTCAAACGAAAAATAAAAATGCAGTGTTCTTGCCAGTTTCTAGGTAAACTTTCAGTTTTGCTTTCCAGGTATAATGCTTTAGGGGTATAGTTTACGCGGATTAAAGAAGTTAAAGTTATATATAATAAAGCTTTTCTGGAATAATTTATGAGAAAAAAACAGAGATGCTAATCTCTAGAGATTATTTTCTCTTTAGTTGATCAAATCCAAATGTACCAAACTAATTTGCACTCCCCAACTGCAGTCGATTGTTATAATAATAGCTGCCAACATATCAGGAGTCCCTTGGTTTTTTGGTTCTGTGTGAGATGTTGTTGCCTCTTCTTAAAAGGTGGGGTCTATTATTCTGCTCCCTAGAATCTGGATGGGCCTTACGACTTGCTTTGACTGACAGGGTGTGGTGGAAGTGACATAATGTGAGTTCTAGATCCGGTGCCTTAAGATGCTCGAAGCTTCTACCTTGACTCTTTTGGAGCAAAGCTGCCACGTAAAGAAGCTTAAGCTGGTTACCATATGATGAGAAACTACTGGGAGAGGAAGATCCCAGCCTCCAGCTACCCCCACCAGGTCAAGGGACAACTCTTATGAGATCTTTACATTTCTTGCTTAATGTGGAATAAATATATTGTAGAATACAGTAGTCCCTCCTTATCCACAGTTTCGCTTTTCGTGGTTTTAGTTACTGGAAACCGCGGTCCGAAAATATTACATGAAAAATCCTAGAAATAAACAATTCATACATTTTAGGTTGCACAGTGTTCTGAGTGGTGAGATTAAATCTCAAGGTATTTACTCCGCCCCGGATATGAGTGATCCCTTCATCCAGCATCTCCATGCTGTACTCTCCACTCCTGTTAGTCATTTAGTAGCCTTCTTGGTCATTAGCTTGACTGTGGTGGTATCACAGTGCTTGTGTTCAAGTAAACCTTATTTTATGTAATAATGACCCCAATTGCAGGAGTGGTGATGCTGGCAATGTGGATATACCAAAGAGAAGCCTTGAAGGTGAAAAGGTAAAAATTATCGACTTAATAAGGAAAGAAAACCCAGGCCTCCTATACTTCAGACACAGAACTCAAAGGAAACATCTCCAGTAAAGAATGAATCTTCTAGCCATGAAATTGTGAAGAAGGAAATAGTTTTGCTGTCCCACCTCAAACAGCCACAGTGCATGATAAATGCTTACTTAACACGGAAAAGGCATTCAGTTTGTGGGTGGAAGACATGAACTGAAAATGACCGCAATCTGTTGCACCTGAAAGCATGGAGCCTGCAGGAAGACTTCAGTAAGGAATCCCTGAAACAAGTGACGCCAAGCCATTTACTGCAAGTCAGGGATGCTTACACAGATTCTGAAATAGGTTTGGCTTTTTATCATCTCACATCATGACAAGAAGAAAGGCGAGTACAATATAGTAAGATATTTTGAGAGAGACCACATAACTTTTATTATAGTATGTTGCTGTAATTGTTCTGTTTTATTGTTGATCTCTTATGTGCCTTACTTATAAGTTAAATTATAGGCATATATGTATAGGGAAAAAACATACTATCTAGAGGGTTTGGTACTATTTGCAGTACCTGGCAACTACTGGGGTTCTTGGAACATATCCCCTGTGCATAAGGGGGGCTACTATACTACACATATAAATAGAAAGGATGCTAGAAGAGAATGTCCATAGGATGTGCATAAGCCTGGGGGTTAATACTGTAAAATGAACAGAGAGTGAAGGCCTTAAAATCCCTTAATTTAATAGAGTTGAGGTATGGCCAGGCATTAAATAACTATTGATCTTTAACAATTCCCCCCAAAGACCAGAAAAGCCAGTTAGAAAGCTGGGGTCACAATCGTGCATATAATTGATATAAGGAGCTGGTTTGGAAATAACACCTCAGCCTAAGAATCCCAGTAGACAGATAAAATGGGAAATATCATTTTTTAAGCTATAGTATTTGTTTTCTGGCTGGCTTTTCATTGTCTTGTTTATCTGTTTTTGAAACAGTTATGTGGCCAGTGGCTAGCATAACCTAAACACAAAGTGAGAGATTGATAACTAATCAAGACATTTAGAAAGATGACTTGAACATTGAGAAGAGGAGTTCTTTGAAGAGAAATGTGATAGGAAACTGTAATGGTTGGTATTAGGATCTAAATCACTTTACACATAAAATCTTTGTATTTTTTTGGTTTGAGGACCACAATGAGAGACTACCAATCTCTAAAGCAAGCATTTCAAACTCGTGGCCGGCGGGCCGCATGCCTCGTTTAAGTGTCTCCTATGAATTGGAAGGCACATCCTGTGTTCAGTTTGCACTCTTTTTTAAAAAATATGTATTTTATTGATTTTTTACAGAGAGGAAGGGAGAGGGATAGAGAGTTAGAAACATCGATGAGAGAGAAATATCGATTAGCTGCATCCTACACACTCCCCACTGGGTATGTGCCTGCAACCAAGGTACATGCCCTTAACCGGAACCGAACCCGGGACCCTTCAGTCTGCAGGCCGACGCTCTATCCACTGAGCCAAACCGGTTAGGGCATCAGTTTGCACTTTTAAAAAACCACATCCCAATGACACTGGGAGGCAGATGGACCGCACTTCAGTGGTTAAGAGCATGATCTCTATAGCTACAGTGTCTGGGTGCAAATCCAGCCTCAGCTACTACTAGCTTTGGATCTTAGGCAAATTCTTCTTCATGCCTAAAGTTCTTCACCTGAAAGCGCAGGCCAGTGATAGTAATTATCTCCTAAGGTTGTGGGGGGGAAGATTGTTAAGAAAACAATATTCAGATTCTAAAGTATCTTTTTGGCAATGGTTATTTGGGGGGAAAAAATTAAGAGAGAAAGATATATTTCCCATTCACTCAAATTCCTTACAGACCAGGAAAGAAAAAATCAACCCATGTTTAAAACGCTGCTCATTGCAAGAAAGAGTATTAATCATAGTAATTCGTTTTACTTTTTAAAAAAATATATCTTATTGATTTTTTACAGAGGGGTAGAGAGTTAAAAACATCAATGAGAGAGGAACATCGATTAGCTGCCTCCTGCACATCCCTAGCTGCCTCCTGCACACCCCCTACTGGGGATGTGTCCGCAACCAAGGTACATGTCCTTGACCGGAAACGAAGCTGGGACCCTCCAGTCCACAGGCTGGCGCTCTATCCACTGAGCCAAACTGGTTAGGGCTAATCATAGTAATTCTTTTTTTTTTTTTTTAATATATTTTTTATTGATATTTTACAGAGAGGAAGGGAGAGGGATAGAGAGCTAGAAACATCGATGAGAGAGAAACATAGATCAGCTGCCTCCCGCACACCTCCCACTGGGGATGTGCCTGCAACCAAGGTACATGCCCTTGACCGGAATCGAACCCGGGACCCTTCAGTCTGCAGGCCGACGCTCTATCCACTGAGCCAAACTGATTAGGGCTAATCATAGTAATTCTTAATACACTTTACATAGAGCCCTTGTACTTCCTTCAGTAATGAAGCAGCCCAAAACCAAATTGTGGAGTAGATGTGATTTATCTTTACCATCACCCCCTTCGTGTTTCGGTGCCTCCCCCTAATAAGAAAAAGCTTCCCAAGAGCCTTTCATTTTTCTGCCCTGTCCTTTAGAGATATTAAATTGTCTTATAAATAGGCCCAACAAACTAATCACTGCTAATGCTTTAACAGGTATGAAGTTATCAATGAGTTCCCTCATAGAATTGTACTCTGGGAACTTTTTGAAATAGCATCTTACCCAAAGCCAGCATTCAACTGGGAATGATTCCAAGGACATTAGTAGCTCTGTGATCAGAATATTTTGGAGCAGACAGTTTCTAAAGAAATCTTACCACATAGACACTGAGTTGGCAGCCCAGTCTCCAACACAAGCATAACTAGACTTGGCCCTATAAAAATTCTCCCCAAAATTATCGAGGTAAATGTGAATTCCCCTTTCTAATAGCATATGTAAAACCTTTAAGCTGATCAAGGATGAAATAGTATCAAATAAATGCCTTTAATGTGAGAGCCAGACAATAGTGTGTTGAAATCTATGCTTTATTTTTTATTTTTTTTAAAATATTTTTTATTGATTTTTTACAGAGAGGAAGGGAGAGGGATAGAAAGTTAGAAACATCGATGAGAGAGAGACATCGATCAGCTGCCTCCTGCACGCCCCCCACTGGGGATGTGCCCGCAACCAAGGTACATGCCCTTGACCGGAATCGAACCTGGGACCCTTCAGTCCTCAGGTCAACGCTCTATCCACTGAGCCAAACCGGTTAGGGCAATATGCTTTATTTTTTATGCTTTACTTTTTAAAATAACCAGCAAATATCCCTATAATACATTTTGTGCCAGAATATCTTCAAATATAATCATTTGATAGATGAATGAATATTTACTGAGCACTTACTAGGTGTCAGATACTGTGCTATGTGGTTTCAAATGTGTATGAGCACATTTTATTATTCTTACTATACCGAATCCTCCCTTTCATAAAGTCAGTTCAGTGTTTACAGTGTTTACAATCAAACCTCTAGATTTCATATATGTATGAATGAATATAATGGATGTATGACAAATATCCAGTAGACGTATTCCTTGAGGTGAAAGACTACCCATTTACTTTTCTATCCTCTGAGTCTCTGAGCCTTGTCCAATGCCTTAGTAAGTAGACTCGCGGTTAAATTATTTTGTAATTCTTGAAGAAATCATGGAATGGTTTGTAGGACACATCATTGTGATTAGTACTTCATACCTGTATCTACTGGAAGTATTGGTGTTTCGAGTTACTAGGGCAGAGGGGATTAATATATGAGCTTGACCTTTGTAACAGTGCTTTGTACAACATAGGCACTCAATAAAGACTCAATTGAATGAGAAATTAAAGAAAGCATTGTGAGGGACACAGAGCTATAAATGACATGTTTTATAAAAGCATAATCAGACACTTCCTTCCCGGGTCCCCAGGCTTGGGGTTTACTCATGCCCTAGTTTTCCTGAATGTGGATACTGGATCCCTGTCATCTAAGATTCTGGCAGTATCCAGGGTAACCAGTGCATAGAATTTCTTGGTGCTATCATGAGGTGGAATGCTGACAGCAAAATGGCAGCTTGCCTGCACAGAGAGCTGGGCTGGCTCTGTTCCAGCTTCTGCCAAGGCACTGGCAGGATGCTCTTTCATACCAATCTCCTCCATCCGCATGCACTGCGGGCTTGTGGACCATAAGCTGGCCTCGGACTCAGAATCAGGATGTGCTCAGGTATGTGACACCTCATGGATCCAAAGCTCTGGCTAATTTTTTCCTTTTCCTCTTTGGGAACCTGACCCGTTACTCTCCTAGTTGCTCCAAACAGAAAGATACATGGATTTTCTGAAAATCCAGCCAAACCTTCTTTCTCCTCAGAGTTATGACCATCCCCTAAGTCTCTGGGCCCCACAGAGGGAAGAAACAGCTCCTTGTTTGTATTTATGGGCTATCCTTCCCATACTTTCCTTGGTTCTTGCCATGGGATTCAAAGAATGGGCAGTAACTACCTTTTAGGAAGCCAAGTAGGAGAGGATCTAGCTTGGAGGTGGCCAGTCCTGTCTGTTTTGCTCCATCTTAATCCTTTGCTACCTGTGAAGGGAGAGCTGGTAGCAGCCTTGGGATCCTCCTTTCTCTGGGTTCATCTTTGTTTCCTGAAAATTCCAAAACCTGCCTTAGTGTCCATGGTTCTCCTTTGTAAATATCCATCTTCTTCAGAGCAAATGAAAGCATGACCATAGCTGGATAGTTCCTTCTGGCCCTAAGAGTCTTTGATGATTACTCCCAGAGTTCTGAGCTGTAGCTAACCTATCCAATTGGCTGCTAAGACCCATGGTGGGTCTTGATGGCTCTTTCAAAGGGATTAGGTCTTCCTTTCCTGGTTTAGAATTAGTCTTCTTAATTCTAGAAATCTTAGAGGCAGTTTTCAAGCTTTAGCCCATATCTCTGCCCCTCATTAAGAGCAGTGTCTCTGATGACTTGATTTTCTATGGCATCCATTGGGGATACGCTTTTGGAGCAAAATCTCTAAATGTGTATGATGTCTTAATATTTTTTTTATTTGAAGATTCTCATTTCTCTGGAGTTTAGTCTTAACATTTTTTACCAAAGAGGTCTGATGATTCTCTATATTCTAAAAAAAAAAAAAAAATATTTTAACTTTTAAGGTCCGTCCCAAATCCTAATACATGCAACAACATGGATGAATCACAAAAGTATTATCCTCAGTGAAATCAGTAGACTAACAAAGTTACAACTATATGATTTATTTGACATTCTGGAAAAGGCAAAACTATAGGGATAGACAGCAGATTAGTGAATACCAAGGACTGGGATGGGAGAGGGATTGATTATAAAGGGACAGGACAATTTTTTGAGAAGATGAAACTGTACTTTTAGTGTAAAGTTTTAGTAAAGAGTGAGTTCCACTATATATAATCATACTTTTTTTTAAAATATAAGAACTATTTTGCCCCAATCCTCTTAAGGACCTACAAACACTTCATCACATTCATTAAAGGCATTTTCTACCCAGAGATCATCAATAACGTTTAGGGCATCAGCACTGCAGCACTATATTGATATCTAATTATCTCTTTCTAATAACTTCCTCTTTTGTGTAGGACTTTAGCAATTTGTGCTTACCAAAATTTTATTTTTTTATTTCCTGGGGGTGGAAAGGTCATTCCAGATAATACCCTCAGATTCTGGAAATCATTATTTTCTCACAGGCTGGATGGCTTTTCCCACAGACTATATTGCAACATAACACATTAGGCATGTCTTAGATGACTTGTCCAGGCTTGGGGAAATTAGGGCTTTCTTGTACACCAAGACTTGCCACAGTCCATGCTTCAAAAAGGGTGCTGCTATTTTTAGGTATTTTATAGAGTCTGAGTTAGAAACTAAAAACTATTTTCTGTATATCAACCTTATACAAATTTCTCCAGGGATGGGGATCACTAAAAGAAATTAATATCATCATGTTTTCTTTCCTGCATATTCTGCCAACCACTCTCTATCTGTCTGGTTTTAAAGCATCATGTAGCATCCTTTCAAGCTCAGGCTCAACACAGACCACAAGTCTGTATTCCCACATCAGCAGAGACTTATAAGTATCTACATCCACCCATGTGCTCTAGTTTGTCAGCAGCATCATTGCCACTGTCTGAAAAATGTTGTCTACTTCCCACTTTAGTCCATAACACAAGGATGTGCTAGATGGGAATTCTTAAATGTCCTGGGATAAGGCCCCTGATAATGTAACTTATTGCCGCTATGAATCAAGATACAAATATTATCCCATCTCTTTATCTTCCAAATAAATTGCACTAATCCCATTCTCACTTACCAGGAAGTCTAGACGCTCCCTCTTCAGGCTCCCTTCTCCTCTTGAATTTTCAATTAACTCAAAGCCTTAAGCAGTTCAAAAGGGTCAGTCTGACATCCTTTCTGTGACAGAGACTGTTTGCTGATCACCAAACTAATTTGATTAGAATTGTTAGATTTAGCATATAAAACTACAGGATGTCCAAATATTACATGGGACATACTTATACTTAAAAAATTATTTGTTGTTTATCTGAAATTTAAATTTATTTGGATATCCTATGTTTTATCTGGTAACCCTACAGTCCAGGGGTCCTCAAACTTTTTAAACAGGGGGCCAGTTCACTGTCCCTCAGACCGTTGGAGGGCCGGACTATAGTTTAAAAAAAAACTATGAACAAATTCCTATGCGCACTGAGGGCCCAGGACGAGTTGGCTGCTGAGCAGGACAGGCAGCGGCACCCGGCGGGCCGGATAAATGTCCTCGGCGGGCCGCATGTGGCCCGCGGGCCGTAGGTTGAGGACCCCTGCTACACCAAACACATTTCTTCTCTCTGGGCATAAAGCTCTATACTGCATTTTGTAGCTGCTCTTGCAGTTAGGTGGGGTTATGTAGCTGAGTTCCAGCCATAAGAACCTCTGGCGCACAATCCTCCTTGCACTCTCTCTCTCTAGCTGGCTAGGGATAAAATGGAAGGAACCTGGGTAACTAGATCACCACTTGAGTGGGAGCTGCCGAGGGGAATCATGCAGGGGAGCCATGTACATGAACACTGCATGAACCGTGAAATAATTTTTTATTGTGTTAACCCACTGAGACCGAGGGCTTATTTATTACACAGATAGCTTTATCTTAACCAATACAGAACATTAGTATCTCGAAATGAAGTGTTGCTTTCTTAATCTGTTCGGCTGCTAGAACAGAATACCATAGGTTCGGTGGCTTATCAACAACAGAAATTCATTTCTTACAGTTCTGGAGGCTGGGACGTCTAAGATCAAGGCGCTGGCAGATGCAGTGTCTGGTAAGGACCTGCTTCCTGGTTCATAGATGGCCATCTTTTTGCCATGTCCTCGCATAGTAGAAGGGACAGGGATTTCTCTGGGGTCCCTTTTATAAGGGCACTAAGTCAATTCATGATGGCTCCACTTTCATGACCTAATCACCTCTCAAAGGCCCCACCTTCAAATACCATAACTTTGGAGATTAGGTTTCAACATATGAATTTGGGAAACACAGACATTCAGTCTATAGCCGCTGCCATAACAAAAACTCAAAATTCGTGACATCAATTTATGGATCAGCTGTGAGAAGTAAGGAAACAGGTATCCAAACCTAGGAAAATGGAGATGCATATTGTGTACTGACAAAACATTTTGATAAAATGTCACTTAAAATAACTTAGAAGGATGATGGTGTGCCTAAATGAACTTCCTGTTCTAGGGCAGTTTCCTTCCCTTCCTTCCTTCCTTCTTTCCTTCCTTCCTTCCGCCCATCTTTTTGTTGCCATGTATCCCTTTGGCAGTTTGGTGAAATTTATGGATCTCATTTCAGAATAATGTTCATAAAGGTACAAAATAAAATGCATAAGACTACAAGGAAACCAATTGTATTGACAAATGCTTAGCAAAATACTTTTAAAAAGCAAATATGTTTTACATCTTTTTAAATGCATTAAATAACAAGATCTAGGAGCATGTGATGGCTAATTGTATTTATTAATTTAATCGGGCTGCCCAGATATTTGGTTAAACATGGTGTTTCTGAGGGTGTCTGTGAGGACTTTATTGGATGAGATTAGCATTTCACTCAGTAGACGGAGTGAAGCAGATTGCCCTCCCCAATATGGGTGGGCCTTGTTCAATCGGTTGAAGGCCGGAATAGACAAAAATGCTGAGTAAGAGAGAATTTATTTGCTCTCTGCCTGTCTTCAAGCTGGGACATCAGTCTTGGGACTCAGCCTCAGACTGAAACTTAACATCATCAGCTCTCCTGGCTCTCAGGCCTTTGGACTCAGACTAGAACTATATCGCCAGCTAATCTGGGTCTCCAGTTTACTGACTGCTGATCTTGAGACTATCATGAGTTGAATGTAGTGATGAGTGTATAAGAGTAAACAATATCTTGAGATATGTTGCAACATGTGTGCCGTAACTATAATATGATATGAAATACCTGCGACTTATATAATTCACAGGAACCAATACCACCACTGTGGTTTGTTGCCTACATTCATAACTGAATGAAGGAAATGCTAAATTTTAGTTGGAGGTTAGTGAAGATAAAAATTTTAATTTATTCATCATGTTAGTGAACTCTGTTGGTTCTGTGCCTGATAACAGCTTCTATTACCTTTGCATTACCAGCTCTTACCTGAGCCTTATTTCAGAGTACTATTCCTGGACTACTGCAGACCTTTGTCTACTGATGCAGAAAATTAAAAATGCATGGGTGTTTAAGTCCTCCAAAGGCAGCCCATAGCCAGTGACTGACTGGTGAGGATGTATAAAAAGTCAGCTTCTTTGCTTTGAGATGGCACAAAACTGAAGTGTAATTGATGCTCCAGAGTTCCTCTGTAGGATCAAGCTGAGGTTGGGCCTTTGCCTAAAATTTTGTCATATTATTATTCTGCTTTTCCCTCAGTCCCAGTTACTCTTTAATAAATCACTTGCACATGAATCCTCATTTCAAGGTCATCTTCCAGATAACTTGATTTAATACACTTACCATCCAATTTATAGAACCCCTAGGTCACAGATCCCTGCTCTAGGGGAAGTGGTGGAATGAGTTTGAATGCAAATGTATTTCAGGTTGAACTTGCTGCTCTCAGCAAGTTATTGTTACTAAGAGACAGGTGAACCTAGATTAGAACAGAGCTGGACTAAATTCAAGCAGAGATCAAAGATAATGAAGAAAACCTAGAGATCATGAGATTTATAGAAACTCCCTCTGCTTCCAGGCTCCAAATATTAAGGGATAAGATAGAAAAAACCTTGAGTGACAAAGGCTTAGTAAGATTTCTAAGTAAACAAAATGACAGCTGTGTGTGGCAATTGGATTAAGATATTCTCCTCTCTGCCGAGCCCAAAGGTAACCACCTTTTAGGTGAAAGAGCAAATCATGGAGGAAAGAAACAAAGAAGTCAGATAGTCTTGAGAACTGGATCTAGATATGGCTGACAAATTTAGCAAGTAAAAATACAGGACACCCAATATTTTTTTTCTGGCAACCCTAGGTCTAGAAAATAACTTTGGGAGTAGTTACTGACACCTGAGTCTTTCCAAAACCAAATAGATCAGAAATATCTAAGTCGATAGAGGGAATTGTATTGATAAAGAAATGATAAGCCTGGTCTAAAAAAAACGGTGGCCTATCCAGAGAACTTAAAAACAACTCTCAAGTCTCCAAATTTGCATAGGCAGGAAGCACATGATGCAAGCCTCAAAGATGTCATGTTCTCCAGTGCCTACTTCAGATGTGGCTGGGAAGTGTAATGTAAAAAGGAGAGCCTCTCAGGGACTACAGAGAAAAATGCTAACCAAAAATCTTCCCAAAAGGTAGGACCATAGTCTAATCAAGGAACTTCTCCCACCCCAAGATAGAGGTCTTCACAATGCCTGCCCAGCTCTTCTTCACCAGTTGCTAAGGTAACTGTGTGTATCTCCTGAATGGGTGTGTGTGTTTGTTTGTTATATTGTGGATAGTTTGCCCTAGCTCCACTAGTGTATGCAGAGGAGGGGAAAAGAATAGTTTACAGAAAACTTGTTTTTCCACTTCAAAAGTTATTAGACCATGAGGAGCCATATCCAGACCTAATGGAGAAGACTGTGTCACCCACAGATATTGGATTTTGAGCTTGGTTCAGTGACTATAAGAGACTTTGGGTTGTTTTGGAGAAAGACTTGTTTTCTATGTGTGGTGAAAAATGAAATGGGTATTTGATGACCAGAAGAGTGCACTACCACAGAGACCAAACCCGTGTTCTCCTCTTCCTGGGCACATAACTAGACTACATTTCCCAGCCTCCCTTTGCAGTTAGGTGTGGCTATGTGTCTGAGTAATATAGTAACTATTAGGCCTGATCCATAAAAACCTCCAAGGAGTGAACCTTCATACTTGTTCCCTCTTTTGGTTGACTGGAAGGTGATGATCCCGAGACAAACATGGGAACCACATACTGAAGATGGCAGAACCAATGATGGAACTAACCACAGATGCACACTTTGGACTGTTGGGTAAATGAAGATTATGTTAAACCACTGAGATGTTGAAAATTCATCTAAGACTGTGGCTCCCGAAGTGTGGCCCCAAACCAGCAGTCACCTGGCAACTTGTTAGAAATTTAAATTTGCAGTCTCCATCCCAGATCTGTTAAATCAGGAGCTCTGGGGATGGGGGCCAAGCAAGCCCACCAGGTGATCCTGGTGCACACTGAAGTTTGAGAACCATTGATATAACAGCTAGTGTAAACGAATTCCGAAACCTGCTGATGTTAACTAATAAAACATCAGGTGGGCAGCTCCTAAAGTTGATCAGTCAGTAGCTTAGCCTTCCTGAATCACTCCTGTCAGACATCTCTCATACAGTTTTTTTTAGGTTCATTCCATTCTGTTTCTCTACCCATTTCACTGAGGAATATAACAAAGGCACGAAATATTGAGCAATAAAAAGGTCCTTTTAAAAAGGGACAGAAGTAGGGGAACAAGTGTGTGAATACTTACACTGGTCTATTTTTGCCCTGACACTTTATTGTCTTCCAACTCTCTAGCTCCCAACCTTGTTCATGGGTACCAAGTGTTTGAAGAACCATATACATTGAGCTTATTTGTGTTCTGTTTAGAATTTTGAAACACTTATTAGATTTTTTTGTTCTATGTTGATTAGAGAAAAAAAAGTCTCTCTTCAAATAATGACTGTTCTGGACAAGTGCTGGGTAGCAACTACAGATTTCCACTATCCAAGGAGGACACCTAGAGGCTACTTGTGATGTGGTAGCCTATCCTGAAACGTTTTCCAAATTGTTCTCTCCACAGACCCAATTATCATTCATAAATCACAGATCCAATAAGTCCAAGTAAAATAAATATTAATGTATAGTTAATCTTTAAGAGGAGGAAACAGACCTAAAGAGGTTGCATTTATTTTCCAGGCCCAGTAGAAGTATATTACAGGGTAGAGAAGAACTTGTGAATGTGATAGCTGGACAATTGGGGAAATTTGAATGTGGACTGAATGTTGGTTGATGTAATTGAGTTAATGTTGATTTTCTTAAGTCTAGTTAGAGCATTATGCTTGTGTGGGAGCATGTTTTCTGTTCTTTGGAGATGCACGCTGACATTTAAGAGTAAGGTTGGGAGATGTCTGAAACCTACTTTCAGATGTTTTGGCAAAAGGGAAGAGTGTGTTTACATATAGAGAGAGGTGTAGCAAGATGTTGACAGTTGGAAGAATACATTCATTACACTGTTCTTTTAACTTTTCTGCACATTCAAATTCTTTTCAAAATAAACAAATTATAATGTAAAAGCTTTGAGCTGCCACTGAAAATGTTAACTGAATTTGTGTGTCAATAGTTGTGACAGCTCTTGTAATCACACACAGTTATCTGCTGCCTTTTGTGTCTTTCATAGGGAACACCCACAAATATTAGCTGATTGATTTAGAAGTGCTTGCTTTTCTCCTACTGGATTTGTGAGATTCTCAATGTCAATGCTTTCACTTCCCCTCCGCCCTGTTCAATCCCCATTTTAAAAAAATATATATATTTTATTGATTTTTTTACAGAGAGGAAGGGAGAGGGATAGAGAGTTAGAAACATCGATGAGAGAGAAACATCGATCAGCTGCCTCCTGCACATCTCCTACTGGGGATGTGCCCACAACCAAGGTACATGCCCCTGACCGGAATCGAACTTGGGACCCTTGAGTCCGCAGGCCAACTCTTGGAGGAAAGCAGCAATGGATGATTTCTTTCTGTGAACCGATAACCAAGGTTGTCAACATCAGCTTCAGGGGGAGAAGCGGTAACCAAAAGGCGGATATTTGTGTTACGGCCACTTAAAACTAAAAAGAGTGTTGCTTTCAGCCTCTGTTTTTGAGGGCTGCCACAAGGCTTTTGCACCTTTCCCCCAACCGATGGCACAGTGCAGAAACGGGGACTTTTCACATTCAGGTGAGGGGTTTCCCAGTGCCAAAGCAGGAACAGTCTCTGGCAAATGGGGAAGGCTGGTTACTCTAGCACTGGTGGCAACCCCTAAAATAACAGAGACATCTGAGCAAAGAGACTGGCAATGATCCATTTTCAGAAATATGTCCCTTTGGGACTGCAATATCAATCTCTAGCCTAAAGCTAGATCATTTGTCAGCATAGTATATCCGAAAAAGCAGTCACCACTTAAGACAAACGACCAGTGTTAATTTAAAAACAAATCATTCTAACCTGGACAGTGTGGCTCCGTTGGTGAGCATCATCCCATACACCCCAGAGGTCCCTGGTTTGATTCCTGGGTTACAGCTTGGTCCTCGGGAGGGGTGTGTGGGAGGCAACCAATCAATGTTTCTATCTCTCCCTCTCCCTTCCCCCCCTCTCTAAAAATCAATAAAAACATATTTTAAAAAATAAAATAAAAATAAAAACAAGTGATTCTAAAGTAGCCTTGTTTCCTTTCTTGATGGGGTTATAAGATTTGTCAATGAGGGGGATATCATAGACCTATATACTTCGTTTTTTTTTTTGGTAAGGTATTTGAACTATTTGAGAATAAGTTGCCAATATGATGTGCCATTATTCCTTAGTAAGTTAGTGTGTGTGTTCTATAAACATGCTCCTGTATAATCACAATACAGTCATTAAAATAAGAATCAACACTCGTACATTGGTACCTTCTACTTCAGACTCCGCTCAAGTGTTACAAAATGTCCCGGATCTGATGAAACAGATCTGTCCAGGACTCTGTGTTGTCTTTAGGGTGTCGTCCTGTTTAATCCCTTTCACTCTGAAATAGTTTCCAGTCTTTTCTCGACTTTAAGAGCACAAAACAGTTATTTTGTAGAACATCTCTCAGTTTGGGGTTCCAATGCTTCCTAATGATTAGTTTCAGTTACTCATATTTGGTAAGGAATCCATGTTTTTTCATTGCAACCAATCAGCTAGAGCTCAGTTTTGATTAGTCCCATGGTGATTTTGATCACTTGATTAAAATGGTATCTGTCAGTTTTCTCCTTGTACAGTACTTATGAATAAGTATTTTTGGGGGGATACATTGTAATATGTACACAACTCTTGACTTAACAAACCTTCAGATTATTTACATATTAATTTATATCAGTATGGACTCACGGTTTCCTATTTTATTTTATAATTTTCTCCCTGTCTGTACCTGTAGCAGAAACCTGGATCATCTTGAATATACAGGGGTGAGTAAAAGTAAGTTTACAGTTATTTGTATGGAAAATAATACAACAATTAATAAATAATAACATAAAAATAAGCTCTGTTTCATGTACTCACAACTGTAAACCTACTTTTATTTGCTTTTCTCATATTTATTTATTTATTATAGTGTTGTTGTTTTTTATAATCCTCATCCAAGTATATTTTTCCATTGATTTTCACCGAGAGTGTAAGGGAGAAGGAAAGACAGAGAGGGAGAGAAACATCAATGTGAGAGAGACATCCATTGGTTGCCTCCTGCACGCATCACTTCTTCTTCTAAGAATCTATGCTTTTATGATTAGCTGAAGCCTGTATACTAGTTAATTCTTATAATAAACGATCAGATCCTGTGGAAGATTGAAAACATGATCATAAAAAAACACATTAAAAACAAACAAAACAAAAACATATGATCATAATATTTTCCTGATCCTACTATTAAGAGGTGGAGTCTAGCCGAAACCGGTTTGGCTCAGTGGATAGAGCGTCAGCCTGCAGACTGAAGGGTCCCGGGTTCGATTCCAGTCAAGGGCATGTACCTTGGTTGCGGGCACATCCCCAGTGGGAGGTGTGCAGGAGGCAGCTGATCGATGTTTCTATCTCATCGATGTTTCTAGCTCTCTATCCCTCTTCCTTCCTCTCTGTAAAATATCAATAAAAAATATTTTTTTTAAAAAGAGGTGGAGTCTATTTCCCCACCCTTTATTTTATTTTTTATTTTTTTAAATAGATATTTTTATTGATTTCAGAGAGGAAGGGAGAGAGATAGAAACATCAATGATGAGAGAGAATCATTGATCGGCTGTCTTTTGCACACCCCCTACTGGGGTCAAGCCTGCAACCCAGGCATGTGCCCTTGACAGGAATCTAACCTGGGACCTTTTATTCCGCAGGCTGAGGCTCTAGTCTAGCCACTGAGCCAAACCAGGTAGGGCTATTTCCCCATCCTATAAATCTGGGCTGGCCTTGTGACCTGCTTTGATTAATAGCATGTAGTAGAAATGATGTTGTGAGAGTCTTGGATCTTAGGCCTCAAGAGATCGTGCAGCTTCTGCTCTTGCTCTCTTAGAATCCTGAGACCTGCCAGTGTGGCTCCGTGGTTGAGCACCGGCCTATGAACCAGGAAGTCACAGTTTGATTCCTGGACAGGCCACATGCCTGGGTTGCAGGCTCTATCCTCCAGTGCAAGGTGTGCAGGAGGCAGCTTGTCCATGATTCTCTCTCATCATTGATGTTTCTCTCTCTCTCCCTTCCTCTCTGAAATCAATAAAAATTTATCATTTAAAAAAGAATCCTGAGATACTAATAAACTAACATACCTGCTCATTCTGCTAGTAGGTTAGATTGTTTATATCAGTTTACTAGTGCTGCCATAACAAAGTACCACAGACTGGGTAAGTTGGACAACAGAAATTAATTTTCTCGAAGTTCTTGAGGTTGAACTCTGAGATCAAGGTGTGGGCAGGGTTAGTTTCTTCTGAGACCTCTCTTTGGTTTGGAGATGGCTTTCTTCTGTGTCTTCACATGGCCTTCCTTCTGTGTGTGTTTGTGTCCAAACTTCCTCTTCTTACAAGGACACAGGTCACATTGGTTTAGGATTCACCCTAATTGTAATTTAATCACATCTTCAAATACTGTCATATTGTGAGGTAGTAGGGGCTAGAGCAGGGGTGGGCAAACTTTTTGACTCGAGGGCCACAATGGGTTCTTAAACTGGACCGGAGGGCTGGAACAAAAGCATGGATGGAGTGTTTGTGTGAACTAATATAAATTCAAAGTAAAGGAGCGGAGGGGAGAGCAAGAGAACCGGATAGAACAGCCGGATCCGGCCCGTGGGCCGTAGTTTGCCCACGGCTGGGCTAGAGCTTTGACATATGAATTGGCAGAGATGGGGTGCACACAACTCAGCCCATAACAAGAGGCCATATGGAGGAGAGCCAAGATGCTAACTTACAGCAGCACCAACTGCCTGATATGAGGCCATTGTGAACCTTCCATCCAGCTCAGCTGATCCTCCAGCTGAATGCTGTTACATGAGGGAGCTTAGGTGAGATCAGCAGAATTGGCTGGCCAACCCATAGAATTGCAAGGAGTAATAAATCACTGTTGTTTAAGCCACTATGTTTTGGGGTAGTTTGTTATGGCAGCAATAGATAACAGAAACAACCCCACTTCACATAAATTCTAAACCAGGCCCATTTCCATTACACTACAGTGATGGGCTACATGTTAAATGGATTGTTTAATTGGCTGTTTCATTATTACCATAGAAAAGGAATGAGTACTAATTTATTAACTTAAAATGAATAGATGTTATTATCGCTACTAGTGACATTTACATAGCACTTTGCCAATTTGAAATAGTCTCTTAATAATTTATAAAGTTTTTGATCGAAGAAATATTGAATCATAGACCCATGGGAGTTAAGTGGAACAATAAGAGGTCATTTAATCCATCTCCTTATCTTCAAAGAGAATGACTTATTCTATCTCAGCCAGATAAGAGTCATTTCCTCGTCCTGATTGTCATCCAAAAAAACTTTTAAAGTGTGTTTCTGTAAATAGAACTGTATTTAGCACTCTATAGGCCTTTAAAGATTTAATATAACAACAATGGAGAGACAAACCACACATAAACAAAATTCAAAGTACTGCATGCACAAAAGGCTTAAAAGAATGAATAAAGAAGATGTGCTGCATATATACCATGGAATATTATTCAGCCATGAGAAAGGAGGCAGTTCTGCCATTTGTGACAAAATGATGGTTAGCAGGGGCTGGGGGTGAAGGAAATGGGGAGATACTGTTCAAGGATACAAACTTCCAGTTATAAGTTGAATAAGTTCTGGGGATCTGTTGTATAGCATGATGATATAGCTAGTAAGATTATATTATGTACTTGA
Source organism: Plecotus auritus (assembly GCF_963455305.1). NCBI lineage: Eukaryota > Metazoa > Chordata > Mammalia > Chiroptera > Vespertilionidae > Plecotus > Plecotus auritus. Next base: position 22,118,619 of record NC_137778.1, read on the forward strand.
GATTTGCTAAAAGAGTAGATCTTAAATGCTCTCACCACAAAAAAGAAATAGGGGGTGGGGACAGGGGTCAATGGGAAAAACAAACAAACCAAAGGGATATCTGTAATACTTTCAACAATAAAGATAAATAAATAAAATGTTTTTGTAGGGGCAGAAGAAACACGGTCCTGTAAAAAAACCTACTTTGGAATAAAAAATGTGAGTATTGTTTACTGTTAAAAAATAGCAATTATGTGAGGTAATGTAGATATTAGCTAAGGATGTGGTGATAATCACTGTGTAATATATAAGTGTATCAAATCAACACCTTAAACAATGCTATATTTCAATTATAGCTCAATAAAGCTGGAAAAAAAAGCAAGAAAACTACATATAAAATGACTTTTTTGGTTCCAAATTATCGACACAAACATTTTAGCCCATGTAGATAGACAGACATAAACATAATCATACAAAAACATTCATGTATGCAAGTAAAAGAAAAGGTTTAGGGAAATATGACAACTCTCAGATATTTGAAGGACTGTTGTGTAGAAGAAAGGTTAGATTTTCTCTGTGTAGCTGCTGGGGACAACTAGGACCAGGGGTGAAACAGGCGGAAATTTCAGGGAGGCATGTGTCAGTTTATCTTTAGGAAGAACTTCTTAACAATTAGAACATTTTAAAACAAATGGGCTCCCTCACTGGAGTTATTATAGAGGGAATTCCAAGAAATTTGCCTAGATGACCTCTAAAATTCTTTCCAAACCTATGACTCTGAGCCACCTCTCAAAATTAAACACATTTGGGGGATGTAGAGGAAGGTAACTGAATTTTATAGGCAAAGAATTGTTACCAGTTATGCTTGTAGGTATGAACAGAACAGAGACCAGGGAAACTGTTATATGTCTATGTATAAATCTGAGATTTTCTTATGAAGGAGGTCGGATCTGTGTAGAATCCTAAGTACCATAAGGGGAATCACTCAGGAGCCATATTGGGGAGAATATGATAATTGCAAAAGTCATAGCTAAGAAAGAAGACATCCCAGAAAGAGGCTAATTGGATGTACATATACCTGTCACAGAGGGGGTACGGGTTTGAGGAACAGGAGACGATGAACACTAGGCAATTATAATCCAGGGTGTCCTGGAAAATAATTTTGAAACATTAGATGAAAAACTTAGACATTGTACATAATGGAGGGGAGGGGAGTTTGGTCAAAGCAACGAGAGAAAGAAATATTTTTGCTTTAGCACCGTGGTCGGCAAACTGTGGCTCGTGAGCCACATGCGGCTCTTTGGCCCCTTGCGTGTGGCTCTTCCACAAAATACCACAGCCTGGGCGAGTCTATTTTGAAGAAGTGGCGTTAGAAGAAGTTTAAGTTTTAAAAATTTGGCTCTCAAAAGAAGTTTCTTTTTTTTAAAAATATATTTTATTGATTTTTTACAGAGAGGAAAGGAGAGGGAGAGATAGTTAGAAACATTGATGAGAGAGAAACATCAATCAGCTGCCTTCTGCATACCCCCTACTGGGGATGTGCCTGCAACCAAGGTACATGCCCTTGACTGGAATCGAACCTGGGACCCTTCAGTCCGCAGGCCGACTCTCTATCCACTGAGCCAAACCAGTCAGGGCTCAAAAGAAATTTCAATCGTTGCACTGTTGATATTTGGCTCTGTGGACTAATGAGTTTGCCGACCACTGCTTTAGTAAATTACTGGGTGCTAAAGGTTTAGTAAATTACTGGGAGAAAAAGGCTAGTAGCCGGCGAATCCAGCAGAGAGATGACGTGAGTCCAAATGAACACTGTGTCCATACAGATGTAGGGAAAGAAGTAGATATAGGAGATAATGTAAGACTGTAGCAAGAGCCTGGAAATGCAGGCTGGTGAAGACAAGGATCAGTGAGGCATGGCTCACACTCTTCTTGCTTCTGGAAATAGTGGCATTGCTTCTGGAGAAGATCAAGATGATGAGCATCTGTGTCTTCAGTGTGCCTGTTGGTGTTGGTGCTGTGTCTGATCTTTATTGCTAGTTCCCTGGCCATTGTACAGGTGAGGCTGTCCCTGTGCTACTGTGCACCATCCCTGCTACTCCTCCCTCCCCACATGCTTTTTGCCCCTGATGGAAGCTCCCTGCTGCTCTCAATTAAGATTATGTTTTGGGATTGTTTTGAATATTAAAATGTAATTCTCCGGCAATTCATTTTGGCTTGGTTATGTTGAGATGAAATAGTTTCCCTAACTTTGTTTCTCCCCAACTCCTTTTCTGAAAGTTCCCATTGCACTTTGAAAATGAAAGAATGGAAAGTATCTACAAGATAGTGCATGTATCCTAAGTCTCCACTTACAAGATATTTGCTTTAGCCTAGATAGGATCTTAAGAATCAATGACAGAGGAATTTTCATATGAAAAACAAAGGTCTTATGTAATTGTTCACGTGTGCAGGTAGCTGGCGATAACCAGGTAGGAATGACTAATAAAGTGACATATGACTCTACATGTTTTTATTGGTTGACTGGTGTTTTTTGTTTTTAGTTAAATGCAAAGTGGCAGGTGGTGGTGGTGGTGGTGGCGGCTCACCTGAATAAATACTGTAGAATTTGTTCCATGATCTAAGTTTATACCACTTGAAGAAATTAGACTTGGAAAAGTTGATGGACTTCTGAAAACATTACATTTTATTTTGGTATTAATAGTAAGTGCTTGTATGGCACTTACATGCCCAATATTGTTTTAAATGCTTTATATATATTAACTAATTTAATTCTCACAAGAGCACTGTAAGGTAGGTACTAGAGTTATTATCATCAGCTCACAGATGAGGAACTGATGCATAAAAAGGTTATTTGCCCAAGAACAAATAGCTAATAAGTATAAACCCACTTTTGAACTCAAGCAGTCTAGTGTCAGCATTCCTACCCCTAACCACTGTGCTATACTATATGCATCTGTTACATTATATAACACTAGAGGCCCGGTGCACAAATTCATGCACAGGTGGAATCCCTCAGCCTGGCCAGTGATCGGGCCCATTGGGGCTGGCTGGCCGGGGGGAGGGGCCGCGGGAGGTTGGCTGTAGGAGCGCATTGACCACCAGTGGGCAGCTCCTGCGTTGAGCGTTTGTCCCCTGGTGGACAGTGCACATCATAGCGAAAGGTCAACCAGTCGTTCGGTCAACTGGTTGTTCTGTTGACCAGTCCTAACGGTCACTTATAGATAAGACTAGCAGAGAAGCCAGACTGTTACCCCCAAATTGAAATTCTCTAAGATAATACAAATGAAACAAACAAAAAACACAAATTTTTGTTCTGTGGTCACCTTTATCCCTTGTGAATGATTTTTTTTCAGCAGTTGCAAACACTTTGAGAATTAAAAAGGGGTGTGTGTGTGGTATTTTAAACACAGGAAAACTTTGATTCAAATAGAAAATTCATGTTCTATTCAGTGCTAAAGCATAGTGGTTTTGTTCCCGTTTTTTGGGGGCAGTTTCTGTTATTTCTGGCCACAGCCTGGATGGCAATGGAATAATTTCATAGTGCTCTTATAATAGTATCAATGTCAGGGATGTTTCATCTAAAGTCAGGCTTGTAAGACATGTAAAGAAGACCAGCATTTACCTCTTCCCCCTAACCTATCTCCCCAGTGATTGTTTTGTTGCTTCTTTGCCATGGCACCCATCCTCTCTGCTTTACTTTTAAGCAAAATTTCAGTGGGATACCTTCAATAACTGATAATTTTATAAGAGAAATAGAAAATCCAAAGGAATATAATTATCCAATTCTTTGAAAATTTAAAAAACTGGATCAATATTAAGATGCAAGAATGTGTAGTGGGAGGATAAGTGAATATTTACACACATAAATATGTATTGTGTATGCATATAAAAACACTTTTCTGCTTGAGTCACTCTCTTTAGACAAGTTAAAGGTGAGTAAGTTCTGACTCAGAAACAGAATTAAAGATAGATTTTGTCCTCCTTTGTCATCAAAAGAAGACCTGACCACGTGCAAGGTTTATAAAGCACGCCAGTGAAAAGATTAGCTTTACTGTCCAGCATTGTGAGGGTAACAGAAACACACATGTGGTTAGGTGGTAAAGGAGTTCAAGAGGAATTCATGGTAACATAATACGAGGACTGGGGCCACAACTGCTTCTCCCGGGGGTCTGTAGAGTGCAGACAACAGAGCCGAGTGCACTTTACTATCATTAAATATTTTCAAAATGAAACAATAATGTACCTCTTTACTATCTTCACGTACGTTTTGGATAATTTTGACCCTAGGCCTGCTGCTGACAAGGGTGTTTAAAGAGATTCTCCCGAGCACTTTAGGGACCCTCACCTGGATGGCAAGCTCCTCGTGCCCTATGCTTGTCTCTCCCAGCTGTGCCTGCTAATGCGCGGTGCACCTGGGGCGCCTGGCTGGACTGATTCATTTGGCAGGTGGAGGTGGGACAGGGAGGACTTTACACCCACCGACCACCAAAGGCGGTCGCGTGTGGAGCGGGACGTGGGAGTCCGAGATGCGGGGAAGGGACAGAGGGGCCGAAAGACCCGACGGGGCAGCGGACGTGCTACCAAGGTGGGCACTGGGGCTCCCACAGGGGGCGGGGCCTGCGCAGGGGGCGGGGCCGGCGGGAAGCCCTCCCTCGGAGTAGCGGAGATGGCTGGTTGGGCGGGGGGGACGGGAGACGCTCTGCTCCACGCTTTCCCAGAGCTCGGTGGTTTAAAGATGGCGGCGGCGGCGGCGTTGGGGACGCGGAGCCGCGGGAGGAGGAGGGGAGAGGAGGGTCTGTGAGTCGCCGAGAGGCAGCGTGAGGCGTGCGGGTGCGGAGCCGCCGGCCACCCGGCTCCCCAGGGCCGGGGCCAGGACTGGCACGGAGGCCGAAGCAGCCCCAGGAGCCCGAGGCCGGAGCCGAGGAGGAATGTGACCGGGGGTCGGCGGGGGCGCGGGAGTTCGCGAGCGCAGGGATGGGGCAGCAGGTGGGCCGCGTCGGGGAGGCTCCCGGGCTTCAGCAGACGCAGCCCCGCGGGAGCCGGGGCAGCAGTGCAGCCAGGCCCTCCGGCCGCAGGCGGGACCTGGCGGGGCGCACCACGGAGGCCGGCTTCAATATCTTCACCCAGCATGGTGAGTGTGTCCGGGAGCCGGCGTGAGGGTGCCGGGAGGCCGCGGGTGGGGTTGGGGCGGAGTGGGCGGCAGACAGGCAGCCTTAGGGGGTCGAGCGGTGGAAGGGTGCCCGGGAGTGGGGGCGGAATCTGCTGCCATCTGGGCCAGTCATGGGAGGCGAGTCACACCCCTCCCCCTCCCGTCTCCAGCCTGGCTGGCAGCTCCGGGGGCGGAGGCGAGAGAAGTGGTCTTAGGGACCATGGATGGACTGCCCTCTGTCCTGGGACCGGACTGCGCGGCTCGGGGAGGGCGCGGTGGATAGGATCGCCAGGGGAGGGGAGGGGAGGTGTGAGCTCCATCCTGGAGGTGTTAGTATAAATCGATCGTTAGCGAAGAGAACGGGAGTTGTGTCTTAAAGGGATTGGGAAATAGCAACGGAATCTCAGGAGACAGTGGCGTATAAAGCATATCTGTAAGTCGGGCGATGTGCAGTGCCAGGACAGTGAGCAATGCCTGCCTATGGGAAAGATAAGGGTTGTATCTTAGCACTTTTTGATTCCCCCCCCCCCCCCCCAAATACTGGAAATGAAGAGCTTTGCCAAATCATACCTCTGTTCTGCTCTTTTAAGTAGGATAGAATTCTGAGATGGCTGGTAGGGGTTAGAGGTTGGTGGGCATGGTTAGGATTTTGGATACGAACAAATTTTTCTTTCTACTGTGTGCATGTATTCATACGTATTTCCTCTCTGTACTCTGGAACCTATTACTTTGTTTGGTTATCAAGGTATTTTTAGAATAGTTGCCTCTAAACTCTTCTGATAATACACTTTTATCAGTAAAAGAGCATAAACCTCAGGAATTAATGTATCTTTTAAATTTTATATTTGTCTTAACTGTGTTAATATGTATACAACTTATAATGTACAGAGAAATAGAATTTAAGAAAGCATGAAATGAACAATAAGTATAATAAATTAAGTTCTAATATATATCTTTTCCTGCAGCCCAGTGGATTCTTTTGCACTTCCTCTGAGCTGCTCCCACCCACACCACTTTTGAGACTGGTTTTTTAGAGGAAGGAAGAGTGGAGAAGGGAGAAAAAAACAAAATTGACCTTCATGAGGTGTAGATATCCTAAGACCTGAGAGAAGCTGAACACATAGATGTGACCTCTATATAAAGGAGGGGATAGTTGAGGTTGGATGAGAGGTAGCAAACTGGAATCTCACTGAAGAGGCCTATAGAAAATAATAAAGGATAAAAGATGTTCTATACTGCACAATGTAGGGAATGGGGGGTGGGTGGGTGGGAGAAAAGGAAGTGTGAACTGTTCCTTAGAACTGGAGTTTTGGAGGAAGCAAAGGAAAGAAAAAGATGAACCCAGGGAGCTATGGCTGCTAGGTGAGTTGTATTCAGAGAATTCTGGGTTTGGACTTTGTGAATAAGCTGTGTTGTTCCTTAGTGGAGGAGATATAAGTGATTTGGGGCTATTCAAGAATTACATGTCTACTATTAAAGACCTGAGTGAACATGTTACAAAGGTGCTATATGACTTATTCTTTATTGAAATTACTTTCTAAAACACAGGAGGCAGCCCTAGCTAGTTTGGCTCAGTGGATAGAATGTCGGCCTGCAGACTGAAGGGTCCTGAGTTTGATTCCGGTCAAGGGCACGTGCCTGAGTCAATGGCACATGTCCGGTTGCCGGCTGGATTTCTAGTTGGGGGCAAACAGGAGGCAGCCGCCGATCAATGATTCTCATCATTGGTGTTTCTATCTCCCTCTCCCTATTCTTTAATCTCTGAAATCAATAATATATACATTATATATATATATATATATATATACACACACACATATATACATATATATATATATATATATATACACATATATATATATACACACACACACACACACACACACATATAAAATAAAACACAGGAGGCAGGAGTGGGTGAACAGTCTTCAGGGAAGAAATCCACGTAGCTTTGCTTTGTGTAAAGTGTTAATGCAGGTTAAACTTGGCCCAGTAGGCAACAGTGATCCTCTTCCTCTAGCATCTTATTCAGGACATAAGATTTTCAGAGAATGAGAAAGTCATGAAGAATGGAATAGTAAGAGATTTTGAAGGATGGATGGGAGTTGGATTTATGGGACAAGAAAATGAGAGCAGGCTCATCAGGAGAAACAAATTAAGCATGGACAATGGAAACGAACATAATTTGTTGATGGGCTAGTGAGGATACATCTGTCAGGAGTTAAGCTAATATTCCAGGAGTGAATAGTAGAGCAGAAATGGCCAGAATCAAGTCTTGGTCCTCACTACACCTGGCTAGGTGATTTAGTCACCATCTTTCGTTTTTTTAATCTTTAAAATGTTGGACTGGATGATTGCTAAGGTACCTTCTGACTCTTAAGATTTTATGATTTTAATTGAGAAGCAGTGGGAAGAAAACTTGGAATACTTGTTGGATGGACTCTGGTTATGGAAAATGTGGTAAAGGAGTTTATATCAATTTACCTGACTGGCCGGTTTATAGGATACCGCAACAAACCCAAGTATGAAATGCTCAAAGACTGGCCTTGAGTGGAGGCAGAGGAAATAGGAGGGGTAAGTTCAAGGGATATTTCATTCATTTAACAAACAAAACTTTTTTGAGCATCTGTTTTGTACTGGGCTGGAGGATGTTGCTGTGAATATAAGAGTTCCTGTCCTTGTGGAACTTAAAGAACTTAATGATTTGACATAGAGGGTGAAATAGGAGAGATCACTTTGGAATATTTATTAAGGGCCTGAATTCTGGAGCCATTCTGCCTGGATTTGAAACTTGGCTCAGCTGCTTATTATCTGTGTGACCTTGGGCAAAGTATTTAACCTTTTGTGCCTTGGGTTCTCCATTTGTAAAATGGGCCTAATAAGTACTTAGTACTTAAACCTAGATTTAATGAGTTAATATATGTGAGGCACTTAGAATAGTGCCTTGCACATAGTGAAGAGCTCAATATGTGTTAGCTGCTACCATTTCTACCATTATGAGTCAAAGATTATAAGGTTTTGAAATTGGCTGAGATGGTGATTTTTTGTTGACAGGTTTGGAAGTTAGACACTGATTGAAAGGATGGGAATAGGGTAAGCTTGTTGCCAAAGACAAGTATGAAAACAAGGGAATTAGCAAATAATATAGAAAACAAAGGTGAAATGAGTACTATTCTTAGACAGATGGGTGTTTACAAACTTTTCCATAAATCAGTTTCTCAACCTTGGCAATATTGATATTTTGGGGTGGATAATTCTTTGCTGTGGGGGGTTGTCCTGTGCTTTTTATAAGATGTTTAGCCACATCCCTGGCCTCTACTTACTAGATGTTTGTAACATACCTTTCTCGCAACAACTTTCTCTCCCCTCCAATTGTGACAACCAGAAACATTTTCAGGCATTGCTAAATGTCCCCTGGGGGGCACAGTGGCCCCCAGTTGAGAACCACTGCTTAGAAATATGTAGTAGATTCGGAATTGAATGAATAAATGAATTAGGTTAAAAAATTCCTCAGTGGACATATCATTTGATATTTACATACAAAAATCTGGATCCTAGAATTAGTATACAAATCACTATCTTGAGTTTCAGTATTGAGGTATTTGCACATAATTTTATATATGAAAGTTAAGTCTGACATGCTATTGAGTTTACATTAGGTTTAAAGTAGATCAAATATTGTATGTAGTTAATCAGTAAACATGTACATGTTATAGAAATGGGTTATCAGAGTCCATGATTTTTCTTCTATAGAAAGAAAAGGTATTTTCTTATTAAAAATGAGAATGGTATTTTTTATTGTTAATATATATAAGTTGTTATAATAATTTGCCTTGCAATTTTTGTGAATTTTGTTAATGCAATTTAGAAGGAATAAAAATAATAGGGCTGTTTTTGGTATGAAAGAGATGAGTACTCTGTGGCTTTTCTGAACTCTGTTATTGAACCTTTTTGGTGAGCTGAAGTTTTGTAACTAGTAAGTAATCTAGGGTTAAATACTTACTTTTCTTTTTCATATCTGACATACCTTACAACAGTTGAATGGTTTCATTTCAACTCCCTTCTCTCACTAATTTACTGAAAATACTATTAAAAGTTAACCTAAAGTTGTGAAGTTTTGAATAATAGAAATTTTCCCTTAAATCAACTCATCATTTTGAGTGGTCTGGTTTATTTATTTTGGATCTATAGTTCATGTTTTAATATTTGCAGAATGAAAGATACGGGCATCCCATGTTGAACATGATACTGTAGAAAAGAACAGGAAGGCTATTGCACGGGAATTTTAATTATGGTGACCTTATATTGTGGCCACTTATTCTTATGAAAGTGACTACTTTTAAAAATGAAATCAGCTGTTCGATTTTTATTAATCTCCAAATCTGTATAAGTTGCAGATATATAGATAGCTGTGTCTGTTTTAGCAAAATGGCAATATAAATTGTGGTACAGATTTATTAGACCAATTGCCAGTAAGTTCCAGGTAAATTACGAAATCTGAAGTTTCTCCTTCAGTATGCTTTAAAAAGAAAACAAAAGAAAAACCAGCATCTTTTCCCTTCTATCCCCCATTGTGTGTTGTTTTTCCTGTTCATTCTCTTTAACAAAATTGGGAATGATGATGATAAATTTTTATTTGTATAGTTTTTTTTAGAGTTTATGAAGACCTTTTATGGCTTTTACTTAATTTGATCTTTACTGCTACTCTGAAATAGGTGGGGGCAGGTATTAATCTTCTCATTTAATAAATTAAGACAAGAGAATTGACTTTTCAAGGTCACCTAGCTGTTAAGTTATTGGACTGAAACTCAAGCCCTTTTCTCCAAATCTTGCCATAGTGTGGATATTTAGAGAACATAGATTCAGATCCTGCCTTGTATCTGACATTAGTAAATGGTTTACAACTCCAACCTCAGCAGATTGTTGAATTAAATAATAAAATTATGTAAGGCTCTCAACGGAAGTGCCAGGCACTAAGTACTGAATAAACAGTTTTGTTGTTGTCATTGTTACTTTTCTCAAGACCGTTGTGAAGATTGAGTCATATGTGAAAATGTTTTGTACACTATCTAAGATACTGCTATTGTTAACACGATGGCATGCTAAAGTGTAGAATTGTCTTAGCATTTACTTTTAAAGTATGTTTTTTGTCTCTTAATCTTTTTTTTTTAAATATATTTTATTGATTTTTTACAGAGGGGAAGAAAGAGGGATAGAGAGTTAGAAACATCGATGAGAGAGAAACATCGATCAGCTGCCTCTGGCACACCTCCTACTGGGGATGTGCCCGCAACCCAGGTACATGCCCTTGACCGGAATCGAACCTGGGACCTTTCAGTCCGCAGGCCGATGCTCTATCCATTCAGTCCACAGGCCGACACTCTATCCACTGAGCCAAACCAGTTAGGGCTGTCTCTAAATCTTTATTTTTCTCTCAAGTGACTTTTGGTTATTAAAGGACTTCCAGAAGCAAAAAGGTAGGGAAGTTTTGGGAATCTTGAATCATAGGAGAATCTGAAATTACATTAGGCCTACATTCCTCTGAAGGTAAATATTAGCCTCTCATGATGACTTGTGTTAGGGGTTTGGGTGTCAATTAGAGTAGCGGTCGCTTTCCTTTTGGACCTCACAGACCACCGGGTTGGCGACCGCTGAATGAGAGGACAGTCCATAATTCTTTTTCATTCATTCTTTTCATAGGATGTTTTTTCTTCATTCAGAGATGTTGAATCAGAAACACAGGCCAATGCAAATGAGATTTCATTCTAATCTGGCACATTTGTTTGCTAGTTAATATTTAATGACTTTGTATAATGTAACCTCCGTCATCTGACATCCTTTAGACCTTTTTGTTCCTCCATGTATTATTTTTAACTCTGATTATAGTTTTTGTTAAAAGGATGTTTTAGTAGGACTTTTTATGTTCTTGATTTTGTAAGTCAAATGAGCTTTTTCTCATACTGTGGAAATGAGATTTCAAAATACTTAAGAATGTTAACTTGTCAATTTTAACAGATTTCTTCTGGAATAGGTAAATTTGGAGTTTTCCCTGTAGATACGTCACCAAATCATGTAGCAGAACTGCTCTAAAACGTTAGCGTAGAGAGCTTGTTAAGACAGATTGCTGGGTCTCACTCCCAGAGTTTGATTCGGATTTCAGGGGATTCAAAAATTTGCATTTCTGACAAATTTCCAGATTCAGCTGGTTGGTGGGGGGGGTCATACTTTGAGAACCGTTGGTGATATGAGATTAAGATAAGTAATGGATCAAAGGTGATTCAAAGACTCTGTTGTCTGAAAACATTATGTATTAACTCTCTTCTACCTAAAAATGGCTCAAGTCCATGTGTCCCATGTTTAGTGTACACATATAAGTGTCACTGTTTTACCTCATCTTTTGGTGGTAGGAAGAGATGATGTGTCTTTGCTTTGGCCTCAACATTTCTTTTTATCTCTGAAGGTTCCTATGTTGAAAGTCTATTGAGAGATGGCACTTTTGAAAGAATCTTGAAATCAGGGAAAAGTGAGATAGGGCACATAGGGTTCTGTTGACACACTTAGGGTGAGCCTCAGTTCTTGGGAGAAGTGGTGAAGAAAAAAATGCCACCTATTGGGTACTGTGTCAGGCATGTTCTCAGTACTTAATTTCTGTTTTGTTTTTGTTTTTTAAATCACATAAAACCCTACTTGCCCAAATTGATAAAGATTAGAGACCAAAAGAATTTGGATACCTATTTGTGATTCTGTAGTTTTGGTGTATGATGGTGCCTCACCTTTTGGGGGTGTGTGTATGCAAAAATACTTAGGCTTTCCCCCCCATCTCTCTTGAGACCAGTATTGAAGTTTTCAGAATGGTAGGCCAGGGTTAGGTGTGTATACTCTGGGGCTACAAATTCAGTCTTAGATATGGTCTAACGAAGGGAGCAGTAGGCACTAACAATGCTATTTGGAATCTCATGGTAACACTGAACTACTGTCTTAATATAGGTTTATTGTCACTAATATTTCTTATTTGAAAGCTTTTATATGCCCCTCCCCCTTTGTTGTAGATTACAACTTTCACTCTCTTTGCTTTTTAGAAATTAAGAAGATTTAACAGATATCAGTGATAGTATATTGTGTTACTGTAAGAAAATGAATATACTAAAGCCATGTTTCTCTACGAATGTGGAAGAAAGTATAAAATATTATCTATATATATCCTCTAATGTTTGTAGTTGATTTATTAGACCTACTGGTGAAGAGTCTTTAGAAAACTACTGACTGATGATATTGTGTACCAATTGCACAAATATTGGTGTAAATGACTCTTGGATTCTAAGATACTAGGTTGTAAGAATTAATTTACCTTGTGTCCTTCACACACAGTATGTGCCACATAGTAAGTGTGAATAATTGTGGAACAATTTTTTCTTATTTATTCTATGTTTTCATATATTTCTGTAATCGTTGATTAAAAACATCTTAAATGATAATATGTCTCATTGTTAACAGTTTTACTTGATAAAACTATGTAGGTGACTGTTTTGTCTCTATATCCAGATGTGCACACAGATGTATAAAATATCTAGATATAGAAGCTTGCCTGCTATGGTGTTTGAGACTAAACATAAATAATTATAGGGTGGCACTCTTTCATAGAATGTTAGTGTTAAAAATGAAGTACTTCAATGATCCTGTGTTGAAATCTATGTAGTTACTTAAAGCGGTATATTTAGTTTATTATTGCAATATGCAACTTATAAGACTTTTTTCCTCTTGAAGTAATACGGCAAAATTAAAAAAAAATTTGCTTAACTCTCCAGAGTATTTTCTATATTCTTTATTCATTTATTTTATAGTAATTGACTATGTAGATGTCTCTGAGAGAATTTTTAGGTACAATTTAGATAGAACTGCTGTCCAAAGAATGATGCTGCTTAGTTGTTGATGAACATCCTCATGAGACAGTTAAAAAAAGTAGTCTTCTTTTGTGTGTCTGTGAGTATATTTTGTACAATAACTCTTGGTTAATAATCTTTGCCCTTTTGGTTTGAGTGTGTAAGTTTAGTATGTAAGTTGTGGTCATTATCCTATCTAATAAAAGAGTAATATGCAAATTGACCATACCTCCGATACACCCACAAGCCACACCCATGCCCAGCAGCCAGTCAGGAGGGAATATGCAAATAAACCCAACCAAGATGGCTGCAGCCACAGAGAGCAGGAGGGAGGCTTGGGTTTCCCTGGCAATGGAGGAAGCCAAGCTTTCCACCTGCCCTTGCTGGCCCAGGCCTCCACTCCAGGTTACAAAGTTTCAATTATAGAAGATAAATAAATTCCAACAGAAATGGCGTCAGCCACGGAGCAGGAGGCTAGGGTTGCCCGCAGCGATGGAGGAAGCCAAGCTTCTGCAGCCCTGGCCTGCTTTGGCCTCTGCTGAAGGCTACAAAGTTTCAATTATAGAAGATACATAAATCCCAACAGAAATGGCTGCCACCACGGAGTGAGCAGAAGGCTTAGCTCCACTCCAGGCTACAAAGTTTCAATTGTAGAAGATAAATAAACCCCAGATAGCAGGGCCTCTGCTTGGGTCGCTGGGGGGCGTGGCCAGCCTGCAAACCACCACAGGCCCCTCGCCCAGGCCGCCCCACACCCCAAGGGAACCTCCAGCCTGATCCGGGACACCCTTCAGGGCAAACCAGCTGGCCCCCACCCATGCACCAGGCCTCTATCCTATCTAATAAAAGAGTAATATGCAGATTGACTATTACTCCAACACACAAGATGGCTGCTCCCATGTGATCAAAGATCCTGCCCCCATGTGGACACAAGATGGCCAGCAGGGGAGGGCAGTTGGGAGGAACCAGGCCTGCAAGGGAGGGCAGTTGGGGGCGATCAAGCCTGCAGGGGATGGCAGTTAGGGGTGACCCGGCCGGCAGGGGAGAGCAGTTGGGGGGTACCAGGCCTGCAGGGGAGGGCAGTTAGGGGTGACCAGGCCTTCAGGGGAGGGCAGTTAGGGGTGACCAGGCCTGCTGGGGAAGGCAGTCAGGAGCAAACAGGCTGGCAGGGGAGCAGTTAGGCATCAATCAGGCTGGCAGGGGAGTGGTTAGGGGGTGATAAGGTTGGCAGGCAGAAGCGGTTAGGGGCAATCAGGAAGGCAAGCAGGGCAGCAGTTGGGAGCCAGCAGTCCTGGATTGTGAGAGGGATATCCGACTGCCCAGTGGGATCGGGCCTAAATGGGCAGTCGGACATCCCTCGAGGGGTCCCAGATTGGAGAGGGTGCAGGCTGGCCTGAGGGACACCCCCCCCCCCCACCCTGTGCACGAATTTCATGCACCGGGCCTCTAGTACTAATTATAATTAGAAAACTTCCTCGGTATTCACTTAAATAGATTAATGCGCGTTAAATATAATACTATGCTAAATTTAATTTTGGTTACTTAAAAAATAAGAACTATACAAACATTTTTTCCCCCATTCTTTGCTTGGTGTAGTAAATGTGCTGACTCTGTGGTGGTGGTACTGCCTGCTTCTCCATAGTGAGCTCTGCCAGTATTGGCTTTTGATCCAGCAGAACACAAAGCTCAGCAGGCCCAGGCAATTTATATTCCCTGGTCTTTCTAAGGAGAGGAGGATTTAGAAACCTTTCACTTGATATGGTCAAGGTCAAAGAAATGTTCTGTGGCTTAATGTGATACATAGTATGTACACATACAATTTTGTTAACATGTTCCTCTGTCTATTCTAATTCCAGCAAATTAAAATAACATTACTTACTAGTAGTTAGGACTAAAGATTGTCACTTAACTTAGCATTTTGTGGTTCTAGATTATTACGAAGAAAACATTTTCCTAAAACTAGCAGTACTAACAAGCACAATTAGTATCACTCATCTGTTTCTTACAGGAAAAGAAAGGTTGATATATGAATGTTTTTGTTACAGTAGCTTTTATTATCTTCAAAATTTGCATTTTTTAATTGTTTAAAAATATATGAAGGGGTATCTCAGTGTAAAAGAAAAATCAGTACAGAAGCATATAGAGTAGACATGAAAGACCCCTTGTGGCATCCCTACCCTCAATCCATAGTCCCTTATTAGAGGAAACTGTTCATGGCTTGATGTGTATTTCCTCAGAACTGTCTATACCAGGGGTGGGCAAACTTTTTGACTCGAGGGCCACAATGGGTTCTTAAACTGGACCAGAGGGCCAGAACAAAAGCATGGATGGAGTGTTAGTGTGAACTAATATAAATTCAAAGTAAAGGAGCGGAGGGGAGAGCAAGAGAACCCTCCACTCTTTCGGCTCCGTGGGCCTGATAGAACAGCCGAACGGGCTGCATCCGGCCCGCGGGCCGTAGTTTGTCCACGGCTGGTCTATCCTATCTAATAAAAGAGTAATATGCAAATTGACCACACCCACCAGCCAGTCAGGAGCGAGTATGCAAATTAACCCAACAAAGATGGCTGTGGCCACGGAGCGAGCAGGAGGCTTGGCTCCACTCCAGGCTACAAAGTTTCAATTATAGAAGATAAATAAATCCCAGATACCAGGGCTTCTGATTGGGTCGCCAGGGGGTGTGGCCGGCCTGCAAACCACCACAGGCCCCTCATCCAGGCTGCCCCATGCCCCAAGGGAACCCCCACCCTGATCTGGGACACTCTGCAGGGCAAACCAGCCGGCCCCCACCTGTGCACCAGGCCTCTATCCTATCTGATAAAAGAATAATATGCAAATTGACCATCACTCCAACTCACAAGATGGCTGCCACCATGTAGTCAAAGATGACTGCCTCCATGTGGACACAAGATGGCCAGCAGGGGAGGCAGTTGGGAGGGACCAGGTCTGCAAGGGAGGACATTTGTGGGCGATCAGGCTAGCAGGAGTGGGCAGTTGGGAGGGACCAGGCCTGCAAGGGAGGGAAGTTGGGGGCGATCAAGCTTGCAGGGGAGGGCAGTTAGGGGTGATCAGGCTGGCAGAGGAGGAAGTTGGGGGCGACCGGGCCTGCAGGGAAGGGCAGTTGGGAGGGACCCAGGCCTGCAAGGGAGAGCAGTTGGAGGGTACCAGGCCTGCAGGGAAGGGCAGTTAGAGGTGACCAGGCCTGCAGGGGAGGGCAATTAGGGGCAAACAGGCTGGCAGGGGAGCAGTTAGGCATCAGGCTGTCAGGGTAGTGGTTAGGGGGTGATCAGGCTGGCAGGCAGAAGTGGTTAGGGGCAATCAGGAAGGCAGGCAGGTGAGCAGTTGGGAGCCAGCAGTCCTGGATTGTGAGAGGGATGTCCAACTGCCCATTTAGGTACGATCCTAAACGGGCAGTCGGACATCCCTCGAGGGGTCCCAGATTGGAGAGGGTGCAGGCTGGGCTGATGAGGGACACCCCCCCCCCCCCCGTGCACGAATTTCGTGCACCGGGCCTCTAGTGTATTTATATATGTATATGAGTGTGTACATATTAATACTTCTCTCTTTATTTCATAAATGGCATTATATTGTATGAATTTTTCCTCCTAAATTTGTTTTTTTGTACTTATATGTCTGAAAGACCTTCCTGTGGCAGTATATAATAGATTTTTCATTCTTTCAACAGCTTTATAGTGTTTCATGCTCTAGGTATATATTTTAACCATTTTGTTTAGATAGTAATCATTTTTTAAAAAAATATATATTTTATTGATTTTTTACAGAGAGGAAGGGAGAGAGGGCTAGAGAGTTAGAAACATCGATGAGAGAGAAACATCGATCAGCC
This sequence comes from Plecotus auritus, assembly GCF_963455305.1. NCBI lineage: Eukaryota > Metazoa > Chordata > Mammalia > Chiroptera > Vespertilionidae > Plecotus > Plecotus auritus. The sequence continues at coordinate 22,135,471 of NC_137778.1, forward strand.
GCCTCGGGATGTGCCCGCAACCAAGGTACATGCCCTTGACCGGAATCGAACCTGGGACCCACAGTCCACAGGCTGACGATCTATCCACTGAGCCAAACCGGTTTCGGTGATAGTAATCATTTTTTATTGATGAATATTTGTTTATAAGATTATTTAAAAAGATCTTATTTTTTTCTATTTTCTATATTAACTTGAATCTATCTGAAATTTTTATTTTATATATATATAAAATTTGAGGTTGGAAGAAACTTAAATGCTTTTCCATTGTACTAATTAGTAAATAGTTCATTAATTCCCACAGCTTTGAAGAATCATATTTCTCATATGTTACATTCTCAAATGTTTACAGATCTTTTAAAAACTCTATCGTTACATTGATCTTTATCGCCTGCACCTTGTCACCATATTATTTTAATTATATAATAATAATAAGCTTAAAATGTATGTTTAAGTTAGCTCCCCATATTGTGTTCTTGTTCAAAATTTATTTGGATGTTTTTGCATATTATATCTTCTAAAAATCCTTAGGATTGGGTTAAGATTTAGAAATATTATTTTAATTTATTTTATTGATTTTAGAGTGATCAAGGTGTGGTGAGAGAGAGACATAGACATTGATTTGTTGTTCCACTTATTTATGCATTCATTGGTTGACATGTGGCCTGATGAGGGAATAAATCCACAACCTCGTCATATCATGACGATGCTCTAACCAACTGAGCTACCTGGCCAGGGCAAGATTTAGAAGTGTTAATGGAATTTTCTTAGTGATTGTATTAAATTATATGTTAATTTGGGGGTGAATTGACACTGTTGTATTATTGTGTCCTTACATCTAAGAACATGGTGTCCCTTTGCCAATTTCAGTAATCTTTTATGTCCATAAGTAAAAGATTTTTCATTTTCTTCATATTGTTTTTGGATAACTTTTTTTTGACATCTCTTGTTAAGCTTATTTGTGGGCACTGTACAATTTTTGTAATAATTGTAAGTGTAATCTTAAATTTCCCAGTTGCTTATTGCTAGTGTTTAGGAAGAATAGTGATTTTTTTCTGTGTCAATTTTGGGTCTGATTGTCTTACTGTACTCAGATTGCATTTAATAATTCTTCCTTTAATTCTCTTTCTAGGTAGGCAATCATATTTTCTTCAGTAGGAACTTCCTACCAGCATTCTTATTTCCTTAAAACTGGATGAGTGTTTATGCTATCATTACTATCCATCCTGATCACATTTCTATGATACTTAATATAGTGTAAGGCATTTTGTTGGAGAAGGCATGATAACGCATAGGTGCATTGGAGGGCGAGAGATCATCTATCCTTATTTATTAATAAATTCTGACTATTATTAACTGTAACAACACGTTTTATCCACTTTCTAAAACATATCTAAAGAATATATAGTACATACAGCAAAAGTATGTATATAACAAATGTATATATATTCATATATCTTCCTATATAATAAAAGCATAGTAGCAAATTGTTCCCTCGACTGGGAAGTTGTCTGGGAGTTCTATCAGGGGCTTGGGCCTGCTGGGGCAAGGGGGGAGGCCCCAGCTGGCAACCACTAGGGAACTATGAAATTCGTGCAGTGGGCCTCTAGTATATTATAAATGTACCTCCAGAGAAATTCGCTGCTATATTTTAATAGGGCAACTAGAAAAATTGTTATTTCTCTACATTTTGGATAAAGAAATGTAATTATTGGTGGTTAGCATCTAGAATAAAGCATACAATTACTTACTAATTTATGTTTTTTGCACTTGAGGAGAATGTTAAGTTTGGTAAATACATTCCTAATGTTGACAATTCATAGCCACAGTGCTATATTACTAGTTGATGCAGCTCGGCTGGCCCAGAAATGGGAAGTGGAAGACTGCTAGAAACTCAGGCAATATTTATTATTTTTGTCTCTTGTTTAGCTTCTCTTTGCTCATTTTATTCTTCTCTTGAATACATTCAATTCATATCACATTCCCCAATGTTTAAAACCTCATTTTGGTTTTAAATGAATTTAAAAAATAGTTATGATAATCTTTCCTTTATCAGAAAGGGCACTTTGAAATCATCCTAAAGTAAGCTAGTTGTAGCGGCCTTAAGAAAAAAAAAAAAAAAAAAAAAAAAAATATATATATATATATATATATATATATATATATATATATATATAAAATATATATATTTACAAATTAGATAATTTTGAGACCTTAATACAAGGTAGATTATATTTTTCGGTGTGTTCTGTGCCTAGACTTAATTTCCAGATTTTAATATTTCTGAATGTTCAGTAAGTAAAATGTGTAGGTTTTTGGTACTGCTATCAGCAGTCTGATTGGATAGTTCTAGCATTAAGTAAATGATAATCTTTCCTTTACCAGAAAGGACACTTTGAAATCATCCTAAAGTAAGTGAGATGTAGGGGCCTTAAGAAAAAAATTATATACTGGTATATAGCCAACACTAGAAGGTGGTGGAAGGGAGAGTTGTATATGGATACACTGGGGATCATGACACACCATGGATAGGAGTCGTTGTACTGCTTGGCTTCATGGTAAGACATTAGAAATTAAGACTGCATACTCCATCTTTCTCTCTTGGGGGCTGCAAGGTATTGGCATCATTTTTGCTCTGTACATCTGCTCAGCTTTCCTTTCTTCCAGCTGGCTTTCTTGGTTTCAGCTTGTATATGGCGTGTAATGACTGTTCAGCTTCTCTTTCCCCTTTCCCCTGGCCACTCAATTTTGGCAAACCAATTCCAGTGTCTTATGTATGCTTCCCAAGATATACTATGTATATACACACCCAAGGATATTTTCCCTATTGATTCTAAGAGAGAGTGTAAGAGAGGGAGGGGGAGAGAGAGAGAGAGAGAGAGAGAGAGAAACATCTGTTAGTTGCCTCCTGCACATTCCTCCGACTGGGGTTGGGGTTTGAACCTGCAACCCAAGTGCGTGTCCTTGACCTGGAATCAAACCTGCGACCCTTCGGTGTGTGGGCTGACACTCTAACCACTGAGTAACACCTTCCAGGACAGTCCTTTTTTTTTTTTTAAAGACCAATGGATGCATATTACAGGGTGGGCAAAAGTAGGTTTATAGTTGTGAGTATTTGAAACAGTTTATTCCTGTATTCTTATTTATTCATTACTGTATTACTACTGTAAACCTACTTTTGCTCATCCTTGTATGTATATATACTTTTTGCACCTTGCTCCCCCCCCCCCCCCACTTAATTTATCTTGGAGATTCTTCCAGGTTAGTATACAAAAATCTAGCTTTTTTTTTCTTTAAAGAATATATGCATAGCATTTCATTGTATGGATGAATTATATAGTTAAATTGTTTTCCAATAGTATGGCAGTGAAAAATCTTTCAAACATGAGCTAGTGTAACTATAGAATAAATGCCTTGAATTAGAATTGCTGACAGGATGTGGGGACTTCAAAATAACCCTTTATTAAATATCTATCTTTTTATATAATAAAATTCTGTGTGCATTTTATTCTTCTGTTTCTGGATTTTCTGTTCTGTTGATTTGCCTGTCTAATTATGTGCCAGTATCACTGTTTTAATTATTGTACCTTTAAAATGTTCAGTGTAGATAGCGTGGTGGTTAAGAATCATAGACTTTTGTCTCTAGGTCCCCCAGTGCTGCTGCCCAGTGCTGGAACTCAGAGGGAGTGAGTCCATGTCAGTTCATGCACTGGCCCTTTAAGAGGAACTGCCTGGGTCTCCAGCAGCCTCCATGTCAATCAGCCACAATCCCTGCTGGATTTTATAGCCCAAAGTTATGGGGACTTCTCTTCCCAACTCTGGAACCCTGGGCTTGGAGTGTGGTGTGGGGCTGGGACCCCTTGTTTCGCATGAGAGGCCTCCACAGCCTCGATATCCCTCCCAATGAAAAACATGCCACATGTGGGTGTTGGACCAGCCCATTCAGTGCCTCTGCCCCTCCTACCAGTCTCTGTGTACTTTTTTCTTTACTTCTCTAGTTGTAGGACTTCCATTTCATGCAGATTTCATGCAGTTCTGGATGATGGTTGTTCTATATTTTTGTTGTAATTTTGATGTGGTTGTGGGAGGCAGTGAGTATTGGCGTTTACCTACGCTGCCATCTGGGTTCGAGCCCATGACCTTATTTTAACTTGATTGCCTCTGTAAAGACCCCATCTCCAAAGACCGTCCATCTGAGCTATGGGGGAGGGGGACTTCGGCACATGAATTTGGGGGACACGATTTGCCCCATAACACTGTACCCACCTCATGGCTAAGTGAGGATCAGGCAGCCCTGTGAGCAGGCAGCTTTCTCAGGAGGGATCCCCACCCAGTGTCCTAACAGTCACCTTGAAGAAGGAGCTGCAGGTTGCCCTTGTGATGTCACCCAGAGAGGGATAAAGGACAAGAATAAAGACAGCCTCTCCCTCGCTGTCCCCAGCGCCTGTTAATGAAGCGGCTATCACTGTGTGCCACATCGGGGTGACCTTCAGACCGGAGCAGGGGCTGGGGGTGATCTTCATGTACATGGAGCCCTTTCCCTGTGGAGGCAGGAGAGGCTCCCACCACTGCCGCTGTGCTTGCCAGCTGTGAGCCCGGCTTCTGGCTGAGCGGCGCTCCCCCTGTGGGAGCACACTGTCCACCAGGGGGCAGCTCCTGTGTTGAGTGTCTGCCCCCTAGTGGTCAGTGCATTATTAGTGACTGGTCATTTCACCATTCGGTCATTTGCACATTAGCCTTTTATTATATAGGATACGCTGTAAATGAGGCCCCTTAGAACCATAAGAAATGCAAAAAATTTACTGTTAACTCATTCTTGAATTGCCCCCGCTTAAAATCAAATTGCCCCCCTCTGCCCTGTGGGGCGTGTGCTGCACCTTGGGAACCACTGGGCTTGGCACTTTTCCTCTCTGAGCTTCATTTCTGAATACATACATACGCATATACCATGGGAATTGTAATCTCTTCTCTGCCTACCTCACTGGGTTGTCATGAGGTGGTTCTGAGCTAATAAACCTAGAAATGTTTTATCAAGTAAGTGATGTCTAAATGGGAAGGGATTGTTATTTTTAAGCCCACGGGTACCCTCGCAGGTAGCAGGTGCTGATTAGGGGAGGAGGACATGATTGTTTCCCGGGACTGTAGCTATGGAAGCTTTGCAGAGGGTTCTGCAGGCCTCGGAGGGGCGGGCTCTGGCCAGCAGCCCTCTAGTGGTGGTCGTCCCTGGAGGAGCTGGCTGGGGGGTGGTAGGGGGGCAGCGAGGCTGAAGGGGGAATAACTGTCAAACCTCCTGCTTGGTGCCATTCTTGAAATTGTATGTGGCCGTTTCACAGCTGTACGTGCTCAGGGTGGGGTTCCAATCTCCTGGAGTGGGGTGGGGGCCAGGGCGAGTGGGGCCGGTTTTGCCTCAGCCCCCAGTGAGGTTCAGTGTGCTTGGGTTGTGGACTGTGCAGAACTAAAGGTAAAGCACAGCTCAAATTCACTTCTAATATTTGGCTGTGGAGATGGCGCTGCTGCTGTCGGGGCAGATGGGTCTGACCCTGGGGGGCTGCTCGGGCCTGCCTCCACCCGGGTCTGGAGTTGTAGGGAGGAGGAGAGGTGCGCCCTGCCGCAGTGGTGGGGGGCCTGGCAGTGGCGGGCCGCGGGCCCCTGGTGCCTTGGGGTGTTGACGGGTTGTCGCAGGTGTGCTATTGTTGTGGGTGCCCCTGGTGGGGTGGTTGGGGAAGAGATTGGGAGTCGGACATACAGGGTGCGGCTACCCCCAAGGCTGGGTCTTCTCCCCATCGAGTCAGCCTCCCCGTCCCCTGGGGGTGCAGGGGCTGGGGTAGGGTGTCTGTGCAGGGGGATTGGAAGAGCTCCCCATGGCTGCTTCCTCTCCTTCTTTGCAGTCCGGGCTCCTGTCAGGCGCTCTCCTCAGACCCCCGGGAACTTGGCTCGGGCCACCCTGCCCTTCCGTGGCTCCCTGCCACCCCTGCCCCACTCGGCTCTTCCTGGCTGCCCGCCAGTCAGGAGGCTGCCGGGGCACCCTGTTGCGGGCAGCGTAGTGCTGGGGTAGGGGGTGAGGGTGTGGGAGCAGCTACAGTAAAGTTTATTAAACCCCGGGTTGGTATCAGGATTTGGCTGCGGGGCCGCGGGGGAGTCTGCCTGGGTGGGACGAAATCACGCAAGACCCAGAGTCCCGCCCTGCAGCCCCACAGCCCTGCCCACCCTGCTGATAGGTTGTTACTGTGATGATGTCCCAACCAATTTGCATATTACCCTTTTTTATTTTTTTATTTATTTTAAAATATATTTTATTGATTTTTTACAGAGAAGACGGGAGAGGGATAGAGAGTCAGAAACATCGATGAGAGAGAAAAATCAATCAGCTGCCTCCTGCACACCCCCCACCCCCCCGGGGATGTGCCCGAAACCAAGGTACATGCCCTTGACTGGAATCGAACCTGGGACCCTTGAGTCTGCAGGCCGATGCTCTGTCCACTGAGTCAAACCGGTTAGGGCTGCATATTACCCTTTTATTAGTATACATATTTTTAAAAAAATAAAGGATGACTTTTGTGCAGAGTCAGCATCTGTCATGATTTATTTTTTTATTTTTATTTATTTTAAATAAATCTTTATTGTTCAGATTATTACAGTTGTTTTTCTTTTTTCCCTCCATAGCTCCCCTCCACCCGGTTCACACCCCACCCTCTGCCCTTACCCCCTCCCCACTGTCCTCATCCATAGGTGTACGATTTTTGTCCAGTCTCTTCCCGCACCCCCCACACCCCTTTTCCCACGAGAATTGTCAGTCCACTCCCTTTCTATGCCCTTGATTCTATTATATTCACCAGTTCATTTTGTTCATCAGATTTTGTTATTCACTTGATTTTTTAAAAAAAATATATTTTATTGATTTTTTACAGAGAGGAAGGGAGAGGGACAGAGAGTTAGAAACATCGATGAGAGAGAAACATCAATCAGCTGCCTCCTGCACACCCCCCACTGGGGATGTGCCTGCAACCAAGGTACATGCCCTTGACCGGAATCGAACCTGGGACCCTTCAGTCCGCAGGCTGACGCTCTATCCACTGAGCCAAACCGGTTAGGGCTATTCACTTGATTTTTAGATTCACTTGTTGATAGATATGTATTTGTTGTTCATAATTTTTATCTTTGCCTTTTTCTTCTTCCTCTTCTTAAAGAATACCTTTCAGCATTTCATATAATACTGGTTTGGTGGTGATGAACTCCTTTAGCTTTTTCTTATCTGTGAAGCTCTTTATCTGCCCTTCAATTCTGAATGATAGCTTTGCTGGGTAGAGTAATCTTGGTTGTAGGTTCTTGCTATTCATTACTTTGAATATTTCTTGCCACTCCCTCTGGCCTGCATAGTTTCTGTTGAGAAATCAGCTGACAATCGTATGGGTGCTTTCTTGTAGGTAACTAACTGTTTTTCTCTTGCTGCTTTTAAGATTCTCTCTTTGTCTTTTGCTCTTGGCATTTTAATTATGATGTGTCTTGGTGTGTTCCTCTTTGGATTCCTTTTGTTTGGGGTTCTGTGCGCTTCCTGGACTTGTAAGTCTATTTCTTTCACCAGTTGGGAGAAGTTTTCGGTCTTTATTTCTTCAAATAGGTTTTCAGTATCTTGCTTTCTCTCTTCTTCTGGCACCCCCATAATTCTGATGTTGGTATGCTTGAAGTTGTCCCAGAGGCTTCTTGCACTATCTTCATATTTTTGGATTCTTTTTTCTTTTCTGGATGGGTGTTTTTTGCTTCTTTGTATTTCAAATCTTTGACTTGATTCTTGCGATCCTCTAGTCTGCTGTTGGACCTCTGTATATTATTTTTTATTTCAGTCAGTGTATCCTTAATTTCTAGTTGATCCTTTTTCATATCCTTGAGGATCTTGCTAAATTTATCGGCGTTTTCTAGAAAATTCTTGAAAAACATTATAACCGTGGTTTTGAACTCTATATCCAGTAGTTTGCTTTCCTCCATTCCTTTCATTTGTGACCTGTTTCTTTGTCTCCACATTTTGGCTGCTTCCCTGAGTTGATAGAGTGGCTTTGTCTGCCAGGTATCCTATATGGCCCAGTGGCTCAGTCTCCCCAGTTACCTGAGGTGGACACTCTTGGTGCACCCCTTTGTGGACTGTGTGTACACCCTTGTTGTAGTTAAGCCTTGATTGTTGTTGGTATCACTGGGAGGAATTGACCTCCAGGCCAATTGGCTGTGAGTATCAGCTGTGTCTATGCTGGGAGAACTTCTGTGCTGGAGACACCCTTATGAGACAAGACTTGCAAAAGCCTGAGTGCTCAGCTTGGATGGGGCGGAGTCTCAGGGCTGAGCAGACAACAGTGGCTTCCCATCAGCCCTGCCCTAAGAGGCCCCCTGGGTCTCAGTGTCCCGTGGTAATTGCTGCAAGTACCTCTGAGATAAAGCTGCCCTTGAGTTTTGCCTGCTGCCAGACAGTCGAGTTTCTCTTCGAATGAGTCTGGGTCCCAGAGTCTCGCCTGGAACTGTAGTTCAGAGCAGTAGGGAGCTTTTTTCTCCCTCCTGATTGAGAAAGCCAGCCGTGTATTCAGTTGCCAGCCCTCTCCGTGCACGCGCCTCAGTACCTCTGCTTTCCGCTGTTCCTCTGAGTCTCAGTGTGCTTTTCTCTTTGCTTCTCGTTGTAGAATTTCCACTCAGCCAGCCTTCCTGTGGTTCTGGATGATGTCCGTTTTGTCTTTTAGTTGTAGTTTGGAAATTGTTGTGTGAGGCAGCAGTTTAGGTGTTTACCTATGCCGCCATCTTGGTTTTCCTGATTTATTTTTCAAAAAAAAAATATATATATATATATATATTTTTTAAAATATATTTTATTGATTTTTTTACAGAGAGGAAGGGAGAGGGATAGAGAGTTAGCAACATCGATGAGAGAGAAACATCGACCAGCTGCCTCCTGCACACCCCCTACTGGGGATGTGCCCGCAACCAAGGTACATGCCCTTGACTGGAATCGAACCCGGGACCTCTCAGTCCGCAGGCCGACGCTCTATCCACTGAGCCAAACCAGTCAGGGCCAAAAATATATTTTTATTGATTTCAGAGAGGAGGCGGGGGGGCGGGGGGAGATAGAGGAGAACATCAGTGATGAGAATCATTGATTGGCTGCCTCCTGCACGCCCCCTACTGGGGATCAAGCCTGCAACCTAGGCATGTGCCCTTGACTGAAATTGAACCCGGGATCCTTCAGTCCGCAGGTCAGCGCTCTATCCCACTGAGCCAAACCAGCTAGGGGTCCTTTTATATTTCATTAGCCAAAGAAAATAGTGTGGTTTCACATCATGTCAAAGGGATGGGCAAAGTGCAGTTTTCCTATGTGCCTGGGAGGGCAGCTAGAAGTATTTGATGGGGAGCAGTAATGACTATACCATAGTTTGCACTGCTGGTTGCTAAATATTGGATCACTTTTTGTGTTATATGCAGCACATTAACCCCCTCCCTTAGAGAGAGAACCCAAATTTCTATCTGGTGATCACATTGAGCTCAAACTCTAGAATCTCGGTTAAGGTCTGTTAGATTCAGAGGTTGTCCCTCTTGGACCAGACAGCTATGAATGAAACAGTTACCATCCTATCAGTATTTTTTTAAGCTCCGTGGTGGGTGGTGGGAGTGGAGATGTAAAGGGAAATTTCACTCTTAACTCTACATATTTCTTTCATTCATTCATTCATTCCATTCATTCATTCATTCATTCATTTATTTATTTTACAGTGAGCAGGTATTGTGTAAAGAGAAATACCTTAAGACAGCCTACCACAAAGTAGTCCTCTTGTCCTGGCTGGGTGGCTCAGTTAGAGTGTCGACCCGTACACCAAAAGGTTGTCGGTTTGATTCCTGGTCAGGGTGCTTATGGGAGGCAACTGATCGATGTTCCTTTCTCTCTAAAATCAATAAACATATCCTCTGGTGAGGATTTCAAAAAATAAATCCTCATCTCCTATGCATACTAAATTAGAAAATGTATAATATGTTGCACAGCTAGAGCTGGAATGTAAGGTAAGACGTTAACCACTGTGCTTTCCAGTGTACCATGATGTATCAGCTTCTGTGTATAGCTTTTTAACAGTGATATAAATTTTTTTGTTATTTGTAATGAACATAGAAAAAAAAGTTGTTCTTTGAGGAGGATGATCTCTGGGAAAATAACATAAGTGAAGAATGATTAAAGAAAGGAGCACCTCATGAGGGGACAGTCTGTCCTAATAGGAAGGGTGCATATTAACTGGGTTCTAACTTGAAGTATTTAGTATTTATCTTTTTTGATCAATGAGTTTTAAGGAACAGCTTACAAAGCCAACAGAAGAATGGCCAAGTGTAAAGTGTTTGTAGTTTATATTAGTTTGCCTAATGTGAAATGTTTATTAAATACAAAGCTCTTGCTCCATCTTTAAACTAGAAAAAAAGGGGGAAAGCCATTTATTTACTAATTTCCTTCATTTCTTTAGACTAATTTCCTTCATTTAATTTATTATGAAAACAGTATATTTTATTACAGTAGAGAAAGAACATAAGCAAAAAATAAATCAAAACAACCCCCAAGATGTACCTTCCTATTTGGAGACAACAATCATTACAGATCTGGTGGGTAGCCCAGCCTGTTGGCTCAGTGGTTGAGTGTTGAGCCATGAACCAAGAAGTCTCCAGATTAATCCCTAGTCAGGGCACATGTTCGGGTTTCTGTTTCGATCCCCGGAAGGGAGTATGCAGAAGGCAGATGATCAATGTCTTTCTCTCATCGATGTTTCTGTCTCTCTAACTTCTCTCTCTAAAAAGCAATAAAGACGTATTAAACAAAAAAATCTGGTGTATATTCTTTTAAATCCTCTTTTATACATATGATTTGTATTGTTAGCCAGAATGTAAACAAAGCAAACATACAATTTTTTGTTAATAATAATCTTTTTTTTTTTTTTTTTTTTTTTTACTTTATGTATTTTGAATCTTGGCAGTCTTAAAGGAGAAAGGACTTTTTTGGACCCTATTTTTAGAACTTCTTTTGCATTTACTCTTCCTCACACTACTTAATATCTATACTTTGGTCTTACAATTTTGTGATTCCTGTTTAAGTTTCTTGAAGACTTCTGTTTTCTTCATTCTCCTGAGCTCATATTAAATTTATTTAAGGGCAGGGCATACAGTAATGCAAGTAATTGTAGGGAAAAAAGACATTTCATCAATTATTTCAGGGTACAGATCAATCACTAATTCACTTAAAGTCCATTGTTTAATTTTGCTGATATAACAAAACTAAGAAAGTACATATTTGTATACATTTATTTAAAGCCATCTTTTTTAAAAGCTAAACTAAAATATTCCTAGGATGTTAATTTTTTTATGACCTTCTTTGCACAGAACATACTCAGAGGCATTAACTCTTGAAAATAAAAATGTGGAGGAGGACAGCAAGGTTATATTCTATTCCTTTTAAAATGTCATGAGTTGTTTAATTTCTTTCAAGAAGAAGGAAACGTGGGTTTACTGTCTAGTTTTTTAGGTGGTGATTTATAAAAGAATAGCACTCCCAGACCAGTTATAAATGGATATATTAACTGATAATATGTAGAAATCTAATGGGACTGAGGCCCACTTTTTATCTTCTTAAAAGTTATTGATTCTGTTACGGTTTAGATAATCAGTAATCTCTATTTAAACGCATCAAATGATATTTATCCCAGTGTGCTAAGATTAAATTTTTATTGTCTTTTATAAGAACTTCTTTCTTAAAGGTATTCTATTTAAGGAAAGATACAGAATTTAATTATTTTATAGTGTATCTAGTATATTTGTGGCTTGTAAAAATTTTAAAAGTTGAGCATAAATATCTGATACATTACAAAAAAATCGCAGGAAACGAAATTTTAGTTAAACTGACTGGAAATGGGTACACATTTTGGATAGAAAACAGGGATTGCTCTAAACCAAACAAAATGTTATTTCCACAGGGAACATATCAGTTATGCAGAGAAAAGTTAACATAGCTGGCTTGAGTCTGGTATCCATAGAATAGCCTGCTTACAAAGTTGGCCCTTAGCTGGTATCTGGGAACTTGGATTTTTATAAGGGTCCACACCATTCCCAGAACTGAGAAGAATGGCTCACTGTGCCTAAACTGTTTGTACAAACCATGTGACTTATGCTGACCACCTGCTTTCTTCCTGAGAACCTGGTATGTTGGTACGTGGTAGGCAGAGGGTGCCTCCGTGACCAGCCCCCAAGAAAAACCTTGGGTACTGAATCTCTAATGAGCTTATTCTGTAAACAAAACATTTTGCATGTCTTATAACTCATTGCTGGGAGAGTTAAGTGTGTCCTATGCGACTCCCCTGGGAGAAGACAGTTGGAAGCTTGCACCTGGATTCCTCCAGACTTTGTTCCATCTGCATTTTCCCTTTGCTGATTTTGCTTTGTATCTTTTTGCTTTAATAATTCACTATGAGTATGACTATGTGCTGAGTCCTTGGAATACCCTTAGGGCAGTGGTCGGCAAACTGCGGCTCGCGAGCCACATGCGGCTCTTTGGCCCCTTGAGTGTGGCTCTTCCACAAAATACCATGGCTTGGGAGAGTCTATTTTGAAGAAGTGACGTTAGAAGAAGTTTAAGTTTTAAAAATTTGGCTCTCAAAAGAAATTTCAGTTGTTGTACTGTTGATATTTGTCTCTGTTGACTAATGAGTTTGCCGACCACTGCCCTAGGGAATCATAGAACCTGGGAATGGTCTTGGGGACCCCAACAAAACAGTGGAGCAGATTAATTGGTAAGTGGAATCCGCCATGCTCATATAAAGCCTCTACATGGAAACACTCAATGGGTTGATGTTATTTTTTTAAGTTTGTCTTAATAGGGTAGTAGATAGAAGAAGTGAAATTAGAAGTTAGTTTGGGAGCTGTAGGAGAGAAGGAAAAAAAAGTTCTTTATTTGTAACAGAGAAACTTCTGTTTAAGGTCCTAGTTTCGTGAAATTGGATCTTGGTGTCAGGCTAACTGGTAAGGTTCTGTATTTGAGAGAAATATATTATTCTGAATGGTGAACCGAAAGTGAGGCAACAGATATGACTTAAGAAAGCACTGTGATGTAGGAAATGCAGGGTTTTTGAAAGTAGGCAGATTTGGGTTAGAATTCTGGTTAATTAGGTGATTGAACTTATCTATATACTAGATGCCCGGTGCATGAGTTCGTGCACAGGTGGGGTCTGGCCAGCCCACCTTATGTGGGCCAGCGGGGGGAGTGGCTGCGGGCGGTTTGCCGGCCAGCAACGCCCCCAATTGGGGTGGGGGGCCTGATCAGGGGCCAGGCCATCCGGGGGGAGGGGCCACGGGAGGTTGGGGGGCTGATCAGGATCCTGATCAGGGTGGGAGGGGCTGATTGGGGGCCGGGCCAACTGAGGGGAGGGACCGTGGGGGGCCTATCGGGGCCCCGAACGGGCCGGTTGGCCACCGCAGTGTGCGTCATAGCTACCAGTCGTTCCGTAGTTCTGGTCGCTTGGCTTTTATGTCTATATAAAGATATATATATATATAGATACATAAAGATATATATATATATATAGATATAAAATCAAGCGACCAGACAACTGGCCGGTAACTATGACGCGCACTGACGACCAGGGGGCAGACACTCAATGCAGGAGCTGCCCGCTGGTGGTCAGTGCACTCCCACAGTGGGAGCGCTACTCATCTGACAGACGGGTGCCAGATGCCGGGCTCATGCCAGTGCTACCAAGAGCTCCTGTGGCGCCCGGCCCCAATTGAGCTCCTCCCCGGCCGCCTGCCGCTTCTCACATTGCTACACCCCTCGGAGGATGTCGGACTGCTGGTTTCGGCCCGATCCCCACAGGCCAGGCCAGGCTCGGATTGTGAGAGGGCTCGTGCCAGGCTGAGGAACCCCACCAGTGCACAAATCCATGCACCGGGCCTCTAATTTCTTTATAAAATGAAGATAATACCTACTTTACAGGGTGGCTTGAGAATTAAATAAGATACAGTGATATATGTGAAGCTTCTACCACTGTGTCTTGCACATAACGACTCAGAAATTGTTAGTATACTTTTTTTGCCCTTGAAGATGTAGAGAGATTGGAGAAAATTAAAGGTGAAAAAGATGAAGGTTGTATTTTTCTTAATTGATCTGACGTGAAGTTGCATAGGAAGGTTAGTGAGGAGACAAGAAAATGGAATTTTAAATTTATCTTTAAAATCACCCAGTGGATTTTTTCATAGTTGATTTTAATGGAATTTTACCAAGCCAGAGAGGTTAGTGTTGATTTAGTTGAGAATTGAAGGATGGGTAGGAATTAAATAGTTCAGTGGCTAGGAGTGGGGAAGAGTGTTTCAAAAAGAGGGATCAGAAAATGTACAGACTGGATGGAGGAAGCCTTGTAGCATTACTTACAAAGGCTTTGTACTCTTTGTATTCTTCAGTAGATTTTGCTTGATTACTTGGAAAAATATGAAATAGTCATTGTTTAGTTTTTATTTTGTGTAGGGTGTTGATGCCTTAAAAAATGATTTTTAGTCATTCTTACTCCAGAAATTATATGTGGTATATAAACAAATCATTTCTTTTGTTGTTGTTTTTGTTATTCCTCATCTGAAGATATTTTTCAGAGAGTGCAGGGGTGGCTGGGGGGGAAGAAACATCGATGTGAGAGAGACACATCACCCCATCAACTGGTTGCCTCCCGCATGTGCCCTGATTGCGGGGAGGGGAGCGCGAACCCGAAACCCCAGGTTCATGCCCTTGACCTGGAATCGAACCCTCAGCTCTTTGGTATGTGGGTCAACACTGTAACCACTGAACACACTGGCCAGGGCCTAAACAAAGCATTTCTGAGCGTCTATCAGTTTATTAAATTATTTTTTGGTAACCACAGGCTCTTTAGAAAGCACTCTACTTAATCATAATTTGAATATTGATTGACATTTACCAGTAGATCAGTGAGCTACTTTGAGTAATTTTTATAATAACTTCCTTTGCTTTAAGTTATATTATTAGGAAACTGATAAATAAGATTAATTTTTAAATGAAAGAGTACCCTATGTAACAAAATTTTTTGAAGAGATTATACTATGAAACAACAATATTTTATAAAGAAATGGATTTGTTTCTTGCAGGGCCCCCATTGAATTCAAAATTATGAAATTTACAGTGTTAATAATGCTTTGACCAAGGAAAAAAAGATACTCTTTGGGTAGTATTGTTACTGAATTTGTAACAACTTCAAAGACTTATAAGGTTCAATTTAATAAGCAAAAGAACTGTTCCTCACCAGTCCACTAGGGGATACTCCACTTAGGAAGAAAATCCAGTTACTAGTATAGTTTAAAAATTATCTCCCATTTAATAAAGTTACTGTTTTCCTGTTTGCTTACATGAAAAAAAAAAAAAAGTAAGTTTTAGACCTAATTTGGGCTATAAACTTGACAATATTCACTTACGGAAGAATTTGCAGCCTTTTTTCAGTTTTATTAAGGTATAATTAACAGATAAGAGTTGTCTGTATTAAAACATCAAGTTGTATGTTTGATATATTTTGATGTATGTTGATACAATATATGTGATGTTTTTGATATATGCATACATTATGAAATGCATGCCAAAATCAAGCTAATTAACATTCATCAACTCACATAGTTACCATTTTCTTTTTTTTTCTTATGGTTAGAACACTTAAAATCTACACTCTTAGCAAATTTCAAGTATACAATACATTATTAATGACTAGAGGCCCAGTGCACAAATTTGTGCACCTTGAAAGGAACTGTGGGCCGTGAGTCCGCAGTGGGCACAGGGGTGGGTCTCGGCCCATCCTCCGTGTCCCTGCCAGGCCCCTCCCACCGCAGCCCCTGGTCTCCTCTCTGCCAGGAGCCCTGCTCCCGCCGCTCCCATGCATTGACAGCTCCGGCCCCACTCGCACCCGCTGACAGCACGGAGCAATTGGGGCCAGCGCCAGCAATGGGTGCAAGTGGGGTTGGCGCCATCAGAGGGTGCGAGTGGCAGCTGCTGCCCCGATCGCCCCTCAGGAGCAGGGGGAGGTGGAGAAGTCCTCAGGGGCGATTGGGGCCGGCGGCTGCTGCTTGCACCCACTAAGGGCACCGAGCGTTCGGGACCGGCACCGGCAGCAAGTGCAAGAGCTTCTGCACAGCAAAAGAAATCATCAACAAAACAACAAGAAAGCCCACTGCATGGGAGAATGTATTTGCCAATAATATTTCCGATAAGGGTTTTATCTCCAACATTTACAGAGAACTCATACAACTTAACAAAAGGAAGATAAACGATCCAATAAAAAAATGGGCTAAGGATCTAAATAGACACTTTTCGAAAGAGGACATACAGAAGGCCCAGAGACATATGAAAACATGCTCAAAGTCATCATCTGAGAGGTGCAAATCAAAACAATAATGAGATACCATCTCATACCTGTCAGAATGGCTATCATCAACAAATCTACAAACAAGTGCTGGCGAGGATGTGGAGAAAAAGGAACCCTCCTGCACTGCTGGTGGGAATGCAGCCACTGTGGAAGACACTATGGAATTTCCTCAAAAAGTTAAAAATGGAACTCCCATTTGACCCAGTGATCCCACTTCTATGACTTACATCCCAAGAAACCAGAAACACCAATCAGAAAGGATATATGCACCCCTATGTTCATAGCAGCACAATTTACAATAGCTAAGATTTGGAGACAGCCTAAATGCCCATCAGCAGATGAGTGGATTAAAAAACTGTGATACATCTACACAATGGAATCCTATCTCACTATAAAAAAGAAGGAACTTTTACCATTTGCAACAGCATGGATGTAACTGGAGAGCATTATGCTAAGTGAAATAAGCCAGTTGGAGAAAGATAAATATCACATGATTTCACCCATGTGGTATATAATGATCAACATAATTTGATGAACAAAAATAGATCCAGAGACAAATGGCAAGGGTGGTGGGTGAGGGTTAGAGATCAACCAAAGGACTTGCATGCATGCATATTAGGATAACCAATGGACACATTCACTGGGGCTGTGGGGGCTTGCCCGGGTTGGAATGGCTTGGGGGGTAGGGGTCAATTGGGGGAAAAGGAGACATATGTAAAACTTTAGACAATAAAAATAAATAAAAATTAAAAATAAAGAAAATAAAAGATCAGACTTATTAATGTTTCAGAAAATATACTTCGTTTAACAAAACATTTTTTTCCTAACATTTTCTATTTTACTTATATGATTTTGGTTTATATGATAATGAATTTTCTGAGTATTTCATTCTTCTGTGCCTGGCACATAGGTACTTAAATATTAAATGTCTTGTCCGATTTAACTCATCAATTCACTTGATTTCTGTTGTTTATAAATACAACTGGGTGAAATCACATGCTACATGATGACATGATTTTGAAAATGGAAAATCAGGTAGTCTGGGATAAGAAGAATATTTGTCCATTGAAAATAAAGGTGGTAAGGAATTACTGAGTTTAAGTAGAGTTTCGGTAATCATTTTGTAGGATATTACAGAGGTAGCATCTCTATCTTGGTAGAAGGATTGCATTTGACATTCTGATATTGTATTTTTTTTTTTTTTTATCTCCCTTTCCCTAGCAAAATGGGGAAAGTGCTAGAGAGTGTTGGGATAATTAGGCCTTATTAGTTGTGCATCTGGATGGGTTGACTAGCATGACCAAGACCAGCTGTCTGTATCTGTGGTAGAGTATTCCTGTGGACCATTTTTCATAGCTAGTTCTATAATTATTGAGTATGGTTAAATTCCCTGTTGTATTTAATGGACTAATCAATGAATGAAATATGCCTGCTCATGTTTTGTTATATTGCGCTTATAGAGGAAAGATAAAATGTCATTGTCACAAGTTACCTTTTTGTTTTTATACTTTTGTTTATTTGTAATAAAATGCATTTTTTAAAAGAAAGGAAACAAAAAGAAAAGAATGACTAATGCTTTTACTTAGGTCCAGATTAATTTCATATGACAGATTCCAATTGATTGTCCAAGTTTTTCTCTAATTTCAGTTGAGGGAGTAATTGTTCCATTTTTCATATAAAGATGTTTTGCAGTACTTTGGTGGGGAACAACTCTTGTGATTTTTTTTCTGTCTTAAGAGATTATTTAAATGATGGTGAATATGTGTATATAGTTAAAGTGATTTCATACAGAAAAATTAAGCTTTCATACTATCATATGACACCTAATATTTTAATATACAAGAGTTGGAAAAGTATACAGCATTATCTGAATTTGAAAGTTAGAAGTACATGTCTTTTGCCTTATAGCTGCAGAACTCAGTGCTTATTCTTTCAAGTTAATATTTTATAATTATCCTATGTGATATAATACAAGTATAATGTACTGGGAAGACCCTTAGGACTAGAATGGGTTTGTAAAGAATTTCATTACTATCACATGGGTTTCCTCTTCTGAAATGGACCTTCTTCAAGTGGCCTCATGCCAGTTGAGAAGAGCACTGTTTTTAAGGAAACTGGGAGTGATTTCCTGTCTAAGTAAGGGAATAGTTTTGATTAGAAGGGATAAAGAAAAGTGACTAAATAGCTGCTTCTACTTTTCCATCCCAACCCTCTTCCCACCCAGTGCCATTACCAGGTCTAGGGCTCAATTTCTGGATATACTAGAACAGTGGTTGGCAAACTGCAGCTGGCGAGCCACATGTGACTCTTTGGCCCCTTGAGTGTGGCTCTTCCACAAAATACCACAGCCTGGGCGAGTCTATTTTTAAGAAGTGGCGTTAGAAGAAGTTTAAGTTTAAAAAATTTGGCTCTCAAAAGAAATTTCAATCGTACTGTTGACATTTGGCTCTGTGGATTAATGAGTTTGCCGACCACTGACCTATAGGAATGAACTAGTGAATGCAGCTACCAACCTCCTCCTGACAAGGTGATTGCTAGTTAATGTGAGAGTAAGGGAACATTTAAGAAGGGGCCATATAACTTCTTGTGCTGAGAAATTTCTGTGGAATCTTATTAAAACATCCCAAAACAACATGAAGAATGTCATATTTTTGCCATTACTATTCCACATCTTGAAAATACAAAATTGAACTGAAAAGTTTATGTAATTTGAGCATTGATATTATTGTTAAACTAGAGGCCTGGTGCACTGATGGGGTCCCTCAGCCTGGCCTGCGCCCTCTCGCAATCCGGAACCCCTCAGGGGATGTTGGAGAGCCGGTTTCGGCCCGATCCTTGCAGGCCAGGCCGAGGGACCCCACCGGTGCACGAATCTGTGCACTGGGCCTCTAGTATGCATGTAAGATCTTTGGTTAATCTCTTCCCGCCCTCTCCCCTCCTCCTTCCCCTCTGAGATTCATCAGTCTGTTCCATGTTTCCATGCCTGTGGTTTCTGCTCCTGTGTTGAGCATCTGCCCACTGGTGGTCAGTGCACATCATAGCAACTGGTTGTTTGGTTGCTTAGGCTTTTATATATATAGATTAAAATTTTAAACTTTATTAAAATTAATAAAAAGTTAACATTAATATAGTATAACATGTTAATGTGGTTTAAGATGTAAGAGTATACCTTTAATTGCTCTATATCTCTCTTCCTTCAGCCACCCAGTTCTCTTCCTTAGAGGCAATCAGTAGTCCCAGTTTAAATATACACTTAACATTTATTATTTAAAGGACTTCTTTAGTATGCATGAATGACTATAAAGTGGACAGCATGGATTCTAGAATCACTCATTTAAAATTTTTCATTTATTTAACAGTTTTTGGGCACCTATCAGGCACTTACTTGGCACTGGGAATATGGTAGTGAACAAATGAAACTCTGCCTTCATGGAGATTGCATTGTAGTGCGTGGAGATGGGTGCTAAATATTTATTTATTTATTTACTATATCATGTGGTGATCAGTTCTAGGGAAAAATAAGGCTGGATAAAGGGAATGAGTGATAGGAGAGGTGTTGTTTGGGATAGGATCATCAGAGAAAGCCTCTGGGAGGGTGAGATTTATCAGAGAATGAAATGATCTGAAGGAGTGTGATTTGAATGGCTTTCAGGAGGAGAAAGCATTTCCAGGCCGAGGCAAAAGGGCAAAATTCTGGAGCATATGTTTACAGCAGAGGTACTTTTTCCAGAATGGTAGAGAAGGCTAGACTGGCTAGAGAGGACTGACCCTGGGGAAGGATACCAGGAAATAACAATATAGGAGAAAGAAAGTAAAAGTTGTGCGTAGGATGAAGGGGATTGCTGAGGGCCAGTTTATAGAAGGCTCGTATAACATCATAAAGAATTAGGATTTTATTTTGAATAGGATGTGAATCTGTTGCAATTAGGGGGAGGCGGGTAGATTTAAAAGGTTGACTCTTGGGGGCAAGGGTGAAAGCAAAGAGATAAGTTATGAGTCTAAAATAGCCATAAAATACACAGCTCTGTACTAGATATAGTGAGCTTTATCAAATTTATTTGGGTCTAATTTCTGTCTGGGATCTGACGTCTATTGAAGAATGGGGTAAGAGATAAAATTGAACTCATAATGAATATTTATATTTTTAAATGGTAACTTTAGGAATTACAGTTAAACTCTGTAATGATTTAAGTTTGTATAGATCCCCAAGTATCACTGGCATTTTGAAGAAATATGGTAATAATTCCAAAAAGAATTCCAATTCCTTTTATAGTTATAGCATGCAATAAATATTTTCCTTAGGCCTTCCTAAAAAGGCTGTGTTGCAAAGTTTTGACAAATTAAATATTGGGTGTGCTTTTTTCCTCTCCAGTTTAACTAGGTGGCATTTTGAATTTGAAACTACTTTGGTTTCTCCAGCCTATATAAATATGCTAAGAAGTATTTAAAAATCAAAATTTCTAGAGAGACTTTAAGTAAGCAGGTCACTAGTGATAAAATAAATGGAATATAAAAATTTCAACATGTGAAATTTAAACTTTCAAGTGACTGAGTAATATGTCTGAACTTTCTAGAAAACTTTGTATATCAGATATTGTGGAAAGGAGTTACATCATAGGAAGTAAATCTGAAATTTGAGGATTTCAGAGCTCTTAATGTCTAACTCTAAGTGAATAGAGGTACTTTGAATAAAAAAAATGAAATAATGGATAAGGGAAATAGAAAAGCAAAATGGACACTGAAGCATTCTAAAATATAGTGTTGGAAGGAGAAGAGGAGTAGAAAATGAAAGTTAAAGCCTAGCATATTGAGAATTTAAGAAAACTTAAATAAGGAATTGCTGGATCCAGTCAGGGTTAGGGAGTGCATTGAAAAACTAACGTAGTTACACAAACACTCAAAAAGAACTCTGAAAATGAATACCAAAACTATTATCTTGCACATTATGTAGTTCTAGCCTAGAAGAGCATTGTTAACTTTCATTACTCTTAATTTCTACTAATTTGATCTTCTCTGGTGTTCCTAACATATGACTTATAAAGTAGTGATTAAGAGTTTTAAGTTGATAGTTTAGAAGATACTTTCGCTTTTAAAAATATATATATATTTATTGTTGATAGTATTACAGATATCTCCCATTCTCCCCCCTTAACCCCCCACATCCTAAAGAAGATACTTTCCAAAAAAATTTTTAAGTGTTTGCAGAAGGAGCTTTATCTATGGAAGGTAGTATGTTTTTATTAATATACTAGAGGCCCGGTGCACGAAATTTGTACACAGGGGAGGGGGTGTCCCTCAGCCCAGCCTGCACCCTCTCCAAAATGGGACCCCGCGAGGGATGTCCGACTGCCCGGGCAGTCGGACATCCCTCTCACAAACCAGGACTGCTGGCTCCCAACTGCTCGCCTGCCTGCCTTCCTGATTGCCACTAACTGCTTCTGCCTGCCAGCCTGATCACCCCCTAACCACTCCCCTGCCAGCCTGATTGATGCCTAACTGCTCCCCTGCCAGCCTGTTTGCCCCTAACTGCCCTCCCCTGCAGGCCTGGTCACCCCTAACTGCGCTCCCCTGCAGGCCTGGTCACCCCTAACTGCCCTCCCCTGCAGGCCTCGTCCCCCCCAACTGCTCTCCCCTGCAGGCCTGGGTCCCCCCCAATTGCCCTCCCTGCAGGCCTGGTCAGCCCTAACTGCCCTCCCCTGCAGGCCTGGTCCCCCCAACTGCTCTCCCCTGCAGGCCTGGGTACCTCCCAACTTCCCTCCTCTGCCAGCTTGGTCACCCCTAACTGCCCTCCCCTTCAGGCTTGATCACTCCCAACTGCCCTCCCTTGCACGCCTGGTCCATCCCAACTGCCCTGCCTTGCTGGCCATCTTGTGGTGGCCATCTTGTGTCCACATGGGGGCAGGATCTTTGACCACATGGGGGCAGCCATCTTGTTTGTTGGAGTGATGGTCAATTTGCCTATTACTTTTTTATTAGCTAGGATAGAGGCCTGGTGCACTGGTGGGGTCCAGCTGGTTTGCCCTGAAGGGTGTCCCGGATCAGGGTGGGGGTTACCTTGGGGCGTGAGGCGGCCTGGGCGAGGGGCCTGTGGTGGTTTGCAGGCCGGCCACACCCCCTGGCAACCCAAGCAGAGGCCCTGGTATCTGGGGTTTATTTATCTTCTACAATTGAAACTTTGTAGCCTGGAGCAGAGCCAAGCCTTCTGCTTGCTCCATGGCGGCAGCCATTTTTTTGGGGATTTATGTATCTTCTATAATTGAAACTTTGTAGCCTTAAGCGGAGGCCTGGGCCGGCCAGGGTGTGCGGAAAGCTTGGCTTCCTCCATCACCGGGGGCAACCCTAGCCTCCTGCTCTTTCCAACTCCATGGCTGCCGCCATTTCTGTTTGGTTTTATGTATCTTCTATCATTGAAACTTTGTAGCCTTGAGTGGAGGCCTAGGCTGACAAGGGCAGGTGGAAAGCTTGGCTTCCTCCATTGCCGGAGAAACCCAAGCCTTCCTCCTGCTCTTTGTGGCTGTAGCCACCTTGGTTGGGTTTATTTGCATATTTTCTCCTGATTGGCTGATGGGTGTGGCTTGTGGGCGTGGCTTGTGGGTGTAGTGGAGTGATGGTTAATTTGCATATTACTCTTTTATTATATAGGATTCTCATACCTTTTCATGGGTTTTTATTCTTGCCATAGTCTTTATCCTACATCTGCTACCTTTTAATCAAAGATAGTAATAATGTTACCTTTAACTCCAACTTATGTAATAATTATTTTTATTTCTATTTGAAATACAAAAATAAAACATGACATACCTCAGTTTGGTTCTTGGAATTATAAGATTTTTAAGCTGAAAATAACCTTAGAGGGATCTCTTCATTTTACAGATGTGGAAATGGAAACTGGTGAATTCTCATACCTAGTTATGGAGATTAGAGTTTAGGTTTCCTGACTTCCTGTTAAGTGCTCTTTTACATTATCTTACGTTTGTTTTGTATTATAATTCTTTAACTATTTCAGTTGTACATTAGCAAAGGCAGGGGTTATCTTGTTGTTAACTTGCCACTTGTGATTAATCAACTTGACTGATTTGCATATATATATATATATATATATATATATATATATATATATATATATATATACTAGAAGCCCGATGCACGAAGATTTGTGCTAGAATGGGCCTTCCTTTCCCTGGCTGCCGGCACCGCCTTTCCACTCTGGCTCAGCCCCGGAGCCGCCTCTTTCCACTCCGGCCTCGCCTTCCCACGCTGCCCAGAGGCCCTGAGAGACTGGGGTGGGGCAGAACGCCTGCGATGTCACCATGGCGATGACGTAAGTGTCCTGCCCACCCCCAGTCGCTCAGCACCTGTGTATGCAAATTAACTTCCATCTTTGTTGGGTTAATTTGCATATCATTCCTGATTGGCTGGTGGTTGTAGCAGAGGTATGGTCAATTTACATGTTTGTCTATTATTAGGTAAGATGCTCTCTTTGTAATGAGAAGGTAATAGCCTTGTGATTCTCTTCCTCCAAGTGAAAGTCAACCTGTAATTTCTAGGAATATGTTTTCTAAACCTTTTACTCTTAAATGCCAGCTTTATGTTGTGTTTATTGCTTTCCTGTTTTGATTTGAATTAACATTTTACATAAATTTATGAGTTAAGTATGCAAAGTGTAAGTGGAAATATTTCTTTTAAAAGCTTGTAGAACCTTTTTAATTTCAATAAGAAGGACCACTTTAGCTTTGTAGGATATCTTATTTATGGGATATATTAAGACATTAATTGGTATTTTTGAGGTACAAGTAACTGGAAGTATATTGTCTGTTTTGCTGGAAAGAATCTCAAGACATCTGATTTAACAAGTAGCTGAGGATATTTTTAGTAGCATTTTAATTTGCTACTAAATGGAGAAAGTAGCTTTACAATTAATTTTAAAATTTTAAATAATTTTAACCCTAAAGTCTTGTTGACATTATTATTTAGCAAGCCAAATTTTTACAAACTTGTAGAAACGAACTTTATTAATTCCTACAAAGTATTGATGGTTTCAAAATTTTAAGGTAATAAAGCTGTTAAAATACCAATAAGTCTTGAACTCTAAAGCAACCTGTTGGTACATAAATTGGCATATGCAATGATTCCAGCCAAAAGTGGAAGAAAAAAATGAAAGGTGTTTATAACCAAAGTGTGCTGTTTGTAGCAGAGTTGTGAAAGAAATTGCTTTTTTTGTTTTTTGTTAATTTTCACCTGAGGATAGTTTTCCATTGCCTTTTTTTTTTTAAGAGAGAGAGTGGATGGGAGGGGGAGAGACAGAGAGAGAGAAACATCAATGTGAGAGAGATACATCGATTGGTTGCCTCCCGCATGTGCCCCGGCCATGGTTGAGGTACGAGCCTGGAATTGAGGAACGTGCTCTTGACCAGAATTGAACTCAGGACCCTTCAGTCCACAGGCTGACGCTCTCTCCACTGAGCCAAACTGGCTAGGACAGAAATTGCTTTCTTGAGTGGTGTTTGATACTAATCATAGGCAAACATAGCCAGCTATACTGACAGTTATCTGTACTAATAAAAGGGTAATATGCTAATTAGACCGGACATCTTCTGGACAAAGCCATGGTGGCAGGGCTGAGGCAGAGGTGGGTAGGGGTAATCAGGCCGGCAGGGGAGAGCAGTTAGGGGGATCAGGCCGGCAGGCAGGTGAGCAGTCAGGAGCCAGTGGTCCTGGATTGCGAAAGGGATGTCCTGGATTGGAGAGGGTGCAGGCCAGGCTGAAGAATTTTGTGCACCGGGCCTCTAGTAAAATAAATAATTGGCAGGAAAGTCACAACTATCAATGGCAAAGGAAATAACAGCTCTTTCCTTAAATAGCAAGCATCTGTGTCTTTAATGTGATGCACACATAGTGTGCCTCATGAATTTTAACCAATAGCATTTCATGTAATATAAATTGTTTCTTGGTTAGTCATATCCAATTTGAGTTTTGAGAACTTATTGTAGGAGAAACACCTGTGCTCCCCTCAGTTACTTGGGAGATTTTAACTGGAAAGCAGTTTCTAGTAAAACTGAATAGTTTCCAGTAAACATAACATATAACAAATAAGCAATCAAAAAAAATTCCTGGAACCGAGAAAGGATTGTTAGTTGTAATAGTAAATAAATTTAATGCAAGGGTGGTCATTTTTAGCATCAGTACATACCCATTATTAGACTCAAGCCAGTATTAATAGTTTAAGAATTTAGACATTTTACTATTTTCTTGTTTTTGAGACATCTTCTTATTACTTAAAATTTTTGATGCAATAATTTTTTTGAAATAGCATACTTACGGAAATTATTGTTAAATGTAATATATATCCTGTTTATTTTCGGTTTGTAAATTTTATTTCCTCAATTCTGAATATAGTATAGATGTTTTAAAAATATATTTTTTGTAGATATGTTTTAAGTCACAATCTAGCTAAGCTTCTGTTTCATTTTTTATGTTTTATAAATGAAAAACTGAAGCTGAGAGAGTTTGGACAGTTCAAGATCACAAAGCTAGCAAGTTGATTGCCTAGGATTCAGACTCTGTTACTCTGATTGTCAGTACTTACTCCTCTACCATCCTATATTTTTTGTAAGTTAGTGACTAACTGTCCTCTCTTTGAATCTAAATGGCCCAAGTTAGGACTTTTGAGAAATATACACATTTTTCAAATAAAATTATTTTCCTCTTCAGGAATCCTCAGAGACCTCTTTGGGGTAAAGGTGGTATTAGAAGGGTTCATTGCTACTATTATTACCTAACTGATCATATTCAAAACACACACACACACACACACACACACACACACACCTGTACCATGCATACATACATTAGAGGCTTAAATATGACAGTTTTGTTTAAATTCTCATTTGTAAGGGGGCTTAAAGTGTCTGGGGGACAGGACAAGTAGGGATGTATTATTCTTTCAGCAGCATGCCTGGACAGACAGCTGTTAGAATGTGTCTGTCCAAATCTGTGTGCACATTCTTTATGGTGGCAGTTTGCATCATTGCAAATCTCCAAGAAAGGATAGTTTGGCTATTAGATGATACCCACTTGGGATATGATTCTCCTCTCTCCCCCAATAAGATAGTAATTATCATGCTTTCTTTGGTGTGTGTGGTCTTATACATTTAGTTTGTGGTTGGGGATAGACTTTGAAGAGTTCTTTAAATGTGAAGGAAGAATGAGAGAATTATAATTAAACACTAGAGGCCCAGTGCACGAAATTCGCGCACAGGGGGTGTGTGTGTCCCTCAGCCCAGCCTGCACCTTCTCCAATCTGGGACCCCTCTCACAATCCAGGACTGCTGGCTCCCAACCGCTCATCTGCCTGCCTGCCTGATTGCCCCTAACCACTCCCCTGCCAGCCTGATCGACGCCTAACTGCTCCCCTGCCGGCCCAATTGCCCCTAACTGCCCTCCTCTGCTGGCCTGGTTGCCCCCAACTGCCCTCCTCTGCCGGCCCAGTCACCCCTAACAATCCTCCCCTGAAGGCCTGATTGCCCCCAGCTGCCCTCCCTTCCAGGCCTGGTTCCTCCCAACTGCCCTCCCCTGCCGGCCATCTTTTGTCCACATGGGGGCGGCCATATTGTGTGTTGGAGTGACAGTCAATTTGCATATTACTCTTTTATTAGATAGGATAATATGAAGTAACTAGAGGCCCAGTGCACGAAAATTCATGCACTCTGGTGGGGGGTGTCCCTCAGCCTGGCCTGCACCTTCTCGCAGGCCGGGATCCCTCGAGGGATGTCCATCTGCTGGCTTAGGCCTGCTCCCCGGGGGATTGGGCCTAAGCTGACAGACATCTCTCTGGCAGCCCGGGAGCCCTCGGGGGATGTCCAACAGATGGCCTAGGCCTGCTCCCCATGGAGAGCAGGCCTAAGCCACAGACATCTTTAGCACTGCTGCGGAGGCGGGAGAGGCTCCCACCACCGCCACTGTGCTCTCAGCCATCAGCCCAGCTTGTGGCTGAGCGGAGCTCCCCCCTGTGGGAGTGCACTGACCAACAGGGGGCAGCTCCTGTGTTGAGCGTCTGCCCCCTGGTGGTCAGTGCACATCATAGCAACTGGTCATTCCACCGTTAGGGTCAATTTGCATATTACCCTTTTATTATATAAGATATTTACCATTTTAGATGTTTGCCAGGGTAGAAAAATAGTATGCTTAGATTTTATATATATTTTTAAATTGTTTTTAATTGTGGTAAAATATACTTAAAATTTAACATTCTATCAGATGTTTTAATGTACTTGTTTATTTTGCTCATATAGTCTGTTTAAAAAATGAGCAGTTCCTGGTGATGACCCTTAGGCACTTTGTCCAGAGGAACTCTTCTTTTCTCTGTTATCACTCTTCCATCTCTTACCTGCTACTGAAACCTTTTACCTCACTTAGAATGCATCCAGCGACAGAATAGGAGAATAGAGATGTGGTAGACCTGCTGTTGCTCATCCCTTGTACAATATATGTGAAACCTGGGTCATGTCGGCTCTTGCTTTCCTTTTCCTCTAGAGCCTTCATGCCAACTCCTCAGGGGAAATGTATAGGAAAGCCAGAGTCTGAGTGCATTCAACTCTGATCCTGTTACTTCTCTAACAGCTTTCATTGGTTCTTAACCATCTTCAGGTCTACTAGTAAACTGCTTTGAAGAAAGTCCAATAAAGGCTTTCATAATCTGGTGCCTGCTAATTTCATACATGTTCTTTAGGCTCCAGCCATACTAAAATACATGTAGTTCTCTAAACATGGTCTGTGCCTGGCATGTAGTAGGTGGTCCAGAATTATTTCTTGAAGGAATGAATATGTATATTTCAGTTGTGCTTTTTTAACATACTAACATACTAGCTTTTATTCCATCACCAACTTGTGACTTTCCTTTAAGATTCAGGTCAAGGATTCTCTTTCAACAGGCCTTCTCTGCTTTTGTCTATTATTAGTAGTCACTGTTGCTCTATAATGCCAAAATATTCAGGCTACATATCTGTATATAATAGCTGACTTTTTTGTTTCTTTCATTAGTATGTGAGTTTCTTTTATTTAAAAAAATATTTTTATTGATTTCAGAGAGGAAGGGAGAGGGAGGGAGAGATAGAAACATCAATGATGAGAATCATTGATCAGCTGCCTCCTGTACGCCCCACATTGAGGATTGAGTCCACAACCCAGGCATGTGTCCTGCCTGACTGGGAGTTGAACCCTGACCTCCTGGTGCATAGGTTGACACTATACCACTGAGCCATGCCAGCTGGGCAGTATGTGAGGTTTTTGAGGGCCAGGGGCCATGTCTTATTTACCTTAGTACCCCCTAGCTCTTGGCCTACTCTCTTTTTGTATTACAGAAAGCCTTTAAGGTAGCTGTTGCTCTTATTTCTTAATGTTACATTATGAAATATTTATATATTGAATATTCCTGGCTTTTAAAATTTCAATTCTTTCCCCCCCAAGGTAAAAATTGCTCAGATACTTGATTTGTGAAATAATCAGTATTCCAATGAGTATATATAAGTCATGATTAGTATATGATTGGTTATTATGGGATTGGGATATTGTGTAGGAAGATTAGAATTGCAGACTTCATCCTCGTGAATGAATTATCTGAGCCCTTTAAATAGTTGAACAAGATTATGTAAGCCTTATCCTTCTAGTTAAATACATCTGAGTTAGCAGATTTTAAATTGACAACTCATTAAATTGTTCCTACTTAATATGTACTTGTTATTAATGTGTTACTAACACAAAAGTTCTGTCATCTTGGTATTTCTTTGAATTAATGACTTAGTGGGTGATACATTATTTGTTCCTATGAGAAGACTTGATTTTAGATGTTTTGACTCTTCCTAATTTCAGTTGTGAAATCACTTAGGTGAAACAATAGTCTAGGAAACTGTAAGCATACTAAAAATGTCTTTTTTGGCATGAATCTAAGTACTGTAAAGATTTATTATATAAACAGCAATTGTGTGAAGACCAAAATTTATTTAGATTTATTTAAATACATTTTAAAATTTAAAATTAGGGTGTGGTATCGAAGACATCTCTGATCACTTTTTTTTCAAGTGTAGGCCAGCTCTTCCATGTCAGAGCTTCCTGCCTACAGTAGATCAGCTTTTGTGGGATTTGCTTTAAAAAATTTTTGTATCGTTATAAAAAAAATAACAGAATTGGCTATTTTAACTGTTTTTAACTCTATAAATCAGTGGCATTAACCATGTTCACAGTGTAATGTCCCCAGGAAGCAATAACTCCTCCTTCCTCACTCCTCATGATCTCTGATAACCTCAATTCTACTTTGTTTTTATGAATTTGCCTATTCTAAATATTTCATATAAGTGTAACTATACAATATTTGTCTTTTAATACCTATTTTATTTCATTTAGCATAATGTTTTCAAGGTTTATCATGTAGCAGAACTTCATTCCTTTTTATGGCTGCATAATATTCTATTGTAGGTATATACCACATTTTATCTGTTCATTTCTTGGTAGATTTTTGGGGTGTTCCTACCTTGTGGTTATTGGAAATAATGCTACTTTGAACATTGCATATAAGTATCTCTTTGAATCCTTGCTTTTCATTCTATTGAGTATATACTTGGGAGTAAAATTGCTGAGTCATATGATAATTTTATGTTTATATTTTTGAGGAACCACCAAATTATTTTCTGCAGGGGCTGTACCATTTTACATCCCCCATCTAAAATATACTGGGGCCCTGACTGGTTTGGCTCAGTGGATAGAGCGTCGGCCTGCGGACTCAAGGGTCCCTGGTTCGATTCCGGTCAGGGGCATGTGCCTTGGTTGCGGGCACATCCCCAGTGGGGAGTGTGCAGGAGGCAGCTGGTCAATGGTTCTCTCTCATCGATGTTTCTAACTCTCTATCCCTTTCCCTTCCTCTCTGTAAAAAATCAATAAAATATATTAAAAATAAATAAATAAAATATACTGGGATTCATTCATAGGAAACAATTCTACCTACAAGATCTTAAGTTAAACATATATTACCTTGGATGAGTCTCTTAATCTCTCTTTGTATTTCAGTTATTTCACCCTTAAAAATGGAGCTTAAATTAGATAATAAAGTTTCTCCTGTCTCTAAAATTATATGTCTGACATTACAATTAATTGCCATATGTTTACATTTTCAGTTCTTTTGTCCTCCTCTTTTTTTAAAAGAGCAGTTTGACTACACAGTGGGAGGCAGAACCCCTGTATGCCTGGTGATGTGAGTATATTCGAGTCTCCAAATACTTTCTAAATCATACTTGCTGGATATGAGCCACTTTACAAAAGTTAATTACAGAATTTTCAGGTACATCTACATTGAGATATAAACTTTTATTAATTTGTACTCTATGGCTATAAAAATCATAACGGGAAGTTTTAAAATAGAAGTATATTTAATTGACATATGAACAAGAACTTAAGTTGGTATAAGCTTTAATACAGTTGTTACTTTCAGTAAAATTTTGACATGTTGGAACTTAAACCTTTTATTGCCACAATTTGTTTATTCCTTTCTATGTAATTATATCCTTGATGATACATATGTGTGTATGCACACACAAGTATAATTACGTAGCACCTACTTACATACCAGAATGTATTATACATAAAATGAGCAGGGAGGCCAGAAGTCTTGGATCTTGTGTTATGGACATTCTTTTTTTAAAAATATTTTTTTATTGATTTCAGAGAGGAAGGGAGAGGGAGAGAGAGAAACATCAATGATGAGAAAGAATCATTGATCGGCTGCCTCCTGCACACCCCCCACTGGGGATTGAGCCCGCAACCCAGGCATGTGCCCTTGACCGGAATAGAACCCAGGACCCTTCAGTCCGCAGGCGGACGCTCTATTCACTGAGCCAAACTAGCTAGGGCGACATTCTTCTTTAAAAATACATATTTTTATTTATTTCAGAGAGGAAGGGAGAGGAGAGAGAGAAACATCAATGATGAGAGAGAATCATTGATCGGCTACCTCAAGCACACCTCCAACTGAGGATTGAGCTCAAAACCCGGGCATGTGCTCTGACCAGGAATGGAACTTTGACTTCCTGGTTCATAGGTTGACGCTTAACCACTGAGCCATGCCAGCTGGATGTGGACATTCTATTAGAAGGTCATGATACCCCAATAGGCCATAATGGGTTAAGGAAAAGAAGTTTTAGTAGGAATTCTTCCTTTGGCTACTGATGATTGAACGGAGAGAGCTGAGTAGTCCTTATTCCCTGACCAAAAAGCCACTTTTAAGCTGGTTATGTAACCAGCCCAACTTTGCAAGAGATGGGCCACTGTATGTACTTAAGTATTTGAAAAGTTGATTTTAGCACCTACTGTTTTCCTGAAAATAAGATTTATGAAAGAGGTAACAGTTTTGGCCTATTCTTACCACTCTCAATGTATAAAAATTAAGTGAATTAATTGCTTTTAAGTTCAGGGCTTCTTATTCTGTTTATTGGGTTTCAGTGGATAAAGAAGTACAGTAGTAATAACTGATTACCCTTCTGAATTAGTCTTTAGTCCCAGGGCAAGATACTTCCAAAGACCGACAGTCTCCTTGAGGATGACTGTAGTTGGAAGGGGATGGTATGTCATGACTATTCTTGGAACTTGACTTGGCTCTTTCTGTGCTGCTTTGGCAAGAGCCAGAAGGGTTGGGTTGGATCTGAGGGCATCTTTGGAATAATCAAGATGCTTAGTATAGCAGCCCAGCTTGCAACTAGGACTCATTCCTCTTACAGGTTTTGTTTTTTAATCTCTTACAGCATTTTTAATCTTATTTTTCTTGTCAGTCACAGAAACCTACTCTTCATTAGTCTAGTCCACCTCTTCCTCTAGCTTGGGTGTTAAATTAAAGCTTATTTTTTTTCTGTTGAATTACTTACTAGTAAGTTTGATCATCAAAGTCAGAGTATACTTCTAAAAAATACTCAACTGCTTATATTTTTCATAGGATAGGAAATTGTAGCAACACTAAAAACTAAAACTGACTGCTGTTTATAACAACAACCTTATTACTTTTGTTTCCTTGAATAGCACTTGTCGAATCCAGGTATTTGCCTGTATCTCCCAATGTGACGTAGTCTTAGAACATTAAGAACTCTTTTATGCATATAGTTAAAAAGGAGTGATAATTTATTTGAATCAATTTTTTATAACCTCTTTTGATTGTAGAGACTGTGGTAAGAATTTGTCTAGCTTATAATCTCCTTTATTAATTTGCTTCATCATTCCCTTTCATCAGCCTTTATGTCTTACTGCCTAGGGCATGAGCTCACATTCCCATTTATTAGATGGTGGCATGCCAGACAGTAGTAAAACTTCCTAGGATATCTGTCTGCTAGGAGACTAAAATTAAGAGCTAGATGTTTATTACTTAAGTACTTCCATTTAAGGAGAATAGTTCCCCTCTCTCATCCCACTCCTCAAATAGCTAATTTATTTTCTTTAGGTAGCTTCAAACTTGTCTATTCTAATATTCTGAATAGGCCACCAGATATTTACTAAGCTTTTACTATTATGAAACATTCTTGGTAGTGGAAGTCTGGTCTTTACAGCTCCAAGGAACTGGTGGTGGTTTTTCTTTTCTGAGTCGACAAGGAACAGAAGACAAAATCAAGGGGTCCAGGGTAAGGAGCTAGTTGAACCATCTGTCAGACTGCTCTTTAGGGTTTCTCTGTGCCCAAAACCAAAACAAAACAATCTCTCCCCCTTCTTCCAATAAAATAAAAAAAACACTGTCTCTTATTCTTGAAATAAAAGGTGCTCTAAAGAATTTCACAGGGAGTAACAAAAGGTAAAGGCACTAAGAAGAGATCAGGGATAATATCCCTTTTATATTTTTTCATCATCTCCTTTTTGGTTATAACCAATAGAAAAATTGAGGGGTATAAAAGGACAGTTGTTAGAAGGTTTTAAGACCACACTGTGTGCCCTGGCTAGTGTTGCTCATTGGTTGGAGCGTTGGCCTGAGCACCAAAGGGTCTCTGGTTCGATTCCTGGTCAAGGGCACATACCTGGGTTGCATGTTCTCAGGGTGTGTCAGGAAGGCAACCAAGTGATGTCTCTCTCTTATATCAATGTCTGTCTTCCCCCCCCCACCAATCCCTCTCTTCCACTCTCTCCAAAAATCAATGGGAAAAATAGCCTTGGGTGAGGATGGAAAAAAAACAAAAACACTGTGGACTGAATGAAGTAATATTCATATATGTAATATATTTATTTCAAAGTATTTCAAACTGATTCTCAGGTAAACATAAAAGTGCAGGGAATTTCAGTGAGGAATATCAAAGAGGAACTAACTATAGTACTGGAAAAGCTTTGGGTTCATCATGTGTCTGTAAGTGCAGGGGGTGGTAAGCTTATTTCTTCAAGGTGAGGAGGTAGGAATAGGG
This sequence comes from Plecotus auritus, assembly GCF_963455305.1. Taxonomy (NCBI): domain Eukaryota; kingdom Metazoa; phylum Chordata; class Mammalia; order Chiroptera; family Vespertilionidae; genus Plecotus; species Plecotus auritus. The sequence goes on from NC_137778.1 coordinate 22,169,288, forward strand.
GAATAATATGTTCCCAGAGTATGCAGGGAAGGGAAAGTCAAAGGGAGATAAAGGAAGAGAACCTGTTAGAAGTGGAGGGAGGTTCTGCATAGGCCAGTATATAAAAAAACGGATTGTTTTCTTCTTTACATAAAATTTTACATGAACATACACACACATTAAGGGGAAACTGTAATAAAAATGCTGGTTTACCAATACATATGAAACTTCTTTCCTTGCTTTAGTGTTGTTTTTGTTTCAGAAAGAGCCTTAAGTGTCATTGTAATTTTGTTGTCATTGTAATTTTAAAAAACAAACATTTGTTTTGCTTTTATATAGTTACATATCCAGTTGGTGTGCAGGTGTTATTCCTTTTCAGTTTGTTTGAATTAGTATCCAGATAAGACCTATTTATCACAATGATAATTAAATAATTGATATACTATTTAATAATACATAATATTTAATAATATATCTATTGACAATGATATATACCTTAAATCTCTGTTGATCTGTAGGTTTTCTGCCTTAACATACTGTTTTGTGCAAAGGAAAGTGTTATTATTTCTAAAAAGCCTTTGACCCTTTGTAGTTTAAAAAATTTTTTGCTATGTTATTCTAATTATATCAGCTATTTCTTAGAATATGCTTTCAAAATATTTACTGACGGTTTTGGAAGACGGCATATAGAAGTTATTTTTAATTGGAAAATTTCTTTATAACTTAAGATTTTTAATCCTATCTAATAAAAAAGTAATATGCAACTGACCGTAACTCTGCTACACCCACAAGCCACGCCCACGAGCCAATCAGGAGCGAGTATGCAAATTAACACAACCAAGTTGGCTGCGGCCACAGGGTGAGCAGGAGGCTTGGGTTTCCCTGGTGATGGAGGAAGCCAAGTTCCTGGCCTGCCCTGGCCTCTGCTGAAGGCTACAAAGTTTCTATTATAGAAGATAAATAAATCCCAGATACCAGGGCCTCTGCTTGGGTCGCCGGGGGGCGGGGCCAGCCTGCAAACGACCACAGGCCCCTCGCCCGGGCCACCCCATGCCCCAAGGGAACCCTTACCCTGATCCAGGACACCCTTCAGGGCATAACAGCCACCCCCAACCCTTGCACCAGGCCTCTAGCCTATCTAATAAAAGAGCAATATGCAAATTGACAGTCACTCCAACACACAAGATGGCTGCCCCCATGTGGACACAAGATGGCCGTCACAAGATGGCCAGCAGGGGAGGGCAGTTGGAAGGGACCAGGCCTGCAAGGGAGGGAAGTTGGGGGCGATCAAGCCAGCAGGGGAGGGCAGTTAGGGGTGATCCAGCTGGCAGAGGAGGGAAGTTGGGGGCAACTGGGCCTGTAGGGAAGGGCAGTTGGGAGGGTCTCAGGCCTGCAGGGGAGAGCAGTTGGGGGCAGACCAGGCCTGCAGGGGAGGGCAGTTAGGGGTGACCAGGTCTGCAGGGCAGGGCAGTTAGGGGTGACCAGGCCTGCAGGGGAGGGCAGTTAGGGGTGACCAGGTCTGCAGGGCAGGGCAGTTAGGGGTGACCAGACCTGCAGGGGAGGGCAGTTAGGGGCAATCAGGCTGGCAGGGGAATGGTTAGCGGGTGATCAGGCTGGCAGGCAGAAGTGGTTAGGGGCAATCAGGAAGGCAGGCAGGTGAGCAGTTGGGAGCCAGCAGTCCTGGATTGTGAGAGGGATGTCCGACTGCCCAGAAGGATCGGGCCTAAACAGGCAGTTGGACATCCCTTGAGGGGTCCCAGATTGGAGAGGGTGCAGGCTGGGCTGAGGGACACACACCCCCGTGCACAAATTTCGTGCACCGGGCCTCTAGTAGTTTTATAATGTCCAGCTGGGGCTTGTTATATCCATTGTTATTACAATGCAAAGTTCCCCATAATATTCTGGGTGGACATGTGTCTGACCCTGTTAATTCAGTATCTTCAGAAGAGATATGCTTGCTTTTTGGCTAAAGTTAAAATAGAGCTAACCCAAATGTATATCTAATAGGGATAGATAGAATAGGCTTTATGGCTTGATTTCAGGAACACCAGCAGTGTCCCTCTGCCTACTAGCTATTGCCTAAAATTCCTTGGGGGAATTTTTTAAACTGTGTAACCTATTTAGATGTAAGCATTATTATAATGTTGGGGGTGGGATTATTTGTACATTAGTTTTTGTACATTTACCTCTTTATAGAAGTTACAAATCAGATTATTTTTAAATTTTATAGCTTATCTTTAAATTCTAAGGCTCTAGATCACAATTGTGCTAGAGACCTTACCTGGAGAAGTAAACACCCTTAGGTCCTGTGTAGTTAAAATAAATGGAATCTGTTCTCTTCCCCCTATTACTATCCTCTAATCAAAGATAAAATTACTCCAGCTCTTTAGATAAGAAAATACTGACTTGGGACAATCTGCATGTGCAGGTATGTGTGCATACAGAGAGTCATAGGAGTATCACGAGGGGTTAAAATCCTTGGGATAGAAGAGGACAGATTCACCAGAGAGGTCAGGAAGGAGGGTGTACCAGCCCCTCAAGGCCCACTTCCCTAGGACCAGACCTAATTAAGGAGGTACCTTTCCTTGAAGTGTAGCATGTACCAACTTTCAATTTTCTTTGTTTTTTTTAACAATGCTGATAACCTGTTTATTATTTCTAATAAATATGAATTAATTTGCTTTTTTATTTTGCTGTGAATTATTTTGGGCTCCAGCTCTATGAATAGTTTTAGTGAGGAGAAAGGTATTTATTTGTGGTCTCTATTGGGATTCTTTTCTTTTCCTTGGAAATATAACAACTAGTAAGGAACATCTGTAAACAATGGTAGTTAAATTTGATGATTTTATTGTTCTTGTTCAGAAAAGAGAAAATAAATTATACAAGACTTTTCTGGGTACATGAAACATGACCATGAAAACTAATTCTTTCAAGTTGCATGGAGTTCCTTACAGAATTTTATTTCTATTTCTTTGTATTTAGGTGTAGCATAATTAAGTACCTGTTGTACTTTATGATAGTGTAAAATGAACTTACTCTAACCAAATCTGTAATTTAGATATTAAGCTCCTTGAGCAGTTTCTGTATCTTTTATCTTTTTTTTTTTTTTGTCCCCATAGTATCTAGCTAACAGTAAAACCATCCTGTTAGTACAGTCCAAAATGGGGTGTGGTATTAAAAGGTTAGTAAAATTGTCTGTGATTCTGCACAAATGGCCATTAGTTATAGAGCCAATAACTAATCGTATTATATCAGAACTATAATTCCTTAGATTCATAGGTACAGAAAACAGACTGACAACTGTCAGAGGGGAGAAGGGAATTGGGGGGCTGAGTGAAAGGTAAAGGGATTAAGAGAAGAAACATCATGGACACAGACCACAGTATGAAGATTACAAGAGGGAAAGGAGGCGTGGGTTGGGGAAGAAGGTAGAAGAAGGTAACTGGGGCATAAATGGTGATGAAAGATACTTGACTTTGGATGGTGAACACACAATATACAGATGATATAGAACTGTATACTTAAAACCTATGTACTTTTATTAACGAATGTCACTCCAATTCAATAATTTTTTAACAGATCTATAGTCCTTTAAACAGAGTAGTTCAAATTTTTTGAATGATTGAGGGTTTCTGTTTTTATTAATTCATACTAATATAGATGATTTAAGTTCCCACTTTCTATTTCTTTGTTCTCAATTACAATTATGTTAGGAAATTGTATTGTGGGTGTTTTTTTTTATTCTTTTTGTTGTTTTTTAGAGAGAAAGGCATTATTTAATGTTTGGTCTTCATGACTAATGTCAAGTAAAAAATAATATTGACTAGGTGTTGACCTAAAAGGATTTGGGAAAAAGAAAGTGTTGCAACTCAGTGCATGCAAGTGTGGCAAGCCACATCCACACTCTGGCCTGCATGCCAAGATGGAGGGGTATTAATGGATGGGAAAAGGAAGTTCAGGGAAGGAGAAGCTAGAACCATAGAGCTTTATGATAAACATAGAGTTCTTCCTGGAGGGTTCTTGGGTGTAGGGTTCTTAACAATTAAGCCCTAGCTCCTCCCATAGGAATGTTATTTTAAAGTTCCATTAGTCTTTATCACTAAAGTCATCCACTTTTGTTACCAGGGTTTTCTATCGAGTTGGATAGGATTAAAACTGTGTTCTTAAATAATTCAATGAGAACCACTTTGGGTTATTTTCTATATTTGACTTTCCTTCCCTTTTTCATAACTGTTCATTTAAATCCCTTTTTGACTTTTGATGCCTCTCCTAGTGGTGGTAAGCTTGGTGTTTTGAGAAAGACTGGTTAAAATCTTTTTGTGTGCATAGGAGTTTATGCTTTTTGTATTAAAAGGTTAGTAAAATTGTCTGGTATACTTTGATGATTTTCATTTGGAATTGCTCTTTAGAAGTGATATTTAAGTCAACTTCCTCAGTAATTAAGGCAAACAGAAAATGGGAGAAATTTTAACTTGGAGATTTTTTAATGTTATCCAGTATAACCAAGCAAATCTATTTAAAGATAGTTTTCAGATGAAATTAGCCTATATCATTCTCTATGAGTATTGTGGAGAAACAAAGTCTTGGCTGCAAAGGACTCTGAGTCAATAAATACATTAACCAATTCAGTGTTGATTGACTTGAATATATTTCTTGGCCCACAGAGTAGATTTTACCATTGCTTATGGGATATTTTTAGCACTAGTCATATTATTAAATGAACTAAAATTTGGCTGAAAATTTGAAGCCTCAACTGAACTAGTAAGTCAGACTAGTTAGTGTAATATAACAATCATTTTCCAACTTTTTTATTCACATATTTTTTTTAAAGAACTTCTAAAAGACCTAGGTGAGACGAGAATGGAGGATGTTACTATAAAGAGGATAGCATGAGGGAGATTTATCATTTTTGTATCTTTTACAAACCGGTGGTGATTATACATATCTATACATGTATTAAAATTCATAGAACTTATGCCCTAAAATAAAATGGCTGTCTATTCTCTTGCATATGTTTTGGGTGATATCTGAAAGCTTTTTCATCACAAGTTTAAATCATTGTAAGTTATATATTTTCAGTATGTTATAGTGACATTTTTAAGTTAAAGTGTTATATCATTTAACAAAATGTGTCCAGGAATCTAAATACCACAGCCATTTATCATCTCATTATCCATTTTAAAATTACATGAACAGGCTCTTTGTTAACTCCTGGAAGTTGTAAATTATTCCTATTTTTAATGGGATTTATATTTGTTTCACTTCCCTCATAGAATTTATCCTAATATTGTATTTTATTGATTATTCAAATACCATAAGAAGGATGAGAAACCACCACACAAAGCCTGTTAAGTCTCCAATTCAAAATTGGCACATTGCCCACACTGGAAGAGTCACATGGCCAAGACCAACATCCATGGGGCAGGAAAATATACTTGCCCATTCTTAGGGGTAGGTAACTCCAGATTCTTTTGGTCAAGCATGTGGATCTATAAGCTATAACATGGAGAAGCTAAAAAATTGGGAACAATAATTCAACCTATCCTGTGCATTTTTAATGAGACATTTAATGATATATAATATGGATGATATGTAGTAGAATGAGACAGCAAAATAGAGATCTGAGGTAGAGGAGTTAGCCAGGCAAAGTAGGGGTGGGGACAATGGGCAGAAAATACTTGGGGCTGGGAGAACAATATTTGCGAAAATAAAAGGGTTTGGGGAACTATAGAGTTGAGTATGTCCAAAGTATAGGGTGAGAGGTCAGGTGTTTACTAAAAGAGAATTGGAAGGAGATTAGCCAAGTTCACTGCAAAAGAACCTTTTATGCCATGTGAGGGATATGAGATTTTAACTTCAGTGCACTGGGAAAATTATTGGAATGTTTTAATGTAGTCAGGTTTTCTTGTACTCTAGGAAAAAAAATCATTTTTTTAAAAAATATATTTTATTGATTTTTTACAGAGAGGAAGAGAGAGAGATAGAGAGTTAGAAACATCGATGAGAGAGAAACATCGATCAGCTGCCTCCTGCACACCCCCCACTGGGGATGCGCCCGCAACCAAGGTACATGCCCCTGACCGGAATCGAACCCGGGACCCTTCAGTCCGCAGGCCGACGCTCCATCCACTGAGCCAAACCGGTTTCGGCCTCATTTTTGTCTGTTGTTTAATATTAGATTGATGATGAGTTGATAAGTGAATATGTTGTTTTATTGCAACTAGAGAAGCTTTATTTAACTATTATCTCCATGACCTAGTATGTATTATACAGATAAGAGACCAATGAGGTGACCATTGTAAAAGCCCAGGTGAAGAATGAAAATGGCCTAAACTCTGGTAGTGGACTTAGGGCGGAAAAGAGATATTGTTGAGCCACAGAGAACTAGGTTGAACTGTTTTCAGCCATTGAGTACATTGGTCACATTCTCTCAATTATATATAATTTGAATATTAGAAAAGGACAGTTTTTTTTAATTAATATATGTCCTCAGTCTTTAATTTTATAGGACAGTGTGAATGTTAGCAGTGTATGTTAAAATGATTTGTAAATAGTAAAGTTTAATACAAATGCCAATTATTAATATTATGCAGGAAGTTCACTGAATTCCTTAGGAAAAGAATTGATAAGTGAATATGTTGTTTTATTGCAACGAGAGAAGCTTTATTTGACTATTATCTCCGTGACCTAGTGTGTATTGTACATATTTTCCATTTACCTATTTGTTCCCTTCCCTATAATCCGGAAAATTCAAAATACATATATATTTGTCTGGAAAAAAAAAACCCCAAACGTCTCTTGAAATTGTTACTGCTCTTTAACGCCTTCTGATTGCCAACAAGATAAATCTGAATTTCTTGGTGTGGCATTCAAGTTTCTCCAAGATCTGGTCCTTGCTTATGTCTCCTACTTTAACTTTCTTAGCACTTCATTTCATGCACACACCCCCTCCACACAAAAAACAAACAGAAACCCTGGTGCCATACTAATTCTTTTTTTCAGTTTCCAGAATATACTATGTAGTTTGCTGTCTAAAATTAATCACCTTTTACTTTTACCTATTTCAGATGGTTGATATAATAAAAATGACTTGTGTGTCTAAACTGGGGTGATACATGAGGGCCAGATTTCATTTTTTCAGTTTACTGATATACCTCTGGTGCTTGTTACATAGTGCTTGGCACAAAGTGGGTGTTCAATAAATATTTGAATAGTTAATACATTGATGAATTATTATTGAGAGTTAGGCATTTTAGAATTTCCTGTAGATTGAGATATTTTGTTTATGTCCACACACATTCACATACATTCCATGCCCAGAAACATGTGTATGTGTGCAGTTGTTGCATGCTTCCATAGAGTCAGTGAAACAGCTGACTGCTTGGATTACAGAGGATTGTATTGTAGATCTTTAGGAATGATCGAGGTTTTTTTGTGAGTCCCTCCGTAGGAATGTCAGTTCTGAACTTGTATTGAAGTCATTGTACCAGGTGCTAGTCTCATTGACTTTGGGAATTCCCTGAGGAAAAGAGGACTGGCACATTCCTTTCATCCCTTAGATATTTTATTATCTTTTGCCTGAACAACATAGGCAATGATGTGTTTCTGCTAAGATGCAAAGATCTTGGAATGCTGAATTCCACAAATTTTATCTGTTTAGGAAGGATTTTAGTTTCCTCTAAACTTGTGTCACAATTCTGAACAGAACAGTGTTTATATATAAATTAAATGTAGAAATTTCAGGTTCTGAAGTTAAGCTGCAAATTCTCATTTGTAGGTATTACTAAAATTTAGTGTTCTGTGATGATATACTTATGGCATGACTTCTTAAAATTAAATTTATTGGGGTGACATTGGTTAATAAAATTATATAGGTTTCAAGTGTACATTTCTATAATACATCATCTGTATACCGCATTGTGTGCCTACCACCCAAAGTCAAATCATCTTCTGTCACCATATATTTAGTCCCCTTAAATTTCCCCCACCCGCCTTCCCTCTGGTAACCACCATGTTGTTGTCTGTGTCTATGTGTTTCATTCTAGCAAATAGAATATAACAATACATAAAAAAAAAAATAATCCATCACAATCAAGTTGGTTCATTCCAGGGGCATTCCCTGGAATACTAGTCTATCGATGCTCTGTGGAAAGAGACTCGGAGAAAAGAAATCTGAGATATGCTCATGCTGTACCTACCTTTTGGAGGGCTACTCTGAACATGACCATATCAATGACTCTAATAAGTTAGACATTCTTTGTTGTGGGGCTTTTATTCAGCATTTTCCCATTTTATTTAACTATGGAATACTTGGCCTGTGACATCTACTAACCTATTTTATGGAATATACTTTGGGAAATACTGGCTTAACTTGTTTCCCAAAATAGTGTGGCACATGATAAGTCTTTATAAGCATTTAAAACTATATTAACTCTTGAGTTGGGTTATATAGCCGGTCATATTCTTCTCTTTAAAAAATGTTCTCTTTTTGTAACTCCTTATCCCCATTTCTAAGGACATTCTAGGCAGTAGTTTGAAAGTTTGATTACTAGACCAGTAGCATCAGTATCACCTCTGAGTGAGATGAGAAATACAAATTCTTGGTTACCACCCTAGGTCAACTGAATAAAAAACCTGGAGTGAGGCCCTATAATGTGTTTTTTAACAGGTGCTTCAGGTGATTCGTGTGTATACTAGTGTTGGAGAACCCACTTTAGGGAATCATTCAGTTTGGGGTTTTATTAGCAGAGCACCAAAATCTGAGAAGGTTTGGATCATCTAGGTCTGACTAGGATTAATCAGAATACTTTTCTGTACTATCTGTTGATGCTGAAAACTTTGTAAAACACATTAGAACACTAATACAACAGTTGGACACATTTTATTGCCTTAATAGTTTTACAGTTTCTGGTTGTGAAATGAATTCATTGGGAAGCCACCAGGAGTTGAGAAGGTAGAGAGGGAAAGGAAAGGAAACATAAGAATGCATCATATGTAGTAAAAATATGCTTTACAATTCTATTTCATAATGTACATGTTTGTATGCAAGCATATATTTTTCTTACTGTGGGTTATGGGTTGGGGGCATATAAAAGGAAGCAGATCTGTTGTAGAGGAATGAACACTGGATTCAAAGTATGAAAACAGGTTTGAGTACCACTCAGTTATGACTTTTGTCAAAGCTCTATATATCGTAGGATTGTTGTAAAGATTAAATAGGCAGTTCTCAACTGGGGGCGAATTGCTCTCCAGAGGACATTTGACAACCTTTGAGACATTTTTGGTCATCACAGTTGGGGATGAGGTGCTATTTGCATTTAGTGGGTAGAGGCTAAGGGTGCTGCTAACCATACTACAGTGCACAGATCAGCTCCCCAAAACAAAGAATTACCTAACCCAAATGTCAGTAGTGTCATAGTTGAGGAACCCTGGATTTAAATGATTACACTTGAAAAGTTGCCATATATACAAAGGTATATATTTGTTTTATTATTAAGAATATAATTTAAAAAATATATAATTTAAATATTTTAAAAAGACTTGCATCTCAGTATTATGTTTCAAAGATGAATTTTTATCATAAAACTAGAGGCTTGATGCAGGAAGATTCGTGCAAGAATGGGCCTTCCTTCCCCTGGCTGCCAGCACCGCCTTCGCTCTGGCCAGAGCTGCCTTTCTGCTTTCCCATGCTGCCCAGAGGCCCAGAGCGGCTGGGGTGGTGCAGAACGCCTGCGTCATTGCCATGGTGACGATGCAAGTGTCCCGCCCAGCCCTCAGCTGCTTGGCGCCTGCGTATGCAAATTAACCCACAATCTTTGTTGGGTTAATTTACATACTCACTCCTGATTGGCTGGTGGGCATCGTGAAGGTACGCTCAATTAGCATGTTACTCTTTTATTATTGTAGATATAGCATATAGGGCAGATGAAGGAAATTGGAGCAAATCTGTATGATCTTGGGTTATTTACCTGACAGGTTTATTATGAGAATTAAATAATTAGAAATGTACTAATTATATTCATCTAATATGATAATTAGGTATATACTGATACATGTTCTAAAAGTCTAGTATTCAATTTAAGTAGTGTTTTGATATATATAGGAATGGTGCATAAGAGTATTTGTATAAGAAATGATTTGCATCAATACAAGCAGCTTCAGAGAAGCCTGTATCTAAATACATTAATTTAGTCCAGATTATTTGAGAGATTAATATAAATCTGTTAGTCTGTGTTAGCCAAGTATAAAAAAAAGTGTAGCTACCCAGGACTTTTAATCAGAATTCAAATTTGTGGAACAATCTATCAGTACATTCCCTTTCCTGTCTTTCTTTTAAACTTTTGTTTATCTACATACACACAGGACAAGCTCATCCAGTCTTAGGACCTTAAATATTTGTTGTTGTTGATGATTCCCAAATTTATGTCTCTGGTCAAAACTTCTCTGAATTCAGACTCTTAAATTCAGCTGTTAATGCCACATCTTCCTTTGGATGTGTAATAGGTTTCTTAAGCTTAATATATCCAAAATGGAGCTAACTAACTAAATGGGGTTGCTGTACACCCTTTAAACTATTCCTCTGGTCTCCACCTAATTTTTTTTCTGTCCTGTGATTTTTACCCCACATCATAAATTAGGCCAGTGCTAATGGCGAACTTTACTATGAGACATAGTACACATAGTCATGTGAATACATAGTATTCACATAGTACTTATAGTTCTGTGTATTCACAGTTTGATACTGACAGATATAGTAAAAATAACTTTAATATAGAGTTTTATTAACTAAGATATATCATTACAACTTTTCAGTAATTTTGCAATTTCAGTGATAGTTTTAAGCTGGAGAGAAATAGAGGATTCAGCAATGAAGTAACGGATTGAATGCTGAGTTTTTTATATATTATTTGAACAAAAAATGTGTATTAATATGAATCTTAACCAAAAGAATTTTGTAATTTGAAGTATGGTTTTTTTCTTATTACCTCTAACACTTACGCTGTAGGGAGAATTCTGTTGCTTTGGATAGCCAGCAGTCTCTGAAATAAGGGTAATGAATAAGGTCTTTGTTTCCCTTAGTTAAGTCAATTGGAAATATGTGAGTTCAGCCAGCAGGAAATAGCTTGTAGCCAGGACTCAAGTATAGGGAGTGTAGTATATATACACATGGACATGTCACTTCATAGATACTGTGAAACTAGCTCCATGGGTCTAAAACAGGAAAAACCAGCCTTTTGATTTTTAGCATCACATGAAAGCATTGTTATGTTGCTAAGTTATTTGCAGGACAGTGACGTGCATCCTGAAGGGTAAGGTTAGAGAACCTTTAGAACTGTAAGAAATACCTCCTACTGCATACCCACATGTACATTACTTTTTGTGTGTGAGATGTTTGTGAGGTGAGTCATATACTTAGGAAAGACTTTTGTCTGCTCATCCTTGGAGGAGAAATCAAAAGGAAAGACAGTCTATTTTGTTTTGATCTAAATAAGATTGTTCAAAGAAGAGATGAAAGTTGTACAGTTAATTAGAGAAAAGATTATTTGTTATGCATTCTAAGTTCTGGCATGACCTATACAAATTTTTAAAACTCTGAATCATTGTGCATTAATTCTGGAAAAATGTGTGATTACTCAGCTGCCGGGAGTAAATGATTAAATTTCCAGTCCTGTGATGAATGGACTGGTTGGTAAGCACATATTTAACATTCTGATTAGTTTCTTAGATTTGACTCTTCAATATTATCCTATGTATGAACAGATGGATCAAGGTCATTTCACTTGGGGAGCCTGGCTGTCTTCAGATTCCTTTGCAGAAGGTAAAAAAGGGACTTTCCTCAGTGTTTTGTACTACTCTCTTGAAAAAGGGAGGCAGCCTGAACTAGTGAAAGGAGCATAGGCTTTGTGTGAGACAAGACCTAGAGTTTTGAATCCTGGCTTTACCAACTCGTCAAGTTATTTAATATTTCTGAGCATTTGTATATTAGTTCTTCGGGGCTGTAGATAATGATATTATAATGATAACATATCAGTAGGAAGACTTTGAGTCCAAAGTCTTATATCTGTGGTTTTGTAATTAGAGAAAGCTCCCACTCTAACAGGAGCAAATGAGCCCTTTAAGTGTTTGGAGGTTTTGGATGGGTATGGAGCACACAGTCTCAGCCAGAGTGACAACTTGTTTACTGGTTTGTGACCCTCCAAAGCTCAATGCTACTCTACAAAATCTCATCCTTTTGGATTTAATTTCTTTTGTTAGGGAAAATTTGAATTAAATTAAAATCAGTAAATTAAATTTATTTAGATTAGTTTAAGTTAAATTTAATTCTCAGAGTAGTGTTATGATCCCTAAAGTTAGTACACACTTTGCTTAATCCAATAAATCTTTATTAAGCAGCTTTGGACTCTGCCATTCACAAAGTGTGGTGTCATTTGTTAAGTTATTTAAATATCTGAGTGGACAATTTTTATTTGTAAAACAGGGAAAAAATGGTTCAGTGCATTATGGAGTCCTTAAATGAGATTATATGCATGCAAAATGCTTAGTGGAGACCTTGACATTATAACTGAGAACTTTAGTTCTTTCTGTATAATCTGAAAGGGGTGCTAAATCCATTAAAAGGTAAGGATAAATTTATTGGGCTCAAGTTGAAGATTTGTATGGCTAAAATAAGTCAGATACTGTAAAAGCCTATATATACACTAGTAAAAGCCTAATATGCAAGTTGTCCCCATGGGAGTTTGATAGGGAGACTGATCACTTGCTATGACATGCGCTGACCACCAGGGGGTGGCGTGGAACTAAAGAAGGCCCCGCCGGCAGCCGGGGAAGGGAGGCCCTGGCCAGCAGGCGGCAGCTGACAGCTGGGGAAGAGAGGCCCCACTCAGCAGCCGTCAGCCAGCAGCCGGGGAAGGGAGGCCCTGGCTGGCAGCCAGAAGGCCCCGATTGGCCTTAATTGCCGGCCAGGCCTAGGGACCCTACCTGTGCACAAATTTCATGCACTGGGTTTCTAGTTAAAAATAAGCAACTGAAGGATCCTGGGACGCCTACGGCAACATGGTGGCGCGAGCTGCGCTGGGGGTCCTGTGCCTGCGTCTCTGGCAGGAAAGCTTAAAGGAAAAACAGATGGCAAATTAAATATATATAGTACCATAGTACCATGTTTCCTACAACTAGAAGTTTTGATCCACTAGGGGGAGCTGACAGTAAAGGATTTGGAAAAGCTGGATTGTTGAGTTATGAGGCACAGTAATGGTGTAAAATGGATGGTTCGAGGGATTTTTCTGTAAACAGTTCTAAGAGCAGTATACCCAAATATGGTGGCTTTTGCCGAAACCGGTTTGGCTCAGTGGATAGAGCGTCGGCCTGCGGACTGAAGGGTCCCGGGTTCGATTCCAGTCAAGGGCATGTACCTGGGTTGCGGGCACATCCCCAGTGGGAGGTGTGCAGGAGGCAGCTGATCGATGTTTCTCTCTCATCGATGTTTCTAGCTCTCTATCCCTCTCCCTTCCTCCCTGTAAAAAATCAATAAAATATATTTAAAAAAAAAAAAATGGTGGCTTTCTTCTCAGTTCCAGGATGAAGTGGGTACAGTTTTCAAACCTACATGTTGATGTTCCCAAGGGTTTGACCAAGCCTGCGATAACTATTTCTGATGAACCAGACACTTTATATAAGCGCCTGTCAGTTTTAGTAAAAGGCCATGGTAAGGCTGTGTTGGACAGTTATGAATATTTCGCCGTGCTTGCTGCTCAAGAACTTGGTATCTCTTTTGAAGTACATGAACCTCCAAGGAAAATAGAGCGATTTACTCTTCCTCAAATCAGTGCATATTTTCAAGAAGCACAGAGTTCAGTATAAACTGAGAACACTTTACTGATGCTTAGAGCTAAAACATCTAACTGGAAGTACAGCAGATGTCTACTTGGTATACATTCAGCGAAACTTACCTGAAGGAGTTGCCATGGAAATTACAAAGACAAAATTAGAACAGTTACCAGAACACATCAAGGAGCCAATCTGGGAAAAGATAGCAGAGGAAAAGGAAGAAAGCTGGTCATCAAGTCTCAGAGACTAGTTGTGTGGGCTTTTGAATGAGGGTGGGCCAGCCATGTGGACTGAAGTGGAGCGTGCTGCCAGTTGAGATGGTTCTCTGTTGAGTCCACATGTCCTGATCATGGGCAGCAGGGATGGAGCATTAAGGATACAATGGACTGTAGTGAAAGAACCACTTTATCTGTCTTGTATACGTGTCATCATTTCAGTTCTGATTTTACCAAATGTGAGTAAACCATTTTGACCACTAAAAAAAAAGCAACTGAAGAAACTCCAAAATATTGCAAGATTAATTCTCTTTAGGTCGTTAGTAATCGTAGTTAATGGCCTTTCTTCTTAGCTTGGATGCACTCTCAGTTTGAGTGTATCACCCAACAATCAAAATGGCATTTTAATCACTACTATGTTTGGTATATCTCTTTGTCTATTTAATTCCTGTATTATCTTTTAAATGGTAGTTCAAGTTCTTAGATTCTCCTTGGATCTGACTTCTCTGACCATTTCTGATTAAGTAATCTCTTTGCCTAAAACAGCAACTGTTGTACTAAACCAAGACAGCTTCTATAGTGTATTTACTATAATTATTACTTCCTTTTTTGTCTTTTTTCCTCTAATAAGATGAAGTTTCTACAAGTACAGAATCATTATGCCTCTCTGTCCAATAAAACCCAGCAAAGTGCTTTGCTAATAAATAATGATTAGTAAAAAGGATTGCTAATTTAATAACTCTGAGACTTCCTGTCACAAAATAAAAAAACTGGCCCGGCCAGCATGGCTCGGTGGTTGAGCGTCAACCTAGGAACCAGGAGGTCACCGTTTGATTCCTGGTCAGGGCACATGCCCAGATTGCAGGCTCGATCCCCGGTAGGGCGTGTGAAGGAGGCAGCCGATGAATGATTCTCATCGTTGATGTTCCTCTCTCTCTCTCTTTCTTTCTCTCCCCCCCTCCTTCCTCCCTCCCTTTCTAAAATGAATAAAAATATATACTTAAAAAAATAAAAAAGCTATAATGGCATCTCTTCCATTTCTCTACACCAGTGTTTCTCTTGGATTTAAAAAAGCTTATTAACTTTAGGGATCTTTTTGTAATGAGGGGCCAGTATTTGTTCCTAAAGCCTTGAGCTCACAAAAGGAAAGGTAAAGTGGTGAATGCTGAGAGTCAAGTATCATAATGATGCTCTCCTTTCTTCTTAGAATTCTTGCCAGCTGCTGTGTTGGGAGAGTGAGCAGCAAGGGTTAGTAATAGGCAGGGACATGGCAGCTGCCACCTTAGAGATCATCTGGTTCTGACACCAGCTTTGTTTCTTCATCTCAATAATAACGGAGCTGAATGTATTTTAAGATCTATCATTAGATCCTGAAATACTTTGTGCCCACCTCTCTGCAGTGCTCTCTTTAATGCTGATATGAAAAAGGGATAGGTGGTCTGTTGTGGGTTAGTTTACCTGTTATAAAAGTGACAGCTCCATTTGTGAGGTATTTGAAATTTAGGGCCTACAATAGGAAGAATCATTTTTTTTTCTTCGTTATATCTAGAGATAGGAGAAACATGAAGTTATATTTTATAATTTCCCATTTGTTGATTTCTATTTACTGCCCATGCTTCTGACAGCTTGCAAAATGGGAAATATAAACAACAAAAGAAATGGGAAAGTGTTTCACCTTACTAGAAATAAATTGAAATATAGTTAGCAAAATAAATGGGAAGTGTCCTACTTTACTAGCAGTGAGTTGCAAATTTAAACAAGTAACTGCTGTTTGTCTTTAAAATTAAAAAAATATATAAGCACCATTGTGAAGTGAGCATTCTCGCATAGTTGAGTATAAAGAGATAAATTTTTTTGGAAAGTGGTTTAGAAATATGTATCATGAGTCTTAAAATGCCTCTGATTTGAAAATTTGCCCTAATGAGGTAATGCTAAATTGGAGGTTATAATATACATATAAATGTTATTTGGTGATAGGACCAAATTAGAAATGATGATATTTCTGAAAGATGGAATATATAGAACCATTAAAAATAAAGCTTTTGAAGATTTATAAGACTGTGGAGAAATTTTTACTATATAGCTTATAAAAGCAGTGAATATTTTTTTGTATTCATTTATTAACACCTTAACAGCAGATAACTATAGTGATCATTCCTTCCTTTCTTCCTTCCTCAGTCATCCTTCTCAATCTTGGTAGTTTTTCTTCCTTGCTGGTTCTTACTTGTCTCCTTTGCTGACACCTCTTCTTTCTGTTTGATCTCTAATTGTGGGAGTACTTCAAGGCTTGTCCTGGATCTTGCCTCTTGAGTGTGTCGCTTGTGGACATGTAGAGTTATAATCTGGTATGGTCTGAAGCTGTCCACCAGATGCACTGGCTCTGGGGCCTCCGGGAGATGCAAAGTCAGCCACTGCCTGGGACCACCTGGCAGGAGTTACCCAGCGATCTGCAGAAGGCTGTTATTTGTATTGGGCTTGGAAATGCCCAGGCAAGGCCAAGTTGTGAAGTAAGGCAGACTGGTGCTAGTGCCGGGTCTTTGGCCTCATATTGATAGGTATGGGGTATGCTGACGCCAGCTGCTGCTTGTTTAAGAGATTTTAGGAAAGTCTGAAGCCTGAGCCAGGATAGGCTACTCATATGGAAAAGCCATTGCGAAAGCTTGGATGAGGCTGCAAGTTGGATGGGGCGGGGTCTCGGGGAATCACCAGGGTGGAGTGAAAAGTGTGAGCCATGCTGATGGAAACTCAGAAATGCCTGCCAGTCAGCTCTGCAAGGGGGTGAGGTTCCAGTACAGAAACAATGACCCCTGCGAGCACCTCCATTTGGGAGAAAGCCACTTTGAGTTCCTGCTCCAATGCCAGACAATCCAGTTCCTTCCTGTATGTGTCTGGTTTCCCCAATGATGCTCCCCAATGCTGGAGCTCAGAGGGAGGGGGACTGTATAAGTCTGTGTGCTGGCCCTTTAAGAGGGACTGCTTGAGTCTCCAGCAGCCTCTGTTTCACTCAGCCACAATCCCCACTGGTTTTTACAGCCTGAAGTTACAGGGACTTCTCTTCCCAGCTCAGGGGTCTGGTGTGGGGCTGGGACCCCTTGCTTCTTTCTCATGGGAGGCCTCTGCAGTGGAGGTATCTCTTCGGATTAAAAACACGCCTCACGTGGGTGTCAGACCAGCCTGTTCTGTGCCTCCACCCCTCCTACCAGTCTCAGTGTGCTTTCTTCTTTACTTCTCTAGTTGTAGGACTTCCATTCAGCCAGCTTTTCAGGCCGCTCTGAATGATGATGGTTCTTTATTTTAATTGTAATTATTTTATTTTACCTTTTTTATTGATTTCAGAGAGGAAGGAAGAGGGAGAGAGAGAGATAGAAACATCAATGATAAGAGAGAATCATTGATTGGCTGCCTCCTGCACGCCCCACTGTTGGGATCAAGTCTGCAAGTCAGGCATGTGCCCTTGACTGGAATCGAACCTGAGACCCTTCAGTCCACAGGCCAATGCTCTATCCACTGAGCAAAACCAGCTAGGGCTATTTTAGTTGAAATTTTGATGTGGTTGTGGGAGGGGGCAAGTATTGGCGTTTACCTACACCACCATCTTGGTTCTCCTAGCATAATGTTTTCAAGGCCCCTCTATGTTGCAGCTTTTTTTTTTTTTTTTTATGTTGTAGCTTCTATAAACAATTTATTTCTTTTTATGGTTTAGTAACATTCCATTGTATCTATATACCACATTTTGTTTATCTAATCACCTCTTTACTCCTGGTTATAAAGTGTTTGAAAATGTAACTATTAATTATTGGTAATTTAAATAGCAGATTTACTGATTAAATAATAAATCATATGCTCTAGAATCCATACAATCTATAGAGATATGTATAGAGCATAGATTATGGAGTTCCTTTTCCTTATATATATATTTTTATAATCTAAGGAAGGAAAAATTCAACGTGGTATTTGAAATTCTGAGTCATTAACTGAGATAACCATTAGTCATTTATGTAAACAGAACTAGTTTTGTAAAGGTTAATTTTATTAAAAGTATAAGCTTTGTTTAAACTGATAATTACTGCCATCAAAGTCATTCTTCCTCTAAAGGTTACATTATAATTTTGTTTCAGCTTTATTGAAGGTTATTTCAATCCTGCTATCCTATCATTTTACCTTGTTACCTTTATTGACCTGGAACCTGGCTCAGTGGTACATAGTAGGTGCTTAATAAATATATATCAAATCAGTGAGTGTTTTCAGCTGTATAGTTACAAACATTCTTTTATTATTTTTGTAGATTATACCAGTCAATTCATTTGTTATTTGTAGGTGTTACTAGTTTAATTCTCATAAGGTACTCTTATTTTCATATTCTTAAATTTTATTTAACTTTGTTCCTATATATTAAAAAAGATTAGGCTTTGGCTTTTAAAAGTTTTAGCACTGAAAAGTTTTCAACACTATTATGCCATATTTTTAAACCTTTATTAAGCTACTTAGGCCCCAGGGATCGGGCCCAAGCCGGCAGTCAGATATCCCTCTCCCAGTCCAGGGCTCTCACAGTCTGGGACCCATCGCTCCTTACTGCCCGCCTGCAGCGGAGACAGGAGAGGCTCCCACCATCACTGCTGCGCTCTCAGCCATGAGCCCGGCTTCTGGCTGAGCAGAGCTCCCCCTGTGGGAGCGCACTGACCACCAGGGGCCAGCTCCTGCATTAAGCATCTGCCCCCTGGTGGTCAGTGTGTGTCATAGTGACTGCTTGTTCAGCCTTTCGGTCGATTTGCATATTAGGGTTTTATTATATAGGATAGAGTCACAGTGTTAGTGAAAGGAGTAATTGCCGGGCTTCTGTGTTTATGAATCAGATTGTAACTATTTCTTTGGCTTTGGATTTGTGGTTTCTTGAACTAATTTAAGTGATGCAAAAGATGAGTCTCCTTAGGCGTTTCCTTTTTTAAAAAAGTGTAGTTGGTGTTTTATTGTAAACAGGTTTTCTCCAAGGAAAACTTTTCTTCATCATCCATTATGAATGAAATCCTATCTATATATACCAGTCCCTATATATTTTATTATTTGCTACCCATATGTGTGGGTTTTTACTTATTTGTTTTTGTGGGATTTTTTTCCAAAAGAGTTCCTGTGGTTTTGAAGTAACTATTCTGACTCAGTATTTTGCTAATTGCTAAATATTTTCCTTTAGGTTATCCCCAGCCTACTTTGCCATTTGTAAATTCTTACACTTCTATTGGTTGCCACTGGGTGTATGACTCAGTGTCACATGCATGTGGTATTACTTGTCAGAGTGGAATTCTAAGACTTCCTCATGACATAGAACAGTTTAACTTTCATGCTTTCTGGTCAGAGAAATGGTCCTGGGGACAGTTCTTCTTCCACCTGATAGTTATGGCAGAGATCAGGACACGTTGCTTTGCTGCCTGTGCAGTGAGGCCTCAGAAACTGCTCTCCCCACCTTAACAGGTATGATTCGGAGGTGATAGTTTGGGGGAGGGTAGATAAGCACAGTAATCAAGTGTGAATGGAGATCTCAAAAAAATGAATCGTATCTATTACTGTCTTTTTTCTTAGCTGGTGATAGTGCGTGCACGCGCGCGTGTGTGTGTGTTTTCTGGTATTTTACAGTAGGACCTCAATAAGTACTTACTGAAAAGAAGAATAAATGAGTAATATGTAGTATTTTGTGGTCTTAAGATACATGTGGCTTGATATGAAGAACTTAAACTATTTTTTGAGAATTGTTGAATGATTTATCCAACCACCTTAAATAATTTTTGAACAGGTATTATAAAGTATTAGCTTTTAGGAGAATATGCAGTTTGGTAAAGTAGAATTCTGGCAATATAAGTGTTTGTAAAATACTTGGAAATGCCTAAGCTGAAAATTTGTATATTAATTTTTCTAATTTCTACCTGACAGATTTCTAATTAAATTGATAAAAGCTATTGAACGACTAATTGGTGAAAAGTGTTTTTAATACAATTAAACATTAAATTTATCTTTGAGTTTGAGTTTTAATCTGGATTTTAACTGTTTAATCCTGATAATTTACTTTGTATAAGCTATTTTTATGTTTAGCCTTATTTTTATTGTATCCTGCAAGTGTATCAGTAGAAAAAGGTAATAAAACTACCTTTTCTTAATACTCAGAATGTATTTCTGCTACCTGTGTCTTATATTCTATATATGAAAATTAGTCTTCTGTTGTCTCATCTAAGTGTGATCTACCCTATAACAATGATTAATAAAAGATCTATCTTCCTGTCTAAGGTACCTAATGTGTAGTAGTCACTTCACATTGTTCAAAAATAAAACATTTCCTGACTATACACTTGAATTTGGGTGGGTGCAGGACATTTTGAATCATGTATATGTTTTTCTGTTTTAAATTGTTGAGGAAAGTGGTGTAGACTAGATGCACTGGGTAGCACTGTAACATTTACTACTTGCTTTTCCTGTGGGGTTTTTTTCTTTGTGTTTTTTAACCTTTATTTTTTAGCTTGTTCTCCTCATTTAGTTCTTTAAGTCTTTATGATTTAATAAATGTTCATTCTTGGCCTCAGGAAAATGTTAGGATGTTGTTTTGTCTTTGAAAAATTTTCCCTTTGTTTTGTGCTAGTGGTAGGATGGCGTTTCTGTGGATATCCTGTGCAGACAGATTGTACGGAAAGTTGACCCTTAGTTTTCTGAGAACAAAAGACTGAGCGGGGAAAAAAGAAGGAAGGAAATAAGATCTTTTGACTTGATCATAAAGGTTATAAAGCCAGAGATGGGGAGAAGGAGAGTGGGCAATAAAAAGGATTGTTTTCCATTATGGTTCTTTAGTACTTTGGCTTCAAAAATTACTTTTATCCTGTTTTTATTATTTTGTATACTTGAGAAATGTACATTACTATTTGGTCTGAATACAGGATGAGCAAAAGTAGGTTTATAGTTGTTCGTATGGAAAATAATATAATAATAAATAATACAAGAATAAACTGTTTTGCATACTCATAACTGTACTTACTTTTGCCCAACCCTGTGTATCTTTTAAGTTTATATAAGATTGTGCAGTAGGTCTCATTCTCTTTTCTCCTTTTGTCAAATAACATGGTTTTTAAGAAACTGACTTGCCTTTAACAATCCTCCTTTGAGCTTGTTGGGAGTTCCTCTTCAGTACATGTGAACTACATGTCATAGACATGTCTTGCACATTGACAGTCTGTCACTCTACTGTCTTCCGTGCAGAATTCCTGCTCATCCAATTTCAATGCTTTCTCTTCTCTGAAACCTTTACCGACTTCAGAGCTTTGTGTTCTGTTTCGTCCTCTCAGAGCATCCTCCGAGTACATGATTCATTTACACCACATCTTTTTGGAGAGCCCCTTACATACATGCACTGTTCTGGGTGCTTATAATTTATCAGTGACCAAAGCAGACAGAAATCTCTGTCCTCATAAAACTGGTATTCTGGTTGAGGGAGTTAGCTTAATACACAGGAATATGATTAGAAGTAAATTATATATTTTGTGGTATTAAGAGCTTTGGAGAGAAATACATTGGGAAGGGAGATATGGGGAATGCGTGAGTGTTGTCAGGAATAGATATATTTTAAAATAAGACAGTCAAAAAATAGTGCACTGAGGGGGTAACATTTGAGTGAAGTGTCATGTGGTGGATATCTTGGGGAAGAATGGTTTAGGTAGAAGGTAAAGCCAGTACAAAGGTCCCAAGGCAGGGGAGTGTCTGCCTTGTCCAAGGAGGCCAGTGGTCAGAATGGGGTATATTAGGGGAGAAGGAGTAGGAAGATGAATTGGGTAAGATAAGTTGTAAAGGGCCTTGTAGGCCCTTGTTAGGACTTGGGATTTTACTATAAGATATAGGGGGCCATCTAAGATTTTGAGCAGAGTAGTAATAAAATCTGATTTATGCTTTAAAAACTGGCTGGTGGCCCTAACCCAGCCGTGGGCAAACTACGGCCCGCAGGCCAGATCCGGCTGTTCTATCCGGTTCTCTTGCTCTCCCCTCCGCTCCTTTACTTGGAATTTATATTAGTTCGCACAAACACTCCATCCATGCTTTTGTTCCGGCCCTCCGGTCCAGTTTAAGAACCCATTGTGGCCCTCGAGTCAAAAAGTTTGCCCACCCCTGCCCTAACCGGTTTGGCTCAGTGGATAGAGTGTCAGCCTGCGGACTCAAGGGTCCCAGGTTCGATTCCAGTCAAGGGCATGTACCTTGGTTGCGGGCACATACCCAGTAGGGAGTGTGCAGGAGGCAGCTGATCGATGTTTCTCTCTCATCAATGTTTCTAACTCTCTATCCCTCTCGCTTCCTCTCTAAAAAAAATCAATAAAATATATTAAAAAAAACACACAAAAAAACCCCCAAACAAACAAACAAAAAAACTGGCTGGTGTGTCCTAGCCGGTTTAGCTCAGTGGATTGAGTGTTGTGGCCCCCCACCACCCCCCCCAGGACTGAACGGGCCCCGGATTTGATTCAGTCAAGGGCATGTACCTTGGCTGCAGGCTTGATCCCTGGCCCTGGTTGCGGCGCATGCAGGAGGCAACCAGTTGACGTGTCTCACATTGATGTTTCTCTTTCTATGTCTCTCCCTCTCCCTTCCACTCTCAATGGGAAAAATATTCTAGCAAGGATTAACAACAACAAAAAAAAACCTGGCTGGTGTGTTGAGACTAGACAATAGAGAACAAGGATAGAAGCATGGAGATCAGTTAGGATAGTGAAATAATCTAGGTAAGAGATGATGGTTGTGACACGGTGGTAGTAGTGGAAGGGGTAAGAAGTGAATAGATTCTGAATATTGAAATCAGTGCCAGTAGAATTTCCTGATGGGTTAGTTGTGATATGTGAGAGCAAAAAGGAATCATGAATGATTCCAAGGTTTTTTGTTATCCCCCTCCCACCACCCAGCTTTGTTGATATAGTTGACCATACATGAATATGTAAGTTTAAGGTTTATGATGTGTTGATTTGATACACTTGTGTGTTGCAAAATGATTACCACCATAGCCTTAGCTAATACACACATTACATCACATAATTACCATTTCTTTTTTTGTGGTGAAAGCATTTAAGATCTACTCTCTTAGTAACTTTCAAGTATATAGTCCAGTATTATTAACTATAATCACTATGCTTGCTGTACATTAGACCCCCAGAACTTACTCATCTTATAGCTAGAAGTTTGTACTCAAGCTTTCAAGGTTTTTGGTTGGCATTTCATAACCCAATGGAAATTCTGCTAAAGTCGATAATTTTTCATTAGAATAAATAATAACATAGAACATGTAGCCAGTTTAAAGGATGTTTCATATAATACAGTGTTTTGTTCGTTTTATAATTCTAATTCCCAGTCACTGTAACTCTGCCTTTAAACAAAGAGCTACACATTTGTTTCAAATTAACTGTCAGGACATCTGGACATAGCTTTAGGTTTGTCATAGTTATTCTAAATGTAAAACAAAATTTAATTAGCTGTGGATTTTTAAATATACATTCCTTTTAAGAGGATAAGGAATGTGATGAAGTGAAATAAACTCTAAAAACTGTTAGAATTACAGATCAACCTACAACAGGAATTTGTCTATTTCATGTATAGACAGTGATGAAGCCATTTTTAAAACATTGATTAATGCTATTTTAATATTCAAATGCATGCCATTGTTTCCTGTCGCTTACATTTTTGTGTAATTTGATCATTCATTCAATCAACAGTTATTGAACACATATAAGTCCTTGCTAGAAAGAAAAAATTCTTAGCCAAAGAGCACATTGTGAAGTTTGGGAGACAAACATGAATTGAGGATATAATAAAGATAAAGATAGAGGGTATTAATGTAGCAAATGCAATGGTTTTTTTGAGAGCACCAGGAGGAGGAATCTATGAGGCTTCCTAGGGGAGGTTATTGGAGCTGAGTGTTATGAAATGAGTCAGCCAGTCAAGAAAAGGGTGGAATGAGACCACATTCCAGATAGGACAGTGTGAGCAAAGGCAGAAAGGTAGGAAGCATCACAGTGTATGTTAACATTTAAAATTTGAGATGTAGAGTGGGTGGAGGTAAAGCTAGAGAAATAAAAGACCTGATCTTAAAGCCCTTGAAGGCGATATTAAAGAGATTTTAGCTTGATGGTAAACTATTGAAGGATAATTTTAAGAAGAGTGACATGGTCAAATTTTTGTTTTGAATAGATCACTTTGCCAGCTGTGTGGAGGATGGATTTGAGGGAGACAAGACTGGAGGCAGTAGTCCAGGTGAGAGACGATGGGGATTTGAACTAAGTCATTGGCTGTAGAGATGGAGAGGAGGAAATGGTTTTGAAAAGAAATAAAACCACAGATTAAAGGCTTATTCTCCTGTAAATATGATAAAACCAATTTTAAATTAAAAATGTTTGGAGGAGAAAGGGAGAGACAAAAGTTAGTGGCACATAGCTGCTAAAAATAATTCCAGTTATTAAGAAAATTGCTACTAGAAGAACAGAGTATTTTTTTGTATAATTGGCCTGGGCTGTAAAAAGATGGTTTGTGTAGTATGACTAAACTTAGGAACCATAAAGCCTTGAGGAAGAAACCAGTTCTTACAAGGCTTCTACCATTACACATGACAGAAACTCAGTACATGTACATTGTTGGTGATATTTTCTAGTGCATTCATTTAAGTGCCTATTTTACAAAAATGTATCACCAAGGAAAAGAAAATAGAGTAGAACTTTTTTTCGTTAAAACAATTGTAAACTATTATAGACAGCGTTGCATGGTAACACAAAGTTATTTTGGAGTGGCGAGAATATTGTATGAATCCAAAACATTTTTCTGTTGTTTAACAGGCAATTTTAGGATATTTTTTTTCTAGAAGCACTATTTTTAGATGTAAGTGGAGGGTCTGGATTTATACAATATGTACATATTTTAAAAATTTCTTTTTCACAATTTGTTTTATATGGACAGAGTAAGGGAAGGAGGGGAGTTTGGGAGGACTTATAAAACAACTATTCCTTCTTAAAACCACCACTCCACCATAACAAAATATCCTGTATTTTTATAAAACAAATTGCCAGTTCTTTTTGAGAATTCTTCTTTCCATTTTGAGAAAACTGCTTTTCCTGTTAATTTCTGATTTTGGTGCCTGCATATAAAGCACGGTTAACTGTGTTCTTTTCGTTTTGTGTTTTCTCTATCTTGTTACATTTTCAACAAATAGACTTCTCTTGTGTTTAGGGGACATTTGCTCATTCTTCATTATTCTAAAACTATATAGTTATGTCCCTCCCTGGAGCCGTCCATCTATGCCAGCAGCTAAAATACTGCCTACTTAATGAATTCAAATGAATTTACAGCTGTGAATTTCAGATGAACTTACTGTGAATTTCTTTTTCTTCTTATGTCTTTCAGAAGCCTTGCACCGCCCCTATGGTTGTGATGTTGAACCCCAAGCACTGAACGAGGCCATCAGGTGGAGCTCCAAGGAGAACTTGCTGGGAGCCACTGAGAGTGATCCTAATCTCTTTGTTGCACTTTATGATTTTGTAGCAAGTGGTGATAACACACTCAGCATCACTAAAGGTAAGCTTCTGAGTAATATCCCTTACTTTTCAGTTTTCATTAGTGGATAGGAAATAAAGGGGTCTGTTCTAGATTCTGCCTCTAAAATTAGCTAGGTGATCTGGACCCAGATACTCTTGGTTCATAATTGTCTGTTTTTAAAAAGTGAGAATATGTTTTTCATTGATTCTAGAGAGAAGAGGAGAGAGAGGAAGAGGGAGAGGTAGAGGGAGAGAGAGAGAAAAAAAGAGAAAAAGAAACCGATCAGTTGCCTTATGCATGTGCCCTGACCAGGGATTGAACCTGAAACCCGGGTATGTGACCTGACTGGGAATCGAACCCCAGACCCTCAGTCCACAGGGTGGAGCTCTAACAACTTAGCACACCGGCCAGGGTGTAATTGTCTTTTTTAACCTGTGTATGAGGTAATGCCACATTGTCTACTTTATAGGCTTACTAAGGATAAAATGAGATCGTCTTTTAGAAAAAACACCACACAATATACACGTAAACTTTCCTCATCCTCAGAATTTGTATTATATGTAATATGGCAGCATTCATCTGCTGCAGAGGTAGGGTTCACTGTACACCTTTTCTCGTTGACTGAATCATGTTGTCCATGACTGGCTGCCTATCTGAGAACTGTTTGTTACCAGTTAGCAATGAGATTAAAAACTTGTACCCATGCCGAAACCGGTTTGGCTCAGTGGATAGAGCGTCAGCCTGCGGACTGAAGGGTCCCGGGTTCAATTCTGGTCAAGGGCATGTACCTGGGTTGCGGGCACATCCCCAGTAGGGGGTGTGCAGGAGGCAGCTGATCGATGTTTCTCTCTCATCGATGTTTCTAACTCTCTATCCCTCTCCCTTCCTCTCTGTAAAAAATCAATAAAATATGTTAAAAAAAAAACAAACAAACAACAACAAAAAAAAAACAAACAAAAAAAAACTTGTACCCAAAATGCAAACCAACTACATTACCAAGTACACTATTATTTAGTTCAGCTGACATTTCTTTTTTCTTTTTTTTTTTTTTTGGAGCAAGACTTTGGGCATGAAGAAAGTAGTCTAGTGATTCACAGTCTGGCATAAGCCTCTTATGTTATTGTGGACTTGCTCTGAGCAGCGCTGGCCTAGGCAATTTATCTCTCATTTGTGTTTATATGGATCAGTGAAAGGAACAGTACGAAGGGTTTCTATTGTAGTAATATTCTCAGATTAGTTTATTTCAGTAGTAAATGCTTATAAAAGGGAACACTAAGAACATGACCAAATAAAATCATCCATTATTGGTTTTTTGAACAAGGATAGGAAATATGAAACTTTTATGAGAAAGAAATAGAAGTATGGGAGATTGTCACTGTGTACATGAATTGGATTGCTAATTTGCGTAAGTTTGTTCTTTTGAGTCTACTGGGAGAAAATATATTTCAGGATAATTTTTCACTCCACAAAACTGTCGCATTAATTATCAAACATATGCCTTTTAATATATATGTATTTTTATTGATTTCAGAGAGGAAGGGAGAGGGAGAGAGAGATAGAAACATCAATGATGATACAGAATCATTGATTGTCTGCCTCCTGGGGAATCCTACTGGGGGTCGAGCCTGCAACCCAGGCATGTGCCCTGACCAGGAATCGAACCGTGACTTCCTGGTTCATAGGTTGACTCTCAGCCACTGAGTCACGCCAGCTGGGCCAAACATACTCTTTTTATTTGTAAGGTTCAGCATGAGGTAGGTATTAATTGGAAGTGGACATGCCAAATTAAGAACATAAGCCTCCATTCAAGGAATGTTACCTTTAAATATAATTTTTACATTAGTTTTTGAAATTTGACCAGATTCATCAAAAGCAGAAATGCTAAAAACTGAGTTTCTCGCCCTAGCTGGTTTGGGTCAGTGGATAGAGCAGTGGTCAGCAAACTCATTAGTCAACAGAGCCAAATATCAACAGTACAACGATTGAAATTTCTTTTGAGAGCCAAATTTTTTAAACTTAAACTTCTAACGCCACTTCTTCAAAATAGACTCGCCCATGCCGTGGTATTTTGTGGAAGAGCCACACTCAAGGGGCCAAAGAGCCGCATGTGGCTCGCGAGCCGCGGTTTGCCGATCACTGTAGTCTACAGGTTTGATTCAGGCCAAGGGCACATGCCCGGGTTGCGGGCTCAATCCCCAATAGGGGGCGTGCATGAGGCAGCCGGTCAATGATTCTCTCTCATCATTGATGTTAGTATCTTTTTCCCCCTTCTCCCTTCCTCTCTGAAATAAATAAAAATATTTTTAAAATAAAACAAACAAAAAAAAACAACAACTGAGTTTCTCAAACTGGGGTATAAATATGTCCCAGTGTGAGTGTGATGGCATGTGTGCATGAGCCAGGAGGTTCTAAAGGCACAGGAAAAGTAAAGTGCATTATCTCCTCGGGTCAATTTACTTAAAGATTTTGGGTAGTTTTGGGGAGGGGTGTATGAGAGATGGGTGTTTATGCATTGGGAAGAAAGTTTTAGGATAAAACAAAGGACTTCATAGAAATTTTATTCTTGTGGTTGTCTTTTTGAGCAACAATAGACCCTTAAACCTTTACTGATACTTCAGTGGAGAAGTTTGTGAAGCTGTGACTCAGAACATTCTTTCCTAGATATAATTTGCATGTCAGTTATTTTCCAAGATAGCTCAGTCACTGAGGAAACATTGGTAAAGGTTATTGAGTCTTCAGTTACCAGTTGTGGCAACCACTAGTGTGCAGCTCAAGGAATAGGATTCCCTTTACCTACGGCCAGCAGGAATTTTTCATAAAACCCATGAAATGCCAGATTTTTATATCAGGTCCTTATTATAAAATAATGTTATGCTAAAGCTTTTTAATTATTTTAAATATAAGAAAATATATTTAAAAAATAAAATAATTATTTTACTTCCCTTTTTTTTAAAGATAATAATTTGCTTGAAGTAAGAAACAAAGTTCTACCAGGATTCCTCTGTCAATAGGGTAATGCTTTGTATCCTACCAGCTCATACCCCTGTCAGTTTCCTTCCAGAGTAGAAAATTCTACTCCCAACTGCCAAAAAGAGGGGAAATCAGACAAAAACCTAGGGTGTTTCACTGTATCCTAATTTGATTACCTATCATTACCAGTTCGTTATAAGGAAGCAATAATAATATGCTTAGTAAAATACTTAGTATTTTACATCTTCCAGTTCTCATGGAGTAAAAGAGAAAAGCTACAGAACAAGTATTATTTTGTTTTTCTAGAAGTACTAAGATTTTTTTTCCCCTGTCCATTTCCACCACCACACTCCTATTTATACATATGTGTATTTTATATGTATAAAATGCATATGAGTCCATACTCCTGTGTTTTTTCTCACTGAATGTTTCATATCCAGGTGAGATAGTAAAAGCCAATAGAAAGTTACCCTGTGGTAGACATTTCTGTAAACTACTGAAAAAAAATTAGATAACTGTCATAATAATGATTCCGAGTTTTTCCTCAATAGCCTTTGCCTGATATCTGGACCATATGCTCTTGATTGATTTGGCTTTTTCCTGCTTTCTGACACTGAGAAGTGGGTGTGAACTCTATAGAAAGGCTTGCATCTCTCAGAGTTAGGGGCCTAAATTGGAAGGATTATTTAGGTGGTCAGTTATTACTAATGATACCTCTTTTGCTTTCTCCGTGTTGTCCATGCTGCAAGTGTAGGGGCAGGTATATGTTGCTGGAGTCTGAAGTTGATGTTTACAACTTTAATGGAGCAAGCAAGTACACGGAAGTCATTAGCAAAGATACTTTGAGTAACTTGAGTTTTGAGTTCCAGCATCAGACTCAGCTTCCTTTCCCACACACTAATTTTAGAGGAATGGATAGGAGTGACTCATTCTTCGTGGGGAAACTGGGAAACTATATCTATTTAAAACTTGAGTCCTGGAAAAGATTGTGCCTTGAGAGTCCTCACTCCTCACCTCCCATCCCCCAAACAATTTTCTTTCTGAAAACATTGCTGAAAGCTCTGTGGTCAGTGCTTTTGTTTTTTGCATTGATGGTTTTGTTGCCTTGGTGCCATGTGAAATTTAGAAGTAATGTTGTGTTTCCCATAGCTTATCCTTAATCCTTGAATGCTTGTTAACATTGAACCATATATAAGATACATTCCTTGACTAACTGTTTTGGGAAGAAAAAATGAACAAAAAAATGTTTTTGAAGGGTGAAATTATGTCATTTTCCAGCTATTTGAGTAATCTTTTTACCTTTGTATACATGGAGTTTTCTAAATACATTTTTAGTTGGTATGAAAACCTGTAGTAAATGCCACTTTTAACTATGCTTCTTTTGTTTAAGCTACAAGCTAAAGAGATCAGTGGAGGATATGATGAAGAGCCAAGTTTGTTTTCATTATTATTTTTTAAATATTTTTATTGATTTCAGAGAGAGGAAGGGAGAGAGAGAGAAAAACATCAGTGATGAGACAGAATCACTGATTGGCTGCCTCCTGGGCATGTGCCCTTCCTTGACTGGAATCAAACCTGGGACCCTGAAGTCTGCAGGCCAGCGCTCTATCCACGGAGCCAAACTAGCTAGGGCTGTTTTCATTATTTAAAAAAACATTTGTTGGCATAGAAGTTCCTATTTATTTTTCAATGAGTTTAAAGTTTGATAATAGATTGCTTTTGAGACAAAGTGTTAACATCTCTTTCATTCTGTGATAACCTTATGACTAGGTGAAAAGCTACGAGTCCTTGGTTATAATCAGAATGGTGAGTGGAGTGAAGTTCGCTCTAAGAATGGCCAAGGTTGGGTGCCAAGCAACTACATCACCCCAGTAAACAGTCTGGAAAAACATTCCTGGTACCATGGACCTGTGTCACGCAGTGCAGCTGAGTATCTACTCAGCAGTTTAATCAATGGCAGTTTCCTGGTGCGAGAAAGTGAGAGCAGCCCCGGGCAGCTGTCCATTTCGCTCAGGTACGAGGGGCGTGTATATCACTACAGGATCAATACCACCACAGATGGCAAGGTAAGACTGGCGACCACCTTTAGGTGTGGTTGGTCTGCTCCTTAGAAATTATATTCAGAATGACTGAAGAATACAGTTTTTATGTCTGACGAAAGAAATAATCACATTAGTTTGGGCTGTTAGGCATGCTAAAGAGAGCCTACTTTTTTCAAAAGAATATGGTAATGGAAATTTAAAACAGTATTATAATAGAAGTTTAATGATGAACTAAATGCGAAGAAGAATGAAGGAAATTGCTGGATAAATTAGCTGTTCTAATCATTGTTAATATATAAATAGACATACTAGGTGTACCGGTTAATAATGTGGGTTTTTTTCAATAGGTGAAGTTAAACATATGTTGATATATATGCGATTTGATATGTATGCTATTTTGTTGTATTGACAAAAAGCTTCAAAACTTCATATGTCAAATTTGCTGAAGGTGTTAACATCATAGATATTTTTACACTTAAAAATGTCAAATTTCGGGGCCAAAAAAAGGGCATTTGTGGAAAGTTATAATTCATTATTTTGAAGAAAAGTGCTGCTGAATACTTCGGGAAGCTTATGGTGAACATGCTGCATCTCAAGATACTTGTGAATGCTGATTTAAACACTTTAAAGGTGATGTTTCGATGTGAAAGACAACATCCAGGTCAACCGAAAAAGTTTGAAGACCAACAATTACAAGCATTATTGGATGAAGATGTGTGTCAAACTTAAAAATGACTTGCAGAAAGATTAAACGTTGCTCAGCAAACAATTTCTAATTGTTTACAAGCAACGGGAAAGATCTTAAAGGAAGGAAAATGGGTGCCACATCAACTGAACAAAAGACAAATGGAAAACCAAAAAGTTATCAGTAAAATGTTGCTTCAATGGCACGAAAGTCTTTTTTGCATCGAATTGTGACTGGCGATGAAAAGTGGATTTATTTTGAGAATCCCAAATGCACAAAATTATGGGTTCATCCAGGTCAACCATCAACATTGGCTGCAAGGCCAAATGGCTTCGGAAAGAAGACAATGCTCTGCGTTTGGTGGGATCAGGAAGGTGTGGTGAATTATGAGCTTCTAAAACAGGGTGAAACCATTAATACTGATCGCTACTGACAACAAATAATCAATTTGAACCATGCTTTGATCGTGAAACGACCAGAATGTTCCAGAAGACACAGCAAAGTAATTTTGCTTCATGACGACGCACCATCACACACTTCAAAACTGGTTAAAGACACGTTAAAAGATCTTGCCTGGGAAATATTAACCCACCCGCCGTATTCAACAGACCTTGCTCCTTCAGATTACCACTTGTTCCGATCAATGGCACACGCACTTTCTAAGCAGCACTTCAAAACGTACGAAGAAGTGGAAAATTGGGTCTCTGAATGGTTTGCCTCAAAACAAGAAAAGTTTTATTGGGAAGGTATCCACAAATTACCTGAAAGATGGGGAAATGTGTGGCTAGTGATGGACATTACTTTGAATAAAGCACTTGTGATGTTTCTCTTGAAATTACTGTTTTCTTTGATTACAAAATCCTCTATTAGTAACTGGTACACCTAGTACACCTAATGCATTGTATAGAATTGATTTATTTTTAAAATATATTTTTATTGATTTCAGAGAGGAAGGGAGAAAGAGAAACATCAATGATGAGAGGGAATCATTGATTGGCTGCCTCCTGCATGTTGGATGGAGCCTGCAATCCAGGCTTGTGCCCTTGACTGGAATCGAACCTGGGACCCTTCGGTCTGCAGGCCGACGCTCTATCCACGAATCCGAACCGGCGAGGGCTGTATAGTATTTATAAGTTAAACCTTATATCTGAAAATTATAATAAACTCTACAAGAAAGTTAACAGAGTAAGAATTTAGGCTTCTAAGACTGGTGTTGATCATGAATATATCTATCCTATATATATATAAAAGGCTAAGTGACCAACTGTCTGTCTGACCGTCTGACCTACTGTCTGACCGACCGACCGACTGACTGATGGCTGGTACATATGTCGTGCATTGGCAATTTAAAAATAAACGTTGACTCGCGCATGCGCGATGCATATAAAGCTCTCGCTGGTGCTAATCGCACACGTGTTTTAATTTTATAATACTATATTATATATACTATTTTGACCTATAATTTTTGCAGTAACGTAATTACCGCATGAATCCTTCTAATTAATTTTCTTTCAATGTGCGTATCTGTGCACTGGGCCACTAGTGATAATATAAGTAGATGAATCACTTAGCAGTTTACATGTTGGAAAGAGCAACCAGTTTAGAATGGTTGTGTTAGATTGGAACAGTTTCTCACTTTATGAACTGTAAAGCATAGGCTTATGTTAGTTCCTCTATTGAACAGTAAATGTAAATTGAATCATTTCTTCCATTCTTTTCCTCTCGGGGATATGCATACTAGGGGAAAAGCACAGGCTTTAGAGCAAGCAGGACCTGGTTTGCTGTGTAACTCCACTGTTTACTTATATCTTTGTGATCTGACATAAGCCTCAATTTCCCATTTCACTTTATTGCGTTCTTGTGAGGACTAAATGAAATAATTTTCATAAAGCATAATGGCTGGTATAAAGTAGGAAATAATGAATTCTCTTTCTCTTTCACACTATCTTATATTGTCTCTTGATGAAACCAAATAGAATCAGGTAAGTAATAATATACAAGAGCCAGCTCAACAGAAATGAGTGCATATGTGTATAGAAGACATGAACAAGAATGTTCATAGCAGTGTCAGTTGTAATAACCCTAAACTAGACTCTCCTAACTGTCTAACAATAGTAGAATAAACTAATAAATTGTAAATTGCAGTCTCATATAACAACAAAGATGAACATAGTACTGATATGCACACTTCAGGAAAACTATGGCCTGCCAGCTGCCTGCTTTTGTAAATAAAATTTTATTGGAATATAGCCACACCCATTTGTTTATGTATTGTCCATGGCTGCTTTTTCATTATTACAGCAAATTTGAGTAGTTTCAACAGAGGTGCTATGGCTACAAGCCTAAAATACTTTTTGTCTGGCCCTTCACAGAAAAGTTTGCTGATCCCTGCCATAGAGGAACCTCACACATATAAAATGGAGCGAAAGGGATCAGTGTTTGCCTGGGGAAGGGATGGGGGCAGTGGGAATGACTGCTAGGGGGTGTGGGTTTCTTTGTGTGGGGTGATGAAAACATTCCAGAGTTAAATAGTGGTGATGGTTGGACAGCCTTGTTGAATATACTAAAACCACTGAATTGTACACTTGAAAATGGTGAATTTTATGGTATGTGAATTACATCACAGTAAAAAAGTAGAGTAATCTCGACATTTTATAAACAGAATCTTGGATAAATAGACAATATTTTTTACTATATTAACATTTTAACGCTATAAAATACTATGTAAATCTCTTAAAATTCTGACATTCTACAGTCTGTATTAGACATCCTGGTCTTATAATGTTTTACTTCTGCCTTAAGATTTAAGTTTCTTAAATGTATTTTGCCTGAATTAAGTATTAATTTGATGAAAACTCCTTTTAAAATCATCACTTAGTGGGTTCTAATAAATAAAATATTAAACTTGAAAAAAATTGAGTGAAAGAAAACAATACATATTGTATGATTCCATTTGTGTGGAGTTAAGAGGCGGGCAAAGGTAATCTAAGGTGCTAGAAGTCAGTGAAGTGGTCACCTTTACAGCGGTATATAGATGGGAGGGCACAGGAGAAGCTGCTGGGGTGCTGGTGATGCTATAATTCTTGGTGTGGGAAATGTGAGTTCATTTTGTAAAAATCAGTAATTCTCCATTTATTGTACATTTTTCTGTATACAATAAGCCCCAAAGACTGCTATATTACTTTACACTTACTGCCTATCACAGATTAACTACTGTTTTGTTAATAGACCCTCTAAAATAAAATTGTGACTCTTTTTTAGTAATTGGTCTAGACACTCAAAAGCACATCCTAGTTAAATAAAAATTATAACATATTTGATATCCTTGCTCTACCAGAAAAATCAAAACAGTGGTTTTCAAATTATGGTCTGTGAAAGATTCTGAGGGGGTATTTGATGAACTCACAGGAGGTCAAGTTCCCTCTTACCTCCTTTAATCAAAGAATCTCTTCCTTTATATTTGTATACTATATTTGAATTTCATGCTTAAAAAGTATTTGAGGACCAATGATCTTGATGATCCAGAAAGATATCTTTGAATTTTTTCCCCCAGGAGTAGAGCTAATTTAATAAGCATGGGAAGAGTGGGTTAAAAGTAAGATGAAACTGAAATTCTGTGTTAACCCTTACCATCATCATTTAATTCTTTGATTTACCTCAATAAGATAACCTCCTAGCTCTATACCTTCTGATCAATGAAAAAATGGGCTTTAAAAAAAAAATTCTGGCCCTGGCCGGGTGGCTGAGTTAGTTGGAGCATTGTCCTGTACACCAAAGGTTGCGGGTTCAATTCCTGGTCAGGGCACATACCTAGGTTGCAGTTTTGATCCCCAGTTGGGGTGCATGCAGGAGGCAACCGATTGATGTTTCTCCCTCTCTCCCTTGCCCTCTCTCTAAAAAAAAAAAAAGTGAATAAACATTTCCTTGGGTGAGGATTAAAATTTTTTTTTCTGATTTCTTTTCAAGTTGGCTTTGCTTTTCTCCTGCCTTTCTCACCAGGTATACGTGACCGCTGAGAGCCGCTTCAGCACCTTGGCAGAGCTTGTCCACCATCACTCCACAGTGGCTGATGGGCTGGTGACAACATTGCACTACCCCGCACCCAAGTGTAACAAGCCTACAGTTTACGGTGTGTCCCCCATCCATGACAAATGGGAAATGGAACGAACAGATATTACCATGAAGCACAAGCTTGGGGGTGGTCAGTATGGAGAGGTTTACGTTGGCGTCTGGAAGAAATACAGCCTGACAGTTGCTGTGAAAACATTGAAGGTGGGTTGCTGAGAATGATAGTGCTCAGGCATCTTTTTCTTTTGTGCTGAATTACTTGGAAATACCAGCATGCCCATCTTTAACTTTGGAACGCTTTCCACCCCCTGGTGTCACGCAGATCAGCAAATGGTGATGATCAACCCTAGTGTCATTGCTGAGAGTGCAGAGGAAGGTTATTCATTGCAGTGCAGTGAAACCCACATGTGGGAAATGTTTATCTCTGGAGGCTGTTGATGGAGATCTTAGTGGGAGGTTAGAAGCAAATTACTAGTTATAAAGCGAAACAGCTTGTTTTGCTTCCTCAGCACGACCCCTGCTGGACAGAATTCTTCATGCATTGTTCGAGGATCATGGGTCCTCTTTCTGACTTGCTCTTACCCCCCCCCCCCCCCCCCGCTTTTCCCCCTCTCTCCTTCTCTCTCCACCTCTCTCCCAAGAGAATAGACTACTTCTTGTTCTTAATATTCATAGAATTCTTTTTCCCTGCCGCCAGCTCTCCTCTTTAAGCATCCTATCAGATTGCAGGGTTTTCACTCATCCCGTTCTCTGAAGATTCTCCCGTGTGCCTCAGTGGCTCTGCCACATTACTCATAAGGGCTGCTCTTCAGCTATGAGTCGTGGTCATTTCTTTTCAGCAAGCATTTATTAGGTATATTTTGAGTATGAAACAATATTTAAGGCCTTGCAAGCATGTATTGCTCCTTAAAGAATTTGTCAGGAAAACAAACATGTAAACAGCTAACTGTTCTGTCTCCTCTTTCAAAGCTGAGATGTCTTGGGACATAAACTGTCAGAGAACTGAGTTATCCAGGTTTCCCGTGTGTGTTTCAGCTGTGATAGGATGTGATTGCTGAATTTTGCTCACCCTGCTAATTTTTACTCATTTCAGATATTGGATAAATTTAATATATTTCTTTCTTAACACGTTAAGCACCCAACCTGTTTTATCTTTAGGATGGAAAGTATAGTGTCAGTCATTGGTGACTGGGCGCTTAACGTGTTAATCCGACTTCTGTAGAGCATATTAGGTTATGATAAGATTCTCAATGTATATGTTAAAATATTCAAAAAATGCCGTTTTTAAAGCTGAAGTGTTTCACCGTGGCCAGTGGCTCAGTGGCTAAGAGTATCAGTCTGCGCACTGAAGGATCATGGGTTTGATTCCCAGTCAAGAGCATGTACCTGGGTTGAGGGTTTGATCCGAGGCCCCAGTTGTGTGCATGTAGGAGGCAACCAATTTATGTCTCTCTCTCTCACATCAGTGTTTCCCTCTCACACCCCTCCCTCCTTTTCCCTCCCTTCCACCCTCTCTAAAAATCAATTGAAAAAATATCCTCAGTGAAGATTAACAACAACAAAACACCCAAATAAAAGCTGAAGTTTTAGGATTGTGAGTTGACTCAAATAGTTAAGATGGGAGTTCACTCTGAAATAAAAAAATATTTTTTTATAAAAAAGATGGGGGTTCATTCCTCTTCTCTTTTTATTGTTCCCCCTTTTCCAGGAAGATACCATGGAGGTGGAGGAGTTCCTGAAAGAAGCTGCAGTGATGAAGGAAATCAAGCATCCTAATCTGGTACAGCTATTAGGTGAGGAAGCTTGCCTAAACCATAGGTTTCCTCAAAGCTGCTTGTCCCCCAACATCCCATTATCTCCAAATCCTCCCTTAAATCACCATGGTGGAAGCTCCAAGTGTGAATTTACTTTAATAAATGGTTGTTATTTTAATCAGCAGGCTCTGTGTTTAAAAGTTGCCTAAGAAACAGTGGCCTGGATTGATTGCAATGTGTAAAACTACCCAGTTTGTGGTGATTGCCCCAGATTCAAAGTTCCAGAATCATTTAAAATGATTCCAAATAAAAAAACTACCATAAGCTCTGGCCCTGTGGGAGGCAACCAGTTGATGTGTTTCTCTCACTTTGATGTTTTTCTCTGTTTCTCCCCCTCCATTCCACTCTCTTTAAAAATCAATGGGGAAAAATATCCTTGGGTGAAGATTAACAAAAATAAAAAATAAAAATCACAAAATAATTTCACAAAATAGACACTAAACAAAGGACTATTGAAAAGAAGCAGATTAAAAATTGTGGCCACACTCATCAGTTTACCTTGATCAGCTGAAAATGCTATGCTCTGGTAGATTGATTTCTCACCTGTTCAGGTCACAAGTCTGTGTCTGAACCCTTTGCCTTTTTCAAAATAGGACCACGTTCTTTGGGTGTTCAAATTGAGCCCAGCTATCCCAGAGGAAATAGTTTCTTGTTGGTTCTTTATACGGAATCTGCCATGTATTTGACTATGGAAACAATTATAATTTTTTTACAAAGCATTATTACAGGCTGGGCTCACATAGTCTTCAACATATGCACAGTTGTGGTTATTTTTTTTTTAATTTCTTTATTGATTAAGGTATTACATATGTGTCCTTATTCCCCCATTACCTCCCACCTCCCATTCATGCCCCCACCCCCCTGTTGTCTGTGTCCATTGATTAGGCTTACATGCATGCATATAAGTCCTTTGGTTGATCTCTCCCCCTTACCCCCACCCTCCCCTACCTTCCCTGAGGTTTGACATTCTGATGTTTCTCTGTCTCTGGATCTATTTTTGTTCATCAGTTTATGTTGTTCATTATATTCCATAAATGAGTGAGATCATGTGATATTTATCTTTCTCTGCCTGGCTTATGTCACTTAGCATAATGCTCTCCATCTCCATCCATGTTGTTGCAAATGGTAAGAACTTCTTTTTTACCGCAGCATAGTATTCATTGTGTAGATGTACCACAGTTTTTTAATCCACTCATCAGCTGATGGGCACTTAGGCTGTTTCCAAATCCTAGCTATGGTGAATTGTGCTGCTATGAACATAGGGGTGCATATATCCTTTCTGATTGGTGTTTCTAGTTTCTTGGGATATATTCCTAGAAGTGGGATTACTGGGTCAAATGGGAGTTCCATTTTTAGTTTTTTGAGGAAACTCCATACTGTTCTCCACAGTGGCTGCACCAGTCTGCATTCCCACCAGCGGTGCACGAGGGTTCCTTTTTCTCCGCATCCTCGCCAGCACTTGTCATTTGTTGATTTGTTGATAATAGCCATTCTGACAGGTGTGAGATGGTACCGCATTGTTGTTTTGATTTGCATCTCTCTGATGATTAGTGACTTTGAGCAGATTTTCATATGTCTCTTGGCCTTCCTTCTGTCTTCTTTCGAAAGTGTCTATTTAGATCAGTTGCCCATTTTTTGGTTGGGGTGTTTATCTTCTTTTTGTTAAGCTGCATGAGTTCCCTGTAAATGTTGGAGATTAAACCTTTATCATTGATTTCATTGGCAAATGTGTTCTCCCATGCAGTGGGCTTTCTTGTTGTTTTATTGATGGTCTCCTTTGCTGTGCAAAAGCTTTTTATTTTGATGTAGTCCCATTTGTTTATTTTTGCTTTAGTTTCCATTGCCCTAGGAGCAGTATCAGTGAAGAAATTGCTTCGGCATATGTCAGAGATTTTTCTACCTGTGGATTCCTCTAGTATTTTTATGATTTCCCATCTTATATTTAAGTCCTTGATCCATTTTGAGTTTATTTTTGTGTATGATGTAAGTTGGTGGTCTAGTTTCATTTTTTTGCATGTATCTGTCCAATTTTCCCAACACCATTTATTGAAGAGACTGTCTTGATTCCATTGTATGTTCATGCCTCCTTTGTCAAATATTAATTGGGCGTAGTGGTTTGAGTCGATTTCTGGGTTCTCTATTCCATTGATCTATATGTCTGTTCTTGTGCCAGTACCAGGCTGTTTTGAGAACAGTGGCTTTGTAATACAGCTTGAAACCTGGTATTGAGATCCCACCTACTTTGTTCTTCTTTCTCAGGATTGCTGCGGCTTTATTCCAGATGAATTTTTGGAGAGTTCTTTCTTAGTCTGTGAAATAATGCTGTTGGTATTTTAATGGGGAGTGCATTGAATCTGTAGATTGCTTTGGATAGTATGGACATTTTAATGATGTTGATTCTCCCAGTCCATGAACATGGTATGTTCTTCCATCTGTTTACGTCTTCCTCTATTTCTTTTTTCAGTGTCCTGTAGTTTTCCCCGTATAGGTCTTTTACCTCCTTAGTTAAGTTTATTCCTAGGTATCTTAATTTTTTTGGTGCGATGGTAAATGGGATTGCTTTTTCAGTCTCTCTTTCTGGAAGTTCACTATTGGTGTATAGAAATGCCATAGATTTCTTGGCGTTAATTTTGTATCCTGCTACATTGCCGAATTCATTTATTAAGTCTTATTAGTTTTTTGATGGAGTCTTTCGGGTTTTTTATGTACAATATCATGTCATCTGCAAATAAGGACAGCTTTACTTCTTCTTTTCGAATTTGGATGCCTTTTATTTCTTCTTCTTGTCTAATTGCAATGGCTAATACTTCCAGTACTATGTCGAACAGGAGTGGTGAGAGTGGGCATCCCTGGCTTGTTCCTGTTCTTAGGGGAAATGGTTTTAGTTTTTGCCCGTTGAGTATGATGTTAGTTGTGGGTTTGTCATATATAGCTTTTATTATGTTGAGGTATGATCCTTCTATTCCCACCTTGTTGAGAGTTTTTATCAAGAAAGGGTGTTGGATTTTGTCAAATGCTTTTTCTGCATCAATTTATATGACTGTGATTTTTATCTCTCAATTTGTTTATGTGATGTATCACATTAATGAATTGATTTGCGGATATTGTACCATCCTTGCATTCCTGGGATAAATCCTACTTGGTCATGGTGTACGATCTTTCTGATGTAGTGCTGGATCCGATTTGTTAGAATTTTGTTGAGGATTTTGGCATCTATGTTCATGAGGGATATTGGCCTGTAATTCTCTTTCATTGTGTTGTCTTTATCTGGCATTGGTATTAGGGTGATGCTGGCTTTATAGAAGGAGCTTGGAAGTGTTCCTTCCTCTTGAATTTTTTGGAATAGTCTGAGGAGGATAGGTTTTAGTTCTTCCTTGAATGTTTGGTAAAACTCCCCTGTGAAGCCGTCTGGTCCCGTGCTTTTGTTTGCTGGAAGCTTTTTGATGACTGCTTCAATTTCTTCCATAGTTATTGGCCTATTGAGATGTTTAGATTCTTCCTGATTGAGTTTTGGAAGGTTATATTTTTCTAGGAATATGTCCATTTCCTCCAGGTTGTCCAGTTTGTTGGAATAGAGTTGTTCATAGTACTTTTTAACAATCCTTTGTATTTTGGCGGAATCTGTTGTTATTTCACCTCTTTCATTTCTGATTTTGTTTATTTGGGTCCTCTCTCTTTGCTTCTTGGTGAGCCTGGCTAGAGGTTCATCAATCTTGTTTATCCTTTCAAAGAACCAGCTCTTGGTTTTGTTGATCTTTTGTATTGTTTCTTTGGTCTCTATGTCGTTTATCTCCGTTCTGATCTTTATTATTTCCTTCCTTCTGCTTACACTGGGCTTTTCTTGTTGCTCTCTTTCTAATTCTTTGAGTTGTAGGGTTAGGTCATTTATTACCATTGTTTCTTGTTTTTTTGCAGTATACTTGTAGAGCTATGAACTTCCCTCTCAAGACTGCTTTCGCTGGGCCCCATAGATTTTGGATTGTTGTGTTTTCATTGTCATTTGTTGCCATGATGTTTTTTCTTTCTTCCTTGATCTCTCTGGTAACACAGTCATTGTTTAATAGCATGCTGTTTAGTCTCCATATGTTTGATTTTTTTGGATTGTTTTTATTGTAGTTGATTTCCAGTTTTATGCCACTGTGATCTGAGAAGATGCTTGATATGATTTCATCTTCTTGAATTTTAAGAGACTTTGCCTATGACCCAACATATGGTCTATCTTTGAAAATGACCCATGTGTACTTGAGAAGAATGTATATTCTGTGACTTTGGGGTTAAACGTTCTGAAGATGTCAATTAATTCCATCTGGTCTAGTGAGTCATTTAGGATTGATGTTTCTTTGCTGATTTTTTGTTAGGAGGATTTGTCTAATGGTGATAGTGGGGTATTAAAGTCTCCTACTATGATTGTATTGCTGTCAATCTCTCCTTTGATATTCTCCAGGAGTTTTTTTTATGTATTTGGGTTGGATTGCTCCCTTTAGTATTATGAAGTGGCCTTCCTTATCTCTTGTTATGTCCTTCACTTTGAGATCTAATTTGTCAGATATAAGTATTGCTACCCCAGCTTTTTTTTTTTTTCATTTCCATTCACCTGAAAAACCTTTTTCCATTTCTTCACCCTCATTCTGTGTGCGTCTTTTTTTCTGAGGTGGGTTTCTTGTAGACAGCAGATATATGGGTCGTGTTTTCTTATCCAATCCGTTACCCTATGTCTTTTGATTGGGGCATTTAATCCATTTACATTTAAAGTTATTATTGATAGGTACTTATTTGTCGCCATTTTTATTCTTTACTCCTGTGTTCTTTCTTCGCTTCCTATTTTTTTTACAGCAGACCCTTTAGCATTTCTTGCATTGCTGGTTTGGTGGTAATAAATTCCCTTAGTCCTTTTTTGTCTGTGAAGCTCCTGATTTCACTTTCAATTTTGATTGATAGCCTTGCTAGGTACAGTATTCTTGGATTCAGACCCTTCCTTTGTATGACTTTGTATATTTCATTCCATTCCCTTCTGGCCTGATGAGTTTCTGTTGAGAAATCAGTTGCTCGTCTGATGGGGGTTCCTTTGTAGGTAACTTTCTGTCTCTCTCTGGCCGCTTTTAAGATTCTTACTTTGTCGTTGGTGTTTGCCAATTTAATTATAATGTGCCTTGGCATCGGTCTTTTGGGGTTCATTTTGCTTGGGACTCTGTGAGCTTCTGGGATTTGTGTGGGTTTTTTCTTCCCTATAGCAGGGAATTTTTCTGTCATCATTTCTTCAAACAGGTTTTTTATTCCTTATTTTCCTCTCCTTCTGGAACCCTATTATGTGGATGTTGTTTTGTTTCGTGTTGTCCAAAAGTTCCCTTAGGCTCTCCTCCTTCTTTTTAATTTTTTTTTTCTAGAAGCTGCTCTACTTGGGTATTTTTTCCTACCTTGTCTTCTAGCTCACTGATGTGGTCCTCTGTTTCTTCTAGTCTACTCTTTTTTTTTAAAATATATTTTATTGATATTTTACAGAGAGGAAGGGAGAGGGATAGAGAGCTAGAAACATCGATGAGAGAGAAACATCGATCAGCTGCCTCCTGCACACCCCCTACTGGGGATGTGCCCGCAACCAAGGTACATGCCCTTGACCGGAATCGAACCCGGGACCCTTCCGTCCGCAGGCCGACGCTCTATCCACTGAGCCAAACCGGTTTCGGCTCTAGTCTACTCTTGATGCTTTCTATTGAGTTCTTTACAGCAGCGATGTCATTTTTCATTTCTTCTTGGTTCTTCATTTCCTCTTGGTTCTTACTCATATTGTCGAATTTGTCTTCCATTCTTTTCAGCCCCCTTATGACCATTTCTCTGAATTCTTTCTCTGGCAGGTTGCTTGCCTCGTTTACTTCCTTTTCTGGTGATGCCTGCTTTTCTTTCATATGCGGGCTGTTTCTTTGTCTCCCCATGGTCTCTTCTCCGGGTGTCTGGTTATGTAGTTCTCTCTCTCCCGTGGCTGAGGTGTGGGAGAAGGTGTGAAGTTGTGGAATCTGGGGAGAGTAGGCGGCAGTCCAGGAGAGGTGGTAGTGAGTCTGGTCAGTTGTGGTTATTTTAGATAAGCATCATTAGCACCCAGTGGAGAATGGAAATCATGGGCATATACAGAACTCTAGAATTTTGGTCTTCTGACCCCTTATGGAATTAATACAAGTAACTCTGCTTTTGTCCTCAGCAAATACTGAAGCGCATATGAATTTCCAGAATCACTAGGTGTACTGGTTAATAAGGCGGATTTTGTAATAGAAGAAAACACAATAATTTCAAGAGAAACATCACAAGTGCTTTATTCAAAGTAATGTCCATCACTAGCCATACATTTCCCCATCTTTTAGGTAATTTGTGGATACCGTCCCAATAGAACTTTTCTTGTTTTGAGGCAAACCATTCAGAGACCCAATTTTCCACTTCTTCGTACTTTTGA
The DNA here is from genome assembly GCF_963455305.1 of Plecotus auritus. Lineage (NCBI taxonomy): Eukaryota > Metazoa > Chordata > Mammalia > Chiroptera > Vespertilionidae > Plecotus > Plecotus auritus. Next base: position 22,212,859 of record NC_137778.1, read on the forward strand.
AGTGCTGCTCAGAAAGTGCGTGTGCCATTGATCGGAACAAGTGGTAATCTGAAGGAGCGAGGTCTGTTGAATACGGCGGGTGGGTTAATATTTCCCAGGCAAGATCTTTTAACGTGTCTTTAACCAGTTTTGAAGTGTGTGATGGTGCGTCGTCATGAAGCAAAATTACTTTGCTGTGTCTTCTGGAACATTCTGGTCGTTTCACGATCAAAGCATGGTTCAAATTGATTATTTGTTGTCAGTAGCGATCAGTATTAATGGTTTCATCTGGTTTTAGAAGCTCATAATACACCAAACCTTCCTGATCCCACCAAACGCAGAGCATTGTCTTCTTTGCAAAGCCATTTGGCCTTGCAGTTGATATTGATGGTTGACCTGGATGAACCCATGATTTCGTGCGTTTAGGATTCTCAAAATCCACTTTTCATCACCAGTCACAATTCGATGCAAAAAAGACTTTCTTTTGTGCTGTTGAAGCAACATTTTACTGATGACTTTTCGGTTTTCCATTTGTCTTTTGTTCAGTTGATGTGGCACCCATTTTCCTTCCTTTAAGATCTTTCCCATTGCTTGTAAACGATCAGAAATTGTTTGCTGAGCAACGTTTAATCTTTCTGCAAGTCATTTTTAAGTTTGACATGCATCTTCATCCAATAATGCTTGTAATTGTTGGTCTTCAAACTTTTTCGGTTGACCTGGACGTTCTTTGTCTTTCACATTGAAACATCACTTTTAAAGTGTTTAAACCAGTGTTCACAAGTATCTTGAGATGGAGCATGTTCACCACAAGCTTCCCGAAGTATACAATAACTTTCAGTGGCACTTTTCTTCAAAATAAAGTAATGAATTAAAACTTCCCACAAATGCTCTTTTTTTGGCACGAAATTCAACATTTTTAAGCATAAAAATATCTAATGATGTTAACACCTTCACAAAATTTGACATATGAAGTTTTCAAACTTTTTGTCAATACAACAAAATAGCATACATATCAAATCACATATGTATCAACATATGTGTAACTCCATCTATTGAAAAAAATCCGCATTATTAACTGGTACAACTAGTGTGTAATGGAAGTAGAGACTTCCTTATCAACCATCTTCTTAACTTGGCTATATTATTGTCAGAGAGTGTGATGGCAAGAAGGGAAAAGATTACTGCCAAACAAGATTTTTTAAAATTGTTGATTAATTTTGTCAAAGTTGTTTAGAATGTTTGAATATATACTAATATAAAACAAGCTTTATTCTTGAATTCGCAGGTGTGTGTACTTTGGAGCCACCATTTTACATTGTGACTGAATACATGCCGTATGGGAACCTCCTTGATTATCTCCGAGAATGCAACCGAGAAGAGGTGACTGCAGTTGTACTGCTTTACATGGCCACTCAGATCTCTTCTGCAATGGAGTATTTAGAGAAGAAGAATTTCATCCATAGGTGTGTAAAACCTGAATATTGTCTGTGATAACCATGAAGCTACCTTGCTTGTCCTGTAAATAAAGGGAAGAAGGCAAGAACCTCTCTAGAAATTTCCAGATGACTCAGGAAAGGAATTTTCCCATTCAAGGGCCCATTATGATGTCATTTCCAACTTATAAACCTATGTACTCTGATTAAAGTGTTAATGAGAGGCCTTTGCTGTTCTCAAAACAGGTCTTTATTTTGCCCACGACTATATTCAATAGCCTTTTGCTCCATCTAGTAGCTCATTTAAAAAATAGCTTTCTGTCTTAGTAAAGAACTTCAACACTTGTAGGAAAGTATGTTGCTCACCTCTAAAACCTATGCCTATGTGCAGTTGACTCTGGAACAACATGAGTTTGAACTGTGAGGGTCCACTTATACACAGAAGTTTTTCAATAACTACATATAGTACTGTAAATTATTTTTTTCCTTCTGATTTTGTTTTCTTTAGCTTTATTGTAAGAATACAGTTTATAATACATATATAGCTAACAGTAGTTAGCTGCTTTAGTAGCTAAGTTTTTGGGGAGTCAGAAGTATACATAAATTTTTGGCTTTGTGGGGGTGTGGTGGGGGTAGGGTGGGTACCTCTTACCCCTGCATTAAGTGTCAACTGTACTTAGGAATAGGAACCCATCTTCTGAAGCCTGCTTTATTCCAGCATCATGTAACTGCCCCTTGATAAGTACTCTACAAGTGATATATAATTAGTGATTTTCTACCATGTTAGCGATTATCATAAAAACCTGCCATATCTGTTAAGCACTTATCAACTCTGCCTGAGGCACAAAGAACCGAGAATACAGCATTCATGGTCACTTTCCACCTCATCTGAATAGAATCACATTAGGGTTGGTTCTCTTTCCTGCAGAGATCTTGCAGCTCGGAACTGCCTAGTGGGAGAAAACCATGTGGTAAAAGTGGCAGACTTTGGCTTAAGTAGATTGATGACTGGAGATACCTACACTGCTCATGCTGGAGCCAAGTTTCCTATTAAATGGACAGCACCAGAGAGTCTTGCCTACAATACCTTCTCAATTAAATCTGATGTCTGGGGTAAGGTTGGAAGGGGCTTTTTTCTGTATGTTATTTTGTTTATGAATGCTCTTAATTCTCTAGAGCTTATCTTTTACATGATCAGTATCCTCTGCCTTTACCCCCACCTCTTCAATCATTCAGCAAGCATTTATTAAATACCTATTATCAGGCATTGTGCTAGGTGCTTAGCATAGAAAGAAGTGTAAAGAAGAAAATAAAAAGAAGTCCTGCTTCAAAGAGCTCACAGTCTAGAATCTCACCTTGCATTGGAGTTCTGATGATCCTTTAAAGCTCCCTGTTTTCCACATTAGGTATTAGTGCTTGTTTCCAGAGCGCTGGGACACACAGAATGGCATCCTCTTTTCAAGAAAGGCATGCTGAAGTTTTAGCTAGGTTTATCCTGGTAGCTGGTAACTACTGCCATGAATTAGTACAAGCCCAGTGGACTGAACCAGTCTGGAAATTTGGACTGTGGGCCAATAGAAATAATTGCAGGATTCTAAGTCACTCTTTACCAGAAATCTCAGACTCAGAAATAACCTGTGATAAAATCAAGCAAATTCTTTTTTCTACTGTGAATTTTATCTGATTTCAAATGAGTTCATTTTTATATTTACTCCTCTAATATTAGCTGACATAAAAACTGTGAAACTCATTAATTAGATCATAGATTATTCTAAGAATAGTTTGATTATGCCCCAGACTTCTTATATGGTCAGAGTTTATTTTCCTTCATTGTAGTAAAGGAAGTCTAAATTAAAGGTGGGAAATACAAAGAAAGCCATCTTTATATTTCAGGTTATATCTCAAATGTTCCCATGACAGTTATCTTAGGAGGAATACTTTTGGTAATTGAATATTATCCAGAATTTGAAAGATAATTACCTAGTGGTATAAAATAATAATAAATCAGAGCAGAAACATTAAGCTCTTTTTTTTCGCCCCTTATGCAGCTTTTGGGGTACTGTTGTGGGAAATTGCTACCTATGGAATGTCACCATATCCAGGTATTGACCTGTCTCAGGTCTATGATCTACTAGAAAAGGGATATCGAATGGAACAGCCTGAAGGATGCCCCCCTAAGGTTTATGAACTTATGAGAGCATGTGAGTATTTTTGCATATTTTAATTTTGAGAGTCTGAGTCAGCAATTTGGGATGATTAACAAAATTAGGAATATTTTTCCTCTTAATGTTGTTAGATTGAATCTAACCGCCTGGCATATAAAGAGTCGGTCATTGATTAGCCAGTTGGTATGTCATATGCTATACCATTGAGTCCTACTGAATCCTAAGAATCATTGTCCATGGCTGAAATGTTGAGTCAGTTTCCCAGAAACACTTGCACATTTATTCTATATTATGAAAGGCCAGTGGCCATAACGCCATAATGACCAAATGACTGATCACCAGGAGGTGCATGGAGAACCTCTCGGGCGCTCCCCCTACCCCCACTCCCAGAGCGGTGGCAGCATCAGTGGAGCGTCGTGGGGTGCCGGCAGTGTCCGCGTAGCATGCGAGGCGTTACAGGGCGGCGGACATGGCCCTGATGGCAGGCTAGGCCTAGGGGACCCTACACACGCACGATTTAATTGTGCGCTGGGCCTCTAGTGGGATAATAAGAGCCCTGGCCCATGTGGCTCAGTTGGTTAGAACATCGTCCTGTACACCAGAAGTGGCAGACTCGATTCCCAGTCAGGGAACATGTGGGAGGCAGCCAATTGATGTTTCTCTCTCCCCGCCCCCCCCCCTTCCTATCTAAAAGTCAAAATATTTAAAAAAATAGAATAATAAGAAATTGAGTTTGGAGTTTAGGAGAAATGATTGAAAATGACTAGATGAAAATGATTGCTAAAGACTGGGGAGAATATATGCACGTAACCTCAGTGATGAATAAACAAAGCATCTGACTCCTTGAAGATGGGAAGGTGGTAGTAAAGTGCAGTTGTGTGTGAGCATAAATCTTATTTTCTCATTGAGCATTGGCATTGCCTGCTGCCATGTCTTCGTCAAATATGAACTGCAAGCTCCTTTCGGATAGGCCATTATATTTCTGAATATGTACAACTCATGATTTCTAAGGTTAGAGTGAGTTTGAAGACAGGTTTAACTTTTGTTTTTCCAGTGAAAGAAAACTTGCCATTTTCTAAATTATCTTCCCATCCCTCCTCACCCCTATGTAGAGGGAATAGGAGCGGAGGCTGCATAGAGGGACTTGCTCTAGGAAGTGGGTTCATTACCCTCTGAGTCAAACTGAGAGGCAGCGGCAACTCTGCTCTAAGAGGCACACGTCCTGATGCATGGGACTCACTCAGGCGCGCCACGGGGTGTCCATTCCTGCAGGGGCTTGAGCATTTCCTCCGTTTGTTTTTGTTACGTAGGCTGGAAGTGGAGCCCTGCTGACAGGCCCTCTTTTGCTGAAACACATCAAGCTTTTGAAACCATGTTCCATGACTCCAGCATTTCCGAAGGTAAGAATCTGGCTGTTTATTGGTGGCTAGTTCTGGGTAGTGATAATATTTCAAAAATGATGCACTTCTGTAGCTTGAGACTCCATTTCAGGATATTGAATTAGTTCTTGGCCTTCATTCTTCTTGTTTTGCTTTTTTATTTTTTGCCTTTTTTAATTTCTTGTGTTTCTATCATTTTTAATCTTGAAAGTATACTTTGATTGCAAATTAATTCAGTCTCTTCATAAAGAGAGTAAATTCAGTAGTTCTTTAAGCATTAATACTTATGTAGGGAAGAGAAAGGGGAAAAAATGAGTCTGAAAAATATTCCAGCTCCTTGAATCATACCAGAAAAGGCAGAACCAAGTCATAAGAGCAATATCCAGAAATTTTATTTATAAAAATAGATCCCAAGGAAATAATTAAGGGTGTGAACAAAGATTTAGCTACAAGAATATTCCATCAGAGTATAGTTTATAATACTGAAAAATTAAGAACAATTTAAATATCTAGTGGGCTGTTAATTATCATATTCATATAATTAAATATTTAAAATGATATTCTTGAATTGACATGGAGGGAAGTTTAGAATGAGCATATACTAAGTTATGCTGTGAACAGTGAGAACCCTTATCTAAAAACAACAGTATGGACACATATAGGCAGTTTTCTACTTTTGTATATAATGCTTCTAAAATTGTCAGCAAAAGTCAAACAATAAACTTGTTATAAAGAGAGACTTTTCCTAAAGAGCTAAAACCACAACATTCTTAGTTAAACTTGCCTATTAGACACTTTGATATAGTTCCAGAATGTTATACTTATTTCTCAAATTTTTTCTTTCCTTCATAATTGAACATAGAACTTACTGCTTAAGTTCAAGTTTTAAAATATTAGAAGAAGAAATCAGGCAAGTTGATTTTGGTCTGCTTTCCTCAGTGATTTATCATATCTAGGTGAGAAGAAAGGGAAAAGTATAACATCAAATTTAATAGTAAGTGTTTACATTCTAGTTCTTTGATGCATGGAATTTCTACAGGTTGGGGAGGGCACAGCTGGCCCTTGGGCAGCTGCCTATCACCGAAGTCTTCTTTTCTCTGTGTGCCTTTTTCCTGTGGTGTCAAGGTGGTTGAAGTCATGAATATCGGCCAAAGAGTAGGGTCCATTTCTTTGGTACTTTTGTGTCAACTTTTAACCCCTGTTGAATCCTAAGTTAAATATTTCTGCTTCTCTTGAAAATGTTACATCCTTTTAGAAAACTGGCCCTTACCAATTTTTAAGGCTAATTTCAATTCACTACTGCTAAATAAGAAACTTAACGTTATTCAACCCATAATTTGTTAAGCATTTAATCTGTGGCAAGGTCTGAACTAGATCTGAGGACACAGAGATAAGACACAGCTCCTACCTTTAAAGGATGTACTTGTTAGTTGTAAGTGAAGGAACCCTAACTCAAACTTTAAGTAGTAAGAGAAGGGTTTATTGGCTTGTAACCAAACCATGGGGAACGGGGATGGTGCTCATCTCAGAGTCAGTTGAAGCCATGGACTCAAGTAGCTTCAGGTCTTCCTCCTTACCCCTTCCTCTTTCCCAAAGCCACGCCCACCCAACATCTCTGTACTTTGGCTTCTGGGTTCATCTCTTCCTCAAAATCCTCCAAGTGGCTTTGGACACAGTTGTCAGCATCGTTGAGGTAATGTCTGTCTCCTAGCTGTTTGTATAGCAGTGTAAGAACGAAATCTCATTGTATTGCCTTGTATTATGTGCCATTTACCCACTCTTGTGGGATGCTAATTTTTAAAAATAATTACCAGCCCGGCCAGTGTGGCTCAGCAGCTGAGCATTGACCCAGGAATCAAGAGGTCACTGGTTTGATTCCTGGTCAGAGCACATGTGGGTTCAATGCCCAATAGGAGGCAGCTGATCAGTGATATTCCTCTCTCATTGATGTTTCTATCTCTCTATTCCTCTCTCTCTAAAACTCAATAAAAACAGCCCTAGCTGGTTTGGCTCAGTGGATAGAGTGTCAGCCTGCAGACTGAAGGGTCCTGGTTTCAATTCTGGTCAAGGGCACATGCCTGGGGTTTCGGGCTCGATCCCCAATAGGGGACATACAGGAGGCAGCCGATCAATGATTCTCATCATTGATGCTTCTATCTCTCTCTCTTCCTTTCCTCTCTGAAATCAATAAAAATATATTAAAAAAATAAAATAAAACTCAATAAAAACATATTTAAAAATAATTACCAAAAGATGTAAAATAATTATAAAATTTCACAATTTAATTGACCCTACGGGCTTCATTTTTGTTTAGAAATGAATAGCAAATTTTGTGTTTGCTTCAGCAAAAGCCACAGAAGCCATGGCCAGGTTTAGTCAGCAAAGCTTACTTACTAATGGCTCAACCTTTTTTCAAGAGCCTCATTTGCATGAAAGGGAATGTACCTACCCTCCTTTTTAGTACAAGGTGCAACTGAAAAATAAAGATATCTGTAGACATCTGTCTGCTTTGTTCAACTTCTGAATAGGGACATAGTAAGCAAGGATAGCTAAATGACCAGTAAGCATATGAAGCCATGCTCAATATCACTCCTCATCAGAGAAGTAGAAAATGAAACAATGAAATCCCTCTACATACCTACCCCCAGAATGGCTAAAAGTAAAATCAAACAAGAAACCTCATAACATAAAATGGACGAGTACTCAGAGTAACCAGAATTTTATACGTTGTCAGTGTGAGTGTAGATTGGTACAGGCATTTGGAGAGATAGTTTGGCAGGAAAAAGCTGAATTTGTATGCACCTCATGACCACGCATCGTGCTTATGCAATTGTGAAGCAAAAGATGTAGCAGAATGGTCCCTAGCAATATATTCATAATAGCCAAACACTGGAAACAAATAGGTGAATTTTGGTATATTCAGTCTCACATTTGAACAATACACAGGAATGAGGAAAAACCTGCCACATGCAACAATATGGATGAATCCACAGATGTAATGTTGAGCAAAAGAAGCCAGACAAAAATAGAGTGCATCTCTGTGGTCCATTTATACATCTTAGTACTCTCTAGTTCTTCCGCAGTTGTACGCCTTTTCTGAAAAGAACTCCTATGCTCTGTCATGAAGTTCTTTTTATCAGTCCCCTTGTCTTCCTCACAGAAGTAGCTGAGGAGCTTGGGAGGGCCGCCGCCGTCTCATCTGTTGTCCCCTACCTGCCCCGATTACCTATACTTCCTTCCAAGACCCGGACGCTGAAGAAACAGGTGGAGAACAAGGAGAATATCGAAGGGTCCCTAGATGCCACCGACAATTCTGCTTCCAGTTCAGCACCAGGTATGGGTCCCAAGGCAGGCAGAGTCAGGCTGCCTTGTTTAAAGAACCATGGGTTATGGTGCTTCTATTCGCACTTCCCTGCCCGTCTTCCCCGAGGAAAGTATGGCTGGCATCCATTTTACCTACCACTCTAGTCCTCAGCTCTGCATCACCGTGTTAGGAGTCCTGATCTATCCACTCGCATGCAGCTGTGCCTTCCACTCCATCCCCTTAGCTCCGGATTCCCAAATGCTTAGCTTCTTTGCAGTTCTGGCAAACACTTCTTCAGTGAACCTGATATGGAGGGCAGTTTGTATGGTAGCTTTTGGAGAAAAGATGAAGGCCGAGGTAAACACCAGCAGGGTTTTTCTTTCCATTTACATCCCATGTCACATTTGGATACTGATTAATGTGAAAGGATACTGTATGTGTTAGTTCCCTCTGAGTCCGGCTGTCACCTGGCATTTAATAGATGCTGACAAAACTCTGACAGTTCAGCCTTAGTAACTCAAGTGTAACAGAGTGCCTCCTTGTCTTTCACATTACTGATTGGCCGTTTCTCATCAGGGTTCATTAGAAGTGCACAGGTCCCCAGTGGGTCCCCAGCACTGCCTCGAAAACAAAGAGACAAGTCACCCAGCAGCCTTTTGGAAGATGCTAAAGAGACGTGTTTCACCAGGGATAGGAAGGGAGGCTTCTTCAGCTCCTTCATGAAAAAGAGAAATGCTCCCACACCCCCCAAACGCAGCAGCTCCTTCCGAGAAATGGAGAATCAGCCCCACAAGAAATATGAACTCACGGGTAACTTCTCATCTGTTGCTTCTCTACAGCATGCTGATGGGTTCTCTTTCACTTCTGCCCAGCAAGAGGCGAATCTGGTGCCCCCCAAGTGCTATGGGGGGAGCTTTGCACAGAGGAACCTCTGTAATGACGACAGTGGCGGGGGTGGGGGCAGTGGCACTGCGGGGGGTGGGTGGTCTGGCATCACAGGCTTCTTTACACCACGCTTAATCAAAAAGACACTGGGCTTACGAGCAGGTAAACCCACAGCCAATGATGACACTTCCAAGCCTTTTCCAAGGTCAAACTCTACATCTTCCATGTCCTCAGGGCTTCCAGAGCAGGATAGGATGGCAATGACCCTTCCCAGGAACTGCCAGAGGTCCAAAATCCAGCTGGAAAGGACAGTGTCCACCTCTTCTCAGCCAGAAGAGAGTATGGACAGGGCCAATGACACACTTCCCAAAAAGTCAGAGGAAGGTGCTGCTCCAACCAAGGAGAGACCAAAAGCCAAACTTTTGCCCAGAGGAACCACAGCTCTTCCCCTAAGAACCCCCTCTGGGGATCCAGCCATTACAGAGAAGGACTGTCCAGGGGTGGGGGCAGCTGGAGTGGCAGCTGCCCCAAAGAGCAAGGAGAGGAATGGTGGGGCACGACTGGGCATGGCCGGCGTCCCAGAGGATGGCGAGCAGACAGGCTGGGCTTCTCCAGCCAAGGTCGCGGCCATCCTCCCCACCACTCACAACCACAAAGTGCCCGTCCTCATCTCCCCCACTCTGAAGCACACTCCAGCCGACGTGCAGCTCATTGGCACAGACTCTCAGGGGAACAAATTCAAGCTCTTATCTGAGCATCAGGTCACATCCTCTGGAGACAAAGACCGACCCCGACGGGTAAAACCAAAGTGTGCCCCACCCCCACCACCAGTGATGAGACTACTGCAGCATCCGTCTGTGTGCTCGGACCCCACGGAAGAGCCGGCGGCCCCGGCTGCCGGACAGCCCACATCAGAAACACAGGAAGGAGGGAAAAAGGCAGCTCCAGGGGCAGTGCCCGTCAGTGGGAAAGCTGGGAGGCCTGTGGTGCCTCCACCTCAAGTGCCTCTGCCCACAGCTTCCATCTCGCCAGCCAAAATGGCCAATGGCACAGCAGGTACTAAAGTGGCTCTGAGAAAAACCAAACAGGCAGCTGAGAAAATCTCCGCAGACAAAATCAGCAAAGAGGCCCTGCTGGAATGTGCTGACCTGCTGTCCAGTGCAATCTCGGAACCGGTGCCCAACAGCCAGCTGGTGGACACTGGGCACCAGCTGCTTGACTACTGCTCAGGCTACGTGGACTGCATCCCTCAAACTCGCAACAAGTTTGCCTTCCGAGAGGCCGTGAGCAAACTGGAACTCAGCCTGCAGGAATTGCAGGTGTCTTCAGCCACTGCGGGCGTGCCCGGGGCAAATCCTGTCCTTAATAACTTATTATCGTGCGTACAGGAAATCAGCGATGTGGTGCAGAGGTAGCCACTGTTAGACTGACTACTGGAAGAGGCACATGTTTCTGAGGGGACGGGAAGGGACTTGTTTTCCTGTGTTCTTGTTTTCAAAAAATGAAAGACTGATACTTGAGTGTGTTTATGTGAAGTACCTCAGCTCTCTGAGATCTCACGTTTACAGGTTCATCTCAAAAATAACAAAGCAAAACTCAAAGGAGAGGGAAATTAGAGGGGACGGGGCGGTGGTGGACAGGTGGAAGCTGCACTGGAATATCAGGGAATGTGTGTATGTGGCTGTGAAGAACCAAATCCAGCCATTCTGACCTGGAATGATGCGAGGTGGTTAGACAGGGCTGCCCTTGGCAGTGCCTTGAGACTGCCCAGACGGGCCTGGCTGCGGCACCGGGCTGTGTGGCACAGAGGGAACTGGCTTAGGGCTCCCGTAGGTACTAATGATTATGTTCCACCTCACTAGGAAAGTCAGTGGAACAGAAGGAAGGAAAGCTGGGAAGGTGCTAAGTGAAGTTTCATCCAAGGCTGTTGGAAGCAGCTATTAGCCTTGCTTCCCCAAGGTCACTTGCTGCAATAAGAACTGCAAATCAAATTGCTGGAATTACAAAACCTACAAAACCGGAAAGGTGGCCCTATCTGTTGCTCCTCTCCTGTTTCCCATTGATGTGTTAATTGGAGCCGGAAGTAAAGAAATCTAGGAAGTACAGTCAGGGAGCTTGAAAGCTAAAATCTCACATTGATCAGCACAAGTCACTTGTCCCAGTCTAGTATGTTGTTTCCTAACGGACCAGGATTATAGGGGTCTTAGTGGTTCTTCTCTGCCCCCTGCTGGGCAGGCTGTCTTCCTTTATCCCTGCAGCATTCAGGCATTAACCAACATTGATTTTGAAATTAGTGGTCATGGACAGGTTCTCACAGGGAATCCTTTTCTGATACCGTGCCCCTGCATACTGACATACAGTCAAGGACTTGGGAAGCTGTGTATTTCGTTATCAACTCAACTATCCAAGAAAGGGGCTCTTCTTGGAACCCAGCAGCCAGGCCCAGAGGCTTCTGACTGAGGAGAAGTTGGTTTGGTCCTAGTGGCTGTTTCTCCGTACCTTTCCCTTCCGTCATCACCTTAGACCCGATCTGGGCAGAAAGTAGAGAGAAGCACACACACACCCACTGGATTTCAGATGAATCACCCTAAATTATTCTCACATGCCTTTCTCCTTTCACCACCCCCCCCCCCAAATCGTTGTGCTTGTTTGTAAAGATCACATTGGGAATATTCTTCGATATTTATTTCAATATCATATTTTAAGAGTGTATAATTGAAGGAGCACATCATTTCTAGGAAAAACCAATTAGATCCTGGAAATCTAATGACTTAACCCTCAAATATATTTTGCCTTTGAAAAATAGGCCTTTTCCTTCCCTACTCATTCATAATTATGGAAGCTAATTAGGATCACAGGGAGCTGAACAGTAGATATTATTAATATTCTCAATATCAGGTCTAATCCCAGTTACCACTTCATTCTGTTTTTAAAGCTTTGTGACTCCCTCCCCCAAGGAGAACCCAATACAAAAAAATAAATTATTTTTTTCCTTCCAAAGGAATATTAACTTAGGAAGATAGGAATTCAGCATCGGTGAGCAGTGAATTTTCTTCCTGCCTCTGTCATCGATCCACTGTCAAGCCACAGCCCCATCTCTAAATCTGTTAAATGAAGGTAATGATACATGTTCTCATGGGTGTTTCACAAATAAGGGTGTAGTTCTCCCTCTGAGAGCCTCCCTACCAAGTTATTTAGTGCAGTGGTGTTGTGTTGAATGGTTTTCAGTCTCTTCTATGCTCAGTAGCAAATCATGAAATTTAGAGCTGTTGAGATTACATTAATTGCGCTAGAATACTAATAGGGAAAAACTATGTTTTGGACAGAGTTTGACATCTTTGACCAAGGAGGACATTTAGTTTTCATCAGAAAGAAAGGAAACCTTGATTCTTATCACGGCTGCTCGAAAGGAGGCCCAGACCAAGGAAGGACTTGAAGGGAGGGGTCAGTACTGGGCATTCCTTGTGGGGTGGTAGTCTCCGTCTGATTCCTAAAGGTGCAGCATAGGCAGCTAGTGATGTGCTCAGTCTCCTTGCAGCGGTTGGAAGAGAAGCTAGAGTTCCTTTCAACGTGGTTTTAAAGACCAACAGTCCCGCTCCTGTCTCCTTGCTAGCCACTTCCCCTCATTATACACTTCCATAAACTTGAAATCGTTTTAGCAATTAGCCTTTTAAGGGTGGGGCAGGGAAAGCTAAAACTTTAGAATATTTTATGCTGCTTTTTAAGTTTATCCCTGTCATTATGGGATGCAAGTTGAGGGATTATAATTGTTTTTCAGGGGATTTTTTTTTTTTTTCTAAGCAAGGGATCTTTCATCGAGAGCTCTGAGAATAAGCGTTGGAGGAACACTACTGAGTGTATTTAAGCTCCAAATTTCTCACCGAAATAGTCTTGAGGGTGGGGGCTGTGTCTTACTCAGGGGTGGCACCTGGCTCTATCTTGCCTACAGTAGGTGCTCAGTAAGTTAATGAATTGTGTTTTCTCAACACTGTCAATAGTAGCATTGACTTTTGCAGCACCCCCATCCACATGATGCTTGAACTGTGGAACTTCAGGAGTTGAGAGCTCAGGGTTAAGGTTAAAGAGGCACTGTCAACTTATAAAAGTCTAATAGAGGTCTTTTCTTTTTCTACTTGAAAAGAATTAAAAAATAACCTTATGTAAATTTAAAAGTTTGAATTCAAAGCAGAGAAAACTGCTTTTTAGAAATTAAAGATGTAGTTTAATTCTAATTGGTTTAAAAGCAAAGCAGAGAGCAGGAGCAAAAAGACAAAATGTTGAAAACTTTCTAAAATGGTCATATATATGTATGTGTGTGTATATATATGTATGTATATACACATATACATACACACTCCTTTGGGCTATGACAGTTTGAATCCTTTCATGTACATATAATACAATTTCAGTTTAGATTTCCTACCTTTGAATTCAATATTTTGTGTAGAATACATCTTTATTGTGCTTTACATTAAGTATTTTCTTAAAAGGCTTTGTGTAAAATTAAAATGTGTGTATTTTCTATTGACTGCCATTGTAATTTTCAGAGATAACAGCCTTAAAAAAAAACTGGCCCAGGAAGTTCTTTCAGTGTTTTTCCAGATGACCTCTGCACATTGAGGTCTTGACGTGGAGCCACTTGCCCAGCGGCATTTTGGGGCTTAAATTAGAATTTTCTTATAATTCAATTGAAAGTTGGCTAATAAAATAGTGCCTGGTTAATAAAATATGCTCTGCTAAGGCATAGCCCATATTTATTTAAGTAACGTCATGGAGCTTTTGAGTTGAGGATACAGTATAGACGGTGAATAAGAACTCACACTCTAAAGCCAGTCCAGAAGGCAAGTCATTTAATCGTCCTGAGCCTTAGTTTCCTCATTGGAAAACCGGGATAATAATAGTAACTACCTCAGGTTGTCATAAGGATTAAATGATAATATATGTAAGATACTTAGCTTCAGTGCCTGGCACATAATGAGCACTCCATAAATGTGAATGACCACTATTATTATTAATAAACTTGGTCCAGTGAATCTTAGCCAGGAATGTGCAACAAAATCTTCTGCGTTTAAAAACAAAATAAAATCTGATGCATTGATCAGAATTCCCAGTGTGGTGAGGTCTCAGCCAGTGTGTTTTATAAGAACCCTGCCAGGTGTTTCTGACACCCAACACTATCTGAACACTTAACATCCTACCTTTTTCTTTATAGCTTAAGATTGGAAGAGAAGATAGTTACTTGCTCTGGATCTCAGAGCAGTTAATTAGTGGCAGAGCCAAGGCTAGAGCTCACTCTCTTGACTCTGATTGTGGGGGTCCCTCCACCATTCCTGCTGCCTTGTGAGACACTGCAGAGAAAGTGGCTCAGATAGACAATCAGTCTGCACAGCGCTCACTGCACACTCTCTAAAGCACATGTTCCTGGCACCCTCTGACCTTAAGGGACTTGAATGTTGAGTAATGGCAATACTAGCAAAGCAGGCAATCTTCAGAAGTCAGTAATTTAAAAATCTGTATGGAGTCATTCTTTGGGACAGACCTCAGCAGCACAGCAATCTGCACTTTGTAATAAATACCAACTTAAGTTTTAAAAAATCTAGTCCTACATTCCTCTTTCTTAAGAAAATAACAACATAAAAGTTTATTGTTCTGTGCCATTTTAATGATTGAAATAATGTATATGAAAGCACTTTGAGGAAAAAGTATCAAATGTAATATAACTAAGGTCATATTATTAAGGTCTGTTTAAAAGTTAAAGCAGTTGGTTACATGCTGATCGACTTATAGGCTTACCTGTGTGGGACCTGAAAATGCAGGTCCTCTGTAACATGACATTTATAAATATGAAACTGCTAAATGACTATGTGCAGGTATAGTAAGTCTTTTACTGAAATTGTAGCTAATTATTGAATAACTTCAGAAAACTAGGGACCAACTTTCTGGTTTAATTATAATCATTAAAAAGTAACAATGGGCACTCACAACAGAGAAGCTCTTCCAGGCACCTTGACTGAAGAAGGGGCCTGTTGGTTGTGAACATTTGTCCACTACACGTTCAGTCATCTAGCATCCTAAATGTGGCGGCAGCAGACACATTGCCTGTTGATGTTGACAGTGTCTTTTTTAACCTATGTCCTGTGTGGGGTTTTTTGTTGTTGTTTTTTCTGCGGGGCAAAGGGTGGGGGTGAGAGGAGATGGGATGGCTATAGAACCAGAGCGTTTTAGGATTTCCTATCAGTTATAAATGAGCGTGACATTCATAATCCATGTTTATTTTTTTTTTTAAGAAGAGTAGCTGAACATAACTCACCTGTTAGGTTATAAAATACCTATAAAAGAGTAAACTGCATTGGTGGCCACTTTGAGTGACAGCTGCACTGTCTCCTATTCCCTTCCATGTTTGCTACTGATGTCATCGCTTCTCTCAGGCTCGGCTCCCACAGGAATTCACATTGGGCTGACGGTTGTCTGCAGGTTTGTTCTTGATGACTTCTGGGTTTCAGCATCCTGCTTGCATTAATTTGGTATCCATCTCTCTACCCTTAGCCTTTATGACCAGTCCTCTTTATGTACTAGTAGGTGGGTCTCTAGATAGAAGTTTCTTCTAATGTATTTAATAGACTCCAGCTGTCTAGATCTCTGTCTTCGCTTCTGTCAAGCCAGTAGCTCGGTTCTTTTGTAAATCCCTGATTCAGTTTGAGATCTGTGGGAGCAAGAGAGAAAGAGAAAGGCAGCCCCAAGGGCACCTGACAATCAGGGAAGTTGCTGTAGCCACAGCCTCGTCACCGAGGAAGGCCTTGGGCTGGTTCTAAAACGTGTCCTACTGTTAACAGGATATTTATATCTTTGGGGTGGAGTTTCAGTTTTCCAATCCCAGACTTTAAAAAAAATCTAATGTAAGGCTTGCTTTTTCGGGCAGGTAAATAGTGCCTGGCATAACAGTTACCATTACCTGCTCTGTTACCGTGGGCTTCCACTGCCCGCCCGGTTCTCCTGTGTCATTGGGGAAGCACGGGTGATTTCAGGGCTGCTCAGTAACTGTCTTTGCTCCAGCCAGTCTTTCGTGGAGTTTGCCGCAATGTCCAAAAAGATGAGCTTCTGCTCTGGTACTGCTGCCTTCCATGCCACCCACCTGAGGTGTATGTTATATCTTGAGATAATGTGTATGCAGGATGACTCCGTGTCCTATTTCCAAAGAACAGGAAATGGGGGAAGGCTTCACCCTGTGATTATGAGGCAGGTGGAACAGTCCCATGCTTCTCCCCGGGGGAGGAGGCCTGGGCAGCTCATCTCGCTTTTAGCTGACTGGGGGTGGTGGGCATCACTGCGAGAGGATTGTGCCTTCAAGGGTGGGTTTTATCTGTTTTGCAGAGGAAAAGACTTGTCATCCCAGTTGAAGTTGTAAGGTTATTGAACTGGTAGACATGAACATGATGGTTGCAGTGGCTCAGAGCCCTGGTCAGGGAGAGTCCCCATTTGGAAGTTCTCCCCACACAGGCCACTGATCTTGGCAGACCACTGCTCTTCTCTCTGTCCTGCTGGTGAGTGGGGGAAGGATGCTCTAACTGCACCCTTCCCTCCCTCCAGGTGCACTCACTTCTTTGCTCCTATGTACAATTATACATTTGGAATAGTTTACCTCTCCTAGAAAAAGTATATCCTTTAACCTCCTCATTGCTGAACACAGTAGCAAGGCCCTGTTAACTCAACCCGTGGTCACAGGTGGTGTGTGAGCAGATCTTCAAACCTGCAGACCCTCTAAATCAGGGGTGGGGAACCTTTTGTCTGCCAAGGGCCATTTGGTATTTGTAACATCATTCGAGGGCCATACAAAATTATCAATTTAAAAAGTATATTGCTATGAAAAAGCTCTAGATTTATTGAATTTCTAGTCCCGCCTGCAGTTGCCCTGGCAGGGCCAGACCAAATGGTACGGCCGGCTGTTCCCCACCCCTGCTCTGCGGAAACGATGGCTCCTGTAAGTTGAAAGGCTAGACCAGTGGTCGGCAAACTGCGGCTCTCGAGCTGCATGTGGCTTGCGAGCCGCAGTTTGCCGACCACTGGGCTAGACCAGTACTGTCCTCAGACCACACCTTGTACCGCCCTCTCGTGTCTTTTCTTTGTTCATCGTTGTACTGAAAGCAGCAAGTTTCCGGGTCCTACATGTCACTCGTCCTTCCGAGCTGTACACAGGGCTTGAGGTCTTGGAGCATTCCAATCAATTTTTTCGGATGCAGTGGAAATGAACTGTCAAATGCTAGCAGACTTAAAGGAAATATAGTATGTATGGTTGGAGTTTGTTTAGATTTGCTTCTGAGTCTTAAGATGGTATTAAATCATGTGTTTAAGCACCATAAACTTTAGTTGGAGAATGGGACTTCTGGTTAATAAAATAATCATATGTAAGGATAGTTAATTTCAGCAATTATAACAATAACACAGGTATGCCAATCAGTGTATTCTAGATTCAGGAGATACTGCAGGAGCGGCGTTGCTTTAGGTGATCAGTGTTGAATCCCAGCCCCTGTTCTGTATGATTCACAGATACCTTGGCCTGCGTGCAGAGTGGCAGCAATACCCAGAGGCAGAGCTGCTTCTGGTAGATGAGGCCTGGATTACCTCCATTTTTTATTTTTATTTTTTAAAAACTATATTTTATTGATTTTTTACAGAGAGGAAGGGAGAGGATAGAGAGTTAGAAACATCGATGAGAGAGAAACATTGATCAGCTGCCTCCTGCACACTCCCTACTGGGGATGTGCCCGCAACCAAGGTACATGCTCTTGACCGGAATTGAACCTGGGACCCTTCAGTCCACAGGCTGACGCTCTATCCACTGAGCCAAACCGGTTAGGGCTGGATTTCCTCCATTTTGACAAGCTATTTCACACAATGGCCCCTGTTTTTGGAACTCTATTAGGAGAGAAATTTTCAGAGATCTGGAGAAGTCACCTTGATTAGGCTAATTGTCCTTCAGAGAAATCAGTATTCAGAAGCTGGAAAGGACACTGAGGTACTCATAGCTCTTTAGGGCGTATGTTTGAAAACCCTCATATCTCGGGTCTGTGTATGGGAACATGCCATGTCCACGCTACGTGCATACATTGTTGTCGTGCTCACTACGAAAGGAGGGGTAAGAAAGGGAGTTAATCAGATTACTCTCAGTGGTGAATAGAAGCTGTGCCCTGGTGGTGTGTTTGTGGAGAACAGGCTGCCTGAGCTGTTGGTCTGTGCTCAGAGCCTGTCTCCTGGGTGTACCCCATACTCTTCCTTCTCTGCAATTTGATTCTATGACTGTCAGTGGAGGAACCCAGTTTTATGTTCACTTGGCAAAAATAAATTAGAATATTTTGTGGTGGTTGACAGAATTTTGTCTTAAAACATAGGCTTCAGATTCTTTAAAACTTGTTCAACGTTTATACCAAAGGTCACGCTCTGCAGGTGCATGTGTGGTGGGTGCACAGAGGGTGAGGTCTGGAGGGCCTGGCACTGTGCACGTTGCTAAGGGGACACAGTGAGACAACACGGGATTTAACTGAAAACACATCAGTCATGGGTCACACTGCCGGTGTTGTCAGGTGTTTGCTCTTGTTATTGTAATATATTTTCAGGTGTTTTGTTTTCTAATTTAATTCTCTCACCCTGTTGTCTGACTGTGAACTGCTAACAGTGTTAAACTTGATGTAAATAAAGGAGGCCCTGGAAAGGGGAATGCTGTCTGCCTGTTGTCTCACAAGGCTTGCCAACTTGTGTTTTATTTTAAATAAAGGTTGCAATATTTTATTGGCAAAGGAGGCTTTTGATTGGAGTGTTTCTCCCATCATTTTAACTGGCAGGGAATCTGAGCAGAATTTGTGTGTAATAGGTATCTGTAAGGTAAAGAAGCTGGGTTTAGCAATCATCCCTCTGGTACATTCTGTAGAATGTCCTCTGTGGGGGTGAATACTTCTCTTTTGATGGATCCCATTTTTGAAAATGGCCAAAGGCATCGTCTGGAGTCCAGCTGGTACATCAGGTGGGTAAGTGTGTGTGTGTGTGTCTTGTCTGTCCGTCAGTCCGTCCCATGTGAGGTGACTGTAATATGAGACGTAATTCTTTCCAAGTCCATTTTGAGGACAACTACAAATAAGTTCTAAAAGTGTTGTGAGCCCAAGCAGCATGAAAAGAGTCAGTGTAGAACCTCACAGGGAACGTTCTGTTCTTGTTTGACTTGACCTTCAAAGTATTTTAACCATGAGCGATTGCTTTTAGATGTCACGTTTTAGGTACGAGTAGGATGTACGCAGGTGGTACCCCGTGAGGTCTTTAGTGGCTGTTAAACATCAGCTTGTAACCCTCTCACTCCACCTGCCGTCCTTTTCTCTCACCTGCTTTGGTTTAGTTCAGGAGAACCTTGTTCTAGTCTTCAGAGAAGACACGCTGTGCTCTGCGCCCTGCTTCGTATTACTGGGACATTTCCTCACCTGAGGCTGTGGCATTTGCTGAGGAAATCTGGAAATTGTTTTAGAAACAAGTCCTTAAAGCACAGGAGCTAAAGTCGGACTGCCTGGGTCGAACCCCCCACTCTTGGCTAGAGCTCTGTGACTTTCCAAAGACATTTTACCTCTCTTGGATATTTCTTGGATAGTCCAGTTGTATTTTTTTTAATATATTTTATTGATTTTTTACAGAGAGGAAAGGAGAAGTATAGAGAGTTAGAAACATCGATGAGAGAGAAACATCGATTCAGCTGCCTCTTGCACACCCCCCACCGGGGATGTGCCCGCAACCAAGGTACATGCCCTTGACCGGAATCGAACCTGGGACCCTTCAGTCCGCAGGCCGACGCTCTATCCACTGAGCCAAACCGGTTAGGGCCCAGTTGTCTTTTATTAAACAGCGAGGGAATTGGTCCCTAAGTCATCGTGTTCACGATGATATGAGAGAATGATTGTACAGTGCTTAGCACAGGGCCCAGCACATGGTAAGTTCTCAAATGTTGGTTACCTAAGCCAGGCTCCAAGAACTAGAATGGACAAGAAGGGCAGCCTTGGCTTGGAGTGTGGTGTCAAAACTGACAGCAGTTTTACCAAGTTTTTATGGTTGTTACCCGAGCACTTGATCAGTATTAACCAATTTAATCCTCACAGCATCCCTCTGAGGTAAGTACACTTGTGTTGCTCACTTTTACAAAAGTGGAAACCAAGATTATACTGGGGTTAATAGCTTTCCTGTCATCGCACAGTGGAAGGTGGCGCAAGGCACTCGGGCCCCAGCGAAGTGTTCAGAACCACTGACTGACTTCCGCTGTTTGTCTTGGTTCCTGGGCTGTAAGAGGTTTAGACCTATAGTTATGACATCAGACATGGCTGGCCAGTGCTGAAAGGATGTCAGCTGTGACTCAAACCTGAAGCTATAGAATGTACCTCTTACAATATGTATTGCAGTTTAGAGCTGGGTATGTAAGAGGATCGGGTGGCCCGCACATCCCTCCCCAGATGCTCTAGCCCAGTGGTCGGCAAACCGCGGCTCGCGAGCCATGGTTTGCCGCTCTGTTGACTGACTTTGCCGACCACTGCTCTAGCCTGAGACGGTGAAAACACCGGCCCCCATCTAACCGCTGTTGTTAGGTCAAGTTTACTTTTGTCCCATGAGCGTTTACTGGGGACCTGCTGTGGCTCGGGCTAGGTGCTCCCTAACCAGGAGGCAGCTATTTGAGTGAGTGAGGACTATGAAGTGTCCCGTGGGGAGAGACAGAAGTTTGCGACTTTACCCAGGCTCATGGTGAGGGCTTTAAATCAGAGGTGACACTTGAGGTGATGACTGATCTGTAATTCAGAAGTGTGTTGGGGAGAAATGTGAGCACTCGTCAGTGTCTAGGGCATAGTGTACATGTGGCCATTCAATCCTCAAAAATGACTTTTCTCTTCAAAGCTGGGAGCATGGGAGTGACATTTTCTTATATAAGAGCAATATGAAGGAAGCTTTTTCAGTACGAAGTTGAAGTAAACCGGCAGAACAGACACCTGGTGTCAGCTTGGTGAGTCCCCGCATTCGCTGGAGTTACCACCACCCCATCCCCACCAGCATTCCCTGGCACCTGGAATTTTGCTGAGTGAACAGAATTACTAGGTCCCATTAAGAAAGTAGGCTGAAGGTTTTAGAAAAATAGAAAATTTTAATTTTTACATATGGCACAGTGATGATGTCAAGGCCCTTAACTTTAAAAATATATTTTTTAACCTGCAGAGCAGAACAAATCTCAGCCTACACTGCCATGATTTTTAAAACATTATTCTGTGTACCTATATTTTCCAGCCCGAGGCTCTTCCCTGCTGTGGTCACAGATACAAGCTGCTCAGCTTCCCTCTGAGAGTAACAACAACAACGTGAAAGCCGGCCCCACCCCCACCTGCCACGGGTAAGACAACTCCTTTTCCCTTCCTGTCACTGAGAATCCTGCAGCTGCAGGCAAGAGCAGAGATGCTAAGAAGCCCCTGGGATGTGTTTCTCTCGCCACCTGGCCCACATTTTGGAATATGGCTCTGGCTTCTGATTTAAGGCCTTCCTTTTATACACCACTCGTGTTAGTGAGTGCTGGGCGTCTGCTGACCCCAGGGTCCTGTTAGGCAGCTTCAGGTTTTCATCTTGCTCTCAAGGCAGGAAATAGTTAATTCTCTGGGAAACAGATTTGCATCCCTGAGAAGAAAAGAATTGTTCCTCTTTGGGGACATACACCATCATCTTGGCAATTTCGTCCAGTGCCTCTTCTGTATACAGGAGCTCCTGGCTCAGGAAAGCATCACGTGCACACAGCCTCACGTGGTGGTACTCCAGCGGCAGGAAGGGCACAAAGAAGTCAATCAAGTTTTCCTTCACAAGGCGGCTGTGGCCAAAGCCACTGTCTGAAATTAAGACCACAGTTACATGGGAATCTGAACCCAACTGGAGTGAGAGGTGTCCTGACCCTAAGGCCTGGGCAAGGTTTGCTCTCAGGGCCACTCCAGGAGGGCTGTCGGAAGTATCAAGCACTATCTGCTCTAGAGAGAGTGACATGGCAGAGGTAGAGCCACCTTCCCTCTGACTGGAGGCCTCGCCCCAGGGTCCACAGGCCCCTGCCAGTATCTCCAGGGCCAGGGCAAACTGCTCTCAAAGCATTTTCAGAAAAGGAGGTCAGCTTTCTTGGCACTTTTCTTGTGCCTCCCTGAAGTTGATGAGATGATCACAGGGTGTGTCCTGTGGTCCTGAGTACCCTGTCGGCCCCAAAGCACACATTCTAACCCGGTGGGAGTCAGTTACCTGTGGACGCCACAATCTCAGCCTGGAGGCCAGACTCCAAGTGTTCCATCGTGATATCTTCCCGGGACCATCCAGCCTTAAGCAGACCCAGGACCACCTCATTGATGACATTGCCTCCAAGGTTACTAAAAGAGACAGGAACTTGTTAACCGATTTCATCTTTATATTTAGGTTTCAAGTGGACGACTTGACACTGAGGCCACTGCACTGCAAGAATGGAAGCTGAGGTGCGGGGCCACCTCCAGGAGATCTTGTCACAATGCAAAGGTCTGTACAGAAGAGACATTGTCCTGCCTGCTCCCTTGTGACAAACACTGAGACTGCTGCGTGCCGGGAGCCCAGAGGTAGGTGGTGTGGTTCTCTCCGTTGACTTCCATGTGTATGTGATTTCAGGACAGTGTGGCAAGTGCTAAGGTAGGAGACAACGTCAGAGGGAGGGTAAGTTTAGGAGGCACAACTCAGAGGGGCCGTGACTGAAGGCTGTGAGAGAGAAAGGTCATTAAAGAAAACACCTGTTTGCCTTGAGCTGCCTCGTCCTAACAGAAGTGGACTATAGAAGGATGGAGACGTGTGCCTATGATATCATTAGGCAACTAGAATTTCAGGTCTGAAGCACAGGACTGGGTTAGAGATATGAAGGAGAAAAAGGGTGAGAAGAAATCTTACTGCCACCAACAGGGATGCTGGGAAGGAGGCGGGACACCTGGAGTTGGCAGTGCTGCTTCCTTCTCTCCCCTCCCCTCAGGCTTCTGCAGCTCCTAAACAAACCAGGCTCTCCTCAGGAAGCTCCCGGGTACATCAACTCAAGTGTCTTCGTTTGAGTGCGGCCTGTGTGCCAGGCTCCAGGGCACAGAGAAGAAGCCGACTGGTTCTCTCCCTGCCTAGCAGGTAAGCTGGCCATCCAGCCAAGTGACCCAGTGCCTCCTTGCCCAGCTGGAGAGCCTGGCAGCAGCAAGGGGAGTCCCTATCCCGTTGCACAAGATCAGCTGCACGGAGGGAAGCTCCTGCCCCAAGGCCTGCCAGGGAGGTCATGTCTGCACACGCAAGTGGCCGCACTTGCATCAGCTGAGGTAAGACCTGCCCACAGATTGCCCCATCAAGGGCAAGGGGGGCATGTGCAGGACTCGCTTACTCAGCCCCAGGAGCACAGATTCCAGTGGCTTCCCCATTTCTCCCAGAACCATCTACCTGACACTAAGTTTCTGGAGAGCAGGAGCTTAGCCTATTTATGTAGATACACTGTGTATAGCACATAGCAGGTGCTCAGTGGATATTTCTGTCTGCACCTTTGTCTTCACTTCCCTTCCGAATTTCTCTTGTTTTGTCCTGCAGCCATCATCTCACTCACCACGACATAACCTGGGCGCCTTCTCTGTTCACTCTCCTAGTCCTTAGGAGCTGCTGCGCCGGCACCAACCTTTAGACAGAGGTTGCCTTCCTCATCCTCCCAGGTCACCTGCTGACGGGGTTCTGAAGGGACACGGTCACCTCTAGAGACTAGCCCTGGCTCTGGGGTAGGACAACATGTAATCTCACCAGCCCTCAGAGCCCAAAGGCCTTTTTGGAACGCTAACCTCTGAATCTTAGTTTCCACATTCGTAAAGTGAGAGACTAACTAGACAATTTAAGATACCCTCCTTAGGCTCCACACAGTCAACATACGTGCATTTGTTTCTTCCCTGGGGTACAAGTCCTTTCTTTTCTTTTCCTGACAACAGTGCAGAGAGAACAGCCATTAATGTCCCTCTCTACTTTACAGCAGTGAGCAATGGACAGTCCCTTTGCTCTTGGGAGTTCCAAGGTCCTGCCTGTGGCCACCTGGAGCCTTCCATGCTTGTAGAATAGGTGGCAGCAGTCAGTGTGAGTGTTCTGGCCCAGAATACTCGGCTCTGAGGGCTGGGGCAGTCTAGGCCTCCACACCCTACATGTCCTGTTTGAACCACCACCTGTGTGGAGTCTACCACCTCACCTCCAACAGCAGCTTTAGGAAATTTTTCAGGATGAAACTGCTGTGAGTTGTTCACACTAGAAGTTTGAGTCAGCTGGGCTTTTCTTTCAGCTAGAGGAGTCCTTACCACACATTCTAGAAATCAAGCCCAGAAATTTGTGAAAGAGAAAAACCAGAGTCACTGTGCTGAAAGCCTCATGGCACCAAGCCTAGACCTCTCCGGTCAGTACCACTGGCCTGACCTGTCACACAGGCCCTCTTCTGTCCCCGACGGAAGCTGGCCTTGTCAGAACGGTCCTTTTTTGGCCAGCCGCTTTCCGTGCTTCTCAGAGCATCTCTATTTACTAGAAGGGATGCTGCCTGATTCAGGAACCACTTAATAAAGCCTATTAGCTCTTCAAATTTATTTGATTGAAGTTTTGTTCTTTAACAGATTCAAATACATTGTCTTTCCCTACCCATCACTAGATAACTGAAAACCTTCAAGGTTTAAAGGGTGGCAACCTTGCTGGCCCTTGGGTGGTGGTACCTAGCCCCCCTGAGGGCGCATAGGCCCACAGGGCGCCTTTTCCCTGCCCTGCCTCCACCATTCATGGTCCCTCTGAGTCACTGGAGAGGGGGCAAGGGGGTATAGAGACCAAAATACTACAATGGCAAACATTTGTTAGAGATACAGCAGGGTCACCTTAGGAAATCCTGGCACAGGTGCTGAGAACTGGTCCGAGCCCATGTGGAGGAACAGCCAGCTGCAGCCACAAGGCAGAATTGGCTCAGGTGAAGTGAGAGGAAGGAGAAGCTATGCACAAAGTCAAAGGATTTCTACCAAAGTGAGAATCATGAGCTGGTCACCAGCATCCTTCTGTGGGGGAAGGACTGGTGTCTGCAGCAGTAATTCAGAGGGTCCCCTGGACTCCCACCACCTGACAGGGTTTAGGTGGAGAAGCTGTAAGGAGCCTCTAGGCTGCCTCAGAAGATGGTCAATAACACAGAGCCGATCATATCAGCAAATCTTTCTGCTTTTCTCTTAAAACCACCTTGGTCGGCCTCCTGCCCTCCACCATGCACTATAGTTTAGTGTCCCATAAGCCATTCTTATAGACCAGGAAGGACTTGCCATCAGTGCATTGAAATCACAACAGTTTATTTAAACTGGTCTCATCTTGTGGGTCCACAGTGAAAGAGGACCTGCCCTCCACAGCTCATCCTTCACACTCTCCAAATCTGTGTGCACCTAAAGCTGGGGAAAATTCCCTAGCAAGCATGTACTAGCCTGGGGAGGGAACAACTGGTTTGTCTTCCACAGAATGCAAGAAGCGGCTTGTGAAGCATTCAAGTTGGGCCAACAGGGACCCAGACTTTAACAGACCTTGGGCAGTACCTTCCCAGTTGGAGCCTCCATAAAATAAGAGGGTTGGACAAGTTGATTTCTAAGCCTGTTCTCAGCACAGCCTTTTCCAGAGCTTGGAGCACAAAACAGGAAAGCTCCTGTGTGGTGGGCTTGCACATAGGGAGACACAGAGCACTTCTCACTCAACACATTATCCCTGAATTTCAAGCCAGTAACTTCCTCTCATGATCAGAGAAGAAAAAGACTTTCCAAGGATGGGGAGAGAACACACCATGTTGTAGTTAGTGGAAAACTACCCTTTGGGTCTACATTAAGAATTTTCCAAGGTAGTTTGTACTTGATTTTGAACTCATTTGCTGACTTGAAAACTTAATGCCCCACTAAGAGGGGAATTCCCAGTATATGAGCTACATTTCAAACTATATTACAAAGTTATAGTAATCAAAACAGTGTGATAATGGCATAAAAACAGACCCATAGATCAATGGAATAGAACACAAAACTCAAACCCACGTGTATATGGTCAATATATGACAAAGGAACCAAGAATAAATAATGGGGGAGACAATCTATTCAATAAATAGTGCTGGGGAAACTGCTAGTCACATGCAAAAAGATGAAACTAAACCACCATCTTATACCGCACAAAAGAATGGACTCGAAATGGATTAAATGCTTGAATGTAAGATGTGAAGCTCTAAAACTCCTAGCAGAAAACTTAGGTGGCGAGCTCCTTAATATTGGTCTTGGCAATGATTTTTTTTTGGATCTGACACCAAAAACAAATACAACAAGCAAAAATAAATAAGTGGCTCTACATCAAACTAAAAAGCTTCTGTACAACAAAGGAAACCAACAAAAGGAAGAGGCAACCTACTGAATTGGAGAAAATACTTGTAAGCCATATATCTGATGGGTTAATATCCAAAATATATAGAGAACATATAGCTCAGCAAAAAAAATACACATCCCAAACAAGCAGATTAAAAAATGGGCAGAGAATCTGAATAGATATTTTTCCAAAGAGGATATAACAGTGGCCAACGAGTACACAAAGAGATGCTCAGCATCACTTATCCTCATGGAAGAGCACAATGAAGACACCATCTCATACCTGTGAAAATGGCTATTATCAAAAGGATGAGGTAAATGCTGGTGAGGGTGTGGAGAAAAGCGAACCCTTGTGTACTGGTGGGATTGTGCAGACTGGGGATATGAGGGGAATCCCACCATCCTGAGAACAATGGGGGAGGCTAGATGAGAGGCAGCTGCTCTTCCCCACGCCAGTCACCAGAGTGAGTCTGTACTTAGCTGGCCATTAGGGGGAAGTGGGGACCACAGTCCTTCAGAAGTGTCCTGGGGGTAGAATCAGGGCAGGAGCCGGAGACTTAAGGCTCCCCACCTGGTGGCGACACCAAGCAGCTAGGTTTCTATGTTCTCGACTACACTTCTATTGGTTTCCCTTGTGAAAAGGGTCTGCTGCCTGGCACACACAGCACCTGGACAGAAGTTCTTCCTCCCTTCACCATCCCTCCTGTTTTCCCTCAGACCTTACCTGAGAAAAAGGAAGATGGTTCTAGGGGACTCAGCCCTGTGGTTCTCCAGGACCTGGCGTTCCAGATGTGGCCCGAGGGCCTCCAGCAGTCCTGGGTGCAGCTTCTCAGCCTCATCAAAAACGAACAGGGTCTGGTGGCAATGCTCCTGCGTCTTCCTCACCTGTTCTGTCAGCTGCTCCTGCACAGAATACAGGGAGCAGCTGGGGACACCTGGTGGCACAGAGGGCCCTGGGGAGGCGCCCTTTTACCCTGGTGAAGCATCTGCAGTGGATTGCCTAGGGCTGGGTTCTACCCTGGAACTACCAACTTCAAACTGGTGGAGGTGGGGCTAGCCTGGGAGAGGGAGAAGGTGAGGGCCTTGCCTGCTCTTGATAACAGACAGCAGGCCCTGCTCCCTCCCCTCCAGGAAGAGGTCTCAGAACTAACAGCCAACTCACCCTCCCCAAGGGGTAGGAATCAGGCTCTAATACAGGGGTCATAGGTAGAGACAAGCTCAAGTACCAGAGGTGGCCACAGTCCCATCTTGAACTTCCAGGAGCAGAGCTCCCACTGGGAAGGACCTATCTGGGTCTACTTGGAACTGGGGCTCCCCATTCAGGCAAGAAGAGTCCTCAATTGAAAAGAGGCTGCTTTGTGGGGTTCATCAGATCAGGGTCTGCCCCAGGCTGGGGTGTTTAAGCAGAGCCCATATTCACTGTTGCCTCTAGCCTTCCTGGATCCTGACTTCAGTGCCCTGTGACCTGAGTGTGTGTGTGATGAGACGTGCAGGGTGTGAGTGTACATGTCATTTTTCATGGTGAGGAAGCCACAGGCAAAGCCAGCTAGTTTTTCTGGGGAGGCCTGGCTGACCAGCTGCCTGCCCTAAGGACAGTTGAGGCCACACTGAAACTGCCAAGTGACTCAGGCAATCTCTCCTCAAATGCTTACCTAATCTTCCCAGGTTATCGCATTCCAAATATTGTACTTGAAAGCCAGAGACAGACACCTCTGTCAGGCTGCAGTGGGTTTTGGTCATTGTCCAGCTTACTTTAAATACTACATCTCAGTGGAAGAAACCCAAAACAACAGAGCAGCAAAGACAGTTTTTCTCTCTCCACTTGTTGGGGGAAATCACTTATGAT
The DNA here is from genome assembly GCF_963455305.1 of Plecotus auritus. Taxonomy (NCBI): domain Eukaryota; kingdom Metazoa; phylum Chordata; class Mammalia; order Chiroptera; family Vespertilionidae; genus Plecotus; species Plecotus auritus. The sequence continues at coordinate 22,241,255 of NC_137778.1, forward strand.
ATGATAGACTTCTTTAAAAAAACAGGATATGCAACTTTCTGTCCACTCTAATGACAGTGACATCAAGCAGCATAGGGAAAGGCTTGCAGGAAGCACACCAAAATGCTAACTACTTGTGTCTCTGTGGGAAGGTCATGATAAAGCTTTTGCCTTCCTCTGTTCCACATTTCCTACAACTTCCACTACTATCACAGAAAATTAACACACAGACTCTTTTTAAGCTCAGTGTCTGGCAGGTAAGGAGACAGCTCGGGACAAGTGGTGTGGAACATGTCAGTCCTCCACGTGTTCAGGGCCTCATCTGTGTGGAGATGTTTCTGTGGGTTACAGGTTCTGTTGAAATGGACCCTGTCCCCCAAACCCCACACCTAGGCTTCTCCAGAGCCCATCCCCCAGCACAGGGCTGCACCTTGGGCTGTCCAAGCCTCATTCCAGCCCCAGCACTATCCAGCCTCACCTTGTACAGGTCCACATACTTGGGGTGAGGGAAGTGGATCATAGTGATGAACACCTTGACACAGTCACTCCTCAGCCCATCCCGGTACAGGTTCTCCGCCAGCAGCCGTGCCACGAAGTTCTTGCCTGTGCCAGACCAGCCGTGGAACGACAGAGCCAGGGCCTTGTCTGGCCGGGGCAGCTCCAAGTAGCTCCTCACTGTTGTCAGGACCAGCTCCCGGGCCAGATGCTGGCCATGCAGTCGCACACTCAGGTCCGACTGTAGGCCTAGGGGTAGGAAAGAGGAGGCCACAGTGAGAGGTGCACACAAGTGCAGTCCCCACCAGGCTCAGCAATAGCTGAGTGAACACCTCTGAACATCGCTGAGGTGGGATCACTTTGGCCTCAGAACAAGCCACTGGGCACACCTGGCAGCAGAAGGGACCCGAGGGCTATTTTCTGAAGAATTTGAGAAGTCACCATTGAACTTAGGGAGAGAATGGATTCATCCTTTCTGAAGGCCCCGAAGACCCTCAGAATGGTTGGGAGAGTCCTCTCTGGAGGAGGAACCTCACACGCCATGCTCACAGTTGCTCCCACCTGGGAGTTTCAGAACGCCCTCATTTTATTCATTTTAACTCAATTCAGCAAACACCTGTTGACAGTGTGTGCAAAGTCTTCTGGTAGGCTTTCCCTCCTCACGGCCATGAGGCTGCAGGGTTTGGAGATAGGGGCCATGGTGGGGACAGAAGAAAGTGCTGCCAGCTGTGGGAAGGATGAGGAAAGGTTCCCTATACCTTAGCCATTTCCCCTGAACTGCCTCCCCTTCCCACAGATCTCTATCCCCTTAGAGGCATGCAAGGTCCAACCTGTGAAGTTGTTGGAGACCCTGCAGTCTCCATGGTCACAGCAATCCTGGAAGCTGCAGTACCACGTGGTCAGGATATCCAGGTACTGCTGGCCCAATAGGGGAAGGCTCCAGCCTGGAAAAGGAGGGGCTGTGAGAGACACAGCATGGGGCCCAGAGGGAGCCTGCCCTCCCTGCCCACGTAGTCCTTCCAGTCCTTTGCCCTCCCTCCAGAGCCATTCTCACTGCTTTGTGCCTGGGTACGAGTGGACACCTCTTGCTTTGCTATTGATGCAGCTCCAGGAAAGTCTCGGTTGATTCAACAAACATGCCCTAGGCACTGTGCCAGGGTGGCAAGGAGCCCAGACCCTGCCTGCAAGGAGCTGGCCATTTAGTTGGGGACAGTCCGCTGGTGATCATCATTCTTCCTACTTGCTCTGGATTCCAAATCTGATCATAGCCAAACCCAAAGGCCTCTAAATTCTTCTTGCCAAATGTCAATTTGAATATATCCAGCATTGGCAAAAAACAAAAACCATACGCTGGAAATTAGAAATCTCAGATCTAACAAAAGATGTGTAGAGCACCATTACAGTACTGTTACCAGATCTAAAATTATTAACAGACCGAAAAAAGCCTCAGAGATCATCTGGTCCATGACAGTGACAGAATGGGAACTAGAACTCAGGTTGGGACTCCTAGCCCAGGCTCCACCTCCTTAAGCAACAGAGGAGGAAAAGGGACTTGGGTGTGTCCAAAGGGGACTTGAAGCCATCAAGGTGTGAACTGTCTGGAGGAGTCAGTTACGAGCCACATAGAAGAGGACAGCCGGGCCCATCCTCTAAGACGGCTGTACCTGGGGGGAGGGTGGCAGGGGTGAGGCCTCCTGGTCCTCCCGGGACTGGGCAGCAGTAAAGATGGCTGCTAAGGCGCCTGCAGGGTGATCCTGAAGTTGCTGGCCCCAGACAGTGCGCCTGGGCACATCTCACCCCCGGGTCTTACCCAGGGCCTCCGCGGGGGCCTCCTTGTCCAACGAGCAGGTCTCGGGCCACACGCGGCAGCTGAAGAGCGCCCAGTACCGTCTGGAGAGGGCGCCGGCCGCCCTCACCCACTTGCGCAGGTCCCGGAAGGAGAAGGACGGCCAGGCTTGTCCAGAGCCGGGCTCTTCGGCCGCCTCTCCAGGCCCAGCCGGGTCGTGAAGTTCCAGTGCGCCCGCCAGGGGCGGTGGCGGTGGCGGCGGCAGCAGCAGCAGCAGCAGCAGGACCCTGAGCGAGAGCTGGCTCCGCAGGCCGCGAGGCATATCCGGCTGAGCTCCCGCTGCTCCCGTGCCAGGGCTCGCTCGGCTTTTAAAGTCCGGGCTGCCGGAATCCACAGGCACCTGAGCTTCCCTTCCAAGGCTGAATCCAGGTCGGCTGGCTGGAGATTGGAGTTGCCACAGGAACTGCAGCCCCACGTGACCCGGGGCGAGGCGGTGCCCCAAACCGAAACCTAGGCTGGGCCTAGAGGGCATCCTGAGGCTGAGAGCAAGCGCCGCCCATCCCAGGGGCGGGCGTCCAGGCAGCGGTCTATTCTGAGCTGATTGTGGCTACAAGGGTTAAGTGAAAACGGCCCCTGTTTATTACTTTCAGGCAGCTCTGGGGGCCCATTGAGGCCCACCGAATATGGGCACCCTCTGTGCCCTGCCAGTGTCAGATCAACTTTCTGCCAATCCGTTAGAGGAAACCGGAGCACCCACTCACCCAGCGGCAGAGGCTGGGTTGGCCGGCATGGTCAGCTGCGTGGAGAGGAGGCCCTGAGAGGGAGAAGGGGCCTGGCTCCTCCACGAAGGGAAAGGAACCTGGCAGCTGTCACCAGCAGGTTTCCTCAGCTGGGCATCAGCACAAGCAAAAGGAAGCTGTGGGCTCCCATCTGGAGATGTGGGTTTTGGAAACTCCCAGAGTCATGGGGAAATCATAAGGTCTCACGTCAGTGTAATCAGATCTCATTAAAAAGAAACACTGTGTGAAACTTTCGTGGCTATGTTTGCAATTTTTAAGCGCTTGTGACCATGAGCAGCTTCTGACACCACTGGCAAAAGACCTGAGGGCCTTCCTTTCCCATAACACGTGCATCCTGCCAGGTTGTTAGATTTCAGAAGAGCTTAAAGCATTTTTCTGTCACCTGACTTACTGTATTCACTGGCCTACAGCCATCTTGTCTTAAGAAACTGCTTAATAGGGTCCATGGGACTTGGCTACTGTCATAGGCTCAATGGCTCTGAGGTTGGACTCTCCCGCCAGTACAGTGAATCCTAGTGCCATGTCTCACTATCGTCACAAGCAAATTGATTCACCTGTTCCTCCCAGTCTCTGCTCCTTCCTCAGCAGCTCACCAGATCTTCTTTCAGAATCAGGCAAGTACCTTGGTTAGGATACGAGAGCCAGACTGTAGAGTACTGTTATCTAAGTATATTGTACATCTTAGCCACTCAGAGTGATGTCAAAATTGAACCCAAACCTTCCAGAGAACAGTGCCCAGTCCACAAGTCCACATTATGTCCAGTCCAGCTCATGGAACCCTTCAGGGGACACTTACCAAGGAACATGCTATACTTAGTCAGAAATTGAAAACATTAACTCTTTCAGTATATGTTGTTTGAGTGTGAATGGCAATCTAATATGCTGGTTAACTGGCCCCTACCATTTTCTTATATGACCTAGGGTGCTACTTAACTGACCTGTGCCTCAGTTTTCTCACCTATAAAATGGGGGTAATATAAAATAGTCAGTTTATAGAGATGCTGTGAAGATCAATGGGCTAATTCAATTATATGTTATCTTTCATTATCACATATGCCTCGCCCTGGACAAGGCTCTGGATGGGTACACAGGAAGTTTGAATGGCTTTATTTATACTAGTGAAGTTTACAGGTGAATGTGTGGTGATAAAACTATTAGAATTAACCTGTTTATTTTTAAAAATCCAAATTTTAAGACTGTGGAAATAATAATCTCTTTACTGTAACTTTCATGTAGCACTAACTGCTAATTTCTAAGATATTCTGATTTAAATTTTGCAATTCATGGTAAATAAAGTAGGTAGCTGGAATATTCTTGGACAAGCAACTTGATTTCAAGACATTTCCTTTTCTAAAAGGAATAGAGCTAAATATTTTTTTCACCAGAATCAGTACCACATAGAAACAATGAATCAAAATGGAAGAGTTAGGCCAGTGTTGCTCAGTGGTTGAGCATCGATCTATGAACCAGGAGGTCACAGTTTGATTCCAGATCAGGGCACGTGCCTGGGTTGCCGGTTCGATCCCCAGTGTGGGCCGTGCAGGAGGCAGCCAATCAAATGATTATCTCTCATCATTTATGTTTCTCTCTCTCTCTCTCCCTCTCTGTAATCAATAAAAACATTTAAAAAATTAAAAGGAAACAATGAATCCAGTTTTTAGACAGCCTCTAGTTTCAATAAACTGCTAACATTGCCTATGGGTTGAACTCTAGGAGCAAATCTCATGGAGGATGGAGACATCTAAAGGCGCATGTGAAAACTACAGGCAGCAAACCCTATCAGTGATATTCAAGTGTGGTCCAAGGACCACAAATCTACTCAAATTCTGCATTTTAACAGAGAAAATGGGCCCCCAGCAACTTCAATATCATCTGAGTGGGACAATTCTCCCACCCTACTGAAGTCAGTCAGAAAACACCATTGGTCTTGAAAACAATCTTTGGGTAAAAATCAAATCTATCTCCAAATAAGCTTGGCATGCAAAACGCAAACCCTGAAAACATAAAATGAATGTTTTCACAGCTTGTCTATATGCCACGGCTCCTTTGTTAACCATCAATGCCACAGAGACATCACAGTGGACTGTGTCCTCCCCAAAGACAGGCACAACTGGCCAGAACCACAGGAAACCCTTGAAGGGACGTTTCTGGTGACCCAGGTACTAACAAGAGAGCACAGGCCCAGGAGGCTCTGCATTTCTGGAGACAGGGGTTCTACACACACGTCAGGCCTGGGTCAATCGCTTCTTCAATGAGGGTCCTGTCTACCTCCCCCCCTCCAAACACCCATGGTTCTTTCTGGGGTCTTATTTTCATTGTAATGAACTTACATCATTCCTGAGGCATTTGGTACTTCACAAGCAGCTTTCTTCTGCTAGGATTACAGGCTCTTTGAAGAAAGGGAGTCATTACCATCTCGATGGCATCCATGGCTCAGAGCACAATGCCCAGATGTCTACTAAAGAAAGATCAAATACTTTACAAATCATGACTTACTGTTACTCCCTGGGATTTATACAGCAACCTACCTTACAAAATCCACCCATGCAGGCAACCAATCAATGATTCCCTCTCAGAGTCATTGATGTTTCTTTCTTTCCCTCTCTCTTCCTGTCTGAAATAAAAATATGTATTTTTAAAAAACCCATCCTTGTTATACCAGTAATTATGACCATTCTTGTCTCTTACAAACTGAGGGCTACTAAAAAGTTCTTATAGGCAAACACACTGGGTAAAATTAGCCCATAACAGAAGCATGCCCTCCCTACTCCCAGCTGCCTTTGCAAGCTATACTCCCAGTCTTTCTGATATGCCTGAGAAGCGAACGAAGCCTGAAATCTCACCTGGAAAAGGATTGATGTGGTGAGCCTGGAAGAACATGTCCTAGGCTTTAGCCTCCCATTGGTATTCAATACAAATGACAAAAACTGGCACAAACAAAATGCTGCAAACCAAGTAAAAAAAGTCTTAAGAACTCTGCTCAGTTGTCTGGTTGACTTATGATACTCGATTTCCATTTCAAAAGTTAAAAATCTGGGCCTTTGCTGGTGTGTTCAGTGGTTAGAGCCCCAGCCTGTGCACCAAAAGGGTCTCGGGCTCAATTCCTGTTCAAGGGCATGTGCCTCTGTTGCAGGTTTGATCCCCGACCCCTGCTGGGGCACATGCAGGAGGCAACAAATTGATGTCTCTCTCTCACATTGATGTTTCTCTCTCTCTCTCTCTCTCCCTCTTTCTTTCCCTTCCACTCTCTCTGAAAATGGGAAAATATCCTCAGGTGAGGATTAACAAAAAAAAATTAAATTATAAAAAAAATTAAAAATCTGAGTGTCCTAAGAATTATAATCAGGGCACCTGGTCCTCTTTTCCGTGCCTCTGCGGGACTGTCCTGACAGGTTCCTTAGGATTCATAATTTTTTATCTCTAAAGAAGCTGTAAGAATTGAGTTAACTACTAAATGCACAAAAAGCATCCAAGAAACATCCTCTGGAAAGTTTTGGTCCAGTCACAACCTGGTCTGGGCCTTTTGAAGACTCCAAAGGAAGCTAAAGGTCTCATCCATCAGATCCTGTGAAAGCATAAGATGTGATTTTCTGTCCCCTACTAAAATAAATAGGAAAATGAAACAGAAAACACTGGAAGTATCCTAAAATGGGGGAGAAAGAATAAGAGGAAAACATGATACATCAATACTTATTAAAATCTTTATTAATTTTCTTTTTTCAGAATTGAAACCCATAGAACATATTAGAAATTTAGGTGTACATCTGTCTTGTTTGGTGACTTACCCAGCACAACCTCTATTTGGGAGGAAATCCTTGGTAGATCAAAACAGAGAGTGGTGTTCTTACACTTCTAAGCAAATAAATTAGCTTCCCACTAAGTTATTCCCAGTTCCCCCCTTTCTGTATTTGTAACCCCTTAGTTCCTTAAAAACCTGTGGCAGCCCCTACCTTTTAACTCAGACTTGAGAAATTGGAGGAAGAAAAACTGGCTTTCCCTGTACAAGAGGTTTTGTGAAGTCAGGTCTATCTGGCTCATAATGTGCCTAGTGGGGCTGGCTCACCAGAGTTGCTCAGTAGGCGTTTACTGAATGAATGATCTCTATGCACGTAGGGTCCACGCTCAGAGACTGAGAAGAGAACCTTTTACTAGCTTCAAGTTCTTCAGCAACATAAATCAGTGTTTCCCTGTGTCAAAATAAATAAATTTTTTCTTGCTAGAATACATATATGACTATATACATACATATATCTTTACTCACGTTTCCTGAAGCTCAAGCTCCCAGGATATAAGTCAGCTAGCTCACTGACAGATGCCGTATTACCATTACTGAGGTGTGGTCACTTGCTGGTCAAACAAGAATACAATACAGGGACCAATGAGAAAGGAGGTTGAAGGAATATGGTGGATGGGAAGGGGAGGCCAAAAGCCTTTTGTTTTGTTTTTGAGAAAAGATCGATTTCTTTGGAAGAACAGCAAAAAAATTGCCATGTATAGGATTAATCTTTCCCAAAATAATATGAAGTGGATGTACCCAAATTCTCCCATTTCATTCTTAAGTTTCATTTGACACATTAATTATGAATGCAAATGCCTTACTAATATACTATTGAACAAATATGCTGAGCAAATCAGGTCCTGTCTATAATTTGTTTTGCACAGAAAATTACTTATGGCCAAACCCACGATATAGACTCACATTAAAGAACAGTTTTAGAATGAAACCTCTCTCCTCATATTTCCCTACTAAGACTCTGGAATAAACATATTTAAGAAGTAGAAGGAGATAAGGAAATAGCAGTCACTTCTGATTTTCCTAGCTTTATAATATTAAAATGTATTCACTCTACCTTTAGATGTCAGCTAGACACACTCTACTTTAAGCTGACCAAAAACCCTTCCAATGACTTGTCTAATAGTGCTAGATTCTAATAAATAAACCATCAAGGGAACAGTGTTAGAAAACTTTTGAAAAGATATGTGTGTTTTTTTCCAAATAAAACTTAGTGTTTGTGAATTTCAGGGCTATGTTTATGGTTGATTTTCTCTAAGGTTCACCCAAACATACTTTTCTTGCTTAATCCAATCCTGACTTCGAATATAAATTTACATTCTGTGTCACATAATCAGCACAATTCTAACTTTAACCACTACAGATCTGAACATCTTTTAAGAGCATGAATTTTTAAACAGCAGGGAAAGAGAAGGAAATTATTCATTTTCGGCACTGTTATAAAAAGGGATGAGAGTTTCCTAGCAGCTTTCTCTCCTATTCTTTTCCTCAGCAGAGTCTCCTGCTTCGACATTATGAATCAACTTCGCAGTCTGCGAACAGCTCTTAGGCATTCCAGTGGGGCACCTAAAGGGACCGTGTGCTGAAAGAGCACTCACCAATTTAGTTCAGCGAACATTTACCAAGGAGAGTGGGGCTGACATCCTTGCCTATCTCCCTCCCGACGGCTCGCTGACCCTGCGGGTACACACTCTCCAAGGTATCCTCCCGCTCAACTGTGGGTTTCTGGGCATGTACACAGTCAATGGCCTTACAACTGGTATCAATACCGCCTTTTGTCAACGATATTTTAGTGTTTTGTGCTAATACTGTCTTCTAAAATTCAAAACCTTTTTAAATAACTCGGCCCATTCTTGTATACATCTCAAAATGTATATACAAAGTACAAAAGTATCCTAATTTCATGCTCTTTTAAAGTAGTCACAGGATACTTAGTTATCTTTCAATGCCAGGACGTTTGGGCATAAATTCTAAACTGCTTTTGAAAGGATGGTTGCTTACAATTGGCCTCCAATGGCTGGCATTAAATGTGTTCAACCACACTGTTAACTATTAGTCTCTGCTTGACAGAAGCACAGAACTGGAACAGCACCCAGACAACACGTGGGACAGCACACAGCGCGGAGGACACACTGAGCGGGCACACCAGGCCTGCCGCCCTCTGGCCCTGTATTTTACTGCAGCTGCTTACATGGCACAACCTCTCTGCCAGAACCCAGGACTCAGCCTGTGTTTTAGCAACCTGAAATCTGAGAACGCTAACAAGAGACAGAACACGAGTTAGAAACTCCAAACAAGATTAAATGACGAAATTAGGTTTTGACATAACTCAGAATCTTAAGGCTCTTCCTGGTACACCCTCCTTAGTTTTAAGGCTCAGAAGGCTTAAATCTTTGTTTCCAGTCATCCACATGGCTCAAATCATAAGTCAGCCCAGCCAGCAGCAGGATGTACACGTTCATCTGCCAGAGTGAGCTGGCTCTTATCACAAGAAAGGCACAATCAGGGTTGCCAGTCTCTGGGAATAGCAGCTTCCAAGGCCTTAAAGGCCGAGATGGAAATTCATCTCAGAAGAGAAACCAGGATGGCAGAGGTCACAAGTAACCTAACTGTTATTCAAGGTATTTTTTGTTTGCTTTGTTAATCTGGAAAGGATTTGTCTCCTTTGGGCAAAATAAAGAAATAAAAGTCTCATAAGAGATTCATGCTTGGGTTGTAACAATAAATTCTCCAGAGACAATTTTTTGGTTAATTGAAACACAACTGTGAGAACACAAACTTTACTCAGGTACAAGTCACATTAGCTTTTACACACCTTAAGAACTTAAATAAAACCCAGGGGAACCTGCTTTTGCTAATCCAGTCATCTCTCCGATTCTGGTCACCTTCTCTCTCCCTTCTTCCCTCCTCTAAGAATCATCAAAAGTGCTACTGCCTAATCGCTGAAAAGCCCAAACATCTTTCCTGCTTTTGTTCTCCCTCTAAAACATACCCCCCTCCAACAGAGCCTGTTCCTTTGGCTCCACAAAATGCCAGGTTTTACTTGCTGCCACTCCTCAGGAGGCAGGAAAATTCTCAATTTGACTAGTCCTGGTAAAAAAGGACTCAAGAGATTGCAAAGTGTTCTCAGAAAATCCACAGGTATGGTGAAAGGACTGTAAGAATGAACTCCAAATACCCCCTCCAGAACCAATCCCAGCATGAACCTATCCAAACGTCACACCTGTTGTCCTTTGGCATGAGAATTAAGACTAACCAACTGCGATGCCCACTAGAATGGGCAAGGGCCGAGGAAGTCAGGTAACTCAGCAGAACATCCGTGTTCTGAACTAAGAATCTTCACTTCAGTTTCTACGATGGAAAACACCAATGAAATCCAAGGCCACTCTGTCCTGTCACCAGAACTTACTGCCGGCCATTCCAATCCATCTCATACCATTTGGAATTGATTGTGCTGTTACTCTATCTTTGTAAAAAGAAGTTTCAGTTATTCTGTGCTGCGAATTATAAGTGAGAGAGAGGCATCCTGTCTTCCACCAGCACAGTGTCCATCCCAAACTGGTCCGTGCACTGCTTCACAGTGGCCAGGACACTCAGGAGCCGCTGGTCCACAGCGTCCAGGTGCGGGTCGGACAGCACTGGGGAGATGGGGTCATGGGCCATGGCAGATTTTAAGGCAGACTTCAGCACACCATTCTTTAGGTAATTCAGTCTGTTCCAGGTAGAAACCCGAATGCTGAAAGAAAAAGGTTTCGAATGGGTTACATAAGACCTCTCACTATTAAATGGAGTTTAAAGCCTGCTTGGCAAAGAAAAGTAAAGAAATTATTATGTAAAATACCTCAACTACAAAAATCAGTATGAGTAAGTCACATTATCACATTTTGATATTTTTTCTAGGTAATTGAGAGGTAATATAAAGATTTATACATGTTCACTGCAGTGCTATTTATAAAAAGGAAAATGTGAACCAAACTGAATGTCCAACAATTGGTAAATAATTAAATAAGTTATGGCTCATCCATTCAAGTTAAATACCATGCAGATGTTAACAGGAGTAAAGACAATGTCCATGATATTAGGTATATGGGAGTAAAGAAGCTGTTTTACTCCAAATCTATGGGGAAAGAAAATGTGTATTTGTATACAGACACACACACAAAAACACAGACACGTGATTAGAAAGAAGTCACTATAGTGTGAACAGAAATTACCCTAACATCTTAATGGGTAATTTTATTTCCTTCTTTTTACATTTTTGAATTTTAAAAAATTTCTACCATTAATATTATAAACTAGAGGCCTGGTGCACGAAATTCGTGCATGGGGGTGTGTGTCCCTCAGCCCAGCCTGCACCCTCTCCAATCTGGAACCCCTCGAGGGATGTCCGACTGCCTGTTTAGGCTCGATCCTACCAGGCAGGATTGGGCCTAAACGGGCAGTCAGACATCCCTCTCACAATCTAGGACTGCTGGCTCCCAACTGCTCGCCTGCCTGTTTTTCTGATTGCCCCTAACCGCTTCTGCCTGCCAGCCTGATCACCCCTTAACCACTCCCCTGCCAGCCTGATTGATGCCTAACTGCTCCCCTGCCAGCCTGTTTGCCCCTAACTGCCCTCCCCTGCTGGCCTGATTGCCCACAACTGCCCTCCCTTGCAGGCCTGGTCCCTCCCAACTGCTCTCCCCTGCTGGCCATCTTGTGGTGGCCAACTTTGACCACAACAGAGTTAATAATTCTTTACACTAAACTTTCCCATTTAACCCACTATGTTTTTTCCATCTCCTGGTGGGACCAGACTGATAACCCTAAGTATTAATATAAAAACATCTTCCTTGAAAGATACAGCTTTTGCTTGGCTGTATCATTACTTCCCAATATTAATTAAGATAATTAAGGGTTGCCTGGATAAGCTTTCTGCAGAATATTTTTGTGATTAAAAAAAGGCAAAAGCCCGGCCATGGTGGCTCAGTGGTTGAGCATCGACCTATGAACCAGGAAGTCATGGTTCGATTCCTGGGCACATGCCAGCTTGTGGGCTCGATCCTTAGTGTGGGGCATGCAGGAGGCAACCGGTCAATGATTCTCTTTCATCATTGATGTTTCTATTTCTCTCTCCCTCTCCCTTCCTCTCTGAAATCAATAAAACTATATATTTAAAAAATAAAAGGAAAAAATAGATAAATAAAAGTACATTTAAGAAAGAAAGAAAGGAGAAGGTGTGCTGCCAGGAGGAGCAGTCTCACATGGTCCCAGGGACCCGGGGAATTGACCAGTGGGAAGTGGTGCTGCTGAAATTGCATCTCTGGGGATTCCAGCTGATTCTCAGTGCTCACTTTAAAATTTTACCGCAATCAGGAGCTTCTTAGAGCCAGTTTTTAATTTTATTTTCTTGATTTACCTTTTCTTTGTTCTATAGCATAGACTTAAAAAAAATAACATCAGTTACTAAATACATATGGGAAATGTTACTTTTGGTTTATACAATTTCAAATTGAGATATGCGACCCACAGGATGTCTGTGGTGGTGAGAGGACTTGAAACCATAAGGTAAACACAATACAGCAACCAGGGACACAGATTGTACCAGAATTTTTTGGGGGGAGGGACTATATTCTGATATTAAAACAAACATGGATATACATTACTAAATATTATGAAGACTTTTATTCATACAAAACTCAAAATGAATTCTGAGTATTTATATCCTCCATGTCAGGCCCTTAAGGGGTTCTAGGTTAGAAAAGCATGAAAAGCATGGCTCAGGTATTAGAAAGTTTTAAGGCCAAGAACACTGCTGTACTGTTATCTGAACCTGGCATTTGATGTGCGTAACTTACATGCAACACTGATAGAGAGGGGCAAGAATGCTTCTCTCATCCAGCGAGGGGTTCCCAAAGCTGAAAATGAAATGAAATCTTGGTGAATTAGGTAGAAGCACCAGTTCCCTTCTTAGCATCAAAGCAAGAGCAAATTCTATAAGAAACCCAAATGTGATCCTAAATAATGTCACGCTCCCACAGCTCAAGTCAATTAACAATAAACAGGGCATGACCAATTAGACACAGATTCCTAACAGCTTGTGCTGCAGCATCGAACAACAAATACACACATTTACAAGAACCCTCTCTCCTGACAAAATACAGCAAGGTGCTGAGGCACAAAAGCCTCAGAGGGAAGCTGAAGACCTCTAAACCTGGACAAGTTTTAAGTGTGGGTGGAGAAATACAGGCTATTCATGCCAGGTTCCTGCCAACAAGCAGATGGTCATTACTTGTAAAAACAAGTATTGCTGTTCTCCTCCAAAATTACCAACCAGAAAAGGTTTGGATTATCCTATTTCCTGCAAGTATATGAACAGATTCAGAATGCAAAAACTACTCGCAGAGGCTGAGAAAACAGTTAGTTCAAAGCAGATGTAAAAATGATCTGAGCAGTAATTCAGAGTAAGAAAAGGAGAACTGGCACTCTCCTTCCCAGGAGCACGCCTTCCTGTGCCTTTCCCTTAACTCCATCACTTGTTTCCTAAGCCCATTTCCTCTAGGAATTACTTTTTCTACCTCTGTATTTTATCCAATAAATATTCTCTTGCAATTTGGGTCTTGCTCTGAATTCTTTCCTGGCCAGAACTCAAGTACACAGATTGCTAGATTAAAAAAGAGAGAGAGATGAGGAGAACTGATACTAGAAAAACTGTTAACCTCCTACTCTTCCTGGAAGCTCCTCATAATAACCAAAGGGTCTGGTAACCCAAAGCACAATGCAGGCCCTCAAATAATAAATGGCAAAGGCAACTATTTCAATGCATATTTCCATAGTTCACGTGATCTTTAAAAAAAGGATCATTTTTACAAGAATAAAAAATTTTCTGGAATGTATGTAGCACTGACTACTGCCTGCTCTGCTGGCAAGAGGTGGGGTGGGAGGGTGGGGAAGAGGGCAGTGTTTGCTGGCCTCTCACTTTCTACAGCTGTCATCACCTTTCACAGAGCACGAGGTGTCTGTGCTCAGTGTAAGATGCTGGCATCATTAGCAAATGCTGTCCAAGTATTCTTTGCTGAGGACCCATGTCTCAGCTTACTCTCAGCAACCAATGTTAACAGTAGTGACCTGGACAATTCTGGGCTCCAAAGAAGTATTCTATTCAGCAAACAAAAGTATTCTATTAAGTGTAACAAAAGTGAGGTACTGAACTGGGCACCATCGAGAATGCAGAGTGTAAATTGCAAATACAATGTGTTCTTCAAAGAGCCCAGACTTAAAAAAATAAGGACAATTATTGATTCAAAAATAGTAAAATAATTTTATTGAAGATAAAAGTAAGTTGTCTTTATATATAATCACTAAGCAACTCCTCTTCCTCTCATGATAGTGAAAAGTCTGGGCAAACACTTCTACAAAAACAGCAAAGCAGCCTATCAAAAAAATTAATCTTTTAAACGGCATGAACCTTTGGGTAAAATAAGTTGAACAGTAATCAAATTTCATGTTCTATTATGTATTTCTCAAGATTCTAAATATCATAGTCAAGAAAGAATGATGTGAGTGGTGGCAAATCAAAGGCCTTGGTTTCCAGCTGTCTGTGAACAAATCACAGTCTTTGACTCCTGGGAAAAAACCACATTTCCATTTTTAAAGTTCTCAGATCCCTGAGGGTGGAAGGAATGCAAACCTGAACAAGACAGAAGAATGGGATCGCCAATAGAGAAGACCCCAAGCGGAAACAGGAAAGATGCCTTCTGTCAGGTGTGCTCTGGAGTTTTCCAGGATAGCCTAGAAACCGCTACCTGACAAGGTAGTCCTGTGGTCCTACCTTTTGGCATTATCGAGGAGGATGAGCATACTGGCACCCTCATCGTCTTGAAAACTCTCATAGTGATGGCGGTCAGCATTGCCAATCAGGTAATCAAAGACAGCCGTGTCAATGATATCCAAGAGACGCGGGCCGGAGTCGTAAGGGGATGTTTTCTTCACTGCGTCACAGTAGCTCTCATCGTACTCCCACCTGGAGGCAAGCAGCAACACTAGGGTTATTTACTGAGAGCCGACATTGTCCCTGCATCGTCTCAACACAGAGAAGGTGAAGTCTTTGCCTAGCAGGTTTGCCCCTGACCCTCCACTGTTCTCTTTAGTCTCGGACAGAACCCCTGGCTGCATATGGGCGGCCCTGGGCCAGGCACAGGAGAGGACTAGTAGTGACTCACAGGAGCGTTTACCTGGCCAGTTTGCCCTCTCGGTAAGTCCTGCCCCAGGGGTGTCGGTGTTTCTGCAGAGGCCACACATCTGGAAGCCAGAGGGTAACAGATCCCTCCATCGTGTCTCCGTCGGCACAAGCTGGCTCTGTTTCTCGGCAGTAATAACACTTCCCATAGAAACAAGTATTATTTCCTAAAGGAGAGAAAGGAACCAAACACACTTAAGGGGGAAAAAAAAGGAAGATTCCAAATTCTCCCTAAACAATGGAGAAGAGAGCAGCTAGGGAAACAG
The DNA here is from genome assembly GCF_963455305.1 of Plecotus auritus. Lineage (NCBI taxonomy): Eukaryota > Metazoa > Chordata > Mammalia > Chiroptera > Vespertilionidae > Plecotus > Plecotus auritus. The sequence goes on from NC_137778.1 coordinate 22,256,592, forward strand.
ATACTGTGAAAACCAAGATCCTGAACTTCCATTTAAAACAGTATAGGTAATCAAAGCACATGGTATAAAAAAAATTCAAAAGGTACCAAAGGATATATATGAAAAAGTAAGTCTCCCTTTCTCCATGTCCCTCCTACCCAATCTCTCTCCAGGAGCCCACTACCGCCACAGTGTCTTTTTGAACTCACTTTAAGGAAAGGAATGTCCTCTTCTGTTTTGCCAGAGCACTCAGAGGAGGGAGATGGGATGCACAGGGTGGGTGGGGAGCGTATACAGTGTGGATACCTTGGACCAGGGGAGGATTTGCACATCCCGGGATGCACAGAGCCGACAGGTGATATTTCATGATGCTACTCGGAATGGTGCACAGTTTAAAACTTAGGAACTGTTTATTCCTGGAATGTTCCATTTAATATGTCCACCAATTCTTCCCATTCTAGAGTATCTCTTAACTACGTTACTTCTGACTTACTGCATATGAATTCACTCCAAGAGCTTCCAGTGCTCAGGCTATGTTAGTAGCCCCCAGTGCTTAAGGAGAAAGTTTCAACTTGTAGGTTGGTGCACAGGGCCCTTTGGTGACACTGTCCTGACCACCTGCCTTGCTCAGTCTCCAACCCCACACAGAATCTTAACTTCAGCTAAATCACAGTCTCCTGAGCTGTCATGCTCTTCTCGACACCCTGTGTGCTCTGTCTTCCACCCGGGAACTGGATGGGAACAAAATCACAGTTTTATTTTCATTAACTTCTACTTGAAACTTAGCATTTCCTTCAATTATTATGGTAGGGAGCAAACTATAGCAGTAGTGCCATTATCTGTGACTTTTTCACTAGAAGATATCACAGAGTTTTCATAACATAGTAGCATTGTTGTTGCAAATACTACAAGGTATCATTTGTAGTCTCAAATTACAGTAGTTACTAGATCTGCTAGGTCTTGTTATCTGTTAAATAACAAGGCACAAGTGACTATCACAAACTTGCTATTTGTAATTTTTTAAATTTATAAATACCTCAATATTATTGGTTTCATTTGTAAGTCTATGCATCTATTTATTTTAAAAAACAATATTGTGGGAAAGGATCCATAAGCTTCTCTAGACTGCCAAAGGAGTCGTTAGCACAAAAAAGGTTAGGAATCCAAACCCAGGATGTTCCTTCCCACTGTATCCTCCTGTGGGATTGCTACTCTGCCTTTGAGACTTGGTTGCAATAGCACCTCCACTGAGTAACATCACCCTGGCCCTGAATTCCAGGTCCCTTCCCCTCCACGGCCCTCTGCACATGTTTGGCTTCCCCATTAGACAAAGCTCCTTGAAGGCAGGAAGGTATCATTCATTTTTTTACATTCAGCATCTAGCACAGAGTCTGCCACACAGAAGTTAAACAAAATGTTGTTGAATGAATGAATATTAAAGAACGTAAGAAAATTAAATATTTTAGAGTTTTAAAATCTGAGCCTGAATCCTGGATAACAATGAGTAGCTTTGTGACTTTGGGAAAGTCATTTAACTTTTCAGCCTCTTTCTCAAGTATGGCATGCGGCTAAACCTCCCCAACTTATCACGCTTTTTGTTGAGGATCAAATACAGTAACTGCGTAAAAGTGCTTAAAATTGAACAAGCACAAGTGCTTAGAAAATATAAGAAACAAATCAGTGACACTGTATGCTTTTGGTTACTTGTAAGAACAGCATAGTTCCAGCCTTGTAAGTTTAAACTCTGCATGATGAATCTCTCACAAGTCTTTTAAATATTCAGTTTCACCTCATTTTAAATGCAAACCCATTCACTCTAGCAAAGCAAGGTGAAGTTCATCTTGCAATGACTGTTTCAAGTCATAATGTGAAGCAATGTGTCATTGAAAATGTCACCATGAAGAGGCTGGGACAAGAGACCACAGCACCTCTGAACTGTCCCAATTCTCACTGTGCTCACAAGAACAGGAGTGAGAATTTTAGCTCAGATCCTGTGCCTCAGAGTGAGGTACCACCAGAGAGCAGGGCCCAGAGGGACTGTAGCCAGTTCTATGCACGTGAGTTAGAGGCTACCCCTTGCAGAGTAGGAGAAGGCAGCGGTGATCTTCCAGGCCCAAATGCAATCCTACAAGGGAATTTCTGACGTTCTCACAAAGTTGCCTTAAGGATTCCTCAATTCTAAGGAGACAGATCCCAAGAAAGTACATGTACATGAAAAAAATACCCAGCCAACAATATACAGACAATAACAGTTTTAGGCCAAAAATTGAGTTTGTGCTCTAGCTAAGAACAAGCAGAAGGAAATAAAGTTACCAGCTACTTACATTATCAGTAAATGATCTCACTTCCTACTTCACAGACACAACCAAGTACACATTAGGGAAAACTTTCAGTTTCCTGCCATCTACTTTAAATCCATTTCCCCCAGTAATCCAAGAGCAAGTTGCCTGGCTTGCTTCTGTATTCCCTTCAGTTCTTCAATTCCTAAAAGTCACGAACCAGCTTGCTCAATGACGCCCCACTTAACTTAATAACTATTCCACCATCTCAAAGTTCTTCATATCTTCTTACCTACAGTTAGGAAGGTGCTCAAGAGCTGCTCCGTGGCCACAGGCTTGATCTCTGTCCGAAGATTAACAAACCTGCCAACCACCAAGGGGGCTCGGCGAAAACCCAGAATCCTGGTTTGGAGGGTTGAAGAACAGAAGAGAAAAATCTTTGAGGATATAATTTAAACAGCAGTCTTAAAAATTATGGTTAATTATGTTAGATATATACAGGAATTGCTGACAGGTATAAATATTTTTTAGAGGTACATATGTTTATGAGTTTAATATCAAGATGTATGTAACTTACTTTAATATACACTTCAGCAAAAATGATAAGGCAAATCTGGCAAAATGTAAACTATTATTTATTCCAGGGAGTGGGTATATGAGTTCATTATACTATTCTACTTTCGTTAGAAAATTTTCATTAAAAAATTTTAAATAAATTTTAACAAAGGTAAAAAAAAACAACAACAAAAAACTGGGTCTAAATCCATACTTGGGTTCCAAGCTTTTGATAAAACAGCACACTGACAGAAAATGATATGGCTTAATCTAAAAGGATAAACCCACAGGACAAATTAAATACAGATATTTTTTTCTAACGGTCTAAAAGGAGAATTTTATGGTTGAGCACAATAATTCTTTCTTTAAATGAAATTTCCTGTCTAAAAAAAATACACATTCACTGAAGAAATGTTGGAGGGGCAGGATCTGGAACACAAAGACAATTTATAATGAAGAAAATAAAGATCACCCATAATTCCAAAATCCAGAAATAACTGACATTTGGGCATATAAGCATTTTTCCTTTACAAGTATATATAAACACATACTCACTCTTGTGTATATATACACACAATATGCAGTTTTGTGTCCCGTTTTTCACTGATTATTATAGCATGAGCCTTTTCCCATGTCATTACAAAGCCTTTAAAAATGGCTGTGTAGTACAGTGGTTACCAGAGAGAAAGGGGGTAGGGGGAGGAAGAAATGTGTCAAAGGGGGTCAACTGTATGGTGATGAAAAGAGGCCTGACTTCAGATGGTGAGCACACAATGCAATATACAGATGATGTATTACAGAATTACATACTTGACAAATATCTTAACAAATATCACCCCCAAATTTTTTAAATAAAATTTTTTTTAAATGGCTATGCAATAAAAGTCCATTGTTCAGGGCTTCTGACTGACTTTGTCCTAAACTGAATCTTAGAAAAGCCACAAAAGCAGAGATCAACAGATTTGTCAAAATAACATAAAAATAAAGAGAACGTCCTGAGGCCAGAGAAAGTGGTCAAATCCCAATGAAACGAAGAAATAGCACCCCAGAGCAGAAACGTGTCAGGAGCCATGGATCGGAGAAAAAGTGGGAAATATGTTTTCTCCCAATGGCCATTATGAGGCCAAAGAACAGCAGCCAGCTTAGTGCCGAGGAGCCAAGTCACAGAGATGGCAGTTAACTAAAGGGGTCGGGTGACTGGCTAGAGAGTATTTTTCAGATTTTGAGGTAGGGAAGGACCTCCCAAAGAACAAGTCAGAAATGGAAACATTATCATATTTAATTAACATCAAAAGTAATGATTTCTGTACAAAGACTACTCCACTCTATATTAAGTGGGTGATGTGCTATGAAAAGGTAAGGAAATACTAAATTTTGCCAATAATTGGGGAATTACAAAATAAAATACCACTTTACATATATTAGATGAACAAAAACTGATAGGTTGGATAATATAAAGTATTGGTATGGATGTGAGAAAATGACCTTCACGCACTGCTGGTATCCATCAATAGGGAAACAGGGAGGGGTTTGGGGATGAAGAAAACTGGGAAACAATGAGGTCTTGGAAAGACTAATTCTAGTATACCATCAAGTGAGGAGTAGGATTTACCCAACTCTTCCCCATTAGTTCTTAAAAGAAGCAGTGAAAATTCATGGGATTGTGAACAAAACATTTTAACCTTTTCCATGGCATTGGATGTTTCTTAGATTGCTACCAGCTACAGCTAAGATTGTGGAATAAGTATCTTCGAATTTCTAATTATTTCTCCATGGTCCTTCCAAGAAATACCTTAGATAATATTCATACCCTTTGATGCAAATAAGTTTTTTGACACATAAGGCCCGAGTTCTTGATTGAACCAATTACCGCCAGAGGCAGCATCTGAATCTCAATAAATTCCTGCCAATGAAGTCTGTGTTTTTTTTTTCATTTCAGCAGGAGAAAATAGCATCTCATTGTTTCAACTGGACTTTATGAATTACTGGTAAGGATGAGCTCCCTACCCTATATTCATTAGCAATCAGTAATTTCTATTCCATCAACTGTGTCCTTTAGACAATTTTCTACTAGAATTTGAGTATATGTATAGATTTGTATAAATATTTATATATTAAGGCTATTAATGCTTAGATTACATTAGATTCAAGTATTTTATCCTGGTTTGTTCGCATTTAAATTTTGTTTGATGTTTCTTGATATGTGAGTTAATTTTTTTATTTAGTTGAGTCTACTGAGCTTTTTCTTTGTGATTTTTTTAAGACTATCACTCTTATTCTTAGAAAATCCTTCCTAATCCAAAAATTTACCTTAATTTTCTTCCAATTTCCTTACAGTTACATTTAAAAAACATTGTGGCCCTAACCAGTTTGGCTCAGTGGATAGAGCGTCAGCCTGCGGACTGAAAGGTCCCAGGTTCGATTCCGGTCAAGGGCATGTACCTTGGTTTCGGGCACATACCCAGTGGGTGTGCAGGAGGCAGCTGATTGGTGTTTCTCTCTCAATGTTTCTAACTCTCTATCCTTCTCCCTTCCTCTCTATAAAAAATCAATAAAATATATATTTAAAAAAATGTTTTTAAACATTGTGAATATTTCTTTACAAGTCTGTCCACGTGCCTGATGAATGAGCTGATCAGAAGAGCAACTGGGATACTAGACAGTTCACTCACAAGGTTCCTGCTGAAAAAAATGTTAATTTCCCTAGCTAACTTATACATATAGAATTCATGTCTATTATTTTTCCTTTGGAATTATTAGGGTTATTGGAGCTGTGCATATTTTATATAAAGGACAATAACATTCATTATATACGTCATGCTCTATATTTCTAGCAAATGAGGATAAGTCAGTATTACTTCCTTAAAAACAAAACAGTGTTGCCAGGCTCAATAAATGACCAGTTCAATTTAGAGATCTGAGTTCAAACCTTGGTTTTCATTCTGCCATTGTATTTATCAGTAACATCTTCATTCATGATAATGACAGAGGACAGACCAGAATGAAATAACCCAAAAAAGCCTGGAGTTAAGAAATGTGCTTTGGGCCTGGTTGGTGTAGCTCAGTGGCTGAGCATTGACCTATGAACCAGGAGGTCACGGTTCAATTCCTGGTCAGGGAACATACCCGGGTTGCAGGCTTGATCCCTAGTAGAAGGCCTGCAGGAGGCAGCTGATCAATGATTCTCTGTCATCATTGATGTTTCTCTCTCTCTCTCTCCCCCTCTCCCTTCCTCTCTGAAATCAATAAAAATATATGGGGAAAATAAAGAAAGAAATGTATTTTGGTATTCCTAGTACCACCTGAATTATGAGGGACTCATACAAATTTCACGGAATCAGTCAGCTCTCCAAAGTAGGTAAGAAGTCAAAGTTATTAGTGTCACAGCCTTTATGGGGGAGAGGGGGGAGTCCACTAGCTCTCTCTTCCAGGATATTTTTGAAAGGAAACAATGCAAGTAAACCACTGTGATTACACACACACCTGTCCAAGTGAAAGGCTGCCACCTCTGCATTGTGTCTGTCATAACCAGCGTAGGGTTCGCCTTCTACCACGTAGTCTCGGTTATACCTGCAGAGAGAATGGGAAGCACAGGTGGAGACATGAATACATCAGTACCACAGGTGCCAGCACCAGGGGCAGTGCACAGATACTTCGGCAAGCCTGGTTCTGCTCCATAACACCTTCCCTGTCAACCCTGAGACAATCGTGGATGACACGAGTCACTGGTAGACAGGGCGAGGATGAAGTGGAGAAGAAACCAGTGTTCTGTCTCTACTGCAGCAATCATTCTATTAATAAAACTCAGAAGATGTTATTTTTTACCCCATCGAAAAGACTTTCAAACTACAAGTTAATTTTCTGGAGGGCAAGGACCATCTTTGTCTTTCCACAATAGTGGTAAGGTCTATAGTTGTTTGACTACCACAAAAGGCTTATAAAAGAAGTTTAAATTTCTTGGGAAATGGTCCTGATACACCTTTTTCTGTTAATAAGTAGGCAAAGGTGCATTTGAAAAGAGCTGGTCTGTTTCTCTTTATGTTTATGATGATATAGCAGAAGAAACACTGGACTGGAGTAAGAGCTACCTGCCTGAGTAAATGAGCAAAACCCTTTTCTCTGGGCCTTAGATTCCTTACCTACAACACCAGGGGCTTGATTAGGAGGCAATTTCTCAGATTTGTGTCACCTCAAACACCACTCTACATCATATGTATGACAAACGCAGGATAATGAAAACTGGCATATTTCTCTCCACTAATCATAAAAATAGATACAATTTAAACCTGTTAATTGAGAAGAAAAAGACACCTACTGTTCACCTACATTTCCTGTTTCAAAAGGAGACCTATTAGCTATACAGGGAACTGTCAACTAGAAATAAGCTGAGATTGAAGTAGAGTTGCTCTGCTGAGGACACATGGATCTCCAAAGCTGACAAGAATGTGGGGAAGTGGGAAATGGTACTAGAAAAGGCATGACCTTCAACATAAAATGACTGTGGGATATAAAGTGAAAGCATGTCCACGAAACACATTTATCAAGGCAAAGTGATGAAACACTTATGCTAGAAGACAGTCATGCATCAGCACCTGGCTGGACACCAGCTTCTCCTTAGCAGTGTCAATATACTCAAATGGATTTTTTTTGTTTTTAGTGTCAAAGCATTGTGTAGGCTACCTAGGATTACACTGGCTCCCTCCAAATTAAAAGTCTCCATTTTAAAATAGAACTGAAGCCAAAGCTGTCACTTGAAGCACCTCTCCCCACTACAGCTGTAGGCTGCAGTAAAACTGGGGGGCAGTCCTTGGATACTTCATTTTTGACTCCAGTGGAGCCACAGGAACACATGTTGTGATGAGCAGTCTATTCCTCTTAGTGAATCAGAGGCTGTTCCAAGGAAAGGTAAGACCAGAGGAACCCGGGAACTCTGCAAATGGGCTGGAGAAGAAGGCGGGGAGGGAAGGGGAAAGAAAGGACTAAGAATCAGAAGGAAAGAGCTTTACAGGAGTCAGAAAGTCCGAACCCTTAGCTCATGTTTCAGGTGTGTGGAATGTGACGTCAGAATTCTGGGTCTCAGTTTTGGCCCCCATGAAATGAGTAGCTGGATAAGCTGAGCTCCAGGGCCCCCTTCAGCACTCCCTAAGACCACTCCCTCACTTCTACCCACTCCCCGCCCTGCCATCTTGTCCTCACCATAAGTACAGTATGTGCCTGTGACAATCAATTTACTTCCAGAATGGAGACAGCTACATTGAAAAAAAAAATCACTTTTATAATGTGAGGCAAAATGTGTAAATAAAAGTGTCACTGTGGTCCTACATATCATCTATCTTCCATCCTCCACCTCTGAGAGTAGGACATGGACAAGCAGGCTCCAGCAAAGCCAGAACCACAAAGGGCTGTACAGAAAGGGGCAAGTCTCCATTAGCAGTGAGGACCCAGCTCCTCCTCTCAGCACAGTGATCCATCTTAAGGTCCTGACAGAGAAGCAAAATTCATACAGTAACGGCCAATCAATCACTCCTACCCTCTGGTGAAGGGCATTAGAGTCTGACCAAGGACATTAATTTGCACTTACACAAAGACTAAATAGTCTCTGAAGTCCCCGGGGTCACAGTAGCAAGTGCTGGGTGCTTCAGGACTGGAATAAATTTCTATGAGCACTTAACCGGCCAGCCACCTTCCCTGGTCTGCGACAGTGCCAGGTGGAGTCAGCACAGGTCAGTGTCGTGCAGGGACTCAGAGCACTATCGCCACTGCAGGGGCCCATACAGCTTGCTGGGTGGGGGAGGACAGTCCCCTGGAGCTGGGGGTGGACACAGCTCTTCAGGAGGTGGTGAGGAGAAGGGGACCAGCCCGACAGAAATAAAAAGTTGGGTGCAGAGAGGAGGACTAGACTGTGAGGGGCCTGACTATTAGGCTGTGGACACTGGTTTGGTCTAGTGAGCAATGGGAAGTCCCTGAATGTTTGGAAGCTGGGCAGCACAGGGATAATATGGGTAATGGGGGAAGAATCAAAGTGTTCAGCATGGTCTGCAAGAGGAATGTAATGAGAAGATTGTACGAGATATGAGATGAAGCAATAGTGACTAAGGTTAGTTTATGCATTTATCTGAGACCACCTCCCCTAGTCACCAGCCAGGCTCCTCTCCCTCCACTTATATTAGTACCTTGTCTAAACACCCAGGCGTACCTGCAAAGCACCTGGACTGGTACTAATACTGCACACTACCCGGACTACCTGACTTCTACACTTCCTGCTGTCCCATCTCACTCTCAATCCTCTGGTATACAAACAGTGGGTTTAAAGAGGATATCCTCTTATTTAAACACAAAATGCCCATGACTCATCTATTTGCTTATCTCTCAGGCTACAAAACCAAGAGGTCAAAGACCACATTTCAAAACTAAGCTAGCGATTTTTGATGATGGGTGTGCCACGTCATCACACTTACAGGAAGGCAAACAAGAGAATTACATGTGCAGCACAACACCAGCTGCTCACACTCCAACAGATCCAAACGCCAACTCCATTCATTGCTGCAGGGTGACCTTGTCAAGTTAGTTACTGCCCCTAAGCCTCAGTTTCTTATTCTGGAAACAAGTACTATGACTGCCCACAGTTGTGAAGAAGGTTAGAGACATTAACAGATACAAATGTAGTTGGTGCAATGCCTGGCAAACAGTGTGCATTCATTGGAAATTAGGCCCCAAGGCCCATATAACTATACTCTTTCCTTATTACCTGCCAATCAGACTTGTGTTCGCCAAAAGTCTACTGCATTTTTAAACTTTGCTAATTTCCACACCTTCCATATATCATGCTTCCCAGCTCCAGGGAAGTGCAGATCTCTTCAGTTTCTGGGATCCCAATATATTAGTTCTCTGGTTGCCTATTATCTACTGAGAGTTGAATAATGAAGGCACAAGGCCAACTGCTCTGCTCACAGTTGAGTTATGTATATCTTTACCCCGTATTTCTTCTCCTACTCCAGCAAGAGACCCAAAGTGTTCTAATTCTTTCAAAAGCTCCTTTGAGAAGTGGGAAAAAAAGTTAGTACACAGAAAATTTTAGATATTACAAACTTTGAGAAAATTCACCCCTTACAAATTCCTGGCAAAGGAGTATGAATTACCATGTTAACCTATTTCAAATTCATACTAGTATATTTGCAGAAAATTTTTCAAAAAATTAATTATACTGCAGAACTGACACACAAATTATCTCCATAGATCCTTACAGAAGTCCAAAGGGGTCGCTGTTTAACAACATATAGTCCACTCTCCAGTTCAAGTTTAGACCAAGGTAACTAAAATGGCCCTGTTTTCTGCTTAATGCAGGTAAAAGGAACAATGAGATATCACTGTACACCTAAGAGAATAGCCAAAATCCAAAACACAGGTACCAAATGCTGGTGAAGATGATGTGGGGCAACAGGAAATCTCATTCATTGCTGGTGGGCATGTAAAATGGTACAGACACTTTGGAAGACAGCTTCTTACAAAATTAAATATATTCTTACCATATGATTCAGCAATTGTGCTCCTTGGTATTTACCCAAATGAGCTAAAAACTTACAACTACACAAAAACCTACACATAAATGTTTATAGCAGCTTTATTCATAACTGCCAAAACTTGGAAGCACCACAATGTCCTTCAGTAGGTGAAATGAATAAACAAACTGTGATACATACAGACAATGGAATATTATTCAGCAATAAAAAGAAATGAGCTGTCAAGCCACAGAAAGACACAGAGAGCCCAGCTAGTGTGGCTCAGTGGTTGAGCATCCACCTATGAACCAGGTTGTCACGGTTAGATTCCTGGTTGGGGCACGTGCTTGGGGTTTCGGGCTGGATCCCTGGTGAGGGCTTGTGGCCGGGGGGGAGGAGGGGCAGCCAATCGGTGATTCTGTCTCATCACTGATGTTTCTCTCTCTCCCTCTCTGAAATCAATAAAAATATATTTTAAAAAAAAAGACAGAAACCTTAAATGCATACTGCTAAGTGGGAGAAACCAATCTGAAAAGGCTACAAAAGGTCTGATTCCAACTATATGGGATTCTGGGAAAGGCAAACCTATGGAGACAGTAAAAAGATTAGTGGTTGTCAGGGGCTAGGGAGAAGGAGAGAGAGGAAGCAGAGGGGGAGGGAGGATGAATAGGTGGAACACAGGGAATGTTTAGGGCAGGGGAGCTATTCTGTATGATACTGTAATGGTGAATACTTGTCATTATATGTTTATCAAAACCCACAGAATATAAAACACAAAGTGAACCTTAATGTAAAGTGTGGACGGTAGTTAATAAATATTGGCTTATCAATTATAACAAATGTACTACACAAATGCCAAGATAATAATATGAGAAACTGGGGAGAGGGAATTCATAGGAGCTCTCTGTACTTCACCCTTAATTTTTCTGTAAACATAAAACTGCTTAAAAAAAAAATAAAAGTCTAGCCCTAGCTGGCTTGGCGCAGTGATTGCAAGCATATCAAACTCGCAGCCAGCGGGCCGCATTTATAAATGAGGCATGCAGTCTACTGGCCGTGAGTGTGACATGCTTGGAGAGCACTGGCCCTTGGACTGAGGGTCAATGGGTCTCTCTCATATCAATGTTTCTCTCTGTCTCTTCCCCTCCCTTCCTATCTCTCTAAAAATCAATGGGAAAAATATCCTCGAATGAGGATTGGAAAAAAGTCTATTCATTTAAATTAAAGCAAGAACAAAACCCAGGTGAAAGAATTATAGCTTCAGCGCTAAGAGGGACTTTAGTCATTGATCCAAAACCCACTCGAGCTCTGGGTAACTCCTTCTCTAAAACATGTAGTTATCTAGTCTCTAACTGCACAGTTTTGGTGACAAGTGGCTTATTTCCTAACCAACTCATTTTGTATCTCGAACATCTGGAACAGAGTAGATATTTGATAAATTTAGAAGGACAGCTCTAACTGTAAAAAATTTGTCTTATATGGAACCAAATCATGTTCCTAAAATTTCCCCTACTTGAAGACTCACAGATCATTAAGACCTAGAAAAGACTTCAGAGATCTTCCAGTCTACCCCTTTCATTTTACTGAAGAGAAAACCAAGAGAAGGAGATGACCCCTCTTACACAATCCCAGATCACACGCATCAACCAACTAGCACATGGAACTTCTAAGATAAAGACTTACCGCTTAGGTTTGAAGACAACTTTCTGTCCTCCTTCAAGTATCAGTAAGGCTTTCAGTTGTGTCCCTTTGTAACCCACATCAGCTTTAATGATTTTTTTGGTGGCCATGGCATGCATGATTGCCCCCAGCTCTGGTGTCTCGTCAGGATACACTTCCCGGGGAACCACCCACTGGGCTGCAATCTCCCAGGGAGACTGCAAGGTGTGGTCCAGCTTGGATGCCAGCTCCACCCGCAAGCCAGCTATCATTCGGTGAAAAGCCCTCTGGTCCTCCCGGTTGGCAGCCGATGAATCTAAGTTGTCAATCAGGAAAACTTTGGTGAAGATAAAGATGACAAGGAGAATTGCTAACAACACGACTCGCTGCTTCAGCTTCATGTTGACCTCTTTCCTTCTCCCCAGACCCACTCTCTCTCACGTATCAGGGAGAGCAGGTGGTGATGGTTAGCAAGGAGACTCCATGATTATACACACTGGTCCATTTCTTCACTGAAGCACCTCCCACAATTCCTGCAAGCCCAAGTATAAAGCAAAATTCAATCAGAAATCCTGTCCTTCCCTTTGAAACGTTTGCAAGCCTCAAATACATTACGCCTTGCTAATCCTATGCTTGAGAAGACCTAATAACTTAAAATTAACTAGTCTGGGGAAAAACTTAATAGGTAAGAACTAGGTACAGTTAAAATTTAAAAGCAAATATTCCTGTTTTATAAGATGCAGAGCCATCTAGAAGCCATTTGGACAGCTACAAATTCCTAAAAACCAAAACAATAAGGAAAAATACTCCGAAAGTAAAACATTAAGAATTGAGTGAATCTGCCCTAGCCAGTGTGGCTCATGATACAGTATCGGCCCTCGAACCAAAGGGTCTTGGGGTTTGATTCCTGGTCAAGGGCTGGGTTGCAGGTTCGCTTCCCACCCCAGTTGGGGCATGAGAGGTAGGCAACCAATTCTCACATAGATGTTTCTCTCTGTTTTTCTCTCTCCCTCCATCCCTTCCTCCCTCCCACTCTCTGTAGGAATCAATGGAAAGAATATCCTCAGGTGAGAATTAACAAGGAAAAAGAATTGTATAACTTAACTTTCATTTTTACCTTTCAAAATCCATAAAGGAGTTTTGAACATCCAAACCACCAATATTTGGTAGCTTTCCAGTTCTTCTCTTCTCTGAAGGTAAGTTTTATGACACACTGTAAGACAGGAACTCCTAAAAATGCCAATGAGAGTACAGAGGAGACAAATAACTCCTTCTCCGAATCCAAGTTCCCAGCAGTAATATCTTTCATATGCTACGTGTCATATCTGCTGACCATATATTTACATACAACACCCAAACACATATCTACTTAATCAGGCTTCCACTAATTATTTTTCAAAATTAAAATCTCTGTAAAATATGGATAACCAAATCTGGATAAACTAAGTAAAGGAAAAATATATCCCTATACCATCTGGCTATAAGTGAAACATGTCTGGAACACTAATGAAACCTGGTACTATAGCAACAAGATTAAGTCTGGACTGATCAAGCACATAACAAAAACACTGATGCCACAGACATAAAGAAGTGCTACTTGCAGTTGGGGCCAACCACATTCAGTCAATTCTCAAGCTAAAATATTCCAGATACAAGATCTGTGTAAGGGTGTCAAGAGCATACAATCCAGTCTCATTTGCATGCTGACAGGTTGCTTTCTACCCCACAGGGTCATTTGAAATCATGCACAAGCTTGCTCTCCGTGTGCTTACAGACAGCCCAGTATTGGGCTAAGACAAAGATGACAGGAAGATAACAGGGTGTCGCCTCACTCTCCAATTCATTTAACAACATAAACCATTAATCGAAGAAATAAAACCAATACAAAAGATAGGGCAAATGATTCCACCTGAAGCACATCCACCCCAACTGGAGACTGACTGTTCCCCTAACAACAGCTGAAACACATCCCCAACAGTCTACTCGAGCAAATGTGTTCTAAGAAGCACTTTGAGGTGAGCCTGCTGACATGCAGTGTCTTCTTAGTGATTGACCAACTATTCTTTTTATGTTAGTTTTCAAGAAGTAGAAAAATCAGAGTCAAATTCAAGTTCTAATTATCTCGTCACCTGTTTTGTTTCATCATCATCATTTCCCAGGGAGTATGTAACACTATTAGCTGAAACAAAGGAAATTCCAGTGCATCCAAAAGGTAATTGTGATAGTTATCAAGTTTGGTGTGACATTTAGTAAAACAGTTCCCTGTGATCACTGATAACAGCAATGCTAGGAGAACAGGTTGCAGACTTTTGCTAGTCCCAACACGACCCAACCAACACAACTTTTTCAGTTATTTGTACAACAGTACACATTTCTCGCTACAGTGATGAAAGGGAACATGGAGCCGAAACCGGTTTGGCTCAGTGGATAGAGCGTCGGCCTGCAGACTGAAAGGTCCCAGATTCGATTCCGGTCAAGGGCACGTACCTTGGTTGCGGGCACATCCCCAGTGGGGGGTGTGCAGGAGGCAGCTGATCGATGTTTCTCTCTCATCGATGTTTCTAACTCTCTATCCCTCTCCCTTCCTCTCTGTATAAAATCAATAAAATATATATTAAAAAAAAAAAAGGAACATGGAAACCTCGCTATGTCACCAATCGCTTCCTCAGCACCTCCAGCTACAACTCCTTACAGCCCTGGTACAATTTTAGAAAAGGCTTCGGTTCAACAGCCTTTCACTTGCCATAAAACATTCTTCAGAACTAAAGTCTGGTTAACCTATAAACTTCTAATGATGCTGCTCATTTCATTTATAGCAATAGGAATTCCCTCATGCTATATAAATATATCATATGTAAACATTTAGAATAATGGTTAGGAATACTGAGCTGTTTTTTAAATTACCAATATAGAAAGTTCTAGCAGCTTCAAAATTCATACAAAACAAACTGTCCAATTCTGCAATCTGAGTGTGTGCTTTTAAGTTCTGCAACATTATTAACCTTTGGAAAAGGCTTCAGAAGAACACATTCATCAATTCAGGGCTGCAAACAATTCATCCATTAACTGGAAGTTTCTATCAAGTGAACTGAAGAGTTCAACTGTCAGATTATTTCACTATTTACCACTGCAGATTAGCAGGCAGGGCAGGTTTAAAAAAGAGACTAAGCAAGTTTTCATGCTGAGATGTGATCAGATCGGGGTAGAATAATATCACACACAATTTGGCACTGTTCTCTCCAACTGTCCTTCATCCCCACAGCCGCCAATTTAACTTAGTGCTTATCACCTTCTACTTGATCACTGAAAGAGCGGCCTTCTGGGCAACCAGGTTCTCCAATCCAGACTAGATAATGCAGCAAAACCAGTTTTCTAATCACATACCACGTCTAATTTCCACAAAACCCTCCCCTACATGGCTTCAGCCAATCTCGTGGCTAGGCATCACTCTCTTCTCAGCTTCAACCGAAACGAGTATGTATCAACTGGCGTTGGCAAGCCATAATCAGCTGTCCTCCCTTTTTTTTGGCAATCTACTTCTCTACCTACACTATTGCTACTGACTTTTCAGAAAACACAAAGATATTTAAGAAATCGACAATGTACTAGTAGAGATTATAGTGGAATTTCTACAAAAGTTTGAGTTTGCCCTAGTCGGTTTGGCTCAGTGGATAGAGCGTTGGCGTGCAGACCAAATGGTCCCGGGTTCAATTATGGCAAGGGCATGTACCTTGGTTGCAGGCTCCCCTCACCCCCAGCCTAGGCCCTGGTTGGGGAATGTGCAGGAGGTAACCAATCGATGTATTTCTCTCACATCGGTTTCTCTCTGTCTTTCCCTCTCTCTTCTACTCTCCCTAAAAATCAATGGAAAAATATCCTCGGGTGAGGATTAAAAAAAAAAAAAATGTGTTTGTGCCGAAACCGGTTTGGCTCAGTGGATAGAGCGTCAGCCTGCGGACTGAAAGGTCCCAGGTTCAATTCCGGTCAAGGGCATGTACCTTGGTTGCGGGCACATCCCCAGTAGGAGGTGTGCAGGAGGCAGCTGATCGATGTTTCTCTCTCATCGATGTTTCTAACTCTCTATCCCTCTCCCTTCCTCTCTGTAAAATATCAATAAAATATATTTAAAAAAATGTGTTTGCAAGACTCCTCTTCCAGAAAAATGTATAATATGGATTAAGTCCATCTTTTAATGATGGTATACTTTACTCCTGTATCCTTGAGAGGGAGGGTGCCCAAGACAGGCTTTCCATGGTATATTATCTTCTTTGAGATAGCAGCATACTATACCATCTACAAACGGGGTTTCTAAGATCCCCATTTCAAATATTAAGGAAATTAAAGCAATATCCTGGGTATATTCCAGATTATTCATGAAAACTTCACCTGCATTCCAGCTCTATTTCATGCTCTCACCTCCTCTTGTAAATGCCTCTAACAGTGTAACACTGCCCAGTTATAGTATGGTCATTTATCTTCATGTTTCTGTTATGTGGAACAGAGCCCACCTCAAAGAACAAATAAACTCAAGGTAATAACATAACTCGAAAAACGTTAAATAGAAAAGAGGCAGTGCAAATGGTAGTCTTCACACTAAAAGTTGGCACAAACTCCCAGATTCGAGTTCTGGAAGATAGACCTTTATAAGGAATTTTCCTACTGAACCCTGGTTTCACTCTCGGCTCCATCACCTAAATGAGGCTTGCTATGGAGGCTCTATTTACTTTCAATCTACACACACATACATCATCCTACATGGATGATAAACTTAGGACTGTTAAGTTGTTTGAGAGAAGAGTGATAGATAACACAGAAGTGAGGTCCTACTATAAAGTCCTCTGTTCAAGAATCTGGCTGATGTCTGGAGAAATATAGATAGAAAAACACATTGGTGCAGAGGTCTCTAAATCATCTATCTATAATAATAAAAGCATAATAGGCTAGTTAGACCAGACAGCCGAACGACCTTCCGGACGACCTTCTGGACGAAGCCGGGGCTGTGAGGGCCGAGCCCCTTGCACAAATTTCGTGCATCTGGCCTCTAGTCATGTGATAAAATTCAATGTGTGTGGCTTCTGAGGAACATGAGAACAACTGGCCCAATACTCACTACCTTACCATGGGCTCCCAAGCTACCAGTGAGATTCCAAGACTCATTGGTAGCAATGTCCCTTGAGTCTCCCTCTAGTCAAGTGACACCTCACACTACTTCTCCTAAGGTCACAGAGAAGAAATCCAAACCTTTGCTCAGATTAACTGGAAGTGAAAGCTTCAGTAATAACCTTTTTTTGTTTCCAATTCGATAGTCAAATGAAGTGCTTACCACATAAAAGGAGCATAACATACCTTATGAGTGTAAAGTACCATAAGGAAAACGATCAGTATGAACATTTCAATGAGAGGGCAACTGACAAAGGCAATGTGGCAAAGGGGATGGAATTTATTATATAACTAGTATATGATCATATTTACTCACACAAGCTGCCTTCTAGATTCTAAGAAGGAATTACAAGGCCCCTTTTATAAATTTCTTTGGTAATTGTTGGTTTCAGCAAACCTCTGAAGGTTTGGTGAGCATAAGAGGTAAGACCTGAATTTAATTAAGAGTTTTTGATTGTCTTTGTAGATAGACACCAACAAACAACTCCTGCCATCAAGTGGTGGAATCTTCCCCTGAATCTGAGCTAGCTTTGTAACTTGCTTTGACCAATAGAATGCTGTGGAAGTAACTGTCGGTTCTGGGCTTAGGCCTTAAGAGACCTAACATCTTCCACTTGGGACTGAACCACTATATAAAGCAGCTTAGGGCAGACTCTTGAATGATAAGAGACCTGTAGGGAGAGGGATGCCTGGCCAGCCCCTAGCTCTTCTGGCACCCCAGCTGAGGTGCCAAACACAGAAGTGAAACCATCAAGGGCATTATAGTTCCAGTTAAAATGCTAATTGAATACAGCCACACATGTGACCCCAGCCTATACCATATGGGCAGAAAAACCAAACAGCTGAATCCAGCTGTCCTACATAATTATAAGAAATTAATCACCATCTTAAGCCACTAAATTTTAGGGTAGTTTGTAAAATCCAACATTCTCACATCTCTTCTGTACATATCAACTATTTTGGGGACCTTAAAAATATGGGGGGGGTGTGACATAGGGAAATAGATTATGTGACAAAAAAACAATTTGCTCAGGGAGAGGGGAAACATTAAATTCACTATTAAATAAAGACTGAATGAATTGTTAGGTCATATTTGTAAATTATTATTAATGCCTTATAGAATAAACTCATTATGAAAGTAATATGCCATTTCGCTTTCTTTGTCATTGTAGATATTTAGGAAGATACATAATTAAGGACTCTTAAAGGTAACAAGAAAAAAAAAAGAATCTCAACTGGATCACTAAATCCATTTACATACATTAGAGCAATAGTCGGCAAACTGCGGCTCGCGAGCCACATGCGGCTCGCGAGCCACGGTTTGCCGCTCTGTTGACTCATGAGTTTGCCGACCACTGGGATAGGGGCTTAATCACAAGGAACAACAATAGCCTGTAATTATTGGAATCGAGAGTCTAGGTCAGTGGTCGGCAAACTCATGAGTCAACAGAGCGGCAAACCGCGGCTCGCGAGCCACAGTTTTCCGACCACTGCATTAGAGCAATTAAGGATAACCTTAGAGGGAGAAACCAAGATGGCGGCATAGGTAAGCACCTAAACTGCTGCCTCGCACAACAATTTCAAAACTACAACTAAAAGACAGAACGGACACCATCCAGAACCACAGGAAAGCTGGCTGAGTGAAAATTCTACAACTAGAAGGAAAGAGAAAAGCTCACAGAGAATTGGAGGTACGGCAAAGGGTCTTTGTGCGTGCAGAGAGGAAGGGCAGCTGAGAGCCTGGCTGACTTTCTCTGGCGGAAGGGGGAAGGAAGCCCCCGACCGCACTGAACCCCAGTTCTGACTGCACTGAACCCCGGTTCCAGGCGAGCCCCTGGGGACCCACGCTCTTGTGGGGGGAGTCTGGACTCTCGGGCGGAGACTCAGGAGCCGGGGAAGGCGGAGGACTGAAGGCGCGCGCGTGCCAGTGCGCACAAAGGCTGCGGAGGTTGCCACAGGCTTTCCCTAGTGGAAGGGAGTCGGAGGCTCCTGACTACACTGAGCCCCAGTTCTGACTGCAGTGAACCCCAGTTCCAGGCGAGCCCCTGGGGACCCACGCTCTTGTGGGGGGAGTCTGGACTCTCGGGCGAAGACTCGGGAGCCGGGGAAGGCAGAGGTCTGAAGGCGCGCACGTGCGCGCAATGGCAAGGCTGACGGGAAGCCAAGACTGAGACTCCACCCCATCCAAGCTGAACACAGAGGCTATTGCAATTTGGCAAGTCTAATCCTATAAGGCTGTCTCCAGCACCGAACTTCTCCCAGCATAGACACAGCTGATCCTTACAGCCAACTGGCCTGGAGGTCAATTCTTCCCAGTGATACCAACAACAATCAAGACTTAATTACAACAAGGCTGTACACACAGTCCACAAAGGGGTGCACCAAGAGTGTCCACCTCGGGTTAACTGGGGAGGCAGACCCACTGGGCCATATTGGAAACCTAGCACACAAATCTACCTTACCAACTCAGGGAAGCAGTGAAAATGCGGCGTCAAAGAATCAGATCACAAACGAAAGAAATGGAGGAAAACAAACGACTGGATATAGAATTCAAAACCATGGTTATAAGGCTTTTCAAGAATATCCTAGAAAAGGCCGATAAATATAATGAGACCCTCGAAGATATGAAAAAGGACCAACTAGAAATTAAACATACACTGACTGAAATAAAAAATATTATACAGAGACCCAACAGCAGACTAGAGGAACACAAGAATCAAGTCAAAGAATTGAAATACAAAGAAGCAAAAAACACTCAACCGAAAAAGCAAAAAGCAAAAAAAAAATTCCAAAAAGTTGAAGATAGTGTAAGAAGACTCTGGGACAACTTCAAGCGTACCAACATCAGAATTATGGGGGTGCCAGAAGAAGAGAGAGAGCAAGATACTGAAAACCTATTTGAAGAAATAATGACCGAAAACTTCCCCCACCTGGTGAAAGAAATAGACTTACAAGTCCAGGAAGCGCACAGAACCCCAAACAAAAGGAATCCAAAGAGGACCACACCAAGATACATCATAATTAAAATGCCAAGAGCAAAAGACAAAAGAGAGAATATTAAAAGCAGCAAGAGAAAAACAGTTAATTACCTACAAGGGAGCACCCATACGATTGTCAGCTGATTTCTCAACAGAAACTATGCAGGCCAGACGGGAGTGGCAAGAAATTTTCAATGTGATGAATAGCAAGAACCTACAACCAAGATTACTCTACCCAGCAAAGCTATCATTCAGAATTGAAGGGCAGATAAAGAACTTCACAGATAAGAAAAAGCTGAAGGAGTTCATCACCACCAAACCAGTATTATATGAAATGCTGAAAGGTATTATTAAAGAAGAGGAAGAAGAAAAAAGTAAAGAGAAAAATTATGAACAACAAATACATATCTATCAACAAGTGAACCTAAAAATCAAGTGAATTAAAAACCTGAGGAACAGAATAATCTGGTGAATATAATAGAATCAGGGGCATAGAAAGGGAGTGGACTGATAATTCTCAGTGGGAAAAGGGTATGGGGGGTTCATGAAGAGACTAGACAAAAATCATACACCTATGGATGAGGACAGTGCGGGGGAGGTAAGGGCAGAAGGTGGGGTGGGAACTGGGTGGAGGGGAGCTATGGGGGGAAAAAGGAGAAACAATTGTAATAATCTGAATAAAGATTTATTAAAATAAAAAAAAATAAAAAAAAGGATAACCTTATACACAAACTCACACTACTACACATGCCCTGTTTATAAAGCCTAACCTTTATACTTCAGCCAAACCATAAATAAAAGCAAAAATCACAACCCTTTAATGAAAGAAAATTAGAAACACACACACTTTCACCTGGGCTAAGTCTGATATACTGCCCTTTTGTTTTGTAATTGGTAGTGACATTAGAGCATTGTGCTATATTATCATCAACAGCCCCCTAGAAATAAAGCAGCCCCCTAGAAATAAAGCAGTTTCTCCTGATGGTTAGTAGCAATTATTATAAGTAAAAGCAAGAGCATTCAGAAACCTTTCCACTTAGCACTGTGTGCTTCTATCCAGGAAGTGAAAACCTCCAATACCAAATGGCATTGTTTATCACCTGAACAAACCCCAAGTAGCTCCAGGAA
This sequence comes from Plecotus auritus, assembly GCF_963455305.1. Taxonomy (NCBI): domain Eukaryota; kingdom Metazoa; phylum Chordata; class Mammalia; order Chiroptera; family Vespertilionidae; genus Plecotus; species Plecotus auritus. The sequence continues at coordinate 22,277,829 of NC_137778.1, forward strand.
GCCAGCCCACCCTGCACTGCCACCAGCTGCCCACCACCACAGCATATTACACTTTTTTTTTAGTCTTTTTTTTTAATTTTAATTTTTTTTATTGATTTCAGAGAGGAAGGAAGAGGGATAAAGAGATAGAAACATCAATGAGAGAGAATCATCTATTGGCTGCCTCCCACACGCCACCTACTGGGGGGGATCGAGCCCCCAACCCGGGCATGTGCCCTTGGCTGGAATCGAACCTGGGACCCTTCAGTCCGCAGGCCAACACTCTAGCCACTGAGCCAAACCAGCTAGGGCTACACCTCTTTCTCAGCTTCAAATGGTATTCTTCACTTAACAACGTATACCAAATAATAACATTAATCAGTATCTGCATATAGTTTTCCTTCCCCAGCTAATTCTCCACTTAAGATATGGCTTCTAAATTCACCTTCTTATTCTAACTATAAACTCAGCTGTAGCAGAGGGATTAAGGTTATGTGCTCCGATTGTGAATGCCTGGCCTGAATGCCTGCTGTATCCCCTACTGCGGGACTTGTGAAAGTGATTTAATGTCTAACCATTCTGAGCCTGTCTCCTCATAATGAAAAATAAAATAAGAACACTGTTACTTAACTCAGAGTTGTTAAAAATGAATGACATTACCACATGCACTTTGCTAAAATTAGTGCCTGGACAACCCATAGCAATTGCTTGTTAGTCATTATTACTGTATCAACAACTCAAAGATGACTTCCTGAGAGGAGAAAGAATTACAAAGAAAATAACTCTCACTGGTTATAGTCTTCTGAGTTAGTCAGGGGCTAAATACAGTTGTTGCATTACTGAGTTCAAGTAGTCTTATATCCCTGAACCAAATCCTTTCCTCAATTTGAGAGCAGCTAAGACGGTAAGCAAGCAGGGATGTTTAGAGTGGGTACTACTATGTGAAGTACAAGACTGGCTCTGTCACTCGTTTGAACAACCTGTTTCTCTCCTCTACAAAGTTCAATTCCACCACATTCAATCTAAGTGAAACAGATGGGAAGCATGAACTTATTCTATTTCACACAAAAATGTTGAAAGAATGCCTTTCACAATATTCTTCAGTTTGGAAAATTAGCTGTGTTTTAAAGATGACAGCTTTGCATGTCCTTAAGCTCTTAAGCCTTAAGAATAACTTAAGCCCTAGCCAGTTTGGCTCAGTGGATAGAGCGTCAGCCTGCAGACGGAAAGATCCTGGGTTCGATTCCAGTCAAAAGCACGTACCTAGATTGCAGGCTCGATCCCTGGCGCTGGTCAGGGCACAGGAGGCAACCAACCGATGTGTCTCTCTTACATTGATGTTTCTCTTTCTCTGTGTCTCTCTCTCCCTTACACTCTCTAAAAATCAATGGAAAAATATCTTCAGGTGACGATTAACAACAACGAATAAGGAGTAAAGTTACAGGCATAGAAAATCTAATTTCCATGGAGTCCAAATTGTTCTGAGTGCTAGCTTTTCCTCCCTGTTTTCACTTCTTCTTAAACATGGATTCATCTCTGTAAGCTCAGAATCCCTGAGGTGAAATCCTCTGACAGTTCCCTGTGAAAGAAACCAACTTGAAATACTCACTGGACATTATGAAGCATTAAGGTAGCCTTTCTTTCCTCCTGGGTGTGAGAGTAAAAATGAAATAGCCAACAGTGCTTGTTCCCTCTTTGAAAAAAACTCAATGCCTGCAATCTGTCCCATTTAAACCTTGATTTAGGGCAGTGGTCGGCAAACTCATTAGTCAACAGAGCAGCAAACCGCGGCTCGCGAGCCACATGTGGCTCGCGAGCCGCAGTTTGCCGACCACTGATTTAGGGCAACCATCTAAACCTCCTTGAAAATGGAAAAGGAAAAATGTTTTTAGGTCATACTGCTAGTGAAATCTGTTCTTAAAAACCAACACAGGCAGTGTTCACTGATCTAGAAACTCTGGAAATGCCTAAGAATTTGCATTCTGTTTCAAATGGGCCCAGAATAATGAACCTTCCTAAGTTTCAGGTATTTCACTGCTCTGTTATTAGTGTGTAACTATTGAAGGCTTACTGTGGGATGCAATTCCTATATAGTGTGGAAATATCAAATTTCAGTTAATAGAACATTTTCCGTTAGATTTTCATGTTTTCCATCTTAACTGTTCAGTTCACTACAGTTCTTGGAAAGGTATATAAACTTTATGAAACAATAACACTTCATATTTTTTAACCTTAAGTTCTAGAGGGGTGTCAAGCTGACAGGCCACAAATCACTTTAGAAACAGAACCTCAAGCAGGTCTCTGCTGAATTATGGCTTAGTGGCTCCAGCCATAATCTCTTGAATACACACATATAAATATACACACATATAAATACACACACACACCTTTTTGGTATGCCTATCTCTACTATTGTGAGTTCCTTAAGGACAGGAGATATGTTTTATTCTCTTTGTACTTCCAAGTAAGCTAGTCCAGTGCAGGGCACATGAGAGGTACTCAATAAAAGCTTGTTGAATAAAAGGAATGAAGAGCAAGGAGGAGAGACCTTTATGGTCTCTGCTGAAGAATTTCTTCAGCTCTTTGGTTTATAGATGGCCTCTTTTTACAGACACAGGGAAACTAAGTCCCAAAAAATGCAGAAATAGCAATTTTATATACCAATTTTATACACTCAATTCTAAATTGCTGCCTTCTGCATACCCTGCTTCCAGCTTTTAAGACAATACTCCTGCCAACCTGGATCCTGGGACTGGTGGGACTGGGAGTAAAGATGAGCTGGAAATGCTCCAGGAACACTGGAGATGGTCCAAGACACTGTCCATAAGTGATACAAGACAGGGCTGGAACCAGAGTTCCAAGTGGTATTGGCAATGCTTTCTGAAACAAGAACCAATGCTAGTACTTGCACATCATTTTTTTTTTTTCTACAGAAAGGACAACAGGAACATAAATGCACCTATACATAGTGCAAGTTCACTACCTAAACCAGGGGTGGGGAACCTTTTTTCTGCCAAGGCTATTTGGATATTTATGATATCATTCACAGGCCATACAAAATTATCAATTTAAAAATTAGCCTGCTATTTTGCAACTGGTCAAACATTTAATTAACTCACCCCTAATGCCTTGGCAGGGCCAGACCCAGTTCCCCACTCCTGATCTAAACCAAGGATAGGAAACAAGAAATAAGTAAAAGGTTTTTGGGCAGCCAAAGTTCACCCATTAATAGGGAAGAGGCTGCAGACCCTCATGAAGCCTATTTAGCTGTTTTACATTCAGTTGCAGGAGGCAGAGTTATCTGGGTTGCTACTCCACAGACCAGAAGCTGCAAATTAAAAAGAGGGCAGCAGGGACACTAACAACAGCAAAAGCACAGCTTTCCCACCTTTGAAAGAAGAGACAGATTGACTATAAAAAGCAGATTCAAGAATTCAAAAAGCAGACAGGGCAAACAACTTGCATATTTCAATCACCTCAAAGCCCCACTCCAATACTCTTAGTAATGGATGCCAGGAATGACCTTGTTTAAACTATACTGTTTAAAAAGCAAACAAAGCACATAATACACTGTAATTTTTTTCCACAAAAAGTATAGTTAAAATAAGATTTTTTTTGCACATAATATTTTATTCCCTAACAGTAGTAGATAAATGAGGTACTGCTATATACATAAAGCATAAAGTCAGCATTTGAGAGCATGGAATGATGGACTTCACTGCCTCACCTGTACTTGGTTCTATACACATTCATTGTTTCACATTCCTTGACCTCCTTTTATAATGTACCCTCCCCTCCTCCCCTCCATATGGTTGTTACCTTCTCAGAAAGTACAGACCCCACCAAAGTGCAAACATACACCAAAGCTTACTATCTCTTTTCTACATCAGTCTCCTTTTCTTATCTTATACTGGGATAACAGACACCCCCCCCCCCCCAAGACATCAGGTCCAGAGCCAGGCCTTTCCTCTTTTACTTCTGGGTAAGAAAGATAAAACCACTGTTAGATCTTTGCATTATATTCTCTCCTACACTCCTCTAGCAACCATACTGACATTATCAGTTGGTCAGAAGGTAGATTTAGTTGCAAAGTAAGGTCTCCTGTTCCATACCCCAGGTCTGTGCTAATGAGTTCCTTGTCCTTGGGAGTAACACGGGCAGTTCAAGGAAGGACTAGAGAGAGAGGTGTAGCATGAAGAGCTGCTGGAGAAGTGCTTCAGAGAAGGGTAAGTCTCCTCTCCCACCCCCAATATAAGGGACAAGAAGATGGACAGTTACAGTCAATGTTACTGGCAATCACCAAGAGATATAGGTCTTCTATTATTGCAAAAATGCTATCAATCTAACTTCTCAGTTAGCCTAGGCAGAGAAGGCGAAAGTAAAGTCTGTGAAGCTTCACCTGCCCGGAGCACCACAGGCTGCTCCCAGGCTGCAGGTGGCTATACCATCACATACTCACACAATCTGATCTCAGAGCAGCTCCAGCAAGTAACACCCTTTACAGATACCCACCACATATTTTCTTTTTCTTTTTTTTTTTTTAAATATATTTTATTGATATTTTACAGAGAGGAAGGGAGAGGAGGGATAGAGAGCCAGAAACATCGATGAGAGAGAAACATCGATCAGCTGCCTCCTGCACACCCCCCACCGGGGATGTGCCCGCAACCAAGGTACATGCCCCTGACCAGAATCGAACCCGGGACCCCTCAGTCCGCATGCCGACGCTCTATCCACTGAGCCAAACCGGTTTCGGCCCCACCACATATTTTCAACAGGAATCTGAAACATATTTTTTTGGCCTTTTTTTTTTTTTTTTTACAAAGAGGGATGAAATGATTTAGTATATGCATTAGAATTTTTCCCTTTCTTCATACTGTTTTCCATTCACTCATTCAACTACCAAATATGTCCTGCACATATTCTATATGCTATGAACAGATAGGCAGAGAGAGAAGAGTAGCCCAATTACCATCACTATTACAACAAACTGTAGTGCCTCATTGCAACTGTGCTTTCCACCCCATCTACAAACCACCAGCACACAGTCCCTGAGTGACGTGACATCAGCTTCAGAAGATTGTCTCCTTTTTACTGTCTGCAACTATGGCCACAGAAAACAAAGAGCAGCCTTCTGATTCTGTTTGTGATTGCAGCATTCACCAAGAGACAACCACTGTGGTTACTACTGTAAAAAGTTATCAATTCAAGAGCTGAAGTATCTGGCTTCAGGGTTTACACCACTGAAATGGCAGGTCATACAGAGTTTGGGAAGCTGAAGACTGCCCAGCAAGTAAAGGAAAAGAAACATTTAGGAATTCAAAATTCAGAAAAGATAAAGAGCAGAAGCTTTAAGGCTGTGTGAAAGAGTTGGAGTCTACAAATGGAAATCAAGAGAACAGACTAAAAGCCAAGAAATCAGCAATTCAATATGAAATAATTCTGTGACATAAAGGATTAGCTGATAGCCCTAGCCCACTGGTCGACAAACTCATTAGTCAACAGAGCCAAATATCAACAGTACAACGACTGAAATTTCTTTTGAGAGCCAAATTTTTTAAACTTAAACTTCTTCTAACGCCACTTCTTCAAAATAGACTCACCCAGGCCGTGGTATTTTGTGGAAGAGCCACACTCAAGGGGCCAAAGAGCCGCATGTGGCTCGCGAGCCGCAGTTTGCTGACCACTGCCCTAGCCAGGGTGGCTCAGTTGGTTGGAGCATTGTCCCTGCACACCAAAAGGTCTCAGGTTTGATTCCCCGTCAAGGCACATACCTACGTTTCAGGTTTAGTTCCCATGGGGCATGTTTGGGAGGCAAATGATTGATGTTTCTCCCTCTCTTCCTTCTCCTCTCTCTAAAAAAATCAATGAAGATGTCCTTGGGTGAGAATTTTTTTTAAAAGCGGATTAGATAGGAACAGAAAACAATGATTTGTTTGTTCCCTAATTCAAAGTACCTAGAAAGAAAAGCAGAGCATGTGTTTTCAAGTTTTCATTTCTTAGCCAAATCATAGCTATCGTCCTACTGGTTCCAGAGAAACAAACAGAACAAATGAATGTCACATTTTCACCAGCCACACTGAAGGAATGCTATGAGCTCCAAGATTTCCCCATCATCATTTACCTCCATCCATTTCTATCACTGCACTTTACTGTGAGGCTGAGAGTCTGAATTACTTGATTGTTCTTTTTTATCTTTGATAAGCACTTTCAAATATAGAAGGCCTGCCTGTGGACTGAGTGCACTGTATGGTTCTAGGGGCCAAAGTCCAACATCTTCACAAACTTTAGAAAAAGTTATTAATTTAAAACAAAACATTAACTTTTAAATCTACCCTAGATTGGCTCTGAGTCTAGGCAAGTAATTTAGCTTCTTTACACCTGTTCCTTGGTTTCAGAAAGACATGTCTTGATAACAATATTCAGTATGTGGAGTGCTCTAAGGCTTAGCTCTAAGGTCCTGCATAAACGCAAGGAATGTTTGTGATACACAAGCACACTGAGGCATCCAACTCAACGAACACAAATCAACTCCAGTGAAATTTAGGCGTTCACTTACAGCTCAAGAAGAACACGAGTAACTGGTAAACAGCAATCTTAATGACTAGATCACATGTTTATAAAGTCCTACAAGTTAACAGCTACAAGATCCCACAATTCCTACTTTCTTTTCAAGGTGAGAAATCAAACCTCCAGAGAGAAACTGGCTGGGTGGACGTGATACTGACACCTGGCCCTAGAGACTCAAGCCCAGAGTATCAGCATCTCTCATTTTCCCCAGTTATAAACCCCTCAGCCATCCAAATGATGATATGGCCACTAAAGGACTAGGATTTCCGTAATGACCAATCACGCCCTGTCCTCTCCACTTTCCCTCCAACTTCCTTCTACCCCTTCTCTTCCTCCGGGGGAGACTCGCAGGTAACAGACGCCCGATGAGAACTAAACTCACATCAAATCCCACAACCAAGGACGCAGCTTGAAAACCGCTCACGTTCATTAATGGCAACATTTTAGGTTCTTTCTTGAGGGTGGGGCCATCACATCCGGAAGTGAAATCTCAAGTGCAACCCACTCCGGACTACCTATCATTTCCTTAAATCGCTCCCGATGACGAGCGTGGGGTGTAGGACCCCGAGGAGAACACTGCCCTGGGCACAGCTACCCCGCCTCCCGCCTGGGGCCTGCAGGTCACTCGTGTTTCCCGGCCACGAGGTGGGCCCAGGGGTGCAGGATCCTCTCCGGGCCCCCCCCCCCCGCAACTGGCGCTCCAGGGGACATGAGGGTGGCACCAGTGCCAATCGCCTCAGGTGACCGTGTCCGGCACGAGGGTTGGTCACTTGAAGGACCCCCGGCGGCCCGAGGCATCCCCAGGTAAGGCCGGCGCCTCAGGCGAGCCGAGGACACTCGGGCCGAGGCCACGTCCCATCAACCGCCACGGCCCGCAGGAACCGGGGTGACGCGGCCCGGGCCGCACTCCCTCTGGGACCGGTGGCGGCCACTGGAGACCACTCAGGACACGGGTGCCGGGCTCCTTGGGGAGGCGCCCCGCCCCCAGGCGGCCCCCTGCCCCGCGTGCCACGCACTGTGCGCCGCCCGCATTTTCCCGCCAGCACTGCCAGGGGCAGAGCCGGGGCCCCGGGTCACGCAACCTCCGCCCCCTTCAAGCCGCTCACCTGCGGGGGGCCCTAGGTTCACTCCTTGGCCGCCCCACGCCGCCGTGCACTGCAGCCCCCCTGCCCCCGCCACCTCCGGGGAGGGGCCGCCCCACGCAGCGCTCACCGGTCCCAGCCGCCAGAACCGCTGCCGCCACTGCGGCTCCCACCCGCCCCTGGCCCGGCCATTCCCTGGCCCTCTCCCAGCGCTGAGCCGGCGGTCCCACCCCCACCCCCTGCCTCTTGGGCTCCCGACCGTTGGTACCGTCCTAGCGTAACGCCTGCCTCTCGACCAATCCGAGAGCTCACTCCTCGAGGCCCCACCCCTGCCCTCCGGTGGGCGGGGCTATCGTCTCCGCTCTGGACCGCCCCCCCCCCCCCTTAACCCTTTCAGTCCTGGGCCGGCCGCTTGCAAGCCTGCTTTCCTTACTCCGTTACTCGCCTGCCTACAGAAAGTGACCTCTCACTTCTCTGGCTTTCTCTTTCCTGGTTTCCCTAAGCAGGCAATGGGACTGGAGGGTTGGGGGCCCTCAGGTCAAGTTCCCTTTGTGGGAAGCAATTTCCCTCCTCCTTTTGCCCTTTTAATTTGCCTGGACTTCTGCCTACCTAAATGCATCTCCTTCCTCAAAAGAGGCCAGCTTTCCTCCAGGGAGCTCAAATCGCTCTTCCTTCGGACCAGAGCAAAGCTCCCTGCTTACACTTAGTTGCATGTAATAAAATTGTGATTAGTTTACTGTAGTATTAGTTGTTTAACGTCTGTCTCTTGCAATGGACTGTAAGCCCCGTGAGGGCTGGGCAGTCCTGGGTCTCCAATGCTAGACACACCCTGTAGGCTCTCCATGAATGGCCTGAAAGATTCTCCCTGCCCTTCAGCTGTTTCTTGTCCACAGACTCCACATAGAGCATCCACTGTGCAGTGCATCCACACATTTATTCACCCTATACTAAGCTTGGGCTTAGTGTTCCTGCCACTGAAATATTATAATTCACGTAGCAACACATCATGGCATAAGATGTGTGATGGGGAAAGAGCCTCGGACGCTCCTTTCAGCCTGCATAGTTCATGTAAGCCACAGTGTCGTGGAACAAGTCCTCCTTACAGGCTGTGCCCTTACCCTCTCCGAGTATCGGTTTCCTCATCTGGAAAATGGGAGTTAGTCATAGAACCTACTTCACAAGGTTGTTTAAGGACTAATTTCAGAAACGTGAGCACTTCTCTCAGAAGATCCTAGAGATCCTTGACACCAGCCCTTCTGCCGACAACATGAATTACTGTGAAGAGCACACAGTCAAAGGCAGGAGGAGTTGCATCAGCCTTTTCCTGAAAGGTCTGAAAAGGTTTGGGAGTCCTTTTCTGCCCACAGAGCACATAATTCTTGGCAAAAGGAGCTGGATGGTCATGAGTCTTCCTTATTTCTCTACACAGGAACATGGGTCTGCCTGCAGTCAGCTAATTGCCCTGAACCTTGTTCAGATCATAAAGCAAAAGTGCAAACCCACAGTTCCTCTAAGACGCTTTTCCCCAAAGGTCTCTCCTTTCTTACCTGTAACTGACAAAGTCAGCGAGGCCGGGGAGAAGGCCAATGCGTCCTGTAGCCCGAGTTTGCTAGCAATCCCTCCTTTTAAGGATATTCTGAGAGGATGGTTTACAGTTTCCACTCCGGTGCTTAATTTCACATCCATCAAATCCTCTATCCACCCCACACGCTGCAGGACAGACACCTTCCCCTCTTCTGTCCTCAGAGGAGAGCCATGGGTTCAGGGCCTCTGAGTCAAAGGCTTTCCGACAGCAGGACTGTCCTGTCCCCTTCACCAGGCCACGTTATCCAGGCTGTCTGTGAGTGTACACACAGCACCAGCACAGTGCCGGACTCGCCAGGATGTCAGTTCCTGCCCTCTCCTCCTGTGATGGGCCTATTTCCCAACCAATCAGCAGTCACTGTGGTCTAGGTATTGTGGGGGTTGCGATCGCTTGAGAAGGGGACTCTGCCTTCAAGGAGTTAGCGTGGTAGCACACAGGAAGCAGCTGCAAGGAATACGGGGGTGTAAGTTATGCAGCACAGACTCTGTGATCACTGAAAGAATCGGGTCTAGGAAGATAGTGTGGGCTGGTACCACCAGGGAGGGAGGACAGGTAAGCAAAAGCTGGGTGGGAGGAGAGAGGGACAATATGAACCCAAGGTAGGCAGTGCTAGGTGAACTTGCGGACACACTCAGCAGATGATACATGATGGGAGAGTTGTTCCTCCCTCCCTCCTTCCCTCCCTCCCTTCCACCCTTCTTTCAGTGAATGTCTACCAAGTGCCACACATTGAGCTAGACCCCACTTCCCTCTCTTTTCCTTGTCCCCAAACTGCAAGGCTCTTTAAGACCGGTCTGACTTCACTTCAGCGTTATTTCCGCCTGTGGAGTGCCTCACACAGAGTACCTTCTTTGCACTGCTGTATTGAAGTGCATCGAGTCAAAATCAGAGCAGGAATCTGGCTGCCCCCTTCAGCCAAGGGCGATGCACACAGATCCTCAGCAGAGGATCCAGTGCAGAACCCTCCGGGGGCTTGTCCACAGCCTGCTGAATCCAATGGCCACTCCTCTGCTCGGCATTCCGGGGCCAGTCCACCTTCCCAGGCCCGTTTTCTGCTAATTCCTTACCCTCCACCCTAAAGGGCTCACTTACTCTCAGAAGCCACCCTCCCCCCGTCATCACCCTGCATAGCTGTGATTGAGTCTTCCTCTGGAAACCCCACCTTACCCCACTTCCAACTCCATCTGTGAAAAACATTACATGTATCTCTAATGCCTTTTGCTCATGAAGCCTTTCCTGACCTTCCTTTCTAACTGTGGTTTCTTTCCTGGGCTGCTGCGCCTCAGTCCCTTGCTTGTACCTCTTGTAGGTTGTATGGTGCACTGACATCTCTGGGGATGTATCTGACCCCTTCCCCTGGTCTGTAAGCACTGCAAGGCCGAGGACAAGTGTTTTAGTCATACCTGTATCTCTGTAGCCCTGACACTGTACTTGGCCCATTGTAGACACTCAATACTCCAAAGAGAAGTTTTAGGAGAGCAGGTCCCACAAACATGGGGAATCGGGAACTTTGCACATTTCCTTCTTGGCCCCTTCATCATTGTAAGCATTTTCCTTAAACTGTTTCAGAATTTCCAGTTTTCTGACAATTTGTCAAGTACTACGACTCAGATAACAGTCCAGCAGTAGACAAGGTCTATGGGGAATATTGTCTCAAGATGCCTGCACACACAAACACACACACACACACACACACACACCCTCCTTCTTTAAAGAAAATACACCCACGATGATGGGGATCCTACTGAAACTAGTGAAGTGAATTCTACGTCAAGAAAATTGATGAGAGCTGGTACCACCAGGGAAGGAGGACAGGTGAGCAAAATGCGGGTGGGAGGAGAGCTCCTGCTGTTCTAGGGTGCAGGAGCCTGGGAGAAGGTGAGGGACATTAGTGAGTGAAGGAGCACACCTGTCCCTTACCGCTAGGCGCACCGAGTAAGGATGCGGAGGCGGCTGAACTAGAGCCACAGCATCGTTCATTGTGATGCCTGTGTACCTGTTCGGTGACGTCAGTCAGCAGTAGGTAGGTTATTCCCAGGCAATTCACTTCTTGACAAGTTTGAGGAAAGTATTGGTTCTATAAAAACATTTGTGGCTCTTCCTAGTGCCTACCTGATGCTCATGTGGCACGTTAGAGGGAGGGATAGTGGAGGATGGATTGCTCCCTGGTTAGGTCTAACAGGTGGTGGGGGTGAAGTGGGGAGGGGGGGGGAAAGGGTTATTGTCAGGGGATGGAGAGTTGTTATCAGAATGCTGCTTTTAAAAAGTGCTTACAGGAGGAAACAAACCAACCTCAAACACACCAACAAAAGCAGTTCAATGCCCTCCTTTCCATGACCTCACAGCCATAAAGTGGCACGCAGGGATGTACTGGCCTTGGGTTTGGTCCAGTCGCCTCAAGTTGCTGATGTAGAAACAGGTCCGGAGTTGACGTTAACCTGCCCAGAGAAACACAACTGGTTAACGTAGGATCAGAACTAGAGATTGGATTCCAAGTCCAGTTCTGCCTCCTGATACCTACTGGACGGGCTCTCTGATACCCTAGGGTCACCTTCTCACCTCGCCCAGCCCTCCTTATCAGAAAGGAGCCATGTCTCCCTGGATCTGGCTAGTGATGAACTCTTTCAGCAGAACGCATGGCTATGATATGGGGTAGACACTAGAATACAAGAATAGCAGCCACCACCCACTCCAGCTGAGAGAGTGCCAAGGAAGACCACACCCCCTCCCCGCCCCGGAGCTGAGATCCAGACACCTGGAGAGGGCACACCTCTCCAGCAGAGCCACGTCATCCTCATGAGCCAGGGCTGTGCCCTCTCCAGCAGAGCCACGTCATCCTCATGAGCCAGGGCTGTGCCCTCTCTGGATCTCAGCTCTGGGAGTGGAGTGGAGGGTCTTCCTTGGTACTCTGTCTCAGCTGGAGCAGGCGGTGGCTGCTATTCTTGTATTCTAGAAAATTCTATTCACTTTTTACTAGCTAATCCCTCCTTACTCCAATCCACTGTTACAGTTAATAATCCTTTGTATTGAGCTTTCTCTGTTCAAATACTCTCTCTAGTTTTTATTTCCTGATTAGACCCTGATGGATACAATCCTTTTCAGATGAGCTTTTTGGTGTCTTTTTAAAAAGTTTTCCTTTTCCTTTGTTTAATTTTCCCTATTGTTATTATTTCAGTACAAAAAGCTCTGCCAGTTGAGTCTTATCTCCTCTTTACAAATGGAAACATTATTTCTCACAGTGTCACCCTCTTTAAGGAACCCCTCCTCGGAGCTTCCTGACTTTTGTGCCCTTCCTGCCTGGTCTGCTTCACATCACATTGGAAATCTCCGTGGACTCTCCTGTGTGCATCCCCGTCAGCCAAGTGATCCTAAATTTTGTCATTTTTGCCTCCTCCTTCTTCCTTCCTGTCTTTGCAGGTGTGTGCCTTTAAAAAATACCCGAGTTACAGGCTCGGGTTTATGTTTCTTCAGTCTTGCTTTAAAGCAAATTTTAATTAACTTGTTATCCTTTGTGGAGAGTCTATATTTATAAACATCACTGCTAAGATTCCCATAAAGAAATGATTTTATTTAGGGAAAAAAAATTCTTTTATTGTTTTAGTGAGGCTTGGTGAGGAACCAAAAAAGCACACACGTGTTTATTCGAACAACTCTCCATATTGTTACTTATTCTTTTAATACAGTGTTTCCTTAAACTCCTCTAACATTTAAAAAGCTTTTTGGTATTTTATGCTGAGGATCAACTGTAATTTATTTAGCAGGTTTCCATTTGTTGGACAGTTAGGTTATTTGCCACTGAGAAATTTTTATAAGGGTCATGGGGCAGACCCGTGTTAACAGGCAGTGTGTCACGTACACAGAACAGCTACACACTCAGAGCCTCTGGGGGATCCTCAAGCCACTGGATTTATCTTCTTGGACGCCCCATCCATCCAGCCTGCCTTCTTAGCTGGCTGCCAAGCAACAGCTTACCCAAGAAAAGATGTTCATGATTTCCACCTTGTCTTCAGTTTTTCCTTGTCCCCTTTCTTCTCTTTTCTGCATTTAACTCCTAATTTTGCCTTCAATATATGAAATAAACCTATTGCTGGTTTCACTTGCGTGCAACTACATAGTGTGCTGGTAAGTAATTTTATGCCTCCGAGTTAGTCTCCGATACCACGACACACCATGTTTCTGTGCTCACTCTCCCGGCTAAACCAGTGTGCTCACCCAGCACCATCTTCCGCGGATAAATTAGGCCCTCACTTCTGGTGGGTGCCCTGCACCACCTTGGCTCATCGGGCTTCAGAACATGAGTGGGGAAGAGAAGCCTTCAGCACCTCCAGTTATAACATGCCCCCAATAATGACCTAGCTACTCAGAAATAAACAGGCTATTCAATGGAAAGCTAAGCTCTGGAGAAACTTCCAAGGAAAGTGAAAAGAATTTGGACCCTTCAAGTCCTCACCCGCCTCCATCCACAAACACAGACTGGCAATTCACAAGTCAATGCAAGGTTTTCCACATCCAACGGTTTGGAGGAATGAGAAAAAAAAAGTCAGAAGGAAAGCCCGCCGTACAGTGCCTTTCCTTGTCCTTTATGAAACTCAAAAGAGCCTCAAGCAACAACATTCTCCTTCTGAGTTGAAACCAACAGGGGCCGAGGTGCCCCAGGACAGTGCCCCTTTCATGGGTGTGAGTGAAGACTGGGCTTATTCATAGAACTTGCCTGGCTGGTAGATCACACCCTTTCTGGGCGCTGCTGGAGAACCCCAGGGCTGACCTCTAGAGGGCAGTAAAGGGTCTGCTTCTGAAGGGCCTTCCTCAGGAGGAGCACCCTGAGGCGAAAGCCTCTCTGTCCTTCCATCTGTCCCTCTTGCTAGGCTTTCGACCCACATTTCCTGAGATGCTGCCAGGTTCCAGGCCTGGGAACAGGGCACCGGTCCGTGATGAGACAGACAAGCTCACCCAGAATCATGAGACTCTTTTCCATGCCTCTGGCTCATAAAACACACGCCCACCCACCGGCTATTTGTGCCAGCTCAAATAGAAGGCGGGCGCGTAGGGGAGCCCGTTTGGTTAGAAGAGGATAGCCAAGGAAATGGACGGAGCAGTTTCTTCTTAGAATGCACCCTAATGAATAAAGCAAAAATTTCCAAAGATGCTCTTATTCATGTACAAAAGATTGAGGAAAATATCAGTTTTCCATATTAAATATTTCACCACACTTAAAAATGTTTTTTTTTTCTTGTTATGTCGAGGTGGGGGAGGTGCTGGTGGGGTTGTAGGAGGCAGCTAAAGCCCCCCCACACACAAAGCCACCCCCTCAGGCTGTCTCTAACCAGGCCCTACATTAGGTACCAAGAGTGGCATCCAATACTGTCCCTGCTGCGGAGGGGGTTACTGTGTCCAGGGAGTCAGCACACACATTTAAAAAAATGCAGTACAGGGTAATGAGTGCTTATTAATCCACCTACTGGATCATTCTGTCATTGTTTATTGAGCACCTACTGTGATCCAGCCGCAGTCCTGGGCCCTGAGAGTGATAGAGTCCTTGTTCCCTGGACTCACAGCACAGGGAGACCCTAGGAGTAGAAGCTGCCTGATAAAATACAGGATGGCCAGCTAAATTGGAATTTCAGAAAATCAAAGCGCAAGTTGTTAGTATATCTCCCGCAATATTTTGATTGACAAAGTCTGGCAGCCCTTCTTAGAAGGATGCAAAGTGCCAGTGAACCCAGAGGGAGAAGGACTTCCTTCAGGTCCCTGCTGCATGGCATCTCCTTCTCGAGGCCTCCGGGACCATCCCTGCACCCTCTCGCCTCTCGCCGTGCACCTGTGTGTTTATCCTCAGTCTCGGCGAGTCGGTGTGTAGTCACTGATTATTGAACCAATGACTGTTCCTGGGGAGATGGAAGGAGGCCATGGGGGATCAGGGAAGGCGACACAGGGGAGATGGCATTGGAGCAGGGGCTCAGAGAAGTACATGCGTGGAGGAGTGACAGGGCATGACCTTGTGGGGAAGAGTGGGCACTCTGTATGACCAAGGCTGACCGTGAAGGCCCTAACCCTGCAATTCTCTAACCTACAGCTCCCTCACTGGGAAGAGCCCTGGATGTAACAGGTGATACGTTTGCTCTGTGCCCTCAAAGGGGCTCTACCGTGGCCATGACCTCAGAGCAAATTCTCCCTTAGGGAGTCGTGGGGGTGGCTTGGCTGTTTGAGTGGTAATGTCTAAGGGTTAAAGAGCAAACACACAGGGCTGGGCAAGGAGCGAATGGCGTTTCACAGGGTAATTCCAAAGGCATGGGAACAGTGGGGTAGGAAAGTAAGCTCCTGGTGTCTGCTCCGAGCCAGGCCCGGTCTTGTGCCTTGAAGGCCTCTACCATCGTCCTACCTGAGCTCAGAGGAGCGAAAACCAGGGTCCCTGAGGAGAGGGCAGAGTTTTGGTGTGGGGTTTTCTTTTATTAAAAAATTTAAATTTACATATAATAAAAGCCACTCTTTTTGGTGTCAGTCTATGCATTTTTATACACATACAGATTTTTGTAGCCACCGCCTCAGACAGGATACAGAACAATTCCTTTCCTTTTGTATTCCGACCTTTCCCCCTTCCCTAAGCTCTGGCAACGACTGATCTGTTGTCTCTTCCAATATTTTTGTCTTTTCCAGAGTGTCATATAAACGGAATCATATAGTATGTAAACTTTCAAGATTGAGTTTTCACTCAGCACAATGCACTTGAGTCCACCGTGTGTGTGTGTGTGTGTGTGTGTGTGTGTGTGTGTGTGTGTATCAGTGGCCCTTCCTTTTCATTGCCGAGTTGTATTCCATTGTACAGATCTTACAGCTTATCCATTCACCATCCAAGGACCTTTGGGTGGTTTCCCGTTTGGGGCCGTTACGACTAAGGCTGGCATAAACATTTGTATACAGGTTTTTGTGAGAAATAAGTTTTCATTTCTCTAGGCTAACTACCTACAAGTGGCCTGTTGGGTGACATGGTAAGTGAAAGCTTCACTTTTTAAGAAATTTCCTGTCTTCCAGAATGGCTGAACCTCCCAGCAATTACCTCACAATCCTGCAAAGGAATTGCCGTCCCGACTTGAATCACTGCAGATTAGTGCTGCCTGTTCTAGAACTGGTTGAAATGGGGTCACACAGCCTGTCCTTGTGTGCCTGCCTTCTCTTCATGTCACACTATGACACCCATCAGGTTGACGTGTGCTGCAGTCTTGTTTGTGTTGCTGAGTGATGTTGCTTTGTGTGAACAGGCCTCGAAATAACGTGTTCACTCTCCTGTGATGGACATTTGGGTTGGATGCAGTGTTTGGCTATTAGGAATAAAGCTGCTCTGAAACTCTTGTCTGTGTCTTTCTATATGTTTTTGGTGGACACAAGCACTCATTTCTGTTGGACATATACCCAGGAGTAGAATTACTGGGTATGTGTAGCATTAGCAGAGAGTGCCAAACAATTTTCCAAGAGGTGGACCAGCTCACAGCCCCAGCACAACGTAGCAGATGGCGCCACGTCCCGACACTGGCCTGATCAGGCCTTCCCATGCTGGCCCTTCTGTGGAAGATTAGCGGTGTCTCGTGGCGGTTCTCATCCCTTTTCCCTGATGACTAACGATGCTGGGCACCTTTTGTTTAGTGGCCATGGGGATGTCTGTTGTGAGGCCCTGTGTAAGTCTTCTGTCCAGCTTTCAAGCTGGGTTACCTGTGCTGAGCTCTCCTCGCAGGTGAGTGAAGGCTGTATGAAGTCTAACCCTAGGCCGTGATCCCTCAGAGAGAAATGGACATTGGCCCACGGGAAAAGGTGCTTCCTGGGGTGTGAGTGGGGACACAGGAGAAGGAGCTGGGCGCTCTGTGCAGTTGGCTCGCCTACCTCACAGGTCCTCTAGGCCCCTGTCCCACTCCTGGCCTTTCTCACAAGCCCCCTTGGTAAATCCTGGGAGATCGGGGTCCTGGGAGGGACCAACCTTTCACCCGGGTCGCGGGGCCAACCGCTCTTCACGACCAGCCAGGCCCTGTATTGATTAACGACTGTTCCTCTAGCACAGTGAGAGACCCCCAGGGAGTCGGGAGTCATTCATACCTGCACACTACCCCCCGCCCCCGCCAGCCGGGCCCGTGAGGGGCCTAAGGCAGAGGGCAGTGAAGAACTTATCCAGTGCTCAGCGCATAGAAAGCCTGCCCATCAGTGTTGGCCACCGCTGTGGTGAGTGCTAGAGTGGTTTGTGTGGGTCACACTTGACCCGTTTAAAGCTGTGGGGCAATGAGAGGGGTGTTGGATGCATCAACATGATAATGTTTCTTAGTTTACCAATAATACAGCACTCTTTCCCCGCTCTGCCCCGACACACATTAGGCTGAAAGCTGTATGTGGTCAGGAGTTTGGCCTATCTTGCCTCCTGCCATATCCCCAAGCCTAGAGGAGTGCTTGATACATTCTGGGGGCTAGAAAAAGGTTTGCTGAATGAATGAACATTATTTAAAGGGCACCAGTCTGTCACTGCTCGTGCGTTTCAAGTCCCAGGTGGGGATGTGGTGTGGAGGGAACGTTCTGGAGTGGAAGAGCAGTGAGAAAACCCAGACAAGAGTGGGAGCAAATTTGGACCAGAGGCCTCCTGACGGAGCTGGGACGAGATGAGTAGCTGGCGAAGCCAGCCTCATGCCCGCACCTCGTAGGTTCCAGACAGGTGAGGTCTCCGAGGTGAAGCTTACAGCTAATGCCCACACCTCCTCCTAGCCCCAGGGTCTCCCCTCCCTGCCAAAACCGCCTGGCCCCAACAGCAGGCGCCTCTCTCTGCTCTGCTTCTTTTCTAAAGTCGGCCAAGCCACCGAAAACCAGGCCCTAACCAGACAGGGTCCGGATGAGAATAAACTGCCCCTTAATGAACAGATGGGGCGAGCCTGTCTCTCTAGACCTAGCAGGCAGAAGGGAAAACGCAAAATCCCGTTAGCAATGAGGACTTCATGGAGGCCAGCAGGTGGGAGCTGAGGTTAACACCCGACAGAAAACCATCAGGTGAAAATTTCCCTTGTTATTGAAGCTTCAATTTCCCCAAAGTTTGGGAGAACGAGGGAGTTCTTAAATGCTATATAAACACAGTAACCAAATAATTATAACAACATGGACTACGAATGAGCTTGATTAATCATTCTAGCTTGGGGGCAGAGTGAAAAATCAACACCATTCCAAGCACATTCATTTAGTTCGTTGATTTTTCGAACACTGATTCAGCACCTACTTTGAGTTAGACACTGTGCTAGGGATTGTCATACAAAAATGAGGAGACATTGGGCCTGTCCTCAAGAATTGTATGGCTCCGTGGAAGCCGGTCAGCTTTGAACGCGAGATCACAGGTACAGAAGTCTTTCCATTCTGGGTCAAAGATGTGCCGACAAAGAACTTTGTTTCCTTTCTTGTTGTCAACCTCAGAGGTGACGTTTCTCTCCTGTCCCCGCTGCTAATGGCCACCATGAGACCTCAGAGTATTAAAGCAGCTTTGGGCCCTAGCTGGCTTGGCTCAGTGGGTAGAGCATCAGCTTGTGGACTGAAAGGTCCCAGGTTCGATTCCCGGTCAATGGCACATGCCTGGGTTGTGGGCTTGATCCCCAGTGTGGGGCGTGCAGAAGGCAGCCAATCTATGATCCTCTTTCATCATTGATGTTGCTCTCTCTCTCCCTCTCCCTTCCTCTTTGAAATCAATAAAAATATATATATTTTTAAAAAAGCAGCATTGGGTCTGAGCAGAGGGGGTAGAAGATGAAGTGGAAAAACAGCTGTGCTGAAGCTCAGCATCCTACAAAGATAGTTCTCTATCCTCTGGCCCTAACTTACTCCTTTCGTCCGTCTGAGTGGGGCCCAGAGATCTCACTGTCCCATCTGCCGCCCCATTCTCTCTTTTTAGGTCCCCCCACCCTCAACACACACACACAAAAACCCAAAACACTCCTTCCCCCTTCAAAACAAAACTACTCTGCCTCTTTCATTTGGCCAACAAACACAAACTTCTGTTAAAAACAAGAAGACAGACCCAAAATGGAGTTGTTTATGCCAAGCCTGATGTCACCAAACTGAGACTTAAATAAATTGCAATTCATTTTTCCCAGAAATGGAATCTGAAGCCAGTTAATCAGGAATCGCCTGATAAGCCCTAGTTAGGTCATCTGCCTGATAGACCCCTGCGTTCCCTGAAGGAAAGTAATTTTGCAATAACCACTCCACGTGTTTTGGCCTAAATTCCTTGTTCCTGCTCCCTTCTGCCTATAAAGTCTTCTGTTTGGTGCAGCTCCTCAGAGCACCTCTCTGCTAGAATGGATGCTTGAATAAAGCCAATTAAGATCTTTAAAATTTACTCAGTTTAATTTTATTTTTTACATTTTCATTCATATAAGCTCATGCAAGATAGGAGAAATGGTGTCTCCAACATGGCAGACATTTCAGAAGCTCACACACTGAACTAATATTTGGTGACTGACTGAATGAATCTACAGTATTTATGTTCCAACGGCTTTAAATCACACACCCACTTACCCTCCTCCCTTATATACTGCAGAGGCTCCAGTGTCTAAACCCGCTTTCTCCGTCACCATTTAAATTGACTTTCTCAAGTGCCATTCAATCTTTCTCGGGCACAGTGGCTTTCCTGGAGGATTCCGGGAGAGACTCAGCACCGCTGGAGTGAAGGCAGGACAATAGGCATTGTTCTGTTTCAACACATTTTCAGTGATTTGCTTTCCTGCTCCCCAATACACCTGGAAAGCTTTCCATTCTGTCGTGCAACAAAGATACGTTGATGTTTACCCTGTGCCAATCACTCTGCCGGAGGCCAGCGTATGGAAGTGAGCAAAACGCAGTACCATCTCAGCCCTTAACTGATGCAGCTCACAACGCAGACAGACAGCGCTAGAGGGGGGGTGGGGCAGACAGGTACAGGCACTAAGGCGGCACGGGGCGGAGGCTCCTCAACCAGGCTTTGTTATGTTTTAATTTCTTCTTCTGGAAACTTCCAAACATACACAAACGTTGAGAGGATACTACCACACACCCTCCCGTATCGATAACCCAACTTCGTCGATTGATGACAATATTCTGCCATTCTTATTTCGGCTGTCTCCTGCCCCCGTTTTCTTCTGGTGTATTGGACAGCCAATCCCAGGCCTCGTCATTTCACCCATTTCGGGTTTCTCTGCGCAGCTCTAATGGATGAGGCAGAACGCTTCCTGGGGACAGTGGCACCTAAACTGAGGCCAGAGGAGCAGGGCTGACAGACAGGTAAAAGAAACAGGGGGGGGGGGGCGGGGGGAGGGACAGAAGGACACAGTGGTGTGGCCAGGGCAAGGGGCAAGGGGCAAGGTGAGGCAGGCCCACCAAGACAAATGATCCGGCTTCACCACCACCACCCCCCCCCCCCCCCCCCGCCCCTGCCACACACACACACAGAAGAACCGTGGCAGTTTTGAGCAGGGCGTGATGGAACCAGATTTGCCTTTTGGACAATAACTCGGCTGCATGGAGAGTGGGCTGAGGTGGGGGAGACAGGCACTTCGGAGACTAGGGGGGCTTTTGTTCCCTGAAAAGCTACGGGGGGGCAGGGGGCTGGGCGTGGACTCTGGAGCTCCACAGTCTTGCCTGTGCTGCGTTTTTATCGTCACTGTTCAAACCCCAGCTTGGCTTCTTACAAACGGAGTGGCTTTGCCTTGGCACGTAACTGTTTAACTTTCCTGAGCCTCACAGTCCCCGCCTGTCCCAAGCACGGCATTTGCTT
The DNA here is from genome assembly GCF_963455305.1 of Plecotus auritus. Taxonomy (NCBI): domain Eukaryota; kingdom Metazoa; phylum Chordata; class Mammalia; order Chiroptera; family Vespertilionidae; genus Plecotus; species Plecotus auritus. The sequence continues at coordinate 22,298,806 of NC_137778.1, forward strand.
TACACGGGACCTTGATCACAGTGGCGATGAAGAGACAGAGCCTAAATCAGGGGTGGGCAAACTTTTTGACTCGAGGGACACAATGGGTTCTTAAACTGGACTGGAGGGCCGGAACAAAAGCATGGATGGAGTGTTTGTGTGAACTAATATAAATTCAAAGTAAAGGAGCAGAGGGGAGAGCAAGAGAACCGGATAGAACAGCCGGATCCAGCCCGCGGGCCGTAGTTTGCCCACGGCTGGCCTAAATGAATCAGACGCTCCCACTGCCTGGCTGTGCACCCACTCCTTCCTCTCGCCCAGACTGCAGCATTCAGGTCCTTTGCCTCCCAGAAAATTCTGTGGTCTGAGAAAGAGCACAGAATTGGGGCTGGGGACTCAGAGACGAGAGAATTCAGTGCTCCACCTAACCTGGAACCTTCGCCAAGAGGCGACTCCACTGGCCGCCCCCATGCGTGTTCCCAAACTGCCCGCAGGCCTCCGCTCAGGCCCTTTCCCTCACCTGGAATGCAGGTGTGTGCACCCATCCGTTTACTCCGCATTACTAAGTGAGCACTCACGTGTTTGGGACCCTGTGCCCTTTGTCCTGTGCCCTGTGGGCCTGAGGATGCGTGAGAAACAGCACTCGCCTCCCCTCAAAATCTTTCCTATTCTTTGAGCTCATGCCCTTCCCCTCCATGGCATCTCTCGTGCCCATGCTGAGCTCAGATGGTCCAGAAGCCGCAGTCCAATAACAGCACAGAGTTGAGGACCCTGATGGGGACAGGTCACCAGAGGAGAAGTCAGCAGATTCTGAGGGGGCCAGGTCCCTCCCCACCGGTCCTGTGATGTAAGGACAGAGCTGGGCTGGTCAGGGAGAGCCTGAAGAGGTCCTTTGGCTGAGGTCAAAGGGCCAGGGGACCCCATTGGTGCCAACGTGCCTCTCCGGCTGCTGCATTTCCACAAGTGGCCACACGGGGTCAGTGTCCTTTCACGCTTCAGTTGGCGCGGCCAGGCCCACAGCCCTCCCTGCCCCCTTTCCGCAGCGTTGTGCCTGATTGTGAAGAACTTCCCAGGCTGGGAGCCACGTGGCCCATTAGGCCAGAGGGACCCAGTGGACAGTGAGGAAGAAGATTACATCCACGGTCACACTTTTTTTTTTTTTTTTTTTAAATATATTTTATTGATATTTCACAGAGAGGAAGGGAGAGGGATAGAGAGCTAGAAACATCGATGAGAGAGAAACATCGATCAGCTGCCTCCTGCACACCTCCCACCGAGGATGTGCCCGCAACCAAGGCACATGCCCTCGACCGGAATCGAACCCGGGACCTTTCAGTCCGCAGGCCGACGCTCTATCCACTGAGCCAAACCGGTCTCGGCTGGTCACACTGTTTCACTGAGAGCAGCAGGGGCCTCGCACCGCTGGCTCCGGCTAATTCCAACACGGAAGCGCTCATTTGGACCGACATGGGGCTGGCAGGAAGGTCTGCCAGAACAGGGAAGAAGTCTGACTTATGCACGTTTAGGAAGATGGAGTGTCGTGCCCGGGAGGAACATATGTTCTATTCTGTCAGTCCCAACAAAGAGGAAAACTAACGTAGCGTGCTTCTAATTGTACTCGTAGACGCTGCATTATTAAGTATGTTCCTGACGGGAGAGGACCTCCTGGCAGAAGAGAATTTTGACATCGGTGAGAACCGAACCCTGCCCTTTACATTTACGTCGATGACGGAAAGAATCTCCCACAAGCTAGCTTCTGACGGTGCCTTTGGAACCTTGTTTCTCTTCCCCTTGCCACCGACTGCCGGTGCCAGGTGTCGCAGGTCACACCCATCTTGCACGATGACCTTTGGTGGACAGTAGGGAGATCCCGAGAAGCCATGTCTATAACGGGGGAAAAGGCGCTAGAAATGATTTTACCAGGAAGGGACTGCAAATCCCACAGAGAAATGCACTCTTAATTCGTTTCCTCTTAGCAGATACTAAAAATGCCCACAGCCACTCCAAACACCGCCCAACATGAAAGGAAGTGTGACTGACCAAGGATTGTCAGTGGGGAGAGACTGGAGTCTTCATTGATTGTAGTTAATATATCTCCCTTTCCCAACTTGGATGAATTTTAAGCAATTGTTAACAGCCTCTCCCAGGAACCTGGAAGAGATCCTTGTAGGTGAGGGTTCCTGACGCCTAAGCTGCATGAGCTTCATGGCAAACCCACCCTGGCCTGGGACCCCTCACTCTTTCCCTTCTGTCCTTCCTCCTGCCCCCACAGGAACTGGCTTGCCTTCCTTGCTCCACTGCCCAGCTGTGCCGCTTCTGGGTGGAAGGTGGAAAGGTCTTAGTCCCAGCCCTCTGGGCCTTGCCCTTCCTTCTAGCGGACACACAGCCCTTCCAAGCTTTCCACTGATTAGACAGCCAGAGGCTCAGACATAGGGAATAAAACAGATTCTTCTAACAGGCCTTTACCTTCCTGCCACTTGGGTGCCCTGGAGAGACCATGCCCCACACAGGTGTTGATGGTGCAACTTTACCTGTGGCCAGAGGGCTGAAGTCAGTAATCATGTTTCAGAGAAGACAGATTTGCTATCTCCTGGGGCTTTTGTCCCTGGAGGTAGGGTAGAAGATCTAGGTTGGCAAGATGGGTAGAGCCTGGGCAGCTGGTGGCTGAGGCTGGGGCCACTGCCACCTGCCCTCTGGCCCCCCCCCAGACCCTGAGTTGTTCCCTAGATGAGGCCAGGTGTCCCGAGGGCAGAGGCTGTATCTTATTTATCTACTTGACCTCTGCACCTAGCATGGTTCTTGGGATTCAGTTAGTGTTCAATGAATGCTGAATTTGAACAGCAGATTGGAGTTGGGGAATCCAAATGCTCCCAGGTGGCCCCTGGGGGAATAAAGGAGCATTCCACCAGGCTCTGAGGCCAGCTCTAAAAAAATACCGGTTATCTAAATAAAAAGTGAATAAATCAGCAGTTGGGAAGGAGCTGGCAACTTGGAGGCAAAAATCTCTGGTCATCACAAGAGAAAAATGAGAACTGTTGGTTAAACAAGATGGATTGAAAACCTGTTATCTCTCCTCCCTCCCCAAACCCCACTTAGGAAGTTTTATTAAGAAATTAAAAAGGTGTGAGTTCCCAGAGCCAAAGATAAGCGTTGTCCATCACTGTTTAGAAGACAGAGTGGGATAAATGGAAGTGGCCTGTCGGGGTCGAGGAGGCTGCAGTAGACGCCAGCTTCCTCTGAAGGTGGGAAGAGATGGGACAGAGAACCAGGGCCAGTGGGAACCCCTCTCTTCTTCCTCCCCCTCCACTGAAGTTTATTATCTGCAGAAACAGACCAGGCGGACCAGGAGGACGGAGGACGGAGGACGGAGGGAGGCACACAGTGAAATCAGGGCCAGCCTGTGTCCTGAGACCCAGGCGCCCTCCTGGGCTCCGTCCCAAGCAGCCGGGCGGCTACCTTCTAGGTGGGAGATTGGGAGATTCTTCTCTAGAAAACCTGAGCAGTCCAAGAGAAAAGGCTTCTAGCTACTGAAATTTGGGTCCCCTCAACAAATAAGCAGATGCACGCCCTGGCCCCACACTCAGAGAGGCCCCACCAACCACCCACAGGCAGCCCAGGGTCCCAGAATGGGGGACGATCACTAGTAAACACACACACACACACACACACTTTGCCTTCTGCTCATGTTTTTGGGGAAATGCTCAGAAAACACTATTAAAGACAATCACCACGTTATTACATCTCCAAAGTAAGTAGAATTATTCTTATCTGCTAGGGGTTGGACTGAGTTTTGAAAACCAAGCTTTTTAATGAAAAAAGGCTTACAGCAACTTCGAATCACTAATATTATTCATGTAGCTGTAGGTTTATGATGAATGTAATGATCTAAATAAGTTTTCACTTATCTGGTGACTAATTCAAGAATAGGGGTGTTTACTATGCACTTGTTTTATTAAATACAAGTTTAATGCAAATGAAATTTCTTCCTTTTTATTCCTTGGGTGTCAAGAGTTTTTAATAACAGAAAAAAAAAAACACAGTGTATAGTATATGCAATCTGATTTGGGATTTTACCTAGCAAAGCATTTTATTGGGGGGGGGGGGGAACTCACCCTGATTTTTTTCCTTTAGAAGGTAACATATTTTGATTAGATTTTGCTCAGATTTTGCTTTTTTGGCTCATGTGTTTTTTTATCCATATCAGACAGCCACCAACATTAAAGACAGACATCAAAATAAGCCTACAGAAACAAACAGAAAAAAGGGATCCAGGAAACAATAGTGTAAGGTGCTGAAGAAAACAATTATAATAATCTTCAGAAAGATCAAGATCCATTTAAAAAATAGAGGATTCTATATATAAAGGAACAAACACCCAGAGAAAAAGAAGTAGCTCTTGGAAATGTAACATATGATAAACTAAACTCAGTGGGGGTGGGGGTGGGGCAATGGAATATGCACTCATGGAACTTCCCCCAAAATAGAGCAAAAAGACAGAGAGATGGAAAATAAGAAGGCCAAATATACCAAAGAAGTTTCACTGGGAGAGACCAGAGAAATTGAGAACAAGGCACAATCAATAAACAAATGCAAGAAACATTTTCAGCCCCGAGGCATAAATCACCAGCTGAAAGAACCCAAAGGACCAGCGAGAGGACGAAAACAGACCCCCAGGGCGGTACTTCATCTTGGCTTGTCAGACCACCAAGCACCAAGACGTGATCCTATCAGCGTGTGAGGCAGAGGAACAGTCACATACGAAGACCAGCACTGACAGGAGATGAGGCTGCTCGCAGGCAGCCGGGAGCTAAAAGACAAGGAATGACACCTTCAAAATAATGGGAGCAATGCCTTCTGGTCCCGAATTGTGTTTGCAGTCAAACTTAATCCTGGGAGAGCGGGCTAAAGGCATCTGCACAACTTTATCTCCCACGTGCCTTTTCTCAGGAAGCTACTGGAACAGGAGCTTCACAAAAAATGAAGGAATAGCCCGGTGGGTGTGGCTCAGTGGTTGAGCATCGACCTATGAACCAGGAGGTCATGGTTCAATTCCCAGTCAGGGCACTTGACCAGGTTTTGGGCTCGATCCCCAGTAGGGGGTGGGCAGGAGGCAGCTGATCAATGATTCTCTTTCTCATCATCGATGTTTTTATCTCTCTCTCCCTCTCTCTGAAATCAACAAAAACATTAAAAACATTTTTTTTTTTAAGTGAGGGAGTAAACCAAGAAAGAGAAAGATAGGGGCTACAAGCAACCCAGGAGGAGAAATTTCCAGGAGAAGGCGAAGGGACAGCCAGGACGACAGCCCTGGGCTCTTTCAAGCCCAGGTAGAGCGGGAGCTGAGAGCGGGGAAAAACAAGTGTCCCAGGACTCAGTGTCAGGTCCCAGAGAGGGGATTTTGGAGAAAAGTTAATGACAGGTACCTGGAGGGTAAAGCAAACAACCAAGGCGGTTCTCAATATGGGTGGGCAGAAGGAAGAAGCCATGCAACCCAGCATGAGGAGACTGAGCTGCGTGCAGTATTTACCCAGTAATAATTCAAATGCTGATTTAAAAAAAATACATTTTTACTGATTTCAGAGAGGAAGGGAGAGAGAGATAGAAACATCAATGTTGAGAGAGCACCATTGATCAGCTGCCTCCTTCCTGCGCACCCCCCACTGAGGATCAAGCCCAAACCCGGGCATGTGCCCTTGACCAGAGTCGAACCTGAGACCCTTCAGTCCACACGCCAACGCTCTATCTACTGAGCCAAACTGGCTAGGACGCAAATACTGATTTTTAAACATTGCCACCCATTGCTGTGAGGTGGTGGAGTGTGTGTGTGTGTGTGTGTGTGTGTGTGTGTGTGTGTTTGTCAGGTAAGACAAATAAATCCTTATTTTTCATGGTGGAAGTTAATAAAGGATGTCTAAAATGAAAAAGAAATGAAATGAATAAACAGCCTTTAAATAATGAGGTGAAAATTTAAAACTAGCTAAAAGACATATAAGTGGTTGCCTGTGGGGCTGGGGCTTGGAGGGCGATAGGGGATGCAGATGGCTCTTGGTTTTTGTTAGAAAGCCTTGAAGTACCATTTAACTTTGAAAATCTCCTTTTGCTTTTATTACACTAAACGCAAAAATTAATGGCAATTCCCCATACCTCTGCCCTCACAAGCCCTCTGCACTCAGAAACCAGGTTGTCATGAATCTAAAAAAAGGCTTCATGTCCCCCCGAAGCCCACCAGAGTTCCCCAAATCAAAAGCACCCCTCTGCTCCTTTGTAAGAGAAAGAAACCCAGCCGACAGCACACCAGCGGGTCAAGCTCTGCGCCAATTCCCCCACCTTCCTTCCAGCTGCTGGGCCCCTGCCAAGACGTGGTTCTTTACTGAATCGAAGCAGCAAACCCTAAATCTCCTGCCCCATCCCCCATACCAGACCCAGCCAAACTGACTTTGCAGGATTTATTAAAACTGGAGGCATCTAACCTATGAAGGGACAAACACACACCTCGAACCACAAGGCACCTTCACAATCCCTATTGTCCTCTGGAGAGAGCAGAATGGATGGGCTGCCCTGGGAGACCCAGCAGATGGGAAACTCATTAACAGATGTGAGCCTCAGAGTCGGAGGGACACTTGAAGACCTGTGCATTTCAGGAGTTCAGGGGTATTCATGGGTTGCCTAGAAACCAGAGGCCAAATAGGAAACAGGAAGCCCTAGGAGAGTGAGGCTTGAATATTTCAGCATCACTTCCAGAGTGAAGGCTGCGTGCCAGTGCCTGAGGGCTGCCACTCTGGTCCTTATTTCTCTTCAGCCTCAGGTCCTCAGAACGCCTTTCACCTCATCACCCCCCGCCCCCATCCAATCTCACTCAGAGGTAGATGTAGGCTTCTTAAAGGGTCCATGTTAGAGTCCACGTGTGTGTGTGCGCACGTGCGTGCACACACACACACACACATGAGATGTGAAGCCAATTTCTGGAAGTTTAGCAGAAGTATCATCTCACACCTCCAGGTTTCCTGCAGCTGCAGGGGCTGCCTGTGCAGGGCACTGATTTACTGCTTCCATTTGTGTGTCCCTGGGTGAGGCTGTGTCTGTCTGAGTTCGTCCCAGAATTCACTGCGGGAGCCGAGTGTGGCCAAGCTTGGAGAGTTCCTGGGACACCAGGGAGCCCAGAGCACGAAACACACGTGTCCCCAGCCGAACTCACCGGCCCTGTCTTTCTGTGCTGCAGACACAGGCCTGGCCTGTGTGTGGACGGCCCTTCATAGGTTAGATTCGTGCACCCTTACGGTCTGTGCGTCTGTCACTGCAAACGCACGTGGAACCCCCTCCCTACCCCTCCCTACTCCTGCCTGAAGATCTCCGTGGGGCTCCAGTTCTTCGTGCTCACCCCTCCCTCCACACCCCACAGACCTTTGACTGCTGATCTCATTTGGCACCAGCATCTGCGAAGTGTGTGCGGTGTGAATTTCAGGGTCCGGCTAACCTTGCTTTCCAGCACTGATTAAATATGGAGCAACCTAACCTCTCTTTAGCCTTGGTCTCTTCCTCTACAAAAAAATATGATGATCCTCTCCTTCAGTGATGTTGCGAGGACTGGGGGATATGAAATATCTGGGTCTTAAGTAGATGATTCTCCCAGGGAGTCATACAGATAGCCAACAAGCACATGAGAGGAAGCCCAATACCGTCTGCCATTAGAGGAAATGAAAATTAAAACCACAATGAGATACCACTCCATTCCCACTAGAACGGCTATAAGAAAAATTAAAGATAACAAGTGTTGAGGTGGATGTGGACAAATTGGAACCCTCATACATCACTGGTGGGAACGAAAATGTAAGCTGCTGTCGAAAACAGTTTGGCAGTCCATCAGAAAGTTAAACATGGAATTACACATGACCCAGCAGCTCCACCCTTAGATACATACCCCAAAGAATCAAAACCAGACTCTCAAACAAAAACGTGTACACGGATGTTCATAGCAGCAGTCCTCACAACAGCCAAAGTGCGGAAACAACCCAAATGTCCTTCAACTGCTGGGTGGACAGTGTTCTGTCCACACAATGGAACCTTATTCAGCTGCAGAGGAATGAAGTTCTGATACATGCTACACCATGATGATCCTATACGAAGTGAAGGAAGCCAGAAACCAAAGTTCCTATATTATATGGTTTCATTTATGTGACATGAGATGAGGTAAATCCACAGAAACAGAAAGCAGATTAATGGTGGGCTGGGGCTGGGGTGGGGGGGAGGGGGACAGGCGGGAAGTGACTGCTTATTGTGTACAGGGTTACATTAAGCCAAGGAGGGAGGGGTGTCTAATCCTCCTGAAAACAGGAAAATTCTCAACATGCTTTTCCAATGGTCTTTTTAGGGGGCAGCCACTCTAGACTTAATTCCGACCAAGCACAAAAAACGGGAAAGCACAGAGGGCAGAGCTTGTGAGCAGGTAAGTGTGCCATCGCAGGACGATAAGCCACCGTGACAGCCAGGGAGCTCCAGGACCAGGACCTCAGAGTCCAGGTTAGCCACTGCTGCATAACCAGCCAACCCGGAACCTCGGGGCTTCCACGAGAACCATTTACAAACGGGAGGCAACACCTCACACCCACTGAGAGGTCTCCTCTCAAGGCAAACAACGAACCCAACCCGAAACGGCAGCAATAGGAGGCGTTGGGAAGGACGCGGAGAAGCTGGAACCCTGTGCACTGCGGTGGGACTGTGGAATGGCGCAGCTGCTATGGAGAACAGTATGGGAGTTTCTCAAACAACTACAAACAGAATTACTGTATCATCCAGCAACCCCACTTAATTTAGACCCCAAATAACCAAAAACTTGAAGATACACTTGCATACCCATGTTCACAGCAATATCATTCACAATATCCAAAAGGTAGGAGCAGCCCGAGGGTCCATCAGTGGATGGAGGGATGGATGACCACAACGTGGTACATACGATAACATTATCAGTCAGCCTCATAAAGGAAGAACATCCTGACACATGCTATCCATGGCGGAGCCGTGAAGACATTATGCTGCAGGAAATAAGCCAGTCACCAAAGGACAAATACAGTGTGATTCTACTTATGTGAGATACTTAAAATAGTCAAATTCAAAAGGAGAGTGATGGCTGCCAGGGGCTGGGGATGGGGGGGGGGTAAGGGTTGAGGAGGGGTTGGGGTGAGGGTGGAGAGTTAGCCGTTTAACGGGTACAGAGTTTCAGTTTGGGGAGATGAAGAGTTCTGTGGATGAAGGTGATGGTAGCACAACGATGTGGAACGTATTTCATGCCACGGAACTGTACACTTTGGGGTTAAGATGGTAAATTTTATGTTGGGTGTATTTTACTATAATTAAGAAGAAGTTCATATACAGCCCACCCAAACCTAGAGGTTAAAGAGGTCAGGCTCAGCCCGCATTCAGGGGGAGGGGGCGACAGAGGCTGAGTACTGCGAAGTGGGTCGTAGACTAGCTGTTTCCAGAACTGGGGTCTATGGCCTCTTCCATTCTCCTCTACCCACGTGTCTGGGTGCTCAGCCTGCCCCCTCTTCTTAGTTCCTCATCTTTTTTTTTTTTTTTTTTTCCAATTAGCACTAATCGCGCCTTGCCTCAGATAAACCTCATTGGCTACGATACTGCCACTGTGCAAAGCTGGGTTCTGAGGAGTGGCCCAACCGGCCAGCCCCCCAATACTGAACCTGGACTCTTCTCTGACCTCCTCTTCCTTCCCTGTTCCTCCCCACATACTCTGCCACCAAGATACCCTGCCTGTTCCGCAGCCTAAGACCTCCACTCTTCCCCAGCCCACTGTCATGGTCTTTCTCCAGGCCACCGCCACCCCATCTGTGGGCTGCCACACGCACCCCTCTAACCCACGAGTGTCCTCGACTGATCCCCTGAGTCTGCTCTCCTCCGCAGTCCCTTCAGAGGGAGCAAGTCACAATAAGTGGGTCCCGCCCTTCCGGCCTGAAACGCTCCCCAGCTCCCTGGGTCTTCTCGGGGTGCAGGCCAAGCTCCTGCGTGAGGGACACCAGTCACCTTCCCTGGCCACCAAGCGAAGTCGCGCCCAGGACGTTGCAGGGCAGGGTTCGGTTTTCTTTCCAGCACGTCTCGTTACTGTTTTCTTCTTTATCTGTCCTGCTTCACCCCGACTCCTCCTCTCCTTGTTTCTGCTTCTTGTGAATTTCTCACATTTGTAGCTATTTACATGTCTCCCCTCTCCTTACGTTGAACTGTATAGAATTATTCCTGATCTTGACCGTTTTAGATCTACAACAACAACAACAACAAAGGCAATCTCGTATGGTCCCGGCACTAAATTATGGGCTTTTGTGAGCGACTGCATCCTGGCGTCCTCGCACCTGGCACCGTCTTAACTAGTCAGTCTCACGCATCAGGTCTTGGGAAAGGATTTGAGAAAGTCCAGAGGACAGGGAGGCACGGCCCCCGAGACGGGAAAAAGAAGGAGGCTGCTCGAAGAGGAAATTCCGAGTATGAAACCAAGAATAACCTCAGTGAGGATGGGACACATGTCTACAGAAATGGAACAGGGTGCTCTTCGTAAAAGGACACACACCTGCTCTGGGATGAGGGCTGGAGAAACAAGCATGAACACGAGGGAAAGGCAAGGACGCTTTCTGAACAGGGTCAGAAAAGCTAAAGCCGAGCTTTGCAAAAAAACAAAAACAAAAAAAGTTTTGTCTGATTAGTTTTTGTTTATCATTGTTTGTCTATTTGTTTCCTATTACTGCTACAAATTTAGTGGCGTAAAAAAAAAAAAAAAAAAAAAGCACAAATTAGTAATCTTCTGAGATCAGATGTCTGACCGGGGTCTCATTGGACTAGACTCAAGGTGCATAAAGGGGGTCTTTCTGTGGCCATTCAGGGAGAATCGGGTCCTTGCCTTTCCCACCATCTAGAGGGCGCCCACGTTCCCTGGCTCATGCCCCCTCCCTCCATCTTCAAAGCCAGCAATGGCTGGTGGGGTCCTGCTTGTCCTATCACATCACTGGCCTCTTCTGCCTTCCTCTCCCCGTTTTAAGAACTCTTGTAATAACACTGGGCCATCCGGACAATACGGAGTCATCTCCCTATTTTAGGGCAGCTGGTTAACCACCTGATTTCCATCTATGTCCTTGTTGTCATGTAACAGAACACGTTCACAGATTCTGAGGATCAGGATATGAACTTCTCTGGGGGTCATTCTGCCTACCACAGATTCTTTGTTTTGTTTGGCAGATTAATAAGAAAGATGAATAAGAAGGGGGCAGACGCCCTGCTTGGGGAAGGTGGTAAATGTTAGTGGATGTCAGAGCTCACTCAGATGCTGTCCGCTCCATAAAGGGGAAAGCGAACAACTGGAAGAGGAAATTACAGCCTGCCATGGAGCGAGGTGGTGTCGCAGATAAGAATCTTGGTTTCCCAATTCAAGTGGACAAGAAAGGTCACCTTTCCTCCATCTTCTTCCAATTGACATCAGCTTGACTCCAAGTTCCTATCCTACCACCTTGGCAGGAAACTCAACGTCAATTATCACCAAGGCTCCTCCTTTCCCCCCAATTCAGGGACTGCACTTCTGAACAATCATCATCATCATCATCAGCAGCAGCAGCAGCAGCACCATGGGCCAGGCACTGTTTCAAACACACATCTATGAACTCACTTAACCCTCATAACGATTCTGAGACAAGTAATATATGAATGCCCCCGTTGACAGATGAAGGACCTGAGACCCAGAGGTCACCCAGCTCCAGGTCATTATGGCTGTGGCTGACACCCTCCTTGCCCAAACTCAGAGTGGTCCCTTGAAGTGTCTCTTTCAAAGCCACATGTGGGGTATGGAAATCGTTGTTGAGATGGGGCACCCTGGTACCTGTGCCCTAGCCTCTCCAAGGTCATCATGCAGCCAGCTATTACCCTCCCCATGCCTATCTGTAAAGTGGCATTATTGCTTTTATGGGGTTACTGTGATGCAGGTCCTAACACTGCAACTGTGGGACTAAGGAGTTAGGTCTTGTGCTCTGTGACTGAGGGTAGAGAGGGTAGGTTTGCTAGGAGGAAGCGGAGAAATGTCTTTTTTGGGGGAGGTAGGGCTGTGTCTAATTTAAATCCAGGTGGGAAATAAGAGCGAGAAGAAACACTTTTCAAAATGCTTTAAACTAACAACGCTCCCTGCCCTGTACCCTTTTCCCACAAGACCAGCACGGAAGACACCCTGACTCACAGCCAGAGCCCATTGCCCAAGACTGTGGCTCCAGCGGACCCGGCTGGAGACCAGCAGGCGTGTCTGCCAGCTGTTTCAGAAGGTGACCAACACACCTGCCCGGAAACAGCTCCACTGTCCTCCCCGGCTCCTCACGCAACCCCTTGCCCCGCACATCTCCCTCCTCCTCCTAAAGCACGCCAGGCTTGCACCGGCTGTCCCTCCACCTAGACCCTCTTCCTGCAGGGATCTGTGTGGCTCACTCACTCCCTTACCTCCTTCAACTCTTCACTCAAATGTCACCTCTCAGCCTCCACCCTCAATAAATATTTGTTGAATAAATAAAGGAATCATCAATGAATCCTCTTGTTGCCTTCATACTAGTGAAGTCCTGAGTTAATCTAGGCATTGATCTACACATCATACGTAATAATAGCAGCAGCTATTATTTTTTTGAATGCCAAACACTTAAAAGTTTACAAGGCAGAGATCTGAGCATTTTACATGTACTTACCCTTTTAATTCTCAATAATTTAAGAATTACTGAGCTAAGAGCTGTTGTGATTCCCATTGACCAGATGGGGAGCCTGCGGCCCAGGGAGGTGAAGGCCAGACCCCTGGTCTCCATTTGACTCTTAGTTAACGTCCTGGAGCTCACGGAGGATGAGCCCAGGCAGGCAGCCCTAAAGGCCTCGCTCAGCTCAGCGTGCGGAGGGGCCACGGGGACGCTGCCATCATTTCCTCACGTAGGCGCAGTCTCCGGGTGACCAAGGCAGGAACCTGTGCTCAGAACCAGGGAGGGGCGGGCAGGTTGCTCGGCTGCCTCGCTGGGTGAGAGGTCACTGGGCTGACTCCAGGCCTGGTTCACATCTCAGGAGGTTTCACCTGGTTTGGATGCCAGGAAAACTCCCTCAAATATGCTTTGGGGGAGAAACACCCAATGATATAAATGAATTCCAGCCCCCCTCCTTGCCCTTCAATTTTTCAATCCATGTGTATTCTTTGGAAAACTCAATCCATATGTTCCTCAGCTTTTATCCATTGAAATGTTTCCCAGGGAGTATCCAACTTCCCCAAACCTCAGAGCTCCCCCACCACTTTCCCCGTCTTCTGCATCACTCCATCTCTCCCAACACTTTACAAACAGCAATTCCGTTCCAGCAAGAGCAAACCTTGGGGGATGCCTGAATGGCTCCGAGCCACTGAGATGCCTCTGGGGCACCCCCGGGGCCTGCCACCTCCCAGCCTCCCAGCTCAGACAGGCTGCGTGCTCTCCTGGATGTCCATGCCCCGAGCATCGCATTTGGAACAGGGGAGGCAGCTTGCAGGACCTCGGTAACTCGTTATGCATTTGGAGACAAGACAGCCAGACAGGACAGACTTATGTGAACCAGATGGAGCCTGGCCAGACCTCTCTGGTAGCTCCGCCCACTCCTGGTGGTGGCTTTCCATCCGGCCAGCTAGGGACAGGGGCGAGGAGAGGGAGCGTGCGGTGTGGCAGGGCTGGAGTGCAGCCTGCTCTGGGGCTCTGAGCCAAGCTCTTCGAGGTGGAAGTGATAATTATTAATGCCTGACATTGTGTAACACTTCATAGTTTAAGAAATGCTGTCAGCAGTTGGATGTAGCCAGTTTTTTTTTGGAGCCTAGACCCTTGAAGCACGATTCTTTGTCCCAACCCTGGGCAAGCCACCTCGCCTCTCTGAGCCTCCATTTATTCCTCTGTGAAATGAAGACAAGAATGACCCCCGCCTCACACGCTAGATGTGAGCCTCCTGAGAAAATGCCCGCGAATACACTTGCAAATTGCAAAGCAGTAACAGCTGGGGGGCCTGTGGCGGGCGGACACCTCACTTCAAGTCCTGATGCTCAACAGCCGGCCCCACCCACGGAGGGCACGGAATTTAGGCGCCCATGTTTTTTCCACAAAAGAAAGTTGGTGACGCTCTGGCCTACCTTCCTGTCCTGGGCGCTCCCCGTTGCCAGCAGCACCGCCAGGCCCGGGCTTCTGGACGCCAGGAGGGCCGGCGCAGCCTCCTGGGAGGGCTTGTCCTAAGGGAAGAGAGGGGAGAAGGCGGCTTGGTGGGGGGCCGTGCGAGGAGAGGGGCGGCTTCCTAGCAGGAAGGCCAACAGACTCGAGATGATGCGTGATTTCCAGAAGTGCTGGGTCAGACGGGAAGGGCAGGCCACGCATGATCAGGTGCTGCCTGGAGACACGACCCACAGTGACCCAGGTTCCCTTGTGGCCTCTGGGAAAGCCTGGCAGTGCCTGGGGCTGGGAGACAGGCACGCAGGACAGGGGTAGTGCTCAGTGCTATCGTGGCCCCCACCGAGACCCCCCCGAGGACTCCCAGAATTCTGGTGCCTAGAAGGGGGTCCCCTGATAGCAGGCGGAGGCGGAGAGAGCAGCACTGCTCATCCTGAGACCATGAAGCTACTTGGCTCATGTGCGTGGGGGGCAGGGCCACCAGGATAGGGCCCGAGCCCCCTAGCGTGGCCCACGAGGCGTGACCGGCCCCCCGTCCTTCCCCTGAAACACGGGGTCCCACCATTCACAGCCCCGAGCCTCTGCCCCATCTCTCCCCTGCCGACCGGTCTCCTCCTCATTCTTTCCTCTGAGCCCCACACCAATTCACCTTTGCTGTTCAGGGCCCAGCAGAGTGCTTCATAAATGTGGGTGGAAAACATGTATGAAAAAATGAGTAAGTGGAGAGCATGAGGGACTCATCCCGGATACCCCAGTATTCAAACCAAGGCCCAGACCCCAAGTCTCCAGCATCAGCTGCGTTTGGAGCTCCTGCCCCTCTCTCTCCTGGGTTCCTGTGGTTGCTCCCAGAGGGGTGAGGCCGCAGACAAACGGCCCCCACAACCCCTGTCCAGCCAGTCCACTCACCTCGCCGGGGCTGCCTGCCCATCGTAGGGACCTTGGCTCCGCAGCTGCCGGGGGCACCGCTGGTCACTCCTGTCCCTGAGCCCAGCCGGCCCTCTTTCTGAGCAGGGATAAGTCCGACAAAGCCGCTGGAGCATCGCCGGCGCAATGCGAGCCTCTTGTGCAGACGCCTCCAGGTGAGACGTGTTTTTGCTGCACATTAGGATCACCTGGGGAGCTTTGAAAACCACCAATGCGCAGTTTTCACCCCACAGCAACTATGTCAGAGCCGCTGGGGGTGGGGCACAGGCATCAGTGGTCATTAAACGTCCCAGGTGACTCCAAGGTGCAGCCAAGTTTGAAACGAAGTGATGTAGTGAACGTGAAGGAAATCCCAACGCCCCAGCTTGAAGCAGAACAATTTGACACAGACTCGGGTGCCTGGGCTGCCTGGGGTTTGTTTGCTTCTGATAGATCTGCAGGTGGTCCTACTGCGCGCGGGATGGAAACTTCCTTCCAGGCCCTGAGCCCTGGTTTTGCCCCTATGGAATCTGCAGCCCAGAGGGGTCAAGTTACTTGCCTGGGGACATGTGACACAGGGTGGGACCAGGATGTGGATCCAGCTCCAGGAGCCTGGGTCCTAACCCAACGAGCTTCCTATCACAGAGGGTCAACAGCACGCAAGGAGACCCCTTCCAGCCATTCATTTCACAACGTGGGTGCTAGATGGGCACGTTTGGCCAAGAGAGGTTGCAAGGTCATCTTGACTTGGATCAGAACGTTGGCACGGGGCACATTCTCCTTCCCTGACCTTTAACAAACCCAAAGGGCAACGTCCCGAGAGACGGTCTCCATTTCATGGGAACGAGTTAGAGGTCTTGGGATACTAAGACTGACTCAGACGGTGATGGTAAGACATGGGCTGGTTCACAGAAAACATCTAGAAGAACGAACCATCCCCAGAGAGGTTTTCTGGGCCGCACACACCCTGGAAGCTGCCTGGGGTTGCGATGCCTGTTGCTGTTTCACATCACTCTTTCTGTCCCTCCCATCGACCAGTGCTGGAAACGGACTGAGTGCCTGCCATGTGTCCTTGGCCTAACAGTCAGGTTGGGATCATTAAGTGCCCATTTCACAGGTGAGAAAGCTAAGGCATGGGGAGGTTCATAGCCTGCTGCAGATCACCTGGGTAGTAAAGTGATGGAGCTGCGATCTAAGCCCAGGTTGCAAAGTCTGTGCTTTCTCTCCACCATGAGCCTCACCCAGTTCACTTCAGTTAGCGCTGAGCTCTTCTTCCTGTGTCAAAATTCTCGTCTTTTGAGACCTCAGTGATTTGCTTCCTGCCCTTGTCACCTACACGGCAGCCTGAATTGAGCCTGATCTGCCTGTCCTCTCCAGGGGGCCATCTCTCATTTTCCTCTTGACCCCTGGGTACAGGGCCCCTGGGAGGAGCCCTGGAAAGTGTGGTGGTCTCTGCGGCCACCAGGACCCCGATTCTCCAGCCCTGAGAGGAGACACACCAGGTGTTAGGACAGCAGAGACCTTGCCTCTCCCCAAGACCTGGCCTCCTGGAGTCTCCTCTCCAAGAGGTCTCCTCCCAAGAGACTTCTTTCAGCTCCAAATCCCAAAGAGGAAGGTAACCAACTGCTATGATCAGCTTGACATGAACTCACTTGGAATGGGACAGTGGACTGGCGCTTTAATTCTATGTGACATTTTTATTACATAACTTTACAATAAAATTAAAGGAATCTGGAGGAAAAAACACTCTGCTGCACAATCCTACCTACTCTTCTTACACAATTGTTTTTGTTGGTGCCTCTTTCCAATCGTTAGAGAAATACAATTTTCTACTTAGTTCTAATCAGTGTTTTATAAACAATTTTGTGTTCTGTGTATTTTACACAGAACTAGCTTTTAACATGTTTCCATACTGTCATCTTCACGTTGATTCATACAAATGTCTGTAGTCTTCTAGCGCATTTATTTTGTGCCATAAATTATTCCCCGATAGTTGAAGATTGGGGTTACTTTATAATGTGTCCATACCTTTGCTCTGGAGGACAGGAAGCCAGGGCTATCGTGCGTGGCAGTGGGACGAGAAGGGGTGGGAGATGTAGGAGAGAAAGTGGAGGAAGATCACCTTTGGCCTCAGCTGTGTCTGCATCAGCCAAGCTCAAGTCTTCCTGGCCGCCACTGTAGAGATAGTTGAGTCAAAGGCATCGTTAGTGATTCCTACAGCCTCTCTGGCTCTGAATCCTTGGCCCTCTTCCCTGCTCCATTTGTAAAACTTGACCACGAGGCACTCTACTTATTTAGAGCTGATGAATGTGTATCTGTGTGAGGGTCGGGGTGGGGATGGGATGTACTCAATGCAGTGATGCTGGCTTGGATCTATTCGTTAAGTACCGTGTGCAGATACTAAATGCTCCATGTAAATGATCTTGTATCCTCTCACACGATGAGGTCGGTGTTTGATGGAGGGGGCCTGAGGCTCAGGAAGGTGCACTCTCTTTAGGTGCTAGCAGGTGGTAATCCCAAGATTCTCATCCATGCATGCCAGGTTCACATCACTCCCAACTCTAGAGAACAGGAAGTCTTAACACAGAAAAAACTGCCATTTCTCAGCAACCTCAGGAAGCAGCTGGAACTCTGGGGTTAGCTCTAGCCCATACCCCAACCCAGAGAGGAAAAGGGACTGGGGTGGGGTGAGGTGACAACGAGGAAAGAGGCAAAAGCTCCTGGGAGAACGGGAGAAGGCAAAGGGCTCTTTTTCTCTGAACACCCGAGGGCTCCTAACTCCTCCCACTTGTATCTGTCATGTTTAATGTCCATGTTGTGTCTCCGTCTGTTCAAGAAGCTGTTGGAAGGCAGGGTCTGGGTCACACTCTATTTTTTTGTTAATCTTCAGCCCGGGGTATTTTTTTCAATTCATTTTCAGAGAGAGTGAAAAGGAGGGAGGGGGGGAAGAGAAAGAGAGAGAGAGAGATATCCGTGTGAGACACATTGATTGGTTGCCTCCTCCAGGTACCCGATTTGGGGGTGAGGATCGAACCTGCAACCTATATACGTGCCCTTGACCAGGAATCAAACCTGAGATCCTTTGTGTGTGGGTTAACTCGCTAAACACTGAGCACCTGTCAGGGCTCACACTCTATTTTGATCTTGAGAATTGATAGGCTACAAGCAATGGAGGCCGAGCTCACTCTCAAAGGATGGGGGAGACCCCAGGGAGGGCAACCCAGCAGGAAGATGGGAGCTCAACCTGGAAGATGGAATGGGTGGGGTGGGGTAGGGTGGGGGTGGGGGGCAGCGAGGAGACAGAACTGGCCAGGTTGGGTTCGTGTTGGGGAAAGGTGAGAGACGAGGCTGGAAACAGGGCCAGCCCCTGAACAAGCTGATTGCCGGGGGAGTGTTCTTTTTCCAGGTCTGATTTTCTCTGGCTCAGAGCAGAGAACAGTGATGAGGGGGTTGATTACATCTAGCCATTTCTTATAATCAGCAAAGGGGGAAAAAATAACCCAACACTAGAATTAGGCAAACAACAGAGATCCAGTGTCCAGCCCCTGAGGGAAAACAGGCTGTCTAGCCCGTCTCCATTCAGACAGAATGGAGGAGCACAGCCCTGCAGACAGCCTGGGAAAGAGGCCGAGTCTTCTCAGGGTGGAGCCCAGCCAGTGCCTTGGCCAAGGCGGGGTCCTGGGGGCAGGTGATGCTGGGGCCAGATGCTCCCCACAATAAGCACTGCCAGATGGCTGCTGGGAAAGTGGGGGGAGGTCCGTTCTCTGCACTCCCCCCTATTTCTCACCTCTGTGGTTCCCCCAGAAGCTCCAGAATCTACCAGGGAAACCTGGGAAGACAGAACCCACCCTCTGGGATGGCCAGGGCTTGCCCCTAAAGCCTCGGTTGCCTTGGTTCTGGGTCTCACCACCCGCACCTGGTCTTCTAGGGTTGTCAGTGGGGAGCGGTTGCCTGCCCTCCTCAGGGTCCCAACCTCTTGGGCTATTTGCTAATTTTGGTCGGAACACTGGTGGTAAGTAAAAACATCAGGGATTCTGGGCAAGGACTCAGACAAAATGAGAAGTAGAAAAACAGCAGAGTCTCCAAGTCTCCCGAGCAGCGTAAGGAAACAGCCCAGGCTGCCTCCGGCCCCGGGAGAACGCGTCTTGGCAACAGAAGCCCCAAACCACCTGCCTTTAGCGTGGGAGGCTTTCTCTGCCTGTGGTTCGTGTTAGAGAGTCGGACCCCGTGTCCAACTCACTGATGGAAACACTTCAGACTCAACAGGTCAAAGCCAAACCCTGCCCAGGCCCCTCACAGGTCTGCATTCCCACTGTTCTCTCTCTCACTTAGTGGCTGGTAGCACCGTCCCAGCAGCGTGGGACGCAGTCTTCCATCCAGACACCAAGCAATCCTGCTCCCCATCGCTTCTGTGGTTCAAGCCTCTTGCTCCGAACTGTCGAAACAGACTCCTCAATGAGCTTCCTACCTTGATCCTACCCATTCTCAAAACCATCCTTGACCCAGCCACCAGCAGAATCCACCCAACATACAGGGTGGATCACAGGCCCTGACCCATGCTACAGGGCTGCACAGTGGAGAAAACCATGGGAAACCAAGTCGTTGGGGGCAGTATCCTCCTAAGGGTGAGGTGGTGGCCGAGTTTCCATCGATGGGGAAATAAATCAGCTTGCTCCCTTCCCCTTGCAGGAAGGGATGGGGAGGATAGGTGAGAGCTGATTTATGACTCCTTGTTTGGGTCATGGAAGGCTCATTCTGTGACAGAAGTAGACAGAAGCTACAGGGTACATTGTGTGAAGCTGGAAAGAGGAGTATGAATACGTTTCCTTAAAAATAAGTGTTTTCTACCTCTGTGACCACCCAGGCCGCGCTCCTGCCCCTGTCCCCACCTCACTCCACCTCCCCATGCTCCGCCTGCCTGTGGTCCACCCACAGGCACGAGGAGGATTCTGGGGATTCCGGGGAGGACAGCTGATTCCATATCTTGAGGCAGGAAAGAAATCAGATAGGTCTGGAACATCTTGCTGTTGCCAGAAAGCAGGAATGCTTTTAAGAATGCCAGGGGCAGTGCAGCAAGGACAAGGGGCCAAACCAAGGGGCTCCCGGGCCAAGCCTTGACAATTTGGGCATTAATTAGAACAAGTTGAGCTAGAGAAGGAATGTGGGTTCATTACAATACTCAAAAACAAGACAAAATTCTAGAGCGTACAGAGAAGTGGTTGGTAGGCTCCAAGGAGGGTGAAGGTAATGGGATATGCTAATCTGATCGACTTGAGTGAGTAGGGTTTTTCATATAAACGGGTCTTTTGTTTCTTCTCTTTATTCTATTTCTGGTCATCAAGGATAGACACGTGCTCATTTCCATCTGTGAAGGCAGGGAAGAAGAAATGCAGGGAACTCCGCGTCAGCCCTTGGAGACTGGGGCCTCCTCCCTGCGGGGATGGGACTTGGGGATGGCCCCCATTAGCTGTAATACAACACCAGCAGGAGCCTCACATTTTCAATAATGCTAACAGATCAGGTCAATACATCATGCTGACAGGACAATAGATTGCGCAATGCTGGCCTGGCCAGCAGGATGGGGATTTATCTCCTGTCAGGGAGAATTCAACGCTGCAAAGCCGAAGACCTGACCGAACGGTATGGACTTAAAAAGTCCTGTTGAAGTAACAGATAACGTTTAACTGTAAACAGGAAGCTTCTCCCGAGGTGATTTCTTCTTGGGCTTTGCCACCCGGCCTCACATCCTGACCCAGAATCAGTTGCTCAGCCACCCAGACTTTGCAACTCCAGCGCTTTGAGGTGGTTCTTTTTCTTTTCTTTTTTTTTAAAAAAAATATTTTATTGTTTTTTTACAGAGAGGAAGGGAGAGGGATAGAGAGTTAGAAACATCAATGAGAGAGAAACATCAATCAGCTGCCTCCTGCACACCCCCCACCGGGGATGTGCCCTCAACCAAGGTACATGCCCTTGACCCGAATCGAACCTGGGACCCCTCAGTCCGCAGGCTGACGCTCTATCCATTGAGCCAAACCGGCTAGGGCGAGGTGGTTCTTTTTCTCCTTCTTTTGCTCTGGGAAGATTGTTAAGATCCCTACGAAGGTAAAAATAGTGTTTGGTGAACTCACCGAAATCCTAGTAAGGTGTCAAAATTGGCACCCCCTGGAAGGCATGGAATTTAGGATAAGAAACCAATTGAAGCCCGCAGTATTAGCTCCTTTATAACAGGTTTTGATGTAAGGCCGTTAAACGGCGTTGGAATCATGATATTTTGCATTATTTAATGTGGTTAGAGATTTTAAGAGGATCTGCTGTATTACATTTGTGAATTGCATTAAATGTTTGGAGGGGTTTATGTCTGCAATCAATGTGAAGATACCATTTGCTAAATTCATGAATTAAGAAAAATAGACTTTATTTTTTAGAACAGGTTTAGCTTCACAGCAACATTGAGTGGGAAGTAGAGAGTTTCAGTGTACCCCATGTGTCCCCTCCCCCCCACCCCGAAACTCCCATTACCCACATCCCCCACCAGATTGGCACATTTGTTATAATCGATGAACCTGCCTGACACATAATCACCCCAAGTCCATAGTTTACATTGGGGTTCACTCTTGGTGGTGTACCTTCTATGGGTTTGACCACAGTATAAAATATGTGTCCGCCATTACAACATTATAAGAATAGTTTCACTGCCCCAAACATCCTCTTGCTCTAACCTTCTGCGAACGCCGCCCCTTTCCCTGGCTCCTTTCCGTTTTCAAGGTTCAGCTTCAATGTCACCTCCTGGGGAAAGACTCCACTGCAGAGCCACGGCCAGCAACTCCGAAGCCTGTGGGCTCCTCCCGCCCCGGCAGCTCCAGGCCCTTGAGACGGGCTCGTGGGTTCACGCATTTCTGAGACAGCAGAGCCTGGTGGGGGGCTGGGCCCTCTCCAGACGCAGGTAGACTGAAGTCCCAGGGCTGGTCTGGTGCTTAGGGACAGTCATGATGGGACTGTGTGGCAGGCGATGCCATCTTTGACATTAGAGGGCAAACTGCAGACAGCGCCTCCTCGGATGGTGAGGTGATGTGAGGGACAGCAGAGCAGGGCCTGCTCTGACCACAGGGAGTGACAGAGAAGAACCCCTCACGGGTGCCAAGGCCTGGAGCGTCCTCCACGTGGCAGTAGCTCTGGCTGCTGTCCCCTCAGGTGGAGTGGGAAGAACCAATCCCATAGCGTGAACTGGTCCCCAGGCCCAGCCACGGTCTGACACCTCTCCCTCCTACCCCGCCCCCGCCCCTCCCCGACTGTCAGCGGGACAATTTTCAGGGCTGCAGAGGGAAGAGCTGCTCTCGGGCTTTTACAAGGGTCTCTAATGCCCAAAGGTGATACTGTCTCAGGGTGTTTAAAACTCGCTCCTACCCTCAGCTCCAGCTCCAGCTCCAGCAATTCTTGTTTGGGAAAAGGGTGGCAGACGATAACAAAAAAAAAAGGGAAGATGCTAGCTGAGTCGACCTGAGGATCCTGCATGAAATAGAGCCCCCCTCCCCTCCCCGCCATGGCTCTGCTTCCCCTGGGTCAGCCCTGAGGGGACGCGAGGGCAGGAGGCCAAGGTGGGGCTGGCAGAGCATGTCCCTGACACTCTGCTTGTTACGCTCTCAAAGCAGCAGCCCCTCCCAAACACTATTCACTTTAGAATCTAAATGTCATGTCAACATTCCTATTGACAATGACTGCAAAGTCAAATACACTCGCTGCTGGTGGTGCTGATGCCCCGTCCCCAGCGGGAGGGAGGCTGCTTAGGATGAAGTGGAGTCACCCCACGCCCGAAACAGGCCTGCACAGGGGATGCTCACCCTGGCCCCCCCCTTACCTCTCTGGTTTTAGGTTCTCCTCTGAGTGGCCAAGGTTTCCTTTCCTGGAAGGCTGAGTGTGTTCGTCAGAACCTCTGGGGCCCAGGCCAGCCTGCCATCCATCTCACCATTGCCTTCCTGGGAACCGCTCCGGGGTGGGGGGGACGTGGCAGCTTGCAGAGGCCCTTTTGCTCAATTGGATCCACCTCTGAGCCAGGTGTGCCTGCCAGGAGGGACGTGGGAAAGTGAACGTCCTAGGCAGGTTTGCGCTGAGGGAGGAAAGCAATCAATGGTTTTACAGGATCACGATGGGCCCTCCTCGTTCCTCCCGTCATCCTGGCCTAAGAAACTTGGGTATCACCTACTCTGGTTGTGACTGACATGGGCGCTGACACAGGCCACTGCTGGAGGCCAATTCCAGCCGGTCATAAATGCAAGAAGTTCATCAAAAGGTTGGTGGACCTTGAGGCTTCAGAAGGGCTGAATCATATTACCTGCTGCTGGAATAGCTGAAAGCATTTGCACAAACCTGAAAATCTGCACATATTATTGCCTGCTGCCAGACAGCTGAGGGCAGTTCCCCCAACCTGATATTCTTACTGTTTACCAAACTTTACCTTTGATATGTATATCTGCTTTGCTATAGGGCAAAATGTGGGAACAAAAAGCCCTGGGTGCGGAGATTCGAGGAACTTAGCTACTAGAACTAAGCTTCCTCTGGCTCCCCCAAAATGCCTTCCAAATTTATATTTCATGTCTAGTTTATTTAATTTACTCACAGCCCCTTCTCCAGATTCTGGAACCCTAGTAGATGCAGGAGAATGACCCCAGCAGGTCACAGTCCTGCTGCCTCTCCCTAAACAAGCCAGTCCCTAAGGCAAAATGATGGAATTCCCTTTATGACTGTGGACAACGTGCTGTGCTCCCTCGGCGCTGATGGAGCCTCCTGACATAGGTCACAGCCCTGCACACCGCTGCCCGCGACTGTGCTAAGCCATGTGTGTCACCACCTCGGGAATCTGATCATTTCCCAGGTGAGAAAAGTGTGGCTCAGAGAGTTACTTCGGTCCTAAGTTTTAGGACCAGGATTTGAACTCAGATCTTCCAGACTCAGGGATGCAATGCTGCCTTCCTGTAAGTGGTAAATTCAGCCTGATTCTAAAGTTCAAGTCTAACTCGGACTAGTCTTTGGACAAGACACAAACCTTCCCATGTCCCTGAGCTTTTGAGAAAGTAGGACAATTTATTTCACCATTTTATTGTTCAGCTTTACGGTGGTATAATTAACAAATAAAATTGTAAGATATTTAAAGTGTTCATCACCTCGCATTTTGTCTTTTTTTTTTTTTTGAACTAAAAAAGGGGGTAAAAACCTTTGAGTTCTACTCTCTTCACAGATTTAAATTACAGGACAGTTATCATGCTGTATACATTAAATGCTCAGACCTTGCTCACCTTACGGCTGAAATTTTGTACCCTTTTACCAATCTCTCTCGAACCCCCCTCTACAACATTTCTATTGGCACATTATCAAAAAGTTACCCTTCGTATAAAGGTTTTCAGCTACTGCATTTCCTCCGCCCTGCTTTCTATCCCTTGTGGGTTCCCACCTCCTCTCACCTGGAGAGTATTATGTTGAATCCTCTGAAATCGATGCGGTTGTAGCCAAAACCAGTAAAACAGCCACAAGTTCATGTCATTTAACCGAATAACAGACAGTGCAACGTGAAAAGCCTTCTCTGTCTTCACTGCTCCGTCTCCCCCAACCCCCAACCCCCAGCCCAGCTTTACCCTCACTTCAAGGTTCAGCTTGAAAAATGCTGCCCTCCCTCCTCCAAGAAGTCGTTGCTGACTCCCATCTGGAAGTCGTCCTTCCAAACCTATTTGCACGTGGTGCTGCCATTGTCCAGGCATTGTGGTTATTCAGCTGTATGTGTACATGCTTTCTTAATGATGAGGGAACCATGCCTAATTCAGCCCTGGCTGACGGGCGCTCAGCATAGCCTCTGGCACACTGTAGGTGCCTGCCAAGCGTTTGCTGAGCTCAGTTATGTCCCAGGAGGGACAGTGTCTGTCTCAGGGCGCCACGCTGTAGCTTCAGGGGAATCTGGGTAGAGAGCAGGGGGTGGGGAGGGGCAGTACGCTTCCCAACACCCCTCCTGTTCCTGGCTGTCAAGACCTCCCCACCCCACCTGTGCCCTCCTGGCGGGGGGGGGGTGTGTGGGGTGTGAAGATGAACCTCTGCCCTTGTTTGAGTGGCGCGGGGCCCAGGAGCCCTCTCTGGGTCACACTGAGCGCAGGGATCAGGTGAGGATGACACCAGATGTGCTGGAGACAAGACTCTCGTCATGTCATTCTACCCCAGAGAAAGGTCTCCCGAGTCTGGCTTGATTGGCAGAGCTGTGAGCCACGATCGGGTCATTGCTTTGTGCACAGTCGGTTGTGGTCAGCTGGCCAGTGAGTCAGAAGGCAGGTGGCTCTGCCATTTCCCGATGGATTGCCTCTGGAAAGGGTCCCTGGCTGCCCGTCCCTCCCGGGCCTGGCTCACATGAAGGGATTAGTGAAGCTGCATTTCCTCCAGAGAGGTGACATCCTCACATACTGAACACATTTTCTCTGTGGAAAATGTGGATTGCAGCAGACTGCTGACCCTTGAGGAGCTCATCTTAGCCTCACCAGAGCTGCGGCTCGCACTGCATACCTCCCGGGTCCCCTGCCTCCCTTTCTGAAGGCGGGACCGGAAAAAGGAGGCGGCAGGACTAACGGGCGGACAATCTCCACTTCTTTGTGGGCAACCACCCAGTGAAATGAGGCGCCTGGGAAGAACACAGGCCGGGAGTCTGGGCTCCTGGGTCTGCCCCATCCCAGCTGCACCCCTCCCCTCTCCTGACCTTGCCTGGAGGATAAATCAGAATGCGGCTGGCCGGAGCACTTGAAGACAATGTGGGGCACAAACTCCAACCCCAAACACAAATAAAGGTGCTTAGGACAATCACAAAGAGCTGCATGATGCAAGGGATGGACAGACAGTACCCATTCATTCCTTAACTCACCCCCTGGACATTAGGCAACGTGAGGGGTGCAAAGGCAAGCATTCCTATCTTCAAGGAAGTCTGACAATAGTGACAGACAGACAAGCAGAATAACCAACGCTAGACCAAGATGCAGGCACATGGGAGAGTGTGAAAGAGCGTGGGTGTTGAGCTGGTGAAGAGCTGCCCCCCACCCCCCAAGCAGAATCCTGAGTGGCAGGAATTTCCCACTGGAAAACAGCTAGGATGGGGAGGCCAAGGCTCTGAGTCAGGGAGACAATGCACCTTTGGGGACTTCTGCCTGCTGTACCTGTGCAGGGAGAGGGGCTGTGCAGGTGGGCAGGGCAGGCCTCGTAAGCCAGGCGAGGATCTGGGAGTGTGCTCTGGAGATAAGAGGCCGTCACGGAACGCTGTGAGCAGGTGAGTGATAGGAGCAGGTTTGGGGTGCAGGGTAGACTGCTGTGGCTGCACTGTGACCCCGTGCCTGGGGGCCCAGCTCCATCAATAGGGAGGGAAGGTAATGGGAGGTCCAAATCAGGTAGCAGAGGGAGGGACC
The DNA here is from genome assembly GCF_963455305.1 of Plecotus auritus. Lineage (NCBI taxonomy): Eukaryota > Metazoa > Chordata > Mammalia > Chiroptera > Vespertilionidae > Plecotus > Plecotus auritus. The sequence goes on from NC_137778.1 coordinate 22,325,291, forward strand.
TGTGTGGATGAAAGTAGAGAAATTGAACAAGTATTAGGAAGCTGAAGGTAGAGACTTAGTAACTGGAGGAATGGAGTTAGGGAAGGTAGGAGGCGGGATGGGTGACCACTGGCTGAGGACAGACAGCTGGTGAGGAGCCGGTGCAGGCGGAAATTGGAGTAGGGGAGATGAGTTCCATTTGGGGTATCCTGAGCCTCTTCTTTTTAAAGTGAGAAATAGCTTTCCCTCTTTACACCAATAGTTTATTTCATTGCAATTTGCTTTGTTGCAAAATAAATAAATAAATAAATAAAATAAAAACTTCAGGCCCTGGCTGGTGTGGCTCAGTTGGTTGAGCATCATCTCATGCACCAAGAGGTTGCTGGTTCAATTCCTGGTCAGGGCACATGCCCAGTAGGAGGCATGCAGGAGGCAGCCAGTCAATGTTTTCCTCTCTCATCAATGTTTCTCTCTCTCCCTCTAAAATGAATAAAAACATATCTAAAAAATTTCAGGACATAGGAAAGTATGTAAGTGAATAAAAATTCCTCTTAATCCTGCTACCCAGAGATCGTTAACATATTAGTGAATGCACTTCCAAATCTATTTTCTGTGATGTGTAATTTTTAAAAACAACAGAGGATAACACTGTTTTTAAAACTTCTGATGCTCAGCAGTACCCCAGGTCAACACCATCAGAACCGCTGGGGGTTGGGGATAGGGATCCGCCTTTCTTAAAGCTTCCGTGATGATCCTAACGCACAGCCGCACAGCCAGCCGGTGTGGAGAACCAGCGCCCTGGACTCCACGCTGCCCCCGACGGTTCCAGAAAGAACCCCAAATCTATGCAATAACGAGCGTCCGACCGGAAGGCATTTTAGACTTCTGCTTCGCCCCGGGTGATGGAGGGATGGCAGGGAGCCACCTCAGCGCTCACATGAATAGCATCCACCCCGGGATGGGGGCTGGTCATTAGGCCTGAGGACTCGTGGCCACAGGTGAGGCTGACTTGGGGCACCAGCAGGGGAAGGGCCTGTAAACTGGAACAGGCCGTCGCTCTCCGCGACGGGGAAAGGGTGCCTCCGAGTCACATTAGAGCTCTGAGTCCAAGAATTGTAAACATGCGCAGGCTGCCAAATCTCACTCTAAATATATTCCAGTGACCTCATGTTCTCAGATGCAGCGGAATGAAAAAGGCACTTTTATTCATCTTGGATGACAGCATCTTGAGCTTTTATGGGTGCCTCACCAAGTATTCGTTCAGCGAAGAGCAGTCCATATCTCACCCGTTCAAAGCCACCACGACAGGCACACGGAATGCACGGAACGGCCATGTTTATCTCCTTGCAAGCTGGACCCTCAAATGTATTCCCGAGCATCAGCAGCAAACCCGCCACCCCAAGGGGGAAACCTCCAAAGGAGCCAGGCGGCCTGGGGAGGGAGCAGCGCATAGTCGGAGGTGATTAACATTTGGGTTTTGGCCTCTTCATCCGCTGGGGCCTCATCTGTTACTCGTTTTCTCTTTGGCCAAAGAGACCACATCCAATGTCCCGAAGGAGAAGGCTGGAAATTCTTCTGAAAGCCCTTTTAGGCGAAGCCCAGGGAAGGCGAATGAAGCTTCACTCCTTTTAAGGCCATATCTCACCAGGAAGGGGAAGACAGAGAGAGAGAGAGAGAGAGAGAGAGAGAGAGAGAGAGAGAGAGAGAGAGAGAGAGAGAGAGAGAGAGAGAGAGAGAGAGAGAGAGAGAGAGATCCTCAGCCCTAAGAGTAACAAAGAGTGGATCCCAAAACCAGGGACCCTCTTGTTACCCAAGGGTGCCGGGACCATCAGTACCCTCCGCTCCCCGCTCCCCGGCGTGTCTTCACCCCTCTAGGACCCGTGCTCCTGCCCTGTCTGTGCATAACTCAGGCAGCAGGGTAGCTCGGAAACATGACGAATAGCTTGGCAGGCTCGGGCCTGAAGAGCCAGGGGAGAGGGGCGGAGGGGGCTAAAGGAACCAGGCTTGGCTGGAGGTGCGCCGGACTGAGCGTTCCTGGAGCTGCCCCAGCTGCTCAGACGGGAGCTGCCAGGGGTCTTCCCCAGGGGCAGCCCCGGGCAGCTCGCTGCAGAGGAGAGGGCGGCGGTGCCTGTCAAGAACATTATCCAGAAATTCTTGGACACATCTGAGCCCTCACTGTGAGCGTGGAGAGAGGGGCTCAGGGAAGTTTGGCTCGGCTGTCAGGGCCCCTGTACCAGCCACAGGTTTGAATGCTGCTATTTCCACGGGGGGTTCTCCCAGAGGTGGTGGGTGCCGCCTGTGTGTGCACATGGGGGCCCACCCACCCCTTCTGAGGACCTAGCCCAGGGCGCCTCCAGCCCTGTGTTTGAGCTGTTGGGACTCCCCTTTGTTTCCTAGTTTCACTAGTTTCCATGGCTCTGGTCCCTCGTTTGCTGTCAGCAGGTCAGGACCCTGTTGGAAGGACTAGCAATGCCTGCTCTGCCCTTCCCACCAGATTGTCCCGGGGGACAGTCATCGCCTTCCTGCCTTGTACCTGCTGGGCTCCAGGCCTGTCACAGGACCCACGGCGAGGCGCCTGAGGGTCCAAGCCCTTCCACCAGGTGCCACCATCGGGGTGGCACATGACCGATGAGGCCTCAGGAAGCTGCAGTATAGAGATTCTGTTTTGTTTCGTTTCGTTCTTGAGAGCCATGGAGAGGGTATTCCAGGTGTCACGGACAAGAGAGCCTAGCTAGCACCTGCACGCAGTGGTGCCCCATGGAGATGCTCCTGGGTGGAGCCCAGTAGGTCTGCCTCAGCTCCAAGGACACGTGGAACAGAAGGGCTGCCCCCCAAACCATCCATCACGTCAAATATTCCCTCCTCTCTCCAAAACCTCCTCAGCACTTCACAGCACTTTTTAATTAAAATCTTTTTTTTAAGGGCAGAAGCAGTGAGACCCTCACTGCGAATAGACACAACACTACCACCACCCCTCCCCCCTGCTCCCCGAAAACCCTCTCCTGACCTCAGCGCGGATCCCCTGAGCTCCTGGTGGAGTGATTAGCTGACCCTGTGGCTGGGGCAGATCACCAAGTGAGGGCTCCATCCAGGGGTTTCCTGTCACCAAAGCCACACGAGTGCCAATCCATTTTTCATTAGGAGAAAATAAAACTCATAAGCAACATCAACTGAAAAATGGTCTTTGAGAGAAAGTTCTTTCCATTAAAAGCTAAGCACATGACAGCTGGTGACTTTTAATGGAAAGTAGAATTTGCTGGGATGAATTACTATCAAACCACTTGAGAATTTGTGTTTTTAATTTTTTCCTTATTGGAGAAAGGCAGCACTTTGAAGTCCAGAAGAGCAGATGAGGAATGGAAAGTTCTGGTCTTGTCTCTAATTGTGGCCTTAAAAGACCTAGACGATCCTCAGCAAAACCATGTTCCAATATCTAGGTACATTCATTTCCTTTACTCTTTACTTGAAGCTCATTGAATAAGCTGCTTAGAAAACAAATCTCTTTGTCCCACTATTCCTTTGGGCTCCATACCAAAAGCTTATGTGTACTGAAGCATACCCACCATTCCCCATCTAATAGGAAATATCTGATACAAAAGAACCTACTGAGTATTTGCTATGGACTGTTTGTGTCCTCCCCCAGTTCATATTCTGAAACCCGAACTCCCAATGTGATGGCAGCTGGAAGCCCAGCCTGTGGGAGATGAGGTTTAGGAGAGGTCATGAGGATGGGGCCCCTGTAATGGGATTAGTGCCCTTTTAAGAAGAGGAAGAGACCAGAGTTTTCTCTCTCTTTCCACCACGTGAACTCATAGCAAGAAGACTGCTAGCTGTCTGTGATTCTTAGTGCTATCTTTTTGGATATGTCTCCCCAGACAAGGGAAACAAAAGGAAAAATAAACAAACGGGACTTACATCAAACTAAAAAGTTTTGCACAGAGGAGGAAACAATCAACAAAATAAAGAGACAACCTACTGAATGGGAGAAGATATTCGTCAATGATACAACCGATAAGGGGTTAATATCTAAAATATATAAGGAACTCATACAACTTAACACCAAAAAAAAAACCCAAACTGTTTGAAAAACAGGCAGAAGACCTGAATAGATATTTCTCTAAGGAGAACATCAGAGTCCTGAGCAATTCGGCTCCAACCTACGTTTCCAATTTTGCATGCTGCCACTTCGCGATGTGAGCTCTTCCCAGCCTCAACTGTACAGTTGCAGTTCTGGCTTTCAGTTCTCCTCTGGTCCCAAATCCTGTCCACACACTTTCCTGGTCCAGCAGGTCCGTGTGGCATTAAAGCAATCAGGACTGTCTGTGTTAACTGCTCTGGGTTTTGTATTTATAGAAAGTCTGTAAAACTCCGGGGGCCAGATCCAGGGCAAGGCCCACAGGGAGGCTCTGGCCTGGCGCAGCCATTGGAAAAGAAAAATTTCATTTGTATGTTGACAGCATGTAAATTTCTTCAGCTAGAAACTGTCATTAGCAGGAATAATTAAAACAGGAAGCTGCTGAGTTGTTCTTTCTTTGAGTCACATAATAAATCACAACATTATTTGCCAAGCATTTGTGCTGCAAGCACTGGGCACCAAAATTGCAAGTTACATCTGACAGCCAGGGTCCACCAGGGTGGAGAAGTGTTTGGATCCTGGCTCCAACCCTCGCTGAGTGACTAGGCAAATTCCTTAACCTGACTTTCCCTGTTGGAATTTGGGAAGAATTGTTCCTACCTTCGAGGGTTGTTATAGGAATCAATGAGATATTTGGTATAAAATGAGTAACGTAATAACCAAAGCATCAGTGATTCTATGAATCAGATTGCTACGTTTTTGAGATATACATTGGTAACTTATAATGGTGTCTGTATGGACACAGTGAGGAGACCCAGGATAGGACTAGAGGAGGGTGGGCAGGAGACTAGCTGCAGAGTCACCTTTGCCAAGGGTGGGTTTGGGCCCTCGGTGCAGGGACGGGGTGATGGGGAGGTAGTTGCACCCACAAAGGAAAATGTGTCCTTTCCTCCCAGTGACCTCCCTTGCTGACCTTGATTGCTCGATGACACGCTGCCTGCTGCACACTGGTGATCCCTCACCAGGCACTCGCTGTTCTCTGCTGCCATACTCCCATGAGACTGAGCACTTGGGTCAGGGACTGCCCGCCCTTCCCCAGGACCTGGCATAGAGCAGAAGTTTAGCACATACTGGTCTTTACTGGATAGTCCCAAGTACCCACTTTCCAAGAATAAAGGAAGAGAGACTTCTTCCTAGGCTGACTCGCTAACCACCAACAGACAACGAAGATGCTGCAAGGAAGCCCCTGGCACGGGTTCAGGGCTGCTTTGCTCACGTGCCGCAGTGTGCAGGGGCATTTCTGACAGCAATTCTGCAGCTCAGGGCAGATGGGAGAAGAGCAAGTAGAGAGAGCGCTTGACTCAGGGAGAGCTTGACTCGAGCAAGGCTCTGGCTTTGTTTGGCAGCTGTTTACCGGATACCATAGTAGCATGTCTTGCCCAGGGTGGTGTGGAGAGAGGCCTGTTAGCCAGTCAGGGAGAATGCAAATGTTGGAGAATGCAAGCCGAGTTATTTTAAGACACTCCAAAACAAAAGCAAAGAGGGAATCAATCTGGCTGTGACAGTTTATGAGAACCCGGCATCCCTGAAGAAGGTGGCTCTGTTAACAGAGGGAGAACAGGGCCCCGGGGGCAGAGGGCCTGCTGTGGGCCCTGAACTGACCCCAGGAGGAGGGGGGTGGCTGTCAGCTCGGCAGCTTCCCCATATGGACTCAAGAACCAGCAGGGGCCCGTGTTCTGTTTACCTAAATAAAGGGACAGAATGTTCCTCAAGCGGAATTGCAGTTGACGGGGGCTCTGGGGTGGAGGCAGCCCTGAGCACTCTGGCCATGGCAAGGGCAGAGCCGGGCCAGGGCTCCATGGTCTTGCCAGTGTACCCCAGTCTCTGGTTTGGGGAGATGGCATCTTTATGGCTTACAGAGGTTGCAATTCCTCTTTGATAAAGAACACACAAGGAATTGGTGTTTCTCTTGAGACTGTTAATACCACCTGGTTGTGCTTTGAAAAGTTAATATTCCCGGGGCACGAGCAGAAATCTTGAGATTTCTCCGTTAAGTGTGTTTGGTAGCTATGTCATTCCTTACCAGCGCACGCCCAGGTTGCCAGCTCCCCCCCTTTCTTCTTGTTTTTCCTCCTTTCTACCCCTTCTCTTCTTCTCTCCCTTTTCTCCATTTCCTTTATCTTCTCTTCTTTTTCTTCTCTTAAAAAAAAAAAAGATGATGATGATGATGATTCACAAGAAGTGTGGAAGTGAGCTCCTCTGGGGTTGGGCTAATCCAGCCTCTTAGGACCAAGGTTCTTCCCATCTTTCCCTCCTGCTCTGGGGCACAGCTTTGCTGTCAGACCAGCTGCCCTCTTGGTCATAAAATGGAGCCTCAGTTCCGGGCATTACATTTTAACAGCTACGTTGGTAAAGAAAATGAGTGGAGAAAAATCAGTCACAAGACTATAAGGAGTGGTGGGGACCATGAATTACAGTGATTGCCCCTGCCTAGGGCCTTCAAATATAAAACGTCCCCCGCCCCCTATTGCTTCAAAATAGAAGTACACCATTACAAGCGGTTGAAAGTTACTGCTCCAAGCTTGTGGCTCTCTGCACTGAGCTGCAGAGGATAGGTGACCCGCCCCCAGACAAATGAGTGTGAAGGCTTCTCTGCCCCAGCCTCCCTGCTGTCCCCAGCAGTGGGACTTTGGGCTGCCCAGCCCCAAGCTTCACCTCCTCAGCAAGATCCCCCACTTCTTAAGAGTTGTGGTGGCGTTGTCTCCTTTCCTGCCCTCCCATCGCCCAGCACATGGGCTCATGCTCCCGACGCCACCCATTGCATTCACAGGGAGGAAGCGGCACTCACCGTGTAGGACCGACCCTCGAACAGACCCCCCAGATGATGGTACACTTTGCGGGGTACACTTTGAGACAATCTGTTGTTTCCAGTGGTTTGCAAAGTGTACCATCATCTGGGCGTTCTTAGAAATGGACAAGTTTAGGCCCCATCTCAGACCTGCTGATCAGAAACTCTGGGGGTGGGACCTGGAAACTGAGGTCTTAACAAGCTCTCCACAGGACTCATGTGCCCTGGAAACCACTGTCCTGAAGTCCCTGCAATGTTTAGAGGTCAAGGGGAGCTTTAAAAAATTATTAATGCCTGGATCCAATCCCCACCCCCACCCCCACCCCCACCCCCACCCCCACCCCCACCCCCACCCCCAGATTCTTGAACCCACAATCTAGGTATGTCCCCTGACCGGCAATCGAATCAGCAACCTTTAGGTCTACGGGACGATGCTCCAACCAACTGAGCCACCTGGGCTCCCCACCAAATTCTTATGTAACTGGTCTGGTGTGCAGCCTGGACTTTGGGGTTTTTAAAAGTTCTCTGGATGACACTAAATTGCAGCCAAGACTGAGAACCACTGATGTAAATAAATATGGAGACAATTATACTGTAAATGATTAAGCAGAAATGAAAAAAATGAGACACACACACTGACAAAAAATGAAAAGTCCTCTTTACTGCTTCAAAACACACAGTTCACTGTTAGGAAACACGGTCGCATTTGCTATGTTCCCTTAGCTGCCCTTTTCCCTCTCCTGTGAGTTCAGATAGAGAGGGTAGGTAAAACAAGCTCGAATGGTAACAGAGAGCCTCAAATCACCCTCACACAGGAGGAGAAAGGGCCCCCATGAAAGTCCCCTTAATGCACTAGGCCCTGCCGCCACCAGCCAGCTCTCAGGACAAAGAGCATCTTGGACTATTTTAGACAATGTGAAAATAGAATACGAGCCACTAAACCAAGGACAAACACGAAACCGGAAATACGTCTTCCTTTAGGAGGGAAATCCGTTTTAATTTAGTAAAACTAAGGACTCTCACATAACATTTATGTTACCCAAGTGCAGTATAGAATCTCCTTAGATGTATCATGGAACCAAAGGTCTCAATTCAAATTGCACCAGGCCATACGCTCTACTTTTTCTTAGGTTGTCTGTCCCAAAGATCCAGGGAGATATAACCGCACTCAAAAATATAATTGTTTCTCTCTCTCAAAGTAGAATTCTAACCAAGTGTCGTTTAGGGCGCATAAGGCCATCAACCCTGCGGTGGGTAGAGGTTCCTTGGTTGTCTTTATTAATTGTGTAAGATGTAAGAAGCTCACGGTGAAGCTCCACGCTTTTCTTCCACACCTAATAGAAAAGGGTCCTGCTTTACATTAAAATCTCAGAAGTTTCCAGCAATACAAACAGCAGCTTGCTTATCGTTCTGCCACAATAGCTTAATACGGATGCTAAGTTTTTGAACCTAAACTGGATGGAAAACTTGGCTTTTCATCAATTGTTACTTCCAGTTGAGCTTGGGTTGTGGACAAGTCAGCCCAAATCAAATTCCAATTTTATTGTGCACCAGGCACTGCCCTCAGATTCTGAGTGAGCCATTCTGGGGTGGTGTTCAGAAGTCATCATTTTAAACAAGCACCCCCAGTCGGTGAAATACTGGTCTTAATAACCAACAGTAATAAACGGGGGTTCTTTTATAGGTGGCTTTTCTTCATGTTTTTGTCAACTTGCCAGTTTGTCTAAAATGAATATATAGCTGGCTTATTTGATTGAAAAGTTTATAAGATGAAGTTCAATGGTTGCTGGATGTAAGGATTACTAGGAAATGTAACAGGAAAAAGGTCATATTCATAGTAAAAACAAAAACTAGTTTACCTGGAATCCTAATATATAAAAACCCTGGGTCGTAACAACCAGTAATGACTGGAGGCTGACCAGCCGAAAGTCAGTGCTGGCCCCGAACCCAAGCAAGCAGTTAGGGGAAATCAGGCAGGCAGCAGAGTGGTTAGGGGTAATCAGGTAGGCAGACCAGCTGTTAGGGGTGATCAGGTAAGTAGGCCAGCAGTTAGGTAGGCAGACAGCCCCTCGCAGGGCTGGCCCCGCCCCCCAGCAAAGAAAGAGGGAGGCCACTGGTGGCAGGGGAAGGGGGCAGCGCTGCACAGATGGCAAGCAGTGGCAGTGGCGGGGTTGGGGCCAGCTGCCTGCAGCCTGGGGAAGGAAAGCCCCGATAGGCCCTGATCTCAGGCCAGGCCTAGAGACCCTACCTGAGGGGTCCTGGATTGTGAGAGGGTACAGGTCGGGCTGAGGGACCCCCTCCCCCCGAGTGCACGAATTTTCGTGCACCAGGCCTCTAGTTCTATCTAATAAAAGAGTAATATGCAAATTAACCATCACTATGCTACACCCACAAAGCCACGCCCACCAATCAGGAGCGAGTATGCAAATTAACTCAACCAAGATGGCTCCAGCCACGGAGAGAGCAGGAGGGAGGCCTGGGTTTCCCTGGCAATGTAGGAAGCCAAGCTTTCCGCACACCCTGGCCGGCCCAGGCCTGCACTCCAGGATACAAAGTTTCAATGATAGAAGATAAATAAATCCCAACAAAAATGGTGGCAGCCACGGAGCTGGAGAGAGCAGGAGGCTAGGGTTGCCCCCGGCGATGGAGGAAGCCAAGCTTCTGAAGCCCTGGCCTGTCTTGGCCTCCGCTCAAGGTTACAAAGTTTCAATTATATAAGATAAATAAATCTCAACAGAAATGGCTGCTGCCACGGAGCAAGCAGAAGGCTTGGCTCCACTCCAGGCTACAAAGTTTCAATTGCAGAAAATAAATAAATCCCAGATACCAGGGCCTCTGCTTGGGTCGCCGGGGGGGCATACAAACCACCACAGGCTCCTCGCCCAGGCCACCCCACGCCCCAAGGGAACCCCCACCCTGATCCAGAACACCCTTCAGGGCAAACCAGCTGGCCCCCACCCATGCACCAGGCCTCTATCCTATCTAATAAAAGAGTAATATACAGGTTGACCATCACTCCAACACACAAGATGGCTGCCCCCATGTGGTCAAAGATGGCTGCCCCCATGTGGACACAAGATGGCCAGCAGGGGAGGGCAGTTGGGAGGGACCAGGCCTGAAAGGGAGGTCAGGTGGGGGCGATCAAGCCTGCAGGAAAGGGCAGTTGGGGGGGACCCAGGCCTGCAAGGGAGAGCAGTTTGGGGGTACCAGGCCTGCAGGGGAGGGCAGTTAGGGGTGACCAGGCCTGCAGGGGAGGGCAGTTAGGGGCAAACAGGCTGGCAGGGGAGCAGTTAGGCATCAATCAGACTGTCAGGGAGTGGTTAGGGGGTGATCAGGCTGGCAGGCAGAAGCAGTTAGGGGCAATCAGGAAGGCAGGCAGGCGAGCAGTTGGGAGCCAGCAGTCCTAGATTGTGAGAGGGATGTTCGACTGCCCGTTTAGGCCGGATCCCACCAGGATCGGGCCTAAACAGGCAGTCGGACATCCCTCAAGGGGTCCCAGATTGGAGAGGGTGCAGGCTGGGCTGAAGGACACCCGCCCCCGCATGAATTTCGTGCACTGGGCCTCTAGTAAGTAAATAAAAGCTGTGTGAAACCAGTAGAGAGAAAACTGTAGAGATTTGAGGGACATTAAAACCCTAAATAAACGGAGATATATATTTCATGTTCATAAATGAGAGGAATAAACTTTTCACCAAAACTGTAAATTCTCAAATTAATCCACATGTTCAAAGCAATTCCAATAAAAATACCAACAGTGTTTTCACTGAACTTGACACACCGATCATAGGGAAGACCAGAGTAAGTCTAGGTAAGGCAAGTCGGAAGAACAATGTTATTAGCTCACCAGACAGCAAAGCCTAGAAAGCTGTACAGTAATGAATGTGGTACTGGCTCAGGACAGACTACTACTGACACAGGAAAGGGAACGTTAGCAGCTAGCATCGCACCGGTGGCACTGTGTGAGGGCAGACAGGCTAACCCTATCAGAGAATTGTCACTCTCTTTTGGTTCCAGGATAGGGAGTGGACAATTTCAAAGGCCAGCAGAGACTTAAGAAAATCCAGTCCTGTCTGGAGGTTTCCCAAGCTTCTTAGAGGCAAGGACATAATCAACACCCAGCCGATGACGTCCAGGAGACTCAACACAGGTATTTTTGTGCTTCTTTCAATTGAAAGCTCCATGGGATGCCTGGCTGGCATGGCTCAGTGGTTGAGCATCTACCTATGAACCAGGAGGTCAGGGTTCGATTCCTGGACAGAGCACATGCCGGGTTGTGGGCTCAATCCCCAGTAGGGGGTGTGTAGGAGGCAGCTGATCTCTCATGGATGTTTCTCTCTTCCCCCTTCCTCTCTCTGAAATCAATAATAAAAAAAAAGTGAAGGATAAAAATGTAAGTATGGTAATAAATTATCCCCACACAACCTATATTTTTAAGCAAATTTATTTCAATAGAAATATTTCAGAAAACTGTACTTAAATTCGTTTTTAAGTTAGGGTATGCAAACACACCGAAGATCTCACACTCACATTTGCATATTGAACAGAAACAAAAAGTGAGAGAGGAACCGAGCTGCACATCACTCAGGGAGGTCATAGTGCAGCCAAGTGCTTTGTCATAAGTACGCAAGCTCACAGGGGTAAAGGGTAAAAATGGCTTGTGTTGTCCTGCGTATAATCATCACTGGGTACTTATCTCCACAGATGTTCACCTCTAGATTACACTGTGGATGGTCCCTCATCCCCCAAACACACTTCAGTAGCCTATACAACAATGAATTTGTCAACAACCAAAGTGTAGAAACTATTGAGAACCTGGTGACTTCTTATCAGCTATGCTGTCAGACCTAAGTCAATAGTTACTGGAATATCTTTGTTAATAGTTCTAATAGGCGGTATCTTGAGGGGAAACTTAGTATTTCTGACCTAGTATCTAAAGCATGGCTAATATTTATGAAATTTTCTATTAAAAAACCATTTTAATCTCAAAGCACTCTATGTATTCTTCGAATCTCATCACTACTTTGCAGTCCAAATAACCAGATCAAAATTTAAATTCTGCTAATTACTAACCCTCAAGGACCAGTGAGTTAACTCTTCATGTGGCTTTAAAGACCATGTCTACTTGCCTACTCTGGAACAGACGAGCCCTTTCATATTTGTGAAAATAGCATCCTGACTCCGTTGAACAACAGTAGTTCTGATCTTGCAATAATCATAGAGGAGCAAAGTGTTTCTAAGCTTCGCTTTTCCTGGGGAATTTCGTTTAGTCTCTTAACTTCCCTTTAATTTGTATACTGGAGTTGTTTTCACTTTCCCATCATAATGTTTTCAGGTGAACAATAACTGGTAGGTTAAGTGACTGCTTGTTTGCTCTGAGTCTTATTTAAATATAAGAATGAACCAAACAAAATCTCATTTCTGACCAAAAGGATTCTCATCACAGGACTTCAATAGCTTTCATAAAACCCGAACACATCTTCCTGGCTGTATCATATTCTTTTATAGATTTCCTGAAAGGCCTTATAATTAAGTGTATGCTCATGACAACAACAACTGAAAACATCAACACAAACATAAACTCCGTGATGGGTGCTCTTCCAGGTTGTTCTTAAGAGTGCTCATCCAAAGGGCGATTTGGGTGGATTTATTTCTAATCTCCTGCCTGGAAGGAGAGGAGCAGGAAGGAAGCTTGTCTAAAAAGACTCAAAACCAAGGACTGCAACAACTATCTAGGAATATCTATACAGACTTTCTTAGACTGGATGTGAGACAGAGTAAGCTGGTGGAGAGAGGGGTAGATAGCACACACTCCTGAAATAAAGGAGTAAGAGGGCCAATGATTAGTGTCATACTCTATGCCTATAATTGGTCTTCAAATTGATAAGGCACTGACCAAATTTTCCTCACACTACAACTTGAGATATCGTTGTAATGAAACTGCTTTCAACAAGCTTAGGAGTTTGAACACAGAGATCTCTTTCATTAGAATTCTCTAAAGAGAAAAAAAAAAAGTCACTTTAGACACAAGCCATTTTTGGGGGAGCAAAAGCAAAAAATACTTGCATCATTTTGAAAAGGCTGACTTCACATGAAAAATAATTATCATCTATGTGATTAAATAACAATGTTTGTCTCTGAAAGCTTAGAAAAAACCAGAACACCACTCTGGCTGTAAAATCTTTGAAAGAAAAAACCACAAGAGAGAGAAAATAAAAGCAAACCCGAAAAGATCACGAAGTCAGGCAAACCTCACCATCTGTTCATGCATCAGCAGCGCTAATATTGTTCCACCAGGACACGGGCCAATGCATCTTCATTTCCAAAAAGGGACCCAATTATTTCGAAAGCCTTTGAAGCAGAGGATTTCTGTTATGAAAGATTATCTTCTGCTAAGCAAAACTGGTACCCTTGTTTGCAGAAGACAACATGGCAGTTTAAAAACTGGTTGTGAAGGAATGTGCCTCAAAAAACAGGAAGCATGTCAACAGTGGATATCTTCTTTACAAAAGTGGATGGATTTAATCTGTTTTGATTCCCAGAATTAATATGATGCCTTACAGTTTTGTTTTCAGTAGCAAAGACATACAGCTTACAGATTTAACCTAAAAAAGGGGGGTGGGGTGAGGTGGGGAGAAAAAAGACCTCTGCTCAAGTCATTTGCCAGGTAAATTTTAGTAATCCCAACAGATCAACAGACCAGCCTGCCCTTAGAGGGCCCCGGTTTCAACTAATCTACAGAGTGTGTACACTATACACTGTAAACATTTTTTCCTTCCATAACAATAGTGCTCCTTGGTCTCTTTTATAAACCTTCTAGAAGAGGAATAAAGCCACTTATAAAAACTCTGCAGCTATAAACACAGTAACTCTTGACGCACAGAAAGACCGATTACCAGAACAGTCCACACAGAAGGTAGTGCAATAGTCTGTGGCATTTTCCACACAGGAAAAACATTTGTCATCGAAGCACAGGCCTAGGGAGAAAAAGCATTCAAACTCAAATTGTTTCCATCCCTTTTGGTAATGTTTACACAAATGACATTTACACAGTGAAGAAAATGAAATAGGAAGGTGTGTTTGATCAGTTCTCTTTCAATTCTTACATTTTGGAGGTTACAATAAAAAAATAACTGTGAAAAAAATAAGCAGAGGCCAAACACACAGGGGGCATAAAACCAAAAACAGTGCTCATTGTGCCGTTATTTTTTTTATAGTTATATTTTAAAAACTGGTATGTTACTTCCATATGGAAAATAAGCTTCTGTTCAAATAAACTGTTGCACGAGATGTGTCTGAACTGTATTCTGGCCAATATTATATTCTACTACCCTGGGCCATATAATATGCCAACCATTATGCTTATCATAAACCAGCTTAAATTTAAATTATTGTTTTTATGAGCTCTTTTTGGCTAGGAGAGAAACAGATGAACTTAATATTGATGGAAATTTCAAGCTTATGAGTCACCAATTTACTAATTTATAAAGGGCAGGCCTAATCAGAGGGAAATAAATTTATCATCCCACTAATAAACTACCTAAATATTTAACACATTTTGGTGACATACTTTCTTTGCATGAATTATCATCAGATATCATTTGTTGAATTACATATAAAAAATTCACCTACACTAGTTTAATCCACTTCTCTCACTGGTTTCCATTTGCTTCAAATGCTAAAATAATCTCAAAAAGCAGTGACTAATCTTTTGAATGGACAAATTTGAAGACAAAAAAACAATGGCAACTTCTATGCACAGATATGTTAACAGTTTCAGACGAAAGGACTGTTTACCAAACTGAAAACTATCCTTCGTCTGTGCAGGCATCCATTCATGTTTAGAGCTGAAAACATCAAACACATCTTCCAGTTTAGCTCCCTCTTTGGCAAAACATCAGGCTCTACTTCCAGGTGCCTCCCTCCACAGACGTGGTTCCTCTATGACATATCTACTGTAGCTTATTTATGACAAACAAAGCAATAATAAAAAAAATCCACAGGGTTCTCATCCATAGTATTTTTTAAAAAGCACATACACTATTAAAAACATTTCTTTCTGAAGAGAAATAAACAAAGAAAAAAAAATGCAAAACGAAGTCAGATGTGCAAGGTCTACACAGTAATACTGCTGGCTCCGCAGGAGGTGTCCCTCCATGTACCCAACGTGGGTCAAGCTCAGGAGGTCGTTATTTAAACATCACTAGCACAGGCAACACTGTCCTCTGCAGCCTATGTCATCACTTTCCACAAAACCAGAACCTAAGGCATTTCTAACTGTTCTGTATGAGAAAAATATCTGCACTCTCAATATCCTTTGGAAGCAGATCTAAATGGAAAAACTCAGTGCTCAGAAAAACCTCTTCTACTTCCCTTTGAAAAGATTTTTAGCTAATTAGTCTGTGGACAATACTTTCTATTGAAGTTTCATAGATTCAAGAATGAAATACTTACGATAAAAAAAAGTACAATGTTTTCTAAGAATACAAATGCAAGCGACTTTATGTGAGGCCCAAAGTAACAGAGCCTGGTAGAAGGTATCAGACAGAAGGCGTTCTTACTCTGGGCCAGTGCTAAAACCTATGATGCCTCATGAGTTTATAACATCCGACATAGCCTTTGTTCAAATGCCATTTTTTGTTAAAACTCTAAGGCATCTTATCTTCAATCTTATTATTATAATTTTCTTTAGTGAGTCAACATTTATTTTGGATATCAAATGCATTACTGCATAGAAGAGCCCTCATAAAACTACTTGGTCAACTACTGATTTCATGGCAGGGACCTATATATAACAGTAAGTTTTCAGGAAAATGTTTTGCAATAAAGAAAAGTTGAATAAGGAGAGTTTTAATACTTTAAATTCTCAGAATCTCAACCTCTTACCTTTTACCCTCTTAAAATTACTTTGTATGCCTTAGAATAAAATGAATACATATATATATGGAATCTCTTTTAAACAAAGGTGACCCTGAATCTCATATTGAGCAAAAATAATGTAAATGAATTAAAAACAACAACAACAACAACTGGCATTGTGCACAATAAACAAGGTAAAGGAAAACATCAATTTATCTCCTTGGGGATAAAAATCACCTGTGACTGGTAGAAGAGAGAATCCAACTAAAGTGAAGAAGTAATGACTGTAAAATCTCAAGGAAGTTTAGGTGGGGATGATGCAATCCCTACTACTCAGATCTGTGGCCCAACAATGAATTCATATAGAGGCTAACCTTAAAGGCAGTTAAAAACAGCCATGTTTTCTGGAGCCCGTGTGAAGAGTGTCTGGCCAGTGAACACTCGGCCTTTATACCCCTGCAGGAAGTCGTGTTCCCCACACAGCACTAAATCTCCGAAGTTTAGTGTTTAAAAATATCTTTCCTCACCTACAACCAAACAACATCCCTCCCAAAGTCCCAAACAAAGTCCCAACAACTCACATTACAACATTTCTAGTTCCTCCACTCGTGCTATGAGGGCAGAGCATGAGGCTGCAGGTGAACGAAGGACAAATACACGTTCTGGGAGGCTGCTGGCAGAATGCTGCTTATCAGAAGACCTTTACACTTCGGTTCAAAACCGTTAATACCTTTACACTTTGGTTCAAAACCAGCTCCTCATGTAACCCATTAGAATGACGTTTTTCCTTTTTAAAGTGAAAAAGGCGATTCCCCCCTCCAAAATTAATACAAAGTTAAAAGAAATGCAAATGAGCTACGATCTATTCCAAGCACAGCACCGCCAGGAGATCACACACACTATTTGGTGTTTGGTGTTGGTTTTCCTTGCGTTCTTTTAAGGCAGTGGTTTCCACAGGTCAGTTCAGAGATAAGAAGCGTGGTCCATGGCAGTTTGTTTTGCAACTGCAATTGGTTCTCTGGGAATGTCTCACTTCATTCCCTGGAATTAGTGCTTTTTTGGTTCAGAATCCGGAGGCAAAGAGGGAAGCTCGGCTCCCCTGGCACAGGACTGGTTTTCGCTGGCGCTGGTCCACCAGGGCCTCGCTCCCACTGTGGAGCAACAATTCACCTCTCTTCTTTCTTAGGCTTTTACTCAAAAGTCATCAAGTTTGTAGGAACCTAACAAATACAAGCATTACAAAACAACATTATTTATTTTTATTAAAATACTAGAGGCCCGGTGCATGAAAATTTGTGCACTGGAGGGGGTCCCTCAGCCCAGCCTGCCCATCACAGTCTGGGAGCCCTCTGGGGATGTCTTACTGACGGCTTAGGCCCGCTCCCTTTGGGAGTCACAATCTGGCCTCCCTCTGTGGGAGGCGACTGGGCCGATCAGGGAAAGGTGCTACCTCCATCACCCTGCTGCTGCTGCTGCCTCTGGCCTCCCTCTGCAGGAGGCAACTGGGCTGATCAGGGGAAGGTGCCGCCCCCATCACCCCGCTGCTGCTGCTGCCACTGCTGGCCCTTGCAGCCACCCCTCCTTGGCCTTTGCAGCCACTGCGGCTTTGTTCGGAAGGATGTCCCGTCTATCCGGTCTAATTAACATGTTACCCTTTTATTAGTATAGATTTTTCAATTACAATTGATGTTCAATATTATATTAGTGTCAGTTGTACACCCCTATGATGAGACATTTATATAACTTATGAAGGGATCCCCCAATATTTCTAGTACTTACCTGATACCATCCATAGTTATTGGAGTATTATTGGCTATATTCCCTATGAGGTACTTTACATCCCTATGACTATTTTGCAAGTACCAATTTGTACTTCTTAATCCTTTCACCGTTTTCACCCAGCTCCCCTCTGGCATATGTCAGTCTGTTCTCCCTACCTATGAGTCTGCTTCTGTCTTATTTGTTCTTTTGTTTTTTAGATTCCACATATAAGTGAAATCATGGTATTTGTCTTACCCTGTAGGTCCATTCACAAAGTGATAGCATTTAAAAGTTGTCTTTCAAAGTACTATTTATCTTTCCTTGTCATTTTAAGTGAGCCCAAATGTTAAAATCTTTCTGACCTAAAGTATCTTTTTGAAAAAATTAAATATATTGGGGTGAGATTGGTTTATAAACCTATATAGGTTTCAAGTGTACAATTCTATATACACTGAGTGGCCAGATTATTATGATCTGCCCACTCAGTGTATATCCTACATAACGCATAATAATCTGGCCACTCAGTGTATATCCTACCTAATAAAAGGCTACTATGCAAATTGTCCCCTCGACCAGGAGTTCGACCAGCAGGCAGGCTGGCCAACTGCCCATGTCCCCACCCCCTGGCCAGGCTGGCTGGACCCCACCCATGCACAAATTCATGCACCAGGCCTCTAATACACACACACACACACACACACACTGCAGAGATAATAATCTGGCCACTCAGTGTACATCATCTGTATATTGCATTGTGTGTTTACCACCCAAAGTGCAATCTTTTTCTGTCACATATATGTGACCCCCTTAAAGAATCTTTTTTTTAAAGGTTTTTTATTGATCTTTATATGTGAGAGTGAAACATCAATGTTATGTTTATGTCTGTTCAACCAATTTGTGACTCAACTTTATTTATTTGTTAAAGTATATATTATTGATTTCAGAGAAGGGAAAGGGAGATAGAAACATCAGCGATGAGTGAGAATCACTGATTGGTTGCCTCCCGCATGCCCCCTACTGGGGATCGAACCTGGGGCCCTTCAGTTCGCAGGCTAATGTACTCTATCAAACCAGCTAGGGCTGTGTCTTAACTTTAAACCTGTAATAGGGATTGGGGAAAACAACACTGTGAATTTATTCTCCTTTGCAGCTGAAAGCCTTTGCTTCAGTAAAATAAAAACAAAAATATCCAAATAGTTTTGGGTTTCACTGCAACCACAGAAACCCACATCAACCTGTTAGTAGAACAAATAAAGATGAATAAGAATAAATTTTATTAATTTGAAGTGCCCCCTCTTTTTACCCCCTCTAGAACTACATTCCCTTGCCTCTCACTATATTCTACCAGCCCGGGCTACATATTCTTATTTTGAACAACTGAAGCTCATTGCAGCTTCAAGGTCTTTGAACCCTCTGTTCCCCCTAATTTTCACGTGGCGGTTCCTTCTTACCATTTATGCCAATGTCATCTCCTCAGGGAGATGTTTGGGCTCTCTCCTATTTATTTAAAGTTGTCTCTACTCCCAACACTCTGCATCACATAATTCTATTTTGTTTGCTTGTATAGTTTTCACTATTTGAAAGTTTGTTATCTGTTCATTTGTTTATTGCCCATCTCTCTAAAATGTGAAATTTCACGCCTTGTTGACTGATGTCAACAAGAAAAAGAGTAAGAATAAAAACATATTCCCCCACTCCATTCAGAAAATTAGTCTACTTCTCTTTAGAACTCTTAAATACATGCCCAAGTTAGGGACTATTTGAGGACTAAGAGAAATGCTCACCTGTTGTTTGTTACTTTGGCAGGCAGCACTCAAATGCTTAAACCACAGCATTGCATTCATCCTATTGCCAGCTTGAAACTTGTATGAATTTCCTAAAATCATCAAAAACAAAGGGAAAGTAATAAAAACGTAAGGGCTCTGACATATAATAATTCTGCCAGCTACCAAAGCAAAATAAAATAAGACTAGAGTTCTCCATTTCAGAAGTCTATTTCCCCAACACCTGATGTTCCAACACAAACAGTTCTCTCTGCTACATTCACGTGACGTCACTTACGCAGAAAGTCGTGGTTTTGCTGTTTGTGAATTGGAAGAGAAGTAAATGCATCTCCTTAACTGTTCAATAGTGTAAACTATACCTAAATAAAATTGTTTGGCTTCTTTAGATTTGTACGTGTGGATGACAGTGCAGAATACCAGTTCTCAATACTGCTTAGATGATCTATTAGCAATGTTAAGGTGAGGTTTTTACAGGCCACAGCTTTAACACTAAGTGTCTGATACTCAGACATTAGCTATTTAATGTGAATAAGGATTAATTAGCTAACATCAATATCAGCTACCTTTTTAGTTTTTAGTTACATCTGTTAAAAATTATTATAGCTTTCCAGGCCTATTGAGGGCTTTCAGGGAAAATATAAGAAGGCACCTTTTTCTCTTAGAAAATTAGAAATTCATCTGTGTTTTATATATTTAGTAAATCTTACGTTAAGACTGACACGTAAGGACTTTTATATGGTTCTACGTATTAAGGTAACAAACTGAGAAAAGAATGAATTCATGTACTACATAGACTGCCTTAAGTTGAGCTTTACTCCCTTTTTTTCATTGACCTAAGTTTTTTACTTCCCAATTCTTACCAACTTCTACTTTCCTTTATAACTGCATTCAATGGCCCAGGAGCCTAATCTATATTTAGACATTATTCAACTTTTCTGAGATTTTAACATTCAAAGAACTTTTTCACTTTCAGAAGCAATGGTTTGCCTTCGACACATATTTAATTATTCAAATTAAAATACTGTTTTGCTTGCTGAACTGAGATGCAGACACCAGATCAATCTAAATAGAAAATATTTCTACAATGAAGTTTGCCACAATTATTTTTTTTTCTGTGTTCAACATATTTTGCTTACATTTTTACTTAAAACACTTCATAATACCCTAAAAGCACACTATCTGTTGATATGAAATACATTCTGAATAAACAGAGGTCAAAATGTAATTGTACAGCCCATAAAAGGCACTGCTGCATTTCCGCGCTGAGCTGCTGGGCAGAGAGAAGGCGTTTCCTGGCTGGCTTCCTGGGGTGCTTATCAACAGCCAGAGGTTGTCGGAGGAAGAGCAGCAGGCATGTTGGGACCTGTTCTGACTGCCATCTGAGGTAGGGCCAGCTGGCATGTGATTCTATAGCCACCCTCCAACATCTCTATTATATTTTATGAGCAAAGTATTATAATTAAAATTATACTTCTTTGGAAAGTGCTTTGAGGCAAATAAGCAATTAATTTGATTAAAAGTAATGGAATGAAGATTATTTAAAGGAAAACCTCTGCCACATTTAGAACTTAAGAATAACAATTTAATTCCGGGTACAAATGAAGGGGTACTATGTATATGGCAAACCACTGTGGGCCATAGATTCTCAAATTCCCTTCCTCTGTCCCTCCCTCCCTCCATAAGCTTATTAAATAAGCATTTAATAAATATTGCTAATTATAAATATTAATCTCATTACTATATATTATGTGACAAAAACATTTCTCAAAGAGATGAAACTACACAAATCTTCCCCCAGTCAAGTATGAACCCAGTGAAACTAGGCTTTGGCGTACTATAAAGTTACCTGTAAGCCCTGGTTACTCTAAAGACTCACCTTTCTCAGAGTCAGTCAGTAGGAAGAGGTCAGGATGTTCTGGGTCATCAGCCATCATCACCATCCATCCTACCACAGATACATTCTTATTTGATGTTGATTTGAACTGAGAGATAGAAAGACAACTAATGGTCATCTTTTTTTTGGTGTGTGTGTGTGTTTTCATTTTTAATAAATCTTTATTGTTCAGATTACAATTGTTCCTCTTTTTTCCCCCCATAGCTCCCCTCCACCCGGTTCCCACCCCACCCTCTGCCCTTACCCATCCCCTCACTATCCTCATCCATAGGTGTACGATTTCTGTCCAGTCTCTTCCCACACCCGCCACATCCCTTTCCCCACGAGAATTGTCAGTCCACTCCCTTTCTATGCCCCTGATTCTATTGTATTCACCAGTTTATTCTGTTCATCAGATTTTTTATTCACTTGATTTTTAGATTCACTTGTTGATAGATATGTATTTGTTGTTCATAATTTTTATCTTTACCTTTTTCTTCTTCTTCCTCTTCTTAAAGAATACCTTTCAGCATTTCATATAATACTAGTTTGGTGGTGATGAACTCCTTTAGCTTTTTCTTATCTGTGAAGCTCTTTATCTGCCCTTCAATTCTGAATGATAGCTTTGCTGGGTAGAGTAATCTTGGTTGTAGGTTCTTGCTATTCATCCCTTTGAATATTTCTTGCCACTCCCATCTGGCCTGCATAGTTTCTGCTGAGAAATCAGCTGACAATCGTATGGGTGCTCCCTTGTAGGTAACTGTTTTTCTCTTGCTGCTTTTAATATTCTCTCTTTGTGTTTTACTCTTGGCATTTTAATTATGATGTGTCTTGGTGTAGTCCTCTTTGGATTCCTTTTGTTTGGGGTTCTGTGTGCTTCCTGGACTTGTAAGTCTATTTCTTTCACCAGGTGGGGGAAGTTTTGTGTCATTATTTCTTCAAATAGGTTTTCAATATCTTGCTCTCTCTCTTCTTCTGGCACCCCCATAATTCTGAAGTTGGTATGCTTGAAGTTGTCCCAGAGGCTCCTTACACTATCTTCATATTTTTGGATTCTTTTTTCTTTTTCGGATGGGTGTTTGCTTCTTTGTATTTCAAATCTTTGACTTGATTCTTGTGATCCTCTAGTCTGCTGTTGGATCTTTGTATATTATTTTTTATTTCAGTCAGTGTATGTTTAATTTCTAGTTGGTCCTTTTTCATATCCTCGAGGGTCTCGCTAAATTTATCGGCCTTTTCTAGAAAATTCTTGAAAAACCTTATAACCGTCGTTTTGAACTCTATATCCTCCATTTCTTTCCTCCATTTCTTTCATTTGTGACCTGTTTCTTTGTCTCTGCATTTTGGCTGCTTCCCTGAGTTGATAGAGTGGCTTTGTGTGCGAGGTGTCCTATAGGGCCCAGTGGCTCAGCCTCCCCAGTTACCTAAGGTGGACACTCTTGGTGCACCCTTTTGTGGGCTGTGTGCACAGTCTTGTTTTAGTCAAGTCTTGATTGTTGTTGGTATCACTGGGAGGAAGTGACCTCCAGGCCAATTGGCTGTGAGGATCAGCTGTGTCTACGATGGGAGAACTTCTGTGCTGGAGACATCCTTATGAGACAAAACTTGCTTCAGTGGGGCTTTGGTGCTCACTGAGTCTGCCCCCTGAGTGTGTCCCTTATGGATCTGAGGAGTTGTAATCTGGATGGTCCCACTCTGACCTCTGGGTACACTGGCTTTTGGATCTCCAAGTAGGTACTAATTTAGCCTCTGCCTGAGGCCACCCAGCAGGAGCTATGGAGAGATCTGCAGATTTCTCTTCTTTGTTTGGGTTTTGGAGGTGCCCAGATGAGGCCCAGCTGTGAAGTAGTGCAAGCTGCTGTGGGGCCTTGGGCCTTCTTTTGGATGTTCTGGGTCTCACTGACTCAGCTGCAGTTTGTTAGGTAAGTTTAGAATTCAAAGGACCAGGTCATTCATATGCAAAAGCCTCTGAGCTCAGCTTGGATGGGGCGGAGTCTCAGGGTGGAGCAAACAGCTATGGCTTCGTGTGGTGGGATCTCAGGACGGAGCAAACAGCAATGGCTTCCCGTCAGCCCTGCCCTAAGAGGCCCCTGAGTCTCAGTGTCCTGCAGTAATTGCTGCAAGCACCTCTGAGAGAAAACCGCCCTCGCGTTCTGCCCACTGCAGATAGTCCAGTTTCTCCCCGTACGATTTCTGTCCAGTCTGGGTCCCCAGAGTCTCACCCGGAACTGGCGTTCAGTGCAGTTGGGAGCTTTTGTCTCCCTCCCGATTGAGAAAGGCAGCCGTGTACTCAGTTGCCAACGCTCTCCGCGCGTGCACGCTTCCGTGCCTCTGCCTTCCGCAGCTCCTGTGAGTCTCAGTGTGCTTTTCTCTTCCCTTCTAGTTGTAGAATTTCCACTCAGCCAGCCTTCCTGTGGTTCTGGATGATGTCCGTTTTGTCCTTTAGTTGTAGTTTTGAAATTGTTGTGCGAGGCAGCAGTTTAGGTGTTTACCTATGCCGCCACCTTGGTTTCTCCACTAATGGTCATCTTGATGGCTCATCCTCAGTAAAGTTACATGTCAGGAAGCATATCTTCAGTTTCTCCCAGTGAGAGATGAGACCTGTGACTTCGTGCTGGTCAGGTGTGCTCAGGGCCTTTTACGATTAAATTCGGCCCCTGTGGAGACTCTCCTGCCTTCCAGATCTGTCTCAGCTTCAACTCTTTTTCAACACCTAATTGTCCCACTGTCCATTCCCAAAGAGCAGGACTGTTAGTGGACCAATAAGTTCATCTATGTTGTTTCGTCTGTTACTGTGCTCCCCTCACCCCTTTCTTATAGGAAACACAGCTGCATTTTAATACAGATGTTATCTTTCCCCGTTTCTTGAGATATACTTGATTTATAACATTGTGTTAAGTTTAAGATGTACAATGTAGCCTTGGCCAGTTTGGCTCAGTGGAAAGAGCATCAGCCTGTGGACTGAAGGTTTCCAGGTTTGATTCTGGTCAAGGGCACATGCCTAGGTTGCGGGCTCGGTCCCCAGTGTGGGGCATGCAGGAGGCAGCCGATCAATGATTCTCTCTCATCACTGATGTTTCTCTCTCTCTCTTCTTCTCCCTTCCTCTCTGACATCAATAAAAATATATTTAAAAAAGAAGATGTACAATGTAATAGGGGTGTTCTCTTAAACCAAGTGCTATCAGACACTTCTTTATATCTATATCTATCTACAGTATATATGCAAGAAATATTCTTAGCATGCTTGTTACTTATTTATTTCAGAGAGGAAGGGAGAGGGAGAGAGAGATAGAAACATCAATGATGAGAGAGAATCATTGATTGGCTACCTCCTGCACGCCCCCTACTGGGGATCGAGCCAGGCATGTGCCCTTGACTGGAATGGAACCAGGACCCTTCAGTCTGCAGACTGATACTCTATCCACTGAGCCAAACGGGCTAGGGCACTTTTCTAGCTTTTTTAAAGTTACACTTTAGTAACAAAAAAAGAGCTGTTATGAAAGAACAGAAAATTGGATAAATCTCATTCATGAAAAGGCTGTGAAACAATGCTAACAATTTAGAGAAGGAATACTTACATGTTTTCTTTCTGTAGCTTTTAGAGACTTGGCAGTGTAGTAAAAAAGTTGTGTCCCGCACAAAGCTGCCCAATATTTTGTCCAAGATGCTACCTGGAGAGGACAAACACATGAACACACGACGGAAATGCTGACTCCTCAGTGCCATGGTCGTTAGCTCTGCTCCACTTCGGCCCTCTCCGCCTACCCTTAGAGCACAACTGAAACCTTTCACTCAAGCACTCCTATCACTTCCACTTAATATACTGCACTAGTACTTGCATTCAGATAATTATCCATCTCATCAAGAATCCTATCACTTTTTCATATTGTCTAGTATTGCCACGGCCTCCCCATCTCATGTCCCCCTTCTCCATTACACGGTTCTGCACTATACACATCCCCTTTCAAATTCTTCCATCTCACTGCATGCTCTCCTGACATAACCCTAACCCTAGTTAACCTAACCATCTTTTCTTCCCCAGCAACACTTCCTTCATAGATCATCCATCTCACCAGGCCCATACTTCAAATACTTTCCATATGCTAATGACTCCCAAATCTCCACTGCAGGCCATCACCTCCTCTGCTCAACTTCCGAATTGTACTTTTTAAAGAGCCAAACTGACATCTCCACATGCAGCTCCACCTCTCTCTGACTTCATCTCATCCACCTACTGCCCGCTCAATGCTTCAACTACACAAGTCACCTTGTCTCCTGCAAGCGAGGTCTTCACATGGCTAACTCACCTTCCTCAGTCAGACCTCGGTTCAAATGCCTCCTATGGTGACAGCTCTCCTGACGCCATCACTGTCCATCTCCTCTCCTCACTTTAAGGGCTATTTCTCCCCAGTGGAACGCCATCTCCATGAGGCTGGTGCTTGTTCACTGCTCTATTTCTGGCATCTGGCACACGTTAGGTGTGGTAAGGCCTCAGCTGCTGTGCTGTTCTTAGTTCACTAGCTAGCTGGTCTAGTGTAGCTTCTGGATTATAATATAATGTAAGCAGCAAAAATCAGATCGCTTAGGTGTAAGAAGCCCTCTTCATCTTCAAAAACTTTAAGTGCAGATATACATCAAAGTTTATTCCAAACTAGATGTAATATTATTTGAGAAAATAAAACAAATCTTTCTTTAATCATCAAACTACTGTGCTGCTGTTGGGGAAAAACTACTTCTGAGTTACATGTGAAAATCTTTGTTTCACCAAACTTTTTTTTTTTTTTAACATAATTATGGTTTGGAGGACATTTAATATCTGGGTTCTATTTCACGTGGGAAACAAACCTGCATTACTGAGTTCAACAACTTAGAACCAATAACAACAACAACAACAACAACAAAAACTGACTGAATTCCATTTGAGGGTTAACTTTCTTTTCTCTATTTTTCCTGAACTTATTACTAAAATACTTCTGTACAGTATGTACTTCAAGGCTCTCTGAGAAACAGTTTTGAACAAGAACTATATTAGAGGGAAGAAAAGTACAGGCATGCTTTAAGCTCCCTACATAAATGATTCAACTGAAATCTAAATTAAGAAACATGTGGGGGGGTGAGATCAGGGTGAATGGTCATTGGGGGGGCGGAAGGGGGACATCTATAATACTTTAAACAATAAAGATAAATTCAAAAAAACATGGAGAGGCAAATATCACTTCAAGTGTACTATGTATGTGATTTTATTTCAATTGTCTTCATATTTCTTAGGGTCCTGTACATTTATATATTTTTAGAAGTGTTAAAATATGATAAAATCTTACTGTAGGCTTTTTGCCTTCCTTTAACAAAGTTTTTCTCTTGAGAACACCTTGAATAGTAACAGCTCCTGGATATAAATGTACTGCCAAATCTTCTGATTCTGCAGAACTATAATAATGAAACAAAGAAAAAACAGATAAGAGCTTTTGTGTATGGTGGTAGTTATCAAATAGGTACTTAAATGAAATGTAATTATTCTTTACTTCAAAACTTTGTTACTTTATTCAGAATGAGAAGACACTGACAATTATAAAAGTTTATTGATCTGAAATTTATAAGCTGTTACAAAAGTTAATCTGGAAGTTATTCAAGTCAGCAGATGGTTAAAAACACACACTTTATTACATATTTGAACAAGTATAATTTAGAAAGAATAGGGTAATTTAATTTAGTAAAGATTAAATAAATTTAAGACTTTGCTTCTTCTTAACATGCCACACTGCATCACTGCTGTAAACTTTCCCCCCATTAGAAACCTTAAGTCCTGGTAGGAAAGATGAGGATTCTATTTGTTAAAAGTATTTAAGCATGTAAAACTCAAAAATAATAAAAGCTCAAAAAAAAAAAAAAGAAAAGAAAAACACACACATTTAATTCTAAATAATTAAAAGTAGTAAAAAGCAATAGAAACATGTTTTTAAATTGGCTTTCTACAATCAATTTTAATTACATTTAAATGTTTCCAATGCATAAGTATTTGATTATAGCCTACTCCCAAACCCACGATTTCCTTTCCATATATCTTAAGAACACCATTAAAAAGAACCACACATTTAAATATGCCTCCCCAACTGATTAAAGTTCCTATATTTAAAACAAGAGTAATTTCCATAGTAAAAATCTGTCATTCTCTGGTGATCTGAGTGGAAGAATTCCTGTAACAGTGATGAAAACTAAAGTTTGCCAATTTATCCCTTTATGATTATTTAGGTGTCTTCAAAGTGACTTAAACCTCTAGGAACCATCAGAAATTTCAGGCTAGAACTATTTATATTCAGGGAGATATACAAGAGGAGATTAGACACCATCAAAACGACACAGGTTCACTTCTAAAGTTGGTTATTTTGTTATATTATCAATTTTTGATTAGCACTAACCTATAGTCCCCGAATCAATGTGCACTACTCTTATTTTCTTCTGCAGCTAATACAGGGCAGAAAGAGGACTCAGTTTAACTAGATGAACAATGGAATGAACATGCATTTAAATACACAAGTATTATTTAATGAGACAGACTAGTCTAAATTCAGGACTTGCAGTTTATAAAAAAAAGTTCTTTCAAAAGGCAAATCTGACTAGCAAAGTAAATTCTTTGATTCTAGCCTTTGAATAAGGCTACAAGTTGATTTTTGTACTGCTCATCCAATAACTTAATAGCATTAGAAAGACCTGTGCAGTTAAAAAGCTACCAACTTGGAATTATTTTTAAAATGTGACATAAAGATGCAAGTTTTAGCAATTAACTGTGGATCAGAAAGAATAATTCAAATTAATCTCTAGATTAAATCTTTAAAGTTTCCTAGGCATTTTTTTCAGTCTTTGAATCAATTAGTTGAGAAAGAACAGAAATGATGTGAGACCACACCCATGTAAGCCAATCACCAACACCAGAGGGGAGTTCTATGGCCCCTGAATGCAGGGGAATTGTACCTGCTGGCCTTCATGTGGCTTCGATAGCCATTTCGTGCCACTCGTGTCATCGGGCCGAGAGAATGGTACAATCTGTTCCTGTTGGATTCCATTATAAATTGTATATATTACATACACTTTAATTCACACAAACATCATCAGTACCTAGAACAGCATAATAATTTTTGTGTAATAAAGCTTTCCAAATCTTACAAAAGGTTAGTCTGTGATTGTTTCTGATCCTTTTTAAAAGCATGCAGCATAGATTTAAAAAACTTCTTTCTTTTACTATTGATGCTAGAATATAGCTGCTTAGAAAACATCATACATTTATATATACATTCATTTTCACAAATCTGCTGAAATAATTAAAGAGCAATTTATAACCAGGTACTATCAAAACCTGAAAAATACTTCAAAAATACTTTTGTTTCTATTCTAGTGCTTGGATTCCAGTTTAAATATGACACCTAGATTCATATAAATAATTCATTTTTATTATATGTCCCTATGAAGACACCTAAAAGCAATGTGGCCAGTAAACTTAAAAAATTAATGGACCTTATTTTCCTTCCTACCCTTTTTATTAAATCCAAGAAAACTAAGAAATCCAAGAAAATCCAAGAGAGACACACTGAGTAATAAATAAAGGCATTGTTTTCCTTCCATGTCAACTGAAATAAATGATAAAAGCCAGTAAGTGATAACAATGGTATGAATTAATATTTACCCAAAATGGCATGTAATACTTAACAAAAGAAAATAAACACACACATAGACACTGATACTTCTTTGCCTGGGAAAAGCCAAAAGTTGATAAATGATATTTAAAACAAAAAACATTATTTTAGCAACTGAAGCAGCAACCTATCTGATGTCTCTCTAGGAAGTAAGAACAGAAAATGGCATGTTTAACATTCAGAGTACTACTTTTAAGTTCATTACCTATAGGTAGTATTTTAAACCTTAGTTCTTTATTCCTTTATTATTATTTCATGTCTGAGTCTTGCTGGGCAGCTTTAATTTGCTCTCAAAATGTTTCAAGAGCCACTGATTTAAACTTGGCATGAGTATAGATTTTTTTTTTAGCTGCAAATGTCTGCAAAGCAAAGCATTTGTCATAAAAAAAGAATTGTTTTGAGATGTGAAGGTAACACCATTAAACACTGTCTTTGAAAATAACCTGCAGGGATGAGAACAGGTTACCCACACCACTCTGGTTATTCACTAATATCTCAAGCAATCTGAGAAACATTTTTTTTCATCAATATTTTTATCAAAAGATTACAAAACACACTCTATAACCAATATGATGGTATTATGCTCTTTCTAGAGGGAAAGAACTAAGACAATTTGTATAGACATCAGGTGCTGGAGGCAACTCTTGTGTTTTTCCCATTTCAGGCAAACCCAAACAAAGAGATTGAAAGTAAAAGTTGGAAGAAAAATAATATGCAAAAACAAATGGCTAAGAATCCCCCAAAACGAAAAGAACAAAACTTGGGAGTACTGATAGTGTAGAAAGGCTTAGGAATACTTTAAAATATTGGGTTTCCAAGTAAAATCTTAATCACATAATGGTGAGAATTCTTTATAAAGTGTCACTGAGAATGAGGTTATAATTTTCCAATTAAACAATAAAATTCAAATATAGTTTAATTTTAAGTATGTATTTAGTATAATTGTTTTTTATTAAAAGTCACTGATATGAAGTTAGATAACTAAATATTTCAATTCTATCAATTTTAACATGACATTCATAATTCAATCTAAATGACACTTTTGCTTAGAAACATAGCTTGCTTAGTATATACAATAAAGAACAATTACTCTGGTCAAGAGTCAAGTGTCATGTATAAGTATGAAAATGGCAGAAATGAAATTGTCGGAGACAACATAAAAGCTCTAATGGACATTTAGAATAAACATGTGTTTGCACTGTTCGGCTACATTTTTAAGGTCATCTTATTTGGAAGTTCAATATAACATGACGTTTGCTGCAGGCCAATGACAGCTTTTATAGCTTAAAGAGTGGTTGGCAAACTGCGGCTCGCAAGCCACATGTGGCTCTTTGGCCCCTTGAGTGTGGCTCTTCCACAAAATACCACGTGCGGGCGTGCACGTACATTGCAATTGAAACTTCGTGGCCCATGCGCAGAAGTCGGTTTTCGGCTCTCAAAAGAAATTTCAATTGTTGTACTATTGATATTTGGCTCTGTTGACTAATGAGTTTGCCGACCACTGGCTTAAAGCAAAAGGAAAGGAGAATGCATGCACAGTATCTACCAGTTTATATATAAAAGCCTGTGACCTTTACGACCATTATGACTGGTTGATCAGTCGCTATGACTATGACATGCACTGACCACCAGGGGGCAGATGCTCAATGCAGGAGCTGCCCCCTGGTGGTCAGTGTGCTTCCATAGTGGGAGTGCCGCTGTCACAGTGGGAGCGTCTCTGGCTGCTTGACGCTTAGGCACTGCTACATCCCTTGGGGGATGTCGGGACTGTCGGTTTCGGTACAATCCCAAAACCGGCAGTCCGACATCCCCCGAGGGATCCCGGATTGCGAGAGGGCGCAGGTCAGGCTGAGGGACCCCACCCGTGCATGAATCCATGCCCTGGGCCTCTAGTTTCAGTATAAATCTGTGTCCTCCGTGCAAACTTAGTGACAATTTAAATTCAAACTTTAAACTGCTTTGCTTGCAGTATAATTTAAAATTTACTAAGTCATTTTGCCCTTGACAAAGCAGCAGAGAAGGAAGTTGATCATTCTACTGAATGCTTAAATTACTTAAATCAACCAGGAATTTAGGAAATAATTTTACTTTTCAACACATAGATACATTGACCACAATTACTTTTTTAAAATTATAATTTTAAATGTTCTAAAATTTATATACATGTGTTAAGCCACCAAATAAACATGTATTTATTAGGTAAGACTCAATTCCAGATTTAAATATCAACTTCTAATTTTTGCCACCAGCAGGAAGTTCAAATAGTCCCTTAGAGTTATGTAATAAATATTATCTCTTAAATATCATACAGTCATAGGTGAATTATATTATTCATATACTTTCAGACAGACCAACAAAAACTTAGAACAGTTCAAATGGACAATTTTCTTACCTTTCAAAAGCAGGCCATGAGGTCTCTTCACTTAGTTCAGAACCATCACTGCTACCTAAAATTACAAGTTATTCTATTTTTTAAACATCAGAATTTCAGTTTGTGTTTTTTAATTTTAAAAATAGTTTCTCTAGCTGTGCTTATAAAATGGGAATCATGTTATTTGTGGGTAAACATCCACATCTTAATTCTTCATTTAATATTATTGCTGCTAAATTTATTTTACAATATATTGGAATACAGTTGACAAGAAAATAAATGAACATAAAACATTTTTGCATGTCTACTTATAGCTCAAATTCATTGTTAGTAAACAAATTTCTTGTATGACCAGAGAATGCATATAAGTACGTTTTTCCTTACTAGGTCTGTCATAATTTAAGACCAATATAATTATGAAATTCTTAGAGGTCCATGGCATACTTTGAACCAGCGACCTCTCGGTGCATGGGACGCCGCTTAACCAACTGAGCCCCACTAGCCAGGGCACCATCACGAATTATTAACGTCACTACTACTAGTAAGATGAGCCTATGTCTAATTGCTACTTTGCTTTCATCCAATTTTCTGTGTCTGTGGTAGAGATAATGATATTTTTCCAGCTGAGCTTTGTTAAACACCACATTTTAAGTAAGTTGGAACCCTCCAGAGAAATATTTCTCACCTATTGATATTCCACTAGACAGAGTAGAACTTTCGGCTTGGCCTCGAGATGGTGCGTGGGGCTCCATGACGCTATCGTCTAATAGATGCGTTGGCCCTGCATTTGGGAATGTCGCGCTCTTAAACTCTGCTGTGTTCATTTTATGAATGAAACTGGAAAGAAAGAAAAATATTTCGTTACTATTACTAATTCAGGATATAGAAGATACTCTATACAGAGATCCAGGAAATACTAGTAAAAGATGTACCCACTATCCTGAACTTCTGAACTCTCCTAACTAATGAACACAGATTTTACTTATTTGAAGGTCTTAAACTAAGAGTGTCGGGAAAGTATTTTAGGAAACAAGGCCATATCTTGTAATAGGGAATGCTTTAAGTCTCCAGTCTATTAAAAAATGGTTTTCACACTCACTTTTGACAAATAGCTATTACATTTTATTTTCACAAAAATGGCAAAGGTGAGCCATAGGCCCCGTTTTGAAAAAAAACCATCTTGCAAAGCTCAAGAAATTAAACATAAAATCATTTCCCACTGTTTATATTTAGGAATAAAAAGAACCATTTATATAAACCCTAATTTATGGTGATAAGCATTAATTGTCTGGATACAAAGAAAGGTTACAATTTAAAAGTAAACTAGTATATTGCTTTCCTGATTTCATTTATGATGATGCTCTCTGATACTCATTTATCTCCCCAAAATGTGAAGGCACTGTTGGGAAAAGTTCATTTCCAAATTAAGGTCACGGAAGAAATAAATGCTTTTAGTCAAAAGTATACAAAAAATTATGAGGACACTATTTTCTGTTTAATAAAATAAACAGAAAGTAAATCAACTGAAAATGATTTAAAAATTGGGAAGAGAAAATGAAAAAATGCTGACTTATAACCCAGGCTATGGCACTTCCTATGTCCATGTGGAATCAGGTTCCGAGGGGATGGCAGTGTGTGTGGTAACAAGGCTCCTTCAGCTGCCACACTTCTTCCACTCTGTGGAGATCCCACTTCAGGACCTAAGGGGTCAATGTAAAAATATAAAATGTGGTTTAACTTTTAAGATATGTTAATTCCACTTAATTAAATGAACATGAGAAATAGTTCTTAAAACACAAAATCCCAAAGCATACAAAATCCACTGATTTCTATCTCTCTGATGTGCACTAAGTAGGCAGTATAACTATTTCCCTCGTTACAGAGGCAGAAGCAGAACTGAAAGAGCTGGGCTCAGGGTCTCACACCACAGATGACACCTGGACTGAGCACTCAGGTCTCCCAGCCCTAGTTCACAGCTCTGCTGTTTAGTTTTACAGGTAGCTTCTGTACTCTTACTTCCAGCTTCCTTTTAGGTAAGATAAAAAGTAGAACTGCAAAGTACACAGATTTGCAAAATATGACTGTAAGAAAAGCAAACTTAAGAGATTTAGATAAAAATGTTTTCCTTTGCTAGGAATCCTCTCCCCACTGGATACAGCCATGGCTTGTTCTCTCGCTTCCTTCATACATTATTAGATGGCTCTTCAAATGTTTTTTAGAACATACAGTAATATGAAGGTTATTACCAAGGTCTGTGTTTGAAATTTAAAAAAGGCAGTTACCAATTATTTGTTAAATAATGAGTAGTCTTCAATTTTATATTTTTTAATATGTGTGGTATATATGTAATACCCTCATTATAATGCAACAGGTAAATTAAGGACTATGACTATATTTTAAAATATTTTCAGTACTACTTGACCCAGTATTAAAGTAAAACTTTAAAAAAATTAGCTCACTAAAATTGACTTAATTATTCAAAATAGAATTTTCCATTTGACCACAGAAATTTCTAATGTAATCAATACTCATAGTCTAGCACAGTGTATTCTTTAAAAAAAAGAATATCTGTAAACATTTATCTGTTATTTTCTGTCTGTGGTATCTATTTTCCTTGATTAGTCAGAATATCTTTTTTCCCCCTTTTTAAATTAAATTTATTGGGGTAACATTGGTTAATATGACAGAATATCTCTTTCTTTTTTAACATTACTGACAAACTACAAGTAACAACTTTTTTATTAAAAACCAAAAAAAGCCCAAGCAGAAAAAAGCATGCATTTTAATACTAAAAGTAAATGTTGCATGCAGTATAAAATGTGCTGAGTATTCACTTACTTTGCAGCATTTTCCTTCCCATTAGCTACCCGATTAATTATGGGGATGAGAGAAACTGCACTAACCTACTAAGTCTTCCCTCGAAACAGCAGAGCGCGGTGTGCTCGTCCCTGGTTCTATCTTTAAGGAAAGCCTGAATTCCAAAAAGAAATAAAACACATAAAATGACTAACGTTTGACAAAATAATATTAAAACCCTGTATTTTCCCACAAATGAACTAAAAACATTTTAATGAAAGAATTTCAGCTACATATTTTTCTTTGAATGCAAACTTGAATAGTTAAGTCTCCTATCTCTTCCATACTAAGCTCATCTTATGGTAATTCTAGGAAATATTAGAAAGGGGGATAAACATTAAAAAGTCACATTTAAAATCAGAAAAAATCTCCCCCAACTACCCCAACACTGCCAAACAATTCATCACTTTTAAAGATATTTGATGAATGACTAAAAGGTGCTTTAAACGGGAAGTTATATTGATACCTGATAATTCAGTAACTTTCACATATATTATTAAATATATTATGCAAATTCATCCTAGAATCTTTACTAGATGGGCTAATGGCTTCTGTAGCACTGGACGCTTGAAAAACACCTTATTTAAAACTCACCATACAAAAAACCAACCAACTCAACTTATCAAAAGATAGGTCTATACAAATAAAAAAGGTTGCTTGCAAAATTCCTTGAAAATCCCTGCCCTAAATCATAGTTTATTAGTTGGTACTTAACTTCCATTTAGGATCACAGACATAGTTTTGAATTCCATAGCAAAAAGAGATTATGATTCCTATCAATGGAAACTATTTCATGAAATAGGATACTAAAGCCAGTGTGGAGAATTCTTCGGTGTAGTCCACAAAGCCTATTATTATTAAGCATTAGTGTGAAAATTAATGAAGCCATTTTATTTTTAGCATCCTGTCAACTGGATTTATGAAAGTACATAATACAAGTGACATTCATAATGATAAATCTATTATAGGTCTTTAACATATCACTTCTTTGGTAACCTAAGAGGGGATTACATACAATTATATTCCAATTACTGGGCAGTATTAAATGCATCTGTTGAATATGATTAACCAGAGCTCTCTGTTTTTCTTTTAACAGAGCAGTTTAATCACTTGGGCTGCAGACTGTACTGAACTCATTCATTTAATAGTTATTGAGCACCTGCTGTGTGCTGGGCACTTTGGTCTCATGGAATGGAGTAAGAGACTAAGGCATACACGGTGGCCCCGCCCTCCTGAAGATCATCGTCTAGTAGGTGTAAGACAAAGAAGTAAACAAAATAACTACATTTCCTGACACAGAAGCAAAATGGAAGCAACAGCAAGGAAGCTATGGGTGAATCACAGGGCTATCAGCAGCAGCAGCAGCAGCAGCAGCAGCAGCACATCACTGACAGCAGCACAGAAGGTGGAGCATCGAAAAGTGCAGCAGTGAAGGCTGGCCAGTGTCAGTGCCTTTATCGTCATCAAAACACCGTGAGATAACAGTGATGCGGAATCAATGAAAAAAAGTATGTTCAGTATTAAAATGAAAGAACTTCTATAGAATTTCATCCTGATTAAATCCTATGCATGTAATTTGTAATATCCACACTGACTGCCTATATAGATGAAGTTGCCCAAAACAGAGACATTTGAATAAATGAAATGTCATTTTTACTTAAATCTCTTTCATCAGAAAGATACAATTTTCCCCTAATTACTTTGATGGCTCCTATCTTAAAATGCTCTGATTTTCAACACATTTAATTAGTAGGCTCACGCAACACAACTGCAGCTTTAGAAAACTATCTATCTTCTTTAGTCTCCCATCTGATGCCCCAACACCACCCAGTGGCGTGGAGTCCTGCAGCAAACTCAATGTTTGATCATTCCCTCCCCTGGAACACCTTTCCTTACCCTTCAACACGGAGCTAATTCCTACTCCATTCAGCCTGAGGTGACACTGTCTCCTGAAGTGTTCAGGTTTCTCTTCACTTCTCCCACGAAAAGCTGAGTCAGGTCCTCCCTTATCTATGCTCCCGTAACATGCCGGGTATATCTCTATTACAGTACTGTTTGAACTGTTTTGTAACCATCTGTTTTGTGAATGTGTTTTGCATTAGGCTGAGCCTCTTAAGCATTTTTCAGAAATTTTAGCCTTTTATTGGTATTAATTGTATTCTGCAAAAATTCTTTAAAAATTATTGAAGTTATGGAACAAGGAAGTTGATCATTACTATCAAATGAGATAAAAACATTTTTATATAATACATTAATATTGAAAAGTAACCTACTCTTTCAATTTGATAAAATTTTAAAGACCTCTGATTGGAAAAAATATTGGTGGAAGACACAAAGTTAATTTTAAACTTAGGAACAACTGGCATAATAAAGCTGAACACAAACATTTTTTTTAAAATTAACAAATGAAGCAAAAAACCCCATACAGAATTCTAAAGGGAAATAAGTTCTTTACTTTCTCATCTTTAGAAAAAAACCTGGCAGCTGTGATGTATAGCATACCACCGAAAAATACAAAGGGTTAATCCCAAATTCCCTCATACCTTGGTCAGTATTGTGGATGATAATGAGAAGGAAATGAACACTATTTTAATAATGATTTTTAAAATCTTTAATAAAGGACTTGCTCTAATAAAGAAAAGGGTAAGTATGGTGCTATATACAACTATATATCCAATCCAAAGGCAAGAAGGTTCAATATTCTCTCAAACCACAAAAACAATTCCAAATAAGTTCAAAGATGTGTCAAAAATCACCATTAAAAAAGAAGTAACTTTTCTGCTTTAGATGGTTTCATTAATTTTTCAGTCTATTAAAAGATAAATTTTTATAAAGATTCAATGCTTGAATATAGAAAGGAAGACATTTAAACTGGAATTATCAAACGTAACTATTAACTAGAGAAAGATGAAATACTTTTTAATAAAAGAATAAATGAGCCCTGGCCAGTGTGGCTCAATTAGTTGGTCATCATCCCATGCACTGAAAGGTTGCAGGTTCAATTCCAGGTCAAGGCACATGCCCCGGCTGCAGGTTTGATCTCCAGTAGGGGGTATGCAGGAGGCAGCCGACTGATGTTTCATTCTCACATTGATGTTTCTCTCTCTCTAAAAATCAATTAAAAATCTTAAAAAAAAAAAACAACCCAGATGAAATATTTGTACATTGACTCAATCATGTCAAGTGATTAAAAAGAGATACATGTAAATACCTTTACCATTGCAAATATATGGCTGGATTAGGCATTTGTATGATATGATGGAAGACTTAGATGTTTAAATACATTGGGATGAGTGGAAGAAAGACAGTTATACAAACCACTTTTGAAGATCCAACCTACTTGTAATTATCATCTTCCACAAACTTTTGTAGTTCTTCTATATACTGAACAGAGTTCAGATATTTTTGGACGTGAGGCAACATGGGGATATCTAGGTAAAATGTAGTAAGTAATTAAACATCTGATAAAGTATATCTCAAGCACAGTTTTAAAAGTTAAGCTGAGAAAATGATATTTAAAGGTGAATTAAGGCCACCTGGCCCCAAATTTAAATTAATTCTAGAAGGACATTACTGAGGAAAATCTTATTTAAAATAAGAATGCAAGTTGTATAGATTTAAAAAAACCCACAAAACCCAAACAGCCCCATTTACAAAGTCCATCATATTTGAGAAATTTCTTAGAAAAAAAAATCAGACTTCATTGTGACTTATATTGAAATCTCATCTAAAGGCAAGATGTAAGGCAGTTTTGTTTTCTTTTAAAGAAGCCTGGCTCCCATTTGTAAATGCAGTTTTTCCTCCCCTACTTAAAAATTTCAAACATTAATTTCACATTATAAGTGGGTATATTTAAAAAAATGAGAAAAGGACAAGAGATTGTTTGCTTTAACTTTCAGTAAGATTCACCCGCACCCCCCAACTTTTAAGAAGTTTTTGAGGTTTTCTTAAAAGTTTAGACATAGTAAAGTTAGCTTTAAGACAAATTTATTTTAAAGTAATTAGGTAGTGTAAACTCACTGTTTTATAATACCATAAAAATTATGTCAGTACCCTATATTTAATTAATTCCCTATCAGATTAAAAGAATCCCAACATTTTTAAAATATTAAAAAAACACACAACCTTTTCTAATCATCTGGGCTTGTGTAAGCTGTTTCTATACATGTGTTTCCACAAAGTAGAACTTGGAAAAAAATTGGTTATTTACTCAATATCAGACTCAAGAAACTTAAAATTTTAACTATGAAATACTTCAATGTTTTAAAAGCGAGATCTTAAACTGGATGCTAAATATTAGACAGTGAAATAAAACAGTCACTGTCATCCTTTACGTTAAGATGTTTCCTGCTATGTGAAAAGTGGCCTTCATTGTGTGTAAATGAATCAGCAGAATTGCAACATAATGGCTTAGTATCATCCTTCAGAAACTTACCATATTCACAAGACTGCTGTAAATCAGAAATTATTCGAAGGATGTTATTCATCAAATTTGATCTCTGCTCACTTTCTAGAATGCTGCCAGTTGACGGGTATGCTGAATCAATGTAAGTTAAATCTGACAAATAGATACCTGAAATGAAATTAGATAAATGAGAGTTTTCCTACTTGTAGTTTGGAAGAGTATGGCAAAGTGAAGGCGAAAAAAGCTAGCTTATAGATGTATTTCAGTATCTATCTATCTATCTATCTATCTATCTATCTATCTATCTATCTGTAAAAGGCTAATATGCAAAATGTCCCCTTGGGAGACCCGGAGTTCGATCGCTTGCTATGACATACACTGACCACAAGGGGGCGGTGTGGAATGAAGGAAGGCCCCGATCGGCCCTGATCACCAGCCAGGCCTAAGGGCCCTACCCGTGCACGAATTTCATGCACCGGGCTTCTAGTATGCCATATTTAGAATGTAGCATTATGAATACACTGTTTCTACTGATCTACACTTGATATTCTCAGCTCCTTAATTTTTGCCAACCTTGTGAGTGTAAAAATATCACTTTTAATTTTCATTTCCTTGATTAATAATGAGTTAAATGTTCATATTTCTATGACATGTCTTTTGTCCATTTTCCCCCTCTGGGCTTTCTTTTTCTTATTGATTTCTAAGATCTTAATATATTGTAGAAATGAACCCCCTTGGCTGTTAAATTTTATCTAGTTACTCTTTAACCTACTATCTAATCTGAAGTCAATATTTATATCTCTCTGCTGGAACTTATTCTGGTAAAGGGATAAATGGCCTCCTCATTATTCGATCTTTAAACATCTCTCTTGGTCTCTTCCTGTCTCTGTAGTCTTTTTACTATTCCCTTCGTTCCTTGGTCTTTACTGGCTAGAACCTTCCTACCCACCTCTGTTCTTTTTTTCCCCCTTATGTTCCTGGAACTTGGTATTCCTCATGATTCTTTCATTAATCTTCCTACTTTACATGTACTTTTTCTGGATTATTTTACTTCTGTAGCTTCAACTATCAGCTGGTTGCCAATGACTTCCCAAATCTCTCTATAGACTGGATCTCCTGACTCATTTTCCATGCCAAACTAACCATTATTTGTTCCTAAACACTTGCTATTCCAATTTCCTACTGTGCTTAGTGATATTACTAATTGCTAAAGTTTGAAAGCTCAACTCTAGTGAAAAAACTCAGGAGGAATTTACTACTCATATTTTCCCAGATTAAACTACTAGTGAATAAAACATGATCACTGAATGCTCATGCAATGTTACATAATATAAATCAGAGGCCAGAAGCTGGCAGTCCATCTGTCTCCGTGTTTGTAAAATCAGGAAGTATCACAGGAAATACCTCAATAACTTTCTTTTCCTAAAAAATGGGGAGATCTAGCCGAAACCGGTTTGGCTCAGTGGATAGAGCGTCAGCTTGCGGACTGAAGGGTCCCGGGTTCGATTCCGGTCAAGGGCATGTACCTTGGTTGCGGGCACATCCCCATTGGGAGGTGTGCAGGAGGCAGCTGATCGATGTTTCTCTCTCATCGATGTTTCTAGCTCTCTATCCCTCTCCCTTCCTCTCTGTAAAAAATCAATAAAATATATTTAAAAAAAAATGGGGAGATCTGCAACGAAGTATAGCAGAAAAGGGTGCAGACTCCACAACTATAATAATATCAGTTTGTCATAACTCTCATTTTCTTGTTATGGTCTGATTTACTTCGCTTATTACATCACCTACTTCATTCTTGCTTTTTTTTTTTTTAAAAAAAATTGATTTTTAGAGA
This sequence comes from Plecotus auritus, assembly GCF_963455305.1. Classification (NCBI taxonomy): domain Eukaryota; kingdom Metazoa; phylum Chordata; class Mammalia; order Chiroptera; family Vespertilionidae; genus Plecotus; species Plecotus auritus. The sequence goes on from NC_137778.1 coordinate 22,365,621, forward strand.
GAGGAAGGGAAAGAGAGAGGGGGAGAAGGAGAGAGAGACACATTGATTGGTTGCCTCCCACACACGCCCTAACTAGGGATCGAACCTGCAACCTGGGTATGTGCCCTGACTGGGGATCGAACCTGCACAGGACAACGCTCCAACCAACCAAGGCACACCAGCCAGGGCTCTGCTGCATTCTTGTGGTGAGCATTTGTCTTTATAGGCCCTTGAGTTTGCAACCCCTGGTATCTATGTATGTCACAGGAATTTAAAGAAACAATTCTGCAAAAGAGGCAGAAACTTAGCTGATTTTAAATAAGGATATATGGATCAACAGTTGATGGTAGCGTATCAGAAAGATAAAGTACAAGCTACATCAATATGGAGGAGAAAGCACATGGTATGTATGGAAAGTGGATTCCCAAAGGTATTATCTAGCAGCAGCAATCAGCAACTATATACTCCAGTGCGAGTGTGGCATAATGCTTCGGAGTTAGAGTTCAATCCCCCAGTCTAAGTACTAAGCCAAATCAATTAAGATGCCTAAATTTGTGTTTCCCCAGCTACTGAGTTAATGAATCACATTTCCTGATTTAATGAAATATGTTAGCATAGTTATAGTACTCAACAACTAGTAATCCTCTCTCCAGCACCTTAATTTCATAGCAGAACTGGGCCAGAGGTAGGTAAAAGTGACTTGTCCAAGTTTACAGTGTGTGCGTGCATATGTCTATGTGTACATGCGTGTGTGTGTGTGTGTGTGTGTGTGTGTGTGTGTGTGTGTGTGAACCTCCGCCTCTCAGGTCAGAGTTATGTTTGCATTTATATCCTATCAACCATAAGAATAACCTTATTCAGACAAGAGGTGCCATGTTGTAGAACAGAAGGAAGTGACATGTAGCATCGGAGGTTAGGTTTAAAAATGTTAAATTTCTGAAATAATTTCATACATAGATTTCCACTTATTTTTGGTAATGATAAACATATTACAACAATATTAGGTTTCTAATAACGTTTAAAATCTTCTAAAATGGCAACTCAGTGAAATGTTTAAAACTTCTAGGCTATAAAGAGCATTACAGTCTTTAGGAGGCTGCCTCCTGACCCAGTGCAACTTGTTCTTTGTAACAAAAGACAAACTCATCAGCCTGCAGCTACTTCTAAGTGAAGTTGAGTACTGTGTTTTTTCAGTATTTAACTTAAAAGATCTCTGGCCAGCAGACTACAATGTTTGTTTTATAATTGCCCGCTGAACTAGGATAGTTTGTTTCCAGATGGTGCCCTTCCTTCAACCTGCACAGTCTCTCCTTGTTCTGAGCTATTCATCTCCCGCTGATCCCACTCCCCGCACCCCTATTTTAAGGCCACAGAGAGGAAATCCTAGGGAGGAGACTCCCCCACACCCCCAGTCTCCAGCAATTTTTTGGTGACGTAAGATGTGGGCTGAACTTGAGTCTACTGAGAAAGAGGGAATCACTATTCAAGGGCACTGTATATACAATCTGGGTCAGCTGCAGCTGGTTACAGCGTTTCTCCATGTGGCAGACAGAGCAAAGCCACAACGCTTTCTCTGCTGGATTAAAGACAGCCCACAGACCAGAACTTCCACTCCACTACTTAAAATTACATAGGTGGCTTGTCAAATTCAATTGATTAGTGTGGTAAGAAGAAAAAGAAGTTCCTTATTACAGCCTGGATTCAACGGCCCAAAACAAAGATGCAGTTGCCATTAAAGTCACAGACGAACAAACTCCTACACTGATTTTTAAAAGCAAGAGTAAGAGCGGCAAGTTTCTGGCTTTGCTTTATCAACAGATGCAAAAGGTATTTTAATGCTTTTATTTTTACTTAAAAATTCTAATGTATGTCAAAATGCATAATTATTTTACATCTGTCATAGAAGTTTCAAAATCTCTTATTAAACAAAGAATTTTGGAATACACTAAACTTTATTTAATCTGGAAAAGATTTTGCTTTTCAATTTTATGTAAAACCTGGTCATTATGTACTTTATGATGATTAATGTGTTATTTTTCAACTTAATGATATTTAGTGACATGCTTTTAGATTAATGCATATAAGCTGGGTTTCAGAAAACAAGTGCTATAGTGACACTAGATAGAAACGTTAAAGATTTATGTATAAGGTTTATATTTATTAGCATAGTGATTAAAAACAAAGGGATACAAACTTAAAAATTATAAACATTAGTCTTCACATATCTACAGGGGGTGAAGATTTATATACTGTTAGATAAATTACGGCTAAAAAACACAGAAGATATAAAATTAATGGAAAGGCTTTGCAACAAACCTCAATTACGGTATAACTAAATGTCAGCAAAAATCCTTGTAATGATTTAAGACAGGTCTATGATATTTCTTGTTAAAACTCAAAATTTTAAATATCTTCACATGTAACAGTAATTTAATTTGGGTAACAGAAATAAAAACTATTATAATTGAATTAATTAAAAAAGCAAAGTTATTGATACATAAACCCCTCTAAAACCTTACAGATTAGGATTGGGGAGAAAAAGAAAATGTGATAAAAGTATTATGTAAGTCAGGATTAACAACAGAAAGTAAAACCCCAAAGATACAGTTACTTAAATACATGATTAAAAGATAGAAAACGTATGAATTTTATATAGAAATAATTTTGGTAACCATAAGCAAGAGTGTTCTTTCAATATTTCATCTGGGGGCTTCAATTGTATTGTGAGAATTATTAATGTCTGGTTACTAATTAGTAAGCTTTAACACCAAAAATACTTGTTTGTTATGATTTGGGGGTCCCCTGTCCTTTTAAACATTCAAGATACTAATTTTAAGTATCTTCAATAAGCAAATAACAATAAAGCTAAGATTTCTCCAACTTTCACGTCCTTTCCTTAAACATTCTTAACTCTAAACACTGGGAAGATCTCTGTGAAATGTGTTTCACAAGAGATTCTGATAAAATTTCCAAGCAAAACTGGATTTGAAATACTTGCCATCTTTTCATCGTTTGCTATGAAAAGTGCAGGACCTCATTAAATCTCAATTCTTACTGAAGCCTGAGGGTAGCATTTAATCTAAAGCCCAAAGCACACAGACAGCTAGAACACAAATACACAATCTGGAAATTCTTGATGTAGGGTACCTTCAGCGCTTCCTAAATTCAAGTTCGCTACCTCATGCTGTTTTCAGGGCATGACACAGGCAGTGAGGTGCCTCTATATGTTTACCAGCTGAAAGGAAGTCAATCCTACTTATTTCTTCTCTCTACTAGCTGACAATGTAGCAACTATGAAGAGGAAAAAAGTACCAATAAAGTTAACACAAAGCATGGAAGACTTTTCCCCCAAAAAACAACCAAGCAAAGACAGATTTAAACTTAAGTATACTGTAACTAATTTATAACATTCTCTTGGGATCTAGGAAAATTTTTACCATACACAGAAAGGTTTTATGAGGTAACACAGATTTATGGATCTTTCACTTTTAAAACTGAACATATGTGGGAAAATATTAAATAAGAGAATGTTTCAGAAAATGTAACAGTAACTGTATTTTTAAAACCAGTTCTTTACCCATGACGTAGCTCAGTCTACTACTTAAAAAGTTGGCTCCTTACTCTGTTTTAGATGACAACAAAGTCAGTACACTTTTGTAAAAATAAGAGAGTTGTATTTATTTTTTAAAATTTTAATTGCCTCCTTTAAATACAAATTTAGGTCAGATTCTCTTATGGTAGACAGTGACTTTGGTTATGATTTAAATGTACAGGAGCCCATACATAGCTAAGGCAGACAGAATACATCTAAAGGAAGCTATTGCTATTTTAATTTAGATTCGTATTTTCCTATCTTTGTTCTTCTGTGAAAATCTGATGTAAAGTCACAACAGTCTTGGATTATATGCTTAGTTGTTCTATAAAAATCTGTGTCTGGTAGGAACTCAAGCTTTTCAAATAGAATACTGTTCATAAAATTCTACTTGTTTTGAAGTTTCACACTACTTTCTAAATTTTCCTTGTTTTGGTAGCTTCTTTCATAGTAGATTATTAAAATGATTTTATGATCTAAGAAATGAGAGGACCTGAGCACTAGGTGAGTAACCGTAGGAGAAATCTGTGCATTTACCCAGGAGGCTGAGGGCTTCTATTGTACCGCCCTCAGTTTGTTTTACTTATTTTTGTCCTGTTTTTAAATTAAACCACATCTGAATTTCATAAATCCGAAAATATAACGAGAAATCTTGTATTGGTTTTTGGTGTGGGTAACTCTAGGTAGTAAAGTCCTTTTAAAAATAAAATAGAAGACTCTAAAATGTCAGAAGGCAAAGTATGGAAACAAAAAGCTAAAAGTATTCATGGACGTATGCTTTTGGTGAGCAGTCATAATATATATATGAAATATTATTATGCTCACCCTTACTATCTAAACTATTTCGTAAAAGGACAATAAGTCCCCAAACTCCATCCATTCTGTATTTTCATTACCCTTCTCACCCTATTTGGTGAAAAGAGACACAAAGTTATGACTCCTCTGTTGTTATGAATGACCAGGATAAAAACCACAGGTCTAGAGAAGTCACAAGAAGATCTGAATCCCACTTGAGTGTTTTAGCTTCTCCACGACTTTATTCCTTTGCAAAATGGTGTAATGCAAATAGTTAACATGTGCCAAGCAAATATAAATATAGGGGATTATTGTAATGCTGCTGATAGAAGGAGAGAACATGCTGCCATGTGATGTAGTGGTTAATGAAAAATATGGAACCTGGAGTTTCTGCCTGGGTTCGAATTGTGGCTCCATCTCTTAGGAGCTGCATGACTCTGGGTGAAGCACGTAACTTCTGGCTGCCAGTTTCTTCATCTGAAAATGGAGATCATAATCTACCTCCGAGGATTGTAATGAGAAGCAAATGATTTAATTCATGTGAAGGGCTTTAAACCATGCCTGGCATTTAGCAGGCATGCAGAAAGTAGGATGGCGTTGTAATTATCACTAGCAGGCATAAACAACCTGGGCCCTAGCTTCTTCAATAAATGACACCTGGTGGAAAACAAGGAGAAAAGCTCTGTTTTAGTGTATCCACTGCCATCCTTCAAAAAGAGCAGACAGGAATGCAGTTTACAGGAGAAGGTGGGCTATGCACTGAGAAGGTGCTGATGAACCTGATGGAGGAACACATTCTCTCTGCTGCTCCTCTTCAGGGAGGTAGCTTCCGAGAAAGGGAGAGGCTTCGGTTCTTGGAACTTAACTAGTTCTAATGAGTTTCCACAGAAACTATAGCACAGAGGACAAGCATTTCTCATCTGCCACAGCAAAAACGACACATCCCAAGCAAGCACACGTTTAGTGTGTGTGCCACCGCCATGAACACTCACTGAAGAGCCAGGGAACCTGAATTCTGGACCTGGCTCCACCATCACCTGCTTGCATGGCCCAGGCCTTCACCATGCACTCGGGCCCAAAGAGGTTCTTGACTGAGGTGGTCTCCGAGGCACTTCCCAACTTTAACAACCGCACTCAATTACAGGTAGTTCCTTTCCTTGGTAATTGTCATAGAAAGGTAACATTTTACTAAAATACAGTTCAGCAGAACCTGTTAGGAGAATGAACCTGCTGAATTATATATACGCTTAGAGCATATATAATATTATGGTTGAGAAACATGATTACCCACAATAATGACTGTACGCATGCTATTATTCTTAAACTTGTCCCCAATCCCAAAAGGACATGCTATAAAACAACAACAACAACAAAACACCGATGCTAAAACTTTCCCATTTCAGATTTACCTAAAAATGTTTCTTGAATTTGGTAATTTATAAATGTATTCATCCAGAGGGCTAATTTGATTGAAAGTGCACAGGATAAATAGAAAACACTGACTAGTAGTCTCCTAGTAACTTTAACACTAGTTAGGGAACACTGTTTTAATGCCTTACAGACACTGTGTGCCATTTTAAGAGTTTTCAGGTAGTGAGTGAGCTTTTTAAAAGCCAGGAAAGTCTCTGCGTAGGTGCCTCTGCCCACAGTGGGCACACACTGAGCTGGGAACAAAAAGCAGGAAGGTGGCACTTGGAAAGGTAGTCTCTGAAACCTAATTCTTAAACAAATGCTAAGGTGCTGTGATACTGAACTTGAGAAATTAATAACTTTAATTCTGGTCCAATTTATTAATAGCCATTCAGTCTTCTCCTTAGATACTTTTTTACATCACTGACTTTAAAAGTAGATTACTATTCATTCCTCTTACTTCTTCCCTTCATTGGTTTGTTTTTTAGAAGACGTTACACAAGCTCATTTCAAAATGAAGGCTTTTATCTGGACCCTAATTGTGCTCCTCTTCCTATTAATGGGCACCGAACACTGTAGAGGAGAATTCAAAATTAAAAAAATAACCCAGAGGAGATATCCTCGTGCCACAGACAGTAAAGAGGAGGTAAAGAAATGTGCATACACGTTCCTGGTACCTGAACAGAAAATAACAGGACCGATTTGTGTCAATACCAAAGGGCAAGACGCAGGCACCATTAAAGACATGATCACCAGGATGGACCTGGAGAACCTGAAGGACGTGCTGTCCAAGCAGAAGCGGGAGATAGACGTCCTGCAGCTGGTGGTGGATGTGGATGGAAACATTGTGAATGAGGTCAAGCTGCTGAGAAAAGAGAGCCGGAACATGAACTCGCGAGTTACCCAACTCTACATGCAGCTATTACACGAGATTATCCGGAAGAGGGATAACTCACTTGAACTTTCCCAGTTGGAAAATAAAATCCTCAACATCACCACAGAAATGCTGAGGATGGCTACAAGGTACAGGGAGCTAGAGGTGAAATATGCTTCCTTGACTGACCTGGTCAATAATCAGTCTGTGATGATCACTTTGTTGGAAGAACAGTGCTTGAGGACCTTTTCCCGACAAGAACCCCATGTGTCTCCTCCTCTTGTCCAGGTAGTGCCGCGAAACATCCCTAGCCGTCATCAGTACACTCCTGGGCTGCTGGCAGGTAATGAGATACAGAGGGATCCAGGTGATCCCAGAGATTTAATGCCACCACCTGATCTGCCGACTTCTCCCACCAAAAGCCCTTTCAAGATACCACCAGTAACTTTCATCAATGAAGGTGAGTTACCACTTACTGTTAAAAATGGAAGTACGGGGTTAATACGTTTTATAGTTGAGGAAACAATCCTCATTTTGGTGAAGTAATTATACATAATATTAAAATTTCTATTTTTGTTTTCTACTAAGAATTGAAAAATAGGTCTCTCAGCTCTAAGACTATAAGTATAAATAAGTTTTCACTAGGAAAAAAACCCCTAAACTCCAAACCTAGAATTCATCCTAAGATTTCTACCTCTCTTCCTTAATTTCATTCTTTCCTTCACTCAGTATCAGTCACTGATCTAGGTGCAAAAATAAACTATTCATCTTTGTTTCAGTTTAGTAAGCTCATTGCTAATTCATTTGTATTCAGAGCCAGAACTCTAGTTTTGATCCAAACTATTTATGGGAGTCTAGAGGATAGGAACTTCCTCAATTACTAGCTGTGTGGCCTTGGGAATTGCTCCATACCTCAGTTTCTTCATCTTTAAGATGGAGTTAACAGTGCCTGGAACTCAGATGTTATAATAGCCTGTCAACTGGCCTCCATAACTCCGTTTTATCTCTCCATGAAAATATATTCTACATGCCAAAAAATCCATCTTCTTTAACCACCACTTTGATCACATCACACTTCTGCTTATATGTTCCCCGACTGCAAACTGAAAAAGTCCAATTTGTTTAGCCGGGTAAGACTAATATCCTCAAAAGATCCATCCTACTTCTTTAGCTTTCCTTTACCCAAAAACCACCCGCTTCAATAAAATGGATCAAGTCATTGTCTTCTAACTATTCAAATTATAAAGCCCAGACTAAAAGAAGGGAAATAAAATAAGATAAAAGTAGCTACTCCTCCTTGAAGCCCCTGTTGACTCCCATAGGCTTGAAGTGATTGCCTCCCTCCATGAATGTCTCTTCTCTCTGTAAAACATTCTCATATTAGCTCTTGAATTATCAGTTATCTTTATATATACACACAGGACCTATACACATATAAAAAGATGCCTTCCTACTATAAGCTCCTTCCTCATAGATGGGTATTGTGTCTCATTTGCAGATGCTAAATAGATGCTGATTGACTTAATATTATGTTTTTATACATCTTCTTCAAGTTGTGTCATTTCAAAAACCTTCAAGAAAGTACTTTATGCATTCTATATACTGGATTCATTCAGTAACAATAGGCTAGAGAACCATTAAACTGTATAAATGCTGATCATTATTAATATCTCCACCACCTTTGTTTTCCAAAGGAAAGATATGTAAAAAATGATCCACTGGGTATAGAAAGAAAAAAATATTTATTTTGTATATTCTTTTAAAAATGTATATATTTTTGTAAGCTTTTAATGTACACAAAATCAGTATAGCAGTTTGTACATATGATTTATGAATAAATATAATTGAAAGTGTGGATTTTAATAAACTGGTGGGTGGACAGTTATGTATACATGGAGACAACCGTCATGGAGTATTTTCTGTGGGTGCTGAATGTTAAGTGGATGGTATCACCAATTCTAGAAGAAATGAATACTCACATATTCATATGCTGACACACTAAACAATACTTATCTGAAATGAGATATCAGTTCTAGGTTTTATTATACTTTGAGCTGCAGTCCAAGAAAAATCTAGTATTACAGAATTACATTCCATGCTAGGAATTCAGCATATCAAAAGTCCCATTAAACAAGACTTTTGCTTTAATGAAACAACGGTATATATCCCTACTAAACCAATACTTAATGTAAAAATTAAGAACATGCATAACTCTTTTCTGTTATTATTTGTTGTTATAAGCAAATATTAAGTTTTTAGTTATTTTATTCTATAAATGTCGGTCTCTAAAATCCAAGGACATATTAATTACACTATAAGAATGTTCAACAGTACACTAATGAATACATAAGTGCACAGAATTGAGAAAATGTGTTTTCTTTGTTATTGACCTTGGGCAAGTCACTTTGCCTGTCTCTGTTTTCTCATTTGTACAATGAGCATTGGTTGGACTGGATGATTCTAACACCCTTTCTAGTTCTAATATTCTGTGATTCTTATCAACTATAACTTATTACAAGAAACAAAAACTAGTTATTTTCTTTTCTTAATAATGTGCTAAACTCTCATAATATCCTATGCCAGACTGGAACATATGTCTAAGCTATTTGGGTACTTGCACAAAGACTGCAAAGATGGGGGGCTATTGTTGTACTTACATATGCTTCGAACACCAAGAAGCTCAGATTACTGGTCTCTACATGTAGGCTGTACATTATCATTCTAAAGTCTTTACATACATCATTTTTATGTATTATTTAAAATGTGTCTTAGCCAGTCACAAAAGTCAAATAAGTATAATTTCATTTCTTTGAGGTACTTACAAGAGTCAAATTCATAAGGACACAAGGAAGAATGGGGGTTGCCAAGAGCTGGGGTGAGGAAGGGAATGGGGAGTTGTAGAATGAGGTACAGAATTTGTTTTGCAAGCTAAAGAGAGTCTGGAGATTGGTTGCACAATAATGAGAATGTACTAATGCCACTGAACTGCACACTTACAAATGGTTAAGTTGGTAAATGTCATGTTATCTATATCTTACCATCATTTTTTTAAAAAGGTGTTTTAATGACAGTTTTATATTTTCTTTTAAAATGGTCTTTAAAAAATGACAAACTTATTATGAACTTACAGCAAATAATGGCATAATTTTGTTAGTTCAACATAAATTATCTCCAGGAACATAACCTTCTCTCTACCTTAAAAACAAAATGTTTGGGAATGACTACACACTGGCAAATTGCCATCAATAAAACTCTTAGCAGTCAACGTTATTCGGTGGCTGCACTTTAGGTCAGTCTTTTATAGAAGAAAACATCACTCTTTCACAAACGGCACCATCATAAAAAATAAGTTCATTCCTTACAGGTAAAGGGAGCTGAGAGCTTCTCTACAGTGTGTTGGAGCACAGACCTCAATGTCAGGACCTTGGATTCGGGCAAGGCTTTTCTGAGACGTGGCTGCCTCTTTGTAAAAGATATTGTTGTGATGATTAAAGGAGGTGAATCGTGAAAAAAATGATTTGTGTGTGGTCTGACCATCACTGATGATTAACTTTTGTGTGTGCACTTCTCTGTATGTGCTTTGCCTTGACATGTAAAGGGACATAAAAGGTGAACTTAAAAAAGCAAAACTTGAAAAAAATCATTAGAAACTAAAAATATGCTTGTAAGTGCATAATAAGATAATTTTCAATGATTTAAAATGTTTCCTATTTATAAATTTTAAAGATGCAATTGGTTTTAGTGGAATACTTATATTAACAGTTAAAACAAAAAAAACTAAAGAAGACTGGTGAATAAGCAAAGGACCCATTAGAATATAATTCTATTAACTAGTTATGAAAAACAATAGATAAGTTCTTTAATAATTTCAAAAATAAAAGCTTGGATTGGTAACTGCATTTTGAATTTAAAGATTAATAAAGTAATCCATATTATTACAAGAAAGAATCTATTATTACTTTAGAAAGTATCTGCCTCAAACTTCCCATTCCAGAAATGCTGTCAAATATACGTACCTTATACTTAACTCACAACCCAATTAAAGAGTTTACCTTTCAAAAGATTTTACTTGCTGACCAATTATCTGAAAGCTCTAAATTGGTGGGTGGTGGTGGTGTTGTTTTTTTGTCCTGTTTCTCCTATCACAAAGAGAATAGTATTTGGACAAAGTAAGAAAATAAATGAGAAATTTAAAAATAAAAAGGGCAGGATTCTCCTTTTAACTTAGGTAATTAGTTTGTAGAAAAAGGGCAGGTATGTTAAAGATGATTCCCAGCACAAGTGTTATTCAAAGTATGACATCTTTTTTTTTTTTTTTTTAATCTTTACCTGAGGATATGTTTCCACTCATTTTAGAGGGAGAGGAAGGGAGAGGAAACATCAATCAGCTGCTTCCCGTACACACCCAGTCCGGAGATGGAACCCGAGACCTTCCAGTGTACGGGATGATGCACCAACCCACTGAGCCACCTGGCCAGGGCTGAAATCTTTTATTTAATTCACTGCTTTGTTCAAATTATGGGTTGATTATGAGATATACCCACTGGGAAATTACAGGTCAATATTTTTACTTTCTATGAATCAGATCTATTAATTGGAGTTTGTTAGCCCTGTACAAACTTTAATCATCAAAAAAACTGAGCAAGAAAGAGACTGGTCCCTCAAATTCCATGTACAGAATTCCAGTTTCTTGCCTAGAGAAGAATCAAGTTGTGTGTCATGGTAGACAAAGAATATCACAAGATTATTCAATACAAGAAACGGGTTAATAAAATTCCTATTTTAAAGCAAAGGTACTTCTATACCCATTGAACCACTATGAACAAATTCCTAAATCATATGTCAATTAATTTCTGATAATATTCAAATGAACAAGTTATATTTGATCTCTCAAAAAGAAAACTGGTCCTTTTCTACTAGTCATTTAAGAATTCCCACTAAGCAATGTTTTTTACAGTACAGAGAAAGTAGTAAAACATGTATTATAAGAATAATTTATTCTAGAGCAGAAAGTAAATGAGATATGTAAGTAATAATGAGAAAATATTTCTGCCAAGATCAACAGTACACACTGGCTAAGACAGATAAATGGTTTATTTATAAAATAAATATAAACAAATACTAAATTCTTATATTTACTATCTTTACTGAGGAGAAAAAAGGTAACCATAAGCACTACTTTTATTAATTTTCCCACATGTATTGAAGAAGAATTTCAACTAAATTTTCCTGAGCCTTTATATCAACTAAGTCTAACAGGCATCCACCTTGTAAATATGAAGCCCACTAAAAAAATGTGGGTTGAAAATTGAAGTTGACATCATTCTAGATTTTCAAAAATCGAACCCAGAATTCTTTCATTTGCTTAAATATCCAAGGGCGTATTAAGTAGCAGAAAGAAAAAGGTATTTTATAAATATTCTGTCAACGTTCAAAACCTTGGTGTTTCTAAATATTTTATAGCATTGCCCTAGCTGCTTTGGCTCAGTGAACAGAGCACTGGCCTGTGGACTGAAGGGTCCTAGGTTCGATTCCAGTCAAGGGTATGTACCTCGGTTGCAGGCTTGATCCCCTGCCCTGGTCGAGGGGCGTATGCAGGAGGCAACCAACGGATATGTCTCTCTCTCACATCAGTGTTTCTCTCTCTGTCTCTCCCCCCTCCCTTCCACTTCTCTGAAAATCAATGGAAAAATGTCCTTGGGTGAGGATGAACAACAAAAAATAATAATAAAATAAATATTTTACAGCATTTTAAATAACCTCATGAAAGTCTAAGTCATGAATATATACTTAAATATGTCCAAACTATACTCCAATGCATGCAGAGTAAATATTTACAAATATGATATTCATGAACTAAACAATACAAAGGTGACAGAGAATAAGTGAATTTCTGAAATGAGAGAGGTATGTGTATTGCAACAAAACCACTTCATGCATACATTAATTACAACACTAACAGGTTTTAAAACAAGATATCCTGACTACTCTGAAAGTGACAACTTAGAAAACTGGCTAACTTTGCAAATAACCACAATGACTACTTTTAAACCGAGGAAACCAGTTTCAGCTCCAGTGTCTACCTCACGAGCTCTCAGTGGCACCCTCCGTCATTCACACTAGAGGCACGCTGAACTCGGAACTCCTCTGGAACACGGAGCCCTCCTCTGCCTCCGCCTCAGCACATGACACATGTGTGGCCTTATCAGACTTGCTACCTCCGCCAGCCTAACTACTAATCCACCTTTGAAACGCAGCTCTGATATAGGTAGACTCTGATCTCTTCCCTAAAAATCTGGGTTAGCTATTTCTTAGCTGGTGTTCCCATGTGCACACCCTGGATGTATAACTCCATCAAAGCACTTGCCATGGTGTAGCGAAATTCTCTCTTGCCACTTCCCCACGTTCCCACTTAACTCGATGGCTGTTTCTTTACCGCTTGAGCCTAAAACAGTTTCTAGCCTATAGCAGAAGCAGCAAAGACATTTCTGGAAAAGTGCAGAACTGAGGAAACCACTGTGGCTTTTTTTCATTTAGTTCAACAAATATCTGAGTGCCTAAGTGGGTTTAAACTGCTGATACACAACCAAAAGATACAGTTCTCGCCCATGGGAAGTTCCATGAATATATAAATGAATATATTACCATGCATTACACAAAATAACCTAAGAATGGACTTGGAAATCATACTTCACTTTTCCTTCCATTTCATTCCCACATATGAAATTTAAATTCTCTAAAGTTTATCCTATCTGAAATACAACTTCTCTACCTTTCTCTGACTTGACTACAATGCATGTTTCTGTAATGTGAAGCAGCTCGTATGTGACTAGCAAAAGAGGGAGAATAATATCAGTAAAACAAAGGGGTCATTTTGGTTCATATGGGATTTTCCCAAGCATTTCATCAGTTTTATGCCACAAGTTAACTGCAACTGATTACAAAGTATGCTAACATCTAACACTGGCTGTTATTTTCAGTGTATGATTTTGCAGAACATGGATTTTTCAGAAATACAATATTTTGCTACAGTAGAAATGACTGTGTTCATCTTTAAACAGCCACATTAAATCTATAAATGAAATAAGCATATATTTATTAAATTATTAAATACTTATATTATTAAATAAGCGATGACTGTGTGTCAAGGTTAAAAAGGAAAAAGGGAGAGAACTAACAGTTACTGATAATGACTACTCTAAGTGTTGCATCAAAAGGCTCTGAATAGCCCTGGCCAGTTTTTCTCAGTGGTTAGATCCAAAAATGTGGATGTCACAAGTTCACGAGTCAGACATTCAACAAATGATTTTACACAATGCTTTGTCATCTGAGAAGACATGAAGAACTTATTAGTAAGCTAAAAAATGAGAGACTCCATAAAACTCTAAGATATAACAGCAGGTCAGAGCATGGTCTCTGGGATTAGAAAGAAATAGTTTTAAGTCCAGGGTTTACTGCCTTATTCAATATGGGACCTTATCTATAGTTAACTGTCTCATCTATAGAACATCTGTAAACTATCACAAGGTCATTGTGTAGATTAAATTTAAAAATTACTATTAGTCATAAAATTGATACAACTCTTTAGAAAGGCACACTGACAACATTCCTGAAATGTTTTCTCATGGACTATTTGTTGCACAGGGGGGAAAGTTAGAAGATTTTACAAGTTTGGGAAACTATGGTTTATTTCAGGGCTTTTCAGTCTTTAAGATGTGAGTGTACAGTCCGAGTTTCCAAAATGCTAATAGAACATTCAGATATTCTAAAACTCATCATGGCATACTGTTTTTAGTATTTCAAAGAACTAGTGTATTCCATTGAAATCAAATTTTAAAAACGGTAAATTGGGCACTATGGAGAACTGTAAAAGTTTCACACTCTCCTGATCCAGTAGGTCAATCCCACAAAATTTTCATAAGAAAATATGAAAAAATGAAACCTAAGAAGACACTTTATTTCTAACCGCAAAAATCAGATAAAACCTCAATGTCCAATTTCAGCGGAATAAATAATATGTCAACATCTTAAGTGCTAGAATGCAGACTATGGAAATGCTCGTTAAAATAAAAAGACAGAAGAATCCAACTTTCTATATGTGTTATGATGGTAACAGTATAAAAACGTGTGTATATGTACAAAGGCTTGCAAGAACAGTGGAAAATGACACAAGTTAATGTTCTGGGCAGTGGGGCTGTGCTAATTCTTTTATTTAGTCTTTAACTTCTATAGCATTGTGTACACAACAGGCAAAAAGTGGTTTCTGTAAAGAAAGATACAAAGGTAAGGCTCCTGATTAAAAACTATTTTAATATGGCTGTTTTCTTATTAAGTTTCCAGCCAATCATTAATATTTCAATTACAGGACCATTCAAAGATTGCCAGCATGCAAAAGAGGCTGGCTACTCAGTCAGTGGAATTTATATGATTAAACCTGAAAACAGCAATGGACCAATGCAATTATGGTGTGAGAACAGTTTGGACCCTGGGGGTTGGACTGTTATTCAGAAGAGGACAGATGGCTCTGTCAACTTCTTCAGAAACTGGGACAATTATAAGGTAAGTCAGTGAATCAGACAAGAGAACAGAAGCCGTTCTATAAATTAGACACACAGGTAAAAAAATAACTACCCATCTTTTTCGTTAGTGATGTTTGTCAACAAATATGATTCTCATCTCTAGTTTTAAAGTAAAAATTAAAATATAAAAAGGAAACTGAAGATGCATTTTAAAATGACCCCTTTCCATCTGGATGACTCATACATATGAGTAGTTCTTTGCAAAGACTTCTCCTAATTCCATTTTCTAAGGCAATCACTGCTTGTTTACAACCACATCTGTACCCATCAAGTATATTTATTTTTTTATATTTAAACAATAATATAAAATATAGGACTTTAAAAAATTACCTCTTTTCTAGGACTAATTACCTCAGATAACCATGCTAATGTTTCTGTTTTGTTTTTAATGAGTGGTATATATTTTCAGTTTAAGGATGGCAGATGGTAGAAACTGTATTTTCTAGATGGTTAATAATTCAGTCAAAACTGTGAAATAACATGTGATTATTCACTCTTGGGTGATATTTTACTGGCAGCTGAACATGAGACATTAATATATCCATGTCAGAAGTTTAAGTTTCTAAACAAGCACTAACCAGAAAAAAGGAATTCTGCAGCACAACCTCCTTGAAAATACGTTTAGTGCTAAGAGAAGGTTTCCTGAACTTACCCTCTTCTGCACACACGCAACGGCAAGTGCTTACCGAAATGGGACAGTTATTTTTTCAAACATTAATCTACTATTTTTCAAAGGGGGCACTTTGAAGATTACTATTTTATCTTCTTATATTTACTAACTTTACTTATAATAGAGCTAAAGAAGATAATTTGTCCTAAGAGATACTACCACTTTTATAGAATGATCATAATGCTAGATATCCTTTGTGTTTGACTATGGTGGGGACAGTATATCCTTTTAGGAAAAAATGAGCTCTTTGTATAATGAGAACCATCAGGAACCCTGTTCAAGGATCTGGGTAGTTCATTAGTTAATGTTTCTAGCAGCTATGAGTCATTTTTATTCTCTTTTGCCTTTGTCTTATTTGTAGGGTTTAAAACCAGTTGTGCAAATAAATACTACTGACAAGTTAAGAGAAAGCAAAACAAAACTAAGTGACTATGTGGGGGCTCATCAAGATCGGGTGACCTACTAAAATGGAATTTCACATTACCACTTAAATGGCCAATATCATTATGCTCAAACGTCGAAAACTTATCCATTAAAACATGTACTATATCTACAGTTATTTATGTACTCATGCTCTTTTTTAATTAACAGAAAGGGTTTGGAAATATTGACGGAGAATACTGGCTTGGATTGGAAAATATTTATATGCTTAGCAACCAAGATAATTACAAGTTGCTGATTGAATTAGAAGACTGGAGTGATAAAAAAGTCTATGCAGAATACAGCAGCTTTCGCCTGGAACCTGAAAGTGAATTCTACAGACTGCGCCTGGGGACTTACCAGGGAAATGCAGGGGACTCTTTGATGTGGCACAATGGTAAACAATTCACCACACTGGACAGAGATAAAGATATGTATGCAGGTGGGTAGGAAAAAAGCTGATGTGCATTCTTTGTAGAATCACCACTTTCTGTGCATGAAATAGAACCTGTTAGTTAAGTGTACACCACTAAAAATCTTTCTAGAAAGGTCATTTTGGACTCAGTCAAAAGGAATATAATCTGGAAAGGAATAGCTTTAGGATCTCTTCTACAACTGTAAGGCAGCGATTTTCAACCTTTTTCATCTCATGGCACACATAAATGAATTACTAAAATTCTATGGCACACCAAAATATATATACTTTTTGCCGATCAGACAAAAAATGGGGATAATCTTGATTCATTCACACCAGACAGCTATTGTTGTATTGGCTGTTGTCATTTTGTCATTTGACAGTGGAAAAGAGGTCAGTGCCCCTGACTAAAGAATCAGGTACTGCGTTTTTAAAAAATTCTTGCAGCAACCGGTTGAAAATTGCTGCTGTAAGGCGATCTCAATGCATGACCTCTGTGAAGAAGGTTCTGTTGGTCTAAATTGGAGGGATGGGGAATGGAAAACAAAACAAAAAGACATTCATCTTGAAATAAAACTGTCAAATGCCTAAAATTCGTAACAGACACTAACTGGACACCTCCCATGTGCCGGCTGGTGCTGAGGACACAGCAGTGAAGGAAGTTCCTGCCCTTTGGAGCTTGCTCTAGAGGGAGACAAATGCCTTGTCAGATGGTGACAAGTCCTCTAAGAAAAAGGAAGCTCAGTAAGGGAACAGAAAGGGATGGGCAGCAGGGATGGGGTGGGTGCTCTTTTCTGTGAGGTGGCCAGGGAAGGTTTTTGTGAGAAGGTATTTTCTGAATAAAGAGCTGTAGGGAGTGAAGGAAGAAGCCGCTTGGGTATATGGGGAAAGGCATTTCCTAGCAAAGGGGAACAGCAAACAATTAGGACATGTCAAAAAGGAACAAAAACAAGCTATATTCAGAGGGGAAATTGATATTCTTCTTAGAATCAATTAGGACACCCACATAAGATAATTTTTAATTTAATTTTCATATACTTTTTGCCTCCTTAACCCAGGTTTGGGGGGAGATATCACCCCCCAAAATTGATCTATATTTCTGTTCACCTGTATCCTGGCAAACAGCCTTTTTCACATAGTCAAGAGAGGAAAAAAGGATGAGTGAGATAACTATAACTATGCCTTTTTTATAGAAACCCATTTAATTGACAGTCATGCTGTTTTATGTTATTTTTGAGAATTTAATTTTCCCCAAACTTTACTCTCTTTAGCAACTTCCTATCTTCCCTTCCAATCTCTCTCTTACATGCAAACAATACTTGCATTTTATTTATGCTGCTACTTGCAAAATTAAATCACTTAAAAAACAACAATAACATCAACAAAACAAATCCTAAGCAAGCAAAGGGCAAGAGAAGCAAGTTCCAGTGATCTTTCATGTACTTAATAGTTAAGCAACAGTAACAGAGTAAATGAAGAAACAAAATTATGAAGATAAAGGCTAACGGAAATCGGTAAGGAAAACGTACTGTTCCACAGATAGAGTTAGGTTTTGGGTGGTGTGCAGAGTACCACACTTAGAAGAAACTTACTCTGATAACTCTATTTTTCCCTCAAAGGAAACTGCGCGCACTTTCATAAAGGAGGCTGGTGGTACAATGCCTGTGCGCATTCTAACCTGAACGGAGTGTGGTACCGAGGAGGCCACTACAGAAGCAAGTACCAAGATGGAATCTTTTGGGCCGAATACCGAGGCGGGTCATACTCCTTGAGAGCAGTTCAGATGATGATCAAGCCCATTGACTAAAGGGAGACCGTCTACAACTTAAATAGAACTCTGTATTTTTCAGTCCCTGAAAATGTAAATTTTACGCGTATATTATTTTGCACAATCCATTTCTACAGATACAGTTTTTAAACAAATTTTACCGTACCTATAACAAAGAACTTATGAATATGGTTTCATTTTCCCTCAATATACAGCAGAATATTATTAGTTGCCATAATCTTAGTTACTTTAAAAAGTACAATGACTAAATATGGGCAAAGCTTGTTTTTTACAATGTAAATATTTGCCACAAAGTAAAACAAACCTCAGCTTTACTTTAAATCAAAATTGAATACATGTTCGACACCTTTACCAATTTATTTAAAAACTTTATGAGATTTTTCTTACTTCCTATGAAAAATTATTTTTAAAGATTTCAGTCAAGTCATACATTTTATTTATAAAAAACAGACAGGAAATTAGAGAAAACTCTAGTTTTGCCAATAAAGAATACATTTTGCATTAAATAAAAGTTATTTCAAATGGAATCTGTGCCTTTCACATGAAATAATTAAATCTAAATTCGTAACATTATTTTATGCCAATTTCCAAAAAGAATTAAGTGACCCACAGTATTAAAATATATTATTTTTAAAACAAAAAAATAAATGTAGACAATATTTAAACAGTCAATTTACAAAAACAGAAATATACAAATACATTTTTTTGTATTATCTTCATATGATTTGCTGGACAAAATCTCCTGAAGTGCATTTTATGTTGTTATATTAGTAAGATATTAATATTATACAAATGCAGACTATTTAATAAGCCAATAGTCTAACAGAGATCTAAATTATAACTCTAAGCTTATTTATAAACTAGAGGCCCGGTGCACGAAATTTGTCCATGGGTAGGGTCTGTAGGCCTTGCTGGCGATCAGGACCGATCTGCGAGGCGACTGGCAGGGTGACTGGGGGCCCGCCGCTGGCATCTGCCTTGGCTGTCCTGGCGCTGCCCAGTCGCCAGCCCCACCCCCCGCTGCTGTCGCCACCGGTGTTGAGCATCTGCCCCCTGGTGGTCAGGGGGCATCATAGTGACCGGCCGTTGGGTCAATTTGCATATTAGGCTTTTATTATATAGGAGGATACTTTCCTTCTCTAACTTACTGATCCTTACTATTTGGAAAAATCGTGCTATTCAATTCAGAAAGCTTGGACAGCTTTGCAACATTACTGCATACTTACAGGTAAGAATAAAACAACTGTAAGAACTTTAGGTATTCCCCCAATATGGAGATTCTGAGATTCAACTATTTCAGAGCAGAATTCATAGGGGTTTGGCTAGTCCAAACATTAATTCCATTTTACAGTGTATATGTCTTTAACTCATCTTTGCAACAACTTTATTACCAACCTTCTTAGAGCTGACCTTCCCTTAATTCATTTGTGAACTACGAGTAAAATTTTAGAGAAATCTCATCAGACTTCTGCTCAAACAAAAAGAAAATCCAATCGGAACTAAAGACTATCATTTATTTGAACAACTCAAGTCTACTAAAACATGACCAATGTTTTTCCTCTGGCACACCTCAAAATAAAACTTCTGGAGAGAAGGTAAGAGAACACTAAAACCTTATTGTGTTTTATTCTGTATTTTACCTATTCCTCTTAGAATGGTTTTCAAGGCCCTCCTCACCATCCCCAGAACTCCCCCCATCCCTGAAAAATCTGCTATAAGATTTCTGCGAGGAATTAGATATCTAATTGTTATATCAAATCTTAGTTAAATAAAACTTTACTAGGGCATTTCATTTATTGACACAACTATAGCATATCATGTGAACATCCAAAACTCAATCAAAGACGAGTCTTATAGAATTTTCACAGAAGAGGAATATTAGTAACACTAGAATGATGTGAAAGTCAACAAACAAAACTGGGCTGAATGTTAAACTGCCTTGGCTGCTGGGCCTTCTACTCTCCTTCAGAGAGCTGATACAGCTCTGTTCCGGAGTGTCTGGAGAGCTTAAGGATAACTTATGCAAGTGAACTCCTTCAGAGGAGGGAACAAGAAGCAGTATTATGTAATGATTGAGGGTAGGTTCTAAAGCCAAAACTGCATGCATTTGTGACCCAACTCTACCATCTACCAGCTGTACTACCCTGGGCAATTTATATATCTTGCCTCAGTTTTCTTATCTATAAAATGGGGATAATAACAGTATCTTGCATAGCTCACATGATTAGTGTGAAAATCAAATAAGGTAGGTAATACATGTGGCAAAACATTTAGAATAATGCCTGACACAGTATGGACTCAGTGGACAGTAGCTATCAGGTTACCACTCATCTACGTACTTTCTGTAATACTTATTATGGTGCCTTGCATAGAGTAAGTGATCAATAAATGTGTTAAAAGAAATAATATCCAAGTTTTCAGGCATAAAATTACACTGGCCTATGATCTTCATTATAACCTAATAGAGCTATGTCAGCTATTATGGCAGATAGGAAAGAGACTGGACCATAAAAAAGCTAAAATTAAAATTAAGGCAAGAATAGCCATAGTAGGAATTTTAGCCTAATGGGGATATTTTATTGTTGTTTTTTAAATTCTCATCCAAGGATATGTTTTTCATTGACTCTAGAGAGAGAAGAAGGGAGAGGAATAGAGAGAGAGAAACATCGATTGGTTGCCTTCTGTAAGCGCAATGACTTGGGGATTGAACCTGCAACCCAGGTAACGTGCCTTTGATGGGGAATCGAACTCATGAACATTCCATCCACGGGTTGATGCTCTAACCACTGAGATATACCAGTGAGGGCTTAATGAGGATCTTATGAGAGAGTCGACAGGTTGCTTATGTGGTAGGAAAGGCCTAGTAGCTAGCTACTGTGCAGGTTACCTGGAATAAAACCATGGTTGCATTACCTTCACTAAGATTGACTATGACTTTGGAACCGGCTTACCGAAAGACTCATGTCAGTTATTTTTAATAAATGAAATGGAGCTTATCCTAAAAAAGATTTAGACTCTGTCATTCTCAGTGGGAGACAATCAATGCCTAGGAAATTTGGCATCTCTGAGGTCTACTTTTAAAACTTGAGATTTTGGAAAATGCCAATATTAGACACCACCTTGAAATTTAGTTGATATCTATAAATAAACATCCTTAGGCTTCAAGCCTGGTAGAGTATAAAGACCAAATTTTCGGTCTAATGTTCACTTGAGAGTTATCCTATGAGAATGTTAATTCTTCCAGCATTATTGTTCTTAGGTCTCCTCCTGGTAATAATATAAAAAGCCTGTAAAAACTTCTACAATCATGAATATGTTTTAAATTACTTGTAAATGTAATACTATTTTTATATACTTAATAGTAAGTTAAAGATTGTTACACCCTAACGAGTTTTTAGTCTTTTATTTTAGGGTCTATGAAAGATAACCAAGTAAGAAAGGATTGATTCCACTTACAATGCCATAATCCCACCCCCTACCTCCAAAAAAGCCATCTAAAAATAAGCTCACTTTTCAATTTTATCAGTGGGTTTAACAGTTATTATGTTGTAGTTCTATAGATAATTATAAGAAAGATTAAAGAATGAACTAAGTTTCAATCTACATAGACTCCCAAAATATTGATATAATTTCATATTGTTTTTCTTGAACTATAAATGAATTATTTGAAATGCATATCTTTACAAGTCAATTAACCTCCCTTGTCTAAGTTTCTCCACTTGTAAAATATGAATAATATCACTTACCTTATAAATTGTTAATAATTAATTTATGTAAGTACACAGCACATCAGGCATATAGTATTAAGTACTGAGTAAATGTTAATTATTAAGATTTTTATTATTTCCCGGTTGATGTGTCTCAGTGGTTGAGAATCAATCTAAGAACCAGGAGGTCACGGTTCGATTTCCAGTAAGGGCACATGCCGGGGTTGTGGGCTCAATTCCCAGAAGGGGGTGTGTAGGAGGCAGCCGATCAATGGTTCTCTCTCAGTATTGATGTTTCTATCTCTCTCTCTCCCTCTCCCTTACTTTGTGAAATCAATAAAGATATCTTAAAGATTCTTATTATTAATCTCCAATTTTTTGCTTAAAAAATTACAAATTATTGAAACATCAACAGTTGGAAGTACCACTGGCAAAGCTGCTGGAACTTGGGAATTACATTATATTTATGACTGAGATGCAGTACTGTATAGTTGCTATGCATTATTATTTTTTTTTTAAAGAGATACGCTCTTAAAGAAAAATGATGAACACGGGAAAGAAATTAATGCAACCCCACCCCCAGCCTTTTTATATCATAAGCTAATGAGTGATCTAAAATAAACTTCAGAAACTACGTATACCATTAAAGAATGTTAGAGGAATTTTAAACATATAAAAAGAATAAGGATAAAAAAGGATATAAGTGAGGTAATGGAAAATGGGGATGTAATTCTGGCCAAAGAAAAGCTAGGCGAGCTGCCATTTGGTCAGAGCTCATTCTCAGGATTCAAAAGAAAATGCCTGAACACGCCTGACACTGTTCTAGAATACAATATAGACTACTGAGAAGAAGGTAAAGCAATCCATGGTGTACATCACCTACAAACCAAACCAAAGAAAGGAAAATGGAATAACACTGTTTAAATACTGAATGCCAGTGACATTTTTTAACTATTAGGCATTTTTGAGATCAGTTCAGAGCCTTTTATACATTTAACCAAGTACGATTCTACCATAGGGGAAGGAAAAAAAACACACCTCAATACCCATAGAAGCTGCAGAAAGCTTTGGACTTTGTTGAAATTATCTGAATAAAAATATGAATGTAAAGCTATTATTTTTTTTTAAATATATTTTATTGATATTTTACAGAGAGGAAGGGAGAGGGATAGAGAGCTAGAAACATCGATGAGAGAGAAACATCGATCAGCTGCCTCCTGCACACCTCCCACTGGGAATGTGCCCGCAACCAAGGTACATGCCCTTGACTGGAATCGAACCCGGGACCCTTCAGTCCGCAGGCCGACGCTCTATCCACTGAGCCAAACCGGTTTCGGCCAAAGCTATTATTTTTGAAAATATTTGTGCATCGGTTAATAGAAATTTCTAAAACTAGTGTAAAACTAAAGAACCGTATTTTACTAAGAGATCAAGATAGGAAGAAACTACTGAAAAATAAAGGATCAGATAAAACCTGAAGATCCTTGTAAGTGTAGGCATGCTTTAAACATTCCATTGGCTAAGATGAGGACACCTCAAACAAGGCCTGGCAATGACATGCATGTACCCCTTCCATGAAACAGGAGATAGAAGATTCACAAGGCTATAACAGCCACCTCAGCCATGGTTTTAAAGAGCTGTGATGTTCCATAAAAGCAGGAATAAAGTCCATTTCATTCACTGTTATGTAGCACCAAGCCTACTGCTAAGCAAATACTGGTTAGCCAGCTGATGCACCAAAAGAAAATTGGGGTGGGTAGGAGTTAATGTATACAAAAATGCCACACAAATAAAATTACAGGACCAATGGGAAGAACCAGAAAAGGATCATTTAATTAATTAATACAACCAACAAATATTACTAAGTGCCTATTTTTGTTCTAGATGCCAAGGACAAAGCCTTGAACCAAGACAAAGAAGGGCTTACAGCCCTGCCAGTTTGGCTCAGTGGACAGAGCACTGGCCTTCGGACTGAAGAGTCCCGGGTTTGATTCCGGTCAAGAGCATGTACCTCGGTTGCAGGCTCCTCCCTGGCCCAGGCCTGTGCAGGAGAAAACCAATAGATGTGTTTCACATCGTATTTCTCTCGGTCTTTCCCTCTCTCTAAAAATCAATGGAAAAATATCCTCGGGTGAGGATTAAAAAAAAAAAAAAAAGAAGGGCTTACATACGGCTGAGGGGGATAGAGATTAATGCAAACATCATGATGAAAATAAAATGGTGCTTTCAGAGAACAGGAGATGGAGAGGGCACTGTATTACAGAGGGCTATTTTAAAAACAGCTTTTCTTTTCTCAAAAAAGTAAAGGGGAGGGCTGTTATGAAAACCTAACATGTTAAATAAGAAATTAAGTGCGCGTGGGAGGGGGAGCTCTCCCTACAAGAGCAAGGAGTCATACCTAGACACACCAAAACAAGGTATCTGTGTTCCACAGAAGAGCAGAAGCTTAACAAAAACTGGGCTTCTACTGAATGAAAGCAATATATAGAACTGCAACAATTTACTTATTGCCAGTTTTATTTATTTATTTTATTTATTTTTATTTTTTTAAAAATATACTTTATTGATTTTTTACAGAGAGGAAGAGAGAGGGATAGAGTTAGAAACATCAATGAGAGAGAGACATCGATCAGCTGCCTCCTGCACGCCCCCTACTGGGGATGTGCCCGCAACCCAGGTACATGCCCTTGACCGGAATCGAACCTGGGACCCTTCAGTCCACAGGCCGAAGCTCTATCCACTGAGCCAAACCGGTTAGGGCTATTGCCAGAGTTTTAGAAATACAGGGTGGGGTAAAAGTAGGTTTATAGTTGTGAGTACGTGAAACTCGAATTTTATTCTTGTATTATTATTTAGTACTAGAGGCCCGGTGCACGAAATTCGTGCACGGGGGGTGGGGGGGATGTCCCTCAGCCTAGCCTGCACCCTCTCCAATCTGGGACCCCTCGGGGGGACACTCAGACATCCCTCTCACAATCCAGGACTGCTGGCTCCTAACCACTTGCCTGCCTGCCTGCCTGATTGCCCCTAATCACTCTGCCTGCCAGCCTGTTAGGCCCCTAACCGCTCCCCTGCTGGCCTGATTGACACCTAACTGCTCCCTTGCTGGCATGGTCGTCCTCAACTGCCCTCCCCCCCTGGCCCAATCACCTCCAACTGCCCTCCCCTGCCAGCCCAATCGCCCCCAACTACCTAACCCTGCGGGGCTGAGGGGACTGGGGGACTCCAGCTGGATGAGGTGGGGCTGAGGGGACTGGGGGACTGAGGCTGGATGAGGTGGGGCTGAGGGGACTGGGGGACTCCAGCTGGATGAGGTGGGGCTGAGGGGACTGGGGGACTCCAGCTGGATGAGGTGGGGCTGAGGGGACTGGGGGACTCCAGCTGGATGAGGTGGGGCTGAGGGGACTGGGGGACTGAGGCTGGATGAGGTGGGGCTGAGGGGACTGGGGGACTGAGGCTGGATGAAGTGGGGCTGAGGGGACTGGGGGACTGAGGCTGGATGAGGTGGGGCTGAGGGGACTGGGGGACTGAGGCTGGATGAGGTGGGGCTGAGGGGACTGGGGGACTGAGGCTGGATGAGGTGGGGCTGAGGGGACTGGGGGACTGAGGATGGATGAGGTGGGGCTGAGGGGACTGGGGGACTCCAGCTGGATGAGGTGGGGCTGAGGGGACTGGGGGACTGAGGCTGGATAAGGTGGGGCTGAGGGGACTGGAGGACTGAGGCTGGATGAGGTGGGGCTGAGGGGACTGGGGGACTCCAGCTGGATGAGGTGGGGCTGAGGGGACTGGGGGACTGAGGCTGGATGAGGTGGGGCTGAGGGGACTGGGGGACTGAGGCTGGATGAGGTGGGGCTGAGGGGACTGGGGGACTGAGGCTGGATGAGGTGGGGCTGAGGGGACTGGGGGACTGAGGCTGGATGAGGTGGGGCTGAGGGGACTGGGGGACTGAGGCTGGATGAGGTGGGGCTGAGGGGACTGGGGGACTCCAGCTGGATGAAGCGGGTCTGTGGGGACTGGGCACCACCATCTTGTGGCTGTGGGCACTGCCATCTTGTGAGGGTGTGGCAGTCAATTAGCATATTCCCTCTTTATTGGCTGTGGGCACCACCATTTGTGAGGGTGTGATGGTCAATTAGCATATTCCCTCTTTATTAGATACGACTGTATGATTTTCCATACGAACAACTGTAAACCAACTTTTGACCCACCCTGTATGCTTTCTTTCCCAGAAAACATAAGCCAGTTGAGCTACTGCATCTTCCCAAAATTACGTAAAATAGAAATGAGGCTAGAAAATGCACATGAAAGAATATCATGTTTCATACAACTAAATTATTTTTGCACAATGTTCTGCTTTTCTTCCTCTCCAGCAAAGCAAAATTTCCTATGCCAAATTCTTCCATAAGCCCCTTAAGATTGTTCTTCAATGACAACAACAAATGAGTGCTGTTAATGATTTTCAGATTGTAAGCAATAATTCTCATATAAAACAATTTTTTCCTTGAGATTTGCCAAACTATTCCTCTCCAAAAAAACTGTATCCTTGCTCTAAGAATTATTTACTGTATTGTCTGTCCAGGCTAATTTTTACTTTGAATGAGAACCAACAGAAGAGACAACTTTTCAAGGGATGATGAATTGAAAGCCAGAAAAACATTTTCTACTTCGTAAAATTGAATCCACATTGAATTATAGATAAATCTGGCAGTATCAAAGTTTGTCAGCATATAGAACTCCACCTCCTTTTTTAGGTTTCACAAAGAATGGTCCGTTTTGATCATAATTTTTAGGGGCAAACACCATCAGTTTGGATCACATCTCTCATGTTAAGAAACATGCCATGAGTCTTTACCTTCTCTTTAGGCACTACAGATTGCTCGGATAAAGGGAAGCATTATGCAAATTCAGTATGCTTTAAGAGGGCAGTTAAACAGAAACTACCAATTTCCATAATGAATGTTATCTTTCAAATGTCTTCAGAGCAAATTCTGTCCTATCAACCATACAGCATCTTGTAAATGTTGACATTTTTGGCAATTATTTCTTATGAGGGGTAAAGGATTCTAAAATCGAGACAAGTTAAATTAAAAAATCATAACCCTAATTCATTTTAAGTTAGAACAAAATAAGAATAAAGTAAATATTACCAGGATATAAACTATTGTTAAATCTTCATTCTTCAGAACACTTTGGTAATGAAGATCAGGAATAAAAAAAGAACCAGCTGTCTATGATGTAAATAAATCAAGTAGTCACAGCTGTGTAAGTTGAAAATGCTTCACATTTCCTTAAGAAAAGCATGTGTGTTCTGATAGATGGAATACGTTTAATTTCAAGATTTGCTATAAAATAAAACAAAATCATCACTATATTAAAAAGATTTTCATACCGGAAACAAGTTAAACTGAGTCACAATAATTTATCTGAGAAATGTTTCATTTTCCTTTCACAAGTCTACCAAATATTTATGCCAAATGTTGCACAATCACATCACAGCCTCAGGTGCTTCACAAACTAGTAAAGGGATGAATAATATATGAAGACTGCCAATATATAAAATTACATAGATACTAGAGGCCCGGTGCACAAAATTCGTGCACGGGGGGGTGTGTCCCTCAGCCCAGCCTGCACCCTCTCCATTTCTGGGACCCCTCGAGGGATGTCCGACTGCCTGTTTAGGCTCGATCCTACTGGGCAGGATCGGGCCTAAACGGGCAGTCGGACATCCCTCTCACAATCCAGGACTGCTGAGTCCCAACTGCTCGCCTGCCTGCCTTCCTGATTGCCCCTAACCACTTCTGCCTGTCAGCCTGATCACCCCCTAACCACTCCCCTGCCAGCCTGTTTGTCCCTAACGGCCTTCCCCTGCAGGCCTGGTCACCCCTAACTGCCCTCCCCTGCAGGCCTGGTCACCCCCCCCCACTGCTCTCCCCTGCAGGCCTGGGTCCCCCTGAACTGCCCTTCCCTGCAGGCCCGGTTGCCCCCAACTTCCCTCCTCTGCCTGCCTGGTCACCCCTAACTGCCCTCCCCTGCAGGCTTGATCACCCCCAACTGCCCTCCCTTGCAGGCCTGGTCCCTCCCAACTTCCCTCCCCTGCTGGCCTGATTGCCCACAACTGCCCTCCCTTGCTGGCCTGATCGACCACAACTGCCCTCCCCTGCTGGACATCTTGTGGTGGCCATCTTGTGTCCACATGGGGGCAGCCATCTTGTGTTTTGGAGTGATGGTCAATTTGCATGTTACTCTTTTATTAGATAGGATTAAAATGTATATTCTCTAAGTTCTTTGCCATTTCCCCCCTTTTGATTTTAAATTTTGGATAACCCTCGGAAAGATGCATCTCAATCCAACAGAGAATATGAGAAATAGATGAGGAGGAGAAATTCGGTAAAACCCCCAGGTTTCTAGTGTGGGGGAGTAGTGTAAACAATGCGACACCATGAACACTGGTACATGAGGCTAGGAGATAAGATGGGGATCTGGTTTGGAGGAAGGGGAAAGATGCTGACTTAGAGTTACTACAGATATCTCATGCAATCAGTATCTGAATACCTAAGATGCTATCAGGCCTCAGGAATTACATAGGCAGCTAGACATAAATGTCTAGTCTAGATCTGAGAGTCATCAGGTGATATGTGGAAAAAGTCTGAATGAGACCACTTCAATTGAGTGTAAAGAATAAGAAAAAATGGCCGAAACCGGTTTGGCTCAGTGGATAGAGCGTCGGCCTGCGGACTCAAGGGTCCCGGGTTTGATTCCGGTCAAGGGCATGTACCTGGGTTGCGGGCACATCCCCAGTAGGGGGCGTGCAGGAGGCAGCTGATCGATGTTTCTCTCTCATCGATGTTTCTAACTTTCTATCCCTCTCTCTTCCTCTCTGTAAAAAATCAATAAAATATATTAAAAAAAAAAAAAAGAATAAGAAAAAATGTAGACGGAGACACCTCTAGAAGAACAGATTTAAGACAAAGGCAGAGAAAGAGGAGCCAATTAAAAAAAAAGCCAGAATACAGAAGGTAAACCAAGAGAGACAGGTGCTACAAATGGAGAATTTCAAGAGGCAGAAATAACTAGTATCAACCTCACAAATTTAAGATGAGGCTTGAGAAATAGTTATTAAATACTTCAACTTGGAAGTCAGTGGTGACATGGAAGCAGCAAGGAGAAAGGAGGAATAGGGTGACTTTTACTGGCTTAGGCGTGAAGGAGAGTTACATGGTGATAGTTAAAGGGAAGATTCTGGGCCAGGAGAACATACAAGACTAAAGAAAACTGAAGAGAAGAAGTCAAGGGACAGCAAACTGAAGATACGGGGAAGATAGTGGTTTTAACGTTTATCCAAATTAACTTCTGCAACCCAGTATTTGCCTCCTTGGCTTTAACCCACAGAAATAATTACGGTGTTTGTTTCAGGGACAGCGTTTGGAGAAAGCAGGTATAATCTTTAATGGAAAACCTTTCCAGATTCCACTAAACTCCAACCATGCTTCTCTCTCTGTATGCGCATAAGGGTACACGTATATGCACACAGAGACAACTTCAAATCCTGCCTGTAGTCTCTACTGCGGAAAATATAAAACAAGGACCCTAAACTAGACATGTGAGCACCAGAATTATTATTATTTTGCCATTTTCTCTTTTTCAATAGAAAACAATACTGACTTCTGTTTCTAAAAGACACAAATTATGGAATTTGAGAAAAACATTTCAGTGAGAAAAAAACAATCACAGAACCAGCAAATTTTAGAACAACAGCTTAGCAGGTATAATTGAAAAGATGCTAGATCAAACCTTCAGATTGAGGGTTTGTAGTAACTAGGTTTTTTAGGACTATGAGTCGGGTCATCCACCTTCTGGTCCTTTGTTTTCTAAAACATAAAGAGATCACTGTGGTCCCATTCCGCCTTAAAAAGAACATGATTCCGGTCCTGTGTGTATTTCTAGGGAAAGAGAGCAGGGCTCAAAGAAGACAATTCAATGACGTGAAGCCATTTTGGAACCGAGGGTTGTCGATTTTCAGTTAGATGTTCTTTGTGCTATGAAAAGTTTAAGTTCTTATAAAGTTTGAAGATGTTGATATTTTTTAAATGCTCTATTCCTCCTCTCCCCAAAATTACATTTTCAAGACGGGCACAGCCAAGGCTACAGTAAAAAGCGGACACGTGCAGAATGTCTCTCCTAATATCCACCTTAGAGGCTCTCTGGTACAGTCATGCTCACGATGGCCCGAGTCATTTATCAAAGAAACAGGACACACTATTCTGGTATATAGTGCCATTATCTACACTGTTGAGGGGTATTCTGCCTTTGACATAGGGTGCACAACATTCCCCATTCCGCTAGAATCCCAGGAGGTCCCTTAGCTCTTCTCTGACAAACTAAGCCTGATGCTCTACAGCAGCTGAATGGGGATCACTGCCTCTGGCTGTTTTGTCTTCCACGTCACAGTACTGTCAAGGCATCAAAGATGGCACTGCAGCACCTCCTGAACACCTAACAGCTTTTCGATTCACTTTCAAAATTGCTATCAAAAAATCCTTATGAGTAGTTACATAAAAGACAGAGTGGAGATGGGAGAAAGAAGGATATTAGAAAGAAAGAAATGTTTATCGTTTCATTACTCTCTACACAGGATCAAACCAACTTATTTTTTTAAAGGACAGTTTGAAACTTCTTTTTATTTAAACATCTAAAAAAACATTACTCATATTTTGTTGAAAATAATCTTATAATGTTATTGTCTAAATAATTCTTGGAATTTATAAACACTGTAAAATATACAGTAAAGAGGTAAATCTTTAGTCAAGTGATATATCAAATACAGATTTATTTGTCTTAGCACTAAAGCTAAATTCCCCCAGCCAAACAGCTCATTTCATTCAGAAAAACAGTAACACCAACATTATTGAGACTACTTTTCAAAATACACCCTAAAGTATCTGCCAACTGTATAAAACATGAACTTATGATATTAAAAGTAAATTCAATAAATCTCTTGGTCAGTTTCTTTAGTTAATGCTAAATATTGTTACAGCATTAAAGTTCATTGCAAACTACTGTTTCATTCTTTAAAAACATTACAAAATAGCTAAAATGTATTGTTTTACCAAATGGTCTATTTTTAAGAGAAAATGATAGTCAATGAAAAATCTTCAGAGCAAAGGCTAATTTAATATAAAAATACATTCCTTTAGTCAATCTCTTCAGCCTAATAATCCCAGAAATTTCTTTAAAGGTTACAAACACTTTTAAA
Source organism: Plecotus auritus (assembly GCF_963455305.1). Classification (NCBI taxonomy): domain Eukaryota; kingdom Metazoa; phylum Chordata; class Mammalia; order Chiroptera; family Vespertilionidae; genus Plecotus; species Plecotus auritus. The sequence continues at coordinate 22,397,104 of NC_137778.1, forward strand.
CTATCTTGAATTTTATATAATTACTGATTAAGCAGAGCAACAACCAGGCATAATGAACACACGGTGATGTCAACTCACCTAAATAGGGAATGCAGGGTGTCATCTTTAAGCTACTTATATAGTCTCTGAGTCTTTTGTAGTTATCTTCTTTACTCATTACATATTCTAATTTTTCAAAGGTAGTTTTGTCTTTTCGACTTAGTAACTAAAAAACAAACAGAAAAGCCTAAGTTATTTCCAAACCCCATTTTATTATAGCAAAGACTTGAAGTTGTGTTGTTGTGTTGTATTTACTGTAAATTTGAATTTAATTTCAAAGTTATACATTCTTTAATTATATTTTGGTAATACATAAATGACAAAATCAGACATGTACATAAAATCATTAAGTTAGTAAATTATAATACATTATTTTCATCTTTGCTATTCTAAATGGTTAAGCAATTTTTGTTGACAAGTTTTTCTTGACAAATTTAACTATGGCCATAATATTTGTAAACTGGTTTACATTTTTGGATTTTTGACATTTTTTTTTTTATCCCTTTGACCAATGGCTGTATCTACACAGTTGAATAATCAACTGAAACTGTTTTAAGAGGTTTGAGGGAAGATTTGTTGTGTGTGCCCTTTGAAAAACATAAAGATAATCAAGGAGAATAAAAGAAAAGCAAGGTCAGTCGCCCAAATAATATCTACACTGCCCTGAATATCAGCAAATAGCATCTCCAGTATCTGTGTCGATGCCACCTCTTTGGACTCATCTCCTACCATCAACCGCTCCCTAGCTTACTCCACTGTCAACAGTGACCACCCTGCTATCTTTGAACATTACTGGGGCCTTTGTACTGGCTACTACCTCTGCTTGGAATTCTCTTCTCCCAGATAGCCATGTGAATGGCTCTCTCAATTCCTCCAGGTCTCTCCCCAACTCTCACTTATCAGAGACTCTCTTACAACATATTATATCAAATACTTCCCTGCTTCCCCTCTGTCCCATTTACTGTTTTTCTTCTGAGCGTTCATCACTATCTATGATACATCATTTATTTATTTACAGTTTATCTTTTCCCAGTAGACTATTAGCTATGTAAAAATGGGCTGTCTGTATCACTTACTGTTTTATGTCAAGCAAATTACATAGTGCCTGGTACAGTATGGAATATTTTAAAATTTAATATAAACACCAAAAATTTTATTTAGATTAATAATGGAGCTGTTACTAAATTTTAAAAAATCTTTTCCATGCAAATACATGAAGGAGACAATAAAAATATCTTCAAGGAAAACGAAAATTAACTTGAGGAAAATGTAGCTCATTTCTAAACCACAGTATAAATCAGAGTGTAATTCTTTTCCCTATAACTTCAAAGATGGAATTCATAACTGTATATTTATAATCATTTCCATTCCTCCATGAAATTCATAATTAAGAAAAGAGAATAAGGACATCATTATTTAAAAATAAATTTTAAAGTAGGAAAACCCTTCACTCAGGTGTTTCTGAAATATAAAGAGGGGTGTAAGTTCTTCCACACTAATGTTTTTCCAATATAGAAATCTACCCTGGTTTTCATGAGTAACATCTGTCTGCAGACACTATGAAAACTGAAAGTGACACTAGGCTAATCCCTTTAACATTGAAGAACAGTATTAAATATGAACACACTTACTTAAATGTAAAATTTTACTTATATACATCTAAACGAAAAATACCTAGAAAGCTTGAGGTCAGGATCATGTCACTCAAAGATGAAATATACAAACCTGCGGACGTAAAAATTCACATCCTGACCTTGCTAAGGTAATAGAACCAAACATGATTAACATATCAGAATGTGCAGCAACACTGCATAACAGCATGCTAACTCTCAGGCTTTCCATTATTCCTCAGGAAAACCCCCAAAAGTTGACTAAAACTTAATGGAAACCAAGTACACTTTTTGAAACTTAAAATTTAGATTTTCCTTAGACTTTCCAAAAGCATAGTTTTTACATGATTAAATGTATTTACACTTCCCATCAGTAAACATGAAAGGCTGTATTGTCTAGATGCTTATTAAAGACAAGCACCAAGTTGTAATTTATTCCAAAATTATCAGATAAGCCTCCTGAAACACTTGAGACATAAAAATGTAGGTTTCAAAGAACAGAGGACAAAGTTATTTAAAAATCCTTATCTATTATCATAATATTAACCTTACTAAGCACTACAAAAGAAACGAATACATCTTTACTTCCAATAGGAAATCTAACCTTTCATTAACTTAAGGAGGATTACTCACCGCCCATGTTTTTGTCAACCTAAAAATCGGGGCGCTCTGTAAGCCAGAAACCACGGCCATGAGTGCATGGAGGTTATTCAGCTCGTACAGTTTCTGAAGATTTAAGAAAAAGAGAAGAGGTGACAAATAAAGAGCATTAACACAAAAAAATCTTTAGATGAACAAGTAAAATCTAGGTAATTGGTAGTGTCCATACTTAGCACCCTCACTGTTAATATCTGTCTTTAGAACACCCGTATTTTACCCCTAAGTTGCTTTTGGCCCTCAATAGAAATTCTGCCTTCTAACCTGGCATTGCCCCCAAGCTCTGGGAACCAATCTACTTCTACTTGGGAAATATAATAACAAAAACAAAGATATGGCTCATATCAACTTCACCTGGTACAATCATGCACCCTGGTACCCAGCAAGCAGTCTCCTTTACGCTAAAATATTACTAAGTCTCTGTCCTAAGATCCAAGTTTCAAGAAAAGGATCCTAATTTGGTTTCCTACTCAATACCCCCATTATTCAGGGTTAGAGCTCAAACCTGCTTTTGACAGTCCTCCTCACTTCCCTGCCTCCGCCTGCCTGAATCCCCAGATCCAGGGTTCTTTGTTCATGCTTGAACATCCACCTGCTTCCCAGGTCCAGACCTTGCTTTTACCTTGCAGACAACTTGTACCTAACAATAGGTTCCATCCGTTTGCCAAGACATCTGCTTGACACTCTGTGATTATTCTCAGAGTTCTTCATACTATGAGATGCTTACATCCCAAGAGCCCTATATAAAAATCAGTCATTTAAAATGGTCCTACGCCCTATCAAGCGACTCCAAGACAAAAAAAAAAAAAAAAAAAAAAAAAAAAGCCTGTTCTGAACATTAGAACAAAGAGAAGAGAAGGGTTCTGTTTCTCTGGAGAACTCAGCCTAGTATGCCACCTTAACTCAGGTCTCAAAGAATTCCCATAAAGTTTCAAGAAATATAAACACAAGTAAAAAAAAGGAAAATGAAAAACACACAAGGAAATAAGAACTCACAAATGGAGAACAACATCAGGTATGGCCTTCAAATAAAAGAAGATTAAATGTGAAGGCCCTATCCAGAATGCAACATAAAAGCCAACGAGTTTTAAAAATTCTTAAAATAAGTTAAGGGACATGAAAGGTACAGCAAAAAAGGCCAACATTTATCTCATTTGTTAGGAGATAGTAAAAAATAATGGGGTAGAAACAGTATTTGTGAGATAATGGCAGATTATTCTCCCAAATTACTAAAAGACAGTCATTCCTAAGGCTGGAAACTCAAGGAATCCCAAACAGAGTAAACACATTAAAAGATCAACAACCTGTAAGTCTGAAATAGCATTTTTTCAAGAACAAGTGTGACAAAAAGATGCTGTCAGACAAAATAAAATAAAGAGAGCTTTAAGAAAGAAGGATTTTTAAGAATGCTGCTGGAATGATTATTCATGGAAAAGAATGAACTGAAATATATAATTCATTCATATTATATATATTGAAACACCTTAAGAGAAAAAAACTGAGGTTTCCTAGAGAAGAAATTCGGCCTCCAAGCTGCAGCCTCAACTCCTGCCTCAGATTCAAGGCTGTCCGCCTGCCCTACAGATGTCACACTTGCCAGCCCCGACCCCAAACCCAACCCGAACCCCAACCCCAGGAGTCAATTCTTTAAGTCAATTTACACATTACATATTTATACATATTTCACTGTCTCCCGAGAACCCGAACTGATACAATCTACTCAAAGAAGAGAAGACCTGCCAGCTTTGTAACAAACTTAATGTAGAAGGCAGAGAGTCAGAACAGATTTAAGAGACACTGATGAGACAAAAAGTTATAAATATAGGGCTTGTGATAAAAGCAAGCACCGTCAAACATAACTCAAAGTCTAAAAGCCTAAACTGGAACTAAATGCCTACTTGACGAGCAGGGTAATGGCAGGTTTGATGGGCAAAATTTGGTGATTTTAAGTAGAATATACAAGCACATAAAAAACTAACAAAGTTGTGAGGAAACAATAATGCAAATGCATAATCTATGGAGAAAAGTCATGAATTTCTGTAAGCTAAAACCCAATATTTACCTAACACACCACAAAGAATGTTTTTCTGCAGAATATCCAATTTTAGAAGGCTAGTTCTGCCATCTAGTGCCACAAAACGTTAGAATACAATTGTTCCATAAGCTCAAGAAAAATAAGCAAGAGGTATGACTTACAATAATTGTAATTTTACAGTAATTACAAAACTTAAAACTATTAAAATGGTATACTTATTTTATTACATCTTCCTTCATTCACAGGTGAGCTAAGTTATATAATTATTACAAGAAGAATGATGTGGCTACAAGTGCACCACTTTTTAGTGAACTTAACATAAATTTGGAGTTGTTACAAGTTTTATAGATTTTTTTTTTTTTCAGAGAGGAAGGAGGGGAGGGGAGAGAAACAATGATCGGTTGCCTCCCGCTTATGCACCGACCTAGGATTGAACCTGCAACCTGGGCAAGTGCCCTGACCAGGAATAGAACCCGCTATCTTCTAGTGTATGGAATGATGCTCCAGCCAACTGAGCCACCTGGCCAGGACATGGAGTTGTCACAAGTTTTAATGAAATCTTGGGATCTTCTTGTGGAATGTTTGTTCCATCCTCCTCTCTAAATTCTGCCTGTCCTTTAAATATATGTTCCATTTCTCTTGCTGCATTTATTACATATGCCCCCCCCAAAACTACGCAATTAATGTATTTGGTTAACATCCTCATTTATACTATTCTTTGAAAAATAAAGTCTTATCATTCCCCACATCGTTGGCAGAATGATCTATTTCAAAAACAATTAATTGCTATGCATTCTATTTAATTCTACAAGGCTTTCTTAATCACCTGCAGAAGAGTCCAATATTTACTAGTAAATACAGGACTTCACCACAATCTGACCTGTCTACTTATTCAGTCAAATAAATCATGTCATTCAGCTATTCTAATAGAGGGAGAAAAAAGGTATGAAAGATATAAAAGATAGAGAAATAAAGGAAAAAGCAGAGAAAACGCTTAAAATGGTATACTTATTTTATTACATCTTCCTTCATTCACAGGTGAGCTAAGTTATATAATTATTACAAGAAGTTTAAAAAATTGACTTATATGAATCAATACGTCTTAATTTCCAGCATCAGTAAATAGTAAATAAAGTATCACAGGCAAATATTCACAAACATTGCTGAGTGGTTGAACTAAAAAAATAGAAACACAAGTTTTTCTTACCTTCGCAGTTTTAATATAGTGGCTCAAAACTTCTGCTCTAATTTTTAATGTCTGAGCATGAAGAATCTCTCTAACAACCCAAAAGCTTACCTGCAAATAAAAATTAAAAATAGGTGAATGGCAAGATTCTTTACTCACTAGGATCACAGTAATGACAAGAGCTACATGAAGACCCAGCTAGAGCTTTCTCTTTCCCTTGACTCACCACCAGGACATAACTAATCTTCAAATGTTGCATACACGTCACATATATAGACATAGATACACATATGTGTATATGTGTGCACACACATAAAAACACCACTACTATTTTTAATCTGTAGAAGCTAATATAAATTTTGAAGGAAAAGAGCTGAGAGAGTGCAATAAAGCCAGCGTGATAAAACATGAGCAAATACAAGTGTTTTTTGCTGTATTTTGAAATACTTTGGCAGAATCGGGTAACCTCTTAGACTAGACACTGGAAAATATGCTACGTAGAGCACGTTTTTCCATAGCTATGTAATCCCACTTGCCATTTATTTATACTGAGCAGAATCCTATGTGTGGAAAATCCCAAGTACGGTTTTCTTGGTCTGAATAAAATGAAATAAAATACTATAAAAAATACACACAAGTCATTCTAAAGTTAAGATTGTATTTTAAAAATTATGGAGTGCTTTCTAGTTCAGTGAAACTACGGTCATGATTTCTTTTAAAGAACATTTAAAATCCTTCATCAGAAGGTGGATTAGATTTATAACATTACTAAATGTTCTATGCAAGTGAAAACAGTTTGCTTATCATATGACACAATGTAACACACATGTAACATTTTTTTTTAAAAAGAATTTTTTTTAATATATTTTATTGATATTTTACAGAGAGGAAGGGAGAGAGAGTTAGAAACATCGATGAGAGAGAAACATCGATCAGCTGCCTCCTGCACACCTCCTACTGGAGATGTGCCCGCAACCAAGGTACATGCCCTTGACCGGAATCGAACCCGGGACCCTTCAGTCCGCAGGCCGACGCTCTATCCACTGAGCCAAACAGGTTTTGGCCACATGTAACATTTTAACTCATGTACAATGAAAATAAAAATCAAAGCACTATCAGTTGGCTCAAATTTATATAAATCTAAAAACAGGATGTAGTTAGAAATCTTAGTGCAAAAGATAATGCCACCACTTCATATTTCTTCACCTATTTTTAGTGAGAAATATTTCAGACTTTACTTGCTATTTTCATCAGTAAACTGTCAAAATGTATATATTTCACAAGTGTAGATGTAAAAGTAAAATGTATATATTTTACAAAGCCATCTTTATATCTGTTAATATATTTGCGCTACTAATGGCAATAACTATCCCTGATTCTAAGTTTAGTTCTAAAATAAATAAAATGTCATATTTTAGATATTTTAACAATAACCTTAGCAATTATCAACTGAGAATGCAATCTAAACTGCATAATCATTGACTTAATTAACTTTAATGTGAGATAAATATTAAGACAAATATGATGATTTTAAAAAATGGAAAAAACAACAAAATAAATAAAATGTGTGTCCTAAAAGAAAATAAATAAAAGATGACCACAAATCCTTTGTCATTCCTCTCATTGAAAGTTGTCACCTCTCACTGGGTCTGGACAGGCTCCTGAGTGCCTCGATGAATAGACGGTTAAAGAAATGGCTGCTGGCCTCCAGGACAAGGTCTCCCGGTCACTAGGCTACCATGGAAGAGGTCTAGCTTCACTCAGACCACCAGGCTGGAAAGGCTAAGTGTGGGTGCTCCCCAGTCGGCAGTCCCCGCTAAAGTCAACCCCACCTAAGAATCCTGACCCAGACGACCAATACCAAGATACAGTTTAATAATATTACTGGACTTAAAAGAAAAAAAATATTTTGGCCATTGAGACAAAAAGAGAAAGTGATTTTTTAGAAGAAGAAAATGTAATTATCATCAAACTTTTCAACAGCAACACTGACAGAAAAAAAAATTGAGTACAATATCTAATTTCATACAGAAGACAGGCAAACTTGCCAACATGTTAAGAGTTCAGGAATTATTGTTCCAATGAGTCTTTCCTGAGTAACCTACTTGAGGATGAGCTTCAGACAACCAAAATGACTAAAGAAACATCAACATAAGGATGGTTGTTTTAAATACACGCTTATTCACAGAACCAAGAGGGTTAATGGAGAGTGAGTATGCTGACAATATATAGTACAATTATAGAACAACTTACCCACTGGCAGAGGGAGGAGAAAAATAAGTCTTTTATGAGAATTTGCAACCTGCCCTTAGTTGGATTTTGAGTTTAAATTTTCACTACAGAGAAATACAGATATTCCCTAAACAAAACACTTAACATAAAGAATAGTCATAGTCAGTCCTAGGTCTGAGATAGCCCTTGGAACCAGCAAACAAAAGCCTCTCAGAAGGGATATACTCTCAATCCAGGTGGCGGCAAAATCCCCACAGGTAAAGCTTAAACAGACTGAGCTCTCAATCCAAAATTACAAAATGCCTAAGAGAACAAACTATTGCGAGGAAGGTTCAGCAGAAATAACAGAGGTTTATTACCCCCAAGGACTTTGGATGATAACACAGAAAATATAAAACAAAACATTGCCCTCGCTGGTTTGGCTCAGTGGATAGAGCCAAGGGCATGTTCTGTGGTTACAGGAGGCCCTGGTCGGGGTGCATGCAGAAGGCAACCAATCAATGTGTCTCTCTCACAGATATTTCTCTCTGTCTCTCCCTCTCCCTTCTACTCCCTCTACAAATCAATGGGAAAATATCCTCGGGTGAGGATTAACAACAACAACAAAAAATAATACAATGAAATGTTGAAAATGATTTAAGGACTTATAAAAAATAAGAAAAAATGACACTAGGGTAAAATCACACTTTTAAAATAGATATGACACGTCTGAAGAGATTTAGTGAACTAAATTATAGATCTGAGAAAATCACACAGAATGAGCACAAGGGGTAGGATGCAACATATGAAAGTTTAAGACAAGTAGGAAAAAGTGACAAGTTCTAACAAATTTCTAAAAGGAATTACAGAAGAAAAAAAGAAGAGATTACGCAGAGAGACAACATTTGAAGAGATATGGGCTGAAAATGTTCCAGAACAGATGTAAAGTTAAACTATTTCTTTATGAAAAATTACATACTGAGGAATTATATTTCAGAAACTAAACAACAAAACTTTATAAGCAACTCACATGATTAAATCTTCTTGTGAAGGCAACTGCATTTGGTGCGGAACTATATTTTTCTTTTTTATTCCATCCACAACTTGAAAGCTCCTGGAAAATTAAGTTGGAAATTAAACATAAACTCAAGAAATAGCCAGGTTTTCCTGTCTTATTAAGGCTTTCAAAACATTAAAGACAGTTGCATCCCTTCCCAGAACTGTCTTATTTAGTAAGAATGGATGTAACGAACATTATAACCATCCAGTAAAATCACAAAAGCAAATGCTATTAGCAGACTACACGAGGGTGAACACAGATGACTTGAGTTCTGCTCTATAGGCAGGTTGATGGGTCCTCCTCTGAAGAGGCTTGAATCTCAAGAGATTCAAGATCATGATCCACAGATCATGAAAGCCGAGCACCCCACAGCCCAAAGTAAAGCCTACCATTTGTCAAGCCCCATTCAGTCAGAGCTTCCAATCGATGTGTCTCTCTCACATTGATGTTTCTCTGTCTCTCCCTCTCCAGCACCTCACTCTGAGCTGACAACCAATGACCAGACAGTTTAAGAAACCTCTGATTAAAGGATTGTTGATCCCCTACAGGGTCTGCTAATAGAATTCAAAGGGCTCAAGAACTTAGATGTAAAAAAATTAAATTTGTATTCTGTAGTAACCTCTAACTGAAATGACATTCCTTTTCATTATAAATGAAAAGAATTAGCAATTATTGTGACTACAGGTTACAGAAGAATTAGCAATTATTGTGACTGTCACTAATAAAAATAATGTATTTTCAAATTGCATTACAAGATACCTCAAAAACACTTACAATTATCATCAATATTATGCTCTCTCACCTCTAGGTCTTATTTAATAGATTATTAAAAAACACATACATTGCTATATAACAGTTTAAAAATATTTTGATAAAAGTATTTTAATAGAATTTATTTCCTTTCATTTAAAAAAAGTGTTCAGCCCTGGCTGAGTGTCTCAGTTGGTTGGAGCATCGTCCCATACACCAAAAGGTCTCGGGTTTGATTCCTGGTCTGGGAACATTCCTAGGTTTTGGGTTCAGTCCCCGGTTGGGGCACATTGGGGAAGCAACCAAGTGATGTTTCTCTATACCTCCCTTCCTCTCTTTCTAAAATCAATAAACATATCCTTGGGTGAGGATTAAACATGAATGAATGAATGAATGAATGAAGATAAAAAAGTGTTTAGTTCCACAGGCTTGTCTGCTGAAGGGGTACAAGGTTCAAAATAAGAGCCCTGCTGGAACACCAAAGACCACCAGAAAAAACCCAGGATCTATAGGAAGAAAAAAAAGAACTCAGGAAACTGAGTTAGGGCAGGGAACAAAAGAAAACTGAGAAAAGAAAAAGACAAAACCACATAATTATTATTCTCAGATAGGTAAGAATAAACACTGCTCCCATTAGAAAAACCAGGAGGATTAAAAAAGAAATAACCAGAGTCAAAATAGAGCTTTTGGAAATGAAAAAAAAAATTTAAAACATATATATACAGAAGAATTGTGAGATAAAGTGATAAAATCTTTTGAACAGTAAGCTAAAAGTAGGAACAAAAATGTTATGTTAATTAGAAGAGTCCATAAGAGTCAATATCTGAATAAGAAAAATAATTTTAAGAGAGAACAGAGAAAATGGAAACTTACACATACACAAGAAAATTCATGAAAATGCTCTAGATCTTGAAGGACAAGAAAAGATGTGTCTAGGACAGGGGTGGGCAAACTTTTTGACTCGAGGGCCACAATGGGCTCTTAAACTGGACCGGAGGGCCGGAACAAAAGCATGGATGGAGTGTTTGTGTGAACTAATATAAATTCAAAGTAAAGGAGCGGAGGGGAGAGCAAGAGAACCGGATAGAACAGCCGGATCCGGCCCGCGGGCCGTAGTTTGCCCACGGCTGGTCTAGGACCTATTACAATGAATTAAGAGGAAAAAAAGACTCAAATGAAGGCCTTGCATCAAAAAAATTACAACATACTAGACACAAAACCATAAAATCTGTCAAATTAAAAAACAAAAGAAAAATATATCACATACAGAAAAACAGGAATCAGGTGGTTATCAGATATCTCAATAGCAACACTGGAAGCTAAAAGACCACTGAGACAATGCCATCAAATTCCTAGAATTCTAAATCCAACAAAAATATACATTAAGTATGAAAGTATACTACAGACATTCTCAGACATTCAAGTCTCAGAATTTTCCTTCTATGCACCTATTCTCAGAGAACTAGTAGAATGTGTTCCATTAAAACAAACTAGCAAATTAAGAAACAGAAAAGAGATGGGATCCAGGAAACCAGAAGCCAACAGAGAAAGAAAATATTTGAAATTCCCAGGTTAACAGTAAAGTGAGATCCTGGAACAAAGCGCTGAGCAGACCTTAAGAACAACAGTCCCGACAGTAAGTACCAAGAGGACAGTGATTCTAAGAGCCTTGAGTCTCTGAAAGAGGAAAGGTATCTGAAGTGTTTAAACACATTGAGTGGACACACTCAATACATTCACATCTGGCAGAAAAATTAGTGAAAGTACAGAAAAGCTAACAGAAGTTATTAGCTTAAGGAAAACAGAATTTAAGAAATCATGGCTCAACTGTAAAGAATAACTAAGCCAAGAATAACTTGTTCTTTACAACTAAGCCATGGTTGACTGATTCACGTCAAAATTGTGACACAACTATATGGGAAAAAGAGGAAGTGAATTGTGTAAATGTGAGGGGAAGAGAATATATGAGAGTGAAATCATCTTCTATAGTAGAGAGTCAATAAATCATATCCAAAATTTAAAAAATCACAAATAACAGGCATTTAGATTTTGAAAACTGGACATAAACTCCTCCAAGGAGGAAGAGCTAAGAGACTTAGTGTGGGGCTCAATGGTGGAGGCTGGAAGGGTGAGAGCAACTGGACTTGGGTATTGCTATTTATGTTCTCTTACGGAAATATTTAACTTCTTAAACATGATGCATACATTTCTTCAATAAAATTTAAAATGAAATAGAAACTAACACAAAGGAATGGACTGAGTCAGGGAAAGTTTGAGGAAATAAGATACTACAATATTCCCAAGAAAAATGTAGTTCCCTCGACTAGGATGGGTCAGTGGATATTGAAGAAAGTGGTATATTCAAGTTATTTTGGAGGCAGACAGGACTTGATAAAAATTTGCATTCATACAGTCAGTGTAAGCCAAGGATGAGGTATCCAGAAGTACTAAGATTTCCAAGTTTCCGACTGGAGCAACTGAGACGGCCATGCTGAGGGAAGAGATGACAATGCTTCAACACTGCTGATAAGCAGTAAATACTCTGAAGAGATAAATTACTAACATTTTTTTAAAATATATTTTATTGATATTTCACAGAGAGGAAGGGAGAGGGATAGAGAGCTAGAAACATCGATGAGAGAGAGACATCGATCAGCTGCCTCCTGCACACCCCCCATTGGGGATGTGCCCACAACCAAGGTACATGCCCTTGACCGGAATCGAACCCGGGACCCTTCAGTTCACAGGCCGACGCTCTATCCACTGAGCCAAACCGGTTTTGGCAAATTACTAACATTTTTAAAACCTAAAATTAAATTATAACTATCAAATTTGATATTACTGAAGAAAAAAAATAAAATGACAGAAGCAACTCTATAATAAAAAAATTGCTTGGTACTCAGCCTAGATATATGCTCATTTCACATTATATTCTAGTGCAGCCAAAAATATTTAGTGGTAGATAGTACATTAACATAAAAGTAACATTATATAATTGTATTAGAAAACATCCATCTGCTAGAAAACATTGTTATTCCTCCTAAAAATCAGTCTTATACAACTATATAAAAATGCCACATTTTCAGACAAAATTCCTGAAATAAATACCAAATTTGTTTTTAACCAATTAATACAATTTCCAAATTTATAATAATGCTATGATCAAAGTATCTCTATCAAATTGCTGTTAAACTTACTAATCCATTCAATGCAGCCATTTGACAAGGAGTTCAAACTAAATTATAGAGCTTTACATAAGGCAAATTTCATTTGCCTGCTAAAAGGCTATGCTATAAATAATGAATATCCCTGTATCTTTTCCTACATTTGTGATCATCTCCTAAAAATATAGTACTACGAGTAAAATCAGTAGGTCAAAGAGTATGAACTTTTTCAAGGCTTTGAGGTCTAATTGCCACCTGAATTACTGAATTTATATTAGCACTACACAATAGTCATACCAAAACTGGGTATATTTAATTATGAATTAAGAAAAAATTCTTAATTTTTCTTAGAGGGAAGGCAGGGGAGGTAAGAGATCAACCAAAGGATTTGTATGCATGCATATAAGCATAACCAATGGAAACAGACAGTAGTGGGGTGAGGGCCTGTGCTGGGGGCCTGAGTGGGCGGGGAGAGGTCAATGGGGGAAAAAGAAGACATATGTAATACTTTCAACAATAAAGAATTAAAAATAAAATAAAGAGTAGTTATGTTTGTTAAATAGAGAGAAAATGGGGAGTGGGGGACTGTGAATCACCTATGAACCCACCACCCAAAGAAAACCTATACAATACACATCTTCCCAATCTTCTTGACGTGCTTATGGGACCTGGAATTCTGTTTCTTTATAACAGCCATTACACCTGACATTTTCTGTGGGATTTAATCTACTGAGATTTTTTGCTTTAAAAGTTCTTCCCATCCTGAGAACAGATATCTTAACGGCAGCAATAAAAATAATAGTTAACACCAATTTAAAGATCACTATGTGCCAGGCACTATTCTAAGTGCTTTATACATACCAACTCATTCGATCCTAACTTCACCATTATATTATGAGTAGAGGCCCAATGCATGAAATTCATGCAAGAGTAGGCAGGCCTTCCTTCCCCGCTGCTGCTGGCATGGGCTTCCCTCGCAGCCCCCGGCTTCCGTTCGGAAGGTCGTCCAGTCTAATTAGCATATTACGCTTTTATTATTATATATAAGTAAGGAACTTAGACAAAAGTACTGGTGACTTATGGCTTTATGTTTTACATTTTTCTTCAAATGAAAAATGCTGAGAGGTTTTAAAAAATTTAATTCTTGGAACATTTCTACATCATTAACTTAATGGGAAAATATGTTGCCCCTTTAAGAAAATTTTGTTTGAAGATGGGTAGAGGGGAATGAATGAATCTGTTGTCATATTACTTGGGGAGCAAATGGATTAAAATTCAATTGGAGACCTCCAATGTATAATTAGAAAATATGACAAAATAAGGTTTTTAAAAAAATTACTTAAGATGGTAGTTTCTACTACAGAAAGTATTTCCCCTTTGAGACAATGTTACATTACTAGTCCATCTAACACAATAAACCACCAGAACTACAGAGATGGAGAACAGACTGGTAGTTGTCAGGAGTTAAGAATGATGGGGTTGGGGGCAGGAGTGAGATGGGTGTGACTTAAAGGGGAAGGTAGCACAAGAGAGAGATCCTTTTGATAGAATTGTTCTGTATCTCTACTGAGGGGGTGGTTAGACAAATATACACATATTATAATATGTCACAGACATGTACTGAACTATATGTCTGTAAGATGTAACTCTAGGGGAAACTATGTGAAGAGTAAATGGGTAAATGGGACTTCTCTGCACTATTTTTTTTGCAACTCCCTATGAATCTATAATTACCTCAAAATAAGAAGTTCAACAACAACAAAGACCCACAGTAATGGATTATAAAGCTGAAACTGCATGGACCCCACCACTTCCTTCTGAAACCCCAACATGCACTTATGGGTAGCTGGCCTTCAAGCTATTTTGTCCTGCCCCACCTCCAGCTCTCAACAGTCACTAAATTTCTCTGTGAGTAAAAGAAATTGCCTTTTCCTTTGTCTCTACCTCTTCTGTCTCAGACTCTAGGTTCTTCTTTCAAGTGACATGAAAATACAATCTAAGAAATAAATTCTACCAGCGTCATCTTGTACCCTGGTCAAGAGTTATTGTATATTAAACATCTCTCATGAACACCAAAAAAAAGTTGAAGTAATTAGTGACTCAAAGGATGTTTCTGACTTAAGAATAGAACTGATTTAATTGGAGTAAAAAGCCTCCGTTTTAGCAAAGGCTCAAGGAACTATAGCATTTAACTTAATTTTTAAATCAGGCAGTGATGAGAAATCCTCTAATAGTAACTCTAATACAGAAAGGCAATTTCTTAATGGTCATTAAAAGTGTAATTGAAAGAGTATTCATGGACTCATCTGTTCAAGTATCATTTTGAGCCATGAAACTGTTAAGCCCGATTTCCAACTGCATTTACTTTGGAAGCATGTGGGAAGGCAAACACCACAACTGAGGACCACCTACCCTGTGAAAGAATTACTGAATTTCACAGGAGCCACAGCTTCTGTCTTGTAGGTTTGTTCTGTAAAGTCAAATTCTTGATCTAACTTTCATCCTGTAGGTTCCAACACTCTTAAAAGGACTGCTCTAAGGGTGATGTTGTAGGGATACCTAAAGATAGAAGAAGAGAAAAGGCCAATATAGACCAGCATGTAGACAGAGACTGAGGAAGAACAGAAAAAGTGATGGAATTTGTAAAGACTGCAGGGGCCCAGGAAGCCTCACAAGATGATAACACCTACCGAGGTACACTGGCTCAAAAGTGGGAAGCTTTAAAGGGGTAGAGTATATCCATTAGCATTCAGCCTACATGGCTATTTAGAAAGATGTCTCAGCCACAGATGAAGTCCTCACTATGATTCCTGTATTTTTAATCAACAGAATAAGCTTTGAAATTAGCATTCTTCCTCAAATTATGTAACTCCAATGTAATATGTGAAATAAAAAATATCACTTCTGCCCACTGGTTGATCATCGACCTATGGACCAGAAGGTCACGGTTCGATTCCGGTCAAGGGCACATTGCCCGGGTTGCGGGCTTGATCCCCAGTGTGGGGTGTGCAGGAGTCAGCCAATCAATAATTCTCTCTCATCATTGATGTTCTATCTCTCTCTCTCCCTCTCCCTTCCTCTCTAAAATCAATAAAAGTGTGTGTGTGTGTGTGTGTGTGTGTGTGTATATCACTTTTCATCCTGGCCATGTGGCTTAGTTGGTTGGAGTGTTGTCCCATACACCAAAAGGTGGTGGGTCCAATTCTCAGTCAGGGCACATACCCAAGTAGCAGGTTTGATCCCTGGTTGGGGTGCATATGGGGAAGCAGCCGATTGATCTCTCTCTCACATCAATGTTTCTCTCGCTCTCTCTCGCTCTCAAATCAATTTAAAAAATAACTTTTTTCTAATATACTCATTCTCTCCTTTTCCCTCCTCCCATTACCTTAACCATTTGTATGCCATAAGTGTCTATAGACGCAAGAGGCGGACCTTTTTTAATTAAATTCAAAATACCGTGGCAGTTAACTGGTTAAAGCTGCCTCCATCATGAGATCCAGAGATACAGGAAGTTCATGGTGATAAACAGCAATGGTGTGAAAAGATAAAACAAGTGCCCCGCCTCTGACAGAACAATCAGTCGACTCCAGTCTAAGGAAAACCTTCACGTCAACAGGTCTCTTGCTTTCTTCAAACTTCTCACTGCATTCATGAACTGTTTACATTTTAATTCTATGCAAGTGATAATCTTCATTGAACAAGATATTCCTGATGTTGGAACTTGGGATGTTACCATGATGACAGTCTCTCTGCATCCACTAGAAACTCTGCAGAGGGAAAGCTCTTTCTACATACTGTCAGGAATAACTCAATTCAAAGTTTTTAAAAAATGGCTTAATAAACAGAATTTCCTATTATGTACTTACCCTCATTTTAACCAGCATTCTTCCTCAATCTCTAGTGCACCCCAGTTTTACAGGAGGGGCTTATCGATCCTTTGTATTTAAAGTCTGTTTGCTGATAATCTATATGCCTTTATTGTACTGACCTCCAGAACAAATAAAGTGTGGACTTTTTCTTTGAATGGAATACAAGTCAGATGACATTCAATCAGAGCCTGACACTTTAGGAACACTTGAGAACCTCAGAGAGGCAGACATTATCTAATGTAATGACGAACACACTGTTCCCTCCGTCCTTAAGACTTACAAAAGCACCACAGAAATGCTCCTGAAGAGGAAACCTAACTGCAAGCAGGTTCCTGCCATCACTCATCCTGTCATGAATGACATCATGCTCATTCTGTTATAGTACACATGGCAATGCCTTTGGAAGAAACACAAGCTTTATGGAGCAGCAGAGGTCATAATTGACCAAAAAAAAACCCTATGAATGCAATAAACATGGAAAAACCTTCAGTATACAGTCACTGCTTCCTCAGCACGGAAGGACTCACACAGGAGGGTAGCCCTCTAACGGTGTAAGAGCTTTCTGCAAGAAAACAAGCATGCATGATCGAAACAGAAATCACACTGGGGAAATCTATACCTATAAGGCACATGGGGAAAGCTGAACAACAGTCGAGCTTCGACTAAATACCCCAAAATTTATACTACAAATTAACGAATGTCCAGAACCATTAAGCTAAACTTCTGCCCTTACTAAGTCTTGAATAACTCAGACTAGGGAAGAAAACTGAAAATGTTCTGAATTGTGGGCAGAAGAAAAACCCCTCCTGTTTCCACAGAATATTACTGAGTGTCCTCCCCATCACCGAGAGAAGTCTACTTACTGGGAGGAGAACAGAATCGTGAAAAGGTTTTGTGTAAGGGAGGTGACTATCTGTAGAAGCTTCCGAAGTTGGCCGTGCTGCTGGGACTAGTGGGCAAGTGGAGATTCTTAGGATTTCTGTGGCACGAGCTATGGGATCAGCAGGGCCAAGTATTCAGATGGAGAGGGATCCATTGGTACACAGATGACCCAGTGAGCTGTCCCAGACCTAACAACATGCAGACACTGAGAGATGCTCATATTTCTAGAGACAATGAGTTGCAGCCTTGTGAAAACATTGTACTCTTAATAAATGTCCTTCAGACTTGATAGGGAAGTAGAAGGAGAAAAATTATTTAGGAGGTAAAATCAATTGGCAATATTGGAGAACAGGGAAAAGAGGATAAAGGGAGAAGGAGAAAGAATGACTTGGAGGTTTCTGATTGGAATGAAAAATGGGAAGATGGTACAAATCTCTCAGAAAGGGAACCTTAAAAAATAATACCAAAGCAAACACTTTGTAATTATATTCCTATTTAGTATTTTTGAAATTACCGGTGAACTTTCCTTTAATATTAAATTCTTTTATTGGTAAACATACTTTTTCCCTACCATGAAACAAAAAAAATGAGAAGCCAAGTATCAAAATCTGTTCCTTTGCTAGCTGGTTTCAGTAGTTAGAGTGTCTGTCCTCAGACTGAAGGGTTGCAGATTTGATTCTGGTCAAGGGCACATACTTCAGTTGCAGGGCGCATATGGGAAGCAACCAATCCATGTGTCTCTCTCAAATCCGATGTTTCTTTCCCTCTGTCTCTTTCTCTCACTTCCACTCTCTCAAAAAAAAATCAATGGAAAAAATATCCTCAGGTGAGGATTAACAACAACAAAAATCTGTTCTTTTGTCTTCTTTCAATCTGTGTTAATTTCAAGAGTGATACAGGGTTGGAGAGAAACCAGATTAGCATTATGTTTGATTCAGAGGTGCTCTTAAAGACATGATTTTGATTCTGTATAGTTTCAATGAGTAAAGACAGTCCCTATGTAATAAAAAATTACTTTTCACACTTCAAAGATAAGGGAGTTAGTTCCTACAGTGAAATAAAAGGTTTGGAACTTTTATTTCCCCCGGAGCAATTCTGAAGTGTAAGGCCCATCAGACGTGATCGATAAGCAGCTTCACCAGAAAGCGACTGCACTTCTTGTAGTTGCTCCTTCCTTCCTACAGGTCAACAACAAGTTTAGGTGGAACTTTTAGCAAAATTCTGCTTCACACGAAGCCTCGGGAATACAGACAGGAATTCCACAAACTGATGAGAATTACAGGGTCCTACTTAGGGCACTGAATTAGCAACAGGAGGTATCTATTTTAATAAACAGAAATGGTCTCTAGTATAGATAACTGAGACCTGTGTGGTTCAATCACCAGCCTGCCAGTAAAATTACTAAGCCACACAGGATTCAGACTCTCATCTTCAAAATTCAAATTTAGTACACTTTTAATTTCAGAAAATGTGAATAAATCATCACCTGCAATAAAGGTACATATGAATATACAAACATAATAATGAGCTTTAATTTAAATAGTTCTGGTATAACTAAAGATTTTACAGTTTCATAAAGTACACACCCACACACACACAACACAAAAACACAGCTTTTAAAGTTTTTTGTATGTACTGAGACTTGAACATTGGTATATTGGACAAAAACAAAGATAAACTTACTAGATTCAGTGATAACCACTACCTTTTCATAGTATTTTGTTAAATTTTAACAAAATAATTCCTTCATTTTTAAAAGAATTCCTTCATACTTTAATGAAACTAATACTCTAACTACATAATGAGGTAGATACCATTTTATGCTACTAAGTAAGATGAACTCATTAGACTGGCTGACATCATGGCTTAAACAATATTTTGTCAAATTATTCCGCAGCAATAGTCTTGACAAAATAACCAGTATCTGGACAAACAATTTGGAAAACAATGTGAAGATGCTTATGCTCTACAACTCAGTAACTAATGTGCTCGGAGTACAGATATCAACATGGATGCTCCTCAGCAGCACTGAACATAAGCAGCATGCTAAAGAAGACAAAAAAATAGGATTCCATTTACATAAAGAATGTAAAACCTGCAATAGCACACACTGCTAAGGGATATATGTGCTTGCAGAAAAAAATATATTAAGTGCACAGGAATGACACACAGATCCGCACTGGATAGTGGTGGCCTTGGTGGGAGGAGGGAAGAGAGGAGATGAATGTAGGAGAACGCAAAGCAGCTTCAACAGTACAGGTTGGGTAGGTACATAGGAGTTCTTATTATTCTTTATGTCTTATTTAAATATTTCATGATAAACTAGAAAACATTTTTCTGCCAGATGACAAAGTCCAGTTTATGCTGCCAGATGTCATGTAATCTTGGTGATTATGAGTGATGGTTTTCGAGGTGGCATACCATCTAGCCCTCCCTCGATCGCTCACCTCCTGCTATCTGTCCACTATAAACTCACTGTAGAGCTCACTGGCCTTTGCCCTGGGTTTCACAACTCACTCCAGTAATAGTTCCCCTATGTAAGCATCGTAAGTGGCTTACAGTGGTTAGATGCATAATAAATGTTAGTCTCCTCTTTAAAAATACAAAACAAAAATGCCTTTTTTGATTCTCTCTTCTCTCCAAAATGTCAACATAATGTCATATTATAAAGTCATAAAATAAAGGTATTAGGGAAAAGACAACTGGAGTAAGTTGTGAAACTGTGTCTTATTCTCATTCTCCCATTAAAAAGCTTCAAAGCCTTGGGTAAATCATTCAACCTCTTGAAGTCTATTTTCTCCCTTCACTAAAGTCATGAAGCCAAATCAACCAAAATGACTCCTATAGTCCTACATATGACTGAGTGATGTATAGCTGTGAATACCACTTAAGCTTCTGAGGCCTGAATAATATACAGACAAGTTACACCAAGAGCTTTAAACATTTACAATTTAGGAAGCATAATTTGACAATTCTAAAACTTCTTAATTTGGGATACTATAATTGCCTATTTTGTATATTTAAAAGAAAAGTTCTTTAGAAGTACTCACATCTGGTTGAATGGCTTTAAATACTGGGACATCCATTAGCGTTATTTGACCCTGAAATAAAAAGTAAAAAAAAAAAAAAAGACAATTTCTTCTTTGGAATTCCATGATAATGACATATAAATTGTATAATGACATATTAAAGTGATATTCTGTACTAAAATATATATATTGAATAACCAAGTCTTTACCAGAAAAATGTCAATTTATAAGGACTTGAGAAAATGAAAATTGAGTCCTAGTACCATAAAATAAATATAAGTATTTCGAATTATTTCATACCTATTCCTATTTTCTTATGCGATAAATGAGGTAAAATTAAAAAATAAAAATAATTTTGAAAATTTGAACACAGTTATACATGAAATCAAAACCAAAAATCAGATCTACGGTTCATGGAGCAGTGTTCAATATCAGGAAATCAATATATTCTGTTAATAAGTTAAAGGAGAAAGAGAAATAAACATTTATGTCATTTTTCTGGGTAACTTTCATGATATTGTAATGCCTTCAACTTTCATTTCTCAATTTTTTAATTTACAAAAAGTAAAAATACCCCTAACATGTCAATAAAGTACGGTTGGCTTGGGGAGGTGGTACAAGTAGGGACTACAAAAGCAATTACCATGAAGGTAAATACTTACTATTACTTACCAAGCTGAAATAGAAGTTTATGAAGCTGCTCTAAAAATATCTACAGCTCTTCTTACCTTCCCCATTTCATCCCTCCGCTTGCTCCATCCTTGGGCTACTCTCCCTTTTAATTCCCACCCCCAGCTTTGTTTATTTACTTTTACCAAGTCCTCTGCTGATCCTACAAATTCTAACTCAATAACACCAATAGGTAAACTATGTGCAAAAACTGGAGGAAGGAGGGGGAAGGCTTACCGCATATTCCTCTGGTGTAACCTTAAGAATATCAAATACCACGGCATCAAAGCTTTTCTTCAATTCAGACCCCTTGTCACTTAATGATTCAGAACTGCTACTTTTCTGTTAAAGTAAAAGAAAATGCAGCCATTTTAATACTATCTCATAGTCAACGTCGTAGAAACGAGATTGGCATTAAAAACTGAGGAGACCAAGTGGAGTGGGTTAACAGATGCTGCAGGAAAGTTGGGCAGAATGTGCTGCTTATCTGGAAAAGCACAAGATAAAGGGTCAGGCAACTTGAAGCCTAATCTCCACTTCAGGTGTTTAGGTTCCTCAGTAAGACATTTTGTTGTGTGTCAGTTTCCTCACCCTGACAACCCTATCATTTCTACAGAAATATAAGATTTTAATAAGTTCAATGATTTTCAAATGGGTTAAAAGGGAAGTTTAAAGAGAAGGATATACCTATTTATACTAGTAATTTTTACACTAATTTTTACTAAGGAAAGGTTATTTTCATAACATAAACCACAAGAAAATACTCAGAATTCTACTAATTAAATAATCCAATACTATTTGTGACGTGAATGTCTGTCTGTGATACTGCAATTGATACTATTCTTCCTATTATATTACAAACTAGAGGCCTGGAGCACGAAATTCGTGCACGGGGGAGGGGGAGTATCCCTCAACCCAACCTGCACCCTCTCCAATCTGGGACCCCTTGAGGGAGTCCGACTGCCTGTTTAGGCCCAATCCTACTGGGATCGGTTTTAAATGGGCAGTCGGACATTCCTCTCACAATCCAGGACTGCTGGCTCCCAACTGCTCGCCTGCCTGCCTTCCTGATTGCCCCTAACCACTTCTGCCTGCCAGCCTGATCACCCCCTAACCCAGCCTTGGGCAAATTATGGCCCACGGGCCAGATCCGGCTGTTCTATCCGGTTCTCTTGCTCTCCCCTCCACTCCTTTACTTTGAATTTATATTAGTTCACACAAACACTCCATCCATGCTTTTGTTCCGGCCCTCCGGTCCAGTTTAAGAACCCACTGTGGCCCTCGAGTCAAAAAGTTTGCCCACCCCTGCCCTAACCTCTCCCCTGCCAGCCTGATTGATGCCTAACTGCTCCTCTGCCAGCCTGTTTGCCCCCAACTGCTCTCCCCTGCAGGCCTGGTCCCCCCCAACTGCCCTTCCCTGCAGGCCCAGTTGCCCCCAACTTCCCTCCTCTGCCAGCTTGGTCACCCCTAACTACCCTCCCCTGCAGGCTTGATCGCCCCCAACTGCCCTCCCTTGCAGGCCTGGTTCCTCCCAACTGCCCTCCCCTGCTGGCCTGATCGCCCCCTAACTGCCCTCCCTTGCAGGCCTGGTTCCTCCTAACTGCCCTCCCCTGCTGGCCATCTTGTGGTGGCCATCTTGATCCACATGGGGGCAGGATCTTTGACCACATGGGGGCAGCCATCTTGTGTGTTGGAGTGATGGTCAATCTGCATATTACTCTTTTACTAGATAGGATTTAAGTGTTTTCTACTTTATGGTTACTATTTTGTTTGAATTTGCTATTATTACATGTAGACCAAAAGATGGCTTTTGGCTCTGAATATCTTATTTCTGGTCAGTTTCCATTTCCTTTGTACCACGTGATAAAAATGTACTCTGCATCTTTTGGCTGAAATCAGAGCTTCATCACTGTAATAATATTTAGATTATGCTCTACTAAATGGTAGCAGGAAATCAGGCACAGTTCATGACAAAAAATTTCACCAAAGTTTCCGTTACCAAGGTTAATATGTCAGCCTACCAGCTGATAGACACCAATTTTGAGCACTTGTCCTATGCCTCAGTTTTACTTTTCCCCTCTCTTTCAGGAGCAGCTAATTATTAAAATCGTTACAAAGGAAGGGGTCCATCATTAATTCTGGAAAGCTCTCAACCATAATTACCTCAAATATTTCTTCTGCTCCCCTTTCTCCTCTGGCAGTCCCACTGTGCTGCCACTCTGTCACTGTACCACAGTGGCTGGACAGTGTTCCACTTTTTCATTCCATAAATGACTTTTCTAGTTTTATGTGATGTGTTTAATCTCTGTAACTACGACAAGCTTACAGTATGTCAACAACATTATTTTATGTCCTAAGACTAATATAGAAAATTATTCATAATGTTAAGCATTCAAACAGAATTCAGTTTAGCAGTATACACTGATCCAGTAACTGCCCAGTTAACTAATTACATCAGTCAAGTATTAACCTGGTAATTAAACATAGCGGTAATTTTTTCCAAGTTTTTAACTGCTTCAAGACAAGCTAGCAAATCACAATGGTAGTTTTCCTGGTCATGAAGATGAGTAATCACTTTCCTTTTGTCCTTACAATTACGAGGGATGTGCTTCTATCTGCTTTCCCAATACCAGTCAACACAACAGTGATGATAAGAAGCTAAGCAGTACTTAAGCATAATGTACTCTAAGAGAACAGTTAGTAACTCTTTATTCAACACAATACCAAACAAAGTACACATTTCTAAAGTCTGAAACAAAGTTTACTCTAACTCTACTGATATTGGAAGCTTTGAGAGCTCAGGTTAAGAATGAAGGTACGTAATATTTTCAACAATAAAGATAAATTTAAAAAAAAAGAGACACTGAGAAAGAAGAAGTCAATCACCCAGAGAAAGTATCTTGTTCATTCTGTAAGCTTATCACATTTATGAGAAATCTGCGTTTTAATATATTAATAGATCTAGACTTTAAGAGAAGGTGAAAACTATTTTTATATCTGAAGCCTGATGTAATTCATTCACTTTTAGGAAAGTCAACAAAATTTTGTATAGAAGTGAAATGATCCATTTTATTTAACAAATAATTGTGTACTGCTTCATGTAATACTAGACAAATGTTTCAGGACATATAGTTATTAATATGCTATCCAGTGGTCGGCAAACTGTGGCTCGCGAGCCACATGCGTCTCTTTGGCCCCTTGAGTGTGGCTCTTCCACAAAATACCACGGCCTGGGAGAGTCTATTTTGAAGAAGTGGCAATTAGAAGAAGTTTAAGTTTAAAAAATTTGGCTCTCTAAAGAAATTTCAATCGTTGTACTGTTGATATTTGGCTCTGTTGACTAATGAGTTTGCCGACCACTGTATAAACATACACATATAGTTAACGTATTAAAGTAATATGAGTATAAATATACCAAGTAAACATATATATAATACAAACATACATAAACATATAATATAA
This sequence comes from Plecotus auritus, assembly GCF_963455305.1. Taxonomy (NCBI): domain Eukaryota; kingdom Metazoa; phylum Chordata; class Mammalia; order Chiroptera; family Vespertilionidae; genus Plecotus; species Plecotus auritus. The sequence goes on from NC_137778.1 coordinate 22,421,727, forward strand.
TCCCTGAGGAAGAAAAGCTATGTATAAATTTGTAAAAAAAATTATTAAAAAGTATTTTTTTAAGTGATAGTTTCAAAAATAGAAAAGCTCCCATCTGTTTAAGGGATCAGGAAAAGACTTTCCTAAGAATATAGCATTTGAAACAGGTTTTGAAAGACAGACAAAATGTATTTTTTGTGCAGTGAGAAGGAGGGACACATCACAATGAGAAAAGAAATTCCAGGTAAAAAAATGACATAGGCAGGTATAACAGAAGCAGGAAAAGCTAAGGTTTATATATATTCTTTCATGAGACTATAAATTCATTTTATAGAGGATTAGCAGCAGTTAAATCCATTAGAGAACAAATTTAGGGCCATTTTGAGAAAAGTCTTGAATGCAAGGCTGAGGGTCATTTGTATTTAATTAGGCAATGAGGAACCACAAATAGTTTGGGGGTACAATAAAGTTTAACAGCTGTATTTGAAGAATACTAAAATTGACCTGCAGTCAATTGGACCAAACCCAGCTTCGTAGAAGTATAATATCAAACTAAAAAGCTGTTGCAATAATTCAGACAAGAATAATAAATGACCAAACGAAGACAGTGCTAGCGGAAATAAGGAGGAAAGGACAGGACCCTAGAGATCAAGTGTGGGGGACAGGCTCTAAGGCAGCTGCCAAGGATCTCTCTCTGCAGTCACACCCTTGTGTAATCTTCTCGACTTGAGTAGAAGCAGGACCTCTGACCTGTTTCTAACCAACAGAATAAGCAGAGATAATGGGATGGCACTTCCAGGATTAGATTACAGAAGACAGTTAACTTCAGTTTTGCAGTTAATTGTGATGGGCAAAGGGGAAGCAAGTGAATGAGAAATCTAAAAATTTAAACTTAGATAGCTAGAGAGATGGAGATACTATTAACAGAAGTCAGAGAGAGGGGATGGACTATTTTCTTTACAGGTTGTGCAGCAGTAACTTGATTCTGTTCGTTTTGCAATTAAAATGTCTGGTCCTTCAGAAATGCTTAATAAAATTTATGAGGGAAGCCAGAGATAGAGATAAAAATATGGAAATTATTTTTATAAGACAAGTAATAAAAACTATAGGCTTAGAATAATTTCAAAAATAGCAAGGCCCAAATAATTGTTTGGGGCAAAATGAAGTTGAAGTTATTAAAGAAATTTGAGGTCGAGTTGGTTAAAGGGCCATTATTCTCAGGCTATACAATACAAGAAAAATAAAGGAAGAGCACAGAAGCTGGATGCTAAATTAAGGAAAGCAGGCAAGTACCCTAGATTTACAGACAAAACAAAAGAGAAAAAAAAAAGTGAGGCAAAAATAATGGAGATATTAACCAGAGAGGTGAGCATCGGTTCCATCTTCATCTCCATCCTTAACTCTCTAAGCTACAGCACCAGAGTAGCCCTTTCTAATCCAGCCTCATGGCTCTTTAATCGCCTTCAATGGGCTTGGAATCAAGGGATCTAGACAGGACCAAAATTATACGTACAATTCCAAATAAAAGAATCTTTCTGTTTCATTTACTATTGCCCTCAAGGTTCATGTCATGTAAAAATACCCATAAAAGAAATTCTAGTTGTCCTTTAGAACTAAACCCAAGAAAGGATTTTAAGTAATCATTATTTGTCAAGCATTTTAAGTAGATAAGGATTAGCTGTTTTTATGATGCACAGTGAACATCTAAATGGCACAATTAAAACGCTTGGTTTTTAAACTAAAAAATTTTAGCCCTTTTTCAAGTCCTGATTTAAATCTGTGAGCAACGATAATGCTTGAAAAGTTAGAATGCCAGGTCAGAAACTTTTCAAGGCAACTTCTTCAATGTCTTACCTCCGAAGCGGTAGCAGCAACATTAACACTGCTTGCCTGCCCGTTCAGTAGGTCCATGCTTCCCACAACATCAGTCCTGCTGCTATGTTAACAGCACAGAAGACTGACTGCTTCACGTCGAAGGCCACAAATACATTATTATTCCTGTAAAAAAGAAACTAAATTTTAAATGGATGTTTAATTATTATTGGAAGTTTAAGAAACCAAATCCAGGCCTATCACCATGTCAAGAAACACATTTTTCCAACTTTACCGAACTCTTTCTTATTTCAGTTAAATCACTAAAGCCAGTTTGAGGACAACCCTATATGCTATTTCACATGATCAGAAACACCAAACGGATAGTGTTCAATGCATGTTACTGTTATGGTTCTTCATCATCAAAGCAGAAGTGCAATTTTTCACTTATTGTGAGAAAAATTCAAAAAAAATTTTTTTACTTTTAAGTAAATAAAGTATAAAAAAACACGTGGCAGAGTAACACATGGCCTAACAATAAATTTTTAGAGATCTAAATGACTCCCTTTAATCAACAATGAGTAAGTTTACCACGGCTAACAATCTAGTTTACAAAGACATTACAAATAAATAAAGTACTATGGAATGTGTAATAAAAATACCACAATATGTATTTATTTGTATAGGGTTTTAAAGTTTATTGAAGATCTTCAATCCACTGACTCACTTACCTTCACAACTACCAATAAGACTAATTAAGGAAGACATTTTACTCATAACACAAAGAAACAGCCTCTGAGGACAGAGGATGGTAAATGAGCAGCCAAGAATAAAATTCAAGCTATCTAAAATTCTGGTCAAATATTCTCTCCACAACACCGTATTTCTTCCCACTTTACTAGAAATTAGAGTATTTACCTGAGGTTCTAATCCCTTTCCACAAACAGCTTCACCTATTTAGGGCAGAATTTCTTCCTCTCTGAAAATTAAAGGAGTAAATAGGCCTTAAGGCCCCTTTCCAACTATAAATTTCTATGATCGTTTTTGTTCTTTTTTTAATTTTATTTTTCAATTACCGTTTACATCTAGTATTATTATGTATTGTTTCAAGTGTACACCATAGTGGTTAGACAATCATATACTTTATAAAGTGGTACCCCGGATATTTCCAGTACCCACCTGGTATCATACATAGTTATTGCAATAATCTACACTAATAAAAAAGAAAGATGCAAATTGACCGTACCTTCGTGAGGCCCACCAGCCAATCAGGAGCATGCAAATTAACACAACAAGGATGGTGGGTTAATTTGCATACACAGACACTGAGTGGCTGGGGATGGGGCAGGAAGCCTGTGTCGTCGCCATGGCGATGACGCAGGCATTTCCCACCACCCCAGCTGCTCCAGGCCCCTGGGCAGCATGGGAAGGCAGAAAGGCAGTTCCAGGCCAGAGCAAAGGCAGAAAGGCAGCTCCGGGCCAGAGCGAAGACGGTGCCGGCAGCCAGGGAAAGGAAGGCCCATTCTTGCATGAATCTTCGTGCATCGGGCCTCTAGTCTATATGTATATATAAGGCTAATATATTAGGTATCCATCCGACCCGTCACTACGACACACAATGACCACCAGGGTGCAGATGCTCAATGCAGGAGCTGCCGAGCTGTAGTGACTTGGCAGCAGTGGTTCTCGGGTTACACACCCCGAAACCAGAGAGAAGGGAGCCCGATCCCTCACGGGGCCGTGCGATTCCATCTTCGGCCATGGGTTATGTCGTTGCTGGGGCACTGTCACCCTGAATCTGGTTTACTGCACACTTGCGTTTGCGTTCCACACCCTGTGTGACAGCAACTTTGCAGAGTGCTCTCTTGTACTTCGTGACCCCTTGGGGGATGTCAGAGAGCTGGTTTCGGCCTGATCCCCGCAGACCAGGCCGAGGGACCCCACTTGCCAGAGGACCCCACTCACTCCACAGATGCCCTTTGAGCTAGAGCGCTACCCTCAGGGGCAGCTGGCCAGGAAGGGACCGCGGAAGGTTGGCTCTAGGGCATGTCCGGCCCATCTTGCCCAGTCCCGCCCTGCCAGCCACCTTCTAAATAATTTCCTGTCAATGTGCACGAGTCTGTGCACTGGGTCACTAGTACTGACTATATTCCCTATGTTGTACTTTACATCTCCATGACTGTTTTGTAACTACCGATTTGTACATCTTAAACCCTTCACCATTTTCACCCAGTCCCCCAACCCCCTTCTCCTCTGGCAACCATCAGTCTGTTCTCTTTATCTATGAGTCTGTTTCTGTTTATTTTTCAGATTCTATGTATAAGTGAAATCATATGGCATTTGTCTTTCTTTGACTTATTGCACTTAGTATAATGCCCTCTAGGTCTATCCGTGAATAGTAAGATTTCATTCTTTTTATAGCCAAGTAATGTTCCATTGTATATATGTACCACAGCTTTTTTATCCATTCATCTATTGATGGGCACTTGGGTTGCTCTCATATTTTGGCTATTGTAAATAATGCTGCAATGGACATAGGGGTAGATCTATTCTTTTGAATTAGTGTTTTGGGTTTATTTGGATATATACCCAGAAGTGGAGTCGCTGAGTCATAAAGCAGTTCCATCTTTAATTTCTGAGGACCCTCCGTACTGTTTTCCATAGTGGCTGCCCCAATCTGCATTCTCACCAACAGGCATTGGGATTCCCCTTTCTCCACATTCTCCCCAGCCGTTGTTGCTTGTTGATTTAATGGTGATAGCCATTATGATAATGTGAGGTGATATCTCAGTATAGGATTTTTTTTAATTAACATTCACTGGAAGATATTTTTTCCATTGCTTTTAGAAAGAGTGGAAGTAGGGTTGGATGAAGGGAGGAAGGGAAGGGAAGGGAGAGGAAGGAAGGAAGGAAGGAAGGGAGAGAGAGAGTGAGAGAGAAACATCGATGTGAGAGATACACATATCAATGTGAGAGATACACATGGACTGGTTGCCTCCTGCACGAGCTCGGAGGGGCCAGGGATCAAACCTGCAACCCAGATACATGCCCTTGACGAAGAATTAAATCCTTGGGTGTGCAGGCTGATGCTCTAACTACTGAGAAGCACCAGCCAGGGCTCATTAATTTGCATCTCTCTGATGACAATGAATATCCTTTCATATGTCTATTGGCCATCTGTATGTCCTCTTTAGAGAAGTGTCTATTAAGGTCCTCTGCCAATTTTTTAAATGGATTGGGTGTTTTTTGGTGTTGCGTTGTACAATGTCTTTATAAATTTTGGATATTAACCCTTTATCAGATATATCACTGGCAAATATATTCTTCCATTCAGTTATTTTTGTCTTTTTTGGTCAATCCTTACCCGAGGGTATTTTTTCCATTGATTTTTAGAGACAGTAGAAGGGAGGGAGGGGGATAAAGATGGAGGGTGAGAGAGAGGGAGTAGAAAAGGAAGGAAGGGAAAGAAGGAGAGCGCTGTGAGAGAGACACATCAATTGCTGCCTCCCACACCCACCCCAACCAAGGATGGAGATCGATCCTGCAACCCAAATATGTGCCCTTGACTGGGAATTGAACCCCCTCAGGCTGGCACTCTAACCACTGAACCATATTAGTCAGGGCTCTCCATTCAGTTCTCTGACGTTTTTCATAAGAGAAATGCTAAAAGTCTATAAATTAGGTACTTTAAACTATACCACTTTAAAAAGTTTGAAATATCAATAACAATTCTTTTGATGCTAAGTTTCCTCTCTCTGGAGTGCATTATGTGACAGTGATTCAGAAGCACATACTAGAACAGACTGTCTAAGTTTGTACACTGTTGGACTTCATGCTCACTTTCCTTACGTACAAAACAGAGTTGACAGTGAGTACTTACTTCATAGAGTTGTGCTGAGGAGAAATGAATTAATAAAACAGTGCTGACACAGGGTTAAGTGCGATATTATAATTTATGATGCATATTTTGTCTACTATCTACTTAAGCTACATAAAGCTTACATTTAATGGAGCCTTCTAATTAACGACAAAAACCTTAGAAATATAACTCCAGCAAAATATCTGTTGGTGGGTATCACCAAAATCCTAACTGGAGACACCTAAATGCTTGAAAATTATTACTAATGGCATCACCCTTAGTCACATCTTAAGTTTATCTTCATTTCTTTAGATATATTCTCAGTACCAGCTAAGAGTAAAACATTGTGCTAGAATTTTTAAAATGAAAAGTGTATTAGAAGTAATGGTTTTTAGCCCAGCTAGCATGGCTCAGTGGTTGAGCATCAACCTATGAACCAGGAGGTCATGGTCTGATTCCTGGTCAGGGCACATGCCTGGGTTGTAGGCTTGATTCCCAGCATGGGGCATACAGGAGGCAGCCGATCAATAATTCTCTCTTATTATTGACTAGAGGCCCGGTGCACGAAATTCGTGCATGGGGGAGGGGACGTCCCTCAGCCCAGCCTGCACCCTCTCCAATCTGGGACTCCTCGAGGAATGTCCGACTGCCCGCTTAGGCCCGATCCTACTGATAGGATCCTATCAGTAGGATCGGGCCTAAGCGGGCAGTCGGACATCCCTCTCACAATCCAGGACTGCTGACTCCCAACTGCTCGCCTGCCTGCCTTCCTGATTGCCCATAACCACTTCTGCCTGCCAGCCTGATCACCCCCTAACCACTCCCCTGCCAGCCTGATTGATGCCTAACTGCTAACTGCCCTCTCCTGCAGGCCTGGTCAACCCTAACTGCACTCCCCTGCAGGCCTGGTACCCCCCAACTGCTCTCCCCTGCAGGCCTGGGTCCCCCCCCCCCCAACTGCCCTTCCCTGCAGGCCCAGTCGCCCCAACTTCCCTCCTCTGCCGGCCTTGTCACCCCTAACTGCCCTCCCCTGCAGGCTTGATCGCCCCAACTGCCCTCCCTTGCAGGCCTGGTCCCTCCCAACTGCCCTTCCCTGCTGGCTATCTTGTGGCAGCCATTTTGTGTCCACATGGGGGCAGCCATCTTCTGTGTTGGAGTGATGGTCAATTTGCATATTACTCTTTTATTAGATAGGCTAGAGGCCTGGTGCACGGGTGGGGGCCAGCTGGTTTGCCCTGAAGGGTGTCCCAGATCAGGGTGGGGGTTCCCTTGGGGCGTGGGGTGGCCTGGGAGAGGGGCCTGTGGTGGTCTGCAGGCCGGCCACGCCCCCCAGCGACCCAAGCGGAGGCCCTGGTATTTGGGATTTATCTTCTATAATTGAAACTTTGTAGCCTTGAGCGGAGGCCAAGGCAGGCCAGGGCTGCGGAAACTTGGTTTCCTCCATCACCAGGGGCAACTCAAGCCTCCTGCTTTCTCCAGCTCTGTGGCTGCTGTCATTTTTGTTGGGACTTATTTATTTTCTATAATTGAAACTTTGTAGCCTTGAGTAGAGGCCTGGGCCGGCCACGTTGTGCAGAAAGCTTGGCTTCCTCCATTGCTGGGGAAACCCAAGCCTCCTGCTTGCTCCATGGCCGCAGCCATCTTGGTTGGATTGATTTGCATACTCGCTCCTGATTGGATGGTGGGGTGGCTTGTGGATGTAGCGGAGTAATGGTTAATTTGCATATTACTCTTTTATTAGATAGGCTGTTTCTACCTATTTCTCCCTCTCTGAAATCAATAAAATATATTTTTAAAAAATAATGGTTTAAAACCATTTAGAATTCATTTAGAAAATCAATGTGAAAATGAATAGCACACAGAAATACTAACTTTCTTCAATCCACAGTATTTCATTTTATAAGCTTCACTATCCTTAAAAATCCAAATTCTCTCTGAAGGCAACACTCAGTTTGTAATGAGATGTTTTCAAATAATTTCACTTTATTCTACATTCTATGCATAACAATTAATTTAGATATGAATTCACATGTCAACAGTGCCCCCTAGTGTTAAGAAAAATATTTTAATTAGGGAATGTATTCTTAATCTACTTTATATCAAATATATACATTTTATTACCACCATATACTGAAAAATAGGTAATACAGACCAAGAATTAACATTAATACATTTGTGAACTATAACAGTAAGGCCAGAGAGATTGATAATCTATATCAAGATTCAAATTTTCTTGACCTGCTTTTAAATAAAATGTTATTCAAATTATTCCTCAGGAATTAAGGTCATATTAAAATCAATTATGTTTTTAGTAAAAAAAAAAAAAATAGAAAGTACACAGCAAAGCATACCTCAAAGAATAACTATTTACAAATGTACTACATGTCAACAATATTTAATAGTGTTTAAGGACAACAAAGCCTCATATGATACCATAAAAACACTTTAATTCCTAAAAGACAGTTTATTTTTTTTATTATATGCATCAAGACCTTCCCGGGTGAGGATTAAAAAAAAATTCAAGTGGACAATTATAAAGAAACATGAAAACAGGAGTGACAGGTCCAGCAGAAACTAAAACTTGTTATATTTTTATAAGTTTTGTGGGGAAAAAAAGGCATAGGTAAGACTAAAACACTGTATTTGTAATTCAATATGTATATAAAAGTTATTTCAGCCAAAACCGGTTTGGCTCAGTGGATAGAGCGTCAGCCTGTGGACTGAAAGGTCCCAGGTTCTATTTCGGTCAAGGGCACGTAACTTGGTTGCGGGCACATCCCCAGTAGGGGGTGTGCAAGAGGCAGCTGATCGATGTTTCTCTCTCATCGATGTTTCTAACTCTCTATCCCTCTTCCTTCCTCTCTGTAAAAAAATCAATAAAATATATTAAAAAAAAATAAAAATAAAAGTTATTTCAAAGCTTGCTTTCCTTTAAAATTTATTATTAATTTAACATTAAAGATACATTTTATATGACACTCTTAGAAGGCCCAAAGATTTAAATGGCCTGTATATATCATATCATAAAGGCTCGCTCACTTCAGCACATGTGACAGCTAAACTTGCATAGCCTCCTTAATATTGTTGATCTACGAAAATGGTAGATTAGTCCAAAATTTCCTAGTACTTATTTCCAACAATTATAGCTATCAAAATGCTGATGAGTAACAGAGAAATATTATGTTTTCAACATAATTGATATTGAGCTATTCTGACAAAAGTTTAATAAAAAATGTGGTTGCCTCTTAAAACCATTTCTGGTATTGTACTAAGCAAGATTATCTTTCTTATTTGCCACCCTTCAAAAGTTCAAGTTATTACAAAGGAAAAAGAAAGGGGTCCTGATGTACACCAGGGGTACAGAGTTAGTTGCCCAGCGTCTCCCACAGAGACTAATGACATTAGTCTCTTGCCATTTTTTGTGCTTTTGCTGTTCTTGTCAAAATTCTACTGCTATATTTTTTGCACTGATTTATTTATATATCTCCTTTAAAAACTCTTATTTATAACAAAACACAAGAAAAACAACAACTGTTTTTTATTCAGGCACATAAACGCAATTCTTGACCTCAAATTTAATAAGTATCTGTTGAAAGAATGAGTGAATGACTGAACAAAGCAGTCATTATATGAACGTCTGATTAACAATAAGAATATAGGGAAAATGGCAATAAAATAATCAATACACACAATACTATGCATATTTAGAAGAATATTATGAAGATTTCAATTTCCAGCAACATGGCTGACAAAACAATACAAGAAATCTTGGCTGGTGTGGCTCAGTTGGTTGAGTGCTGTCCTGTGCACTGAGAGGTCACTGGTTCAATTCCTGATCAGAGCACATGCCTGAGTTGCTGGCTCGATCCCCAGTAGGAAACAAGCAGGAGGCAGCCAATAGATGTTTCTCTCTCTCTCTCTCTCTCTCTCTCTCTCTCTCCCTCTCTCTCCGCCCCCCCCCCTCTCTCTCTCTCTCCCTCCCTCCCTCTCTCTTTCGCCCTCTCCCTCTCAAAATCAATAAAAATAAAGAAATTCAGAATGGGGGCTTGAATTTTGGTACCAGTAGGATAGCAAAGAAAAACCAAGATAAGATAATGGAATTGAGACCCATACATTCTCCTTCCTACCCCATTCCCATATCTTTACCTAGAATAAAGCCAGAGACTGACAGTCTACCTCTATCAGTGATGTGATAGTCTGTTCTTTAAAAATGGATACTGGTACAGGAAGATAAGGAAACTTACATGTCTTGGCTTGGGCTTCACACAGAGGCTGGAGAAGGGCATCTACAAATTTGTCTACAGATGTATAATCCTAGACATGCTTCAGCACAGACAGGAATTTGAATTTATACTACCAGCATGGTCCAAGACCCTCATGTTCACAAGCCAGTGGGACTCCCAAAACCGAAGGCAGATGAAAGCAACAAAAATATGGGGGAGGGACATTCTTTTAAACCAGGCAATGTGGGATTTTCACTGATAAAGCCCCAGTGGCAAGATCAGAATAAAAATTTACCAATTCTATAAACAAACAACCCCACTACAAGTAAAAGCAGGAAACACAACTATTATTAGGATTACCACTTGAGAACTTTAGATGAGAAATTATTAGATACAAGGCTATCAAAGAGGAAGATTAAAACCAGCAGCCTTAAAAGGAGAAACTGAAAAAGACAAACATTTGTAAGAAAACCAAGTATTTTTTAAAAAGAAAAAAAGGTCATTGGAGAAGTAAGCATCAGATTAAACAACTGAAGAGAGAATTTGTGAAGTAGAATCCTATAATAAACCCTAATATGCAAATTGACTGAACAGCAGAATGACTTGTCGCTATGATGCGCACTGACCACCAGAGGGCAGATGCTCAATGCAGGAGCTGCCCCCTGGTAGTCAGTACACTCCCACAGGGGGAATGCCGCGTAGCCAGAAGCCGGGCTCATGGCTGGTGAGCGCAGTGGCAGTGGTGGGAGCCTCTCCCACTTCCACAGCAGCACTAAGGACCCCTCGGGGGATGTCTGGCAGGCGGACATCCCCTGAGGGGTCCCAGACTGCAAGAGGGTGCAAGCGGGGCTGAGGGACTCCCCCCACCAGTGCATGAATGTTGTGCACCAGGTCTCTAGTAGAAAAATAAAATTCTGAACAAAGAGTTAATGAAATGGAAAACTATGAAAAGAAATGAAAAAAAAAAAAAAGAAGAATAAGATGTAACAGCCTAAGAGCAGTTGCAGAGGAAGAGAGATAATGAAAGGCACCCTTTAAAGAAAGAAAGGCTGAGAAGTTGCCAGAACATGAGAAAGACATATACCTTCCTATTTAGGAATCACAAGCCTTGAGCAGAATAATAAAATTTAAAAAGTCATATATATATAATACACACACACACACACACTAGTGGCCCGGTGCATGAAATTTGTGCAGGGAGGGGGGGGTTCCCTCAGCCCAGTCTGCACCCTCTCCAACCGGGGACCCCTTGGGGGATGTCCCACTGCTGGTTTAGGCCCGATCCCTGTGGGACATCCCTCTCGCAATCTGGGACTGCTGGCTCCTAACCGCTCATCTGCCTGCCTGATTGCCCCTAACTGCCTCTGCCTGCCTGCCCGATTGCCCCAACCCCTCTGCCTGCTTCCTGATCACCCCTAACCTCTCTGCCTGCCTGCCTGATCGCCCCTAACTGCCTCTGCCTGCCTGGTTGATTGCCCCTAACTGCCCTCCCCTGCCAGCCTGATCTCGCCCCCAAATGCTCTCCCCTGCCGGCCTGATCTCGCCCCCAACTGCCCTTCCCTGCTGGCCAATTTGGTTCTGATTGGTCGGTTTCTATGCCAGTCAGCATCAAAAGCTCCGCCTCCTAGGCAGACATTGGCTCCTCACAGTTCACCCAGATTTGGTTCTGAATGGTCAGTTTCTATGCCAGTCAGTGTCTCCGGGCCTATCTCCAAGCCTGATCAGAGGCGGGGCTGATCAGCAGCCCCCGCGGAGGCCCGGAGAGAAACAGAGGTGCTGGGGAAGCCCAGAGAGAAAGAGAGAGGCAACAGCTGTTCAACAGCTGCCATGGAGGCTCCAGATCAGACCCTGCCTCTCTCTTCAGGTCTTTCTCTGGGCCTGATCCGCAGCCCCCTGGGCAGTCAGTGCTGGGTTGTACTTCCGGTGTTCAGTCGAGCCTTCAGTCGGTCTTTACAGACCCTGGGTTCTTATATATTAGCATATATATATATATATATATATATATATATATATATACACACACACACTAGTGGCCTGGTACACGAAATTTGTGCACATTAAAAGGGGGGACCCAGAGTCAAGTCCCCGCCCACCCACATGTGCCTCAAAATTGCGTGAGACCCAGACCCGGCCAGTCTCACCCTTGTCAAGCCCCGCCGGGCAGGGGGCATAGCCTCAGGTCCCCTGGCCCGGCGCTAGGATGGGAGGCGTGGCCTGAGGTCCCTCAGATGGGGCGGGGGCGTGCCTTGAGGTCCCCCGTCAAGCCCCGCCAGGTAGGGGACATGGCCTAAGATCCCCCGTCAAGCCCCGCCAGGCGGGGGCGCGTAGCCTCAGGTCCCCTGGCCTGGTGCTGGGGTGGGGAGTGTGGCCTGAGGTACCCTGTAAAGCCCCACCTGGTGGGGGGCACAGCCTGAGGTCCCCTAGCACAGCACCAGGACAGGAAGCGCACCTTGAGGTCCCCCGTCAAGCCCTGCCAGGCGGGGCTCGCGGCCTGAGGTCCCCCAGCCTGGTGCCAAGGCAGGAGGTGCGGCCTGAGGTCCCCCAGCCTGACACCAGGGCGGGGGGCATGGCCTGAGGTCCCCTGTCAAGCCCTGCTAGGTGGGGGGCGTGGCCTGAAGTCCCTATCAAGCCCCATGGGGGCAGGGGAGGGTGTAGCCTCAGGTCCCTGCTGATTGCTCTTAAAGGCTCCTTAAGGGAACTTGGCCTCAGCTGTGGGTGCAGCCATCTTTGTGATGGAGTGATGGTCAATTAGCATATTCCCTCTTTATTAGATAGGATCACTTAAACTGTTTAAAAAGCAAGCAGAATAAGGCACTTTACTTACAGAGGAACAAAGTTAAATGGAAAGCTTCTACAGTACCAAAAGACACAGAAGAAAATAAAATATCTTCAAAGTACTAAGAAAATAACTGTTAACCTAGAATTCCATACCCAGCTAAATTCTCATTCAAGAGAAAGTCAAATAAAGATATTTTAAAAAAAGAAAGAATTTACCACAAAATTAGTTCATAGTGATAAGCAGCTGGAAGGGAGAATAAAAGAGGACAGATGAAAAGAAAAAAGAGACAGGACAGATGGATAAACAGATAAGAAATATAATAGGACAGAAGGGGGGATGGGGATGGGAGAAGGAGAGGGTAAGAGAAAGGGGAAGGGGGAGGAGGAGGAAATGAAAAAAGGAGGGAAATAGAAAAGATTGTTCCTACTCAGTTCAAGTTTATTATATGGCTAGAGGAGGAAAGAGCAGGAAATGAGAAAAAAAAAGAACACAGAATACTACAATCGGTTACACTATGATTCAGCTTCAAGAGTCACATGATTTCTGCAGGAGGAAATGATGTTTAGGTTTATAAAGAAAGACAAGTTGAAGGTCAAGAAGAAAGGAGAAGTAAAAACACCATAAACAAGGGCACACATTTAAAGTAAAGATAGTCCCCAGGAGGTGCAGTATGGAGCTCTGGAGAACCTTTCTGAGAGGGTCAAAGAAGCAACAGACTCTGAAAGGTTTCATCTGTCACATGGCGGAATATAGACTGAAAGGATCTGGCACTAGGAATCATTAAAGGTTTCTGAGTAGGGCAATGGCCTTAGGAAATGAAAACCAGTATTTCAAGGTTTAATGTGCCAGGGGCATGCCACTGGGCTTTTAAAACGACGAAGTATCTGAAGTGGTGTGCGCAGGCCCCTTTCCAATCTCTGCTCTCCAGAACCCTCTTCTAGTCTTCAGTTGTACAAAGCTTCCCATGGTCACATTCTATCTCCTTAACTCCAATCAGATCATCCTACCACCATCAGTTTCCAAGTCAGAATCCCTAATTCTGTAGAAATGGCAATTTCACTTAGATGATACTTAAATGAAAACAAAAACAAGTCAGAATTCATGAAGAGCCCCCGCATGATCCCACCATCCCCTCCCCCATCCAAACTTCGGCCAAGGGGCACAGGAAGTAGTTCAGTGGGAAAAGCATGAGACAGGAAATACTCCGTCTAGGACTTTAAACAGGTGTGTTATGTTGGATAAATTATTTAATCTCTGAACTTTGATTTATTCATTTATAGGTAAGAGATGATAAAATGTACCTGGAAGAGAGTTTGAGAGAAATGAAATCATATAGAAAGACAAAATCAATGCTTCTAGAAATGATATACTATAATGGAAAGAACACAAATTTTGGAGTCAGAAATCCTGGGTTCAAATCCTAGCCTAGGCACTACCAGCTAGCTATAAGGCCTGGGGCAAGGAACTTTGATAATATTGAAGTTTATCTATCAGTGATGTGATTTAAAAAGTAAACTGAAAAAAGAAGGCATTATCTCTTCTACTTCTAAATTCCAGAAGCATGTGAAAATTCCAGTATCAATTATTGGATTAAAAAGGCAAGTAAACTATTCCTCTAAATCAGTGGTCGGCAAACCGCGGCTCGAGAGCCACATGCGGCTCTTTGGCCCCTTGAGTGTGGCTCTTCCACAAAGTACCACGGCCTGGGAGAGTCTATTTTGAAGAAGTGGCGTTAGAATAAGTTTAAGTTTAAAAAATTTGGCTCTCAAAAGAAATTTCAATCGTTGTACTGTTGATATTTGGCTGTTGACTAATGAGTTTGCCGACCACTGCTCTAAATTAAGCCTTTTGAAAGCATATTTTAAAATACAGGTATACTGAAAATTTACTAAATAATCCAAAAATGTTTTTACTTTAAAAAGTATTCATTTTTTTAAAAGAAGTCCTAAATGAGCAAACATGTTAACTGATAATAATTGTATTTCTCAGGACAAGGAGATAAATCTACAAATAGTTTGCAATACTAAATCACTGGATTTAATGATGGGAGGTCCCTTAGGAGAGATACCATTTTGCATGTTAACTATTTTCTAAGTGTAGGGAAGATGTAGGGAGCGGCTATAGGGTCAAGCCTCGGACTGACCTGTGGCAGAGCCACATACAAGTCCCAGCTTGGAGGGCAGAGCCCTCCTAGCACAATCAAGCTTGACCCTATAGCTGCTCCCTACACTAAGTATAGATTAAACATACATGTTGTATTATTTTATGTATTTATTCAAAAGTACACAACTTGAAAATATTCCATATACCCTTAGTACAGTATTTAAGTGAAAAAAATTCTAAACTTCACTTAATTCTTAACCAAAGGATAGCAAACATTTTTCAAACAACAGCAATTTACAACCTGAAACCAAAAAGACAAGGTCTGAGAAACTTCAACACTATAAGCCAACCACAATGACAGCTTTAGCAATTTCACATACCACCCAGGTTGCAAAAGAAGAAAAAAATTGACAATGTCTAAGTTAATCTACATATTTAGAAGTCTCATGTCAAAAGAACTAAATAAATTATATTCCAAAAAGACTGCTTACTAGATCACTTAACAAATTATAGTTTAAAGTTAATATCTAATATATAGTTTCCAGACATATATTTTATTTCTAATTATTTTAGTGACATATTCAAGGTGTATGTGAAAGATGATTTCCAAAACAAAATAAGCTAAGACCTTAAATGAGAAGAAAAAAGATAAGAATAGCAGGAAATTTTCACATTACATGCCACTTTAATAACACCACCTGAAATAGAATGCATATATTAAAGGCCAATGAAAAGAAACTGGTCCATTTAAAAACCTCACCATCTATAAAAAGAGCAGACATTATTTCTGAAAGTAGACAAAAGCTTTAAAATAGTGAAGCTACTTTTAAAAAATTCACTTGGATTAAAACTGTGTTACCTTAATCAATAAAGACTCCACACACAAGTCTTTCAGATACAATTTTGTTGCATGTGTATTAAACTGTAGAAGCAATGGGGTGATCCATTTATAAACTGGCTCACATCTACACAGATTGTTTATATTTCCATGTACCTAATGGCCTACATAAATACTTATAGTGGAAGAGAGACTTTCAAATTACTAAATATTAAACAGGGGGAAATCTATGAAATGATGTCTTTGAAGGTTATATTCCATCTCCAGCATAGAAGTTTGCTGAAGATAATTTGACAGGTGGTTCTAATAAACAAGAGCTCTGAGATCTCCTGTGTGACCTGGCCCAAAATAGAAATGTACGTTATCCAGATAACAGGAAGTTCCAAGCAAAAAGACGAACTGTGCTCCAAACATTTGTTTTGTGTGTTGTGTGTGTTGTGTGTGTGTGTGCACGTGCGTGCGTGTGCGCATATGGCCAGGTGCTCCACTCAGAACACTAGCCCATAAGGGTGTTCATTTAACTCATAATTCTATATATTTGAAATAAAACAACAAAAACCAAATTCTGAACATACTGAACAATAGTAGCAATTAAAACATTAAAACTATCCGACTGACTCAGAAAGAGATTTATGTATTTAACAAAAGTGTGCCACTGAAGGCCCAGGAATGGTCAGAGAAAGGAACTCAGCCTGTTCATATCAAACTAGAGGCCTGGTACACAACATTCGTGCAGGCTGGGGTCCCGTCAGCCTGGCCTGCGCCCTCCTGCAGTCCGGGAGCCCTCGGGGGATGTCTGCCTGCCTGCTTACTGCTCCTTAGTGCTGCCGCCATCGCGCTCGCCAGCCCTGAGCCCGCCCGGCTTTTGGCTGAGCGGCGCTTCCCCTGTAGGAGCGCACTGACCACCAGGGGGAAGCTCCTGCGTTGAGTGTCTGCCCCCTGGTGGTCAGTGCGCGTCATAGCGACCGGTTATTCCACTGTTTGGTCTATTTGAATATTAGCCTTTTATTGTATAGGACTGTGGTCGGCAAACCGTGGCTCACGAGCCACATGCGGCTCTTTGGCCCCTTGAGTGTGGCTCTTCCACAAAATACCACGTGCGGGCACACACATACAGTGCGACTGAAACTTCGTGGCCCGTGCGCAGAAGTCGGTTTTCAGCCTGGGCGAGTCTATTTTGAAGAAGTGGCGTTAGAAGAAGTGGGGGTGTCGGTCGGTTTGGCAATGGGAGACGCGGCGCAGGCGGGCCGCGGGATACGCAGCGCTGGGGAGGCTCGCGCCATTCATACACGAGTTGCGTGAGCCCGACAGTCAGCAGTCTCATTGTGCAGTGGTTAGTGCTATTCACGTCTGCAAATCGCGCGTGGGTGACAAAAGTACCTACTCGAAGCATAAAGTTACCTGTATTTTTCCAACCAGCTGCAAATCCTACAGGTATTTTTGTCATCAATTTAAGAATTGTAATTATTTTGTGTTGGTGGCTTTATTATTATAAAATGAAACTTTTTTTAGGTGCCCTGTTTGACATGGCTACAAAGAAGAAGCAAAGAAAAATGGAAGATGAAAACCGTGAATTTAAAGTTGAATGGACCGAGACTTTCACGTTTATTCAAAACTTAAATGGCCTTCCAACCTGTCTTATGTCAGGAAAAATTGGCACATAACAAGAAATCAAATTTGGAGAGACACTTTACAACTAAACACGTATCATTTAGTACTAAATATCCTGTCGGTGATGCAAAGAAGAAAGCAGTTGAGGAACTTCAGAACAGTCAAGAAAAATCAAGTTCTGTATTTAATTACTGGGTGCAATGTTCCAACAATGTTAATATTGCAAGTTTTGTGGTTAGTCATGAGATTGCTAAGAGAGGAAAACCATATACAGACGGTGAATACATAAAAAGTTGTTTTATAAATGCATCCGAAGAGCTATTTCGGGATTTTAAGAACAAAGCCGATATTCTAAAAAAAAATTGAAGAGTTACCATTGTCTGCTAAAACAGTGAAAGATAGAACAGTCAAAATGTCTTCGAATATAACTGACCTGCAAGTCGAAGATCTTAAATTGGTTTCAGCTTTATCAATAGCAGTTGATGAGTCTTGTGACATAAATGATACAGTGCAAGTTTCACTTTTTGTACGATTTATTTCATCTACAGGCCCTAAAGAAGAACTTTCAGGATTATTGCCACTCAAAGGTCAAACACGTGGAGAGGATATAGCAAATGCTGTAATTGAGTGCATTGAGAAACATCATATTCCACTCGATAAAATTGTCTCAGTTTCAACAGACGGGGCGAAAAGTATGATCGGCGTAAGAAACAGGTTTGTTGCTATTTTGAAAGAAAAAATTAATCACGAGATACTTAACTTACCATTGCATCATTCATCAAGAAGCGCTTTGTGCGCAGATATTTCCAGAAGAAATTTGCTAAGTTATGGAATTGGTGATTAACATTATCAACTCCATTATAGCTAAAGCTCTTAATCAAAGAGCCAATTTAAAGAATTTTCAGTTGAAATGGAGAGTGAGTACGCAGATCTTCTGCTGCATAACAAGGTACGCTGGTTATCAAGAGGAAACGTTTCAAAACGTTTCGCTTCCTTATTAACAGAAATTAAAGCATTTCTCCTTGAGAAGGGTGTTCACTATCCAGAACTAACTAACGATCAGTGGATCCAAAAATTTTATTTCATGGTATACGTTACGTCTCATCTAAATCAGCTTAATCGTAAACTACAGGGGAAAAGGAAACACAATTTTTTCGATGTTAGAGGAAGTTATTTCATTCGAAAACAAATTATCTCTTTTTGCTCAAGATTTTGAAAGAGAAACTCTGATTCACTTTCCAAGCCTGTTGAAACATCGCCAAGAAAATAATTCTGATATTGACATTTGCTATTTCAAAACAACACTTTTAAATATGAGGGAAGCTTTTCTCAACAGGTTTCAGGAATTCAGAAACAGCAAAGCGATGTTAGCCTTTGTTAAAAAACCTCTTGCCGAAACTGGTTTGGCTCAGTGGATAGAGCATCGGCCTGCAGACTGAAGGGTCCCGGGTTCGATTCCGGTCAAGGGCATGTACCTTGGTTGCGGGCACATCCCCAGTGGGGGGCGTGCAGGAGGCAGCTGATCGATGTTTCTCTCTCATCGATGTTTCTAGCTCTCTATCCCTCTCCCTTCCTCTCTGTAAAATATCAATAAAATATATTTAAAAAAAAAAACAAAACCTCTTAATGCTACTGTAACAGAATTAAATTTTTCTCCCTTTAATATTGACATTGGCAACTTTGAAATGCAATTGCTGGATTTAAAAAACAAAGAATTGTGGAGCTCGAAATTTGAACGTCTTTGTGCTGATATAGAAATATTGGAGAAAAACAAATGTGAACTTAGTTCACAGCACAAGTGGTCTGCTTTGAAAGATCTGGAGAAGGAAGGTATGTTGATTTTTAACACCTGGAATAGTATTCCTGACTCATATAATCAACTGAAAAAACTAGCGTTTGCTATTCTTTCCTTATTCGGGTCTACATATTTATGTGAACAATCATTTTCAAGCATGAACCTTATCAAGAGTAAATTGAGAAGTCGTCTTATTGATGAGAACCTGGAATCATGCCTAAAATTAAAAACAACATACAAACCTGACTTAACCAAACTTTCCAAGGAGATGCAAGGCCATTGTTCACATTAGTGTTTGTCAGTCATTGTCATGATTTAATTTTATGGATATTGTAAGGTAAATTGTAAGGAATTTAATTTTATCAATAAATAATATCGTTATTAAGTATGATATCAAGTTTTATTCAACGTACCTATAGTTTAAGACTTAAAACTTTAAGTGAAGTTTATTAAGTTAATTTTAGGGGACGTTGTGGAGTGAAAGAAGATGTAGTGTCGAGGACTGAGGAAAGGTATGTTGAGATGGTTTGGACATATAGAGAGGATGAACTAAAGGAGATAGACGAAACAAGTATACAAGACGAGTGTGGATGGGAGAGTTGGAAGGGGTTGACCTCAGCGAAAGTATCTCAATCAGACTGAGGACGTTTTTAGCAAAGGCCAGCTTAGGGGTACCCTAATTAAGTTAATAACAATGTACCTACCTATATAGTTTAAGTTTAAAAAATTTGGCTCTCAAAAGAAATTTCAATCGTTGTACTGTTGATATTTGGCTCTGTTGACTAATGAGTTTGCCGACCACTGCACTATCCTATACCAGTGGTCGGCAAACTCATTAGTCAACAGAGCCAAATATCAACAGTACAACGATTGAAATTTCTTTTGAGAGCCAAATTTTTTAAACTTAAACTTCTTCTTACGCCACTTCTTCAAAATAGACTCGCCCAGGCCGTGGTATTTTGTGGAAGAGCCACATTCAAGGGGCCAAAGAGCCACATGTGGCTCACGAGCCTCAGTTTGCCGACCACTGGTAGAACAGAAAAACAATGCTAATAGGGGCAAGACAGATGTCAGGACTTTAAGATTGGAGCCAAGATTTCAGGTGAGGTAACAGCACAGCAGTACCTCCCTTAAAGCTGCACGAGAAAAGAGCCTAGAGAATGGCAATTAAATAGCCCAGCATCTAAGAGGTGAATCTAAACGGAACATTACAGAATAATCCACAGGCAAAGGGTTATACACAGTGGAACACTAGGCAACCACTGGAAGATCACAGAAGAAAAGTCAGTGATGCAAGGGAAAAAAGTCACAATGTACTGCTAAATGAATAAGGCAATTTTTCAGACAGTACAAAAGGTATGGTACTCTTTGGTTGTCATTATCACTAGTATAGATATTACAGCACAGCATATTATCCTATATAATTAAAGGCTAACATGCAAATTGCCTGAACGGCGGAATGACCGGTCACTATGACGCGCACTGACCACCAGGGGGCAGATGCCCAATGCAGGAGCTGCCCCCTGGTGGTCAGTGCGCTCCCACAGGGGGAACGCCACTCAACCAGAAGCCAGGCTCATGGCTGGTGAGTGCAGCTGCGGTGGCGGGGAGCAGACCTAAGCCATCAGTCGGACATCCCTCGAGAGCTCACGGACTGCAAGAGGGTTCAGGCCAGGCTGAGGGACCCCCTCCCCCACCCCCCGAGTGCACAAATTTCATGCACCAGGCCTCTAGTAGCATATAACCAGCATACTCTGAAATGTGACTATCTCCAAGTTTACAAGTCAATTTTTTCCCTAACTTTTGGCTTACCTACAGACTTTTTAAATTTTCTACAAAGATAATTTAATTAGAAAAGAGTAAAAAATAGTGTTTGCACACAGATTGCTTACTAGTTGCAAGAGAGAAAATAAGGAATTACACTGTGTGGATCAAAGTTACCACCACCAATGAGGAGCAGGGACGCCATGTGCCTCTGACATGACACATGGGAAGTAAACATCACTGGTGATCACGTCCACGAGCTGGGACTGCATACCCTGAATCTAATCTTGAGGAAATGGACAAACATAGCCCGAGGAACCTTCCTTATCTAATTTAGAGGAAAGAAACAAACATACCTCAAGAAACTTCCCTAAGTGCATTCGTTTAAAACGTCAATGTTATGAAGCACAAAGAAAGGCATTACACAGAAAAAGAGACATGCCAACTAAAGGTCCTAAATTAGAGGGCAGTAAATGCTACACGAGATCTTATCGGGACAACGCACACAACTGGACTACAGACTGTAGATAAAAGTACTGTATCAGTTTCCTGAATTGATAACTGCACTGTGGTTACATAAAAGAATAATTTTGCTCTTAAGAATCATAGTTGAAGTATTATAAGTTAAAGGGGTATGACGTATGCAAACTAATCTCAAATAATTCAGCAAAGGAGTATGTATATGTATGTGAGAGAGAAATAAGTGATGAGAAAGCAAATGGAACAAAACATTAACAATTGGTGAATTTGTATAAAGGGTGAACTATTTTATTCTCTTTACTACTCTTAAAACTTTCCTGTTAGCTTGAAATTATTTCAAAATAAAAAGTAGAAGGGGAATTCTATAAATTATCCTGAATTACACAGAAGCTCAACTTAAAAACTCCACAACTTGCAAAATTTCACAGGAACTAAGAAAGCTATACATTCAATCAAGAGGACAACTCTTCCCACCAACAGATGGCCTCAGTGGTCGCTGGTTTAGTGTCACTTTGGCCTTCAGAGCCAGCTTGGTGAACAGCCTTTGGAACTAAGCTGTATAGAGCCAGAAATAGTTGTGCCTCACGCTAATATAAAGAATAATACAGATGAACATTACTTAAGAGGTGGAAGGTACTTTGGAGATCTCAGCTTGGGGTACATTTCAAATCCCCAAGTCTTCCCTTATTTTAATATTTGCCCCCAATATCCCAGGGCATACCTTACACTCCCACTCCTAAAGGAGAATCGTGGTTGTAATAATTTACTATAAAGAGATGGGGAAGTATCCTTCATATATGCACAAGAATGAAAGAAGGAAAGAAAAAAGGAAGTAAAGAAAAAGAAAAGGGGGTGGAGGAAGTTTATCTACTGCTTTATTCCAATCCCCGATTTTACAGAGACAACACTCCAGTGGGAGGTCATGTGATCTGGCCAGGCTCACATAATCAGTTAATGGCAGAGGTGGGTCTTCAACAAGTCTTCGGTTTGCTAACTCAGCACTTTCTACAAAGCCAAATTACCCTCTCCCTACCAACCCTAATTAAACGTTTAAATACTGTGGAAATGTGGAGGTGGCTGGGGCGAAATATCTAGTTTCCCTCTTAACGTCTAATAAAATTCCTTAGGTGAACAATATGACAAAGGAAAGAACATGCACAAAGGCTAGGAATAGTCAAATCTTTTGTCCCTGGCATTCAGGGAAGCGCCTATAGTTAAATAGGGTATAATTAGAGGGCAAAATGTAAATGAGACAGGAAGCATCAGGAACTGCGTCTGGAGAAGTAGGTTTAAAGAAAGGACAATGTTTGTCCCAGTAAAAAGAGGAGGCTGGACTTTATCCTGTAGGCAATGAAAAGGCAGAGCCCTTATAAATGGACTAGTAAATTATATGATCTTATAAGTTTCATTCAGGAGGAGATACACACATACTGAGACTGTATTATTCATTCCTATTGAATTCAAGTCTCAACAAATGTGATAACTTCAACTACAACGACCTTCGATGTTGATTACTGATTTGTCCCAAAACATTTTGAAAAATCCTCAAATTAAAGAATATTACTATGGCATATAACACATTAAAGCATAACTATTTTTTTTTACTCCTACAGACTTTTTAATGATTCTAAAAATACTGAAATAATTTATACTTATTTACATCATAAAAATTGTAGAACAGACTGATTTACACTATGAATTTAAGCCACCACAGGGTCTTAATTTATCCAAAATTTCTCTTCCTAGACTTATTCAGTGGTCACCAGCACTAGGAGTTGGCTTCAGTAGCATAGAGTGCTGGCATAAATAAAATTATTGTACAAAAAAAAGCAGAGAATAATGAACTGCACTGAGGTGTGCCTACTGGGTAGTGAATCAGGATCAAATCTATGTGTGCTCAGCAAACTGACAAACTATTATATGTCATAACCCTCCCAATCACTCATGGAATAGTGAAAACTACAGTGTTAATTTGTGATGTGTTTCTATCAGCAAATGACTAGTCAAAAAAGCATCACGTACTCTGACAGTAAAGATTCCAGCAGTCTTTTAAAAGTGACAATGCCTATAACAACAAAAATATTTGCACAGCAGCTTATAGCTTACACACACACACAGCTTAAAACAATTTCGGCAGAAGGATTTCAAGATATCTTGTTTTAGCTCTGGCTGGTGTGGCTCAATTGGTTGGAATGTCGTTCTGTATACCAAAAGGTTTCAGGTTCGATTCCCACTCAGGGCACATACCTAAGCTGTGGGTTTGATCCCTAGTTCAATCTCTCTCTCCTCTCTCTCCTCTCTCTCTCTCTCTCTCTCCCTTCCCCCTTTTCCTGACCCCCAAGTCAATGGGCATGTCCTCAGTTACGATTGGGGAGGGGAAAAAGATAATGTTTTAGTAAATTTACAACCTAATTTTCTATTGTAACATTTTAGTAAGAACCAAGAGTACGGGGTGTCTGAAGATGTTTGCTCCTACATAAGGTCCTGGGACCACCCAATGACCAGATGAAGAGAATTTCCTGTATAAATATTGGAGTGTTATGGAGATTACAACACTGTTCCTCGTTTATTTTAGCAGCCCCCTAAGATAAAAATTGTTACATCCAACTTAGGAAATGAGGCTCAAAGAAGTTAAGAAGAGGGATATCTCTTAAGAGCAAAAAAAATCTTTCCAGATGTTATCTCCTGTCATCCTACTTCCCAACCCAACCCCCCAAAAGGAAGGTTTCCCTACATGTTGCATTTGCTACAATTCCTTCCTATTTACTTATGTCTGCCAAAGAGGAAATGTCAAGAAAATCCTCACAGAGATCTGATTATTGAGATGAATCTTAATGAGTAGAAACTGGGCAAATGGAGGGGAAATGGTAAGGACATACCTGGCAAGAAGAAGAAATAGTAATTATAAAGACATTAGAAGAAATTGATTGTCATGACAGGAGAATGTTAGTTAATTCTTTGTAGAAAAAGCACCAGTGTGAGTGAGCGTGTGTGTGTGTGTGTGAACATGAACAATAAACTACAAAGACAGACTGTAGGCCTGGCCAGGTAACTCAGTTGGTTAGCGCATCATCCCAAAATGCCAAGGTTGCAGGTCTGATCTCTGGTCAGGGCACATACAAGAATCAACCAGTAAATACATAAATAAGTGGAACAACAAGTTGATTTTTTCCACTTTCTCAAATCAATAAATAAACTCTTTAAAAAATAAATTTTCCTAGATCCACAACTATCAAGTGATTTTCAAAGGGACTCAGGAATAAAAATGTTTAAGAACCACTGTTCTGAGTGACTGGGAGTCACAGTGTAATTACAGGCAAGGATGTGTGCCATAGTACTTTTTAGAAAAGTCACTGGCAACACCTATGGCAGTTGATAGTTAGAAAGGGAAACTCAAAATCAAATACAGCAATAAAAGGGTTATTGCCCTGTATCATCCAAAAGATTGTAAGTACTTTTTTAAAGAAACATTCTTTTAATTTTTAAAAATATGCTTTAATTGATTCCAGAGAGAGGGAGGGAGGAAGGGGGAGAGAAAGAGAGAGAAAAACATCAATGAAGAAAGAGAATCATTGATTGGCTGCCTTCTATATGTCCCTGCCACTGAAGATCGAGCCCACAATCCAGGCATGTGGCCTGACTGGGAATCGAACCATGACCTGCTGGTTCATGGGTCGACGCTCAACCACTGAGCCCACTGCCTGGATTACAAGTACATTTTTAAAAACGTAATTCCAGAGACTTTTCAAAGGTAAACTTGCTATAATGTATTGGCCATCTGCATTGGGTTGTGAGCAAGAAAGGAACTAAGCATGCCTTATCATTCTACTTCCCATTTAAAGTTCATGCCGTACACTTATTCCACACCATCATCAGTAAAAGCCACTAATACAGTGGAGCAACTGCAAGTGGAAGAGAACCACTTTCTTCCATGTGCAAACAGCCACCAGTGGGAAACTAACCAGAAAATGCCAAATGCCTCACAGAGAAAACACTGATGGTCTAGAACAGGGGCTGGCAAAGTATGGCCCATATGCTGAATCCTGCCCTGTTTTTGTGAACTGAGATGCACTCATGCCTTTATATTGTTTATGGTTAACTTCACAACACAGAGGCAGACCTGTATAGGTACACAGAGGCTTTGGGGATTGGGGTGGGGGGAATAAAAGCCTCAAGTATTTACTATCTGGGCCTTTCCACAAAATTTGCCAACCCCTGGTCTAGAACAAAAACAAGAACAGGTTCTACCCCAGAAAATACTCCCAGAAAAGCGCCCAGCCTGTTTTGTCTTCTGGATGGAAAGTATAGTGTCAGTCACCAGGGACTGACTGCGCACTTAACGTGTTAATGACAAGATTTGGGAGTCATATGCAGGGAAGGCTGTATGTGGACCAAATTTAGCCATGGAACATCAGTGCCCTAGGAGCAGCAAACTACTCCTAATCAAATCGAATACAGTACAAAAGTATTACTCTATCTGGAAAAACTATAGCTCATCATAAGCATACTAAGGGCCAAAGTTCTCAACCCAATTCAAATCCTTGTCCTTTTTCCTCATTCTTCCACTTTTTAAATGGAAAACCAATGAGGTATCGCCTCTGAGAACCAGTGTCCTGGCCTATGTGTGGAACATTGGCAAAAAGGCGGCTAGATAGGCCTTTTAAATTACTGAATCGTAACTCTGAATTTCGGGTTTCAGATAGCACTAATTATTTCAAAAGCAAATAAAAACTAAATCTTAATCCATTGATTACAATTACGCGCCACTGGTGGTGATATTTTAAGTTTTTTTCCCCAAATGATATGAAAACAAATACTGCAACATATCCAAATAGATCAACTCCAGGTGGCTATACAAAAATAATTACTTCAAAAGTGAAAATCTCATAAACACGTCATCCAGACAGTCCCAAATCCAAGACAATTTTCTCCAAAGTTTTTGTTCAGCAACTTGTTTTGTCAATATGTTCAATACAGGATTCAAATAATAAGAGCTAAACCGACTTTAGACCCTCGAAAGCAGGGCTTCTCTACTATGGCACCATTGTCATTTGGGACCAGACAATTCTTTGTTGAGAGGGACTTTGCTGTGCATGACAGGCTGTTTGGTAGTATCTGTGGCCTCTAGCCATCAGATGCCATCAACAGTTTTGGCAATGAGAAGTCTCCGGATGCTGCCAAATATCCCTCGGAGGGCAAAATCACCCCAGCTGAGAACTGCTGCTCCAAATTAACTAAATTTCTTAATGATCTCTAAGAAAAAGATTTCAATAGACTTTTCTTTGTGTATATATGTATATTTTTCTATTGATCTTCAGAGGGAGAAAGAAGTAAGTAGAGAAAGAGTAACATCGACATTGATTTGAGAGTGAAACATCAATAGCCTGCCTCCCCACACTCCCCACCAGGGATAGAGCCACAACTGGGGCATGCACCCCGATCAGGAATCCAACCAGCAACTCCTCGGAGCAAGGGATGACACCCAACCAACTGAGCCACACTGGCCAGGGCAGCTTTGCGTATATTTAAATAACTATGTGAAAGGTGCAGTAACGATACATGTTATATAAAGTTTTTCATAAATCTTTTATCAATATCATATCTATATTAGGATCTTCACTGCGTCACTTTTACAAACAGCTTTATTTATATATGGGTGGCATGCAATGAACCGCACAGGTTCAAAGTATATAGTACATACCCGTGAAAAAATCTCCATCATCAAGACAGATAGTGAACATATCCTGTCACTCCAAAGTGCCTGGCTTCTTTCAATCAGCATATTTATTTTGAGATTCATTGTGTTGTTGTGTGTATCAATAGTTCATGCCTTTTTCATTGCCAAGTAGTATGGATATATCATAATTTGTTTATCCATTCATCTATTGATGGGCATTTGGGCTTTAGTGGTTATTACAAATAAAGCTGCTGTGAATATTACTATACAAACCTTTCCAATAAATATCTAGGTGTAGAATAGCTGGTAGGTCTATATTTAACATGTTAAGAAACACCAAACTGTTTCCTAAGAACAGGTCGCACTATTTTACAGTCTTAACGACAAAGTACTATATCGAGTTCCAGTTCTTTCACACCCTTGCCAACAGCTGGTAAGGCCAGTCTTTTTTATTTTAGCCATTCAATATTATATAAACAATCTAGTTTTTGAGAGTGCCATGTATATATACTAGATATATATCCTTAACCAGATAGATATTTGATTGACAAATATTTTTTCAGCTTGTCTTTTCATTCTCTTAATATCTTTCAAAGAGCAAACATTTTGAATTTGATGAAGTTTGTTTTATTAACATGTTATTTTATGGATCGTACTTTTGGTGGTATACTAGGTTCCTAAAAAATATCTGCCTAACTCAAGATCACAAAAATTTCTTCTGTTTTTATCTAAATAAGTTTTATAATTTTAGATTTTACATTTAGGTCTATGATTTGTTTTAATTTTTGTATACAGTGCAAGATATAGATTGAAGTTCATACACTTGCATATAGATAGCCAACTGTGCCAGAATCCTAAACAAACTAACCTTTCTTCACTGAAATTGCCTCTGCACTTCGTTAAAACTCAACTGTCCATGCATGGCATGTATTGACTTATTTTTCGGACTCTGTTTCTCTATCACTGCTTTGAGTAGTTTTATAATGAACTGTAGTATCAGGTAGTATTAGCTCTCCAATTCTGTTGTTCTTTTTCAAAGTTGTTTTTGCCATTCTAGGTCCTTTTAATTTCTACATGAATTTTAGAATCAGCTTGTCAATTTCTTCAAAAAAGCCTGTCAAAATTTTTATTAGGACTGCAATGAACCAATAGATCAATCTGGGAAGAATTGTCATCATAGCAACAATGAGTCTTCCAACCCACGAATAAGGAATACCTCTCCATTTATCTAAGTCTTCTTTAACTTATGTTCAGCAATGCTGTGTGGTTTTTAGTATTTCACACATGTTGCTATTATCAATGGTACTGGTTTTATTAAATTTCAATTTCTGACTGTTCATACACTGATATTTATATATTGATCATGTATCACATAACTTATTACTTCTGGTAGTTTCATAGGTTCCATCAGATTTTCTACACAGTCATGTCATCTTCAGAAAAAGGTACTTTTGCCAGCCAGTGTGGCTCAGCAATTGAACACTGACCCATGAACCCGGAGATCACAGTTCAATTCCCAGTCAGGGCACACGCCCGGAGTGGCAGGCTCAGTCTCCATAGGGGGTGTGCAGGAGGCAGCCGATCAGTGGTTCTCTCTCATCAATGTTTCTACCTCTCCCTCTCCCTTCCTTTCTCTGAAATCAATAAAAACTTTTCTTCTCTTAAAAGTTACTTCTTCCTTCCCATTCTAGATGCCTTTTATTTCTTTTTCTCACTTGGCTGCACTGGCTAAAATCTCCAGTAAACTTTGAAACAGAAGTGATGAGATTAGACCACCTTGTCTTATTCCTGATCTTAGGAAAAAGTATTTGATGTTTTATGAAAACCACATTATCTGTAGTTGGTTTTTTTTTTCAGAGAGGTGCTTTATTGGGTTGAAGTTCCTTCCCAATCCTAATTTGCTTACAGTTATTATCTGAAATGAAGGCAAGACTGCAAAATACTTTTTTCTTTTTGCATTTATTGAGATGATCATGTGGTTGGCTGGCAGAGTGAATTACATGGAATGTAAATGTTAAACTAACCTTGCATTCCTGGAATAAACCCCACTTGGTCATGATGTATTATTATTTAAAATAAATTGTTGCATTCAATTTGCTATACTTTGTGTACAATTTTTTGTATGTATGCTCATGTGGAATATTTCTGTATAGTCTTCTTTTCTCATAATGCCTTTGTCTCGTTTGAACATAAGGTAACACTGGCTTCACAAAGTTAATTAGTCCAACCTCTGCAATTTTCTGAAAGTGCTTGTGTAAAACTGGTACAATTCATCCTTAAAATTTAGAATTTACTTGTGAAGTCACCTGGGCCTAGAGTATTTTTTTCTTTGGTGAGACTATTTTAATTATAAATTCAGTTTCTTTAATAGATACAGAACTATTCAGGTTGTCTATTCTTGAGTGAAGTGTGGTATGTGTACCTTTTGAAGACTTTGTCCATTGTAGCTCTGTTGTAAAATGTACAGGCATAAAGTAGTTCACAGTATTATTAAATTTTTTTATTATCTGTAGAATCTGTAGTGATGTCACCTGTCATTTCTGATGCTAACCAGTTTGGTTAGACTCACTAGAGCATTATCAATTTTACTGATCTTCCCAAAGAACCAGTTTCTGGTTTCCTTGATTTTGTCTATTGTGTTTGTTTTCTACACATTGATCTTTACCATTTCCCTTCTTCTAATTACTTTATTTTACCTTTTTTCCCCCTCCTTTTTAAGGTGGAAGTAGAGGTCATTAATTTGAGATCTTTTTTCTTTTCTAATATAGGTATTCAGTGCTATAAACTGACCCCTAAGTATTGCTTTACTGGCATCTTACAAAGTCTGATATGCTGTTTTCATTTTTATTCAGTACAATATATTTACTAATTTCCTTCTGATCTCTTCTTTGACCCATAGGTTATTTAGAATTGTATTACTTATTTTCCAATTATTAGAAAATTTTCCAATTTTCTGTTAATTCCTCATTTAATTCCATTGTGATCGGGTAACATAAAATCTAAATCCTTTTAAATTACTGAGACATGTTTTATGGTCCAAATTATGTTCCATCATGGAAACTGTTCTTATGTGGACTTAAGAATATTCTCTGCTGTTAAGTGGATTATTCTATGAACATTGATTAGGTAGGTCACACTGGTTGACAGTATTGTTCAAGTCCACTATACTCAAAGAAGAGTACTGAAATCTCCAACTAAAACTGAGGATTTGACTGTTTCTCCTTGGAAATCCATCAGTTTTTATTTCATGTATTTTTAAAATTCTGTTATTAAGAGTACAAATGTTTAGAATTGTTTGTCCTCTTGATGAACCAACCTCTTTATCATTATGACATCCTTTGTCCTTGGAAATATTCTTGGCTATGAATGAAGTCCACTTTTATATTAATATAGCATGTCATCTTTCTTGACAACTGTAAATATGGTATTTGTTTTCCATCCTTTACTTTTATTTGTATCTTTATATTTAAAGAATGTTTCTTATAGGCAAGGATATAGTTGCGTCTTGCTTTTTTATACAATCTGACAATCTCTGTCTCCTAGCTGGTGTGTTTAGGCCACTTATATTTGACATGATTATTGATTTGTTTATGTTTAAGTTTATAACCTTGTTATTTGTTTCCTTCTTATTATGCTTTCTTTTGAATTACATGAGTATATTTTCTGAATTCATTTTATCTCTTTTGTTGGTTTATTACCTGTAACCTTTTTTTAAAAAAAATATATATTTTATTGATATTTTTACAGAGAGGAAGGGAAAGGGATAGAGAGTTAGAAACATCGATGAGAGAGAAACATCGATCAGCTGCCTCTTGCACACCCCCTACTGGGGATGTGCCCGCAACCCAGGTACATGCCCTTGACCGGAATCGAACCTGGGACCTTTCAGTCCACAGGCTGACGCTCTATCCACTGAGCCAAACCGGTTTCGGCACCTGTAACCTTTTTAAAAATATAATTGCTTTAGGATTTATTGTATAGATCTTTTAACTTACCATGGTCTACCTTCAAATAACATTATACCACTTCATGTATGTATTGTATAATCTTAAGCAAGATGATTAGCTTCCCTGTTTCTCAGTTTTTTCCTCTTTAAGATGAAAATAACAATAGTACCTACTTCACCAGGCTATCATGACTATCCAATGAGTTAATATAGGTAAAATTATTGGAATAGCACCAATCATCTATTAAATGCTTAATTAATAGCAAGTCCTATTATTCACATTGAATGACAGTATTTTTTAATAAATTCCCTATGCACTACCTGAAGTAATCTTGCTTACCCAGCCCACATACTGGCTTGCACTGCTCTAATAGAATCTGCAAGCAAATTAACTCCTTAGCTTGCAAGAAATTCACTCTTTTAGTTGCAAGAAATTCAAATGACCCCAAATAGCATTATATATGATACTATTTACTGAACATTTATTATGTGCTTAGAATTGTTCTAAAAGATTTGCATGTGTCATCTCATTTAATCTTCACATCAACCCTATGAGGAAGGTATAATATGATGATGTTCATTTTACAGATGAAGAATGACACAGAGTTAAACAACCTGCCCAAGGTTACACAGGTAGTACTAGTAAAAGATAGAGCCAAAATTCCATTGCCAAAAGTCTTGACTCTTTCCTGAGAAAAAACTGAAATGAGCTCAAGAAGGGCAGGAGCCACAGAAGACAAGAGCAATGGAAGAGAGTATCTACAGAGTCAGAAACCAGAATCTTCAGTCTCATACTCTGTGCCTGTCTCTCTCTCTCAGACCACAGAGTTTTCCCTTAGAATTCTGTGCTTCTCTTGGCACAGGTGCCCTATTCTTTTCTAGTTACTAACTGGCTTCCTCATCGCCTGTGTCATTTCTGTAACTCACAGCTTCTGCTTACACTGTACTTCCTTTCCGATCCCTTACACTTTAGTTTTACAGGCCTGTACACTAATGCATTCTTCAAGCTTCAGCTCCCATGGCTCAATTGCAAATTAACTCCATGCTTCCCATAAATGGCTATAATTTTCCCCACTAGAACAAGCCTAGATTGTTAGCTGGCTTACAAATTAGTAACCCTTAGGTTAAATGCCCGCTCCTGGACCAATCAGTTGCAATATACTAGTAGTTCTACATGGTAAAAAAACAAAACAAAACAAAACAAAACAAAACAAAAAAACTCAGAGCTAATGACGGTTCCTCTGCAATGTACTATAGAAAAAGTAGATTTCCTCCAAAGAACTGGGCAGACCAGAATTATAAAACACATGTCTAGGACAGTGAGTCAGCTAAGTCAACACTCAGATGAGGCTCAAAAGTCTTGTCAGTATTACTCATCTATTTAGTTATGATAATTATGCAGTTATAAATACAAATTTTGGTTGTTATTAAGGAGATCACAAAATTTAGTGTCACTAAAGTATGACATGAGTCATTGGTGCAGCTATTGTTAAATCAAAGGTTGCCATACTATGACAACAGTACAACCACTGAGAGAAGGAAAACCCACTGTCACCTATCACGCTCAATTCTGCTCAGAAAGAAGTAGTAAACATCACTGATCCTATCCATTCCTACAGCTCTATCTGTTGGGCCACACTGGACTGAAGCAGGTGGGGAGCTGGATGTATTAACAATTGTCGTTTCTACAGCCCAGTCACAGCTGCCCACACTGTTTACAACTGCACCACAGAAGGCTTCAACAGTACTTCTAGTTCCCTTAAGTTCAAACCTCCAAGTGAGATCTTTAAAAACCTTTTTGCAGGTGGATTCTATCCTACACCTTTGGTTTTCTTAATGGCAGAGAAAGGCTTTAAGTTTAAAACTTTCTGCTTCATAATTAGCTAAGGCCAAGGATAGGGGCAGAAAGGATAAAGTAAACATAATCCTATCTAATAAAAGAGTAATATGCAAATTAAGCATCACTCCGCCACACCCACAAGCCATGCCCACCAGCCAATCAGGAGCGAATATGCAAATAAACCCAACCAAGATGGCTATGGCCACAGAGAGCAGGAGGGAGGCTTGGGTTTCCCCGGCAATGGAGGAAGCCAAGCTTTCCGCCTGCCCTTGCCGGCCTAGGCCTCCACTCAAGGCTACAAAGTTTCAATGATAGAAGATACATAAAACCAAACAGAAATGGCAGCAGACACAGAGCTGGAAAGTGCAGGAGACTAGGGTTGCCCCTGGCGATGGAGGAAGCCAAGCTTTCCACACACCCTGGCCGGCCCAGGCCTCAGCTTAAGGCTACAAAGTTTCAATTATAGAAGATACATAAATCCCCCCAAAAATGGCTGCCGCCACGGAGCAAGCAGAAGGCTTGGCTCTGCTCCAGGCTACAAAGTTTCAATTGTAGAAGATAAATAAACCCCAGATACCAGGGCCTCCGCTTGGGTTGGCCTGCAAACCACCACAGGCCCCTCGCCCAGGGCGCCCCAGGGGGCATGGCCGGCCTGCAAACCACCACAGGCCCCTCGCCCAGGGCGCCCCACGCCTCAAGGGAACCCCCACGCTGATCCGGGACACACTTCAGGGCAAACCAGCTGGCCCCCACCCATGCACCAGGCCTCTATCCTATCTAATAAAAGAGTAATATGCAGATTGACCATCACTCCAACACACAAGATGGCTGCCCCCATGTGGTCAAAGATCCTGCCCCCATGTGGACACAAGATGGCCACCACAAGATGGCCAGCAGGGGAGGGCAGTTGGGAGGGACTAGGCCTGCAAGGGAGGGCAGTTGGGGGCGATCAAGCCTGCAGGGGAGGGTAGTTAGGGGTGACCAAGCTGGCAGAGGAGGGAAGTTGGGGGCAACCAGGCCTGCAGGGAAAGGCAGTTGGGAGGGACCCAGGCACGCAGGGGAGAGCAGTTGGGGGTGACCAGGCCTGCAGGGGAGGGCAGTTGGGGGGAAACCTGGCCTGCAGATGAGGGCAGTTGGGGGGGACCCAGGCCTGAAGGGGAGAGCAGTTGGGGGGGACCAGGTCTGCAGGGGAGGGCAGTTAGGGGTGACCAGGCCTGCGGGGGAGGGCAGTTAGGGGTGACCAGGCCTGCAGGGGAGGGCAGTCAGGGGCAAACAGGCTGGCAGGGGAGCAGTTAGGCATCAATCAGGCTGGCAGGGGTGTGGTTAGGGGGTGATCAGGCTGGCAGGCAGAAGCAGTTAGGGGCAATCAGGAAGGCAGGCAGGCAGGCATTTGGGAGCCAGCAGTCCTGGATTGTGAGAGGAATGTCCGACTGCCCGTTTAGGTCCGATCCCGGTGAGATCGGGCCTAAACGGGCAGTCGGACATCCCTCGAGGGGTCCCAGATTGGAGAGGGTGCAGGTTGGGCTGAGGGTCACCCTCCCCCGTGCACGAATTTCGTGTACCAGGCCTCTAGTACTTATTAATAAAACTTGCCTATCAATGTTGTTTTAAGCCTTTTTGTTGGGAAAATTACCTAAGATTACCTAATACACAAAAAATTAAAAAAGAGAAAGGCAGGTTCTAAACTGGATTTTTCTTTCAATCTTCATTTACAAATTTTAAAAAGAACAAAGGAAATATTGAGAAGCTAAAAATTAGTAATAATATGTACTATCATTTTAATTCTAACCTGCTTAATTTCTAAGGGCTGAGTAATCTGCTCCCACCTTATCAAATGTAACTGTATTTTGCACCCCATCCCAAAAAAACCCTTCAATCAGAGCATACCAGAATTCTTGTGGCTGCATTTTCAGTCATGCTACTCCCCAATACTACATGTACTTTCCACCTGAATGAAACGTTCCCTGAGGATCACTGTGCTCTCTCTGAGCCTCTCCTGTGAACTGCACTGCAGTAGGACACATAACTACATATGGTCTTACGTTATTTACTGTGATTGCATGTATAAAATTTCGTGTCTTACCAAGATGTAAATGCATGTAAAGACTAAGACATACTTCTATGATAACATTTACAATGCTCACAGAAAATGTTTTCTGTGAGCATACATTTATTATGCTCACAGAAAACATTCAAAAATACTGCTGCCAAAAAGAAGCAAGTCAAAAACGAAGTTTCTTATCCATAAGATACCCTCAAAACGCTTCTCTTTTAGTAGACTTACTCCTGTCCCCCAGCTTTAAGGGGTAGGATCTAAACCACACAAGCCTATAAAAAGAATATCTGCAAATCAAAACTAAAAGAACAGCAACAGAGGTTATCTTAGCAACAACTTACAGAATAAAAAGCTGTATCAAACTTAAAAGACCTATTAATCCACCACCTACAACACCCTGAAATGTATGAAGATCTATAAAGATTCCAGTACATTCAGAAGAGCAGCTTAAAAACAGCAGAAGAAAACATACAGATCTGTCATGGAAGCTAATGCCAGAAGGCCAGGGACATTCTGTCAAATCCAGGGAATTTACATCAGGATGGGAAGTGGTCTAAAGAATAATTGCTCCAGTAATCCGAGAGATCTAGAGTAACCCCAGATATAAGCCAGGAGGATGTGATTACACTTGCTCTTCATGGTCCTGAACGAGGAAGAGTGAAGAGCTAATTCAGTTGAACACTCTGCTTATTATACCTTCGCATTTAATCTTTACAATGATCCTGTGAAAAGACACTCTTATACCCACTCTACAAATTAGGGAGGCTGAATAATAAAGAAATTAAGTAACTTGCCTAGATTCATACAAATCTTAAGCACAGGATTAAAAAAAACTACTGTCTATGTCACACACAAAAACTGACTTTCAATTTAACTTAGCAAACTACTTGATGGATTCCAAAAACACTCTAATTTTTCATCTTTTTATTCAAATGGTTAGTTAACTGTCTTCTCTTTTCTGGTTAAAAGTTTTTGTGTACTGTTGAAAACAAACAAACACCTTTGCCTACCATAGGGTCATGTGGATATTTTTCTGTTTTCTTCTAGTAATTTTAATTTATGAATCTAGAAATTTAAGGCAACATTCCTTTCAACGTATATTAAACTATAGGGTTTATACATTTGATAGAAAATGCAACTGATAATTTTTAGACTAGATGAAACCAAAATTAATGTTTCTCAAACATGCACATTTGAACCTGCCACTCCTTGTTCAAAACACCGTTAACTTTATGACACTTAGCTAACCATTTGAATAAAAAGATAAAAAATTAGATCTTACTAAAATAGGATGAATTAAGATGAAAAACTTTTAAGCCATAATACTAGAAGTAAATATTCCTGTCTTTTGCCCAATTGTTTTAAAATGGGCTGCGTGTGTGTTTGTGTGTGTGTGTGTGTGTGTGTGTGTCCTCATCCAAGGATATGTTGAGAGAGAGGAGAGGAGAGAGAGGGAGGGGAAGGGGAAGATGGAAGTGAGAGAGCAACATTGATCAATTGCCTCCCTTATCCACCCTGGCCCCGAGGGGAATGGACCCTGACACCTAGGTATAGAACCCGCAACTCTTTGGTGCACGGGATGAGGCTCCAACCAACTGATGGATCTGGCCAGGGACACATTCGTATTTTTATCGGGTATGGCTACAAGTCCTCTGTAAGATTTAAGTGTTACAGGCATTTTTTCTATTGTGTTACTGCCTTTTCACTATCTTAAAGAGTATCCTTTGATGAACATAATGAAGAACAATTTATCAATCTTCTCTTTTCTGGTTAAGACTTTTTGTGTACTGTTGAAAACAAACACCTTTGCCTACCATAGGATCATGCGGGTATTTTTCTGTTTTCTTTTAGAAACTTTAATTTTCACCTTCCTTGTTATATCCATACTTCCCTGCAGAAGCATATAATTCCTGTGTTATCTATTTCAGAAAACAGAAAAAAAAAAGGGGGGGGGGGGCGGGAGCTTCACAACTAACTCATTTTATATAGCCAGCAGAATTCCGAAGCTACAATACATACATATAAACCTTTGATAGATTTATCTACTGATAATTGTGGATTTTAAAAAACTGTAAAACAATGGTAAACAAGTTCAGCAGTGTAGAAGGAAAAAACAAATGCAATACAGCTAAGTAGGACCCAATAATACAAACAGGAGATACTCTAAGAATGTAATACATCTTAACAGATTAATGGAGGAAATACCTATGATCAACTCTGCCAATACAGAAAAAGCACTTAATAAAATTCAACATTTATTCATGATATTTTTAAAAAATCTAAGACTAAGACTAGAAAGTATTTCTTAATCTTTTAGTTATCTATCAAAAATGTATAATAAATTGAGGAAAATGGGGAGAGATTTGTAAAAAGGTACAAATTTTCAATTATGAGATGAGTAAGGTCTGAGGATCTCATGTATAACATGGTAATTACCGTGGATAACACATTATTATATAACTGAAATTTACTAAGAAAGTAGTACTTAAATGTTATCCCACACACACAAAGGGTAAATATGTGTATACATATCTCAAATAACCTCACTGTACACTTCAAATATCTTACATTTTAAAATTAATGTAGATAAAGCTGAAAAAATAAATGTAATAACATTATGTTCCCTCTTTTCTCCGCAATGTTCCTTTCTTACTAATGTATATGTGTGTATATAATTTACTATGTTAAAATGTAAATGTACATAAAGGCAAGTATTTTTGTCATTTTGTTTATTGTTGTATTCCCAGTACCAAAAACTATTCCTAGCACATAGAAAAGTGCTGTATGATGTGGTGTGTGTGGTTTTTAATGAATAAATAAATGAATGATTTCCAAATCAAAATTTACATTTGAGAAAAAATTATAGTACTTTCTTTTGACATTCCTGTATAAATAAGCAGTTATATAGACTAAATGTGTATATGTTAAAATACACATACATGTATATATATTACTTATGAAAATATTTCTAAGATTAATAAAATAACCCTACCTAATTTAAAGAAATAACCTATGGTGAGATATTCTTAATGATGAGATTTTAGCAGTATTCCTATTAAAGTAAGAAACATGAAATTTAAACCATCTATCTCAAGTGAGCCCTTAATGTTGCCTGGCAATCACACTATATTTTCTATTTTATTCCCTTTTCCACTCTAGGGTAGGTGATTATGTCATGTATTTATCCCTCTTCTCAAACCTCAAATACACACTCCCTTTATTCCCCACTCTCAGCTAATGACCTTGCTTCCCATTCACTAAGGTAAACAGAAAACCTCAGAGGGGAACTTCCTCAAACCACTATCATCTGTCAACATATTTTGTCTTCTCTCCCTACCTCTATCCTCCACCTGTGCATAGATCAGGGCTCAGCAAACCACAGCCCACGCTGTCGAAGGCTGCTTTCCTGCTACAAAAGCAAAGCTGAACTGTAGGTAGTGTATTGCCCATAGAGCCTATATCCTAAAGAAAAAATGTGCTGACCCTCACGCTAGATCATCTCTCCTCTCATCTATAAGGGGCACTGCTCATTGAAAGGGCCCACTAAGTGCCATGCACAAGGAATGAGTAGATCCACTCTAGACATGTACCACTTCAGAGACATATCAGATACACTGAAGACAAAGAAAAGATCTTAACAGGGCAGTATGAAGATTGGGGGCATAAGACTTTTCAACAACCACCTGAAGCTAGATAATTATAATGGGATCCCTTAAATTTTGAGGGGAAAATATTTCACCTTGGAATTCTATACCCAGACCAGCCAACTAATCAAGTGCCATGATAGAAGAAAGATATTTTAAGCAATACAAACATTTCAAAAGTTTTACCTTCTCATGCATTCTTTCTTGAAAGTTACCGAGGGATGCATTTCACCAAAACAAAGGTGTAAATTGAGAAAGAGGAAGGCCGGGGTCCAGACCACAGGCTCAACACAGGGAAAAGGCAGGGAGAATGGTCAGAATCTCAGTGAAGGACAAATCACTAATGTGTTGCAGGAATGAGCCTCAGTGCAAATCTGAGCAGAAGGGTAAGAGCCCCTAGGCTTTCCCAATTAAAAAAATTTTTTGAACTATCAATTACTTGATGTGTTTGAATACAATGGGACAGTTTCTAGAAAAAGTTAAAACAAACAAAATTAATGGTTTTTGTAACCTTTAATACCAATTAATTCAGTCACCCCACACATATTATCTGGGTATTGACTATGGTGCCAGGCACTTTTCTAGGTGCTAGGAATACAACAGTGAATACAACACAAGCCCTTGCCTTCATGAAGCTTACATCCAGAGGAAAGCAGATAATAATATAAACAAATTAATGTATGCTATAATGTCAGATAAATTAATGTTGTGAAGAAAAATAAAGATAAGGGTAAAGTGTGACAGGAGTGTTATTTAGGTACGGTTTTCAGAAAAGGGTACTTGAAGCCTGGCCAGTGTGGCTGTAGATTGGGTGTTGTCTGTGCAGCAAAGGTTGCCGGTTTGATTCCTGGTCAGAGCACTCCAATTGCGGGCTTTCCCGGGTAGGAGGGTATATAGGAAACAGCCAATCAATGTTTCTCTCTCTCTCCCCTTCTCCCTTCCTTTCTCTAAACATCAATTAAAAATCTTGGGGGAAAAAAACACATAAAATGAATCAATGAATCAATGAATAGAAAAGGGCTCTCCAAGACACAGCCAAAAGGAAAAGTCAACCTAAAAAGGAAAATCTGTTTTGAGAAAAGGTCATGTAAGTAAAATAACAGAAGTGTACGAATTATTTTTTTAAATAAATCTTTATTGTTCAGATTATTACAATTGTTCCTTTCCCCCCCCCATAGCTCCCCTTCACCCAGTTCCCACCCCACCCTTTGCCCTTACCCGCCCCCCATTGTCCTCATCCATAGGTGTATGAATTTTGTCCAGTCTCTTCCCTCACACCCCCACACCTCTTTCCCCCCGAGAATTGTCAGTCCACTCCCTTTCTATGTCCCTGATTCTATTATATTCACCAGATTATTCTGTTCCTCAGGTTTTTAATTCACTTGATTTTTAGGTTCACTTGTTGATATATGTATTTGTTCTTCATAATTTTTACCTTGACCTTTTTCTTCTTCTTCCTCTTCTTAAAGAATACCTTTCAGCATTTCATATAATACTGGTTTGGTGGTGATGAACTTTAGCTTTTTCTTGTCTGTGAAGCTCTTTATCTGCCCTTCAATTCTGAATGATAGCTTTGCTGGGTAGAGTAATCTTGGTTGTAGGTTCTTGCTATTCATCACTTTGAATATTTCTTGCCACTCCCGTCTGGCCTGCATAATTTCTGTTGAGAAGTCAGCTGACAGTCGTATGGGTGCTCCCTTGTAGGTAACTGTTTTTTTCTTGCTGCTTTTAATATTATTTGTCTTTGCTCTTGGCATTTTAACTATGATGTGTCTTGGTGTGGTCCTCTTTGGATTCCTTTTGTTTGGGGTTCTCTGCGCTTCCTGGACTCGTAAGTCTATTTCTTTCACCAGGTGGGGGAAGTTTTCTGTCATTATTTCTTCAAATAGGTTTTCAGTATCTTGCTCTTTTCCTCTGGCACCCCCATAATTCTGATGTTGGTACGTTTGAAGTTGTCCCAGAGACTCCTTACACTATCTTCATATTTTTGGATTCTTTTTTCTTTTCTGGTTGGTTGTTTTTTGCTTCTTTGTATTTCAAATCTTTGACTTGATTCTTGTGATCCTCTAGTCTGCTGTTGGATCTCTGTATAATATTTTTTATTTCAGTCAGTGTATGCTTAATTTCTACTTGGTCCTTTTTCATATCCTTGAGGGTCTCGCTAAATTTATCGGCCTTTTCTAGAAAATTCTTGAAAAACCTTATAACCATGGTTTTGAACTCTATATCCAGTAGTTTGCTTTCCTCCATTTCTGTCATTTGTGACCTGTTTCTTTGTCTCCATATATTGGCTGCATCCCTGAGTTGATAGAGTGGCTGTGTCTGCCAGGTGTCCTATAGGGCCCAGTGGCTCAGCCTCCCCAGTTACCTGAGGTGGACACTCTTGGTGCACTCCTTTGTGGGCTATGTGCACAGTCTTGTTGTACTTAAGTCTTCATTGTTGTTGGTATCACTGGGAGGAAATGACCTCCAGGCCAATTGGCTGTGAGGATCAGCTGTGTCTACGCTGGGAGAACTTCTGTGCTGGAGACACCCTTAGGGGCCAAGACTTGCAAAAGCCTCTGCGCTCAGCTTGGATGGGGTGGAGTCTCAGGGCGAAGCAATCAGCAATGGCTTCGTGGGGCGGGATCTCAGGGCGGAGCAAACAGCGATGGCTTCCTGTCAGTCCTGCCCCAAGAGGCCCCTGGTTCTCAGCATCCCACGGCAATCGCTGCAAGCACCTCTGAGAGAAAGCCGATCTCGAGCCTCGCCCGCTGCCAGACAGTCCAGTTTCTCCCCGAATGAGTCTGGGTCCCCAGTCTCTCCCGGAACCGGAGTTCAGAGCAGTCGGGAGCTTCCATCTCCCTCCCACTTGAGAAAGCCAGTCACATACTAAGTTGCCAGCCCTCTCAGTGCGCCGTGCGCCTCAGTTCCTCTGCCTCCTGCAGCTCCTCTGAGTCTCAGTGTGCTTTTCTCTTTCCTTCTAATTGTAGAATTTCCACTCAGCCAGCCTTCCTGTGGTTCTGGATGATGTCCGTTTTGTCTTTTAGTTGTAGTTTTGAAATTGTGCGAGGCAGCAGTTTAGGTGTTTACCTATGCCACCATCTTGGTTTCTCTAAAGTGTACAAATTAAGTTCAAGGTAGGATATTCATTTTAAGCCTCTCATATTCCAAAGCAATGGCTCACTGAAGAGCCAGTACCGAGGGTTCTCCGCAGTGAAATGTACAAATTTCCAGGCACCCTCAGCCTAAGCCATTACTTATTAATGTGACCGGGTACATTTATACGCAAACTCGTTTCTTCCCATAGATTAGGTGGATGTTACACATTTCAAATTCCAGTGTTTTATTCCTAAGTTTTCCAAAATCAAAAGCTGAAGACATTAATCAAGAAAGATTCCAGATTAATTTCAAGTTACCAAAATTATCACATATAATCTTTATTCTCTCACAAAAGAGGAACCCTAAACCAATGGGAATAACACACATTTAAAGAAACAATTTGTGGGGTAATGCAATACATTCACTTTACTCTCCCAGGACCCTTACTCAGGCTGATGTAGAGTTTCAAGCTATTGGAATTATCTTTTCATTGAAAACTGAGTAACTTAAAAAATGTGTTCAGATTGAAGCAACAATTTTATTCCATATTTTCTTCCATTACACAAGAAAAACCACATATTCAAAAAACAGAATTGATTTTAACACAGCTTATTCTACAAACACTTATATCATGAGAAATAAAATCAAACTATCTCTTTTATATAGCAAAATAAGCAATATTTTTAGATTTAAATAGGTTTGAAGGTTTAACTCACAAAAAGAAAAATTCAGTTAACTAAATTTCAATAACTAGCTGAGTTTAAAGTTTAAAAGTTTAGAGGTTTCTGGACGAGCAGCCCAGGAGCTATACTCTATGCTGAACTGTAGTAGCACGAGATGTGGATGCTCTTTCCACAGCTCCCTACACTCCAGGGTGGAGCATCACATTATAGCCATGGGGGTTGGGATTCTCTGCTTTACCTGTATGCTTACCATCTCCAAACCCATATCCTCATCTAAAATGGAGATGATAATGCCTATATAGGGTCCTGTCAATGAAAAGTATCAAAGTATCAATATGCAGAAAAACTTTGTAATCTGTAAAGAATGACACCAATATTTGTCAGATTTTAATCAAAAAAGGAACCAATCACTTTCAAACTTTTCTGATTTCAACTATTAATGGTTATAGATTCTATGGAAGAAAAGTAGGACATTGGTCCATTCACACACACACAGCCAGATGATGATTTTTTTTAAATTTAGACTTGAAAAAGAATTAGACTCTCCTATAAACAAGCACCAAGAGGGAATATTTTTAGCAAACATTTCATTTAAATAAGCCAAAAGAATGAAGCTGTTTAACCACATTTAAACTCTATGTCATCTAATATCAGGTAGGATATTTACTTTTGGTATAGTTGGGAACCAGACACCCAATGTATATAAACATTAGCATTATTTTTAAAACAACTGTCTTACTGCTTTTGTTCACTCAGTATTAATTCCCACTATTCTTAGAAAGAAAAAACACAAATAATATCCTTAATCAAAAAAAACAAACTCAGAGTTCTTACTTCTTAACCTAACATTAAACAGTGTTATTTGACAATGAAGTAGTAGACTATTTGCCCACTTACCCTTTAAGCTCCATCAGGACACAAACCCGCGTTTTTCTTTGTATCCCCAACATTTAGGCGCCAAGCAGGTATTCAATAAATATGTGTAGAATGAATGAACGAACGAACGAACAATGAACAAACTAATGAACAACTGGGCCTCTGGACAAAAGCTTCAATGTTTGAAGTTGCAACAGAGCAATTTCACCTATATAGCCATCATTCACTACAACTACTCTCTCAAGTATAAGACGACATGTACTAGATATTTAAACACACACAAATACACTACTCATATGTGTAACAGAAGTACATGAAAGATTCACAAATCCAGTTTTTTAGTTGTATTTTCTCTTAAAAAATTTTGGTGTGTTCTTTCTGATATTCAAGCATGTTGCAATCCTGATAATGCAAGCACTATCTTTAAAGTTCTGTTGCAATATTGAATTATTTAGGCAAGGTGAACAATATTTCCAGAGTCTCACCAATGTATTATTATTAAAAGTCAAATTCCTAATTGAAAGAAAATTGGAATAAAATGGAAAAAAGGAAGCTCTTGCCATTTCAAAATTATTATATTGAATTTTTAAGGAGAAAATAAACTGCTTAAATTACAATGAAATTATTTATTCAAAAAACCATTTACTCTCCTTATATTTTATCTATAAGCTAATAAGACAAGTTATTTTCCAAATCTTTGAAGCTAAATGTTAAACTTTATGCTTACAAAGAGTGAGTTTGAGGTTATTTTTATTAAAATAATAGTTTTGGATAAGTTCCTTCGTAACTCTAAAGTCTACAGTAAAAGTCAGCAATAACATTATAATAACATTGTATATATGATTCTACAGCACTTGTATAAGCATAATTATCTGGGTTGAACAGGCTTTTATGAACAGCAAGGTATGATCTGTGACTGCAATACTACGTGTGCACGGATTAAGAAGTTTCTCAAATTCTGATGGTCATCTTCAAAAAGACTTGAACAAGAGTCAATCTGAGGGTGAACACAAAAGAACACCAAAGTCAACTCATAAACACTGGTAGGAAAACA
Source organism: Plecotus auritus (assembly GCF_963455305.1). Classification (NCBI taxonomy): domain Eukaryota; kingdom Metazoa; phylum Chordata; class Mammalia; order Chiroptera; family Vespertilionidae; genus Plecotus; species Plecotus auritus. Next base: position 22,465,827 of record NC_137778.1, read on the forward strand.
AGGACTCTCTATAGCAACTGCCGCGATGCATTTGAAAAACCCAGGGCATATGAAAGATAAAGCTCAATTAACTGCTGGCTGGGTTTCCTACTTCATGGTCTGAAACACTGGGTATTAGGTATTTCTTTTTAGCGCTTTCTTAAACAGAAATTTAGTGTTTCCATTGCCCCTCCTCCACAGCTAACATCAGTACCCCCTCTTCCTCCTCCCTCACCCCTCCCAGTTCAAACAAATTAACATTTGTACAAGGTGCCTCCTATCAGCTCGCAGCTTCTTCCCAAACACGCCCACGTACACTGAAACTCGCCTGCGTCTGCACAACACACAGCGACAGGAAAAGAGTTGAGGGGGGCTGCTAGGGGGGATAGTTCAGCCCCGCACAGGTTTACGGCTCTTTTCCAGAGAGGAGCTCCTCACTCGGGGCTCGGGTTGCTCCCAAGTCACCTCCCCAGCACGGTGTTTATGACCCTTGCTAATCCGATACTGCAATGGAATTCCGGATATTTGCAGACAGATAGCCCGGCTTTGCAAGTGTTTGATCCGAGCGGTCCGGAATCTCCTTTCAATCCGTCCGCTCTGAGCAGTGCAGCCACCCGACCGCTGGCAGCGCCCCCGGCCCCGCACCGCGCCGCGCGCCGGGCCAGAGGCCAGCGCAGCACCGGCCGCTCCGGGTCCGAGGCTGCCGGGCGACCGGGGCTGCGGCCCGCTCCGCAACAGGTCACCCTGACGGCCAGTGTGCGCTTCGCAGGCGGCCGGCTCGGCGGCCGGGCTTCGGGGGCACAGCGGCCAGGGCAGGGGAGGGGGTGTGGCTCGCTCGGCGGTCCCCGCGCCGCTCACCTGGAGGGAGGCTGCGGCGCCGCTGGGCAGCGCGGGCGGAGGCAGGGGCTTCAGCCACCCGGGGAGGGAAACCAGGCGAGACGGGCTCGGGGGGGTCGACTCGCCCCCGGCTCCGAGACAGAGACCGGGCAGGGGGACCCCAAGGCCGCCTCCCGACTCCAAGAGCGAGCCGCCGAGGGAGGTGCGCCCCGGGCCCCCGGCGCCCTCCTCCCTTAACCCCAGCTCCGCCGCCCCTTCCCCGCGCTGAGGCCGAGCAGCCCGGGCCGGCGGCCGGGAGCTCACGCCGCAGCCGCCGCCATTCCCCACGCCGCCGCCGCCGCGGCTCCGCTCCGCCCGGGGGGCACCGCGCAACCACTTTCCCTCCCCCGCACCGCCTGCCGGGGCTCCGCAACCGGCCCGCGGCCAGAGCACCGACCTGTGCAGCCGTGGCCGTCACCTCGGAGGATGGAAAGACCCGCTGGCCTCACGCTCCGCCGCCACCGCCGCCTAGGCTAGCGCTCGGCAACCCGACCACTCGGCGTCTCTCATTTAGCGCCCGCCACCGCCGCCGCCACCGCCGCCGCGGCACTCGGGGGAGGGGAGTGAGCTGGATCCACCCCGTCCGCCCGGGGCTGGGGGAGGAGAGCCGACCTGGCGGGGACGCGCGCCGAGCGGGCGGGGCGGAGTCGCGCTCGCACACCAACCGAGCGCGCTCGCGCTGGCCCCGTGCGCCGCGGCCGGTGGGGTCTCCCCGCGCGCGCCCCCGCCGGCCGCTCTTCTGCCCGCTGAACCCAACTGCCGCCCGGCGCCGGTGGCCTCGGCGCGCTCGCGGGAGGGAGGGGCCGCTACCCGCCAAACTTGGGGGCGCGGAGGGCAGGCAGGTGGGGCACCCCTCCCCGCACCGGCCCTCCACGGAGAAATCCACTGTGCTGTCTGTCGGCTTCAGCGCCGACACCTCACCTTCAAGGCCAGAGAACAAAGTCTGGAAAACCCTTGGCCCCCAGATCAAATATCCTGCTCGCGCCAGCAGTGTTTTTAGAATTCGCTGCCGACTGGTGAGGGGGCTCCGAAAGCGAAGAGCCACCCCACCGCCTTAGGGCCCTAAATTATGGTGGTCAGTACTCTCACATTAAGATTCGGAAAGTGTGAGAAGCAGCCTTTGTAAGCGTTGTGCAGGCTCCTGCCCTTGGCTTAATGAGCAAATGACAGAAATTTGGCATCCCCTGGGCCTCAGATGGATGCGTTGCAGGTGAACAGTATTTTCACGTCAATGCACGGAGATTCTGAAATATTAAATACTTCAGTGAATGAAAAAGGAATGGATTTGGTATAAATGGTGGAAAGGTGTGGTTTCGGCGGGTGCAGTACATGGGGTGGCCTACTTAAAATTAGCACCACTTGATGCCTTGTGACTATAAATGGATGGTTTTAAGCGAGCCACCTTTGTATATGTAGCCATTAGCCCATTTGCAAATGGGTGATTATTTGACGACCTGCAGCTCTTTCTCTAGGCAACGCCTGGGGAAGGAATACTGTGTAGTAGCATTGGGTAGAAAACATGAACGGACCAAAATTGTCCCCACTTGGTTTCTTTCCTCTCTTCAATAACCACTAAACAGAACTGATTAATCCTGTATATTGAAGACCACTAATTTTTTCTTCTTTTGACAGCCTCGTGTCATAGCCCTTTACTCTAGTTAGGAAAACTGGAAAGTCTTTCAACCCCCTTCTCTTAAATAGGGACTCACCCACCCAAATATAAGTTTAAAAAACAAAAAGGAAAAAACAAGGATAGGCAAAGTTCTTGGTTTTTCATTGTTATTCCATTTTACTTTTAAAGAAGGTCTTTAAAAGAATCATGATGAAATCACTGGGAGAAGTAAAGAAACCAAAAGAAGAAAAACAAACAGCTTTCAAATGAGAATAGACTTAAAAAACAAAAAAAAAAAGGGAAAACAGACTATTGATAAAACATGGGGGAAATGTATTATGTATACATAAGTTTTCCCATAGATGTTAATTGCTTCAAGTCCCAAAGAAACAAAAGGAAAACAGGATTAGCACTTAGAGGAAAAACCCTTCTAGTTATCAAGTTGGATAAATGTTTAGGCTTTTTTTTTTTTTAAGTGTTAGTAAAAGATTAAGAAAAAGGGAGTTGGCTGTGTGCCAACAATAATACAACAATTATACATATATATTTATAAATAATTATAATGGGCTATTTCTTGAGTATATCCCATTATCGCTGTTATTACAAAATAGGAAAACAGTAACAACAGGGGGTCCTATTTTGTATAAATGTCTTAACAATTACTTTAAACTTGAATTGAGGTTTCATAAAAGTAAATGAGCCTGTGTTCCTACATCTGCCAATAATTTTCACAGTTTACTGTAAGAGCAGTGAAATTTCATTTGGTCTTTGAAGAGAAAAAGTCATGTGACTCATGAAGATAGGCCATGGATACACAAATTCTTATACAGACTGAATTTCTGAGTTTGGAATAATTTACTCAAAATCTGTTTCTCATGTTGATAACTTGTAAAATAATTTTATTAGCTTTTAGCATTCTGTTAAGTTCAAATTTCTGAACTTGATAAAATTAAGAGTTTTGTGTTAAAAATACAGGAAAAAAGCTCATTCTCTCTTTCTTGATCATAGCTTGAGAATTATTTGAGAAAGTAAATGTCCTTTTGCATTCATTGATATGCAAATAAAACAACAGCTTTTTATAATTGAAGAGGACTAGCAGCAATTTTTCCTTATCCTGGCATCTTTTATTACAGGTACATTCCGTAAGTTGCTTTTTGTATTGCATTTGCTTTTGCCAAAAGACAAAATATATGTAATGTCTTAGTATAACAAAAAGTACTAATGTAAAAAACAGAAATGCCATTATGTAAAATAGAATCAATAAGAATTCAATATGCTTAAAATCACTTCAGAGGAATCACCATTATGTAGCAGTTTTATTACTATTCATCAAAATTATTTCCAAGGGGTAAGCCAAGAACTAATTTAGATAGAGAACAAGCAGTTTCAAAATCAAGAGACCACCACTGCAAACAACAACTAATCTCATTATAGCTGCCAAGATAAAATCAACCTGGTATGGTAAGAAAGCGCATTATTTCAGTAACACCTAATTAGTTCTATTACAGCCAACAAAATTTCAATAATAACATGTACCTCTATTATTTCTCTAACCTTGAATCTAGGCATTTTGAGAACATTTTTCAGTTATGTTCTGATTTAAGATATAGGCAAAGTAGCATAACCCAAACCCACTTTTAGGGGAAGGATGCACAGGGACATTGAAGAGATAGAGAATGTGTGACCCCTAGGAACAAAGTGAGCCTGCCATGATTCCCAGTCAAAAGAGACATATCAGAGATATTAAGGTACTGAGAACAAAGATAATCACCAGCCCATTCAAATATGAGCATCAACTTTCAGGAAGCACAAGACCTTACTTTACAACTGAGCTGTTTCACAAGGGCGACTCTATAGGGCAGGGATCAGCAAAGATGTATTTACTTAGTGACAGAATAGCTCTCGGAGGGACCAGCTAGTGTACAAATAAATGTTTGCATGAACTAATAACTTGCAAGATTAACTTTCAAGACAATTTCAATAATGCCTCATAAGGAAAGGAAGCAGTGAGGGATTGAACATAGACATTCGAGATAACTGAGGTTTTCATCTTAAACACTAGAAACAGCTTATATCACTTGTATTTTTTTTTTTCTGAAATATCACCAGTTTCTCTGCCTTCGACTAACAAAACACAGTAAAGCTTAACCTATTCCTAAGGACTCAGAGATGTCTTTACAACGAAAGCTATAATACCAAGATGTCCCCAGGAGCTTGGAACTACTCAGTACCCTTCACCCTATAATAAACTAGTGGCCCGGTGCACGGATTCGTGCACATTGAAAGGGAAATAATTATAAGTAATATTTTAATATTGCTATTTGCCCTTTCTTCCTCAGTGCCTGGGAGCCTGGTGGCGGCCCTGCTCCCCCACCCCCACCACCGCTGGTCGCCATCTGCGGGGCCATTGGCGGGGTGATTGGCCCCTCCCTCAGAGCTCCCCTGACCTGCTCACACCTGCCTTGGCCTGGCACCACCCGCTCACCTGCTCCACCATCCTGCTGCAGTCCTGCTCTCATTAGAGTCCAGTGAGTGGTCAAACTCCCAGTTGAACCACCGCCCAAGGGGACAATTTGCATATTAGGCTTTTATTACATAGGATAGGATAATCGTGGCCGACTATGTTTCTGCATTCCTTGGAGTCTGATTGACCTGAATGGCACCCGGCACTGACCTTCAGGCCTTCCCTTCGCATCACTGCACCTCTGTCACAGCACTGCCAGTGTGTGCACACACACACCTCCCTTAGTATGTTAGCCTGGGAAACCAAGTAACTAATATTTTAAAATATATGCATATATGTATAAAATAAGAGTAAAGAATCTCAGAAAAAAATGCTAAAACAACTCTGATAATGGTGGCATTTACTTCATATAAAGGCCATTTTCCTAATTTCCTCTATATTTTGCATACTTGAGTTTACCAGGTAAGTGAATTCTTTTTACATCTTACTTATAAAAATTTTAGGCATTGCTCTTCTTGCTTAATGGAAGGTCAGGATCTTTTTCTATAATGTTCATCAAAGTAGTTTCCTTATATAGCCTGCATTCAAAATAAGGTTAGAATTTATAAAAACACACACAGGACTTCATAAATCCATTCCAGTAATAAATAGAATAGAGAAGAAGGAAATACTCTTGCTTATGGTAGCATGTTGAATGCCAACAGGTAAATATGGAGGTTGTGCTGGAGATGGACAATCATCATTTCACAACCACTGCAGCAAAAATTGGATAAGACAAGAAACATCAATGGATGCTCAATGTAGGGAGAAGTTATGATGAGGAACAGGATATTTGCACCATCTTAAACTTGTTCCCATAGACTTCTAAATGGTTGCAAGAAAGGAAAAACTGTATTTATAAACTGGAACAATTGGATAAAACCTTGATCAGGCAATCGAAATTAACATCATGAAGGAGGGATAGATGGACACTGTTTGCCTCAAGATGTAAGTCCCACTGGATACAACATCTAATGGGGAAGTGAGAGAACCTAAGGAGTAATCCTATATAATAAAAGCCTAATATGCAAATGACTGAACGGCAGAACGACTAGTCGGCAGGGGGCAGGGCTGGCAAGCGGGCAGTGCCAGGCCAGCAAAGGTGGGTGTCAGTGAGCAGAAGGAGTGGACGGCGATCAGGGGGCGGCGGTGACTGGTGGTGGGGGGGTAATGGGGGGGCGGGGCTGGCCACTTGCAGCCTGCGCCCTCCGGTCACCTCCTGCAGAGCGAGGCCACCAGCAGCGGTGATGATTGGCCCTCCAGTTGCCTCCCACAGAGGGAGGCCACCGGTGGCAGTGGCGGGGCAATGGGAGGCGGGGTTGGCCCCTCACCAGCTTGCGCCACCCCCTGATTGGTCAGCTGGTCACCTAGGAGCGGGCCTAAGCCATCAGTTGGACATCCCCCAAGGGCTCTCGGACTGTGAGAGGGCACAGGCCTGGCTGAGGGACCCTCTGAGTGCACGAATTTTTGTTCACTGAGCCTCTAGTCTAATGATGAAATATCAGATAAATCCCAAATTAGGAATATTTTGCTGTTGCTTTTAATGGGGGATGGACTGTACTCTTCAAAAACATCAGTGCCATAAAAGACAAAGGCTGTGAGACTATTCCAGCTAAAGAGCCATGACAACTAAAGGTAATGTCGGATACTAGACTGGATCCTTCACTAGAGGGGAAAGAAGTCTATGGAACACATTATTGCATTAACTGGAAAACAGATGGTAGATTGATCAAAGTATCAATGCTAAAATTACTGATGGTAACTATACTGTGGTTATGTCCCCAAATACTGCAGTATTTAGGAGCAAAGGACTAGGGTGTATGTATGGTTGAGAGGAAAAAAAAAGTGTGTGTGTGTGTGTGCGTGTGTGTGTGTGTGTGTGTGTGTATACACAGAGAGTTGGGGGGCTGGAGAGAAAACAAAAGTAATAAAAGAAGTAAGTAAAATGTTAACAATAGGGGATTATGGGTAAAAGGTATTTGGTAACTTTTCTATACATTTGAAATTATTCCCCCAAAAGAGCTTTTTAAAAAATGTTAGAATTTCAAAACAGCAGCAGCAACAGTAAGCAATCCATAGACTATAGCATCATAATTATTTTAAATGACCACCCTACTGCCAAATTCCACATGCTTTCTAAAATTGTATACTACTCGGGTTAAAAATAGAGAGGCAATGAATTTTATAGTTTAAGAGTCATCTTTTCCAACCTTTCATTTTATGAATGAGGAAACTGAGGCTCAGAGATTCACCCCAAAATCCCTTGACAAGTTAGCATGACAGAGCACAATCTTGATTATACTTCTATCCCTGTAACTGCTGAGCTATCACTTTCCCTTTTCTCCTTCCTAACTCTGAATTTCCTAAGGGCCTTCTAGTCTCTTCTTCTTATATGGGGAACTTACATAGCCTTATATTTTCAACTATCACTGCTCCGCTGTAATTCTCACCTAGACTTCTGTACCACATGTCTCACTGCCTCTGTGACATCTATATGAGGACACTCCACTATCTGTTAAATTTTAATAAATTCAAAACGGAAAAAAAAAACACAAGAGAAAAAAATTAAAAGGGTGGAAAAAGTAATAAAATATGTCCATCCTTACTGTTCACCAAAGAAAGACATACTAAAACAAGATATGTTTTGCCTAACAGATCGTCCAATTAATAAGATAATATTCAGGGTCAGCCAAGATGTGGGCAACAGACTCATACACTGATGGTGGGAGTGTGCATGAGCATGTATCTTTGGTCAACAAATTGCTAAAAAGCAAGGAAAATTTTAAATGTACACGTCCTTTGAACCAGCAATTTCTCACACACACACACACACACACACACACACACACGCAATTTGTCCTGCAAAAACACTGTGACAACATTCAAAGAGCTATAGAAGACTGTTCATTACGTAATGCTTGTAATAGCAAAAGTTAGAATATTTAATATCTATCAATATGTGAGTGGGTGAATGCAATTATAGTATTTTCTTACAATGGAAAAGATAGCTCTGCCCTAACTGGTTTGGCTCAGTGGATAGAGCATTGGCCTGTGGACTGAAGGGTCCTGAGTTCGATTTCAGTCAAGGGCACATGCCCAGGTTGCGCGCCCGATCCCCAGTAGGGGGCATGCAGGAGGCAGCCAACCAATGATTCCCTCTCATCATTGATCTTTCTCTCTCTCTCTCCCTCTTCCTTCCTCTCTGAAATCAATAAAAATATATTAGAAAAAAAAAGAAAAATAACTCTATATGAACCAATATGGAAAAAAACGAGTTGCAGAGAAATATGTACACCCGTTTCCGTTTCCTTTCCTTTTAAGTTGGGATGCACGTAGAAACCCGCCTGGAAAGCTGTGCCAGTTTCACAATGGTTACTCCAAGAGAGTGGAATTGGGAGTGGAGAAGAGACCTTTCATTTTTCTACTTTGTATACTTCCATCATTTGCTGTTGCTGTTGTTACCGTTTCTTTACTAGATGCATGTATATCACCTATGAAAGCAATGACAACAACACAAAAGGTATTGCCTTCTTTTTAACTGAACACTTTTAATTCCTTAATCGGTATCCCCTCCGACATCGCTGTTTTCATCATTTTGTCTCTCTCCTAAGCTTTAGAATCAGTGCTAACGTTTATTTTCTCGCCTTCATCGTTAATCCATTTAGCCCTGATCTTTATATTTTTGTAATTTTGAAGGGTAATTAGGAGCCCAAGCTGTGTACGTAGAATAGTACTCCTAACTGATGTCTTAAATTTAGCTCCTCTCCACACACTTTTTTCTTTTTAACACACCTTTTCCTACACTATTTTCACTGTGCCACACATCTTTCCCACCTCCACTCATCTCCAAGTTAAAAAAAAAAATCCCCAGTTGTTCTTTGTGGTTTACCAAGGTGGCATCCAGGGACCTCCATAACCTCAGTTTACCCTACTAATGCACCTCATCACCACTCCACATACTAGCCAGGCCATGCTTTGATTTATTTATTCAATAGACAATTATTTCTCCTAATAAGCCCCCAGTTTGGACCTACTCTTATCATTCCATTTCAGCACACCTTTTCCTGTACCTCTTGTCTGTCTGTTCCAATCTTTTCTTTAAAGCCTGACTTAGGACCTGCCTCAGCTCCTTCCATGAGGATATGCCAATTGGTACATCCATTTCACACTAACATCTCTCTTCTCCAAACCCCTGCTGAGGATACCATTGGTATCACTCTCTCTCTCTCTGAAAATGTATTATATAACGACTTACAGTTTTACCCAATGTGTGTGTTTCTTATATTGCCCAATAGATTGTAAGCTCCTGTAAAACAAAATACAATCAATCAAGCTCTTTCTCTACTTCTCCTTTTCCCTCTCCCACTCCTTCTCCCTCTCTCTCTCCTATCTCGATTCGTCTTCATTGAGCTTTCACAATAGACAAAAAACACATTAAATGCCAAGGCTGTGTAACCTAATTTTTTCTCACAACAACCTTGAAAGATAGATATTATTATCACATTTTGAAAATGAAGCTTAGAGAAGTTCAATGACTTGCCCAAAGTCTGACCTACAGTCTCCATGCCATACGGCCTCCCTATAAAACTGTGCTTCTTATATATTCTTGTCAGTTAACAGCACAATGTCAAGTACATCAATAAAACTTGGAAAATACTTACTGAATATAATGTACTTTATGCTAACAATGAACAACTTGACATGTGATACCCAATACATATTTCACTTAAGAATAGTATTTTCTACTATGTTGTACACCTGAAACTAATATAATACTGTATGTCAGCTATAATTAAAAATAAAAATAATATTTTCTAAATTTAGTTTGGTTATAGAAGCTTACTCAAGAATTCCAGAGTAAAAGTGCTTTCAAATATCTAAATACTTTTAGAATAATGGAAAAACTTAAATGGGGGTGGGGAGAAGGACATTAGGTCCAATTCCTCCTTTTGCCCAGTATATTAAAAAATATATTGCAGGAGATAATTTTCAACCATAGTAGTGCAGTAATAAAGTTGGTTATCACATTACAGATGGAAAAAGCTTACTGCATAACCACTGAGTCCATTTCCCTGGAGACATGCAATTCTATCTGTGGTTTCACATTCCAGAAAGAAATATTCTTATTCCTTATGGAGATTAGTAACATAAGCATTTTAAAGTACTTCCATTAGATCAACCAATACATTTAATGTAATATTTTTACTATATTTAATCGAGACTTCACTTAGCAAGAGAGACTTTCTTAATTAAGGCTTAATCCTGTATATACAGATTTGAAACTCATTGTTGAATACTGGAAATTTTATTTATCTAAAAAAAGCCATGATATCTATAACATACCAGTTATTATTTAAGAGTATTCGGCCTGAGAAAGTTTAAGTGGTGACAAGATTAGTTATAGATTGACTTTCAAATTGTGACCTCAGTTAAAAGCACAACTTTAAAAATAAAAACAGCCTAGCCCTAGCTTGTTTGGCTCAGTGGATAGAGCATCAGTCTGCTGACCAAAGGGTCCCAGGTTCCATTCCCGTCAAGGGCATGTACCTTGGTTGCAGGCTCCTCCTCCCCCCACCACCCTTCCCAGTCAGGGCTTGTGCAGGAGGCAACCGATCCATGTGTTTCTCTCACATTGATGTTTCTCTCTCTTTTGCCCTCTCTTCCGCTCTCCCTAAAAATCAATGGAAAAATATCCTTGGGTGAGGATTAACAAAAAATAAAAACAGCCTATGTTAGTTACTTTTCAAAAGACTGTCTTCAATTTACTGATATGTACTATACTATGAACATCACCAGCCTAGATACTAAACTAAAACCACTTTATTTTTTTAAATACTGAAAGAGAGGGGGAAAGAGAGAGAGAGAAATGCTGATCACATCGATCGCCTGTCTCCTGCAAGCCCCCCTTCTACTCAGGCATGTGCCCTAACTGGGAATTGAACCCTCGACCTCTCGGTACATGGGACAAGCTCAACCAACTGAGACACAGCAGCCAGGGCTAAAATAAAATCACTTTAAAACTAATGGACTTTGGGGCTTAGTTATCCATAAATACTTTCAAAGACTTACCTATTTTCAGTCTTCTTTCCTATCAACATTATTAATTTTGAAATATAACCACAAGAGAGGTGTTTGGCTTCTGATAGATTAAAAACAAATTTATCAACCATCTTCTAAACTTGAATTGAATATACATGTTTTTATCTGCTATCTCTCAAAACTCTCCTAAAACTACAATTAAGGGCAAAAAGAATGGGAGAGTGTAAAAAAAATTGGAAGATTAAAAAAAAAGATAAACTAAGCAGAGAAAAATGAAATTAACTGCCTCTAGAGGGAAAAGGCAAAAAGAAGCCTGCTGATTTATGTAGCAGAGCTCTAGAAAATTTAGGAATTGGAGACACCAGGTACTGAGATACCTCTTCAATTAACCATATAAAATTTGTTGTATAATCAGCAAAGAGTCAAATCTAAAAATAGTATTCAAGATCAAGGACAGAGATGGAGACAAAAAGGAAGAAGATGATATCTTCAGGTAAAGAAATAATTCAAGCCCTGACCTGTTCGGCTCAGTGGATAGAGCGTCAGCCTGTGGACTCAAGGGTCCCAGGTTCGATTCCGCTCAAGGGCATGTACCTTGGTTGCGGGCACATTTCCAGTAGGGGGTGTGCAGGAGGCAGCTGATTGATGTTTCTCTCTCATCGATGTTTCTAATTCTCTCACCCTCTCCCTTCCTCTCTGTAAAAAATCAATAAAATATGTTAAAAAAAAAAAAAAGAAATAATACAACTATTATGTTAGTATTTGTTTTCAACAGTCAACTTTCCAACATAACTCATCCTATAGTGGGATTTAGAAAATACTGATAAGAAACCAAGTTTCCTCTCTTAATGTCATCATGAAGAAACTTTACGTTTCTTTTTAAAAATGTAGCCAATAGCCGAAACCGGTTTGGCTCAGTGGATAGAGCGTCAGCCTGCGGACTGAAGGGTCCCAGGTTCGATTCCGGTCAAGGGCATGTACCTGGGTTGCGGGCACGTCCCCAGTGGGAGGTGTGCAGGAGGCAGCTGATCGATGTTTCTCTCTCATCGATGTTTCTGACTCTCTGTCCCTCTCCCTTCCTCTCTGTAAAAATCAATAAAATATATTTAAAAAAAAAATAAAAAAAAAAATAAAAATGTAGCCAATATACAATAAAGATTTATTAAATTAAAAAAATAAAATGTAGCCAATATAAAATGAACTATACACTTAAAAATTGTAACATGCTAACATTTTTTGTTCAGATGAAAAAGGAATCCTATCTAATAAAAGAGTAATATGCAAATTAACCATCACTCTGCTACACCCACAAGCCATGCCTACCAGCCAATCAGGAGCGAATATGCAAATAAACCCAACCAAGATGGCTACGGCCACAGAGATCAGGAGGGAGGCTTGGGTTTCCCTGGCAATGGAGGAAGCCAAGCTTTCCACCTGCCCTTGCCGGCCTAGGCCTCCACTCAAGGCTACAAAGTTTCAATGATAGAAGATACATAAAACCAAACAGAAATGGCGGCAGCCATGGAGCTGGAAAGAGCAGGAGGCTAGGGTTGCCCGCGGCGATGGAGGAAGCCAAGCTTTCTGCACACCCTGGCCGGCCCAGGCCTCAGCTTAAGGCTACAAAGTTTCAATTATAGAAGATACATAAATCCAAAAAAAAAATGGCTTCCACCACAGAGCAAGCAGAAGGCTTGGCTCCGCTCCAGGCTACAAAGTTTCAATTGTAGAAGATAAATAAACCCCAGATACCAGGGCCTCTGCTTGGGTTGCCAGGGGGCGTGGCCTGCCTGCAAACCACCACAGGCCCCTCACCCAGGCCACCTCATGCCCCAAGGGAACCCCCACCCTGATCTGGACACCCTTCAGGGCAAACCAACTGGCCCCCACCCGTGCACCAGGCCTCTATCCTATCTAATAAAAGAGTAATATGCAGATTGACCATCACTCCAACACACAAGATGGCTGCCCCCATGTGGTCAAAGATCCTGCCCCCATGTGAACACAAGATGGCCACCACAAGATGGCCAGCAGGGGAGGGCAGTTGTGGGCGATCAGGCCAGCAAGGGAGGGCAGTTGGGAGGGACCAGGCCTGCAAGAGAGGGCAGTTGTGGGCGACCAAGCCGGCAGAGGGGGTAAGTTGGGGGCGACCAGGCCTGTAGGGAAAGGCAGTTGGGAGGGACCCAGGCCTGCAGGGGAGAGCAGTTGGGGGGGGACCAGGCCTGCAGGGGAGGGCAGTTAGGGGTGACCAGGCCTGCAGGGGAGGGCAGTTAGGGGGGGACCAGGCCTGCAGGGGAGGGCAGTTAGGGGGGGACCAGGCCTGCAGGGGAGGGCCGTTAGGGGTGACCAGGCCTGCAGGGGAGGGCAGTTAGAGGAAAACAGGCTGGCAGGGGAGCAGTTAGGCATTAATCAGGCTGGCAGGGGAGTGGTTAGGGGGTGATCAGGCTGGCAGGCAGAAGTGGTTAGGGGCAATCAGGAAGGCAGGCAGGCAGGCAGTTGGGAGCCAGCAGTCCTGGATTGTGAGAGGGATGTCCGACTGCCCGTTTAGGCCCAATCCCGGTGAGATCGGGCCTAAACGGGCTGTCGGACATCCTTCGAGGGGTCCCAGATTGGAGAGGGTGCAGGCTGGGCTGAGGGACACACCCCTCCCCCATGCACGAATTTCTTGCACCGGGCCTCTAGTGTGTAATAATAGAACAAATATGTAAAAAGAAGAGTCTAGAAAAGTAATTGTCCAGATGCAAAATTGTAGTTAAAACGGAAATATTCTCAGAGTGAAAAATGTCAATCTATCTGACTCATACCAATCACTCCCTTGATCTATAAGTTATTCCCAAAATGATTCTATTTAGCAGGAGTAATGAGGGTGAAGCAGGGGGCGGGGGCGGGGGAGTGGGGGGTGGAGAATCAGAGGACATAGAGATGATTAGTCCTGTTGTCTGGCTAGATTATTTAATAAATTCTCATTCAGATTCCTCTCTTGTCATTTAGTGGGGTCTCCTCAGCTTCTAGATAGCCTGATTAAGTTTCTCATCCTACAAAGCCCAAGGAAGACCAGTCCCAATACCTATTATACCCTAGGAGGCCTTTCCAAAAAGACCTCCCTCATGTGATTTAGGCATCTGGGCTCCTTTGTGCACCAAAGTCTAACCCATTTTTTTTTTATTGTTTAGTACATATGTCTCCTTTTTTTTTTTTTTTTTCTGGAAACCATTGTGTTGCCTACCGGTGATGTCTTTTCCATGGTACTTTCCACCTTGTGTTCTGTTAGTATATAACTTCTTTTTTTTTTTTTAATATATTTTATTGATTTTTTACAGAGAGGAAGAGAGAGGGATAGAAAGTTAGAAACATCGATGAGAGAGAGACATCGATCAGCTGCCTCCTGAACGCCCCCTACTGGGGATGTGCCCGCAACCCAGGTACATGCCCTTGACCGGAATCGAACCTGGGATCCTTTAGTCCGCAGGCTGACGCTCTATCCACTGAGCCAAACCAGTTAGGGCTAGTATATAACTTCTTATAACAGATCTTAATCTCCTTGAGGATAAGAGCTCCTTGAAATTTGTAGTCCTTCGTTACCACTAACCAAGAAAAACAATACTAAGCTTCTTGCACACAGAACGTTTTCATTAAATACATAATGAATCAAGATTAGCAATACTGATCATGGACAAGTCACTACACCAAAATCCTTGAATGAAACTATTTGTAGTGGTAAACCAGCAAGTCTTTCAAAATCCAGGTCATAGTTCACTTTCTCTTTTCTTTCCTTAATTCTTACTTCCTTAATTTTTAATAGTGATACACTAGTGTATACTTTGATGAAAGGAGATGTGATTATGTTGTACCTGTTTCTAAGACATACTATATACAGATGCTTTCTTTTCCCAGCTAGTTTCTAAGTTCCTTGAAAGCAAGGACCACACCTTTAACCTCATCACACCATTCATACAGTATTCTGACACAGTATTTACTAGTATTGACCAGGTGATCCCCATGGATCTGGTGCTTTCTAAGCACTTAACATGTACTTAATCATTTCACCCACGTGCAGTCCTATGGGGCAGTACTAAACATAAGCAGCTAGTTCAAGGTCACACACAGTAGGAAGTGGCAGCATCAGGACTTGATCTGAGGCAGTCTTGCTCCAGGAGCATGGTGGTCTTAACCCTTCTACTTAGTGCCTTCTACACAGAAAACATTAAGTGGCTTTCTGAACCACCGGTTTAATATAAAATATTTATTAAAGACATGATTTTTAGTAAACAATGGTTCATAAAAGTAGGCAGTGTAGACTAACTGAATCTTGGATTTGGAGGAGTCTTGAGGCTCTCCCCATTTTTCACCCCTCTTCCACCTCCTCAAAAAAATGGCAGGTGGTCATCCACCATCTGCGAGAAATGTGGAGACCTGGAGATGTGGGCTCTAGTGCCAAGTGTGTTACTAGTCAGACAACCCAACCACTGTAAACGCCAGTTGGTTTTTTTTCTGTTGTGAAACACTGGCATTCTGTCTGACCTGCCCAGCTGCATCCTCTCCTCTGCCTCCCACCCCAGGAAATGAGAGGCCCCAACTTACAAATGGATCCAGTTCCAAAAGATCACTGAAACCTCTTATTTGGAAGTCAGAAAATATTTCCTGTACAACATTATAAATGACTAGAGGCCCGGTGCATGAAATTCGTGCATGGGGGGAAGGGGTGTCCCTCAGCCTGGCCTGCACCCTTCTTCAATCCGGAACCCTCGGGATAAACTGGCAGTCAGACATCCCTCTCCAATCTGGAACCACTGGCTCCCAACTGCTCGCCTGCCTGCCTGCCTGCCTGCCTGATTGCCCCTAACCACTTTGCCTGCCTGATTGCCCCTAACCCCTCTGCCTGCCTGTCTGATTGCCCCTAACCACTCACCTGCCTGCCTGATCATCCCTAACCACTCACCTGCCTGCCTGATCATCCCTAACCACCTCTGTCTCGGCACCCGCCACTGCGGCTTCATCTGGAAGGTCGTTCAGTTGTCTGATCTAATTAGCATATTACGCTTTTTTTATTATAGATGGCTGGGACTTCAGGTTTGTCCACAGCACTCTATTTCATTTTCATAATGAAGTTAACTTATGATACTAGTCCAAGAGTAAGAGGTAGAAAAAGAACTTCTTCCCTTTTCTGGATGCAAGTCAGCACTGGACAAGGCTTTGAAACGTGTGCTATTTACTTTGGCACCCTCTCACTTCCTTTCCTTTTCCTCCCTTCCATATTCTAATATCCTTTGTCCTAGGGGCCCAAAGACCCCAGCTGTAGCATCCTATCCAGGCTTACTTCACCCTGCAGAGTCCTTCCCTCTCTTCATCCTCTCCATTCCCACCCACAAGCCTGATTTGCAACAACTCTGGTCCCCAACACTCCACCTTGCCCTCCCATCAAATTTCCACTACCTCATCAAAGCAGTTCTCAGCTAGATTAGGGAGAAGAAAATCTGATTTAAATGATCTATGAACACCTAAGCATAGTAAGAGCTTACACTCATATGATGCTTTCCTGTGTGCCTGACACTATTCTAAGCATGCATAAATTCTTCAAGCCCTTAAGGATCCTGGGCTATTAATAGTATCACTAGAGGCCCGGTGCATGAAATTCAGGCACAGGTGTAGTCCCTAGGCCTGGTAGGTGATCGAAACACGAGTGTCTGGCATGGGAGGGCAGGTCCCAGCAGACCTCTGGGCCCTGGGCAGCACCTGGGCCCCCGTGCCTCCATGCGCTCCCCTCTGCCTGAGTCATAGTGCCTGAGTCCCCACACAGAGATGCGGTGAGCGCAGCCAGACGTCACAGGCTGGGCCGCAGTGTGGGCCTCTGGGCCTCCCAGTGGTGCAGCATGGAAGTCAGGTGGGCAGTGCACTCGCTCCCAGCAGGCTTTGCAGACCAGCTTCTGTGCAAACCCACAGGGGGCCCGACCCAGCCCCTGCGGTCCCGATAGCTGCAGCCTGGCTCACCTGGAAGATGCCGCGTGGGTGCGGGTGGGCTCCTCGCAGGCACCCAGCACCCGAGTGCAGGGGTGGGGGGGGGGCTTCCCCAGTGTGTGAGCCCTGGCGCCCCAGGGGAGGGTAGCAGGGGGAGTGAGAGCAAGCTCAGCTGACACCCTGCATTCTCACCGCACCTCTGTCCCCATCACCCCCACCCCATGTAGTCGGTGAGAGGTTGCAGCGTGTCGCCGACACCCACCATGTTTCGCGCCACCCCCTGGTGGTCAGCACACCTTAAAGATACCAGTTGAACTCCCGGTCAAGAGGACAATTTGCATATTAGGCTTTTATTATATAGGATTATTTGTTGTTGTTGTTGTTAACCCTCATCTGAGGTTATTTTTTCCCCATTGATTTTTTTTTAAGAGAGAGTAGAAGGGAGGGGGAGAGACACACAGAGACATGGATGTGAAAGAGACACATTGATTAGTTGCCTCCCGCACTCATCCTGGACAGGGCAAGAGACCAAGCCGCAACTGAGGTATGTGCCCTTGACCGAGACCGTTCAGTCCATGGGTCGACACTCTAACCCAGCCGTGGGCAAACTACGGCCCGCGGGCTGGATCCGGCTGTTCTATCCGGTTCTCTTGCTCTCCCCTCCGCTCCTTTACTTTGAATTTATATTAGTTTACACAAACACTCCATCCATGCTTTTGTTCCGGCCCTCCGGTCCAGTTTAAGAACCCATTGTGGCCCTCGAGTCAAAAAGTTTGCCCACCCCTGCTCTAACCTCTGAGCCTAACTGGCTAGGGCTGGAGCTGCTATTATTATCTGCATCCCACAAATGAGGAAACGGAGGCACAGAGAGCTTAAGTAACTTGCCTACAGTCAGCAATGGGGTTGGCCTTTGAATCCAGGCAGTCTGACACTGAAACCTGTGCTCTGTTGCTAAACTTCCCAGAGGGATTTGTATCATTACTATGGAATCCTTAACCCAAATGAATCTCCACCTTTCAGCAGCATAGTAGACAAATGAAAATACTCAAGTAGTATTGGAGAAGATATTCAGGGACAGGCAGTCCCCAATCCAGGGTGGCAAATGCCCCAGGAAGTGATGAAAATGAATAAAATAGTGGACTCACAATGGTGGCTTAGACTGTATTGTTTCCTTAAAAGCACAACCTGGAAGAATGTCCTTCCCATCCACAGAGAAAAAGGCTTGCTCCTGTTTTTCATGGGTATCCCATTCTACCTTTCTCTTTCTAATGTTGATATAGACTGAGAGACAAGAAGTGGTTGACATTTCTCATAATGCACTGCTAAGAAAGACAACAGTGTCCATGGTGACTGAGGCCCTCTCTGTGACAAGTGGGGAGCACATGTCCCCTGTAGAGGAGCTGTCTTTCCCAGCCCCAACTAGTGATTAGTCTGCAGGCAAGTACACAGTATGACTCCAGAGCCTAGCCTCTCAATTGCTTTGAATACTGCCTGGGTTCAAGTGACTCACCTGGATCACATTTTTTAATGTACTCCATTGTAATATATTCACTTTCATGGTTGCATCTATGAATAAATTAGAAAGATGTCTATACTTACCAGGACTCCTTCAACTCAAATGATCTTTAAAACACACTCACACCTGGCCAGTGTGGTTCAATGGTTGAGCATCGACCCAGGAACCAAGAGGTTGCCGGTTCGATCCCTGGTTAGGGCACATTCTTGGGTTGCAGGCTTGATCCCCAATAGGGGGCAAGCAGGAGGCAGCCAATTGATGTTACTCTCTCATTGATGTTTCTATCTTTCTAGTTCTCTCCCTTCTCTCTCTAAAAATCAATGAAAAAAAAAACATATTTAAGAAAACAACAACACACATGTGTGGGGGTGCAAGGACACAATGTAGTTCCTGAACTAAATCTAGGGGACCAAGCAACATAGTCAGGTCCCCTCATTCCATCTCTCAGATTTTATTCTATTGGAAAGTAGACCTGTTCTACTTCTACAGATGAGGAGATAGAGGTCCATATGCACCTCCTTCCAGCCCCATAATCTAGAAATGAGAACAGGTTTCCACTCTATCTCTGGCTGAAAAGTCCCAGGGAAGAACTTTAATTGGTTCATCGTGGGTTGTATGTTCACCTCTGACCAACCACTTTACCTGGGGAATTGGGTTACTTTGATTAGCAGGCTACTTTATTGACTTGTCACCATGATAGGCAGAGAGCAGGTGGCAGAGTACTGTGATTGACGGCCACCAAGCTCTAGTAAAGTACAAAGGGACAGTTCTCCAAATAAAGGGTGGCTCTGGCAAGCAAAAGCCATTGCTGCCTACTATAATGTTCATTGCTATGTCTAGCTTGAAAATTAGGGAAATTAAAGACACAAAAAATAGCTTACATTGGATGACTCAAAAGCACAGAGCTAGCTTTAATGTATTTTGACTTAGTGTATGTCTTTAAAATTACGATCAGTGTCTAAATAAAAAGTAAAAAATTCAGTCAATCTATAGACATTTCTAAATATTTACTTATTTTTGGTGTTTTATGAAAAATAGGGATAATTGACTGACTCCCTTTATTTTTCTATCTGGATGCTTTAATGCTATATACTAGTAAACCCAGTTAAATGCCATTTAGAACCTAGAACATGTAACCTGGTCATGATTACATAATAAGAAAAAACATTAGATTTAATAAGTGACTTAGTGTTTTGCCACATGTTTACTCTCAACAAATTAGAGCTAAACCAGAGAACTAATATCAGATAAAATGAAGAAATTGTGTTACCATTACATTTCCACAATAGAGTTGAATAGAGAACTAAAATCAAGATATGTTCTATTTAGCCCTGGCTGGGTAGCTTTGTCCAGATACATCAAGGTTGCGGGTTCAGTCTCCGGTCAGGACACATATAAACAGCAACCAATGAATGCATACATAAGTGGGACAAATTGATCTCTCTCTCTCTCTCTCTGTCTCTCTGTCTCTCTCTCCCCCTGGCCCCCCTCAAATCAATCAATCAACAAAATTTTTAAAAATATATATGCTCTATTAAAATTAGAAAATCATTTAAGTCTTTAAATATATTTACTCTCCTTTTCCACTATATTCAGTTGGTGATTCATGCAATGAAATGTGAGGATGTCAAGGGAATTTTCTCTTCAAAGTTAATGCTTTGCCTGTTTCTCTTTCAGCATATTCACTGTCCATACAGCATATTAATGCCCAAATTCCCAGCTGTAATATGGTGTGTGACAGTAAAATAAGCATTTAATTTTGTACTGTTAAGACAGACTTCTTTCCTGACTTGTTACATAAAACACATTTGTTGAAGTCATCCCATGAGACAGATCCTGTGCTAAACACTGTTCATGTTTAATGAGTTGAGTCCCCACAACCACCCTGTGAGAAAGAGCATCTTACAGGTGCAAAAACTGGGACATTCATTTCATCCCAAAAAATAAGTATATGAAAGGAATAATATTTTGATCCTCTACTTGTGATCCTCTACTTCTGAGGAAACTGAGGTATAGAGAGGTGTTGAAAATTACCTAAGTTTACAGAGATAATTAGAGGTAAAACTGGGATTTGAACCCAGGAAGTCTAGCTCTTTAATAATATATATATATATATATATATATTATTATTTTTTTAGAGAGAGAGAAAGGAAAGGAGAGGGATAGAGAGATAGAAACATCAATGACAGGAACATCATCGATCAGTTGCCTCTTGCACAACCCTCATTGGGGATCAAGCCCGCAACCCGGGCATGTGCCCTGACCAGGAAACGAACCAGCAACCTCCTGTTTCCTGGGTCGAGGCTCAATGCTGAGCCATACCAGCTGGACTTGAGCTGAAGCTCTTAATCACCATTCCATATCTCCTCTAATTACTTAATGGTTAGTATAGTAAGTATAAACTTGTAACTGATGATAGATAATATTAACCATAAAATATGTATTAAATCTTGTAGTATTAGGATACTCCTGGCCAAATTCTTCCCTATAGATCTAAAGCAACCATGACATTTTCCCCACATTTCTCTCTTTTTGAATAAAAAGTAGAAATAACTAATAGTAACTCATTATTTTCAAGTGAAATACACGAAGATCTGTGTGCACATTTCTCCGAAAAAGAAAAATTCACAATATTGCAATAATAGAACATGCAAGCGTTACATGTTCTTATGCAAAGAAAATCTTTGTCCCGACCCATGCCCATTTCCTATTTAATGAGACAAGTAAAGAGCTAAAAAAGGAGGTGGCCACGAAGGTCATCTGAAATTTCACTGTTGGGCAATTGAAAGAGTAGGGTAATGACTGGACCTCTTCACAGCCAATTAATTTTGCCCCAAGAAAAAGGACCTAAAGCATGAAGGCATGAAACAGATTGACACACTTCAATGGGGGAGGGGGGCATTGGGAGTCAAGAAGAGAGAAACCAAAGAACTTACATGCTTATATGCATAGCCCATGGACATGAACAACAGGGTAGGGGCTGGGCATAGGGGGATAAAGAGGGGAAAATGGGAGACAATGAAAAAAAAAAATATATATATATAAAATAAATTTAAAAAATATTTATTTTTTAGGGTTCCCTCTTGGTAAATTTTTAAAAGCTGACAAAATATTGATTAAAAAAAGATGGTATCTTTATTAATTAACCACCTAAAACACTTCTATAATGCTATTTTTCATGCATTTTAAAATTTGGATAATCTTTATATGAAAACTATTTTGCCATATCATTTTATATAGAGAAAATAGGAAGATAATTCATTCTTCTGGCTTGATCAACAAATTTTTTTCTTTCTTTTTTCTTTTTATTTATTTTTGTTAATCCTCACCCAAGAATATTTGTCCATTGATCTTTTTAAAGAGAGTGGAAGAGAGAGGGAAAGACAGAGAGAAACATCAATGTGAGAGAAACACATCCACTGGTTGCCTCCTGTACGCACCCCGACCAGGGCCTGGGCCGAGGAGGAGCATGCAGCCAAGGTACGTGCCCTTGACTGGAATTGAACCCGGGAGCCTTTGGTCCACAGGCCGACCCTCTATTCACTGAACCAAACTGGCTATGGCTCAACAATTTTTTTTAATATTGATAATTGGGATGCATGAAGTACTCAAATTCCCTTACAGATGTATTCATAGTTTATAATACTACCCTACAAATACAGGATTCTACTATGTTCTATTTTGCCCTATTTCCATCAAGAAAGGAAAAAAATTGTGTGACATGTTTATCATTGCATGTACTGCATAATTAAGTATATTCCTGATGGGAAAAACTTTTGTTTTGATAGGCATTAAAGATAACTGGATTTTCTACTTAGAATTTCATATGTGTGAAGACGAAGAAATTTCCATTAATTTGCTTCTGAGTGTATATTTCAAACTTTTGTTCTCTTCCAATCTCCACACAGTTTTGATGCATAGGACGTGCTCATACTGTAATATGACTTCTGGCCCAGTGCCTTCCCTGTCTCATTGCCGGGTGAGAGCAGACTCAGTCGGCTGCAGAAGCATTCCCAGAAGCTGTTCTGATATAGGGAAGCCAGCCATGACTTAACCATTTAAAGAAGTGATTGTGAGCCACTAAACCCAAGCAAAATATATCCCTAAGTCAACTCCTCCTTTTCCAGATTCCAAAAATGCCTATGACAACTCCATTGCCACCCAACTCAAGAGGAAGTAAGACTGCAGAGACGTAAGAGGACAGAGATGAAAGCCTTAACTGACTGCATTTAAAATACCTGTTTTTGCAAATTTTACAAAAGCATATTAATGTGTGAACATAGTATGAAGGCTCCTCCCACAGTCTTGAGAGGAGCCAGAAAACTTACGTTTTAATACTTTTAGTAAGTCTGCTGGCAGGCTTGTTAAATGTTTGCTAAATGAATAACTGAACCAAACCTGAGACACTTGCATTCCAGGAATCTCTCTTGTGAAGTAGGAATTGTCTATCTGCTCCTATCTATCAGGGCTAGGATAGATTCTCTTTTACTAATTCCGTTCTCATCAAATCTTTGGATAAAAAGCTTTTCCCCAGGCACCTTGCTTCAGGGGAGATGGTGACTACACATAGCAGTATTCTGGTAATGGAGAAAGTATATTTCCCGTTGCAAACAGAGAAGCTGTCAACTTGGTTAGACATCAGTTTCTTGTGTAGCTGAGTCCTGAGAATCCGACACCTCAGAACACAGAAAAGTGGCACCCCATTGTACTGCCACTTGCAGTCATCCCGGCTGTCCCTTCCCAGGGAGATGCATGTAACTCATTCGGCCATCTCAAAACTGACACTCTGACAACTCTGTTGACTCAAAATAACATTCAATTGGGTGAGAATTATTAACTGAATATACAGAGGTGAGGTTTAAAAGGGGAGGTAAATGCCCTTTACCTACTATCTTTTTATACTTAAAAAAATTAATGCTATTTTTGTAATAACTTAAATGATTTAAAAAATTACTTGCCAGTGTGTGGGATTCGGAAATAATTTTTTGCAGCCACAAGACAAGCAGGTCTTAAACTCACAAGGACAAAGGCAGCAAAGAGCAGAAACTGCTTATCACCATTTCACAACTGACCCCATTGTTCTTATCAAGTTTTTAGGGCTGGAAGCGCCCAGACCCCACTGCCCTCCCATTGTACAGACAGGAAACCCAGAACCAAGGGTAAGTTACTCCTGCAAGGTCACACGGCTAGCGATGAATGTGGGGACTCTGGGATGGGGTTAGGATATTATTTTTAGGAATTTTAAGAAATTCAGAATCGAGTGTCACAGAGGCTGTAAAGGAAGATATATAGTGAGCCAGCTGCTGCCCCAGATGGTTTGCTGAAGGGGTGGCAGATCCCCCCACATTAGCCAAGTTAACAGCTGGTAACAGTTGGAGGCAACTGTCAGTTCTTAGGATTTTGAGCTTGCAAAAATCTTGCACTATTAGGGAATGGTCTCTCCTCCTGGTCCCATCCATCACTCACTGGAAGGTGACTGGGCCCACCAGCTGTCACATACAGACTTATTCCTAGCCAGAGCAAAAAACTGGAGTTGCAGGGAGATAAAACGAATGTCAACCAACGACAAACCTGTCTTTGGAAGGAAGTCCTCAGGGGAGGTTGGCCTTGTCTTCTTTAAGAAGAGATAGGAAAGAGAGGAAAGCGTGGCAAGATAAGATAAAAAGTCTTAAATACACGCCTCCAGGGGAAAACATGACAGTAAAAAAATTGATAATCAAATATATCTGAAAGGATAAAGAAGGGACATTGTCTCCCAGGAGGGGAACCAAGTCTTGGGGTTTTCACTGGGTAATCTTTTGTTCATTTAGGCTTTGGAATTATGTGAATTTTTAATCTATTTTTTAAAGAAACATTAGATTTTAAAAATGAAAATAAGGGGATTTTCCTTAAAATTATAGCGGTTGTTTAATAAGTATCTGAGCAGCTCAGTAGCACTGGGGCCTTTTGTGGGGATCCCAGCTACTTGGCCAGGCTGTGCCTCCCCAAGCTTGGGTAGGAGCAGCTGCCCCGGACTCTGCCATCGCTTTCCAACAGAAGGCCAACACACATCCCTCATTCTTTTCTAATGTTTCCTGCTGTAACTACTAGATACCTCCCTGAAACTAAATATTTCCTTTTTTGGAGAAGGATTAAGTATAGGCAGAGACCTATTTTAACAGCTATCATCATGCTGTCTAGTTCAATATAACAAAGGTCCTGTCTTGGCCAACGGCCCATAGGAGCAGGGTTTTGTCATATATTTGTATATATGAAGGCCATAGTAAGGATTTTATACACACACACACATGCATGTATCATAAGTAGGTATATATATGCTATTTTTCTTTAAAAAGTACACGCATGTATATACTTCTTAAGAAAAAAAAATTAGAAACACAGCATTATAAGAACTCAGATCTATAGAGGATGGTGTCAAATAGGATGTGAAGTAATCAATGTAGCACGTTAGGATGTAGCAACAAAGATGAGTGTGCAGCATTGAAAAACACGCACTCAAGTGACAGTAGAGCACAGCCATTTAAAGATGGACTCTGGAGCCAGGCAACTTATAAATCCAGCTTCTCCACCTAAGTGACAATGCAGCTTTTATTGGGATGCTCAAAATCCTAATGTAGTCTCAGGTTCAGACGTAACAACACTGCATTCTAATCAGGGCTCATGAGAGAACCCCTGTGACTTGCACTGGCCAGGCTCCATCTAGAACAGTAGGTTTTGTTCTGGGAACCTGGTAAGAGGGTCATTGGCAAACTGGAGTCTGTCCAAAGGAAGGCAACCATAGGAAAGAGCCATCTCGCACGCGTCAGTCAGGATATTTTTAGTTGGGGGTAACAAAACACTAGAATCAAACTGGGCTAAGCAAGAAAGAGTACTTATCGACTCATGTAATTGAAACCACATAATTCTGAAGAATTGCTTTCACACAAGGCTTTTCCGGGGGTTTACATCAGGCAACCAGAAGTCAGGTTTTCTCTCCATCTCTCCACCAGCTTTTTGGATATTGGCACCATTTTCAGGTAGGCTCTTCTTTTTGTGAAGGGAGATGTCAACAATTCCCAAGGTTCCATGCATCCTCAATCCATCCCATACCTTAGATCCAAAGAGCTGAAGACCTGAAATTTACTCTGATGAGATGGGCTTACATCAAGTACCCACCCCTGATGCCATCCCAGTGGCCAGGAGAATGGAATGGACTTCACCATAGGAGCAGGGGTGGAGTCAGCTTCTCCAGAACCATATGGAGTTCCAGTCGGAAATTAGGACTCTTGAGAGAAGAGAACAAATGGATGCTGCAGAGGTGTAACGAAGGGGCATACTTCATCATACGAGGAACATCAAAAGAAATAGGTGTGCTTAGCTTGAAGAAGAGCAGACATAAAAAGAACAAGGTAATTAGTTGTCTCTGAAGATTTGAAAGTCCTTGTAATTAGCACTTTGAGTTGGAGGGGGGCCCTTCACATCTCCTGTCTGTAGGCAGTTGGTCAGAAGCACAGGTAAGAACCTGGGCTGTGGTTGTGTTTGGATGGGGAATGGCATTCTTCTGGGACCGAACTCTTAACCTGTGGGATCTGATGCTACCTCCAGGTAAATAGTGTCAGGACTGAGCTGAATTCTTAAATGCCCTGTTAGTGTCTGGGAATTGTTTGTTTGTGTGGGGGAATACGCCCCTCCACCCCAACACATTGGAATTGGGTCTAGGAACCCAGTTTAGTTACTCATAGAAACAAATTTATCCAGGGGAAAAGGTCATTGCAAAGAAATAACATGCCTATTGGATTTTCAGAGAAGTCTTTAAGTTCTTCAGTGCTTAGGTATGTGAAGTGCAGAACAGCCTTTCCCCCCCTTTGTTATGGATTTGTTTTTGATGAGTCGGATAGCAATGACACATTTCTTAGGCTTGTTTGGAAATGTGTACTGAAACCTTGTGAACTCTGCAGTTCCTATGGTCACACATTTTTTCTTAATGATTGTTAAATGATGTGTTTTTTTCCTAAAATTCATAAGGGAGTATGACCTCCTTTAAACAGCAAGTCTCAATGTTCAAGAAATTTCCTTTTTTTTTTTACACTAAGCTAGATATTCCATTTCCCAAGTTCCCTTTCAATTTAGCAAATCTTCATATGCTCAGCCTCTATACTAAGGCCTGTGAGGGATTCATAAAGAGGACACAGTGGGTTGGGTAATTTTTACATTATTAGTTCTTCAGAGGGGCCACCCTTCCCGGTGTCTACCCTCATTATCCTCTTATGGTTCCCTCGTTATTTCTTCTCACAGCCTATGATTCTTTCATTTATCTACTTGTGTATCAGGTGTCATGCCAAAAGGATATAAGTTCTAGAGGGTAGAGACTTTTCTGTCTTCCTCATTGTTGTGTTCCCAGCAATTTATAACAAGGTGCTTGACAGAGGAGACTGAATAAGTGTCGGTTGATTGACTGAATGAATAAGGCTATCTCCAGAACCTAGCGGTGCCTACAAGACACTACAAGGTGCTCTGTGGCTCTTTCTTCATAATGAATGAACAGGCCTGAAGAGTTAAGGAAGGAAGCAGGGTTTGATCTGGTCCCACAGGGGAACATTCAATATTTTGTCTGTTCAGAAGAGACGTTATTTTAGGACATGATCCTTAACACCAAGTGGGGGCTACCGTAATGGGAAGTGTTTCGGAGGAAAGTCCCGTGGCTGGAGCTGAGCCAATCATTGTTCTCCACTCCCCTGGGCACATTGATCAGTCCCTGCAGAGGCACAAAGCCCAGGCAGGTCAATCTCTGTCCTTTAACTAATATCTATCAAGCTTGAGCTAGAAGAGAGATATTCCTTTTTCCTTTGGTCAGAGAGCTGGAAGAATGTGTGCCCAAGGCAGTGATGTCTTCCACTCCAGTGGAGGAAGCTGGTCTGGGAGGATGACACCAAAGGCAGAGATTCAAAGGCAGGAGATGGCCAGAGAGCCCCAATGACCGGGCTCCAGCTGACACATCCTTTTCAAGGCTTAACTGTTCAGCTTCAAACCTGTGAGCCAACCCAGTCTTCTCTCATAAATAATCCCCCTCAAAAACAAAACACTTGAGCAGCTAGGTTGAGTCTGAGACTCTCAGCTAATACAAATGTGAGTGGGTAGACAGGAATAGGGAGGGGCTGTGGACAAAAGCACAGGAGTAGATTAAATAGGATTTTTAGGAAAGCTTGTAACCGAACACTTACATGATAGATAGTGATGACCTTCAACCAATGTATATTACCGCTCTCTCTAGTATGGTCTGCATTTGCAGTTAGTTTTAGCTTTAAAATAGGAAATGCAATGTGATAACATGAGGAAATACTTAAAATATAAAGCTAAGTGGTAAGAGATGGATATGAATAAATATACAGCAAGAGGACAACTATAAAGCCCAACGATGTGGTGAAATTGCACAAACTTTAGAGTCACACACTTTGATTTGAATTCAATTTCAATTCCTAGGACTGTGACCTTGCACACATTGCCTTGCATACATTGCTTAACACTTTGAGCTTTTGGTTTTCTCATCTGTAAAACAGGGGTAATATTACTCAGGGTTGCTGACAGATTAAATAACAAAAAGTATGTAAACTCCTTAGCACAGTGCCTGGAACTTAATAAATGTTACTTTCCCCCCTTTATGTTAAAAATAAAACCACTGCATTAAAATTTTAAAAATACTAGAAGAAACACATCTAACTAAATGTTAATAGTACTTGTGTTTGAATTCATTGATTTATTCAATGAATATCTATAGAATGCTGACAATGGACAGGGACTAGGCATACAACAACCAACAAAATGAAAAAAGTTCTTGACTTCATGATGCTCAAATTCCTTTGGATAAAGACAATATGCAATAAATATATTAACTGGTGGGTCACATGGCCTGAAGTGCTATAGATGGGGAGTGCCTGGTGTTTGTGTGTGTGGAGGTGGTTGTGCAAGAACTTTGAATCCAGTGTCCTAAAGCCTCACTGAGAAAGTGATATCCAAGCAAAGACTGGAAGGTGAAGAAGGGTGGGAGAACTATGGATGATTTTTTTCTTTTTCCTCATATCTACTTTTCTGATTTTTTAAATGAGTATTTGGAAATTGATTTTTAAAATTAAAAAAATTTTAAATGGAAACTAAAATCGGAGTCTTTCTAAAAGCATTTATTATTATAACTAACTTACCTGTGGTGTTTGGTTTTAAAATGTTCTTTCTTATTATTTATCCTCAAAACACCATAACGCTATTAAAGGGCAAGTAATATTTTTATCCCTGTTTTTCAAATTGAAAATGAACTTCTGAAAGGTCATACAATGAATAAATGTTAGAATGGATTCCTGAAATTCAGATTTTCATGCTCCAGATCCCACATTCTTCGTTAAGTTTGGATTTCTTACAGTCCACATACATAGCATCATCTATCTTTTCTTGAAGTTTATCTGTTCATCTACACCTTCACAGGCACTGTTGAATAACTTCTAACAAGTCAACAGTTATTCATTATGGTTACTCAAGTGGGAGCTGCAGCAATTGAATAGTCCTTACACATATGAGAGTGTATGGAAATTGAGTGGGGTTATATTATTGAATAATATGGGTGTTATTTAGTATGATGCTTTTTAAATGTTACACTTACCCTAATCTTTTTTTGTTTTGCTAAATTATTTTGTCTAAGATGGTAATTAATGACATACTGCTAATGTCAGACCAAGGTTATGTTCTGGAGTAATCTGTGTGTAGCCATTGTGTTCACTGACACTTTTACCAAAAATGAGAGTTAGAAAAGGTGACTTGAGCTTGTTAGGAGTGGGGGTGTGTCGAATAGTCCATTCTTCTGAGAGCCTTATCCCCAGTTGATAGTTCTCATCCTGACTTCCTTTACAAACTTTCTGCACACCCTTGTGACAGTTTTAGCTCAAACCCAGCGTTTTTATTGCAGTTCAGAATCAAAACATACAATTAAACTAAGCACAGTAGTGATGTTCTAACTAAAATGAGTAGTTATAATAAAATATAGTTATTAAAAATGTTGGCTTAGAGATTGATATAATTAACCTTACAATCTTTCAACAAAAAACATGCTTTTTCTGTTTCTTAGAAAACTAAAAAATGTGTCTGAGTTTTAGAAGCAGTGGGTTAAAATAAAGCAGAAATGGCTTCTTGTTCCTATAATTCAAAAAAGAAATGAAAAAAAGAGAGTGAAGGAGAGAAAATTACTTAGCTGAGAACCAAATCATTTCTCTCAAAAAGAGTACCTTGATATTCTAATATGTAGAGAGATGTGGATATGGCTGTAAGTTAAATGAGATAAAATGTGTAAAAACACTTAAAATAGTACAAAGCAGGCATCCAATGATCTGTTTGTTGCATCTTCATCTGTACATTTGCACAAAAGGCAGAAAATTCATAAATGATGTCACTCATCATTTCTGCCTTCTACAAATTCTTTTATCACTATTTCCACAATTATATTAGCTCATTGACTTTGGTGTTAAATTCAATGAAATGCTTTTAAATTGAGCATCCAATATACTCCTGGCATCGTATATATTTTTGAAGGCTTACATTAATGAGCACCCCTTTAAATTTTGCTTTTCCTCCCAAACATCAGAGAAGAGTCAGCGCTGGGGTGGAGGCTTTCCCAGGTCAGGGTTGATTCATAAAAGGCATGGTGTATTTAAACTTGTGTCATAATCACAACTTGTACAAAAGTATTCAAATATTTTTTAAAAAGCAAACTAGAAATCCACACAAGAAACCTATATGTACATGTTGACCAATGTCACTCCAATAAAATTTAATTAATAAAAAAAAGGCAAACTAGCCCTAGCAGGTTTGGCTCAGTGGATAGAGTGTCAGCCTGCTGACGGAAGGGTCCAAGGTTTGATTCCGGTCAAGGGCACGTACCTCGGTTGCAGGCTCCTCCCTGGCCTGGGCCCTGAGCAGGGTGTGTGCGGGAGGCAACCAAATCGATGTGCTTCTCTCACAACCATATTTCTCTCTGTCTTTCCCTCTCTCTTCCACTCTCTTTAAAAATCAATGGAAAAATATCCTGGGGTGAGGATTAAAAATAATAATAAGAAGAAGAAAAAGCAAACTAGATAGTTTGAAGGGACAAGAAAAACTGCTTTGATCCATAATGATTTTACTGCTTGCAGGTCCTGCCTTGCGTTGGTCTGTACATTTATTAGCTGTAGCTCACAAAGTATTTTGTGAACAGGAAATGCTTTCGTGAGCAGAAAACTCCAAGCAGAGATGATTAATATAGCTACATCTCCCCCTGCTCATTCTATTTCACAGAATGTCCCTGAGCTGTAATTCTTGCTTCTGTGCTCTTCAGACTTCATCGCTGGCAAGAATGAACCCTTCACTGCTGGGGAAGAGAACCCGAGAACCAGAGTGGATGTAGTGCTACTCAGGGGGCAGTTTCTAAGCTCCCCATTGCCACAGGACTTAGTAAGTACCCGGCTGAAGATGGATGACCAGGAATGCTGGCAGAAAGCACAAATTAATATTTTTTCCCTACCTCTCCCTGGGAGAAATGTGGAAAACAAAACTATTCTATCGTTTATTTTAGAGTTCATTAATTTTAGAGGACTCCACTCTTCAACTCGAGGGTGGGAGTGAGGGTGCCTGGGAAGGAAGTATAGTGGGAAAGGTTATTTATAACCAAGACAGGCTGCTATTCTTCATCCCCCAACTGCCCACCAGAAAAACTAAAAACTTGAGTCAAGGGGTTTTGAAACAGACTGATCCTCCATTAGTTCTTGGGATGAGGGACTGGTCTAGGCTGTTTAGAAGATCTACTGAGAGAAAATCTATGGAGACAATTTCAAATACAGCAGTAATTCAGGACTACGCGTGTCAGATGACTTTAAAACTTTTCTTTGAGTGGCAAAATATACCTGACATAAAATGTACTGTTTTAACCAATTTTAGGTGTACAAGTCAGTGGTATTACTACATTAATTACAGTCATGAATAAATTCATTCATTGATTCAACAAATCTTAATTGAATGCATACTATGGGGCAGGCAGCATGTCTGTGAGCACAACAGAGATCCTGGCTTTATGGGAGTTTTCTTCAAAAGAGCAGAGAGAGGCAGAAAACAGACAGCAAACACAATAAACAAATAGACTATGTGGCATATTAGACCATGATCAGGGCTGGGTTAAGGCTCCTGTGTTTTTCCAATAGCTCAGAGACCTTTGCTCATTTGCCTCTTCCCCATTAAACCTGCCTTCTATGAATGCTTGTAATTTTGGAGAGTCCACTGGTTACCTGATTGGGTAACTAATAAAGGAGATGTGTTCATTCGAACTGTTGTATTCATTTACTTAATACAACAAACTCTGATGGCAACTGGGCTGTCGATAAAGGAGAGCAAAGGTCTCTGCTACACATAAATAGTGTGCATTCCCCAACAAAACACTTCTACTTTGAGAATATGTGTCAAGGCACAGAATTCAAACAGAAATACATACTTTCTTCAGTAATGTGATGCTTTTTTTTTTTTTAAAGAGAGGGGTTTGTATAGAAATATTTGCATTTCAAAGAGCCTTTCTCTCAAAAACCTAAAGTGGCCAAGGAGGGAAGGGGTGAGGAATAAAGTGATTTATTGTGCTTGGTGAAATGACAATGGAAATGGGGCCCTGAAATGGTTTCTTTTTTCAAGTGCAAGAATGTCATCAGATGCTCCCTAAAAAATGTGTACCTTCTGCTTAAGCTCTTTCAGGTGGCAAGGGGCACTTACATACTGTAACAGAAGTTTACTTGAAGAGTATATGGGGGAGGAAAGTAGCAAGTACATGATTGTGAAACTGGACCACATCTTGACCATGATTAAAATTAGCATACCCATGTGGGGCAAAGGGACACCTGGGCCTTCAAGTACAATACTCCAAAAGGATGCAATATTACTAATGCAGTATTCCAGCCAGAAATGCCTAACCTGGGGAAATGTCAGGTAAAATCAAATTGAGGGGCATGCTATGAAATAACCGAGCTGATTTCTTAAAAAATGGCAGTGAATGGGAGGATCCAAGATGGCGGCGTAGGTAAACACCTAAACTGCTGCCTCGCACAACAATTTCAAAACTACAACTAAAAGACAGAACGTCTATCACCCAAAACCACGGGAAAGCTGGCTGAGTGGAAGTTCTACAACTAGAAGGAAAGAGCAAACAGCATTGAGGGGTGCACAAGCGCTGAAAAGCTGAGGTACGGAGACACGCGAATTGGGCTGGCGACGGGCATCTGGGAGCACTGCTGTTTTCAACCCGAAGGGAGATAAGCTCCTGATTACTCCGAACTCCAGTTTCTGGGGAGACTCGGGGGACCCAAACTCCTACGGGGAGAAGCTGGACTGTCTGCCGTGGGGTCGGAAAGTGAGGGAGGCTTGCTTGCAGGGCTGCGCGCAGGAATAATTGTTTATTGTGCTGGGGCGCAGGACGCGGGGACAAGGTCGGAGACGCAGAGCCAGCTTACTGGCAGCCATTGCTGTTTGCCACACCCTAGCCTGGTCACACCCTGAGACCCCGCCCTGCACAATCTACGAACCCACCCAAGCTCCAAGCAGTGGCTTTAGCATATGAATGGCCTGCCCTATCACAGCTTAACCTAGCAAACTTGCAGCCCAGGTCAGACAGCTCCAAAACCTCCAAACCCCAAGCAAAGAGGAGAAAACTGTAGTTCTCGCTGTAGCTCCTGCTGGGGGGCCTCAGACAGTAGCTGACCTGCACCCCATTGGAGATCCAGAAGCCAGTGTACCTAGTGGTCAGTGTGAGACACCAGATTTCAACTCCTCACATCCATAAGTGACACATTAAGAGGCAGACTCAGTGAGCACCAAAGCCCCACTGAACAAGTCCTACACCATAAGCGTGTCTCCAGCGCAGCAGCTCTTCCATTATAGACACAGCGGGTCCTCACAGCCAATTGGCCTGGAGGTCAATTCCTCCCAGTGTACCAACAGCAATCAAGGCTTAACTACACCAAGACTTTGCACTCAGCCCACAAAGGGGTGTACCAAAGGCGTCCACCTCAGGTGACTGGGGAGGCTGAGCTACTGGCCCCTATAGGTCACCTACCACACAAAGCCACTCCATCAACACAAGGAAGCAGCAAAATGCGGAGACAAAGAAACATGTCACGAATGACAGAAATGGAGGAAAGCAAACTAATGGACGACATAGAGTTCAGAACCACATTTATAAGGTTACTCAAGAATCTTCTAAAAACCGCTGAGGAACTTAGTGAGACCTTTAAGGATCTTAATGAGAATGCCAAAAAAATGGAAAAGGACCAGTCAGAAATTAAGCATACACTGTCTGAAATAAAGAATATACAGAAACTCAACTGTAGATCAAAGGACCCCAAGAATCAAACCAAAGATTTGAAACATGAGGAAACAAAAAACACCCAACCAGAAAAACAAAAAGAAAAAAGAATCCAAAAATATGAAGATAGTGTAAGGAGCCTCTGGGACAACTTTAAGCGTACCAACATCCGAATTTTTGGGGTGCCAGAAGAAGAGAGAGAGCAAAATATTGAAAACCTATTAGAAGAAATAATGACAGAAAACTTTCCCTACCTGGTGAAAGAAATAGACTTACAAGTTCAGGAAGCACACAGAACCCCATACAAGAGGAATCCAAAGAGGACCACACCAAGACACATCATAATTAAAATGCCAAGGGCAAAAGACAAAGAGAGAATCTTGAAAGCAGCAAGAGAAAAACGGTTAGTTACCTACAAGGGAGCACCCATACGACTGTCAGCTGATTTCTCAACAGAAACTATGCAGGCCAGAAGGGAGTGGCAAGAAATATTCAAAGTGATGAACAGCAAGAACCTACAACCAAGATTACTCTACCCAGCAAAGCTATCATTCAGAGTTGAAGGTCAGATAAAGAGCTTCACAGACAAGAAAAAGCTAAAGGAGTTCATCACCACCAAACCAGGATTACATGAAATGCTGAAGGGTGTTCTTTAAGAAGAGAAAGAAGAAGAAAAAGGTAAAGATAAAAATTATGAACAACAAAATGACATCAAATACATACCTACCAACAAGTGAATCTAAAAATCAAGTGAATAAAAAAATCTGAAGAACAGAATGGACTGGTGAATATAATAGAATCAGGGACATAGAAAGGGAGTGGACTGACAATTCTCTGAGGGGTGCGGGAAGAGATTGGACAAAAAGCTTACACCTATGGATGAAGACAGTGGCGGGGGCTAAGGGCATGGGGTGGGGTGGGGAATCAGGTGGAGGGGAGCTATGGGGGGAAAAAAGAGGAACACCTGTAATAATCTGAACAATAAAGATTTATTAAAAAAATAAAAAAAAAATGGCAGTGAAAGACAAAGAACGGTGGAGGAACTGTTACAGAT
Organism: Plecotus auritus; assembly: GCF_963455305.1. Taxonomy (NCBI): domain Eukaryota; kingdom Metazoa; phylum Chordata; class Mammalia; order Chiroptera; family Vespertilionidae; genus Plecotus; species Plecotus auritus. The sequence continues at coordinate 22,500,689 of NC_137778.1, forward strand.
CAAAGGAGACTAAAGCATAGGCTGGCCAACTGTCCCCATTTGCCAAGGACTGAGTGGTTTTCCAGGACACAGAACTTTCAGTGTGAGAACTGCAAAAGTCCAGGTAAACAGAAATGAGTTGTTCCTTATGTCGCTCATAAGGAGACCTAATAATTAAATGCAGTATGTGAAATGCCTGATCCTAGACAGTGGGGGAGGGACAATCCACAGAATTTGAACATGGGCTAAAAATTGTATTTAGGACCATTTTAACTATTTTTAGGTGTCTAGTTCAGTGTCCTTAGGTACATTCACAATGTTGTGCAACCATCATCATTATTCATTTCCAGAATGTTTTCACCTTTCCAAACAGAAACTCTATGCCCATCAAACAAAGCTGCCTATTTCCCTTCCCCAGACTCTGAGAACCACCATTCTACTTTCTGTCTCTGTGAATTTGACTATTCTAGGTACCTCATATAATGGAATCATACAGTATTTTTCCTGTTATGATGGGTGTGTTTCATTTAACATGTCCTCAAGGTTCATCCATGTTATAACATAAATTAGAATTTCATTCCTTTTCCAGGCTGAATAATATTCCACAGTATGCATATACCACATTTTATTTGCCCATTCACCTACTGATGAATATTTGGGTTGTTTCTACCTTTTAACTATATAAATAATGCTGCTATGAACATTGATGTAGAAACTTAGACTTTTAGATTAAAGTATTACATCAATGTAAAATTTCCTGAATTTGATATCTGTATTGTAGTTGCATGAGAAAATATCCTATTTATGACAATATACACTGAAATATTAGGAGGTAATGCTTCAGAAACAAATGAGAGGCAAAGGAAATGTGGCAAAATATTAAAGATGGGTGAATCTGGGTAAAGAGTATTTGGGTTCTCTAAAAGATTCTTGCAATTTTTCCATAACTTAAGAATTTTAAGAAATACATGGGAAATTAAGAAAGAGAGCAAATGCACTTGGGACAACCAGGCCTTGTGGAGAAAAAAATGTGTGAGTAGCGGGACCTCAGAGCTGAAATGCAATGAGGTGAGTGGAAGGGACTCAGGATTTGTCACGGCTTCTTTGGTGCCTGGTCCCTCTGAGCAGAAGCTGCCACTGCACCCTCTTCCAGAGCTCTGCTGCTCGGGTTTCTCAACTAATCTCTGCTTCTTCTTCAGCTGCGCTGTTCCTCCCAACCAATTTCTACATCCCGTCCTCTCTTCCTCTTGCCTTCAGCTAGCTCATCGTTTCTGCTTCCTCATGGCTTTCGCTTCCTCTTCCGTGTGTGTGTGTGTGTGTGTGTGTGTGTGTGTGTGTGCGTGTGCGTGCGTTGGCCGCTGCTGTCATCTTCTGGTCCCGGCAGCTGCGGTGGGGTCATGTGGCACAGAGCATGACAGTCTTTGCCTAGAAAGAGCTGCAGCCGTACCATGTGAGCACGCTGCTTAGCCAGTCCAGTTCAAAGACGATGCCTGGAATGCTTGGTGCGGTTTAGGGAGCTGGTATGGGGGGTGGGGGGTGAGGGGGGGGCAGTAGAGAGGAAAAGCAAACCAAATCTCACCCCAGGCCTTATGATTCATAACTGATTCATCTTGAAAATATGTGAGAGAAATAGAAACTATGTGTAAAAGTTCAAGAGAATTGGAGGAGACAAGATGTCATTGTACTATTTGGAGAAAATTAAGACTATCAGGAAGCCAATCTTCCTTCCTTCCTTCCTTCCTTCCTTCCTTCCTTCCTTCCTTCCTTCCTTCCTTCCTTCCTTCCTTCCTTCCTCACAAATTCATTATGTGAAAGCCATCATAGTTGATGCTGTGGGGAATCTAAATTGTGTAAGATGTGGTCCTCACCACAAGAAGCTGACAGGACAACGTGCTCTGAACTGAAGTTTGCAACCTGTTAGTGTACATCTGACCTTCATTTAAAAAATTAAAAGGGGAAATTATTATATTTCATCGCATTTAGTAATGATAAGTGTTGTTTAGTGAATTTTTATGTGTATGTGTATGTGTACGTGTACACAGGAGTGCTTTATAAAATGTATTTCTACTGTGGGTTATAGAAAAACTGCCTGCAAGCCATTGATCTAATAGAAGTTAAACCTACAGCTTTGGTGATTACCTACCATGTATTTTTAAAATTCATCTCTCCAGCCTAGATCTTGCTCCTGAGCTTTGAACATGGCTCTCTCACGACCAGCTGGAAGTATCAAACTTAACATATCCAAAATTGTCCATATCATCTTCCTCCCCAAGATGTGCCCTTTTCCTATATTGTTTGTTGGTTAGTAATATCAATATTCAACCTGGTAAGTCAAGCCAGCAGCCTGGGAGTTTTCTAAGGTGTCTCCTCCTTCTCACTCTTTGCATTCAGCCGGCCAGCATGCCCCTTCTCTCCATCCTCCCTGACGCTCCTTGGTGTAGGCCCTGTGTAATTTCTCACCAAGTTTCTTGCCCTACCTTCCTACCCAGTGTCCCTGTCCCCAGTCTGGTTTCCCGACTCCTTCCCAAGTGATTGTCCAAAATGCTGATATGATATTTCTGTTCCTGGTTGAAAACCCTTCGATGGTTCCCCACTGCTTTCAGATTAATGTCCAATCATAGGAGTTAGAGTCTTTCTTAACCCATCCCTGCTGCTTCTTCAGCCTCACCTCAGGCTCTAGAGGCACCAACTAGCTGTGGTTCCCAACAGCTCAGGTGCTCTCATATTTCACTGACTTTTACTCCTGCCTCAAATAACTCTTTTTGCTTCTCCACCTGTGTCTAAATCCTACCACTTTTCTGGACACAGGTCCAGTGTCACCAGGTCTTGGGACCCTTTCTGACTGCCCTCCAAGGCTTCCCTGTCGTCCTGGGCACACAGCTGTCCCAGCACAGACCAAGCTGTACAGTCACTGCTGTTTGGGTTGGCTTGGTGGTGAGCCTGCGAACAGCAAGTTCTCTGTTTTGCTCATCTCTTTAAAACAAGCAGACTAGCCTGAAGCCTGCTGTGTACGGCACCAGCCAAACACCCGTTAAAAGAATGAATAAAGCTGAAATCTTCTATGGGACACTCCTGATTGTAATACTAATGCAGCGATAATGTTACATCATTTTTGCAAATGCAGTCATTTTTCAAGTCATTAGAACTAGAGGTTTACTGATTGGACAGATGTACTTTGTCTAATTCGGATTCAATTAGTCCCTTTCCCACCGCCCCTTCTCTGTCTGGTTCCTATAACTCGAGAACAAGAACATTGCCATCTGCTTGTGGAAATATCCAGGAATTCTCCCACCAACAGATCTGTTGTTGTGTGTGTGTGTTTAACAAAAAAGAAAGAAGGAAGAAAGGAAGGGAGGGAGGGAACCGGCTAGAAAAGGAGGCAAGAAGGCAATGTGGATCATGTTTGCTTGACTTTAGGCCTCTGTTTTTCTTACTGTCCATCTGTGTTGTTTTTCAGGCCTTAAGGGGGAAGGCCAGGTCCTTTTGTTGCTTACCTTGGATGTGAACCTGCTTGGAAGCAGGGGACCTGGCCCAGAGTGACTCAAGAAAACTTCCAGTCCACTCTATATAGCAAGGGCCCAAAGCCACCATATGAATTCATTTGCCTCCATAGAACCATTTCATTTTCTTTCTATTCCAGGCACTGGGGATATAGTGACAAAGAAGATGTGGCCCCTGTCTGGAGGAGGAAAGGAAAAGGGTTTTGTTGTTGTTCCTATACATATTCTTTTGTTGCTCTGGACTTTTTTTTTGGGGGGGGGGGGTGACATAAGTGAGATTTAACCATTTCTAAGTTATTAATCAATTTTGTCTCAAAGGGTTTTACCTCCATGTGACTAGGCAGAGCTATTCTTCTTCTTTTTTTTTTCAATCCTCACCCAAGGATATTGTTTAGAGACAGGAAGGGAGGGAGGGAGGAAGGGAGAGTGGAGAGAGAGAGAGAGAGAGAGAGAGAGAGAGAGAGAGAGAGAGAGATCGGCTGCCTTCCACACACAGTCCAACCGGGGATTGAACCCAAAACACAGGTATGCACCCTGATGGGGAATCAAACCCACCACTTTTTGGTGTATAGGACAACGCCCCAACCAACGGAACCATACCAGCCAGGGCTCAGTAGAGCTATTCTTAATGCAAAGATTTGGAGCCCAGAAATGGGAGGTCCAAAAGCCAACATATTACTTATCCAAAATAGACAGATTCTAGAGGCAAAATTGTTCTCTGAGGTTTACTTTTTTACATGTGACACTAGTGGGATGTTACTGCCTTCGCATGTGAGGATGCGCTGAGCTATGAACTATGTGAAGTACCCAGCAGAGAGGTGGAACACCCACTGCATGGAATTCCCCTTCCTCGTGCATCAGAAAACAGAGGGGACACAGGACTGAACCAGGAAGAGGGAGGCACAGCTCAGCGTTCCCACCACCCATGTGAGGCTGTGGTGTGTGACACAGTAAAGGAACAACAAAGGGACTTTCCCGCCCCCCCCCCCCCCCACACACACACAAGGGGAGTAAATGGCTGAGTTACAAGCTTGCAAATAAATGCTGAAGCATTCTTTAAAGGGTTGCTTTGGTGAGACATAATGTGCTTTTGTCATCTTTGAGGAGAGGTGGAAGTCAGGGAACTGTAACAGGTTTTACCAACTAATTAGACACTCGATGTTAATAGAAAAATGATTGGATCCTTTGGGTTTTGCTGTACTTATCTAGGTCATTTCCAGCTTTTTCTCACAGCAAGTCAATTCTCCAGCACTGCTACAATTAGCAACATCTGGAATAAACATGATTTCTCAAAAGGTCACTGTGTGCATCTTTAGAGCAAGGCTACAAAAATTCACTTAGAATCAGAACAAATTATGTTTTTAAGGCATCTATAGCAAAATTGGCAGGGGGATTCACTTGAAATTCTGTTGTGGTCATTTTTTGCGTCATTAAAAATCTGACATCTTCTCAACAATATCTCGGAGGTGTTTTCAGAAAGTGTGAGATTCCCATGCCTCCACACAAGAGCCACTACTTCCTGGATTCTATGGCAACAACTAGTTACTCCCTGACAACTGAGTATTGTGAGGTCCTCCTGGCGGGCCCATTCCCAGATTCTGTCCTGACCTCTAAGTTTCTGAGATACATCCCAAGGGCAAAGGAGTTTCTTCCTGGAACTGTTACTCAAGCCATGGGGGGAATATGCCTGTAGACCCCTTTATCTTTTCCCAAGGCTTTGCCTGACTCTTGTACTGGTGGCAGAACTCTCCTTTATTCCCAGGTTCAATCACCACACTTGTCACTGACACCGTGCCACCCCCTTGGAAGAAGTCATGTCCCCATCACATAATTCTTCCATGTGACACATTCAACAGTTGCTCTGGTCTGACCCTTTCCTACCTATTCAACCTCAGTCTCTTTTTTCATCTTTTATTTGCTCTCTGCCTCTATCAGGACAGTTTCTTTTTATTGTCTCACAAATACTGTGGCCATACCTGGTTTTGCTGGTGCTATACCTACTAAGCCGTTTCTTCTTCTTGTCACCTGTCCAAATCCTTCCAGCCTTGCAAGGCCCAAATAGAATATTTTTTGTTTGTTTGTTTGAAATATGTTTTTATTGATTTTTATAGGGGAAGGGAGAGGGATAGAGAGGAAGAAATATTGATGAGAAACACCAATCGGCTGCCTCCTGCATGCCCCCTACTGGGGGGATGGAGCCCCACAACCTGGGCATGTGCCCTGACTGGGAATCAAACTGGTGACCTCTTGGTTCATGGGTTGACACTCAACCATTGAGCCACACTGGCCAGGCATTTTTTTAAAAAATGTATTCTAATACTCTCTAGTCCCCAAACTCCTTTACTATTAATAGTTGGCATTGATTCATCGCCCATTTATTAATCCATTCTTGCAACAAATATTTCCTAGGAACCCACTCTGAGTTATCACCATTCTAGAATTCAGAATACCATGGTGAGTAAGACAAAGTCTTTGCCCTCTAGGAGCTTTTATTCTGGTGTGGAAGGCAGACATTAAGCAAGTAAACAAACTAGCAAGTAGTATAGCTTCAGATGGAGACACGTGCTATGAAGGGGAAAAAAAGGGCAAGGTAAGGGCTGCAGATGACGATGGGAGTGCAGTCTGTTTTCTACAGCGTGATCAGGGGAGGCCTTTTTGAAGATGAGACATGTGATATCTGAGCAGAGACTTATGAAAAGAAACCAGCCATGAGCCAATCCAAGAGAAGGGTGCTCCAGGTAAAGGGAATAGAAAATGAAGTCCCAAGAGCAGGAATGTTCTAGAAAGATGAGTGGTGTTTTACTACAGCTAAAAGGCTCATGTGGGGCAGAGTGTAGTAGGAGATGAGGATGAAGAGGAAGCAGAGGTGAGAAACTGTAGGACTCTGAGGGAGAGAAGAATAAAGGTGAAATGCAAAGTCTGAGTATCTGATAGGAAAAGCGTGGGGGAGGAAGTGAGTGCAGATATGTGTAAAAGAGCTGTTAGATTTGGAAACAAGTTCATTTTTAGGCTTGTTAAGCTTGAGTTCTCTTTAGGGATGCCAGTGTACATGCTGAGTAGACAGTTTGCTATATACAAGTCTGAACCCAATGAAGGTCAGGCTAGAGATACAAAAAGCCAAGGGCCTTGGTGAGATCACCTAGGAATTGAGTGTAGAGGCCAGAGCCCTGGGCCCACCAGCTTTTAGAAGTCAGGAAGGGGGAGCCAGAAAGGAGACCCCGAACTTGTGGCTGCTGAGGTTTCCAGCATATCCAAAAATGTCCATAGTATTGTGTGATATGCTCACTGATGGCAAACTTCTTGTGACCACTCATATCTTGCCATGAGAGTGGGGGGAAAGGTCCAATGTGTTTTATCAGTGCCTACAGTCTTGGCACAGTCTTCATTTACCATGTATTTCTTACTGCTCCAAACTTTCTCACGGAGCAGAGTAAACACCACCAGGCCATTGGGGCAAATGTAGCCATTTCCTTTCTCATGGACTGGATCTATGAGTTAGTTAAGAATTCTTTTACCAGCAGTAAACTGATGCACAGAGATGGACTAATGTATGCACAGCCCAAACTGTGTCAATAGCTAGCCTTCAGTGTTCAGTCAAGTGTGGGCTGAGGACTGCCAGCATCACAGTCACCTGGAGTGCTGGCTTATTAAAAAAAATGTTAACAACTACGGGTTATCTACTAAGTGCATTACAGACAGTAACTGTTAATCCTCACAACTCCATGTAATAGGCAGTATTCCCATTCTACAGATGAGGAAACTGACCCTGAGAGAGTTCCATAGGCAGCAAAGCGGCAGGTTGGTCTGACTCCTGCATCCATGCTCTTTACAGCAGTGTTACACAGCCTGCTGAAACAGAGTCTCTGGGAATGGCACACAAGTTAGTCTGTATTTAGAAAAATCTCTGGGACATTTTTATGTATATGAAAGTTTAAGAACCCAAGGTTCATGGGAATTCGAGTTTGTTCTTTGAAGCTCAAGGACATCTTAATATTTGCTCTTCTAGATTGTTTATTTTTAACATTTCTAAGTATCAATGATTCAGTTCATTTTTTAAGAGTCTCTCTTGGGAGTAGTATTTTGTTAAACTCAGGCAAGAGTGTACTGCACAATTTGTTAATTCCAGAGAGGTGAAGCACCTGACTGTACATTGAACCAATCTGCATTGTCTAATATGGTGACAATATTAGCTAATAATTTAAAGCCTCCTGCCATAGGACATTGACAACCTACTCTCGATACCAATAATGTGTCTCTCTCCACGCCCCAACGTTCCCCCCCACCCCCATATTTATGATTGACTCCACACATTTGCCTACTCAGACCCATAAGCAATAATGTAATTAATCAATCATGTGGCCAGCAGAATAGCATGAATGACTCCAGGGTGCTGTCTGAGAGGAGATGGTGGTAATGGGGCACCTCTTAGCTCTGCAAAAGTCTTTAGAGGTATGGAATGGCCCAGGGCCCTCAGAGAAGTCATCCATGGAGTACTCCCTCTGATGGCCTGAGCGGATGGGGTGAAAGGGAAATGAAGTCACTGAGATAGATTTAAAAAAAAAAAAAAAGAAAGAAAGAAAAGGAAATGAAACTAGTTCTCAGGTGAAAAAGAAACATGTTGAATACACCAGGCCTTTAGATCACAGGAGATAACATTCAATAGACACATTTCTGTTGACAAGGAATAGTGTTTTACTGTCACAGGTCTCCACCCACCCTGACCCTGGAGCTTGCTGCATTTGCACAGTGAGACTGGTTTCACCTGTTTACAGCTGTTAAACCATTAGTCATCAGTTCAGAGGTTGCTGAAGCCAATTTCCCCAGCAGTTTATCCTAGACACATTTTTTTTTTATCCCAAACAGAAACCAACAAGGGCTACAATCTATTGTATATTGTCAAAGGGGGAAAAATAATAATTTGGAATAGAAACGAGGCCATCACACCAGGGAGAACTGAAACCTGAGTTTTTTATCTGTAAAGAAAAAAATAAAACAAATGGGATAGAAGATGGAAAAGAGGGCCATTAGGAGTAGCAGGGGGAAATTGGGATGAACTTCTAAGGCTTACATCTTGGGTTTAGGGTTGTTAGGTTAAAAACAGAAAGAGAAAGAAAAAGAAAAGAAGAGAAAAAAATATATGTAAGATGCTAAAATAAATTCAAATTTCAGATAAACAATGGATAATTTTTTAGTATAAATCTGTCCTTTGCAATAATTGAGGCATATTAACACTAAAAATTATTTGCTATTTATCTGAAATTCAAATTTAGCTCAGGGTCCTGCATTTTATCTGCCAACTGTACTTGAGTAGTGCCTTTAATCTCAGTTTGAAAAAAAAATCCTTTTAGAAAACAGATGTCTTCAGAAAACTAGGTCATGAATTCAACAGCATAAATACTTGCTAATTATGCTGTGTGAGGTGATGGGGTTATATATTTATTTAATATAAATAAACTAGCAATAGTAAGGACTGAAACAGCTATTTCAATTGAAAAACCATCCATTTTATTTATCTATTTGGTATTAGTAGGAATAAACTAAAACAGACAACACCAATTCTAAGACTTATGGACAAGAAAAGATCCATCCATTCATTTATTTTATTACTATTTTTTCTTTTGTTAATCCTCACCCAAGGATATTTTTCCATTGATTTTTAGAGAGAGGGGAAGAGAAAGGGAGAGACTAAGAGAAACATCGATGTGAGAAAGACACAAGGATTGGCTGCCTTCTGCTTGGGCCTCGATCAGGGCCAGGAATCGAGCCTGCAACCAAGGTACATGCTCTTGACTGGACTCAAACCCAGGACCCTTGAGTCCAAGAGCCGGTGCTCTATCCACTGAGCAAAACTGGATAGGGCCATTCACTCATTTATTCATTCTCTGCTTACTTTTTATCTGTACAACTACTGCTGGTAGATAAGTTTTATTAAATTGTATTTTAATGAGCAAAAATAATTACCATAGATGGGACTCCCTGATCTGGTTGCTTAAATAATTTTGCATGGTAATAATTTAAATTTAAAGAAATAATAGACCCAACCTAAGACAAAACAAAGCCCTCCAAGAAGAGCCGACACCACCTCCTTGCTATTATAGCAATCTGTCCCATTCCAATTTGTCCAGGATGGCGATAAACTAACACAATAATCAAACACAGAGGTTGAAACAATATAGGCTTAGAGTTGGGAGGCAAGAAGGGAGACATAGCCTGAAGAAGAAATAAAATTGAAGTAAAAGAGTCCAAATGTGTCCAACTCTGAGGCTGAGAGGGAGTCAGGCAGGGATGGGGGAAGATAAGGGCAGGAGGTCTGATCCGGGTGTGGTGGGGGGAAAGAGGAGACGACAAAGATGAGGAGTAAAGATGATGAGTTTGTATACTGACCAATATTAGAAGGGCTGTCAAATGAAAGAAAACTTAATTTATTTTGTCTAGCTCCAGAGAACAAAACCAATGCCAATAACTAGAAAGAGCAGGAAAACATATTTTTGACACCATTTAGACAAGAGTGTTCTAAGCATCAGGGTTCACTACTGATAAGTCAGGCTATCCCTGGGAATGGGAAGTGGGGGCCGGCTGAGCGGCGGTCAGGCTGGGGTGGAGAGGACTCTGCCTCGGATAAAGAGTGGACCTGATGCCCACTTATGGTGCATGTTCCAACCCAACAGGGCCTGTGTCTTTTATTGATGCTATGACCTCAGTGTCTTGAATCCTGCTCGACACATAGTAGAGTCTCGGCAAATCTGCAGGATCATTGGGGGACTGCTATTCAGAGGAGGTGGTGCTATTCTGGGCCTTGGTCTTGATGTGATGGAGAAAAGAGAATATAGCTTAAATCAAATCAACACACAGTGAGCATCTACATTTCCAGGGGTGGGGGGCAGAATCTGTCCAATTCCAATTTGTCCAGGATGGCAATAAACTAGCACAATAATCAAACACAGGGGTTGAAACAATATAGGCTTAGAGTTGGGTGCTAAGATTGCATTGGGAGGCAAGAAGGGCTTTGGGGCTTTAGTTTGTGAGAGCTACCAATACGTAATCCATGTTCCCCCTTCCATACCAACCTGGAGAGAAAAGTGAGAATAAAATCATAGTCCAAAGCAATACTTCTCTGGTACCCCCATTCCACTTATTTCACTTAGCATGCCCTTAAGGTTCATCCCATGCAAAACCGAGGGGAGGGTATACTTGTGTCAGGCAAAGAAAATGATCCCCAACAAGGGGACCCAGCAACTTGCCTCCTGGCTGGTGATTGTAAAGAGGTAAGCCACACCCAGCTGATATAGCTCAACGTCAACCTATGAACCAGGAGGTCACAGTTCGATTCCTTGTCAGGGCACATGCCCAGGTTGTGAGCTTGATCCTCAATGGGGCACGTTCAGGAGGCAGCCAATCAATGATTGTCTCTCATCATTGATGTTTCTATCTCTCTCTCCCTCTCCCTTCCTCTCTGAAATCGATAAGAATGTATTTTATAAAAAAAGAGGTAAGCCATAGTGGATTCTTCTGGGATTTCTTGGTGGTTGCTTTTTCCTTGGCTTGTTCACTACAGTGCTTTGGAGCTAGAGAATCAGAGATGGTGGCAGACTCAGAGGGAGGCTGTGTGAATAAAGTGAAAGACTGTGACGCACTTAGAGCAGAAGGAGTAAATTGTCACCACGGTGCCCTGTGCCTAGTTTGGCCTCCTGCTGCCAATACTGTGGCCCCCTCTGTGTCCTCTGCCCACTGGGTGAGGAAGCTGCACAGATACAAGCCAGAACCCAAGCACTGTGAGAGACTGGAGGTACCAGCAAGCACAGACCTCTTACCCCTACACTGCCTTCCCAGAGATTGGTGACGAGGTCACACTGGACATGAGACCGACAGGGAATCTGAGCGCAGCCCTCAGTGTGCTCCAGGGGCAGGGGAGGCATGCCTGGAGAGTTTGTGTGAAGGTGGCAACCCCTGTGCCATCCAACAGAATCACACTCATGCCCAAAGGGCAGCAGGAGTTGAGTCCAACCAGTTCTGATGGAGCCACTGAAAGACTCCCGTGGTGCGTCGCAGCCAGTGCTGTAAGACACTTTGCTCTTTAACTCAGGACTATTTTGTAAGGAACTATTTCTATAATACACAGCGCTTTTCCTTAAATAGTTCGTCTTTTCCTCAGGAGGAATCTGAAGGCATGATTTTCACAGGACTTGATGTCACCCAGGAGTGACACGTTGCAACCTGCAGGCATGGGCGGATGTCTTGTCGTGTGCACGTTTCTGTAGGGAAGTGACTTACGGGGTGGCTCTGAAGGCCCTAGAATTGCTACAAATGTATAGGGGGTTGTTTTGGAATAAAATGTTTATAACTTGATCTCAGTATTGAACAGTTGTTCAACCTGTTAAATCTCACCAGATGTCACTGAAACGGAAGGTGTGTGCTCTTTACCCCCGCCTCCACCCCAAAGAAATGTAAATCTTAACGCAAGTTATCACTTCCATTTTCCTTTAGGAAGAAGGGGGCAAGGAGGCCCGGGCAGCTTTAATATGTCCAGGCAGCTTTAATATGACATTTATACTAGCTAGTACATCAGCGAGTTAGCATCTTAACAATGTTTTGCCCTCGCAGAGAAAAGGGCCACAGAGAGACGCTGGAGGGAGAGGGTGTGCTTACGAATGTGTTAAACATAAATGTTTATGCTTATTTTCCCTTGTTACACATGCTCATTGTAAATATTTCTAAGATCATAGAACTATAACCCCATCCTGTTACTGACAAGCAGGGTTCACGGCTTAAATATTCTTGAAATTTTAGATACACAATCACATGGATGATGAAGAAACTGCTATCCATAAAAGGAGAGGGAACATACAAATCCCTGGGAAAACACATTCCCCGTGGGAGGGATGAGATAAACGCCTGTAATGAGATGTAGTAACTATTCTCAGAGACAAGATGCAACAGTCAAAAGCAACAGCGAACTGGGGTGCGACCGCCGTGGGCAGCTAGACATCATCCTTGCAGGCAAAGCAGAAGGCACGAGATTTACGAGCTCCCGCGCTGGCGCATCTGTCCCTTCTTTAAATCCGATTTTCCTACCATCTGTTCGTCACCCCAGCCTTGGCTGTAAACAAAGGTTATGCACTGTGCTCTCGGGCTGCTCTCCTGGATCCTCTACAGCAGTCAGTTCTGGCCTGAAAGACAGTGGGCCCCCACGAGCGTCCATTTGCTCTAACAGTCCATACAAACTGTGAGAGCGTTGAAAGTGCCTTTAGAAACGGGATTTTTAAACTTCCTTAAGTAAGTGTGGTGGGACATAACTATGTGGTTTCGGAAATTCTGTAAGGAAACATCTAGATGCTTCAGGAAGGGTTAGCTCACAGGAGAGGTGTTCTCTGCCCTCCAGGACAGCAAGGACACTGTGGGGGGCAGTCCCTAGCCCACAGTAAAGGGGCAAGGAGACACCGACCCAGCAGCTGCACTGAGGTTACCATTTGACATGGGGGAGGAGTGGAAGATCTCTTATAGACGTGTATCTAGGACGTGAGCTTGTGGCTCTGAGAATGTGCTGGAAGAGCCAAACCATCTGGCCGCTCCGAGGAGGGATCCGCTGACCTCTGGCCTCCAGCTCTGGGTTTACAGCTATGTAATATTTATCATGCATTCTTCCTGGGAAAAGCTGGGAGCATGCCACATCTTTGAATGGATTCAGGTCATCCTTTTACCATCCCATGAGTAATTAGAGAAGTGGAGAGGAGCGAACAAGGGGGGAAAATTCCACATCAAAGAGGTCACTGCCATGGCAAAGAAGAAAACATTCACTCTGCTAAGCAACAACAGGAAAAGGAAAACTTGTGATTCTTCACTGATCCTGAGTCCAGGCAGTGGCACTAGTGGGCAGAATTCACTCAAAAAGTGTGAATTCTGGCCAGGCCAGTCATTGTTGATTAAAAGTCCCTTCATGACAGGGGAAGGGATTTGCCTGTTTCGGGGGCCCATGGTGAGGAGACAGGTTTTGGCCAGTGCCGTTGGGAGACTGGTGACATAGAGGGATGACTGAGAAAATATAAGCAAATGCATTGAGGATTTCTTGCTGTCAGAGGGAATTACAAATATGGAGAGAGAAATGCTGGAATAAACCCTGTGGTGTTAGATGGAAAGTGGAAGAATCAATGTGAACTCATGGATTTATGTAGACATAGATACAGAAATAGAATTAGGTATGAATGTGTGTGCAGATGTTTATGTGTGTGTGCATGTATATACGCCACAGATATATATATATATATATATATATATATATATATATATACACACACATATATATATATATATATATACATGTATACACACATATACGTGTAGGCAGATATATACTTATATTTCCTAGTTCTACTTGAGATGGCTGAAGACAAAGATAACCTGGCAGCAATAAGCATTAAGAGTTGGCTACTAAATATTATTTATTCTCCATTTAAAGGAACCAGGGTTCCTTAGAGAAATGGTTGACTGTAGGTCTGAGTAGGGAAAATAAAAGGTAAGACAGGACTATCTTGTACTACAAGGTAAAGACACTCAAAGAATAATGGGGGCATATAAAAAAGACACACAAACTGCCTTTAATGAGCTCCTACTGGCCAAGTCCGGGACGATTTGATTATCACAATAAATGACAGTTTCTGATTTTAACCCTTTGAGTAAAACAGGAATTCATGAGTTCACAGTGATAAAACGTAAATGAATAAACGGAAGACAAAGGGAAGCTCTATCTTACAACAGAAGCTGTGAGGCATCTCCTCACAAAGTCCTTAGGAATGAGTCAGTGGAGAACGCTGTAAGTTACTATCTTTACCAAATGTGACAGAAAACCAGGAATGGGACAAATTGATGTCCTATGTTTCCTGATGTGATACAACAAGAGCAGGGCATTACTTCTGAGGTGTCCTCACTACAAATGCATAAATCACGGAGAAAAACATCATATAAACCCAAGCTGCACAGCATTCCACAAAGTAACTCTGTGCTTCGAAAAATGTCAAGGTCATGATAAAGAAGGAAAAGCAAAGTATTTTTTCCAAAATGAAGGAGATTAAAGAGAAATGATAACTATAAGGGACATGGACCTTTACAAGATATTATTTAGACAATAGGTGAAATTGGAATGGGATCTGTGAAAAACATCGTAAATGTTGGATCAATGTTAGTTTTCTAAGCTTGATGGTTGTATTGTGTAAGAGAAGATCCTTGTTTATAGGACGCAAATACAAAAAGGCATGTGGAAGGATTAAGGAATCATGTCTGCAAGTTTTTCTCAAATGGTTTGGGAAGGAACTTCTGTGTGTGTGTGTGTGTGTGTGTGTGTGTGTGTGTGTAAAGAATAGAGCAGATGTGATAAAATGATAATAATTGGTAAACTGAATGAAAGATAAAGAGAAGCTTCAAGTACTACTTTTATGGTTTTTACAACTTTTCCATAAATTTTTTTTTAAAGAGGAAGGGAGAGAAAGAGAAAAAGAAAAAGATAGCCAGGCCTATGTGGCTCCGTGGTTGAGCATCAACCTAATAACCAGGAGGTCAAAGGTCAATTCCCAGTTAGGGCACATGCCTGGGTTTTGGGCTCAATCCCCAGTAGTGGGTATGCAGGAGGCAGCCGATCAATGATTCCCTCTCATCATTGATGTTTCTGTCTCCCCGTCTCCCTTCCTCTCTGAAATCAATAAAAATATATTTTAAAAAAGAAAAAGACAGAAACATCGATTTGCTGTTACACCATTCATGCATTCATTGGTTGATTCTTGTATGTGCCTTGACTGGGGGTCGAACCCGCAACCCTGGAGTATTGGGATGACGCTCCAACCAACTAAGCACCTGGCCAGAGCCTCTATACATTTTAATTTTCAAAATAAAAATATAAAAAGAGGGGAAAAAATGCCCACTCTGGGTCTCTATGTACATAGATCAGAGTGAATCAAACTGAGCAGGTCAATTCAAATGGAATAATGATGAAGCTTAGGCCCAGCTCTCCCTTACAAGAGACCCAATCCCTGCCCTCAGGCTGCTCCCCAGGAGTGCTAGGAGTGCAGTGAATTGAATGGGGTGGGGAAAAGGCTGGGAGGGCATGATGAAAGGCACCAACAAACTGCTCCAGGAATTCCAAGGAGCCAGGAGGCCTCATGAAGGAGGTATGGCATGAAGAGGCCCCAGATGGCATTGGGGCAGGACACTGGTGGTCCTGCCTAGCATGTCATTTAGGCATTTTTGAGAATTCTAACTCTGCTTTCTTTTTTTATCATCATGCGGCTGGTCTGTTTCTTACCTCCAAATTCTTGCTCCTAATTCTGCTCCTGTCTGGCAGATAGGCAGTTTATCAATTTGGAGGAACCATCACATCCATTTTTTAAAATTTAGCTCAGATCCCTTTCTTTGACTTTTTTTATTTTTTTGACAGGCTTGCTCCTCTCCTGATAGAAAGTCCTTTGCTCTTTCGTGCCTCTACTGCATTTAGTACATGCATCATGGCACATGCGGCTCCTTTGGCACTTGTCAATTCATCTGTCCCTCCCTCCCATCCTATAGTCTCCTTGATGGCTTTGTATCTTTGAATTACCACTGTCTGGCCATAGTGGGGGCTCAATAATTGTTCTAGTAGTCAGATTAACCTAAGACTTCTCCAAACTGCATTTCTTCCATCCTTCCCATTTTTACTCCTAGGCTAACTTAGGCTCTATATTCAGCAAAAACATTTCCTGGACTTTTTGATTTCAAGTAGTATGAATCCAAATTTGAGGGAAAACATTTTCTTCTCGACCCTGAGACCACCAGTGAAGGTGAAGGGAGAGATGGACCAGCATGTTGGGAGTAGCAACAAGATTGCCACACCGGTGGCTTAAATTCTCAGTTAATGACTCTGTGACGAACCCACACAGAAATACGTGAACTGCTCCTGGGTTATATTAGGGCAGGCACCATAATGACCTCAGCTGACTGTAAGAGCCAACCAAAATTATGTTAACCACTGATGCTTGGGAGCTTCTTACATCAAAGCAGAGTACTTACACAAGCTGCTATCTGCTCAAGGCCAACAGACCTCTATCCACAGTACTATTGTAACAGTAATTAGTTATCGCTAACATTCCTGCAAATACTCTTCAGCCAGGCACCATAGCACCCAACAAATGTCACAAACTCTGCGTCCACAGGTGTCACCGGACCCATCTACACACTGAGGCAGCTTTGGGAGCAGAAGGCAGCTACTCCCTGTGACACAGCCAGACTTGAGCCCTAGGCTCAAGTTATATTACTGAAGTTCCAGTTACAGAGCCCAACACCCCCTCCCCTTCTCCATGGCCATTGAGGTTTCAGATTTGAAAGACCATCATTTGTGAGTCCATTCATGTCCCACCTCTTACTATATACCTTAGCAGCCCTAAGTCACCCATCTGCTGTGGAAGATTGAGGGGTTTCTGCCTTGAAAACACTTCTCTTCGCTACAGTTCCCGCATAAGTGCTAAACCTACCCTTTGTCTGCTGTAGTCACCAGTTTGAAACATTTGTTGGCAGGACTATTGCCTCACCCTTGCAGGAGGCAGCCTCCCCACCTCAGAGGCAAGCTGGCAGCTGTTGGAGGCGTTTTCAGCACCAGATTATTTTAAGGCATCGGTAAAGTGGGTGAAAACCAACCCCAGAGAACAATTCTTAAAAAAAAAATTGTTTTAGAAAAAATAAGAATAACAGCCAAGTCCCGCAGAAACACTGGCTCTGCAAACACCTGGGACACCACTTAGTGCCCAGAAGTGTTTGCAAGATTCTATCCTGAACACCGTGCCATGGGCCACCCTTAACGAGGAAGAATATGAACCTCCCATTTTCACATGCTGTTCAGCAGAGTGAAAGCTGACCAATAGAAGGACAGCAGAAAGACTGCCCTAATTGCAGTTTCTATTTTCAGCAATTTTGCACCAATATGGTAAAACAAGAAAGCTCATTGGCACATGTTATAGAATTTTTAAATATATACTTAGTAGTAAATATCAGCTTGATTTCATAGCTTGTAGATATGGCCTTAAAGCAAATTAGAAAAACAAAATATTTTTGTTCCTACACATTTCTCTAGTAGGACCACAGACCAGTACTGCTTAATGTGGAACCAAAGTACATGAAAACGTTCACAACTATTACCACGGTACCTGCGGGTGGTTCCTTTGTCAGGCCATAGGAGGAGGGAGGTGCTGTTACTCTCTGTCTACAGATGAGGATAGGAAGGCCCAGGAGGTCCTACATCGTGGTTCTCATGGTCATAAATTTAGCCCATCAGGTCATGACATCTCTTCTGGTTGGGGATTATGGTGTTAAAAATGATTGCTCATGCAGCAGTTCATTATTATAAATATTCTCAAAATTCATGAAGAATGAACTAGAAAACCGGGGCTAACAACAAATGTGTGACAGCTTGAATTTTCACCAGCTGTGGTCACTGGCCCCAGGCCAGGCTGCTAGTTGACCTTCAAGCTGGCCAAGCACATTGCATTTCTTATCAATCCTCAGGACCCAAACATCCCTGGGATAGTCTAGTGATACAGAATTCCCTCGGGGAGGGAAAAGGGTGGAAACCACATGTTTCAAATCAGACTTATTATTTCTCCTTGGATGTGACTCTGAGGGTGAGAAGAATCAATGCTATTAAGCAAGTATTTGTTGGGCACTTACTTATGAGTCTATCCCTGCATGTAGATTTTATGGAGGATAAGAAAATGTTAAGATACAGGTTTAAGCTAATGGTTTTCTGCCTTGTCGTGGAGATGATGACCATAGAAGATGCAGCCTGAGCAGTGTTGGCAAACTTTAGCCCAAAGGTCAAACCCACAGCCCACTGCCTGTTTTTGAACAGAGCATGAGCTAGAAATGGTTTTCACCTATTCACACAGCTGGAAAAAAATTAAGAAGAGCATTATTTTGTGGCGTAACAATTATGTGGAACTCAAAATTCAAAGCCTGTGAATCAGGTTTTATTGAAACCCAGCCACACTCACTCACTCACGTCTTACCTGTGGCTGCTTTTGTGCAACAGTGGGCAGCAGAGTTGAATAGTTGTGACAGAGGCCATGTTAGCCACAAAACCTAAAATATGTACTATCTTGCCCTTTAGAGGAAAAGTCTGCTGGCCTTGAGGTAGATAATACTTCAATGGTGCTAAATGGGGTAGTTCGGAGCCAGTTGAAGAACCAGAGGACTTCCACAAGGGGAGAAATGTCTTTGGGTAAAAAAGCTTCAAGGAGGAAGGGCCTTCAATGAAGGATAAAGATACTGAGCATGGTGGCCAGGGGGAAAGGCCACCCAGCTGTGACTGTCATCCACCGCTGACAGCAATGGGACCTGGTAAGTTTTTTACCTTCTGGACCTCAGTTTCCTCAGCTATTAAATGGAAGTAATAACACCCACCTCCCAGGACAGTTGTAAAAGCCCACAGTAAGATCCCATTCACAAAGTTAGCACAGAGTTAGCACTGTCCATTACAGAGCGGGTGTCTGCCAGCGTTAGCTGTTAATAGTGGTGATTGCCATTCGTTTTCACACGTGGGCATCTATTAATAAAAATAAGTCAAATTCCAACTAAAAATTAAGTCTTGCAGAGGTGATTAGTGAATAAGTTTTTTAAATCTTTCTTAGAAGATAAATTCAAGCAATTGAATCCTATGAAGTTCTTAAAAATGTTGTCATAAAAGAATTATAGTACAGGAAAATATTCCCAATGTGTTCTGTGAAAATAAGTTTTGTAAGCCTCCAAATTTTATTTTTCCAGGACATCCAGATTTGAAACTGTGTATGAAAATCTGGTGAAAACTATCGACCCTTCTCCCTGATAAACACACACTGTACACTTTTGCATACAATCTTAGGGCTTAATGGATCTGTGGAAGCCCCATCCTTGGTTTTCAGGTTAAGAACTCCCTTTCTAGCCCTAGCTGGTTTGGCTCTGTGGATAGAGCATCGGCCCACAGACTGAAGGGTCCCGGGTTTGATTCCCATCTAGGGCATGTGCTTCGGTTGCAGGCTCTGTTCTCTCTCATACCGATGTTTCTCTCTCTCTGTCTCTCCCCCTCCCTTCCACTCTCTCTTAAGGTCAATAGAAAAATATCCTCGGGTGAGGATTAACAAACAAAAGAAAGAACTCCTCTTCTAGTTGCTCACTCATACTTATAAAACCCACAAGATATTGATATGTGAACCAGATTGCTAAATGATTAATTTATGAAGGAGAAATATTGTCAAGTGGGCTAAAATCCTTGCGTTGGCTGATCAGCTCATTATCTTGCTATACAAAAACCACATGAACAGCCAAGGCACAATTAAAAGTGAGTAAGGAATCACAGCAAAGGGAATTGGAGAATGGTCTTAATGGCTTCTGTCGCCAGGCTCGATGATCTGATGCATCCGCTTCTGCCACAGAGATACCCCTGCCAAGGCTGCTAGAACAGCCAGACCAGCCCTCTCCTCTGGACAGTTCTCGATGCTTGTGCTCTCTGCTTGTAGACACAGTGAAGACCAAACTCCTCCTGTTATCACTTGTGGCAAATAAAGGCCCGGGACAAGCAGTTGGACCCCACATTCAGACATGCCAATTTTCTCACACTACACTTGGTCCTTCTCTATATAGAATATATATACACGTATATCCCCAAATACAGATTCCAGCTTAGGATAGGTTTGTTGTGCTGATTTTTTCATAATTTCCTTTTCATAAAGAGTATTTGTCTTCAAATTTAGGAGGTTCCTTACTGTCCCCAACCTCTTCACTATCTACAGGAGAAACAGATCCTTCGACTGCTCCTTCTTTCCTTCTTTCTCAAATAACCTTTTATTTAGAAATAGTTTACCACTTTCTACAAGTTTCAAAAGTAGTACAGAATTCCTGTGTACCTTTCACCCAGCTTCCCCCAATGAAAATACCTTCCTTACATAACCACAGTACAGGTCAAAACCAGGGAATTACAGTGGTATAACACTATTAACTCAGGTACAGTCTTTACTGAGATTTCACTTGTTTTTACATGCACTCTATGTGTGTATATATGTGTGCAATTCTATGGTATTTTAGCACATGTGTAGATTGAGGAATCAACGCCACAATCAGGGTACCACAAAGAAACTCCCTCATGTTACCCCTTAACAGCCAGTAACTTCCTTTTACAAATACAGTTGACGCTGGAACACAGGTTGAACTTCATGGGTTCACTTACATGAGGATTTTTTTTCATCTTGTAAACAGACAACATAAACTTATGGTATCGATAAATATAATACAGGACTAAAAATGTATTTACTCTTCCTTATGATTTTCTTCATAATGTTCGTTTCTCTAGCTTACTTTATTGTAAGAATGCAGTATGTAATACATATAACACAAAATATGTGTTAATTAACTGTTCATGTTATCAGTAAGGCTTCTAGTCAACAGTCGGCTATTAGTAGTTAAGTTTTGGAGGATTCAAAAGTTATACACAGATTTTCGACTGATTGGGGGAGGGAGAAGAGGTTTTTGTTGACTGTGTGTGTGTGTGTGTGTGGCGGGGGAGGGGGCTTTGGTGCCCTTCATTCCCTGTGTTGTTTTTGTTTTCCGTGTTAGAAATCTTAGTCCAGCTGAGACTTTCACTATTTCGGGCACCTGAAGTTCTTATGAACATGACCTCAAGGGACAACAGTTGTGACTTCACCAATCCCTTCCCTTGAGTGGGTAAATGCAGTCAGTATTACCAAGGCCTCAAGGGCAATGTTTAGATTTGAATTGTCTTGAGTTTTATTCCTAAATCTCTGAATATTTTCCATCATTGAGCAAAGTTTTTGAATGTATACTCTTGTTATTGTGTGGAAGCAGTCTACTAGGCTTTTAGAAAAAGTTAGAATTTCTGACCAAATTTCCTTTGACTATAGTTGCATAATAAAAAACTTCTTAACATCTGTGAGACGTGTTGGTGTGTACCTTCACGCAACCCTAAACTTGTTTCCTCTGGCTGGGCTCTGAGGTTTCCTCTACTTGTGTCTTTCATATTGACTTTTCCGCTTAGTGAGTTTCATGTGGACAAAGTTAGGGTGACTGATCCCTTCTAGAAGATACCATCTTGGGTTAGACTCTGGAAATCTACTTTCCAGGGATTCAGTTACCTGGTGGATCTTCTGAGAAGTATACTATTACCCACCTAGTACTTTTGCATGGCCATCCCCTGAGTCAGTAAAAAAACTAAATGATTATTGGAGCTGGTCTAAAGAGCTGAGTATTTTAGATGAATAAATAATGGCACATGTACATACCAAGTGTAACCATCATAAATGTCTATTTAAGGTCACTATAGAGAACAAAGCATAACTCAACCCAAGAGAGCATAGCTAAAACATTTGCAAGGACCTAATTAATTCTTAGACTAAAAAAAACTGGGAGTTGATCAATGATTAGAGGATACCTGTACTATGACCTGGGGGAGGAGAAAATAATCCGAGATTGCTCATGGGAATGAAAAACAGGAAAGCTGCTTTTGAAAGTAGTTTGACAGTTTACAGCAGAAAGTTAAACATAAACATAATTCTACTCCTCGCTAGCTACTTCGGAGAAATTATAATATATATCTGCACAAAGATTTGCATGCAGGTATTCCTGGCAGCATTATTTATAACAGCCAAGAGCTGGAAACAAATTTAATGTCCATCAAGTGGTGAAGGGATACATAAAATGTGGTACGCCATACAATGGAATACTACTCAGAGATGAAAAAGGAATAGAAAGCTGACATGTTACATCATGGGTAAACTTCAAAAACATGATGCTCAGTGAAATAAGTTAGACACAAGAGACCACATATTACAATCACATTTGCATGACATGTCTAGACAAGGCAAACTTACAGAGACAGAAAGTTGATTAGCAATTGCCTGGGGCTGTTAGGGAACCAGGGACCTTGTTGAGGGGATGAAAATGCTCTAAATATATGTACAGTGCTGGTATTTGTTACTACAAATATTTGAGTAGTACACTTGAAATGGGTAAATTTTCTGATATGTAAAATATATTTTGATAATGGTTTTTGTTTTGTTTTTTTAAAAGGAAACTAACCCACATTTTTCTGGAAGGTAGAAGGATCAGCCTTGGGCAAGTATTCTAGGAAACCCTGCCCTTGATAAAGGACTTTCCAAATCTCAACTTGTGCCAAAGCATATGGAAGATGCCACTCACTCTCCAGGCCCAGCTACCCTCACTGTATTTCTCTCTTTAGAAGGTGTTCTTCCCCTCTGGTTTCTACTTTGGGAATAGAAAGCATTTATAGTCCTGGCTGGTACTTGTGTGGAAGGTACTTGTTGCCTCTTGTATCCTCTGCTTCCCTAGATGAGAAGGGCCAACTCTGCAGACTTCTTATGGAAAATCTTAGTGAGAACAAGAAAAAGTTGTCGGTCCAGTGTTAGAAAAGGGAAGGGCAGGGCAGGGCAGAGGCCTGGAGAGTGTCCTAGAGACACAGAGGAGGGGCGGGGTGGGGGGCAACCGATTCCTGGGGAGGAACCACGGGTGTGGTGAGCACCCAGGGCTGGAGAGAACCTCACACTGATGAGAAGCTACCCACCTTACCCAAGGACTTTTGCTGCTCTCAATAGTCTTAGCTCACCCAGGACGTGCTCAAGGCAGCAGGGCTACGGGAAGCCAGCTTGATGGGGAAGTGGTGGTGAGGAGGGGGTACAGTGGTATAGACCAGGAGAGGAGCCAGGAAAGGGGAGAAACAGTCATGATGCCTACCTATCATGTCTACCACTCAGCAAGTGGTCAATGACTATCTTCTTTTATGATTATCACTAACATTACTATTGTTATTAGTATCATACTTTGCCCTCAGTTTTATCAGAGTATAGGGAGATATGAGAGTGGGAAACCAGGAGGGCCTAATCTATGAAGTCAGGACAGACTTTCTTGAGAAAATGATGGTTCAGCTGAGGTCTGGTAGATAAATGAAAAGTTTACTAGGCTAATGTGGTCAGTGGGAAGAGCATTCCAGGAGAGGGAACAGCTTGTGCAAGGGCCCTGAGGTTGAGGGACT
Organism: Plecotus auritus; assembly: GCF_963455305.1. Taxonomy (NCBI): domain Eukaryota; kingdom Metazoa; phylum Chordata; class Mammalia; order Chiroptera; family Vespertilionidae; genus Plecotus; species Plecotus auritus. The sequence continues at coordinate 22,524,212 of NC_137778.1, forward strand.
ATGTGGCAACTACCACAGCCAGGAAGACAGATGATTATACAATGTTGGCATTGCAAACCTAGAGATGTCCCCAGGGTGTCATGAACAGGCCCACCTTTATCAGTTGCAGGGCCCTGGGCAAGGTACAAAGAGAGGCCCATAGGCTGTGTGTCTAAGTATTTAAAATTATAAACCTAGTAACTAACTATCAATAAAATATGTTCTATCCTCCTACCTTCTCAGACCTACCCCTGGTTCACTCCTTTGAGTTCCCAACCCCAGCTTCATCCTGTACTGTGAGGGTCAGGTTCACATGCATGTGAATCCCCTCCACCCCCATCCCAAGCCCCAGATTGCATATCTAAGCCTCTCCCCAGCAGCAAATAACCATTGCCTAACCCACACCCTGGGTGTGTTCACCACCTGTGTGGTCCACTTTCAGGATGAACCTAGGGAGGAGGGCTATAGGCCATTCAAGAGGGCATTCTGGGGCTTTGGGTACCCAGATTACAGTCCGGAAGGGAAGGCACAGGCTCTGAGTGGGCACATCCCCTTGGTCCTTGGGTTATTTGTCTTGTAAGGAAGACACAGTCCAAAGGAGGGTCAAAGGGGAGCCCCTAAAACAAGGCCCAAGACAGTTCCCCTCACACTGAGAACAGCAGTGGGTATGGAAACACTGGAAAAATAACCGAGGCCAGGGGCAGGGAGGCCGGGTCAGGGAAGACTTCCTGGAGGCGGAAATGCCTGAGCCCAATATTTTCCTGCAGAGGAAGCATCTGCTGCGAATTGAGGTACATGGCCTAATAAATCTAATGTTCCTTAATCAAATATGAAATATTGCAGCCAGGTGGCAGACGTTTTAGCTTTGGTTAAGCAGCCATCTCTCTTTTAACCCCTTTATTCGGCAGGATTACAAGCATTCTGATCAATGGCAAGTTCAGTTGAGAAGCCTTTCTCTACTAGGCTCAAACATGGCTTAGGAGAGAGCACTTAGAGGTCTGTGCACTCATTTTGACTTGTTATTAGGGGATGAGAAATATATATTTTAATTTAAATGCTTTTCCTGCCTGGTGTTGCTAGGTGGTTAGAGCATCATCCCTCCCACCAAAGGGTTCCGGGTGAGGGCACATACCTAGGTTGCAGGTTCGAACCTCAGTCAGGGCTCATGTGTGAGGCAGCCGATGGATGTTTCTCTCACATTGATATTTCTCTCTCTTTCCCTCCCTCCCTCCCCCTCCTTCTCCCTTCCTCTTTCTCTCTGGAATCAACGGAAAAAATGTCCTCTGGTGAGGATTAAAAAGAAAAAATTAAGTGCTTAACTATAAAAACTTTTTAAATGACTCATAGAATTAGATTTAAATACAGTCCTTGGTATAAAATTTGCTAAGAATGGAAGGGCAAAAACATGGTTGATTGAATATAGATCAGAATGCAGAAATGTGGGCATCTGCACGGTCCTTTCCCTTCTAGTGAAATGTTGACCCAGGGCAGCGAGGCAGTCCTTCGTTCACATCTCTCCTCTCATCCCCACGGTCAAGATGGCTGTCTTTTTATTTTTATTTTTGTTGTTGTTGATTTTTTAAAAAATAAATCTTTATTCAGATTATTACAATTGTTTCTCCTTTTTCCCCCCATAGCTCCCCTCCACCCGGTTCCCACCCCACCTTCTGCCCTTACCTCCCCTCCACTGTCCTCATCCATAGGTGTATGATTTTTGTCCAGTCTCTTCCTGAACCACCCCCCCATACCCCTTTCCCCCTGAGAATTATCAGTCCACTCCCTTTCTATGCCCCTGATTCTATTATATTCACCAGATTATTCTGTTCCTCAGGTTTTTAATTCACTTGATTTTTAGGTTCACTTGTTGATATATGTATTTGTTCTTCATAATTTTTACCTTGACCTTTTTCTTCTTCTTCCTCTTCTTAAAGAATACCTTTCAGCATTTCATATAATACTGGTTTGGTGGTGATGAACTCCTTTAGCTTGTTCTTATCTGTGAAGCTCTTTATCTGCCCTTCAATTCTGAATGATAGCTTTGCTGGGTAGAGTAATCTTGGTTGTAGGTTCTTGCTATTCATCACTTTGAAAATTTCTTGCCACTCCCGTCTGGCCTGCATAGTTTCTGTTGAGAAATCAGCTGACAATCATATGGGTGCTCCCTTGTAGGTAATTAACTGTTTTTCTCTTGCTGCTTTTAAGATTCTCTCTTTGTCTTTTGCTCTTGGCATTTTAATTATGATGTGTCTTGGTGTGGTCCTCTTTGGATTCCTTTTGTTTGGGGTTCTGTGCGCTTCCTGGACTTGTAAGTCTATTTCTTTCACCATGTGGGGGAAGTTTTCAGTCATTATTTCTTCAAATAGGTTTTCAGTATCTTGCTCTCTCTCTTCTTCTGGCACCCCCATAATTCTGATGTTGGTACGCTTGAAATTGTCCCAGAGGCTTCTTACACTCTCTTCAACTTTTTGGATTTTTTTTTTCATTTTGCTTTTTCGGTTGAGTGTTTTTTGCTTCTTTGTATTTCAGTTCTTTGACTTGATTCTTGTGTTCCTCTAGTCTGTTGTTGGGTCTCTGTATAATATTTTTTATTTCAGTCAGTGTATGTTTAATTTCTAGTTGGTCCTTTTTCATATCTTCAAGGGTCTCGTTATATTTATCGGCCTTTTCTAGGAATTCTTGAAAAGCCTTATAACTGTGGTTTTGAATTCTATATCCAGTCATTTGTTTTCCTCCATTTCTTTTGTTTGTGATCTGTTTCTTTGACGCCACATTTTCACTGTTTCCCTGAGTTGGTAGGGTAGATTTGTGTGCTAGGTTTCCTATATGGCCCAGCGGGTCGGCCTCCCCAGTTCATCTGAGGTGGACACTCTTGGCGCACCCCTTTGTGGACTGTGTGTACAGCCTTGTTGTAGTTAAGTCTTGATTGTTGTTGGTATCACTGAGAGGAATTGACCTCCAGGCCAGTTGGCTGTGAAGATCAGCTGTGTCTACGCTGGGAGAAGTTTGGTGCTGGAGACTGCCTTATAGGATTAGACTTGCCAAATTGCAATCGCCTCTGTGCTCAGCTTGGATGGGGTGGAGTCTCAGGGTGGAGCAGACAGTCTTGGCTTCCAGTTAGCCTTGCCCTTGCGCGCGTGCACACCTCCAGACCTCTGCCTTTCCCGGCTCCCGAGTCTCCTCCCGAGAGTCCAGGTTCCCCCCCCGTAAGAGCGTGGGTCCCCAGGGGCTCTCCTGGAACTGGGGTTCAGTGCAGTCAGAGCTGGGGTTCAGTGCAGTCAGGTGCATCCGACTCCCTTCTGCTAGGGAAAGCCTGTGGCAACCTCCGCAGCCTTTGTGCACACTGGCGCGCGCGCCTCCAGACACCTGCCCGCCGGGGCTCCCCCGGGTCTCCCCAGGGTCTCCGAGTCTCCAGGTGCCTTTCTCTCTACCTGACAGTCCAGACTCCCCCTGTATGAGCCTGGGTCCACAGGGTTTCGCCCGGGACTGGGGTTCAGTGCAGTCAGAACTGGGGTTCAGTGCGGTCGGGGGCTTCCTTCCCGCTTCCGCCAGAGAAAGTCAGCCAGGCTCTCAGCCGCCCTTCCTCTCTACGTGCACAAAGACCCTTTGCCGTACCTCCAATTCTCTGTGAGCTTTTCTCTTTCCTTCTAGTTGTGGAATTTCCACTCAGCCAGCTTTCCTGTGGTTCTGGATGGTGTCCATTCTGTCTTTTAGTTGTAGTTTTGAAATTGTTGTGCGAGGCGGCAGTTTAGGTGCTTACCTATGCCGCCATCTTGGTTTCTCCCCTGTCTTTTTATTATTATTATTATTATTATTATTATTATTATTATTTTATTTTATTTTTCAATTACAGTTTACATACAATATTATGTTCTATTAGTTTCAGGTAAACAGCATAGTGGTTTATCATACTCTTTACAAAGTGGTATTTAAGCACTAGAATACTTGACAGATAGGATTTGTTCTAATGTGTGTGTGTGTGTGTGTGTGTGTGTGTGTGTGTGTCTTTCATTGTGAAAATGAGAATTACATTTGTTTGTGGAAGTCCAGGATGGGAAAAGTAAGCTATTGTGACAGATTAGATGCACTAAAGAGAGCCAGGAAACCTTGTATTTTAAAATATAACAATCTCAATCATTGGACCCAGAGGGAAATAACAATGTCGGGAATGAACTACTAATGACCAGCAATGTCCCAGAGGAGAGCCAAGGAGAGTCCACGTGGGAAGGGGCATGAGGCAAAGGCGTGTGACCCATCAGCTGAGTCTCCTCTGCAGTCTTGTCCAAGAGCCTTCGCAAGAAAAGGGCAGCCTCCCAGGGCATTTTTGTCTCATTCCAATGGCCCAGTCCAAATCTCATCAAGAAAGGAATAATATAAAGCTAGATGAGAGCCAAATTATCTGGAATGGAGAGAAAGGATTTGAGAGAAGGAAAACATGAACTCTAGAGTTGCCAATTTGGAAGATTGGGGGGAAAGGCAAAACCACACCCAGTTATTTAATTTAAGCAGAGCTGATGATGATTACAGGGTTATCAATAATGAAGTTTTACGGAGTGCTACTTGCCCAGCAGTACTAAAGTTTACAAGTGATGGTTATACAAGGAATATACACATCCTATGAGGAAAGCGCTATCATTATCCCATTTTACAGATGAAGACAAAGAGGTTTAAAGAGTTTGGGTTCAGGGTAATGGGGAAACTGATGGTTTTGTTTTAGACAGACTGTATTTCAGGTGACGTCAGTTCTAAAAGGGGATCTCGGGTCCTAGCCGATTTCGCTCAGTAGATAGAGCGTTAGCCCACAGACTGAAGGGTTCCGGGTTCGATTCTGGTCAAGGGCATGCACCTAACACAGGTGCAGGCTTGATCACTCTGCGGGAGGCAACCAATCAATGTGTCTCTCTCACATCGCTGTTTCTCTCTCTGTCTCTCCCCTCCACTCTCTCTAAATATGAATGGAAAAATATCCTCAGGTGAAGATTAACAAAAATAAATAAATAAATAAATAAATAAATAAATAAATAAATAAATAAAATGTATTCTAGATAGTAGCTTTAAAAAAAATAAAAAATAAATAAAAGTGGATCCCCAAGATTGTCAAAAATCAGCAATTGAACCTGGAGGATGGAGGTTCAGGGGAAGAAGAGAAGTGGGCATGTAGATTTCTACTATATACCTTTTTGTCTCATTTGAGTTTTGAAGTATATGAATGTGTTATTCATTCAATAAATAAATGAAAATGTAAAAACAAAAATAAAAGTCAGAAATTGAAACTGAGGCAAGGTCAGGACTGAAAAAGTAGCTTTGAGAGTTAGGTACTGTTGAACACAAGGAAGTGAAAGTGAGTGGGTGACCTCCAGTGATAGGAGCAATCCATAAGCCAAGAAGGGAGAGACTTTTGTTTGTTTTTAACCAGCCAATCAGAGCAAACTTAATACTTTCTTGGGCACAGCTTAGACTCCTCTAACAGACAAGAGTTAACTCTGGACTGATGGAGGAATTTAGAAGGCGCTAGAAGATATTCTTACCACCTGAGTAATCCAAGAAACATTTATCCTGAAGAGAAGGCTAAGGTAAACTTTTCTATGACTAGTAATAGAAACTCACAGGAATGATTTACAGCCCTGCTCCTTTTAGAAGCAACTGGCTCCAGCATTTTAGTAAGAGACCAAGGCAGATAAGCCTCTATGTGGAACTTAATTATGCATCACTTGGTTTCTGTAATGTTTCCTGAGCAAGTGGGATTATTAAATGTTTTACCTTTAACCTGTACCTACTGCAAGGAGAGGTTGGGTCTGAATGCAGGAGAACCATTCCCCTGAGTTTCCAGGAACTTCCAGATCCCTTGAAGGCCCTTTGTCAGCACCAAATAAATGATGAATGAACTGGGAGAAAGGTTGTCCTCAGTAGGAGAGACACAATAAAACCACAGAACATTAAAGCTACCAGAGACCTCAGAGATGGACCAGAGCAGAGGTTCTCAAACCTGAGCTTGCATCAGGACCTCATAAAGGACTTGTTAATACACAGGCTCCATCCCAGAGTTTCTGATTGGGGTCTGAGGTGGGGCCTGAAGAATCTGCATTTCTAACAACTCCCAGATGATGCTATTTTAGAGACCACACTTTGAGGACCACTGATCTACTGCAACTTCTTTATCTTACAAATATGAAATCAAACCAGAGGGTTTAAATAACTCTAAAAACATTTTGTTTCAGAAACAAATATAGTAGGCTCAGAATCATAAAGAAATAAAAATGTCATTTTGAGTTCCACACGCCTCTGTCATTCAAGATGTATTCCAAGGGAAATTCCTCTTGGGATTTAGCCATTTATAACCACCATTAGAATTCTCTAGAAATAAGACACCAAACCAAACCAGGTTAGGTTGGAATGTCTAATGCAATGGTTTTCAAATTATGGTGATACTGCCCCTCAATGGGGCTTTTGGTAGAGGGAAGATGCGTTTTTATGGTTGCCATGAACAGTAGGGTGGGGGTGCTACTGGCATTTAATGGGCAGGAGTCAACATGTTAAAACTCCTTCCATACATGGGACAGTTCCATACGGCATGAATTGCCCTGCCCAAAACGCCAGTAACATCCCACAGGGAAAGAAATCAAGGAGTTTTCCCAGGAATTTGGAATTAGGCTAAGATTCCAACTCAGTACAACTGCTCTCTTGAATTGAAGTTACAACCTGAGGAGCTGTCAGAGGTGGCCATTATTTCCTTTGTGGGTTGGAGAACAGAGAGCTACTTTGACATACATATGTAGAAAGAAACCAGGAAAAGGGACTGTTAGACTCTTGCCCACATTATTCAAGCTCTTGGCTCTTACTACACTTTAGGCCCATTTATAAATCTGTTGTTGGTTTCTCTGACACCCTGTTGCTTGCAAACAGAAATATTAACTTTGGGGAGACTGTCATCTTCTACCAAATGGACTGAGCAACAGAGAAAGCTAGTGTGTAGAGAGAAAGAGAGAAGCAGAAGGAGAGAGAAGCAGAGATATGCGGCTCAGGGTGTTGCCTGAAGGCCTTAAAGTTCCTGATCAGTTTCTGAGGCCCAGCTGCCTCTGGACCCATCAAGTGTGGCCTGAGAGGTGGGTCCTAGGAGATGGGTCTCTCCAGAAACCACACTGTGATTGGATAGAGCTGCTCCAAAAAAGGAGGAAATGGTGGGCAGCAAATTGTACAAGCAAGAGTCTACTGCACCTCCACTGGAGATCAGATTGGACTCAGACAGACTGGAAGGGACCAGAATGAATTTGAATGAGGAGAAGCTGTCCAGTATAGACTTGACTGCTAGGGGGTGGCATCTATGGATCAGGGGTCAGTTGAGAAAATATCTATGAGTTGAAATTATGAAAGTCATTTTTGTTAAAAAGAAAACAAATACAAAATCCAAAGCCCTCACCCTTAAGGGAAAACATCCTTTAAAATGGTGGCCTTGCTCTCTTCATTAGCTTTTTCATCTGCTTCAGGACACTCCAGTTTGCACTGAAGATGGCAGGTTTCATTTCTGTTACTATTGTGAGGAACATAGTGGTTTTGTGGTGTATTTATGTGGGCTGGGGCTTAATAGCATGGCTGTAACTTCTTTCACTCAAAAGAGAAGTTGGAGACGAACAACATAATTCCAAGAATTTTGGTTTTGCTAGCCAGCAAATTATTTAAAAATGATAAAGATATGGCTTCAGAAGAGGTAGTTCCCCTTTTTAGCTGCCATTTACAAGCCGTGAGTACACACAGATGAAGGGAATGTGGTAGGTGTCAGTGTTCTGTGGCTGGAGTGAGGCATGAGATCTGAGTTGTTCCTTGCAAGGCTCCCAGACCAATCTTGCTTTCCTTGGATTTCAGAGATGACTGGGATCCTGATGATTGATCAACACTTTTCACCAGGGATTTGTACCCTTGCTTTCTCCCCACACATCAGTTCCTTAACCCAGTCCTCTCATTCCTACAGCTCTCAACATAGGAATCAGAATTGGTTGCTTTAAAATGTTAATTATTCTAAAAATGTATCTCAATTTCAGGATGGAAACATTTCTTAAAACAAGGCAAAAATCAAGTCTTGTGAAATACTCATCTGAGTAAACCCACAGCCGTCTAAAGGAAGCTGTTTCTTATCTTAACATGTCTCCAGCAGTTCCATTTCACTAATTCTGTCATTCTTATTATTCAACCCTACCAAGCCTGAACAGTTCTGGACTGACAGGCAGGGAATAGTTCCTGAGACATGGTGGGCAATCCTATCTAATAAAAGAGAAACATGCAAATTGACCATATCTCTGCTATGCCCACAAGCCACGCCCACCAGCCAATCAGGAGCGAGTATGCAAATTAACCCAACCAAGATGGCAGCGGCCATGGAGCTGGAGCAAGCAGGAGGCTTGGGTTGCCCCCGGCGATGGAGGAAGCCAAGCTTCACTCTGCCCTGGCCTGCCCTGGCCTCCGCTCAAGGCTACAAAGTTTCAATTATAGAAGATAAATAAATCCCAGATACCTGCTTCCAGCTTATGCTTGGGTCACCGGGGGATGTGGCCGGCCTACAAACCACCACAGGCCCCTCGCCCAGGCCACCCCACGCCCAAGGGAATCCCCACCCTGATCCGGGACACCCGTCAGGGCAAACCAGCCAGCCCCCGCCCATGCACCAGGCCTCTATCCTATCTAATAAAAGAGTAATATGCAAATTGACTGTCACTCCAATACACAAGATGGCTGCCCCCAGGTGGACACAAGATGGCTGCCACAAGATGGCCAGCAGGGGAGGGCAATTGGAGGAACCAGGCCTGCAGGACAGGGCAGTTAGAGGTGACCAGGCCTGCAGGGGAGGGCAGTTGGGGGGGACCAGGCCTGCAGGGAGGGCAGTTGGGGGGGACCAGGCCTGCAGGGAGGGCAGTTGGGGGGGACCAGGCCTGCAGGGGAGGGAAGTTAGGGGGGGACCAGGCCTGCAGGGGAGAGCAGTTAGGGGCAATGAGGCTGGCAGAGAAGGGCAGTTAGGGGTGACCAGGTCGGCAGGGGAGGGCAGTTGGGGGGGACCATGCCTGCAGGGGAGGGCAGTTGGGGGCAACCAGGCCGGCAGGGGAGGGCAGATAGGGGTGACCAGGCCGGCAGGGGAGGGCAGTTAGGGGTGACCAGGCCAGCAGGGGAGGGCAGTTAGGGGCAATCAGGCTGGCAGGGGAGCAGTTAGGCATCAATCAGGCTGGCAGGGGAGTGGTTAGGGGTGATCAGGCTGGCAGGCAGAAGCGGTTAGGGGCAATCAGGAAGGCAGGCAGGAGAGCAGTTGGGAGCCAGCAGTCCTGGATTGTGAGAGGGATGTCCAATTGCCCATTTAGGCCCGATCGGTAGGATCGGGCCTAAACAGTCAGTCGGACATCCCTCGAGGGGTCCCAGATTGGAGAGGGTGCAGGCTGGGCTGAGGAACACCCCATCCCTCGTGTACGAATTTTGTGCACCGGGCCTCTAGTCAATAAATAAGAGCTGGGCTGAACTGAAGTTAAGCCTGAGTTCTAATCCTATTTGTGCCATCAGTTGAGTGAGTTGGCCCTTGTTTTTTGTATTTGTGCTCCTGCCTCTGAGCAATTGCTCTTGCTGTTCCCTCTATTTGGGATGCTTTTCTCCCACACTTGACAGGGTTGGGTGATTCTTATCACTTGAACCTCAGCTGAAATGGCATCTTCTAAGAATCTTCTGTGATGACTTATTAGAGCAAGCATCTCCCCCAGGCCAACACTCTCCATTACATCCTCCTCTTTATTTCTATGCAGTTCTTATTACAAATATAATCACCTTATATGTTTCCTGGCTTATTACCACCCTCTCCCCTGTAGACTAGAAGCTCCACAAGGGCTGGGGATTGTCTCTATCAGCAGTCACCAACCTGTGGTCCATGGACCACTGGTGGTCCGTGAGGTCCGAAAGGTTGGCGACTACTGGTCTATATTCTTTTTCACTATATTTTTCAGAGCAAGACTTCTAGGAATCCATATATGTATAAAGCCTTTTCCAAAATAGAAAAGGCTGCTTCTTCTCTGAAGACCAAGCCCTGTGCTGGACCCCTGGCTTAGAGAGCCTTCGGGCCCCTTGACAAGGTACCCTTGTTCAGTGAACAACATATATACCTGTGTACACTCTTACTGCGCAGCACAATGCAATGTGCCTGCAGAAACATCACATTAGTTGGAGGAATACATCAACTTTATTGAGGTTTTAATTTACTTCCAATAAAACACACCATTTTAAGTTTCCAGTTCAATGAATTTTGGCAGATGGACACACCCAGGGAACCACTACCATAATCAAGATGTAGAAATTACATTATCCCAAAAAGTTCCTACATGTCCTGTTGCCGTTTTCTCTCTTCCCATGCACCCCCAACCTCAAGCAATCACTGAATCTTAATTTCATTTCGTTTAGTTATATCTTGCCTCTTTGCAAAATAATGAACAATAGTCTTAAAAATGAATAAGATATCAAAATCAATAAAAGAGAGGGGATAAAGAAGAAAGAAGCAAGATTGACCCTTGTCAACCACAAGGGTCAACAGAGCATTTATGATTGAGCTTGAAGGCTGAGGCTTGGCTGCAGCCTCCTTAGAGCCAAGGTAAAGATGGAATAGTGGTTCTTCAATTATCACCTGAGAGGAAGAAGCATTTCAATTCCCGGGGGAGACAAAGTTTCCCTAGCACAAGATCTGAAATAGCCCTCATATGGGTCATCAGATAGAAATTTTTGGAAGATACTCTGAATGGTGCTAGTGAGAGCTTCATAGTAAACATAGCAGGAACACTTACTTGTATATTTCATCTAGACCAGTGGTCGGCAAACTCAATAGTCAACAGAGCCAAATATCAACAGTACAACGATTGAAATTTCTTTTGAGAGCCAAATTTTTTAAACTTAAACTTCTTCTAACGCCACTTCTTCAAAATAGACTCACCCAGGCCGTGGTATTTTGTGGAAGAGCCACATTCAAGGGGCCAAAGAGCCGCATGTGACTCGCGAGCCGCCGTTTGCCGACCACAGATCTAGACAATCTTTCATAATCATTCCTACAGCAAATATTAAAGTATCTTCCCTAAATAAGATGTTCTTACTGGGTTTTTCAGAAAAGCGGGGTAGTAAGCAATTCAAAATTACCTTCCCTAGCAGGGACCTGGACTCAGGAACTCCTTTCTGTCCTTATAGGCAGAGAGAGGCATTCACTTTGAAACCCAGGTGGGCAGATGGGAAGGTTAATGCTCAGTTACGAAACTTAAAAGGACCTGGCCAGGATCCCTGTCTAGATCAAAGGCCTCCCCATCTCTGCCTGGAGCTGGTTGTGGGAGTAGAAATGTGTCTCAGGAAAAGCCAAGATTTTCTTAAGGAATCAGTCTTGGAGCAGGGCCTACAAGAGCCAGGCCTCTGTTGAGATGCCAAACTTCGACACACTAGAACATTCCAAGTAACACTTGAACATGAAAGGAATTGTGGGCAAGTGTTGACAGCTTCTCACCACAACCTTAGAGATTTCTTAGTAATGACCCTGGAAAGGTGAGTTCTAAGCCACATCACCCTGGCCTATTGATGGATTACAACTGCCCTGAAGCTAATAACCACCTCCCTGCTGGATTGTGAATCAACTGAGAAATAAGACAAATGGGTAAGGCAAATGGGAGCAAAAATACATCTGTTGTTGGGAGATGAGGCTGGTGTCTGTGGGCAAGTGAGTTTTTTGAGGTCTGAGTCCCAGAATTAGCCTTTTCCACCCGATCCTAGGCAATACCTGGCCAGCACAGGCTTCTGTAAGAAGTGGGACAAGGAGAAACTGAGAACATGTGGTCCCCAATGGGGACTGGCTTCAAATGGGGTGGGGAGGGCTAGGCAACGTCATCCAGTTTCACCTTTTAAACTCACCCATCAGGTGAATTGCTCCCCCTCCTCTGGGCTACCCAACCTCTTCTTCTTTCTTTTAATAGAGATCTTAATGGCTGATACCATTTTTAGATAAACATAGACACACGCTCTGCCAAAATTAACAGCAGGTTTAGTCTTATAGAAAAGCAGAGAGAAGAAAATAGAGCTGGTATCTACCCATTTTCAAAAAGAAGGTTGAACCTCAACCACCAGATACTTTCATGGTTACACAAAAAGTATTGTGTGGAGCAGGCAGCCACCAGCATTTAAGTGGCCAATACCAAGCAAATTCATAGTATAGTCCACAACATACCTTCAAGCCCTTCAGTGGTACTTTTGTGGGATGAGTTAGCTGTACTTTTATTTTCTTATTTTCCTATAATAAGTTCACCATCTAATATGTAACATTAGACAGAGAACAAAGGGGATGACCCTTTTCCCCGTAGGTTTCTGAGACAAACCAAAAGAAAACAAACAAAAATGATCCCAAATCATAGCAGGCTGTGTATGCCTTAATGTGGTAAGGACCCCGAAAAGCGACCTGGGATTCTTCATCAGTTTGGTCTATTTGCTGAGTTCAAGGCCATTTCGGGTTCAGCAGAATTATCACGCTGTTTTTCCAGCCCTTGGACAGCAAGAGACTGCCAAGCCCATTTTATAGCTAGGTTTTCAACACATAGGGTTCCAAGGTAAATTCAATACATATGTTCTGATTCACATCTAACTCACTAAATCACTATGTGATATCTAAGACTTCAGAGTTTTAATGAAAAAAAAAATCTTCAAAGTATTTTTTCCTTTGAAACCAGCAGTCATATTTTCCTAAGAATTAATAATGGCCAGGAGAATTGTAGATGTTTGAAATCTTGCCAAAATGCCTCTCTTCTCACGTTCAGGGTGCCTTCAAAACACCTACTGCATACAATCATAATTTTTTAAAATGCACATACATGGTGTGTGAGTGTGCGTGTGTGTGTGTGTGTGTGTACCATGTGGGTGTTTCAGGGACTGTGCCAGACACCTTACACACATTGTCACTAACATTTACAAAGGCTGAACGGTGGTAGTCTCTCATTTACAGGCTCGGAAGCTCAGGCTCGGAAGGTTTTATGTCTTGCCCACGGCCAGAGCTGACAAGTCACATGCCAAAATTCTATTGAACTCTCTCTGAAACATCTTAATTTTGTCCAATTCAGCAAATATTTATTAAGTGCCGCTAGGTGCCAGGTGCGTGAACATGATATAGTACATACAGATGTCAATTTATAATATTGCATACCTGACACTTATATGATGTTATAAACCAATGTCACCTAAATTTTTTTTAAAGATGCAAGCAAACAAACAACACCCCCAGCAAACATCACTATTAACAGGAAAATGGCAGCATTCCATTAAAATCAAGAACAAGGAGGCCCAACACTGTCAAGGTTGGAATGTCATCCACAAGTGATTATTATCTGCACAGAAAACCCTAAAAGTGCATAAATAAATTATTAGAAATGATTAGAGTCTAGCACGGAGAAAAGAAGAATGCTGAGGAAGTGGAGAGTGAGTTCAGTGACTTAGTAATTTAGCCCAGGGCTAGTCCTATGCAACCCATCCGGAATGACAAAATGGTAACCATTGGATTCTGTGGCTGTTGAGAGATAGCAGCTCTACCAGTATTACTTCCCATCTTGGACACACCAGTGGTTGCCAGAATTCTTGAAGCTTTGTTTCTTACTCATCCATCTGGCCTGTGGCACGCCCACATGGCTCAGTACACACCTTGTTAAAATGACCAGAACTCCATTTGTCTCCCCAAAGTGGAAAGGAACAACCAGAGGGAGGGCATTCATTTGGGACAGAAATCACGTCAGAGAAGGAGTGAAGCCAGAAATAGTGCCCCAAATGGGACAGAGGGAGCGAAGGTACAGTGGAAAGCAAAAGCTCTTTTCCATTATTTTCTACCAACTCTAAAATAAATTTTACAATAAATATCTTTTTCTGTACTAAATTCATTTGGGTTATATCTTCCAACAGGCCATCAGTTCAGTGGCCTTTTTAAGCTTATCCAAAGCTGTCAGGACCTCATTGATTTCTTCTGAAGGGCCTATGGACGAGAAAGGGCCACATGCTAACCTAACTCAGGGAAGGCCTATCTGGTAGCCTTGCAAACTCAAGAGACCTAAAGTAACCACAAAGGATGGTCTGAAATTAAAACCTTTAATTAAAAAGCAGTTTATAGTGGGTAGTCATGTCCTAAGCCAGAACCTTCCCTGACAAAGATCAACTTAGATCTTTACTGAGCCTACTGCCTTTTTGCATCTAGATAACATACCTGTGGAATGTCAGGATAATTTATAATTTCCCTTTTTCCAAACCCCTCAGAGCACAACAAATGGTGCCAGGGCAGAGACCACAAATTCCCTCATTGTTACTGTTACCTTGTTAATTGTTGACTGGTAACTATCCTGTACCCATCTATGTAAAAGATGCACGTGTCTATCATTTTACTTTTTATCCAATCCCAGAGGTTTCCCCGCTTTGCTTTCTCCCACCTCCCTAATCTATCACTGATGGATTTCATGCAATCTACTTACATCCCCATCTTTTATGGTAAGGTATAAAAATAGGTGAAAAACCACCATTCTTGGAAGTGCTATCTCAATATGTTGAAATTCTGCTTCCTGGCAACTGTCAACAGTTTGGCTCAAATTTGAGTTTGGCTCAAATAAACTCACAAAAATTCTTTACAGGTTTAAATGTTTTTTACCATGAACAGGCCATTTCTGAAGTGGTTTATTTCATTCTTCCATCAGTATGTCTCTGTCATCCCTGGACCATCTTACCTAATAAAAGAGAAACATGCAAATTAACCATCTCTCCGCTACACCCACAGCCAATCAGAGTGAGTATGCAAATTGACCCAACAAAGATGAAGGTTAATTTGCATATGCAAGCGTGCAGCGGCGTGAAGCCTGCTATGAGGGGAAGGGGGGCAGTGGAGGGAGCTACTGGAGTGGTGCTCCAGACAGAAGTGAGGACTTGCCGGCTCCCAGGTGGCCAGGGAGCGGGGACTTGCTGGCTCCCTGGCGGCCCTGGGCAGCTGGGAGTGAAGCCAGGGAAAGGAAGGCCTATTCTTGCACGAATATCGTGCAACAGGCCTCTAGTTCATATATAATCACATGTCAGGAGAAGGGTAGTGGTAATGTTAGATGATAAAAATGTAGACTGCTGAACTCTACCCGGAATCTGCTGCACTAGGCTTTATAGGAGTAGGGCCTAGAAATGAGTATTTTAAACCAGCAAATCACATGATTCTAAATGCACTCTAGGGTTTAAGCACATTGATTCCAAGAGTGCCATTAATAATACCTTACAGCCCTAACCGGTTTGGCTCAGTGGATGGAGCGTCTGCCTGTGGACTGAGGGGTCCCGGGTTCGATTCCGGTCAAGGGCATGTACCTTGGTTGAGGGCACGTCCCCAGAGGGGGATGTGCAGGAGGCAGCTGATCGATGTTTCTAACTCTCTAACCCTCTCCCTTCCTCTCCGTAAAAAAATCGATAAAATATATTAAAAAAATAATACCTTACAGTTTATGGGGCTGTGCTTTACAAAGACCATTGTATAATACCTCAGTCGGGCCTTACCAGGAGGCTCAGGGAAGAATGTCAAAGCAGGTGTTACAATTTCCATTTCACATGAGGTCACATGCTCATAAATGGGGTAGCCTCGTAACTCAGGTCTTACAGCACCAGGTTCAGTGCTCCTGCCACTACCCTGACTAAATGTGTAACCCCATCTTGGGCTGCTGAAGGGAAAGAAAACAGACCTAGTCTGAGCAGCCACTGGAAGGAGCATCCTTTGTCGGCAGAGAAAACAAAACTATAAAAAGTTGGACAATGTCAATAACCAGCATCCTTAAGGCCATTAATGGTCTAATCAAAATGTTGAACTTGTTCAAACTACAAGTATAATTAAAAATTAATTTTACTACATACTGAAATTTGACCTGGTTAACTCAATTAATTGGAGAAGAATGATCAAGTTTTCACAATAGTGGGCCATGTGATCAGAAATTCAATTAAATGGATGCTAGTACATTCATTTACTTTTAATGATAATCATGTTGAATGAAAATCCTGTGACTCTAACGTGAATCAGGGGCATAGAAGGAATTATTCTTACCTACTTTCCTTTTCCCAGTGATCCATGATGTCTCTGTTCATTCTGAAATTTAGTGGAATTAATCTGAGGAATTAAAAAATTTATATCATGAACTATAATTTGGTTCAGTTACACTAATGAGCCAATCTAAGCCTGCTAATGAGACACACATTGAGAATGTTTCAGAGTCATAGTGTTAGGCAGCTGAGTAATCCTTGATGATCCCTACATATTTGTGTGATGGCTCATTTTGTGTCAACGTGACTGGGCCAAGGGATGCCCTGATACCTAGTTAAACTTTACCTCTGGGTGTGTCTGAGAGGGTGTTCCTGGAAGAGATTTGCATTTGAATGAGTAGACTGAGTAAAGCAGATTGTTCTCCCTAAAGTGGGTGGACCTCATCCAATCTGTTGAGGAACTGAATACAACAGAAAGGGGGAGGAAGGGCAAATTCTGTCTCTGCGGGGACCTCTCCCGCACTAGAACTGGGACTTGGTTCCCCTGCTCCTCAGGACTTAGAGTTTGGACTGGAAGTACATTGGCTTTCCTGAGCCTCCAATTTGCTGATGACAGACAGTGGGATTTCTCAGCCTCCACAGTCATGAGAGCCAATTCCTTATAATAAATCTCTCCCTGTCTCACACACACTCACACACACACACACACACACACACACACACACACACGAAGAACAAACTTTCAACAGAGTAAATTTAAAGATCTGATTGGCTTATTAAACGATTCATGAATCAGGCAGCATCCCTATGCAGTAAATAAAGACATGCACAAGAAAGTTAAAAGAGTGGAAAATTGTAGACCAGATCACCTTCCGTTGGGGCAGGGGTAATTTGGATACTTATAACATCATCTGTGGGCCATACGAAATTATCAACTTAAAAATTAGGCTGCTATATTTGGTCAAACATTTAATTAATTCACCCCTACTGCCTTGGCAGGGCCAGACCAAATGATTTCTTGTGCCTTTATGGGGCCTGAGGATGTTCCCTACAGGGGGGTCTAATCAGGTAGATAACCTCAGTGGAGCTGACCTGGAAATTCCAAACAGAGAGGTTTAAAATTTCACTCCTGGGTGAGGATGAAAACTACAATTAGGTTAAGTATTAAGTCTTGTGGAGCTTACCGCAACTAACTCAATTTTGGGTTTGTTCTCTCTCTTCAACTATAGCTATATCATCTGTATCTATAGCTACACCTCCTATTGGTTCTATTTCTCTGTAGAAACCTAATACACCATGTAAACTTTTTTTTACCTCAAAATCTCAGTGGCTAAATTGTGGGGTCAGAAGGGTCCCATTTAGCCTTGACCCTTGCTAAATGGATTAATGACAGAGGATACCTAGGTCTGTGGTTGGCAAACGGCGGCTCGCGAGCCACATGCGGCTCTTTGGCCCCTTGAGTGTGGCTCTTCCACCAAATACCACGGCCTGGGCGAGTCTATTTTGAAGAAGTGGCGTTAGAAGAAGTTTAAGTTTAAAAAATTTGGCTCTCAAAAGAAATTTCAATCGTTGTACTGTTGATATTTGGCTCTGTTGACTAATGAGTTTGCAGACCACTGACCTAGGTTATGTGTTGGGCCCACTGAAATCGTTGACTTGGCTTTGTTTCATGGTATTAGGCTTAGCTCTGCTTCCCAGGCAGCATCTTGTGGTGTGAGAGAGCATGACTGTTCCTAAGAGTCAGAAGGGCAGACACCTCCAGCATTGCTTCAGGAAGAAACCTCAGGTAAGACACTGCATAAGCTGAATAAGTCCTTTGTTCACTTGGACTCGGAATGACTTTTTATGTCAAATGTAGTGCAAAATGCATATCACACTGCTGGCCTTATACCCCTGTCCTTGAAACATTTTGCTAATAGTCACTGATAGATTAAATACAGCTGATCCTGAGTTAGAATAACTCCCAGGGCATTTGGGGGCAATCTGGGTACAATATGTGATTGTATTTCTCTAAATGCCAGTCAGGCTGTACATTTTTCCATGACCCCTCTGTCTAATCGCCTCTGTTTTTTATTTTTTATTTTTTTGATACCCAGAAATGCATCTGTTCTCTACCCTTGGGATAAGTATACTAGCTTGTTTCCTAGTTTTCAAAATAGTTTGTGGTGGTTGTGTAATAATTCTTTGAAGCACCTGGGTTTATCGAAATGCATGATGTGTGTAATGGGTATGAATTATTGTGTTGCACTTGAGGTGCAAAAACTATCACTTTATTTTTCTAGCTCAGGATCGGGCTCTCGGAGCCTACTAGTAATTATTCAGGGAGGGGTCCTCGCTTTCCCTCCCCCTCCCGGGGCAATGCCAGGCCCTTGGGAGTCACTCAGTCTAGGAGGATGGAGAAGAGGCCCCTGTCACTAGTCCAGCTGGTTACCACACAAGATGCTGCCTCTCTAAACCTACTCGGGGCTCTGGACAGCTGGTAGGTTCTGCAGCTGCACTGTCTCCTCACCAGGCCACACAGCATGGCAGTTGCTCTCAAACTGAGCAGCCAGGTGTCTCTGGCCTTGACAACATCCCTGCACCCATGCCCCTCTCCAAGTCCCATCACCTCCGGGGCACTGTGTGCTCCCTGCTCCAACCAGAGAACCAACCATCCCCTGCCTGGCTTCAAGCTCTCCCCAACTCTAGACATCTCAGGTCCCCAACCCAGTCTCCTCCTGCCTGGAAACCAGTGCTCCCCAAACAAGGCTTGTTTCCTTGGGAACCAGGAACACAGATTGCTTGGCTGCCTTTTCTGAGAGAGGGAAGGGGAAAATTCCCTTCAGTCTTTGCTGATGAGTCCACAGCAGAAAAACAAGGCCCCACAAAACCATAAACCATGTCAAAAGGCAAGACACCAGATACTTTCTTAATAAGTCACTCCAAATAGAATGACATGTACACATATATAATTATTCCCCTGTTTTCCTACAGATTGTTTAAATAATGTTTCTTTTTCCACAGTTATACTGCTACATTCCCATCCCCCATCTAGACCTTTTGTCCCTAAAGCTGTTGAATCTATTTCTAGAATATCCATTTTATTGAATTAGTGATTTCCCTCCTCTCCCTGTTTTGATGTCAATACCATACAAATTTCATAAAGATTTAGTTATGTTTCAATATCTAACAGGATGCATCAATAAACTGAAAAAAATATATTTTGTTAATTTTTTTTGTTTTTTTGTTAATCCTTACCTGAGGATATTTTTTCATTGATTTTTAGAGAGAGTGGAAGGGAGAGAGGAAGGGGAAGAGAGTGAGAGAGAGAGAAACATCAATGTGAGAGAGACAGATCTCTTGGTTGCGTCCCGCATGCGCTCTGATACTTGCCCTAGATGGAGAATCAAACCTGCCACCCTTCTGTGTGCAGGCCAATGCTCCAACCACTGAGCACACCAGCCAGGGCTATTTTGTTGTTCTTGACGGCTCTTTCTTTTGGACTAATTTGACATTATTTGTCTAGTTGTATAAATTATCTTAGGAAAACTTCAATTGCATTAAATTTACATATTAAGTTAAGATAGAATATCTTTGCTGTCTTAACCAGAAGCAAGTTAGATTTTTGTCTCCCTTTATTTTTCCTATTATGATGTTTTACATTTCTTTCAATAAGATAAATTTTTTTTTACTCCAAGTTAAGCCAATACTTAAGAATTTGTGGGGTTTTGTTACTTTTATATAATGGACTCTCTTTTTACTATATGTACCACTAGTATAAAGAATAACACCACACTTTGTGAATTTGTCTTATACTCCATCGCTCTCTGTCACCTGTCACTCTTGGGTTTTGTAAGTATATAATGATATCATCTCCCAAATATACTTTAATTATTCCTTTCCTGTGTAGATGCCTGTTTCCTGCCCTTTTCAGAATGCTGGTGTCAGAACTTCAATACCATGTGGAGTGTAATGATGGCAGAGAGTACACTAGCTTTGCTTCTGCTTTGAAGAAATTCTCCATTTTATATAATACTAGTGGTCTGGTGCACAGATTCATGCACATTAAAAGGAAATTAATTAGAAGAAATATTTTAATATCGCTTTTCACCCTTTCTCTGTAATTGAAATGTCAACAAAAACAACCAAATTCATGATCGACAATGCCAGATCAAAACACATGCATGCAATTGGCACCATCAAGAGCTTTATATGTATCACACATGTGTGAGTCTATGTTTATTTTTAAATTGCCAGTGCACGTCATATGTACCAGCCAGTTGGTCAGATGGTCGGCCGTTCGGACGGATGGACAATTGGTCACTTAGCCTTTTATATATATACATTGGCTCTTAATTTTATTTCTTTAAGAAAAAATTTTATATTTTTTTATTATTGATTTTAGAGAGAGAAAGGGAGAGAAAGAGAGAGAGAGACAGAAGAAACATAAATGTGAGAAACACTGATCAGCTGCTTCCCTTATGTGCTCCAACACAACCTATTTATGTGCCCTGACTGGGAATTGAACCTTCCACCTTTTGGTGTACAGGACAACACTCCAACCGAGCCACACAGGCCAGGGCTAAGGAAGAAACTTTAATACAGAAACCCTTCTTGTTAAAAAGTTTAGTTTTCAAAAGGAATAAATGTTGATTTGACTTGAATTGTTTCTTGGCATCTATTGAGAGGATGAAATCATTTAACAAATTTTTCTTATTAGCATGATGATTTAACACTTGTCCCTTGAATGGATATGTGAGCAAGGCAGTATTATCTAGATTCAGCTCAGAACTCAAATTCAAACAAGCAAGCAAGTAAACCAACTAACAAACCAACCAACCAACCAACCAACCAACCAACCAACCAACTCAGTAGCTTGGAAAGGCCCAAGCTTCCTTCAGAAAGCAGCTCAATTTATTTGGGGTGTTTATCCACGGGAGGCCCAGCATTAGCCCATCCCAGATCACTTCTCACCCCCTCCTGCTCACAGCTGCACCTGACTGAGCTGTGGATTGTGGTCAGGCCCCTGCCCGGCCCTGAGAATGTCCCTCTATAATCTTCCTTGTTTTCAACTGACCTTTGCAACCATGGTGAATTTCCTCTGGTCACTCAGTCACAGGAATGAACATTTTAGTTACCGCCTCACACTGTGAACCACAGCAAGTTTATGTCACAAGATGACTTTCATGTCCTACTAAAAAAGGATTGAGCTTTTATTTCTAGATATATACTGAGACAATTAACAATAAACAGTAGTTTTTTGGTAAGTGGATACCAGGGGAAATATTATAAAGCTGAGTTACATAATCTTGGTGAAAAAAGTATATGTGATATATTTTGGACTGTGGCCAATATACTCTGTATTAGTCAGTGATTGGGAAATTTTTAAAATTTCTTAAAAATTGACGAGAGAGAGAAAGAGAGAGAGAGAGAGAGAGAGAGAGAGAGAGAGAGAGAGAGAGAGACTAGTTTGTTGTTCCACTTATTTATGTATTTAGTATTGGTTGCTGCTTATATGTGCCCCGACCAAAGATTGAACCCGAAACCTTGGCATATCAGGATGATGCTCTAACCAACTGAGCTAAGCGAAATAAGCCACTCAGAGAAAAACAAATACCATGTGATTTCACTTATATGTGAAATCTAATGAACAAAATAGAAACAGACTCATTGATATAGAGAATATACTAACAGCTGTCAAAGGCGAAGGGGTTTGGGGGCTGGGTGGAAAAGCAGAAGGGATTAAGCAGTACAAATTGGCAGTTACACAGTAGCCACAGAGATGTAGATTACAGCATGGGGAATATAGTCAATAGCATCAAAATAAATATGTATGGGACCAGGTGGGTACTTAAAGCAGTAGGGGGACCACTCTGTGAAGTACATGATTTTCTAACCACTTTGCTATATGCACATCTGAAACTTAATATAATATTGAATGTAAACTGTAATTGAAAAGAAACCAGCCTTACCTAAATTATGACGGTACTGTGGAGATTAGATGAGGAATCATAGGCGGTGGTCTTTGAACTATGAAGTCTGATAAGAATCTACTACCTGCTCTCATCACCTTCTCCCTACCTGTCACTCAAAGAATCTCACAATCTGGACCAAACCCACATTTCTAGCCCCATCTGCTGATACCGCCAGGTTGGCACCATCTCCGTCACTTCTATGCACTTTTACATTAAAACTTACTTCCCAGGTATCTTGTTGACCTTGCCTTCCCCTAGAATATCCTTTATTTTTCCATGTGCCTGGCAAAATCATACTCATTCTTCAAGGCCCAGGTCCAGCATCAACTTTCCTGTGAAACCTTCCCTGACAACCAAGACTAAGATAATGGTTTCCTCCTTTGGTTCAGCTGTTGCTGATCTGTACACGTTTACCACATGACTCTTGTGGTATAATTATCATCTTTGGGATGGATGTCTGCCCATCTCATGATCCAATCCCATTTTTTCCTAAGACCTGACTTCTTGTGCAGCAGCCATATTTGGCCATAGCTGATTAGAACAGGGGTGAATTCTTGGACCAATATGAATATATTTTCTGGGACTTTGGAATTGACATTCAGGATGCTAGTCAGTGTTGGGGCAAGAGAGAACATGTATCTTCAGGAGTTGAGATGCCATTGCTGAGTGGCCATTTTTGGACCATCTGGACACACAGGAGGAGAGAATGTTGTCTGCTAAGAAGATCCAAAAGTAATGAAGAAAGACCAGAGGCCATATAACCCCAGGGAGAGAGTGACAGAGAGGAAGTGCCTCAGTCTCAGGCAGCTTTCTTATTGAGGGTTCCAGTGCTCGAGAGCCCCAGCTGTACTTTCCTAGTAGAGCTACGTTGGGCTCCATGAAGTAACCCTTTGAAAATGAATGGCTCCCCTTTGCTTTTGAAGATGAACACATGAATCACCATAAAATAGGTAATGCAGTAACAGAGACATGTCCAAAGTTCTATGGAGCACCAGGGAGTGAGGGAAGGTGCTGAGGTAGGTAGTCGGGAATGGGAGTCAGGGCATGTTGGTCCAGTAGGGAGGGTGTTTCAGGCTGTGGGAACAGCCTGAGCAATAGCATGGTGGTGGGAACTATAGCAGTTCAGTGTCATTGAGCACAAGGGGTGGAGAGGCAGGAGTGGGGCTGGCTGGAGAGGTGGGCAGGGTCTGGTCAGGGAGAGTTTTGGGTGACACAGAAGGAGCTTGAACTCCTTCCTGTAAGTCAGTGGTTCTCATTAGAGTTTGCACATTTAAGAGTTCCCTAGGGAGTTTAAAAAAGAAATATGGATGCCTTCTCCAGTTAAATCAGAATCTCTGGGGTGGAAGCTGGACACTGAATTTTTTTTAAAGCTTCCCAGGTGATCCTAACATGCAGATAGCATGGAGAATCTGGCGGGAAACCTTGGAGGGTTTTAAGCTAGAGAGAGATACGGCTTTAGAAATTGTCTTGGTGGTGGGACTTAAAGTGTATGAGGAGGAAGGTGGGGAGACTGCTGGGCAAACTGTTGCAGTGTGCCGGTGAGAAGTGAAGAGCACCTGAACCGGACAAAGGTTGTGGGAATGAGAGAAGTTTATGAACACTTACTTAGGAGATAAAATAATGTTAATTTTAAGACGGTGATTGGAGAGGAAGGGAAGAGAATCAAGATTACCCCGAGGCTCCTTGTTTGGGTAACCGGAAAAGCCTCAGACAGGCAGAGACAGGAGGATAGTCTTTGGAGGAAGCGGAGGAGTTCCCCTTCGGATAGGTGGAATGTGAGGTGGTACCTGGATGTGCAGGTAGAGATAAAGCAGCTGGATAGTCTAGCGCTTTGGGGCTAGACCAGGTGGACGTAAATGAAGTTTGATTGAGGGCTGTTTTTCATGTTGATCATTTACTGAGAGTAGCCTCCCAAAAAGTCACTTTTCTAGCTTACAAAGGTGTTATGGGTGTTAAAAGCAAGGAGTGGGCCCCACCCCAGATCACCTCCTGAGATAGGGTGTGAGGTGCATCTCCAAAGCGCCTTGAAGTCAGGTGGCTGCTCGGAGTGTAAAAATAGCAGAACAGCTGTGCGTGGTGGGTGGCGATGCCCTGGCTCACTCAGCCGCGCACTGGGCCTTCCTGCCGTGGGCTCTGCTTGTGTGAGTGGGTCAGGGATCAAGCAAGAATCTGTTTCTTTGAAGAATTCCTCAGCAGCTGTGTGTCCTGCCAGGGTGCTCCAAGGGGACAGAAAAGGTCTTCTGCTGCCAGGTGGAAGAAAAAGAATGGGGAGGGGATATTGGAAAGGAGCCTCATGAAAGGATGATTTTTCAAGAAAGTTCACTGTAGAAATGACATCCTGAAAGACAGGTGAGGAGGAGGTTCACACTGGAGGAGTCAGAATTAGGTCCGAAATTGGAAACGGGCTGTGGGGCTGTTTTGCATAGAAGAGTCCGGTGTAAATGCTTCCTGATTGTGGTTTTGACTCTCTGGGGTGGTTCAACTTGGCCTCCAGATTAGGGCCCTGCTGCCAATCAAAGGGATCTGGGAAGGGGGGACAGGAAGGTAGAAGTAGGAGTCTTTTCAGTGCACATTTTTATTTTAAAAATATATTTATATAGACATCAAATTTCAAAACAGATAAATGGCTGGGGAGGAGGTTAGAAGATGTAGGAGAGTAAATGACAAGGTATTTCACCATGGCTCCATCATATTGGATTCCCCCTTCCTTGAGCCTTTGTCTGCAGGCCATTACACATGTAGAGGAAGGAGGACTGAGAAAATGAAAAGTGGCCCGGTATAGGATGTGCTACCTAAGTGAAAAACAAACCAGTGACAGGCTGTAGGGTCATTATAAATCCAAGAATATGAATTTCCATAGCATTTTCTATGACTACCACCACAATCCCAGATAATACAAAAGAGATTTAATGGCAAGATTAAAGAAGGCAACTCAACGGGTCCTTTGGGTTTATGTCCTTGATTTGCACAAGGAGGCTCCCCAGCCATCGCCATAACTATTGTGGGTGCCAGGCCACCTGGAGTGGCAGTGGAATTTGACCTAAGGACTGAAATGGAGGACTTCTTGGCTGCCCGAGAAGCTGTGTCAGTTGGCCAGTGTGCCCAGATGTGTGTTATCCTAGGCCACGCTGTGTCTGCACTCTGAAACACTTCCTCTGCCTGGAATATTCTTTTTTGTTTGTTTAAATCTTTATTGTTAAAAGGATTACACATGTCTCTTCCCCACCCCCCATCCCCCCATTGACCTCCTCCAGCCCACTTCCAGCCCCCACCCCAGGCCTTCATCACCCTACTGTCTGAGTCCATGGGAAATACTCTTTTTTGTGATCTTGTGTTTCCTGGGGAATCCTGGGATGAATTTAAGGAGGGCTTCATAGGTAGGAGGGCAAGAGAGCAGCAAGTTCCCCCATAAGGGAGGGCAGAGTCCCAGATGGGAAGAAAAAACCACGGGCTATGGGGTGGTGGGAAGTGAACCCTAGAGGTGAGGGCTTTGGAAGGAGAAAGTTGGAGGCAGTGGGACTGATGATACCATCCAATGTCTTTTTTAAAATACCTTCAATCTTGTTTTTTCCTAGTTTTGTTGAATATTCAACATTCAGTCCACTTACTTTACTTTTTATAGCTGGCAAAGGCCTTTAGAAACCTCCTCCAGTGGCCAAGGGGCACCACTGGGGCCAGGGCACTCTCTGTCTCTCCCTCACATCTAATGAATTGGGCCAGGGCACCCCAAACACAGGCCCCATGCCCTGGGGCCTCTAAAATACCTCCCAGGGATCCCTGCTACCTGGCATTCTTTCCCTTGAGTCCTCTCCTCCCTTGGGTGTGGGCTGGATTTAGTGAGTCAATTCCCAGGGACAGAACAAAGCAATGATGGATGTCACAAAGACTGACTTCCATCTTACCTGCCCTCTCTTGCTCACGCTAAAGAAAGCCAGCCGCCATGCTGTGCACTGCTCCGTGCAGAGACCCAGGTCTCTCCCAACCAACAGAGGAAAAGAGGCTCTTATTCCCACTGAGACTCTTTTTTTTTTTAAATATATATTTCATTGATTTTTTACAGAGAGGAAGGGAGAGGGATAGAGAGCTAGAAACATCAATGAGAGAGAAACATTGATCAGCTGCCTCCTGCACACTCCCTACTGGGGATGTACCCACAACCAAGGTACATGCCCTTGACCGGAATCGAACCCGGGACCCTTCAGTCCACAGGCCGACGCTCCATCCACTGAGCCAACCCGGTTAGGACCCCACTGAGACTCTTATTCTAGATTCAGGAGGGACTGCATCCTGCCCATGACCACTTGAGTGGCTAGAAAGCACGTATTCCCCTTGCTGAACCCTGGGACGATTGCACCTCAGTGAGCTGGCGGAGACCTGGGGACCTACTCTGCCCAGGCTTCCCACAGATCTGGGCCAACCAGAGGCAGGCCCATGCGTTCCGAGGCGGGGCTCTCTTACCCATTTACAATGCCCTCCTGCAATGTGGCATTATAAAAAATTGCCTGCCATGGCCTCCTTGAAACCCCCTTAAAGTGAGGCAACATTTGTTAACATTATTGACATTTCCTAATAGGATATCTTCATTTCTAGCCGGTCAGAAAGAAGATAGGGTGGAGCCTGGAGGGCTGGGCTTGAAGCCAGTTCCCAAGTCCCCCCCAACTCCCGTGGTCCCCAGCAGGGATCCCCCTCCCAACTAAGCCCCACTCTGGGCTGTGGGTATGAGCAGTGGTGCAAGGGTCAAACCCAGACTGAGAGAGAGTCAGGAAGACCTTGGAGCTTAGAGTTTGGGAGGCAGGCCAGGTACCGGCATACGAAGGACAAGGAACACAGGAACGCAGGCCTCAAACACAGGTGCCAGAATCAAGTAGACACTGACAATACTTGTACTAGACCTTGACACTAAAGCAGCTGTCTTCCCAGGATGCCCACGGCTCCCAGTTACAGCAGGCACCGACCCAGGGCACGAACTTTCTTCACCTCAGCCACTCCACACCTTTTACCAAGTGCCCTCCCACTCAGAGAAAGGAGGAAGTGGGGTCAGGCTGTTTGCCTTTCACACTCCACGGACTGGCTCCCAAGGGCCCTTGGGGAGCAGGTGGGGAGCCAGGCAGGGGCGGCGGTGGGTGTCACGTCTCTCTGCATATCTGTGTCTAGTCATGATAGGGAAGGAGAGGGGTCTCCTCGCGCTGGGCTGCATTTGGATTTAGGGGACAGTGGTTGGTGAGATCAAGAGGATAGCTGCTCCCTAAGATTCCAGATAAATCCACAGAAATCTTTTTTTTAATAGAGCCACTTGAAAATCAGGATACTTCACTCAAATTCAGATTTTTCTGGCTTCTCTGGCCACTCTGGGTCTCTGCCCTCTGGTATCAGATGGGTCAGGTACTCCCTCAGGTCCAGGCCTCCAAGATCCCAAGATCCTCACTCAGATGACACGGGCACAAGCAGCTGAACCCTGCCTGTTTCATTCATTCACCTTTTATCTTCCTGGCCCCCATAGGCATCTGAGATTTTACCCCCTGGAACTGGAGGATCAACCTGGCCCAGAAGTGGATACAGGCATGTAACACAAAGATACAAACTCCTATGCTTCAAGTACAAGTTGATACCCGGAAAAGGATCTTCATAATGTCCCTAATTACATGTCTGCTCCATTTTATTCTTTCTTCCGTGTTGCACTTTCAAGAGCTCTCATAATAGAAATTGCCTGAAAGAGCTAAATGCACTTATATTATTAGCATAACGATACTGGTCAAGATTAATTAACTTTGCACAAACATGAAATGAACAGAGAGAACCATTTCTCATTAGCTTAAAGAGGTCGTACAGTGTAGATTATATCCAGAGATGCTAGTTTGGTTGAAAATAATCTGCTCTGATTAAAACAGAAATAAAGTAGCTGAATTATAATAACAGAGCAGCTGCTAAACTCACTGCTGATTCCATCAGGAGACAAGGGAGTGGGGGCTTCTAATATGGTTTCTGAGTCTCAGCCAACAAGAGGCACAGTTATTTTTCTATCTAGTGTCAGTTTTTTAGCCATTTAAATGAATATTCTTACTTAACTGGATAAGTAAATTGGATTACTTGCTTCTGTTCTACTCTATTTTTTATTGATTTATTTTTTTTCTAGCAAGAGAGGAAGAAAGGGAGAAAGAGAGAAACATTGATGTGAGAACAAAACATTAATCAGCTGCCTCCTGCATGCCCTCTACCAGGGATGAGCTGGCAACCCAAGTATGTGCCCTGACCGGGAATCAAACCGGGACCTTTCGGTGCACAGGACATCACCCAAGCCACACTGGCCAGGGTGTTTTTTTAATGTGCACTTTATTTGATTGCACTTAACTTGCCCGACACAAAACAAATCCCTACACATAGCTGTTCAATATATTCCAATTTAATTTGGAGAAGTGTTTTTCACAAAGATCACTTGGAACCAGTGAATCCTAGTTTCTAGTTGGCCTTAATTGCTATTTTGCTTACAATGCTGAACAGGTCATTTCCTCCCTGGGCTCCTGCTTCCCAAGTCTCTCACTCTCTGGGACTCAACAGACACGAGCGCTAGACCTCTAGGTCTGCAACAAAGGCCTTTTAAAAATTAAGACTGAGACCTTGGAAGAGTGATTATAAGAGTATGTGGCCTGGAAGCCCTCCCACTCCTATCTGTCCTCAGTACCCTCCTGGCTGTCACAGGGGCTGTGGGTTTTGGAAGAGCACACGAAGACAGGTAATTAACGTTAAAAAGTAGATGGATTTTTAAAGTGACCATACGTATTGAAGTGTAAGGAAAGAACATAGATCAATACAGTGTTTCTAATTAGAATGAGGAAGTAGGTTATGAGAGGATTTAATTGTGAAACTAACTTAATTTGTTTCTCAAACATATACCCTATGGCAGTCTCTGTAGGTAGGTGACTGGTTATATGGCCTGATTAAGGGGTAGCAGCAACATGACTGTCTCCAAGGAAAGGAATCCACTCCATTTCCAATTGCTGTTATGGTGCCCTGGGTTAATTTAACCAGCAGACATGTAAGGAGCTGACTGCAATGGCTGATAAAATAAATATTGATAACTAAACCATGACCTACTCTCATGTTGAAGTTTCCTCCATTTAAGGCCTCTCCTACCTGCCTACCACAGGGACTGAAATCTTATTAAAGATGCATCTCAAGCGGCATGTGTGTGCGAGATGGACAAGCACACTGAAGACCAAATATCTGTGCCCATGCGAAGATGCCAAGACGCTGCAGCGCACATGCCTATGCAATTGCATACCTCACACTCTCATTCTGCTGGTGTGCAATCATTTTCTCTCTAACTTCACCCCAAACATCTGGTTTTTTTATTTTGTCTTCAATGTTTTGTGAACTTAAAGTTCTTTTCCCCTTCTTCAGAAGACACCAGGGGATAGATATACACACCGTAGGATGTGGGAGATGTTAAAATCCTCTAGGTTTTCCCTACAATTCCTATTATTTTCTCCTATTCTGAGCATGAGCATTGCCTCCAACTGAGCCAAAGATGTAATGCTCAGTTCTTTATTGTGTTCTTTTAAATAATTCATACTTGGTGAGATGTGCAGTGTTTGGGGGGGGGGGAGGGGAGACACTTCAAAGTAAACAAGGGGAAGTCTTATTTTTTATAGACTTCTTAGTGTGGGATAATCATGCTGGTGAGGGTAGGACTGAGATGCTGAGGGGACCCCCTGGGAGCCTTGCCCCTGGGAGCCAAGTGCAAATGCCTGTCCTAGTCACAGCCAGAAAAGGATGTTTCTTCTTCCTCTTTCTTCTTTCCTTCTTAAAACAACCTTTTTCTGAGCACAGACTCAGAGAGGGTGGAACATGTTTTCTCCCTTCTGGTTAGAAAAACAAAACACACACTCTGCATCTCCAGCTGCTCCATCCTATTCATCACACCCTCCCTTATCTCTCCTGCTCAGGGAAGAGAGCCTCACACCCAGCCTAGTTCAGTTTCTAGGACACCCAGCCCCCACCCCTAGCCTTGGTAGGGACCTCCCCCTTCCTGTAAAACGGATTCTCCTATGTTGCTCGGTCCCTAGGGCTAGCTCTCTTTCACTTTGGGGGCATTTTCTTTGAATGCAATCCAGTCTCTCAGATTCTCATGTCCCAAGAAGCTGCTCCCTGTCCGATGGAACATTCTGTTGCTGTTCATTGTGAGCCAGGCTTATTTTGTTCCTTTCATTAGGAAACGTTTCCATCAGGGGCCTGTGAGTTGAAAAGGCTGCATGCTCAGAAAGAGGGTGGCTTTGTCTCTTCCCCTTCCCTGACCTCAGTCGGAAGTTCTATCCAGGCTCCAGACAAGACATAGCGGGGAGAAATGCTTAGAGTTGCACTGATAAAAATTTAAGATTTGCGAGGAAACTACTAGCCAGGCTGCCTGGATATATTAAAATGTCATCTCTATATTTTGGATGTGACTAGCTTGTTTAGTTAATGTTAGAGGGAAAAATAGAGTTTGTTCTCAAGGGAGAGCAGCAGAAGGAGAAACCAGGCACACGGACAGCTGACAATGTTCCAGCCACTTTGTCACAAAGAGCTAAATCCACCATTATTACATTTAAAAACCATCAGCTGATTCAGACTCCCCTGGAATATGGTGGGCTCCAGCAGAGGTGTCCAAAGCCCCCTCTATGGAAGTGAAATGCGAAATTCTACTCTTATCAACTCAGGTTCTTAGGGCAGGAGGTAGAGGGTCTTAACATTTGTTATTAAACATGTGACAGGCACTGGGCTCTGTGCTTTCCTGTATCCTACTTAATCACAGCAACTTGGAAAATAGGTATTACCGGTTTGGCTCAGTGGATAGAGCGTCAGCCTGCGGACTGAAGGGTTCCAGGTTCGATTCTGGTCAAGGGCATGTACCTTGGTTGCGGGCACATCCCCAGTAGGAGGTGTGCAGGAGGCAGCTGATCCATGTTTCTCTCTCATCGATGTTTCTAACTCTCTATCCCTCTCCCCTCCTCTCTGTAAAATATCAATAAAATATATTTAAAAGAAAAAGAAAATAGGTATTACCACTACTGTGTGTCTATGGATTTATTTTTATTTACATTCACTTCACTCACATCCTTACTGGCTCAGGTCACCACTCAAGTGTCTGTGTCCTTTGACAAGCCTTTCCTGAGCCCCTATCTATCACCACAGCACAGGTCATTCTCTGTCTTATTTTTATGACCCCTTCGAAGCTGTTACCTTCTGGGTGAATTCCTCCCAATTCTAATGTCTTAATTCTCTCTTCAACTACATATACTAGTAGAATCTATCCTATTTTTTAAAAAAAATTCAATGGTTTGCACTGGCTGATAGGGTGTCGACCTGCAGACTGACAGGTCCCAGGTTTGATTCCGGTCAAGGATGTAATACCTCCATTTATCTCTTCAAGGATCCTACATGTACATATTTTCACGTCTGTTTCAGATTTTTTACTATTTTGTTTTTATTCCTGTAAAAACTCAGATTCTAATTATTGATTTTATTGGCTGTCTTTCTTGGCATAAGATTTCTTCATGTATTTTAAAACTGGGTTTATAGGATCATCATATATGGAGCCTCTCCCCCCCCCCTTTTTTTTTTCTCTCTCTGTGTATCCCTCTTCTGTCTGAACTGGTTCTCGAGACACTAAGCTACACCTCGGCAGTGGTGAGTGGCAGTTTTCCAGCTTCCTTTCACAAACCAGGGAAGCCCTGGCCTGGCCTTTGGTGGTCGGTGTGACTCTGACTGGCGTGCCTCCCATGGAGTACCTTTCCCCTGTGGGGGACTTTTATCTGCAGAAGCCAAACTCACAGCTCCAATACCTGCTCCCAAATCCAGAGCCTGACAGGCCCTCACAGCAGCTTCTACTTTTCACTTCGAATTTTGATTCTATTATAGGATTTGATTTCTCTGTCATCTTCTAGAGTTCAATAAGCCGTGCCGTCATTATTTAAGCGTGCTATATTAATATTCAGTTCCACTAACTCCATATTAATTACCAGTGATCAAAACCACTCATATTTCACCACATTCAAAGTACCTTTATCTTCGGAAAGCACTGGTCATTTCTACGGCTACCATCACCAAAGCTAAAAATAAAGCCGCCAAGATTGCCCTGGACTGTCAGCCGTCATCGCTAACACAACACTAATTTTGTTCAGATGGTGGTGGACGTCAGTGGTGTGTAGAAGCAATGTACCTTGACTCCAGGAATATATTAAGATTAATAAATTCAATGCAGTTGCGGTTATACTATTTCTCTTTGTAAAAGTTCTCATCCTCCTTGCTGTGAGGAGTGAAATGTTACCAGCTGGGACCATTGAGACATATGAAAGATGGCTAGAAGTTTCCCAGGAAATCTTCTGCTTTTCTGATTAAAAGGAAAAACTCGAAGGAAAGCTCGGGGCTATTACTTCCCCCATTCTCCTATCTGGAATATGGATGTGATGCCTGGAACTGAGGCAGCTACATTAAATCCATGAAGCAATAAGCAAGATGA
Organism: Plecotus auritus; assembly: GCF_963455305.1. Classification (NCBI taxonomy): domain Eukaryota; kingdom Metazoa; phylum Chordata; class Mammalia; order Chiroptera; family Vespertilionidae; genus Plecotus; species Plecotus auritus. The sequence goes on from NC_137778.1 coordinate 22,556,648, forward strand.
TAAAAAGCAATATGCCTAGTGAGTCAGAGAAAGAACGAGCTTGAGCTCCTTGATAACACAATTGACCATCCCTGAGACCATACCTCCGCATTTCTTGTTTACTAAATACACATTTCCTTATCATTTAAGCCACTGTTGATGCATATCCCTTCAGCTGTAACTAAAAAACAATTTCGCACTGAAAAGCAAGGAAAATAATGCGTGGTAACGGTACACGGCCATGGAAACGGGGATACATGTTGCCAGACTTGCCATGGTTTTGGTGGTTTTTTTCAGACCTCTTTGTACTGAAGAGGAAAGAAAGCCACTCTTTTTGTTCCCCTCAGTGCTTAATGATTACTAAGTATCATCATAAAGAAAACGTGTCTCAAGGTACCCTCACTACAATGGCTCTTAAGGGATGAGGCATGTAAGTCAGTAGATAAGTGATGCCATCCTAAAATCCTTTTGTGCAGCTTGGAAATATAATCTCATCTGTGCTATATTATTTATAAATAGGCTGGGGACCAGCAGATCTGCTAGAGCAGTGGTCAGCAAACTCATTAGTCAACAGAGCGGCAAACTGCGGCTCGTGAGCCGCATGTGGCTCGCGAGCCGCAGTTTGCCAACCACTGTGCTAGAGCAATGTGTTTTCTGGGAAGCTGCATTAAATCTACGGCAAGAACAAGATAACTGCCCATAGTGGGCTGGGAGCTGTACTTCTGACCAGCTCCCCGTTACAGAACTAAGACGAGGATTCGGCCAGTGCCCAGTGCACAAGGAGCCTCACCCACGGCAATTCAAACAGCCGCGCTGTTGGTAGGAGGATAGCTCTCACCTTGGTCAAGAATGACGAAATAGGGGGAAAATGCATTATATGGGGAAATGCTATAGAACACGGTGAAGGGAACATCATCCTAAAGACTCAGAGGAAGACTATACCACTGAAGGTGATTTAGTGCAGAAACCAGAAGATTTGGGGGAAGGTGTGGCACCCTTAATAGACAGAAAAAGGTAGGGAGGAAGGAAAAACAAAACACAAACAGGAACCGAAAGAAACAAGTATGTTAAAAATGAACCATAAGACTGAATACAGTAGTTCCTCCTTATCCACAGTTTTGCTTTCCAGTTTGTTACCACGGTCAAGTGCAATCTGAAAATATTAAATGGGAAATTCTAGAAACAATTCATACGTTTTAAGTTATGCACCATTCTCGGTAGCATGATAAAATCTGGCACTGCCCCTGTCCACCCCACCCAGTACGTGACTCATCCTTTTGTTCCCGCTGCTTACACTCCCTGCCCCTTTGTCACTAGTAGCCATCTTGGTTGTCAGATAGACTGCAGAGTATCACAGGGCTGGTGTCCAAGTAACCCTGACTTTACATGAGAATGGTCTCAAAGCCATTCACATAACTTTCATTGCAGTGTATTGTTGTAATTGTTCTATTTTTACTTATTGTTGTTAATCTCTGACAGTGCCTAATTTATAAATTAACTTTATCATAGATATGTATGTACTGGGGAAAAACACATGATGTATATATAAGGCTCAGTACTATCACAGTTTTCAGGCATTTACTGGGGATTTTGGGATGACTATACCCTTAACCTCTGAGTACCTACTGTGGACCAGCACTGCGCCAGGAGCTGGGGCTCAGAGATGGCTAAGGCATAGCTCTTGACTACCAGGGCTCACAGTGCAGTGACCCCATTCCACCATAATAACTTACTCCAGATTGAATTACAACAGTGAGCTATACTATCACAAAGTTCTACTGTATTTAAAAGTGCTTATTTTCTAGACATAGCCACTCTATTTTGGAAAGAAATTAAATGACTACCTTCTAAGTAAGTAAAGGAGACAGGGAGTACCCAGAGGGATGGAAACCACTGAATATTTTATTGAGCTCTGGTTGTTCCTTGCAAGACACTAAGAAAATCCATCCTTCTCCAGAAGACCTACTTCTCCTTGCTTATATGGAAGAGATGGAAGGTGTCCAGGAAGAGAGGTAAGGTAAAGTTGACGATGGAAGCTGCTGCCACCATCTAACCAGCATTCAGGCCGTGGGCTGAGCTGTAAGCTCTCTGAGGACCCAGGTGAATCTCTGCACCAGCACAGGGACACATCAGGGAAGCTCACTCACCGCTTCCAATATTGACAGCTGTCAATCTAGTCCTGGCCACTCTGTACCTCTGCTGAGAACAGGAATTAAGCCAATGTCATATCTTCTCTTCAACTCTGAGGAAATATCAGTTTACAGTAGAAGAGTACAGAGGGCAGGTGGCAATCATCTCTCAACCCATTAATTAAGCTCTTCTTACAGGACCCTGCCTCCTGGGCCACATTGGTGGATCTAAGAGTGAGAAGGGGCACGAGCTGAGCCAGTTACGGAGCACTGCCAGGCCCTGGGCACAGCGACTAGTTAGGGACAGACCTCTGACCCAGTGGGGCCGACCGCAGCGTATCTTGGGAAACTATGCCTGGGGACCACAGAGCTCACTCTCCCTGTGTGTGCAGACGAGCAGCTCTGAACTCACTGAGATGGTGTGTCCTGCCATGGAGGAGGCTGGCCTGCAGTGGAAGGAATTATACCAACACCCAGACAGTCAGTCTGCCAGATCCATTTCCAGTTATCCTGAGGCACAGCCACACCTTGACCCTCCCAGCAGTCATATAAGCTTTCAATACATTTTCCATGGAGTCTAAATGAGTTTAAAGTAGCTTTAGACATTTACAACAATAACAAAAAACCCAACAACAAAACTACTTATTATTATACTATACACTGTATGTGTTTTGGTTTCCCAAAGGAAAAATTTTTTCCTATTATAAGAATTGATACTTACAAAAATTTAATCTGCATTGAAAAGAACAATACATAACATTAAAATTATAATTCTACCATCCAGACATAATCACTGCCTTTTAATATTCTTCCAAGCATTTCTTTCTTTTGAAAGATAAATAATTTTATATGAGTGCAATTTTCTAACACACCATTTCACCTAAAATTCGTGTTGGGTATTTTTATAGAATAGTAATTCTCAATCTACATTTTAAAAGTGAGTGCATAGCATTTTATTATATTAAAAACACTTCATTGTACCTGGTCTCCTTTCTTGGGCATTTAGTTTATTTCAAAAGTTTCACTGTTATAAAGAGCACAACAATGATTCTCTCTTATCATTTATTACCCCTTTAGGATACATTTCTCACTTCTCAAATTATAACACTGTTAACTGTCTTATAGGACTCAACACTTCCTGTGGCCTGTCTCATCAGTTTCATAAATGAACCTCTTGATTTACTCCTTATTCATTCATACCATCAACAAACATTTACTGAGAGTATATTATGTGCCAGACACTGTAGATTTCATAGATAAGTTTTGGTTTTTATCCTTAAGGATGAAGAAGAATCTAGCATCTACTGAAATCTGAGTCTGTGTCAAGCACTGTAAAGAAATATCTTCATTATTTATTCTTCAATGAAAACAACAACACACCAATCTTGCACAGTGGTTAGTATTTTCATATAGGGTGTCCCCCCAAAAAAATGTATACACACATTTTGAATAATTACAAAGGCAGTGTTTATTAAAATACCATTTCATTTTCAAAATTGAGTTATCAGATGTTAAAGTGTGTATATGGGACACCCTGTATATAAATGAGGAAAGTTTGAGCAGTTTGTCCAAGGTCATACAGTTAGTAAATGCAAAACTGGAATACGCCCCCAGGTCTGTGTGGTTTCCTACTGTCACACATAGTTAAAGGAGAGAGATATGAAAACAAATGACAAGTCAAGCTGTACGTGCTTTGTAAAAATTTGAGCATCTCATACTATCAGCTGTGATGATAAGCAGACAAGTCCTTTATCTGTAGCAGGGATCTTTCTAGTAGTCCAGGTTAAAGGGTCAAAACCCACACCCAGCCCAGCGGGTGTGGCTCACTGGTTGAAGGTCATCCCATGCACCAAAAGGTCACTGGTTTGATTCCTGGTTGTGGGCTCAATCCCCAGTAGGGGGAGTGTGGGAGTCAGCCAATCAATGATTCTCTCTTATCATTGATGTTTCTATCTCTCTCTCCCTCTCCCTTCCTCTCTGGAATCATTATATTAAAAAAAAAAAAATCACGAAATGGTTTGCTGCACTCTGCGCAGATCCAGGAGGCCCTTGGGAAGCCAGAATATTTGTCAGGTGGGAAGTTGGGGAGAGTAGGAGGCTGTTTCTAAACAGTTCCTGTTTAGAGAAGCTGAAATCAGTCAGTGCAATGCAGAGTTCTGGAAAGATCAGAGCCGCAGTCGGAGAGTAGACAGAGCCATTTGAAAAAAGAGCCTGGAGGAAAAGGGACACACTCTTGGGAAGTCTTGGGGCTCAGACTGGTGGAGGGGACACCCTGAGTGGCCTCACACCCCAGTACCAGCACACCCTTGGGATAAGCATGCATTTCACTGGAGGCTGGGCAGGGAGGAGCCTGGAAGCATTGCTTGCCGGGCATGGGGCTGCTGTAGCTGGTTAAGCTTGGACAGTTTGTGACTAAGAGTCTGCTGAGGGCTTTAGAGTTGTCTGGACAAGATCCACAAAGCTGACCAAGCAGGACCCATGATGTCAACCCCAGAAATACTTCCCCAACTGGACAGGCCTCAGCTCTGTCTTTCTCTCTCTAAGAGAAGACCTGTGGTACAGAGCACGTGCATGGGCAGTTGCCCTGTGGAGCCGGTACCTCCCTCCTCCTTTCCTTGAATGTGTTCCAAGTGGCCTCTTGTCCTATGGCTGGACCCCACTGGAGGGATCATGGCAGAGTACAGTGACTTCCCAATCTACCCCCCTTTTTTCTTACAGAGGAGATCTGGAGTGGAACACGAATGGATAAAATTAGAGCTGCTTCCATCTGAGTGGGAGTGGGGATACCCTTCCTCTCTGGGAGGTTCTGTTGGGTACACAGTTTGAAATCCACTGCCATAGCTTGGAAGAGCCCTGAATTTCAAGTTAGAACACCTGGGTTCTAAACCAGGCTCTACCACTTAAAGTGTGTCTTTCAAGAAATCATTTGACCTCTCTTAGACCTGTTTTTTTTTCATCTGTGAAATGAAGATGAGAATTCTTATCTACTTCAGAGGTGATTGTGAGCATCAGGTCCAAGCTCGTGGGTAAAGGCAGCTGGAAAATGCCATACGAATGAGAAAGGCTCCTTTCCTTGGCTTCTCCACATTTGCACAGCCCCATGACTGACCATTCTCCATACCCTTGGGCTAGAGGTCAAAGCCACATTACTTGGGACCAAACAACGTGATCTTCCTTTTATGGTTTCCAAAGAGAAATGGTCTTTTTGAAGGTAGAATTCTTTGAATTTTTCTCCCTTCCATGTTGTTATTCTTGGATTGCCCTCTCCACTTTTCCCTGACAGACAGACAGACCCCGCTCTGTCTCCACGCCCCACCCCCACAGCTGGGTCACAGTGTCTTCTGCAGCAGGTGCTCCATGTGTGCCAGCTGGTTTTGTCACCTAGATTGATGACTGTCTGGAAATCCATATTAGCAGGAATAACAAGGTCATGTCCTGTGCTTCTCTAAGCGTACCCCATGTCCATACAAAATAATTCACCAGGTCTCTTCTCTGAGTCGTATTGGAGAAACGGTCATTTATAATGTTCCTCCTGCTGCAGCACCGTGAGTGGTAAAAGCTCATCTGAGGTAGTGATCACATGTCCACTCTGGGCCAGCGAAGTCAGAGACCTCAGGAATGAAGGTGGGGGTGGGAACAGTGGTCTGTGCATGGGGTTCATCAGAGGGAACCACGTCAATTTCTCAAAGTCATGGGCTGACTTAAATAGCAGGCTTGATTTGGTGGGCAGTTTAAGAAGTCATGGTGCCACACTGCCCACAATACCAGGGCATTCTGTCTATTGCATGACACCCAGCGTGGGATTTGAAACTGACTTGGGTAACGTGAGTTGTAGCTCCATGTTCCCAGATAGTCACCAGCTGTTAAGCAAAGGTAGAGGGGTGTGGGTACTGTATTAAATTGGATAGACTTTGTTTTCTGGGTAGGAACTCAACTGATATTGCTGTGATTTCTAGGAATAGAGTGGCTTTAGGTCCATGACATCAATGGTCCCCCCCTTAAACGAGATGGCTCTCCCGAGGGGCCTGCGGTTTGGATGACTTGTCATGGACAGGGCAGAAACTGGATTTCAAATGGGCGCAATAATTCTGTCCCACATCCCATCAACCCATAGAGCTCCATTTAGCAGCTGTCACTCAGAAGACATTTATTTCCTCCCTTTGCACCTGTTTTGACCTCTCCTATAGGTTCCGAGCCCACTTGAGTTTAGTGGAGTCATAGAGACGCTTTCTGGAACTATGCAGCCCATCTCCGCATTTCTTTTTGAGTGACAGAGTCCAGTGAAGAGGAAGAATAAATAAGGTGAAAGGAGAGAGCCACCAGCAGAGAATTCTAGCCCTGGGATTCCTGGCAGTAAGATCCACTCTTCTTGCCAAGGGGGCACTTGAGACATGAACTATTTGGCCTCTTCCCACTGCTCAGATCTGTTCTTTGATGTTTTCTAAAATGTGGTCATCCTTGGGCCAGACTTCAGGACGCTGGCATTTCCCCAGAGTTGAAGTAGGAAGAGACATTGTTTTGCCTCTTCCACTTTCTCCACTCCCGTGGCCTGTCCCTGTGTCTTTCCATAGTGGCAAGAAGACATCCCTGCCCCATCGTCTTCACTGGGAAGGCCTCCTGTCGTCCAGCCTGCAGGCATGTGCATGGTGTCTGTCGCCTAATGACATGGGTCCCAGAGGAGCATCTTTCAAGCTGAAGAGCAGAGAACTCATAGGCAAATAGGTGTAAAATGTGTTTTGTGCCTACATCCAACATTCATTCTGATCGCTGGCTATGCACCATGCAGGAGCCAGAGAGCTTATGGGAAAACGGAAATCTCAGTTGGTTAATTGGTTCTAACTTCCTTCCCACCAGACCTTTTACTGGAGCTATTAATTTCCTCACTTTCCTCCTTTCATTTTCTCAGTCCAACCTCTGTTTAGCAAACTAATCGACCATGACAAGAACAAAAGGCTGCAGCTAGAAGGAAGGGAGAATAAGAAGCCTGGATCACCTGCAAACTGAACCATGGGCTCCTGGACTGATTGTAGGATCATATTCCATCTCACAGGGGAAGTCCTCCACGCAGCCCTCCTCCTGAAGGACCCTCCCCCCACGCCACCCACCAGAAGCTTTGCTTCTAGGGTAGGAGGGGAGGAATGAGCTGGCTGTTGCCAAGGGAACAAGGAGTCCTGTTGTGAGTCTAGGAGGGTCTTAGCCTCAGGTCTGGCCAGCAAGGTCTGAGACAAGCATGTCAAACTCACAGCCGGTGGGCCACATACCTCCTCATTTAAATAAATGAGGCATGTGGCCCTCCGGTTGCAAGTTTGATATGCTTGCTCTGAGACATGCAAACCTCCACAGGTGCAGGATGTAAAACAGAAGTGCCCTGGGTGAGGCTGACGGGGCAGCTGGCTCCTCACTTTGCATGTGCTCATAGGAGGCTAAAGTTAGGTCCTGGCTCACACCAGGTGAGGGGCCACATTTAGCTACTCCCCACCACTGAGCTGGTGACTTGCCAATGCTTTGGCTAGGACAAGGTCTGGCTTGCCTTTCAGAGACATAAATTGGGCCCCAGGTCATCACTATGTTGGCCGTAAAGTCAAGGAAAAATTACGACTACTCCTTCCTTTCACCCCAACCAAGTCTCAGCATCACAGATTTAAACTCTGGCTGACGTGGACCTGAAGAATCGTGGAGTCTTGCCTAAACACCTGGAGGCTGTCAAGTCCACTTCCCTCTTTGCTTCACGCCAGATCCCAGCCTGGGAATGCTCATGGACTTCCCCCTGAACTGTCCCCACTGACCTGTCTCCTACAACCTTACTTGCTGTACTTTCACCCTTTGGACCTCTGACCCCATCATGGGCCTTCCCTTCTGTGGCCTTACCCCTCACAGCCAATGCTCAGCTACCCTGGCTTTCAGTTTTGCTTTCTTCCTCAGCCACAGTTTCATCCTATTGCAGTCAGCTGCCTCAAGCCACCCAGGCCTTCAGGTGTGCAGACCCAGGACGAGGGTAACCACTTCTACTGAGAAGGCTAACCCCTATTTTGTAAAACTACTGTTGGAAATTCTCTGCTATTTTTTTTAGCCTCTTATTCTGAAAAAATAACTTTGCTTTCTAGCCTGCTTGAATAATAAGGAAGATAAACGTAGCTATCTGACCTTGTAGGCCAGAGACTAGATACGCCCATACTCCCATGCCATGCCAGATGTATTTTTTAATTGGATAGAACTGTGTTGTTTTCAAGGCCACCAGCGAGATAACCACTAAGCACACATAGGGCTGGTTTTTTAATAAAAAGGAAAGTTCTGCTAATAGCTCTGCTTAGAATTTGAATTCATTTTTCTCTAAGCCCACCGGTGAATAAAGTGTGACTCCAAACTCTCTGAGCATTGCTTTATTTATTCTGGTTTTCCTTAACACTATGACCGAAGGAGGAGGCATGTCAACCAAAGAGCCCCCGGGGAGAGGAAGTCTGTGGGCTGTGTGTGCTGAAGGCAGATGCCTGCACCCCTCCTTCTTGTCAGTGCCTCCCAGCAGTGCCAGGCTTCTTCTGAACAGACGCCTAAAGTCCAGGCCAGGAAAAGGGACCCTACTTGCCAAACCCCGAGCACTGTGTTGTGCCATAGGCATGGTGCCTTCACTGTGTCTTTGAAAGACTACATAATAGACAGAGTATTATTATTTTATTATTTATTTATAAATATATTTTTATTGATTTCAGAGAGGAAGGGAAAGGGAGAGGAAGAAACATCAACAATGAGAGAGAATCAATGATCAGCTGCCTCTGGCATGTCCCCTACTGGGGATGGAGCCAGCAACCTGGGCATGTGCCCTGACTGGGAATCGAACTGTGACTTCCTGGTTCATAGGTTGATGCTCAACCACTGAGCCACGCAGGCCGAGCTAAATATGTTCTTACTGATTTTAGAGAGACACGGGGAAAGGAGAAGGAAAGAGAGAGAGAAACATTGATGAAAAACATCAATTGGCTACCTCCTCAACGCCCTCTACTGGGGGATCAAGCCCACAACCCCAGGCATGTACCCTGACCAGAAATCAAACTGGTGACCTCTGGCTGCATGGGACGACATTCAACCAATTAAGCCACACAGGCCAGACAAGGATTATATTTTTCTATTTTTAAAAAGGGGTGGAAGAGGAAAGAGTAGTAGTTTTAGGCAGGGTGAGAGGCATCCAGTCAGTTGCCTTGTATCAATGGTTGTCAGGGATGGATGAAGACTTGTCCACTGCAGTCTCTATGACCATGTGCATAGTGTGGGGGAGGGGAGTGCTAGAAGGGGTATAGATTGAGGAGCTGCCCCATCTCTTCCTCAGGGAATCTATCCAGATGTCCAGACATGGTCAGTGAGAGCATATTCCTTTCTTTGGTCCTAAGGGTGAAGGCCTGTTCTCTTGTTGGGAGAAAGCCATAGATTCCAATGCTCCCAAAGCTGAGAGGCTGGCTGTGACTGGATTTTGGCCACTAGAATAAGAGGTGAAGAAGAGGAGGGGCTGGGGAGGTTGGTGGGCAGTATTTAGGAAACCATCACCCATAATCCCATCTGGCCCACATGATGTTTTTTCATAGCTCATTGACAATGTTGGCTACCTGCAGAGCAGGCCACTGTGCTGAGTACACAGGGCCATATACCACTGATGACAGAAGCTGCCAAAGTCTCTGTTCACAAGGAGTTAAATATCTGATGGGGGAGAGATAGGACCCAGAAACACACAGCAGGATCTATATGAACACACACAGAATTGTATCGGGGTGGATAGCAAGAGGACAAACATTCCCCAGAGCTGGTAAAGGCCCTAAGACCAATTAGGTGGGCCCTGAGGTCAACCTTGGAGGTTGATCCACATTCCTCAGATGGGTGAAATCGGAGAAACCAAGATGGCGGCATAGGTAAGCACCTAAACTGCTGACTCTCACAACAATTTCAAAACTACAACTAAAAGACAGAACGGACACCATCCAGAACCACAGGAAAGCTGGCTGAGTGAAAATTCTACAACTAGAAGGAAAGAGAAAAGCTCACAGAGAATTGGAGGTACGGCAAAGGGTCTTTGTGCGCGCAGAGAGGAAGGGCGGCTGAGAGACTGGCTGACTTTCTCTGGCGGAAGGGGAAAGGAAGCCCCAACCGCACTGAACCCCAGTTCTGACTGCACTGAACCCCAGTCCTGGGTGAAACCCCGTGGACCCAGGATCATACAGGGGGAGTCTGGACTGTCAGGTAGAGAAAGGCACCTGGAGACCCGGGGGAGACCCAGGGGAGCCCCGGTGGGCAGGGGTCTGGAGGCGCGCGCCAGTGTGCACAAAGGCTGCAGAGGTTGCCACGGGCTTTCCCTAGCAGAAGGGAGTCGGAAGCTCCTGACCGCACTGAACCCCAGTTCCAGGCGAGCCCCTGGGGACCCACGCTCTTACGGGGGCGGGGGGGCGGGGGAATCTGGACTCTCGGGCAGAGACTTGGGAGCCAGGGAAGGCAGAGGTCTGGAGGCACACACGCGTAAGGGCAAGGCTGACTGGAAGCCAAGACTGTCTTCTCCGCCCTGAGACTCCACCCCATCCAAGCTGAGCACAGAGGCTATTGCAATTTGGCAAGTCTAATCCTATAAGGCTGTCTCCAGCACCGAACTTCTCCCAGCATAGACACAGCTGATCCTTACAGCCAACTGGCCTGGAGGTCAATTCCTTCCAGTGATACCAACAACAATCAAGACTTAACTACAACAAGGCTGTACACACAGTCCACAAAGGGGTGCGCCAAGAGTGTCCACCTCAGGTGAACTGGGGAGGCCGACCCACTGGGCCATATAGGAAACCTAGCACACAAATCTACCCTACCAACTCAGGGACGCAGTGAAAATGCGGCATTAAAGAAACAGATCACAAACGAAAGAAATGGAGGAAAACAAACGACTGGATATAGAATTCAAAACCACGGTTATAAGGCTTTTCAAGAATATCCTAGAAAAGGCCTATAAATATAATGAGACCCTCGAAGATATGAAAAAGGACCAACTAGAAATTAAACATACACTGACTGAAATAAAAAATATTATACAGAGACCCAACAACAGACTAGAGGAACACAAGAATCAAGTCAAAGAACTGAAATAAAAGAAGCAAAAAAACACTCAACCGAAAAAGCAAAAAGAAAAAAAAATCCAAAAAGTTGAAGATAGTGTAAGAAGACTCTCGGACAACTTCAAGCGTACCAACATCAGAATTATGGGGGTGCCAGAAGAAGAGAGAGAGCCAGATACTGAAAACCTATTTGAAGAAATAATGACTGAAAACTTCCCCCACCTGGTGAAAGAAATAGACTTACAAGTCCAGGAAACGCACAGAACCCCAAACAAAAGGAATCCAAAGAGGACCACACCAAGACACATCATAATTAAAATGCCAAGAGCAAAAGACAAAGAGAGAATCTTAAAAGCAGCAAGAGAAAAACAGTTAATTACCTACAAGGGAGCACCCATATGATTGTCAGCTGATTTCTCAACAGAAACTATGCAGGCCAGACAGGAGTGGCAAGAAATTTTCAAAGTGATGAATAGCAAGAACCTACAACCAAGATTACTCTACCCAGCAAAGCTATCATTCAGAATTGAAGGGCAGATAAAGAGCTTCACAGATAAGAACAAGCTAAAGGAGTTCATCACCACCAAACCCGTATTATATGAAATGCTGAAAGGTATTCTTAAAGAAAAGGAAGAAGAAAAAAGTAAAGATAAAAATTATGAACAACAAATACATATCTATCAACAAGTGAACCTAAAAATCAAGTGAATTAAAAACCTGAGGAACAGAATAATCTGGTGAACATAATAGAATCAGGGGCATAGAAAGGGAGTGGACTGATAATTCTCAGGGGGAAAGAGATATGAGGGGGTTCAGGAAGAGACTGGACAAAAATCATACACCTATGGATGAGGACTGTTGTGGGGAGGTAAGGGCAGAAGGTGGGGTGGGAACTGGGTGGAGGGGAGCTATGGGGGGGAAAAGGAGAAACAATTGTAATAATCTGAATAAAGATTTATTTAAAAAAAATAAAAAAGGGGGGGAAAAAAAAGATGGGTGAAATCACTCTAACCTGTCTGAAGCCCTCACTAACACTTCTGTTCAAATACTGTTCCCAATATTTTATTCTGGAGGAGACATCGGCTCCTCTGGGAATCCCTTTGGACCACTTTCCCTCCAGACACCAGCTACAAACCTCTGGCACTGGGTTCCTACAAAGCAAGGACACCACTGGGTGGATGGTGGAATAGGTCCCGATAGAGGAGGACCAGGAATAAGGCTGCTTCAAAACACTGTGAAATGGCTGACCCCGCTAAACCTCCGCTTTTAAATCAAGCCAGGCATGCACCTTATGTCACACCCAAGGGATGGCATTTGCTTGCTTATGTGTGTGTACTGTGTGGAAGGAAACAGGTTCTGAGAAATGTAAGTTATCAAAGAAAACTCCTACCTTACTTTAATCAACGGGGAACAGACACAGTGAAGACTTTCTTTTTATGGAAGTTAAACCTGCCGGGAGAAAAACCAGGGTTTCTCAACCTGGGCACTATTGGCATTATGGCCTGGATAGTTTTTGTTATGGGTGGGGGGCTGTCCTGAGAATTGCAGGATGTTAAGTAGCATCTTTGACTTCTACTGACCAGCTCCCACCTCTAGTCATAACAATAGAAAATGCCTCCCGAAAAGGTCCCTGAACAGATGCAAGGGGTCAGATTCCAGGCACACACCCTGCCACTTGCTTTGGAAAGTGCCTGACTTCCAAAATGGAAGCAGAATCACAGGAGGGTCTGAGGAGGCCCTGGGGTCAGTGGGGTCAAATTCGAATGACGTGTGGTGCCTTCCCAGGAAAATAATTTTTAAGGATTCCCAGTGTTGACATACATTCCCTTGTAAGATTGTTAAATATGAACAAACATGAAACTGGGCATATATCCCACAGGCTTGTAACTTCTACAACCATAGAGTCAAAACAAATTCATGGTTTGGACAAACCAGTAAAACTCAAGGTAACAACATTAATTGAATGAGACAGATGATGTGCTTTTGTGAAGGAACTCACACCTCACTTTGTCACTTGTGTGACTAGTCACTTCTTTGGGCCAGGCATTGTCCATGACACAAAGCTCACAAACTCCTGTGAAAACCTTGGCTGTGAACCTTTCATGAGGTCATTTGGCAAACACAGACCTGACTCATGGTCACCTGTGTTTTCTTCTCACTGGCTTGAGACAAGGAAAAGAGCACATCTGAGCCCCAAGGTGACCATGGACACAGAGCAATGACGGCACTGCGAGACGACCCAGATGCTGCTCCTATTCTTCAGGTTCATCAAATTGAAAGAATTTCTTATTAAAACTTTTTAAAGTTCACACAGAGAACTCCCAAAATATATTAGGAGACTGTCAGAGGAGTTCTGATCCTCTTTAGAGAGGAGGAACAAGGCCCAGAGAACTGCCCAGGGAAGCCGCTGCAGAGGTCAGGGCTGGTGTGGCCAGTGCGCTCTTGTCTCCTCTGCACCACCTCTGATGTGGAACTGTGCATAAGATTTGGCTTCCTGTTTTAAATGTTCATTCAACTAAACTGAACACTTAAAGTTCATTTTTCAAAGATAATAAATTTAACTTTTTTGTGTTAATTCTCACCTGAGGATATTTTTCCTATTGACTTTTAGAGAGAGTGGAAGGAAGGGAGGGAGGAAGAGAAGGAGAGGGGGAGGGAGAAGGAAAGGAAGAGGGAAGAGAGAGAGGTGAGAGAGACACATCAATTGGTTGCCTTGCAAGCGGGGCGGGGATCAAACCTGTCTGCGAATGGAACTCAAACTCATGACCCTTCCTTGTGTGGGCTGATGCTCTAGGCACTGAGCCAAACTGGCCAAGGTGGGAGTTCTTTTTTATTTTGTTAATCTTTATTGTTGAAAGTATTACATATGTTCTCCTTTCCCCCCATTTTCCCCTTCCAGCTCATCCCGCCACCCCCCACCCCCCACCCCCCACAGGCCTTCACCACCATATGTCTATGTCCATGGGTTATGCATATATGCATACAAGTTCTTTGGTTGATCACCTCCCACCCACCCTCCCCCGCCTTCCCTCCAAGATTCCATACTCTGTTCCATGTTTCCATTGTTAATTAGATTCCGCATATGAGTGAGATCATGTGATACTTGTCTTTCTCTGACTGGCTTATTTCACTTAGCCTAATACTCTAGGAGTTCTTTTTAAAAAAATCTTGATCTTTTAGTATTTAATAGAATGGTCAGAAAGCATGTCATTCACATGCATATAAAACATATATACATACTAGAGGCCCGGTGCATGAAATTCGTGCATGGGGGCGGGGTCCCTCAGCCTGGCCTACGACACAGCCAGTGTCCCGTGCTCTGGCTTCTGGCCAGAGGCCCTCCCTCTGCGCAGCCAAGGCACAGGACACTGGGCTCGTCACTGGGGGTGACCACGAGCCCAGCGTCCTGCACCCCAGTCTCTGGCCAGAGGCCCCTCCCTCGGCGCAGCCATGGCGCGGGTCACTGGGCTCACATCACCAGGGCGACACTGCCAGCATTCCCCCCCCAATGCCACTATGGGCGCTACCATCTTTGTCATGGAGTGATGGTTAATTTGTATATTACTCTTTTATTAGATAGGATGACTACAGTGCATTAAATATTAATATCCAGTTTAGTGAATAATTACAAAGTGAAAACATATGAAACCACAGCCAGATCAAAAAATAGGACCTTTCCAGGGTACAAAAGTTTCAGAGTATTCTCTTTGATCACAAGCCTTCCTTTCCTCTAAATGTAATCACTCATCCTGACTTTTATTATAAGGGTTTCCTTGTTCATTATAACATCTCCATAGGTAACAAAGTTGTTTTGCCCATTTATGAGCTTTCTGTCCCTCAACTCTTACTCTTTGTCGCATCTTGCTCCTTTTGCTCAACATTATGTTTGTGAAATTCATCCCTGCTGTTGTAAGTGGCTCTAGTTTTCACATAGCCCCTCTCTGCTGGGCGGATGTGTAGGTTGTTTCTAGCTTGGGCTATGAACAATGCTTCTATAAACATTCTTGTATAGGTCTTGGGCTGCAGGATATACATATGGACATTTCCCACAGTGGCATTTGTCAATTGTGAATAGGGTGTGTGAATCATCGACCTCAATGGATAACAGCAACTGTTCCCCAAAATTGTTGCTTCAACCTGAACTCCCACCAACCAGTTATAGTTATTTGCCATCCTCATTAGCACTTGTTATTGTCAAACTTTAAAAGTTTAACTATGTGTTTAATATGCATTTCCCTAGTTGCTAATAAAATGAAGCCCCCCCTTTGCCACACTTATTGACCACATGAATTTCCTCTTATGTTAGGTGCTTGTCCAGGTCTTTTGCCATCTTTCTATTGTCAGATTTAAATTTTCTTTTAAAACATATTCGATCTCGATAAAAAAATTGCATTTGACAGAAAAGTGTGCCCATCTTCCAAGGTACCTGTGCTCACCTGAGAACTGTACACAGCTAAAAGCAAACTGCCTAAGATCTGTGAGCTTAGAAATGTTTGTTTTTCAACTCTAAATCACTGAAAAGATAACAATAGACGTTCACAGAAAAATACCATCCAAATTTTTTTCTCCCCTCATCTCCATCGTTATATTGAATTTTGCTCCCCTGTTGTTTCCTTACATTTTCATAGAGAACAAACATACCCCTATATATCACGGTCATTTGTTAAAATCACCAAGTTTAGACAAGGTCATTTGTTATTCTAGTCTGTGTTTCTCAGTATTATTATGAGTTAGCTAACTGTCAATAATAAAGTAATGCCTCTATTGTATATGATGTTTGCAGCTGAGAGAATATTAAAATATGTATATATGACTATAACTGTTATACATGTCTAACAAAAAAATAAACAGCTCACCCAAGCCTGAGCTCTGGCATGTGCTAACCTTATCTACTTTAGACATTTGGGTATGAGCTCATTGGCAAAGAATGAAGCCCATATAATCTACCATTAAATAAATTATTCAGTAATCTGTGATGTCCTTGTAACATGAGAATCCCCTATTGAAAAAATAAATAGCTGCACTGCTTACGGAGGCATGTGCCTGCTATTTATAGACATTATAGAAGTTTTGTTGCTAATGAACCCAATTAGGACTCCCTGGTAATCCATAGAGCTGATGTCTGTTTCGGGGTTTTTACACCATTCATTCCATGCATTTGTGGTAGGGTGATGTATACACACCCCCGGAGGACCAGCAGAGACAGCCCCAGCAGGTATGAGTTATTTGTAGAGCTGTCTCATTTTCTCCTTAATGCTTTGGACATTCAAAAAGGGACAAAGTGACTACAGGTCACCCGCAGATTCAATATGTATTCCTGATTGAATCCAGGCAACTGGGTCTCTACTTTTTTCAAAGTAAACATTCTAGTCTTTGCTAAAAATGTCAGATTTCCCTCCCAGAGACATAGCAGCCTGGGAGACTGAGCTCCTCCTTCTACCTTGAGTTTCCCCTCCTACCTTGCTTCCCCTCAGGTGCAAGTACAGTGTGACTTGAAAGCTGTGGGGGAACCCCGGGTGCACATAGTGGAGGAATCAAGGTGTAGCTTATGTGAATTTTCATTCTGGAAGGGCTGGGAGAGAAACAGACAGGTGTTTATTTTTCGTAGTCTTCATTTTTTATTAGAAATGACTATAGAAACATAATTGGTATATGGACAAAGCAATTCTTTTTACAGTAGGCCCATGAAGGCCAGAATAGCCATTTAACTACATTAGTCATGTAGTCTATGTGATGTTAACATTGGAGGCGACGATTTTCAAAAGGTTTCAAAATTGTGCATCAAAGCATGTCTCAAAAGCAGGTGTTGACGGAATTCTTGGCATATTGAAAAAAGTGTGTTCTGATGAGATAGAATTATGTGGAATAATATTTAAATTTTTCCAACACTTCACCAAGTGTTCAAATAAAAATACACAGAAGCTGTACAAGTAATCAGTAACAATTTAAAACTGAAATATAAAAAACTAGATATATTTAAAAAATTAAATTAGCACAATGAGATCTCACTACACACCAATCAGAATGGCTAAAAGAGTCCTCGCCGGTTTGGTTCAGTTTGGATAGAGCATCAGCCTGCGAACTGAAGGGTCCCAGGTTTGATTCCGGTCAAGGACACATACCTCAGTTGCAGGCTCCATCCCGGGCCCTGGTCGGGGCTTGTGTGAGAGGCAACCAACCAATATGTCTCTCTCACATCAATGTTTCTCTCTCTGTCTCTCCCCCTCCTTTTCGCTCTCTCTAAAAATCAATGGAAAATATCTCAGGTGAGGATTAACAAAACAAACAAAAAAAGGAATGGCTAAAATAATATCAACTGCTGACAAGGATGCAGAGAAATTGGATCACATTGTCCAGATATCCTTCAGTGGGTAAGAGGTTAAAACAACTGTGATACTACTCAGCAATGCAAAGGAACCAACCATTAATATATATTAAACCTGGGAGGGATCTCAAGGGAATTAGGTTGAGTGAAAAAAAAGCCAATCCCCCAAAGATTACATATGTTATGATTTCATTTATATAACTTCTTGGAACAAAAAATATTATAGCAATGGGGAAGGATTGGTGGTTGCTAGGGGCTATGGCTGGGGATCAAGGGAGGATGGAGTAAGAGAGAGATGGATGGGGTCATACAAAGGGAATATAAGAGATGGTGACTGATACACAAACCTCCACATGTGATAAGATAGCACAGAACAAAATAAACATTCACACACAATGAGTACACATATGACAGGGGAAATTCTGAATGAGATGTGGAATTGTACCAATGGCAATATTAGGGTTAGGATTTGTACTATAGTTTTGCAAGATGGTACCATTGATGAAAATTGGGTAAAAATCACATGGTATCTTCCTGTATTATTTCTGACCATTGCGTGCGAATCTATAACTATTTAAAGATAAAGTGTTCAATTAAATTTTAAAATTAAATGAAACCTGGTATTCTCATGATGGACATCTGTTAACTTTTGAAGAAGCCTGAAAAAAAAGCTCAATGTGGAGTTATTCTTGCACGTGTGTGTGTGTGTGTGTGTGTGTGTGTGTGTCTGCCTGCACATGCATACATGTGGAAGAAAGGCATGAGCAGAGGTTATTTTGGGGGTATCAGGGCAAAGGAAGGGACAGATGGCAGCTCCCTATGGGGCTCAAGGTCCAACCATGAGCTTTCAACTTCAGTAGCCCAAACATACACCATTAGATAGAGCTAGAATTACTCTAGCTGCTGGAGCCATTTTTATTTTTACTGATTCAAACCACTGAGAATAATAGATTATCTTTGAATGGGGCTGTATTAGTCACCACAGCTTCAATTGTCCTTCTGTTTGGTTATCGAACTGCAACTGCATTGACATCCCCTTGGTGAGTGTGTCCTCTGTGCACACCATGAAATGAACTGTGCCTGAAAACCTGCCCTGAATTTGTAGTTACAATACGACCTTACTTATTCAGATCTCAATGAACTCAGCTTGAGGATAATCCAAGGTGAAGAAAAATAAGAGTTAATGAAGAAAGAAAAAGAAATGGTGAGTCAAAGCAGGCCCTAGAGTCTGTTCCTTTAGGTCTTGGGTAGGCTCAATGGGCCTTTATGACCTGGGGTTATATGGGCCTCACCACCCGCTCCCAACCCCCCAGAGCCAGATGTGAGTAGAATGGACTAATAAAAACCTCCCCACTGGGTGAAGTGGGGCCTGGGAATCCAGGAGATTTGTGGGAAAAACAAAACAAAATGGCTTAGCTTTCTGTTCAAGACTACACTTTAATACTGATTTCTAAATAGCAATTCACAACCTGTACCAAATTGGTTCCTTAATCCTACTTCAGAAAGTAAGCAAGTTTCACTGTGTCTGTTTCTCACTCGCTCTATTTCTAATAATCTATCAACTTGGTTCACTTGCTGCCCTTCAGGTGCCTGCTGTTGCCCCGTGTTTAAAGAACATTCAATGCACTTAACTGAGGTCTCTTAATGGGCATTTCCAGCTTGAACAGTGAGGTCTGCTTTTTTGTCACGGTTATTAGAGGCCCACCACAGTAAATGATAGAAAAAGGGTAAGTAATAGAAAAAGGATGATCTTTAGGGCCAGATCTGCACTTGGCAGCTATGGGACCTCATCAAATTATTTAACTTCTTTGAATGTGAATGGCAAAAGTGATTGAAAGTACAGGCTTTAGGGTCAGACCACCTGATCTGCATACTGCCTGGGTGTCCTTTGATAAAATCCTAAACTTCTCTAAACCTCAGTGTTCTCACCTGTCAAATGCATGTAGCAGAGATAGCTAATGTTCCTACTTCCCTAGTAACAGACCCTTGGTTTTAAGCTGGACACATGACCTCCTAAATAAAGACCATATTTTTCAACCTCCCATGTAGCTAGGTGTGACTATGTGACTGTGTTCTGAAATATCATGTGCAATTTCTGGAAAGTCCTTAAAGGAAGGGTGTGTGTTTGCATCACCTCTTCCTCACTCTTGCTTCCTGGGATGCAGATATGATAGCTGGAGTCTTAGCAGTTATCTTAGACCAGTGGTCGGCAAACTCATTAGTCAACAGCCAAATATCAACAGTACAACGATTGAAATTTCTTCTGAGAGCCAAATTTTTTAAACTTAAACTTCTTCTAACGCCACTTCTTCAAAATAGACTCACCCAGGCCGTGGTATTTTGTGGAAGAGCCACACTCAAGGGGCCAAAGAGCCACATGTGGCTCGCGAGCCGCAGTTTGCCAACCACTGCCTTAGACCATGAAGATGAGCGGCATACTCTAGCGATGCAGTTGAAAGCTGAAAGAAGCTGCTATCTCTGAACATTCTAAACTTTCGGAACTTACTTTAAAGTTTTTAATGTGAGAGAATAGAACTGGTGTGCTTAAGCCACTGTTACTTCAGGTTTTTGTCACATGTGGATGAACCTAATTTTAACTGATATAATGGGAATGATAGCTACCAATTGACATGAGTGAAAAAGTCAGAGTAAGGACCCCCAAAAACTCTTTCCTCTATAAAGGCAATGAGGAAACTGGCAAAAATTGGCAGTTAACTTTTTAAAAGCTCTGGAAATTAACAAAAAGCTTTTTGATTAGCCTATTTATTCAACTTGTAGACATTTATTCAAGAAAAACCACTGAATTTCAGTAAGAACAGCAAACTTAGTGGCATTTTAACATGTCCCCCTCCAGCTCTGTGGTGGCTTTGTAAGCCAACAGTCCTTAATCTCAGTGAAAACCAGAAACCTACCTGCTACTTGGGAGGGAGGGAGGGGCAAAACAAGCTCAGAGCACTCAACCCAGAGAATTGTCATTATTTGTCCTGTCTGGTGATTTCTTGATAAGACCCCACGGGCAAGGCCATCTTTATTTGACCTATCTTAGTGTTCACCCAGTGTGAATAGCCTGGTATGCTTGTTGACAAAAATGAAAGGTAATTGTTTAACTTTACAACCCCTGGGATAAACAATAGGCTGAAGGAAAAGTAGAAAAGAAAAGCTATGGAGTAAAATATGAATCAACAAGTCCACAGGCATATGCAGGGCTGGGTGCATTCCCAGGGCTTTGTACATGTTCAGAAAAGACCTGAGAAGACCCTATGCTCTCACCTTTGGCAAACCTTGAGGCTCTGAAAAAGGAGGAAATAAATGCTAAGACAGAGTTGTCAACTGCCTGGCTTAGTATTTTGCTGTTATTGGGTGGAGTATTCTACAGATATCTGTTAGGTCTAGTCAGTTTATAGTGATGGTTAAGTCTTCCATTTCCTTGTTGATCTGTTTAGTTTTCATATTCATTATTGAAACTGAAGCATTGAGGTTCCCAACTATTATTGCTAAATTATCTATTTCTCCTTTCAATTCTGTCATTTAGCCTCATGTATTTTGGGACTCTGTTGACATTTTGCATTGTTTTATCTTTTTTGATGGATTGACCTTTATCAAAATTTCTTTCTTTTTCTCTAACAATCTTGGCATATATTAGTGTGATATAGTATAATTAATTAGCATAATGTTTTATCTGCTATCAGTATATAGTATTCCAGCTCTCTTTTAGTAACTGTATACATGGTATATCTTTATTGTTTTACTTTCAATCTATTTGTGTCTTTGGATCTAAAATGTATCTCTTATAGAAAGCCTATAGTTGTATCATGTTGGTATATTTTATCCATTCTGCCAATGTCTGCCTTTTAATTGGAGTGTTTTAAGTGTTAATTTTATTGAGAGTCTTTTGTATATGATGAGTTGTTTTTCTCTCACTGTTTTCAAGATTCTCTCTTTGCCTTTGGCTTTTATTCAAAGTGCTGCTGGCCATGAGTTCAACATTAATGAGTCAACAATATATATTAAATAAGGTATCATAAGTAGATACATACACACAACAAGTTTATGTATTGATCAGTTATGAAAATGTGTTCCAAAGCTCATAGGAACCTAACTTAGAATTTCTCCTAGGAGCAATGGTGCCATATTCTCTAAATCAGTGTTGGCAAAGACTTTATAGAATGTAACTATCACAAATAACAAGAATCAACTGTACAGGTACCCTGCTGCAATAGATTAAAACACATCATAGCTACATATCTACAACCCTTTCATCAAGAGACTATTTCCCCATACTTTGAATCTGGGCTGGCCTTTGATTCCCCTTGGCCAACAGGATGTGGCAGAAAGGTTGTGCAAGCTCAAGACCTTTCAGCTTTTACCTTTGTCCCCTTGGAACACTGTCCTGGGGTTATCATGGAAGGAAGTCAGCTGAGACTACTGGAGGAGGAGAAGCCACCTGAAGTCACCGGGGCACCCCAGCCAACAACCAGCACCAACAGCAGGCACATGAACCTAGGACTTTTCAGCTCAGCTGATCCTCCAACCAAATACAGCTGTAGAAGCAAACCCAGGCAAAACCTGCTAAGGAATTGCCCAGCCTTCTCACAAAAACATGGGAAATAATATACTATGTCATTGAAAGGATAAGTTTGAGGGGGTTTATTTTACAGGAACCAATAACTGATACATCTACCTGCTTGGAGTTCAGTGTGGCCATGGGACTTGCTTTTTGCAAATGAAATATGACCCATGTCACTTCCAGGAGAAAGCACTTATTTGCCCCTCCCTTCCCCGGCTCTGTCCCTGCTGTGACAATCAGTGTGTTGATAAGGAAGAGCCACAAGAATGAGTCAACATGTGAGGGCAGTTGCCCTGGATAACTGCCCAAAGCAACAACAGATATGGTGTGACCTATAAACTTTTGTTGCATAATCCTATGATGTGAGGGCTGTTTGTTACCATAGCATATCTAGCATATCTTGACCAACACAGTTGGAATAGCAGGACTGGAGATTTAAACAGACATTGTCTGCCCCCCGCTCTCCCACCCTCCTAACCCCGCCAAGATCTCTAGATTTCTCTGGGAAAAGGAATTTAGGCTGACAGTTCAGTGCAAAGTTAGGCTCTCTAGGATTAATTACACATACTAATCAATCCATTCATTCTATATACATTGGTTGGTGTCCTTACCAGTTAATTGTACACAAGACATTCTTGGGCCACTCTGGTGCTAATCTGATAGTCTTTGGAGAATAAAGTGGTGATCCTGAACCAGGTCAGGAGATATAGCATGCCGAGGAGAACAGAACACCGGTCAGCTGACCTTGCTGTCTTTGCTGAACTGTGTCCCATTATCACAGTCAAGTTCACCTTACAGCTCAACTAACTTGCAACAATTTTCTCATGTGTCAAGTGAAATGAGAAGTAAAATGTGCCCTGAAATCTAAATGGTAGCTTATATAAAAGCAATGATCCCTCAAAACAGTTACTATATTATTGCCCTATAAGACCTAGTTACCTTCCCTCCCTTTGATATGTAAATGTATGACATATGCATATATGTGAATATGGATAAATGTTTGCATCTTCATTTTTAAACACACACACACACACACACACACACACACACTCTCACACACACACCTAGTTACTTCTAAAGATGGGGCCCTGCATGGAGGCAGACACTGGTTAGGTTTGCAAATTTTAGCACTGCTATCATCTGAACATGTCCCTTCCGCTCCAAATTCATGTTAAATTCTAATGTCCAGTGTGATGGTACTAGGACATCACACCTTTGGGAGGTGATTAGGTCATGAAAGCAGAGCCCTCATGAATGGGATTAGTGCCCTTATAATAATAGAGGTTCCAGAGAGGGCCCTAGCCCCTTCCTTCATGTGAGGACACAGGGAGAAGTCTGTGACCTGGAAAAGAGCTCTCCCACTCATGTTGGCACTTTGACCTCAGACTTGTAGCCTCCCGAACTGTGAGAAATGAATTTCTGTTGTTTTTAAGCCTGAGGTATCTACACTAATAAAAGAGTAAGATGCAAATTGACCGTACCTTCACGACACCCACCAGGCAATCAGGAGTATGCAAATTAACCCAACAAAGATGGTGGGTTAATTTGCATATGCAGGCGCCAAGTGGTCGGGGGCAGGGCAGGACGCTTGCATTGTCGCCATGGCGACAACACAGGCATTCCACACCGCCCCAGCCACTCTGGGCCTCTGGGCAGCCTGGGAAGGAGGAAAGGCGGCTCCGGGCCAGAGCGAAAAGGTGGCTCCGGCCGGAGCAAAGGTGGTGCCGGCAGCCAGGGTAAGGAAGGCCCATTCCTGCACAAATCTTTGTGCATCAGGCCTCTAGTCTTCTATATATATAAAAGCCTAAGTGACCGTCAGACCATTAGACAATTTGCCTAAGAGCTATAACACACAATGACCACCAGGGGGCAGACACTCCGATCAGTAGAGGAGGGAGCCCGATTCCTCGTGGAATGAGCATGGGTTAGGTTGCTGCTGAGGCACTGTCAGCCCCAAATCTGCTTCACTTGCACCCTGGACCCAGAGAGGAGGGAGCCTGATTCTGGGGCGTGTCACCTGAGAACCACCCTCTTGCAATCCAGGACTCCTCAGGGGATGTCAGAGAGCTGGGTTTGGCCTGATCCCCACAGGCCAGGCCGAGGGACCCCAACAGTGCATGAATCTGTGCAGTGGGCCTCTAGTTTTGTTATAATAGCCGTACAGACTATGTTTCTGCACAAAATACCCTGAGCTTAACAAGGTGGGGCTGTGTTAACAAACAAGGGAGATTTTCATTGCCCAGGAAGCAGGCTTAGGTCTGCCATCACCTATAGACAGAAGATGGATTTACAGGTGAGATAAGATAGGGCTGAGGAGATGAAATTGTGCTTGACAAAGTTTGGATACCTTTGAACTAATGATGAGCACCATTATTCCATTTTGTGGTCAATGTTGTTGGCTGCTTCTGATGGGCGTCAATCAACATGAGAATTTAAACCACTGGAAGAACCAGATATTTCTGACTTTCCCTGTAATTTATTTCACCCAGTGGGAATTCACTATCTTTTCTGCAGAACAGGAATAGCTCCTTCCGATGGCTGCAGTCCCAGTCTCTGTAACTGTGTAATTCATTTTCCAAAACTGCTGGGTCCACAATTTCCATTGACTCTGGCCACATACTCTTTCTTCCCCAGCATGCCTTTTTCTACAATTCTGGATTTTGTGAGTCAAAGTTTGGGACACTGGCAAGGATTCAACTGGAGCCTAACTGAAAAAAATAGATCTGAATCTGAGTTTAAAAGGGAATGATATGGAATAGACATAAAGGAGAAGTTCTTGGTAAACATTTATCTTCAGATTTGGAGATCAGTGCTCTGAAGATATGGGCCAACAACAGACGCCCCTTTTCCACAATGAAATCTCCAGTTTGTGACTTGTGCAGGACCAGAGCACTTGGGCTGCCCCCATTTTCATCTCATGCCCAACAAGTCCCATCCCACTTCTGCAGTTCCCCTCCCCCATTAACTCCCAAAGCACCAATTAGTAACAAATTTGACTGAACCTTTCATAGGGAAACGTAAGATACGTGAACATCACACCGACACATTCCACCCCATTTCTCATCTCTGCTCTTCCCCCGAAGTTCTTTCCCCAATCTCCTTTTCCGCCTCTCTAGCCCCTGCTAACTCCACTCCCATCCCCCAGATCCCCTCTCAAAATACCACCACCAGAAAAACAGAAACCAGCAAACATTTGGCACAATAAGACCCACAGTTTGGGGAAGTGATTAGGTCATGAAAGCAGAGCCCTTATGAATGGGATTAGTGCCCTTATAGTCTGGTGATCATGCCTATGGGAATGCAGGTGGAGGGTGCAGCTCAGGTTCTCCCACCCAAAGGGAGGCCCCCAAACATGAAGCTGAGTTGAGAGAGACCCTGGACCTTCTGCTCTGAACTCTGAGGCAGGTCGTGGCATCACAAGGCTCCCTCAGCCAGCTAGGAACCATTGGTTTCTTTAGGCCTCCATGGAGCTCAAAGCAGGAGGCTGGCTACATGATCTTGGTTGACCCCTAATGGCTGCATGGTTCTGTGACTGACTTTCTTGGTGAGTTAAAGAAATTGTGTTACCAAGAACATAAGCACCTGTGAGAAGCCAGGACACTTTCCCTGGAGATAGAAGTTCTTGTGAGAATCAAGAATAAAGGGCATAGGGACAAGTCAGAACAAATGACAGTGGTGTTAACAGAAAATAATGGGAACTAAAAGACAGTTTCCCATCTTGCTTAGCCTTAGACTGGCTGTTCTGGGCCTTGGGCAAATCACTCAGTTTTTTGGAACCTCCATCTTCACTACAAAAATGGACATGGCCTTCCTACTTTGTAGGGATTATTGGGAGGCTAAAATGAGCCAATGCATAGGAAAAGATGTTAAGGGGGAAGGAGGAAGCTGAGCAATGAAATGAACAAGCTGACCTGCATTTCTTTTCAGCCTGAATACAAAGACTCTAGGTACAGTTGGGCCAACCTTTCCCAGGCAAGCTCTTATGGTTGCCAACATGTTGGTACTTGTGACAAGCTTACACCCTTGTTTCAAAAGAAAGCTGTTGTTGTTGTTTTTTTTTTTTTAAATTGTGAAATCATGAGAGATTGCCCTAGCAAACCATTATAGCCAAAAGACGGGGATCCCTGAGATGAATGTCAGAATTCTCCCTAATGGAGTGCCGAGGAGAGATTGTTTCAAGGGACAGATAAGCTTGGAGGAGCAAAGGCTTTGGGGGCCAGAACTGGAGGGAGACACACTAGAAACACAGCTGGGACCAAGCCCAAGAAGGTCCAAGAAAGAAGCCAGAAGAGTCTCAAGAGCAATGGTGGGTGGTGCTGTAGAAAGAGTGGGGGTACTAATAATACCCCCCACCTTGTAGAGCACACCAGGAATTTAAAAGAGCTTACTTGTTCCCTATTGCATTGGTTTCTCAAGAGGACCCTATGTTGTATTACACTGACCTCACGAAATTGCCCTATTGGCTCAGAGAGGTTAAGTGTGGCTTTCACAAGGTCACACGATAACTAGCGGAACTTGGCAGATAAATGAGGTGGGGTAGTTCTTAAAGTGAGGACATTTGGATTTCTTTTTCTTTTAAATGTATTTTTATTGATTTCAGAGAAAAAGGGAGCAGGAGAGAGAGAGAGAAACATCAATGCTGAGAGAAAGAATAATTGATGGGCTGCCTCCTGCACGCCCACTACTGGGGAAAGAGCCTGAAACCCAGGCATGTGGCCTTGACCGGAATTGAACCAGGGACCCTTCAGTCCACAGGCCAATGCTCTATCCATTGAGCCAAACGGGCTAGGGCAATGGTCGGCAAACTGCAGCTCGCAAGCCACATGCGACTCTTTGGCCCCTTGAGTGTGGCTCTTCCACAAAATACCACGGCCTGGGCGAGTCTATTTTGAAGAAGTGGCATTAGAAGAAGTTTAAGTTTTAAAAATTTGGCTCTCAAAAGAAATTTCAATCATTGTACTGTTGATACTTGGCTCTGTTAACTAATGAGTTTGCCAACCACTGGGCTAGGGCAACATTTGGCTTTCTTGACCCACAACTTCTCCATGTTGCTAAAGACAATGTGAGTCTAGAGCAGGGGTGGGCAAACTTTTTGACTCGAGGGCCACAATGGGTTCTTAAACTGGACCAGAGGGCCGGAACAAAAGCATGGATGGAGTGTTTGTGTGAACTAATATAAATTCAAAGTAAAGGAGCGGAGGGGAGAGCAAGAGAACCGGATAGAACAGCCGGATCCGGCCCGCGGGCCGTAGTTTGCCCAAGGCTGGTCTAGAGAGTGGATAAGTTGTCAGTGGCAATTGGGGGTCTAGCGGGGCCACCATTTCCGTGAGAAGGCAAATAACTTTTTTTCAAAATCCCTAACTCCTTTACCACGAACCAAACCCAGTTTACACATCTCCCAGGTCTGCTGGGCCCCACCTGTCCTATCTTCCCCTGCTCCCAACACCCCCAGGGGAACAGAAGGCTCCTGACACCAGGCCAGATCTTAATAAAAGAAATGTGGGCACAGGGTCTGGCTTCCCCTGTGACTACCGGGAGAGGATAGGTGACACAGCTCAGAGCTGTGTGGGAATTAACTCCCAGGGAGAGAACTTGGGACCATGAAAGACAGTACACACACACACACACACACACACACTTTTGCAGCCTTGATACTACGCTGCCCCGTTAAGCCTAACACAAACTTGGCTGCAGATACTTTTCTCTGGGGAGTTAAGATAATCACTTCCTATTTCTTACCTCATCTGTAGAAGGAAGCGGTAATCTCTGTGAAGTCTCTTCCCCAGTGGCGCAGGACCCTTCCCATGGCGACACCCGGATCCATGGTGAGGATTAGCGTGATTTTCGGGGCTGCCCTTCCTTCTGTGCTGAGCCCTCAGCCAGGTGCATTGCATGAGCTCAAAGCCAGCAGAAGGTGAACTTCTCAGGTGAGGTTCTCTGGGTACAAGGGTCCTAAGGCCCATGGGTCCCAACACAGGCATGTGGACTTCCTTAATACAAAAGGACAAATCTGTAGGGAACAAGCAGCTTCAAATCAGAATCTCTAAAATAAGTGAGCCATTTAGATCCAGAAGTGATCTACGTCTATAAAATGAGATCAATGTTCTCCCTACAAAATAACAAATAGATGGAAAGAAAAGTAACTTTTATACTTCTAATTGATGAACCCATTGTGTACATCAAGCATGTCAAACTCAAAAGGCTAACATGGGTCAACTAAATGAGGCATGTGGCCCGCAGGCCGCGAGTTTGACGTGCTTAGTGTACACCATTTGAAACAATGTTCCTGGGTCCCGAAGTCCCTGTGACGGAACAGTTTTAAATCCCCTGGAAGAGGGAGCACTGGAAATGTCAGGTGCGGGTGTTCTCACTAAAACCCTTTGGGATCAGCCATGGTTTCCACTCGCTGTCCTCCTGCAGGAATCTGTCACACCTCACATTTGGTAACTATCAGGCAGGGGCCAAGGAGAGGCCGTGTTTGAGGCCAAGGTGCAGCTGTAACCCGTGTGTTCCCAGGGAGTGGCCCTGGCTTGTCCCCAGGAGAGCTGCTGTCAGGGAGCAGAGCCAGCTGGAGGCAGCAGGAGGACAGGAAGCCCAGAACCCCTCCCCTAGATGTGTGAGAGCCGAGTTCTCCAGGAAAAGCCTGGATGCAGACCTCCCCCTGCTGGCTTCCTTCCCTTCCCCCTCCAGTCACAGCCCACCTTGAACCTTGATCCCTCCTCTGTCCCTGGAGTCCACCTACTCCTCTTCCTCTCTCTGGTGGTGCCTGGAGCCATCTGGCCTCTGCCTTCTGTCACACGATGTAAATCACACTGATCTGGCCTCCAGCTTCCCTTCCCTCTAAACCAGTCTTGCACACTGTCTGCAAATCAATGCATCAGTCTCATGGGGGCAGGGTGGGATGAGTTCAGAGTGCAGGTTCTCCAGCCCTGGCCTGGCCTAGTGAATGAGATGTTGGGGTAGGGCCCAGGGGATTCTGCTTCGGGCTAAGCCCTCCTGTCCTTGGCTGTCCCTCTAATCTTATTAAACCCAAGGTTGCTTATCTCACACTTTGGTTTATGCACTGGGGTGGGTGTGGGTGGGGGTATCTAGATATGCCAGGTGAACTGGTGGGACTGGCCCACCTGCAGCCTCCTTACCGGAGCGACTGCAGAGAAGACATGGCAAGGAGCATAAGCCTCATACAGGTTGTGGAAAGTTGGTGTTTGGCCTCAAATTGATGCCTGGCCCTGCCCCACGAACTGATGCCTGTGGAGAGAGGGAGCTGGACGTGAAAACTGAAGGTGCTATTGCACTCAACTTTGTTAACAGACAGTCATGCACACACAGACACACAGCACACACTGGGCACAGCAGCAGCTTTCAGAGGCCCCTTGGGGAGTCCATTGCTCCCATTTCACCAGAGGGTAACCCTAGCCCCCGAGGACTCCGTGTGTTGGCGATGATGCCTGACTGGAGAATGAAGAGAGCACCTGTGAAGGGACACCAGGACCTGCTCTACAACAAGGTTCCCTTCCTTTCCACATCGAGCCTCTCCCTACCTTTCTTGACTCTTCACCACTCTACCCCTAGGAGGCACTCTGATTTCGAGTCATTCCAAACTGAAACTTCACCCCTGAGTGGGGTTTGGCTACAACTTCTGGGGTAGGATGGACAGTTTGTGGTTGAGGAACTTAAGCCCTTAATATAAAAACAAGGTTGGGGATTGAGACAAGAGAGAAGCTATAGAAACCTTTATAAATATGTATCATTCACTACAATAAAATAACGAGGATGCCACACAGAATAAAGACAATATCTATGATATTTTGCTCATCTTTATTAATTCTCATCAGAGTTTGTAGGGAATTCCAGGATCTTCTTTCCCTGTATCTGAAAGGAAATTCGGTGGATTAGCCTTGCTTTGCCCCACACTAAGTTATACACACTAAGGCGCTGTCCTCGTTTGTCTTCTTGATTCTTTGGTTAAGTACCATTCTGATTTTTTAAAACGCAGAATTGTTAGCGGGTGTGCTGTTCACAGGACCCGCAGCTGCACTGTCACGGGGGGAGTGAGTAACCTGGATGTTTAGACAGAAAACATGCAGTTGTCCTGGTGCTGGGGTCACAGAGTCCTCTCTACTTGAGATCTCTGGGCCAAAAGCTCACACCATCTCTGCCTCCCTTCTCTCGGACCCCACCCACCTTCAGGTCCAAGCCAGGTCCACCTCCCTCTATTTTCCTCCACTCCTCCCTGGCCATCTGCTTTCCATCCCTAACCTCATGTGTTCATTAGAATTCCTTCAGCTAAAGCAGTGGTTCTCAACCTTTCTAATGCCGCGACCCTTTAATATAGCTCCTCATGTTGTGGTGACCCCCAACCATAAAATTATTTTCGTTGCTACTTCATAACTGTAATTTTGCTACTGTTATGAATCTGCCCTTCCAGCTCCCACAGAAACATCCATGGACAGACTTCAGCCCCACCCAGCTGGGTCACAGACCCATGCCCGCATGTATCTCTGGGAAGAAGATGGATGCTAGCACTGGTCACTCTCTTCACTCATCTCCTTCCTCTCATCTTCCTGTAAATCAGTCTCCACAGAGTAGGCAGAGTAGTATTTGACAAGTGGAAATTGATTTTATCACTTCCCTACTTAAGATCTTTCAATGACTTCACATTCCACTTAGAAGAGAATCCAAGAGTTTGGCCATGGCCTAGAAGGCCACATGATCTGGCCTCTGTGTCTCCTCCACCCTCATCTCCTACTTTCTCCTCTGTGCGGTTCAGCTGTGTTGGCACCTTTTTGCTCATCCTCAAATACATTGAACTCCTTCCTGCCCCAGGGCCTTTGCACTTACTCTGTCTGGAGTGCTCTCCCCCTGGAGCTTCCATAGCTGGCTCTTTCCCTGCTAAAATGTCACCATGGAGAGGCCTCTCTGTCCCTCCATCACACTCAAGCCCCTTACCTTGCTTTATTTTCTACAGCACAGATCGACATTTGCATCTCTCAAAATTATTTATCTACTTGTTTACCGACGGTCTCCTCTGACTAGAATGTCAGCTCTACAGGCCAGGGACCTGCTTTCCTTGTTCATGGGTGTGTCCCCTGACTCAACCCAGTGCCTGACACATAATTAATTCTACATAAATGCCTGCTGTGAACAAATGAATCCAGACCTTGAAGAGGGGCGGCCTAGGAAGGCTGGGCCATGAAAGTGGCACACCCACCTGCAGACACTTGGGTCCAAGAGATAGCCAGACCTTAGTTTAGGGCTTAGCCAGCTGATGAAGGTGTGGCTGTTAGTCACCAATAGTAGTGTTCGCCTTGGCCACCTTTTGTTAATACCTTTGTCTCCTTCCACCTGACTCCCATTATCTGCTTTTCCCAGTTCCTTCTCATGCAAACCAGCTTTCTCACCTTCTTAGTTTTATAATGCCTGTCACAGAGATTAGACCATGCCAACACTTTCTTTGCAGTCAAAACAGCTAGATCTTAACCTACCTGATAATACACAGAGATAGCTTTCCTTAGCTATTATCAAAAGTTGGAGGCACCTTTTTTCTTGGCTACTTATGAGCCTAGAACAGTTTCTATTTAAATGACTTTGCCATAAAAAAAATCTTACAACATATTTGTAAAATTCCTTTATTAAACAGCTCTCAAACCATAGAAGATGAGATGGTCAAAGGAAAATTAAGCTGCCACTTACTTAACCAATTTTCTTTTGAGTTTAAATTCATGCTTATCTACAATATTATGAACTTTTCAAAATTACTCTTCCACAGTACAAGCCTCTTAATTAAATGAACACCATTGCTGCAGTTCTGATAAATAAAATGAGCATTTCCACATGAATTACAAGTGCCAACTTGTTAATAGCCTCCCTGAGGTTTTGTTACAAAATCATTAGTATTTCTGTCATAGCTCAGGCGTGATAAATACCGCGTTACAATCTGGAAAAAAGAATGTTCTTTGGGCAGCTGATTCCCAAGTGTGGATTAGAGATCACATCAGAGCTTTCCCCTCATTCCGGTTATAATGTGTGACAATAGCTAATTGGTTAGAAAAATCTCCTGTTGTTCTATTTTAGTGAAACTCACCAAACTTAGATCAGCTGGAAGATGAAGCTGGTCTGAACTTAATAAAATTGGAAAATGGACATTAAAAATAAACTGGATAGTAAACTTCTTAAAGGCAGAGAGCCTGGTGTGTGTGTCTGTCCTTCCCGAGTATTCAGCTGGATAATTTGGGCAGGGCACTTAGGTTCCAAGTGCCTCAGTTTTCTGATCTATAAAATGGCTATAATATAGTACCTGATGCTTCATAGGCCTGCTGTGAGGGCTAAATGCTCGGAAAGCACTCAACTAAGGGCCTCACGTGTAATAAAATCCCAGCAGATGTAACCTGTTTTCAGGCTTGAAAGAACCCCATAATTATTGCTAGACAATGATGAAATGCAATTTGCTTCCTTTCAACTACTCAAAAGCTCCCCAAGTCCTTCTAAAGAGAGATCCTATTCAGGCTCCTTCAAAGAATGGATGACTCATTTATAATTCACAGCACTATCCACACACCAACAATTATTGTGCTGAAGTCCTTTAATGAGCTGATTTCTTAATTAAGCCTAACATCCCCCTTGCACTGTTGTTTGTCCTCTGAATTTTCTTCCTAAAACTGTTAAGCAGTTTTGTGTGTCCCTAGCCTAACCGTGTACACATACACTTTAAATCAGAGGCATCGAAAGGAATGAAGTTATGCTGTGTTTTAAGTCAATACTACCAATAATGCACATTGTTTTGGAGATGGTGTCAGTTCCATCTGGGTTGCCTTTCTCTCTGCCTTAAACTCTCTGTTTAACATTATTTCCGTCTTGGAACAGAGTCTTTTCATTCATTCCACTTTGTTTTCCATAATTTGTTTATTGAGAAGTCCCCATGGTTTTGTTTCTTAAGCTTAGCTAGGCACTTCCTTCTTCCGGTGTCTTGTTTCTTGGCTCCAGATAGGTGATAGCAATAGCAAGATGAGAATTAAACAGAGCTGTCAGGATTTCAGAATCAAACTGAGCTGCCCGCGACATACCCAGGCTGCCTCAAACTTTGTGGGGCTGGAGAGAGATCAATGGAAGCCCACATTCCTTACGCAGGGAGCCTCTTTCTCCCCGCCCACTCCAAGCCAGGCAACCTGTGTGCATCAAGTACTCCTAGCTCACTGCCCTTCAAGTTCCTCAGAGCAACATGAGACTAGAAAGTCCATTTCAAATGCAGAGTCCTCGGCCTCCTTGTGAACTCTGTATTAGAACATGGTGGCCCAGGGAAATAGTCATAGTGCCTGGCCTCAGCCCAACCCCATTCCCTTCCCACCAGGCTCCAGCACCATGAAAAGACGCACATACAGGCACGTGGACACCCAGCTCTGTGTCCAAACTCTGTCAGACCCCCTGCAAATAGTTGCCCCCTAGCTATTCCATGACCTGGCAACATGGTCCACCCAGGGAGGACAGACCTACATGCCCCAAGTTCCTGGAGAATGTTCTAGAAGGTAGGATGTGGGCTTATACTTCAAAAGTGCTGCCCAGGGCCAGCATTCTTCTCGCTTGGATTGAAAGATAGTCATACTGGGCATTATCATTCTTCTCATTGAAGATACAGTCCCTGACCCCAAACTGGGTATTGGAGAAAAGAGTCAGTCAAATATAAGAGTGGATTGTTTTGAACACCGTGGTGTGTTCTACACACAAAAATAATTGAGATGAGGTTAAAGAAAGTGCTTGGATGCTAGTGTGGCCTCAAGATCCTCCCTGGAGGAGGCAGGACCTGAACCAGGTCTCAGGAGAAGTGGGGCAACACCCATCCGTTATATTTATACTAGACTTCTGGAGGCCACATCATGTACTTCCTTGAGCATCTTTTTCTTTAAGTTTTGGTCTGGAAAACCACTCTGGCAAGACCTCATTTTTCTGCTCATCTTATTTTTGTGTGGCCCTCAGAATGAAGACAAGCTCCTCAAAGACCACCTCTCCCATGACCTGCCGTCACTACGTGTGCTTAAATGGTCCCTAAAATATTCAGATGGGCTCTTCCACCTTCAAGGGCCAACAAGGTTTCAGAAGTTTCAGAAGCAAAATGTTTTGTCTGAATCAGGCCGCTTTGGGGTGTGTCTACCCAACACAGGCACTGTCCACCTGGCCTGCCAAGAATGGCCCAGCTGTGACAAGAATCAAGTCAGACCGAGACATTTTTGTTTTCTCTATCTCTAAATGCCATTCCGGGATTTAGGAACGAATTCCCCAGGCTCTGTGTAGCTGTCCTGCAGGTACTTGTCTTCCCCGTGGGCTGGAGCTTGTCCTTTGCAATGTTCATGTTTATAACTATAGAGTTTGTTCTTCAGTTTAGGACATGAAATGGTAATCGGCTTAAGCAGCTCCAGAAATAAAGGAGAAAAGACGGAGCAACAGATGTCTCGGGTCTTCAATGAGAAAGCTCAAGATGACTGTCCAGGTTTTTCGATTCCAGAAGCCGTGATGAAGTGTAGAGAATTTAGACTGCAAACCACAGCGAGGCTTGGTCCCAAAGCCCTTCTCCCATCCTTCATTGCAAAAGCACTTACTGAGGGTTCTGATGTTCTAGGCCAGTGGTCGGCAAACTCATTAGTCAACAGAGCCAAATATCAACAGTGCAACGACTGAAATTTCTTTTGAGAGCCAAATTTTTTAAACTTAAACTTCTTCTAACGCCACTTCTTCAGGCGTTATAAGACTCGCCCAGGCCATGGTATTTTGTGGAAGAGCCACACTCAAGGGGCCAAAGAGCCGCAGGTGGCTCGCAAGCCGCAGTTTGCCGACCACTGTTCTAGGCCCCCCGGATGCCCAGGTGAGTGGCACACATTCGGTGAGGGGGCCGGTCTGTTGACCTCCTTCCTCCTCACTTTCTCCCTCTGCAAACCGGCAATAATATGGACACTTCTCAGGGATAATGGGACCATTTTAAAAGTGGAAATGGTATACTCTGTGCTTAGGTGGTCAAAACAAATCTTGAAGGGCCCATGTTCTGGGGCCCAGTGGTGTGCTCCTGGTCTGGGCCCTCTGTGTGGCCCTCAGGTGGGGACCACAGCTGGAGAGGTCCCCAGACAGCCTATGGCTGCACAGAGCAAGTTCCCTGTGGTTACCAAATACAGCGAGTGAAACTGCTGTTTCCGTAGCAGAGGATCCCAGCAAGGTTAGCGTCCTTCAGACAAAGAATGAAATGTATCACCACTTTCCTGAAGCCCATTAAGTACCGGAAAAAACATGACCAAATTTAACTTCAACATATAATTTTAAGGAAAAGATTAAAGTGTACCCCCTCCCCAGCCTTCTAAAGGGTTTTACATGCACCTGGAGGTCAGTTATGACCCTCTCCAAGTTCTCTCACCTCACACAGAGCCCATCTGCCCTCACAGAGTTGAGAGAACATTCATTTTTTGAGTACCAGTGTCTTCAGGACACGAAGTCAGAGGAAATTCTAGGCGAGGCCCTGTATTTACTGGGAAGGTAAAGAGACCGTTTTCCATTTCTCACTTCTCTCTCCAAGGGCACAAACAACAGGCCTGTCCAGCCCAGTTGCTGTTTTCTGTCTCAGAAGCATTCCCGGCGCCAGCACAGAGCCGTCCGCTTTATTAACGTTCTGTGATGATCCCTTCCCGGGCCTTGTGCCCCTCCCACAGGGTTACTAGAGGGCAGACACCAGCAGGAGAGGTGTTGTTGACTCATTCGCAAGGATGTCATCCCTCAGATTATCAGAGCGATTATAAAATACTGCCCTTGAAAATGCAGTAATAAAATATGCAACTAAGGACCCTGTATAATTTGTCTGCCAACTTCTATTTCATTGTTGTTATTAATCCTCACCTGAAGATACTTTACCCATTGATTTTTAAAATATGTATTTTTATTTTTTTTATTGATTTCAGAGAGGAAAGCAGAGGGAGAGAAAGAGACACATCAATGATGAGAGAGAATCACTGGCTGCCTCCTGCACACCCCCTACTGGGGATCAAGCCTGCAACCCGGGCACTGGAATCGAACCTCGGATCCTTCAGTCCGCAGATTGACGCTCTATCCACTGAGCCAAACCAGCTATCCACGGCTCCATTGATTTTTTTTTTTTTTTAGAGAGAATAGAAGGGAGGGAAGGAGGGAGAAGAAGAGAGAGGGAAACATTGACATGAGAGAGACACATCAATTGGTTGCCTCCCGCACGCACTCCAGTGGGGCTGGGATCAAACCTGCAACCCACTCATGTCGAACCAGAGACCCTTCGATGAATGGGCTGAAGATCTAACCACTGAGCAACCCAGGTCAGGGCTGCCAACCTTCTATTTTTATAATGGAAGATTGAGTTGTAAGGGGAAAATAAACCCCAGAGAAGTGCACTTACTTTAAGTTCTAGTAGATAAAGAAATTTAGGCATTTTCTAATTTTTTTTCTTCAACTCCCCCCCCCCCCCCCAACCTGCCCTTCTAACACCATGAGGCATCTAAAAAGTTAAAGAAATTGTGATTGACAGCTCTGAGATTTGACGTTCAGAAGGCTCAGAGAATTGGGGGTGTGTATGCTGGGGTTTAGGCTCAAATCAGAACTTCTCCGTTTAAGAAAAGAAAAGAGTTGCAGAATGCAGGTTCTATAAGAATGACTAGAAAATGAGAATTTCATTTCTTACAGAATTTATCCAATGCTTCACAACTGTCTGAAGGTCCCTAAAAACTGACTGAAGAGCTTATCTTCTGAAAGAATCTGGCTCAACATTCCAGAGAACTCAAGGGGAAAAAACAGGAACAAAAGAAAAGCAGGCACTGGAAAACTGAGAAGGCTGGGGGCGGGACACAATGGTACAGGAGGCCTGAAGCCATACCAAGCCGTGGTGGGACTGCTGAGTCCATGCTTCTCATCACCCCACAGTGGTGCATAAAAGCCCTGGCTGATATTTCTCCACGTGTGGCCTACTCACCATGCCTCAGATTAGTGGGGGGAAGGGAGGGGGTTGTTAAAAACTCAGCTTCCGGGCCCATCTTAGTCTTACTGAGTTAGAACCTTGATGAAGAAGTGGAATCTGCAAACAGCCCAGGGGCACAGTATTCTGATATTGCTTTCCTTCCTCTGATGTGGTCAGATAATAAGCCCTTATTAGGAGCCTGCTGTGGACATAGAAACAACCTAGGTGTTGTGTGGATATACCAAAGAAGTGGAGGTGGAAGGTGGTTTTGTGGCCTAAAATGTACACTCCAAAGCAGCAGTCGCCAACCGGTGGTCCGCAGACCACTGGTGGCCCGTGAGGTCTGAAAGGTTGGCGACCGCTGGTTTAAGGAAACCTTTGGAGCAGTGGGTGCCAACCGGTGGTCCGCGCACCACTGGTGGTCTGTGAGGTCTGAAAGGTTGGTGACCGCTGCTCCAAAGGACTCCATGAATGCTCAGGCACCTGTCCCCAGATCCACTTCCTGGCTTCCCCGGACAGGTTTCATAGGAAGTTCCAGGGCCTCCGCCTCACCTATGTCTCTTCCTACAAGGAGAAAACCAAATTCATATTAGCTAAATGGTTTCTTGTCCAGTTGTGGAGGAAGGGTCAACTCAGAAGCAGAGGGAGAGGGCTGGTTCCCACTGGAGTCTGAGACACTCAGGAGAAGATGCTCTGGGAGAGGAAAGGGTGGTGAAAGGGAAGGGGGAGGGCCCCCACTCCACTGCAGCAGGCCTGGGCCCAACGACTAGGTATCTAGTCCTACTCCTCTCTCCACTGCATCACTGCCCCCGATCTCCACCCTTGATTCCCCTCACCAGGGAGAGCCTCCCTCACACCTCCTATTCCTGCACCAGCATCAGCACAGGAACCCCAAGATCAGGACCCAGCAGGCTGACCACGAGCCTGGCCTTGATCACAGATCACCTTGTGCCTCCTCACTTCACTTAGCAAGTGCCTCCCTCTCACCCCAATCCTAACCCTCATTTCAGTCCATCTGTGGTCAAGCCCATGGCTTTGGAGCCTGCTCTGTGAGATGCAAATCCCCCAGGAGAAAAGTTGCTGTAAAGCAAAGGGCGGGATGGACACAGGTGTTTGAGGCTGCAGCGTCCCGGAGGTCCTGAGTGTGCAGGACAAAGTGCTGCGCCTGCGCCACCCAGTGGGCTCTATGGGAACTGCATGTCTCCGTGATCCTAGCTGCCTCCCACCGCTGGAAGCTGAGATCACCAGACAATTAAGAACAATGCCTGGCGCCGAGTCAATGCGAGTGTAAGGTTGCTATCATTCCTGTGCCAGGAACGAAGCCACTCTTAGCAAAAGAAGAAACTGGAATGGTAGTAGAACTCATAGTGCGGACAAAGATGGTAACATCTACTATTTCAGTGGCGCTTTAAATTTCCCCCAGTGTCTGAGTTCTGCTGGACATCGTGGAGCAAGATCAAGACGTCAGCAGCACTGTCACCGGGCACTGTCTTGGAGTCCTGGGTTAACCATTACTTACAAGCACTCATTTATTCACTGAGCTGCCCTTGGCCTTTATTATACTTCGGTCCCTGAAACCTGTAAGACAGCTGCCCACAAAACCCCTCCTGCTTCCTATGGGTCTCCACACCCTTCTCTTTCAACCTCCAAAAAGCAAGCGAAGGAATATTTTCCGCTGGTAACTTCCTCGACCCGTGGAAGCAGACAAAGGCTCAGAGAGAGCGAGGGAGGCTTTGGAGAAGGGGAGGGTGGTGTGCTGCCTCAAGCCAGGTGCTAATAGAACACCTGACTCCACCAGGCTGTCCTGCCGCCCACCAGCCCTTGGCACTGCGCCCTGCTTGATGTGGACCAGGAAGGTGGTACTTGGCCACCCGAGTAGATCGCCTCCAGCCCCAGGCTGCACCCCCCCGTGCCTGAGGCTACCTTGCAACCATGGATACTTCCCTGCAGGGGTGTAGGAGACTCGTTGCAACACAACTGGCAGAAAATCAGGTCACTGTGAAAAAATAAATTTATTTTTTCTTCCCAACACCAGGTATTCTCATGGCTTTCTCCAACACTTTAAGTGTGCTCCCTTGTCACCTCCACAGAGGAACTTCTTCTCACCACCCTAGGCCCGTGGTCGGCAAACAGTGGCTCGCGAGCCACATGCAGCTCTTTGGCCCCTTGAGTGTGGCTCTTCCACAAAATACCATGGCCTGGGCGAGTCTATTTTGAAGAAGTGGCGTTAGAAGAAGTTTAAGTTTAAAAAAATTGGCTCTCAAAAGAAATTTCAATCGTTGTGCTGTTGATATTTGGCTCTGTTGACTAATGAGTTTGCCGACCACTGCCCTAGGCCAACAGCCCGATCCCACATCCTCTATTCTGGCATTATTCTAGGCAGAGGGGACAACAAGGGCAAAGGAGGGACCACTGAGAGACATTCAGAGCCAAGAGGGGAAGGGGAAGTGGTAGGCGGTGAGCGGTGAACAGGGAGCATCTTGTTAGCCATA
The DNA here is from genome assembly GCF_963455305.1 of Plecotus auritus. Taxonomy (NCBI): domain Eukaryota; kingdom Metazoa; phylum Chordata; class Mammalia; order Chiroptera; family Vespertilionidae; genus Plecotus; species Plecotus auritus. The sequence continues at coordinate 22,596,170 of NC_137778.1, forward strand.
GAAAGGGGTTCTTAGTCTGAAAAGGATGGATATGATCTGATTGACATTTTAAAAAGATCAGTCTGGCTGCCACTTGGAGAACTGATGTGAGGAGGCTGGGCATCACAGAAGCAGGGGATTAATCAGAAGCCAGTGGAAGTGACAGATGTGGCTTGCTGTCAGCCAGTAGCAATGGAGATGATGTGCAGAGACAGGATTTGGGATATGTATCTGAAGGTGGAATGGACAGGTGCTGATGGATTTGGGCGAGATGTGTAAAGGAAAGAGAAATAAAGGGCCATGGAACAAACTGGGAAAGAGTCTGAAGACTTTGCTAGAAATAAATAATAGAGATGTATTCAAGGATCTTAGAGTTTGCACACTGGGAACATGGCTAGGCAAAACCCTAGAAGTGTTCCAAAAAACAGAGAAGAGTTAAAAGTTCTCGGAGTAAAAAGTACATTCTTGCGAATCATCGGTCCTGCATTCTTAGCCCATGGAGTTGGTCCAGGATGATTATCAGTCAGATGTCAGGAGGTCAGGATGGTGGATGCTGAGGCCTGTCACGTCCAGTGGTCTGGATAATAGATGTCAAAATGTACACATGAGTCCTTCAGGGTAGTCAGAGGGTTAGCTGGAGGTCCAGATGCATATCCAGGCATTGACACAGGGCTGGAAAGTTCAGGACAGTTTAAGTTCCCAGGCTAGTTAGGACAAGAATGGGCTCTTTCCTCATGCCTCAACCTTTATCATGTTAACAATTTTAGCAGCTTGGTTAGAGTGTCTCCATTTCATATAGTCCCTCTCTTCACTATTTCCTCTGGATCATTCTTAGCATTTTGTCTGGAGCAATAGGAATAATGACAACTGCTGATATTCATTGTTACCCAGCATTCTTTTAAATCCTTGACATATTTTAAAGATACTTAAATTTCAAAATACTTTTATGATATACGTGTTATTATTGTCCCTGTTTTGTAGAAGAGGAAACTGAGGGACAGAGAGTTAATCAATTTGCATAAAGTCACACAGCTAGCAAGTGTAAAAACTGGGATTTGAACTCAGTGTGTGCTAAACCACTGCATGGTTCCTCCTCTTCATGAAAGAGAATAATACCATTTACTGTGAAAGGGAAAACTGAGGGAGGATGGGGCTTCAGGGAGGGGAGTGAATCAAGTGTTCTGGTTTGGATATGTTCAATGAAATCCCTTTTAAACATCCAAGTTAGGTGATGACTCTGGCTGCAGGTGGCAGGGAGGGAGCATTTGGGGCTGGATGTCCACCACGGCAAGGAATGAGGAGACAGCAGAAGACTGAAGTTGGGATTAAATGCCTGACTTGAATGGGTGGGGATGGAAATTGGCCTTTCAGTGCATCCCATCAGGCCTTGGGAGCATCGGGAAAGTGTTGGGGAAATATTGTTCTAGAGCAGTGCTTGTTCTCATCAGAGGATCCCAGGAAGGCCCTGACCTTGCTCCAGAAGAATGACATGTGCACACATGCAATATTTTTCATGCAATTTCAGGGAGTTCCTGGGCCCTCATCATAAACCACTCTGCTGTTACTACCAAGCCTCCCCTCAACCATCAGCAACCAGATGTCACCACATCCCTGAAGTCTGACCAGACCTCTGATGAAGACTCTGTGGTCACAGCACCCTCTTTGTCTGCAGAGGCAGGAACTACACCACTAAGAAAACTCTCTGGAAGGTGAAAAATGAGTCATTTTTGCATGGCTGTGTACAGTACAGCTCCTCACCCTTCCCCGCCCCCGCCGCCCCCGCAGGTTTTGCATCTGTAAATGTTTGCTTTGGATATGGCCGATGTGCAATTGAAGGATGTATCCACACAAAGTCTTGCCCTTTTATTCACCTCTAGGTGACGTTTTTAATCTGGATATTCTCTAAATTTAAAGAAAAAACTAGTTCATTTCACTGTTTCCATCAACAAAATTGCCCCTTAGGCTTGTTACTGTTGCTTTGTTTTGGCTGCCTCGCTTCTAGCACCCTTCCTTGTTGGGAGGATTCCCCCAGGTGAGTCTTGGCGGGAGGAAGGACTCATCAGGCCCTGTGGGAATTGAAGGCGTCAGGTGCTCTCATTTCTCCCCACCCCTGTGGAACTTTCAAGCTTCCTATCCTGGCCCAGGCACCTGGGGGCTCTGACCTGTGAGGGAAAAGGTGTAGGGATGGAAGAGAACTTAATTTTGGCTATGGCAGCTAGACCAAGAGACCATCTGGTTGGTTGACTGGTTATAGATCCCTGCCTTACTGTTACTTGGCAGCAGGTAAGTAGTGCCAGGACCAGGGCCAGAGGGGAGAGGTCCCAGGAAGGCCGGGTCACAGCTGCTAGGGCTGTCTGAGCAGGAAAGTTCTTGACACAGGCCAAGACAGAAGGGCCCCAGCGCTGGGGAACCATGAGCAGCGCTGAGCTGTTCAGTGGTCAGAGTGGATAAACTTGGGTGGGGCCGAGATAAAGGGAAGGTCCAAGGGAGGGGTTGCCCCCGGAGCAGAATGAGGCAAGCAGAATGAGGCAGAGCAGAAGGAGAGTATCATAGGTCAGCTTAGTCACTAACCCTGGGTGCGGGGGAGAGGTAGAAGCCTTCCCTCTGGGCCAAGTGGGCCTAAAAGAGACAGGCTCCTGCTAGACCAGGAGGCCAAGGAGCTCCCATGGTAGCTCAGGAGATGTCCATCCCACCCCCACTCGGCAAGCAGGTGGCAGCAAGGGGGCCTTGCTCTGTGCCACAATTAGTACCTGAGAATGGAATTTTGGAAACTTGAATCACATTTTCCCAGAATGTCTCATGACTGCTTAGACACTGCCCTCAACCCCAATTGTCAGGGATCGGGCGGCTCCTGACACGTTTACTTTAAATCTCCCTGTCTCCTGTCAATTAGCCAGTTTAACTTTCCACTGTGGCACAGATGAAAGTCACTATTCAGTGCTAGACCCAGATCCTGACGGGAGGGACTTGGTTTCCGTGGAGATGGAATCTGGGCTTGGCGCTGCAGGTTCAGCAGCTGGGGTTGCTGGGGTTGACACAGCTTCGCACTCCCACTGGGCAGGAGGCCAGTTGTCTCCACAACCTCACAACTTGTCCCTGCTCCCAACTGTGACTTCTGCTGACTAGCTGCTTTCCCTGGGTGCTTGATCTGTGCTGCCAAAGCCTGCTGCCATGGGAGCCCACACAGCTGACCCCATGGGAGCCAACCTCCGGCCTACTCGGATCGTAGCCACACTCTAGAGACCCAGAGAGAAGTGACTCAGGTTGGACACAGTAGCTTCAAATAACCTCAAGTGACTCAGAAAACAAAACAAAGCTGACACTCTATCAACTCAATTTGTCATTTACCTGGCAGGGGCTGTCACCATTTCCCAGCACGCTTACTTAGCTATATTTAAATGTGAGCAGACCCACTAAAATCCTGACTTTGTCTGCCTGACACCGAGCATCTCACTCTGACCACGCATCTGCATCACCGGGGAGCACTGGCAACCACGGGAGCCCCAGGCCTCCTGCAGGATGGTGATCTGACTGGTCTAGGGGAGGCCAGGGCCCACGTTTCCAGAGCTTCCCCAGTGATTCAAATGCATAGCTAGAGGTGGAGGTGAGACCCGCAGCTCTAACATTGGATTCTGTGATGGAGAATGATGCTAACCAGACACACTATCCATCCCTAACTCGGTGGTGAACACCTTTGCAGCCTGGCTAGGCTTGGGGAACCCGAACTGCTGCACATCTAACACGCTCCCGAGTGATGCAGTGACACTGGTTCATGGGCCACACCGAGTGGCCAGGCTTTACAAGCAACAAGTAAGCGGGTGTTGACATTAAGTGCTAAAGGGGCTCAGGGAGGGCTGAGGGAGCCTTCATGGAGGAGGAGGCGGCATTTTTTCTGGGACAGTAGTGGGGAAATTTTTTCAAAATCAGGAGCCAGAACAACAGAGTAGTGGCACCTTCACTTTTAAAGTAAACTCTTAAAAAGTATTAAGATATAACACACAAAGAGCAAAGGGCACACATCATAAACACATAGATGGATCAATTTTTTTTGAGGTATAACTCATCATAAAATACCATGTAATTCACCCTTTTAAAATGTACAATTCAGTCAGTTTTAGTATATTCACAGACTTGTACAACCATTGCCACTGTAATAATTCCAGGACATTGTCATCACCCCCACAAAGAAATCCCATATCCATTAGCAGTCACTCCCCATTTCCCCTCCCCCAGCCCCGGGCAATCACTAATCTAGTTTCTATTTCTGTGAATTTGCCTATTTTGGATTTTTCATATAAATGAAGCCCTACAATATATCCTCTTTTGTGACTGGCTTCTTTCACTTAGCATAATGTTTCCAAAGTTCATCCGTGTTGTAGCATGAATCAGTAGTTCATTTCTTTTTATGGCTGAATAATATTCCATTGTATAGGACAGACCGCCTTTGCTTATCTTTTCATCATCAACTAACAAGCATTTGGATTGTTTCCATTTAATATGAATAATGCAGCTGTTCATGTACACATTTTTGTGTGGACATGTATTTTCAGTTCTTTGGGGCATATGCCTAGGCGTGGAATTGCTGGGTCACATGGGAACTCCATGTCAAGTTTTTGAGGAACTACTAAACTGTTTTCCAAAGCAGCTTCACCATCTTACATTTGCAGTTTAAGGAATACTTTTTTACACTCAGAACACATCCATATCACCCCACAGATCAAGGAATAGGTCACAGGGGTGGGGAACCTTTCTTTTGCCAAGGGCCATTTGGATATTTATAACATCATTTGTGGGCCATACAGAATTATCAACTTGAAAATTTGCCTGTTATACTTGGTCAAATATTTCATGAACTTACCCCTAATGCCTTGGCAGGGCCAGACCAAATGAATTCGTGGGTCTTATACAGGCCTCAGGCCAGACGTTCCCCACCCCTGGAATAGGATCTTGTCAGCTCTCTAGGACTGTCCCCTGGGCCTCTTCCCTGTCATCTGCCCACCCTAAAGGTAGCCACTGGTTTGAGTTCTGTCACCACTGAGACTGGGACTTTGAGAGGCAGAACAGGAGGTGAAAACAGTGACCCAGGCCGAGGGGTCCCAGCGGTCAATTCCTCTGTGTGGACTGGTGTCCAGATTTTCCCGTTACCACACCGAGGCCTGGGGACAAACAGGTTTCCTCCCTCCTGGCCCCTCTCTGCACAGCCAGCGCTCCTTTCAGAGAAATAACAAGTGGGTGGGCTTCTCAGCCGGACCTCTGGGAAGCCCAGGAGGCGGCTAAAGAGGGAAGCCATGTGCACGGTGCCCCCGGCTCATCCGAGGGACAACTTTGACTCATCTTAGGGACAACTTTGGCTCATCCAAGTGCCACCATTATGCCCACTTGGGGCTGCAATGAGTGTCTGTCTCGGTGAAGGCCCGTCACCACTGCCCTCCCACGTCACACTGCCCTCCCACGTCACACTGCCCTCCCCACGTCACATTGTCCTCCTTCACGTCACAACTATCCTACTCATGTCATACTGCCCTCCCCTGGCCCTTTAGTTTGCACTTACCTTTCACCCACAGGTGCTTAGAGGAGAGACACAGCCCCTAGACGTCCGGCCCCGCCCCACCCAAGGCAGGACCTTCGGCGCAGGTGGGCTGCCAGCAAGGAACTGCGCATGGGCAGTGGCCGCCAGCAGGGACCTGCGCATGGGCAGTGGGTGCCAGCAGGGACCTGCGCATGGGCAGTGGCCGCCAGCAGGGACCTGCGCATGGGCAGTGGCCGCCAGCAGGGCACTGCGCATGTGTATGGGCCTCGTATAGCTCCTGCCGGGGGCCCAATGCTGCAGGGCAGGCTCAGCGAGGCAAGGCTCCCAGGTGGTGGCCCTTGTAGAGTCGGGCCTGCAGCTGCCACAGCCAGGCCCCTAGCACCTGGAGGCCGTTACTCCTGCCAAAGCGGTTCTCCGGCATCCAGCCCACTATTTCCTCTCTAAGTGACCTTCTCCCGCTGGCCTCATCCATACCGAATTACACCCACAAAGTCACTGTCACACTCAAAAGCGCTCAAAGATATGACCTGAAAATACTCGATTTGCCAATGACTTTCCCACCCCCGCAGAAATCCCTCCTGCCAGTTCCTCTGATTGTGTGCGAGCCCCAGGCTTTGGTCCCAGACACAAACAGCCTGAAATTGTCATGTTTCTCTAGCGCACCGTTTGGGAATTAATCAATTAGAGATGAATTTGAGTGCTCTTTAAAAGATGCAACTGGTCCTCCTTTAAAGGGAGGATCAGTCTGTCACACATCAGGGCGCATTAGTTTAATGAACTGATATCCTATCAACATGAAGCTGCAGGCATTGGCATGTGGCTGGGAGTGGAGAATAAAGAACTCGGGAGCATGGTAGCCATGATGAGCAGGGCAGGCTACTCTGTTCTGGCCGCGCCCCAAGGCTCTGGAGAGATGAGTCGTCCCACTCAGACTCTAGAAAGGGCAACAGGAAGGTGCCCAAGACAACCTTTAAGGCCCAAAGTTTTACATGCAGCAGGCAGGGATTGGAACCCAACTTCCCTTCCTCTTCCCCAGGGTCCTGTTACTCCTCCTCCTCTTCTCTGTCTCTTCCCACATTTCCCGTCCTCTCCTCCACCGTCCTTCCCCTATGCCTTTTCTCTGACCCCAAATCTATTGTCATAGCACCACTTTATGGGAAAGGGCATGACCTAGCCCTGTGCCTGGCTCAGAGTAGATGCTCCACAAGTGCAGGTTAAGTAAATAAAGGAGTGAATGAAAGTCGCTTCATTGTGAGTTCCAAATACTGGATTTGGGGGTGGCCTTTTGGAACTGATCGCTATGTGGGAGACCACTGGCTTTCCTGTAGGCACAAATCACAGGTGTCCTCGGCTCCGACAATATTCCAAGATGAAGCCAGGGTGGGAGCCATGGTGTAGACTCTAAGCCTCATTTGATATCCTTCCTTTCTTTCATTTTTCGTAGCTTTTCCTTCTGGAAAGGAAGGAACTGATGGGGACCCAGCACCCTCTGCTGGTGTGTTTTTATAATTGTCTTTTGCATAGTTCTTGGGTTTATATGTACTCTTGTTTTTAATGGGCCCTGGGCAAGGCTGTGAGTGAGGATTTTATTCTAGGCCCATTCCTCATAAATGTCAAGTCTGGAAACAGTTCTTGGTGATAAAAATGGATGTCAGATTGGGTTCCCAGGCATTAATGATTTAATTGAAAGTAGGTTTTGTTATGTGTTTTAACAACCTCCCTGGCCTGAGTGCTTAAATGTCGAGTAGAAATACCTTCTACTCCAGGCTCAGTGCTGATCTCTGATGCCAACGGGTCTTCTCACACGTTTTGGAGAGGGATAGGTCTGGCTTTGCCTAAGCAAGCTGAGAGACTCCTCTGAGAAAGAGAAGCAACCCTGCCCACAATGGGTCTGGCTCCCCGACAGAGACTGGCATTGAGTTTTTACTAATCAACAGGAAACTCTGGCTCCCCCTAGAGGCCCACGGGGCAGCTGGACTGGGAAGCCAAAGGATTTGCTATCTGCACCAGACCCTTTTCAGCATTCTGGCAGGACTGCCACAGCAGATACTAAACAGCTCCTGAGTGTGGAGAGAGCAGGCAGGGGAACCACCTATACAGGTACAGAATCCAAGGCCAATCTAACTCAGACTGTGGGAAGCCCCTTGTTCAGAGTGAGGGCCCCCTATGTTCCAAATACATAGCATGGCACACTGCTTCTCAGACTTCAGTGAGTCCTGGGATCACCTGGGAAGGCTTGTTAAAATGCTGACCATGGTTCAGCAGGTCTGGGATGTAGCCTGAGATTCTGCATTTCCAACCATCTCCTGGATAATGCTGATGTTGCTGGTCCACGTCCCGAGAAGCAAGAGTATAGAGAAAAAAGGTCCTGAAATCAGATGCTCAGGTTCAAGTCCCAACTCTGCCACTTATTCTGTGACCTTGGACAGATTACTTGTTACCTTCTCTCTCCAAGCCTGTTTCATCCTACATAAAATAAGGACAACGACCTCATAGGCTGACAGACAGAATGACTTCATAGAATGAGAGACGGAATGACTTCATAAGTTGTTGTAAGAACAAAGTGGAACAACCCAGGTAAAGCTCTTAGCACAGAGCCTACAGTGCTCGGCATATGGTGAACATCTTTATGTTCATGTGTCCTTTCAGGAAGTGTTTACCTATCCCCTGCTACACACCTGGCACTGCCCTACACCCTGAGATAGAACAGTGACAGAAGCAAAGCCTCTGCTCTCAAGGAGCCCACATTCTAGTAGAAAAAGACAGACAATGACAAGTAAAATATATGGTATGTAAGTTGATGATTAAGTGTGCTGAAGAGAAAACAAAGTAGAGGAAAGATAAGGAACTCTGGGGATGGGGATATTATTTGTATAGAATACTAGGGAAAGAGTCACTGAGGAGGTGATTTTGAGGGGGTGGAGCTGAGGAAATGGGAGAGAACACTATATGTAAGTGCAAAGGCCCTGGGGCAACAGTGTACATGGCAGGTGTGAAGAAGAGAAGGAAGCCAGTGTGGTTGCAGCTCAGAAAGTGAGGGGAGAAACAATATGTGCGTGTGGTGGGGCGGGGATAACAGTGGCAGGGCAGTTCCTACAGGGCCTTGCAGTCCATTGACTTTGGATTTTGCTCTGAGAGAAATGGGAAAAGACTGGAAAGTTCTGCGTAAGAGCAACATGACCTAACATTTTAATAGGACAACTTTGGCTTGTTAAGAGCAGACTGTAGGGGACTTCTACTACATTCCAAGGCCATTGTAATAATCCAGAAAAGGGAGATGGGGTGGCAGAGATGCCGGTGGAAGTGATGGGAAGATATATATTGAATCAGTTATGGCTATAAACATAAAGCCATTTGAGTTGAGTTTCCTATTGTCCTTTCAGTAGGTTAATTGCCCCTTCCTCTGGATGAGCACTTGGACATAGCAGGACTTCACTGCTCATTCTCAGGAAACAGAAAGCTCTAAGGTGTTTTCCATCACAAAATATTTTAGGAGATTTCAACTGACTATTTCTCCATTCCAAAGGGTCTTTTCTGGGCCAACTATCTCTTCCTTTAAAAAAAAACTAATTGTTTTTTGTTATACAAATAATACCTAGAAACATTAGAAATGATAGATAAGTACAAAGAATGACAGAAAAATCATCATCCTACTATACAGAGAAAGCCACTGCTGTTATTCTTGTGTATTTCTTTTCAGTTCATGCATGCCTCCTTGGCACACCACACACTTTAAAAACACACACATTTTTACTGATTTTAGAGAGCAAGAGAGAGGGAGAGATAGAAACATCATTGATGAAAGAGAATCATTGATTGGCTGCCTCCTGCATGCCCCCTACTGGGGATCGAGAACACAACCTAGGCATGTGCCCTAACTGAGAATCGAACTGTGACCTCCTGGTTCATAATACGATGCTCAACCACTGAGAAACACCAGCTGGGCCACACACACACTTTCACCAAAAGTGGGATATTCTAATACTGTTTCATAATTTTTTTCATTTAACATTATATAATCAACACCTCTTGATGGCATCCTATCTAATAAGAGAGTAATATGCAAATTGACGGTCACTCCAACACACAAGATGGCTGCCCCCATGTGATCAAAGATGGCTGGCTCCATGTGGACACAAGATGGCTGCCACAAGATGGACAGCAGGGGAGGGCAGTTGGGAGGGACCAGGCCTACAAGGGAGGGCAGTTGAGGGCGATCAGGCTGGCAGGGGAGCAGTTAGGCAACAATCAGGCTGGCAGGGGAGTGGTTAGGGGGTGATCAGGCTGGCAGGCAGAAGCAGTTAGGGGCAATCAGGAAGGCAGGCAGGCAAGCAGTTGGGAGCCAGTAGTCCTGGATTGTGAGAGGGATGTCCGACTGCCCATTTAGACCCGATCCCGGTAGGATCAGGCCTAAACAGGCAGTCGGACATCCCTCGAGGGGTCCCAGATTGGAGAGGGTGCAGGCTGGGCTGAGGGACACACACCCCCATGCACGAATTTCGTGCACCGGGCCTCTAATTAAATATATTTTTCTTTTTTTGTTAATCCTCATTGGAGGATATTTTTCCATTCTTTTTTTTAGAAAGAGTGGAAGGGAGGGGTAGAAATAGAGAAACATCAATGTGAGAGAGACACATCGATTGGTTGCCTCCTGCACATGCCCCAACCAGGGCTGGGGATCAAGCCTGCAACTCATGTCTGTACCCTTGACCAGAATCAAACCTGGGACCCTTCAGTCTGCAGGCTGATGCTCTATCCCAGGGGTGGGCAAACTTTTTGACTCGAGGGCCACAATGGGTTCTTAAACTGGACCAGAGGAACAAAAGCATGGATGGAGTGTTTGTGTGAACTAATATAAATTCAAAGTAAAGGAGCGGAGGGGAGAGCAAGAGAACCCTCCGCTCTTTCGGCTCTGCGGGCCGGATAGAACAGCCTAACGGGCCGGATCCGGCCTGCGGGCCGTAGTTTGCCCACGGCTGCTCTATCCACTGAGCCAAACTGGCTAGGGCCATTAAACATATTTCAACAAGATATTATTAGCAATTGAGCAGTCCATTTTTTGGGTGTGCCATAATCTATTTAGCCAATTGGTGTCCACTTACGTTGTTCCTGATTTGTAAGCATATATTATAAATGACACTACAACGAGTACCCTTGTAGTGAAATGGGTGCAATCAGACCTGTTGAGTCTGAGAGAGATTAGTCTGTAGTCCCATCAGGGGTAGTAGATGCCTGAGCCCATCCTAACCCACCTTCCAGGGCTGGCTGCAGCCTGAGACCCAGAGAAGCTGTGAGTGGGCATGTGACGAGCCCATGGCACTGATAGAATAGATGACACAGCCTGGCCTCTGGGGCCCAGCCCTGTCCACTGGCTTCCTGATTGCTGCCAAATGACTCACCCTCATGTTCTCTGGTGACTGCTTGGGTCAGGGCCTGGGGTGCAGCACCTGTTATCCGTGGGTGGGCTGTGGAGAGCCAATTATGGGAACGGGACACTGAGGTCACAGGAGTGAGATGTTGTGTCACAAGGGACCCATTCTGTCCTCTAGCCAGTCCCAATCCCCCTACCACTTGTGTATTTTCCTAATGTTTGATTTCTTAATATGCACATCCTCCTCCTCTCAAAACAACAGCTATAAGTCATTTGCTTATTTCTTAAAGTAGAGCAACATTCATTTCATTGCACACCTGGCTATGTTATGACTGGAGTTAGTCATGGTGTCAGGAAACTGACCTTGAGAATCGAAGGCCTATTAATATAGGAAAGGCAGTTCTGACCTCATCATCATTGTTGTCATGGCATTAAAAGCACACCTTAACTCCTCTGTATATACTCTCATTTAACCCTCACAAGCCCCTGTGAACTAGATGTTCCTATCCCCATGTTCCAGATGAAAACACTAAGTCTCAGAGAGGTGAACTGACTTACGTACAGCCACACCATTGACTTGTATTCTGATCCAGCTGACCCCAGGTCTGTGCTCTCACCTCATTTCCGCCCCCTGGAAGTGCCACCAGCCCCAGAGAGCCACAGAGCGAAGGGGGCAAAGAGCACTGGGCCTGGAGTCAGAACATCTGGCTTTGGGTACTGGATTTGCTTCTAATTGATTGTGTGGCTGAGGGCACCTCACTGCACCTCTCGGGGCCTCAGAATCTCATTGTAAATTGAGGAGATTGGATCAGACAATCTCTGAGATTCCTTAATTCAGGCTTGTTTGGTGGTAACAGAAAGCCTCTCTGCTTAAACGGAACCAGACCCTGCAGTCCAAGAGTCTGGGGCTCTCGCGCAGTGAAGGCTGGGCTAGCACAGACCTACAGCCCCCTCTCTGGAACTGCATGGGTCACCACTTCTCCCCGCTTCCCCATTTTATTCTGTGTCTCTGAAAACTGGGTTTATTTTTCTACAGATCAGCTTTCTCTGCTTCTTTGGCTAATGGTGGCAGATGCCTCTCCAGCTCCCAATTATGAGGCCTTAGTTCTGGGGGCCAGCTGAGTCTCACCAAATTCCAATTCTGAATTCCCAGGGAAAGAAACTTGCTTGAGCAAGTTAGTTTGGATATCCACCTTGGACTGCCCTTTGCCTCTACACAACTCTTCAATGACTTGGCCACTTGGCCATTTAAAGTTTCCCAACTTCTCACTGGTTGTAACCTGCATATGTCTTTCCTCTCCATGCAGCTCATTGGTTTCTAAAGGCAACACTTAAGTCATCTTCATGTTCATCCTCAGCATGAAGGTCAGAGCCCTGCACAAGAATTGTCTGTCACCTGAACTTTTGCTGCCTCCCCTGAGTGAGTCATGTGTTGGCCCCCTCTTGACCCCCTTGGCTCTTGAGACTTGATTTTGTGGCCACATTGCCCGATGTGTTTCCAAACCTAAGCGGATGCCAGTTTCAAGAACTGAGACAAGGTCATCAGGGACCAGAGCGGCCAAGCTGAGCGGAGGTGCTGAGTCTCCTTTGTGCGTATGATTCCGTGGTGCTTGTCAAGCCCAAGACGGTGTAATGGTCTCTGCAGTCCCTGGCCCTTGACCATCCCCAAGCCCCTTCAGGCCCCAGTTCCACATCATCCAACTCAGAGGCAACAGAAGGACAAGTGTGTGTGTTGAGGGGGCAGGTCTGCCCGGCTGCAAACAGCTGTCCCATCTGTCCTTGGGAATGGACCTTCAGGGAGCCACAGCCCTTCACTCCTGCTGGCGCTGCATGTGGGCCAGCTTCGCTGGTGAGCTTGTGCTTTTTCTGTAGGTCTCAATGTCACCTCATCTAGAATGGAATTATGCTAATCTTATCTCTTCTGCCCAAGATGCTATTCCTATCCTGTGTACTGAGCTTCTTGGGGGTCTCCCCAGCCTACATGCCCCCACTTCTTTGTGACACAGAACCCAGTTGATCAGACCAAGGTGGATATCCAACCCAACCTGCCCAATCAGATTTCTTTTTGGAATGAGTGTCCAAGAGAGAGCAAGACAGACGTCACATGTCTTTTATGACATAGTCTTGGAAGCCACACAGCATCATCTCTACTGTATTCTATTCTTTACAGGCAATCACTATGTCTAGTTCTCACTCAAAGAGAGAGGATTCAGTCTCTTCTTGAAAAGGTATCAAAGAATTTGTGGGCCTATTTGAAAACCACAGCATAGAACGGAACAATGAAGTCTTCCCAAATGTTTGGGGGTTTGGTAGCCAAAGGATAGCATCTGGGGAGTCCCCTGCAATAGGCAGAATAACAACCCCTAAAGATGCCCATGTTTTAGAACCTGTGAATATGTTATGTTACACAGCAAAGGGAAAGAAGTTTGTTCATCAACTGACCTTAACATAAGGGGACTATCCGGCATTTCCAGGTTGGCCCAATGTGGTCACAAGGGTCCTTAAAAGTGGGCACAGGAGGCAGAGGAAGAACCAGGATCAGAGTGCTGCAGAATGAGAAAGACTGGACTGGCCATTGCTGGTTTTGAAGACGGAAGAGGCTGTGAGAGAGGATGCAGGCAGCCTCTGGAAGCTGAAAAAGCAAGAAACATTCTCCCCGAGAGCCTTCCGAAGGAACACAGGTGGCCACTGCCTGGGTCTCAGCCCAGATAGAGCCATTCTGTGTTGACTCCAGGCACTGCCTGCATGGTAATCTGTTACCACAGCAGGGAAACGACACAGGGCGATACCCGGCCTTCTCCTTCCCCTTTCCTGCCCCATTGCTGCTTTCATCACATGCTTAAGACCATTGTACTGATTTACTTAGGGTCCAGATTTTTATTGTACATGTTTACCATCTCCTTAAAACTATAAAGGCAAGGCTTACGTTTTCTTTTGTTTTTTTTTTGTTTGTTTTTAAAATATATATCTAAAAAAATAAAATATATCTAAAGCAGCGGTCGCCAACCGGTGGTCCGCGGACCACTGGTGTCCTGCGAGGTCCGAAAGGTTGGCGACCGCTGATTTAAAGCACCCAATACACCGCTCATTACTATGTAGCCATGACCAGTTACTTACTAGACTGTCTAACAGTCAAAGCAGCCAACTTGGCAAAGAGATGAAACAGGCAAGAGCTGGTGTTAAATAAAATATGAACTCGCATGAGTTTCTCCATCAAACTGGTGCCAAGAAGCACACCCATGGCAGGAGAGTTAATTGAAATCCTGTTTTCTCTGTATCTTTCTTTGCTCTCATTTTCAGCTAGCAGCCAAGCTTCATCTTCCCCGAGGTAGAGGATTTGGGGCAGGACAGAGTGTCGCTGGGAGAGGTCACTGGCTCATCCCCACCTTTGCAATGACCTAAGGCCTCTGAAGAGATGGATATGTGTCCTTTCTGTGGAGAGGCAGGAGGAAATCTGCTAGAGGACAAGGAGGGTGGGTCCTCAGTGCCCAAGGTGACCACTGAGCACCGGGTCCTGAGTGCTCCTGCACACTAGACTCTGGGGGTTCCCCGCGTTACCTCAAACTCTCAGGTTTCCCTCAACACACACATACAATGCAAGAGCCACAAACATGGAGGGAGTGGTTGCATAGGGCAGTGGGGGTGTCTCCCGTGACTACACAGGAAGGTGTTTGATATCTCCAAGGCCTCCCCTCTCTTCTGACCTGGGGCCTGTGCAGAATAAGGTGGAGCAGAGGGAGACAATAGGGAGGGGGGATGACCCCAAGGATGACAAGACAGAATTTCCCACGAATCCACCAGGGAGCGGGAAGAGGGACTGGAGAACAAAGGAAGTGACACTCTTTGCATACTCGAGTTTGGCAACACCCCCTTTGGCTTTCAATGAAGATTTTAATCCGGGTGGCGGGAGGCCTGGGGTGGGGTGGTATGGAAGGGGCAACAAGCCTCTACTGTGCAGCTCAAGGAGTTGGGGGAGGATGAACTGGTGCTCTGGTGGGTTCCGTGGCAGCACTAAGTTGGAAGCATGACCTCGATCATGTAGAGGTTGAAGCACAGATACATCAGAATGCAGCTCCAGATGCCAAGGATGAGGAGGGTGCCCAGCCCTGGTGTGGTCTCCTGCTAGATGGGGAGAAAGGCAGGAATCTGAGGCAAGGTCCGATCAGCAGCTGGCGAGCACCCTCCCCTCCACAGGAACCTCCAGGCAGCTGCCTCCAGGCTAGGCTACCCAATCCTCCTTCCTGGTGCCACGTTCTCTAAGACTGAGTGGATGTGGTGGGGGCAGAGCCTGCGTGGGCACAGGTAAGGTCTGATGCAAATGCAGCCTGAGCCTCTGCCTTGGGGATGACGGGGCACCCAACTGAGACAAGGCACATCTCGTATGGATCTACCTACCCCTGATTGTGGTTGTTCTTTAGGGCACACAACATACATTTCTCCTGTAGAGGATAGAAACAGCACAAGAAAGATCATTTTTCCCTGGTCCAAGATGGCCAGACTGCTGGGCACCTCAAGTTTTGCTATAGGAAAGGGCAGAACAATACAGTGGCACTTGGGGCAGACACATCCAGGATTGAGTCCTACCTACTTGGTCATGACTTAGGACTCTCCCCAGGCCTATAGGGCAAGACTCCAGAGAGGACTTCAGGCTCCAGGGCCTCCCCGGGACCGCAGAGGGGTGCAATCCTTACGGCCAAAGGTTTCCGTCAGGAAGGCCCAGGGGGAGGGGAGGCAACAGCAGGAGCCCAGGGTACAGCTCCCCAGCGGAGGGGGGCGGGTGGCGAGCTTCACTCACATAGCAGGTCCCACATTGATGAAGGGAGTCCAGTGGGTCCTTTTTGAGTTTCTGTAGTGCCATATTCTTCTTGTGAATAGAAAGCGATGCTCCTTCAACTCCCTCCAGTTTCTTGAGCCGGTGCTGTGAATCTGTGTCAGGCTTTCCTATCTGCCTGAGTTCCTGATGCTCCTTTGGTCCTCTTCTAAGGGGACTGGGGAGTCAGGGAGGAGCAGAGTTGGGGAGACAAGTTCCAACATGACAAGGAGATACCCATAGCACGGGTGGCCGTGGAAGGCCTTGACTCCAAGCCATTGGGGCCACAGAAAGCAAGACAGTTCCTCAGAGGGTCTGAAGACCGAGGACATTTAGCAACGTGAAGGGGGAGATTCTTTAGGGACGAGGAGAGATGGGTGCAGGTTATACTTACAGCTTGCTGTTTTTCTGTATATTTATTAAAACATCCATCTTTTCATCCATATCCTTCTGCATTTCCTTCAAGAGAGAATTCAAAGCTAGACTCTACATCGTGAAGGGCATTTGAAGTCCCCTCCTCCTGCCTTTCTGTAAATCACTCAGAGATCACACCTCAGCATTGTACTTCCTCAGAATCCTCACCAGCCTTGGGTGGGGGAGTTTATGAGGTGCAGCTGACATGGGCTGCCTTCCTTTTCCCCCTCCCCCATTCCATGATTAGGCTGAGCAATAGACAGAGTCATCAGGGGCTTGTCTAAAGTCTCCAGGTGAGTCAGAGGCCAGGAAGTGATTTATCTGAACTCACACTTAGATGAAACCCTTACCGGCCTTGGTTCATGACTATAAAATGGCAGAACCAAGAAAACAAATTGTGTGACACCCCCTACCGCAAAGACACATTGACCCAACGTTTGGCCCTGCCACACACCCAGATATTTCATATTTGTTTGCTCCATCTTTTACCCAATTTCTGGCAGAAATGGTCAATACAACACAAAACTGATAGTAGCTCAAATGGCACCTCCCATTTATTATTTACTAAGAACTAAAAGGATAGTAAAATCTCAGCAAAGTTTAGATAAATTGACCTGGGAGAACTAAATAGGAATAGCGGTCACAAAAGAAATTCTGAAATGGCAGATGTTATCAGAGACAATATTTGTTATTGACATAACTAGGTTGGATCAAAAATCATAAAGTGTAAATGAAAAATAATTTATTTTGAGGAAAATAATTTTAATAAAAAAATGAAAGATTGGGAAACAGTTTACTGAACTGTAGTAAAAACTGTCTGGGTGGAGATGATTTCAAAAAATACCTTCTTGAAAAGCATTTTTAAATGTTAGCATAAATTTTGTATTCATAAGTAGAGTTAAAATATCCTTGAAGTCAAAATTTTCCCTGGGTCCAAAAAACCAGAGTCAAACATCCCATATTTTTACAAGTCTCACCACCACTTCAAACTCCTCACATCCCAAACTGACCTCATTTTCTCTTCTAAATTAGTTCTATTTCCCAACCACCGGTCACTGTCACCACTTTCTTCTAATTACACAAATTAAGGTTTTGATGTCATCATGGATGCTTTCCTCGTCTTTCATTCTCTATATTGAATCGGTCACCAAGAATGTTGTTTTTCCTTTGATGCATCTTTCTGATTCATCCTTTCCTTTCTATTCCTACACCTGGTCCAGCTTTCTTCACCTTGAGCTGGATGTGGCTTCCTATCAGGTATTTTTGCTCCAGATGACCCCTCTCTGCTCCCCAGGGTCCCCAGGCCACCTTGCAAACAGCTGCCGGCTCAGCTTTCTGAAATGCTGCTCCTAGCATGTTCTTTGATTAAGAATCTCCAGAGGCCCCTTACCGCTTACATAGCCAAGTCCCAGCCGGTCTGCCTGTCTTTCAAAAGCCTTCATTACCCACTTCCTCGTGCCCCTTCCATTTTATTTCTCACAGTTTCCCCAAATGATCCCACTTTTATGACTGATCTCCCCACTGACTGTGATACGCTTCATGTTCCTCCTGCCTCCATGCTGTGCACAAGCTGTGCCTACGCCCGAAATAGCCTCCTTTGTGTGCCTTTCATGCCCAGTCCTACCCACTAACAAAACACTCACTGTGCTTGCATTTTACCACAGAAATAACACATGCCCTTTGCGGAAAATCTGGGTAACACAGAGGAATATAAAAGAAAAAATTGTCATCATTTAGAAATAACAATAGCCCTTTTGGTATATTTCTTTCCAGTCTTTTTTTCTGTATGTTCACTTACCTACTTTTTCCCATTTAGTTGAGATCAGCCTGTACACATGCCTTGTATCTTGCTTATTTTACTTCTCATTACAACATTCTTCCTAAGCACTGACTCTAATAGTTCCTAATTTTCCACATATGAACATACCATAACTTATTTGCCTATTTTTCTGTTAAAATTGTGAAACTGATAAGTCAAGGAGTTTAAATGCTTTTTGATAGCTACAGTCTAATTCCTTTTCAGTTTTGTACAAACTTGAACTCTGAGCAGCAGTACAAAAGCATTCCTATCTTATTCTATAATTGTCATAAATTAAAACTTTGCTTGTTTGAATGTGACAATCTAATCATTGTTTTCATTTGCATTTATTTGATTACCCATGAGGTAAACTCTTTTAATGTTTACTGCTTTTTAGTTATATTCCCTGCTGTGAACTATCTATTCCTGCCCTTTTCTCATTTTTCTATTTGGTTCTTATTGATTTGTGTAAACTTTATATGTTGCAGATAAAAAACCTGTTGTTTCTGCCTATCACATTTGTGAAAAAACAATTGTTTCTCCAAAACTGTTGTTTGCTTTTCAATTGTTTATGGTGCTTTTCTGTGATAATTTCAAATTTTTTAATATTGTTAAATATATCAATATTTCTTTTGTGATTTATTCCATTGTATTTATGCTTAGAACATCTGGTTAAATACTTATACACACTTTCTCATTGTTTTTTAATATTTAAATTCACGTTGTAGACTATTTCAGTTTACAGCGTTAAGTGAATTAAGTCTTTTCTTCATATAGTCAAGCAATGTTAATATTACATAACCCTTTCCTTCTCGCTGACCTTTAAAAAAATCTTCATTGTATTTTAAATTTTATAGAGATGGGAGGAAGGTTCCCAAATTTTAGTGTACAACGGAATCACATGGGGAGCTTTAAAAACTATTGACCCTGGACCTCATCCCAAGAGGTTCTGATGCAATTGTTATGGGGTACGGCCTGGGTATGAGTGGGCAGGTCAGAGCCACAGTTCAGGTGAGTGCAGCCAGGTGAGTAGCTACTGCAGAAGTGCTGAGGACCAGGTTCTCATCCGGGGCGAGTATCTCAACTGTGCCCCAGCCTGTTAATCTGGGCCTAGGCCTGGGCATATGGGTTTTAGGAATCCTCACAAGTATCCTCATTGTACCCAGGCAGAGAGGCTCTTCCGGGGTTCTCTGTGCTGGTTATCCTGGGGCTGTCCCACCTTAATTTGATTATTATGGCTTTATTATGAATTTCAATATCCAGTAGGGGTAGTTGCAGGTCCCATCGAAATAGGACTCGGGCTCTGCTGTGTTTACTTGTGCTGGTGATTCTGCAACACCAAGGTCTGAGAACCACGGTTCCAATATCTATGATCCTCTTGGTGACTGCTGAGTTCAAAAATAATCTTATTAGGCTTTTGGTTAGATTTGCATTAAGCCTTCAATGCAGCCTTCAGGGCTCACCTTGAAGACTCACTTTTTCTGTCAGGACTTTTCTGGTTACTCCAGCCTACCTTCATCACTCACATCTCTAAACTCTTAATAAAGTGACATGCAGTTATCATTTAGCTTGTTACTCACCTGTAAATTCTTCCTTGCAATAGAATTTGGGGCAGGGCCTGGTATCGCCTTCCACAAATCCTAGGATGGTACTGGCCCATGTAAATGCTTACCTTCATAATCTCCACAAATTCCTGGAGTTTATCGAAATCCTTGTCCATTACACATTTTATCTAACAAGGAAGAAAGGCGCAGAGCCTATATTACTGACTGTGGAGTCATTTTAAGCAAAGGGCAGCAGCTGCTCTGCTGGAGTGAGCTGGATGAAGCTCAAGAAATGAACTAATGGCCCATTAAAGCCACTTCCTTCTCAAGGGGTCGGGGAAGGGACTAGGGTGCAGTTAGTATCTAGTCAGCACCACCACCAGCCTTGGCACAACTTAGGTCTGGCCATTGCCAGGCTTCCGTGTGGAGCTCAGACCACAGCTTCAGTGACACCTTCTCGCGTGAGCATTCCCCTTCTTCGTAAGGATGCTCTAGGTGGGCCCATCAGGGAAACAAGAGGGGAGGTCTTGCTCTGCAGCTTGCTAAGGGGAGGTGAGTAAGAAGAACTGAACTGGTCCCTGACTACCCCAAATTCCAATCAGCCCCTCTCTGTCACTAAAGTTATATCTCCCCAACCTTATCCCTAAGACACCTTAGGAGTCCTTATCACTCAATCATTGGGTTGAAGCATCAAACAAATACTAGTAGATATCCTAAGCTGCCCAACACTGAAATGCTCTGGGGTAGTGGTTGGCAAACTGCGGCTTGTGAGCCACATGCGGCTCTTTGGCCCCTTGAATGTGGCTCTTCCACAAAATACCACGGCCTGGGCGAGTCTATTTTGTAGAAGTGGTGTTAGAAGAAGTTTAAGTTTAAAAAATTTGGCTCTCAAAAGAAATTTCAATCGTTGTACTGTTGATATTTGGCTCTGTTGACTAATGAGTTTGCCGACCAGTGCTCTAGGGGATTTGGGCTGAGTTCATTGGAGTGCTTTCTCCATGCAACTCGTGATTTCATCGCTGTTCAAAGTCAGGCACTGCACTTTCCTGGAAGCTATCCTTCACCTTCAAGTTCTGGAAAGTCCCATCCTGTTACCTGTTTTATCTCCTCCATCTTTTCCTTGAGCTCTTCCCTCACCTCCCTGAGATCATTCTGAGGAAATAAAATTGGGAAGAGGAAGAGTAAAGAAATGTCTTGGATGGAAGGGGAAGTGTCAAAGGAGGAAAGAAAAGATCCAGGGGTGTGGATAAGAAAGGACAGAGAGATTTCCCATCAGGGAGGAGAGAAAGGAGCTACTGAGAAAATAGAAGAGTCCAGCCGGCGTGGCTCAGTGGCTGAGCATCAACCTATGAAACAGGAGGTCATGCTTCGATTCCTGGTCAGGGCACATGCCTGGAGTTGTGGATTTGATCCCCAGCAGGGGACATGGAGGAGGCAACCAATCAATGTTTCTCTCACATCATTGATGTTTCTCTGTCTCCTTGCTCTCTCTCTCTCTCTCTTTTTCCCTCCCTCCCTCCCTCCCTCCCTTCCTCTCTGAAATCAGTAAAAATATGTTTTAAAAAAGAAAGAAAGAAAACAGGGAGTGGGACATCCAGACATCATGTGCATTCAACACTTCTGGGATATGACCACCAAAAATATACAAACAACCCCACATAAGGCTCATCCTACAAAATGAATGGTCTCTAATCCTAAAATATGTCAGTGTCCAAGAGATAAAGGTTGAAGAACCATTCCAGGTGACAGGAGACTAAGGGACACAGAGCCTGGATGCAACGTGTGATCCAAGATTGGGTCCCAGAATACTCTTGTTATGAAAGACATTAGTGAGATCATTGTTGAAATTAGAATAAAGGCAGTAGATGAATACTGTGTCAAAGTTAATTTCCTGATTTTGATATTTGATAATATTACTGGCCATATAAGAGAGTGTTCTTGTTTTTAGGAAATTTACACCAAAATTTGAGAGAAACATGCTCCCAAATGTTTCAGAAAAAATATATATTTATTGTGTATGTGTGTGTGAATATATACATATATGAGATAGAGGGCAAGAACCATGATTAAATGCCAACATTTGGGAAATCTGGGCAAAGGGTATTTTAGAATTCATTGTGTCATTTTTTTAAACTTTTCTGTAAGTCTGAAATTATCCTATATAATAAAAGCCTAATATGCTAAGTATCTGGTCGTCTGGTTGTCCATTCAACCAATCAAAGCATAATATGCTAATGATATGCTAAGGCTGCTCAATTGCTCTCTATGACGTGCACTGGCCACCAGGGGGCAGACGCTCTGACTGGTAGGTTAGCTTACTGCTGGGGTCCAACCAATTGGGACTGAGCAAGATGGGCCAGACACGCCCTGGAGCCCTTCCACAGTCCCTCCCTAGCTGGCCAACCTCCTTGCATGGGGTCCCTTGGCCTGACCTGTGCCCTCTCGCAATCCAGGACCCCTCAGGGGATGTCTGAGAGCCTGTTTCGGCCCAATCTCGCAGGCCAGGCCAAGGGACCCCACTGGTGCACAGATTTGTGCACTGGGACTCTAGTTTCACAATTAGGAGTTAAAGGAAACAAACCAAAATAACTAAAGAGAATGGAGTCACAGTTTATCCCCCATGGGAGTTGTTTAGCTGCTCAGCCCCCCTTCACTAGGCTGACCCCACCCTAGTAGCCGGGGTTTAAAGACCTACCTTTAGCTCCCTCGTCCCTCCCGTTTTGGTAAATGGCCCTTCTGGTTTAATTCCTTTGTATTCATATGTCTGTTGGTTAAAACCAGAAACACAGGGTATTGGAAATTGCAGGTGTGGAGTAGATAAGGCAGGAGAGATCACCCCGAGTTTCTGTTCCTCCCTACCAGCCAGGGTGACAGAGGGGAGCTGGTGGCCCCGCCTGTGCAGCCGTTTCCTCCATCCTTCAATTCTCTCCGAGCTCCTCTCATTCCACTCCCTTCCTGGGCCTCAGCTCTGTCCCTGAACAGCCAGGCTCACTCCTGCCTCAGGACCTTTTGCACAGCTGCTTCCTCGACCTACAGTGCTCTTCCTTAGACTTTGAGGGGCCGGCGTCTCCTCCTTCAGCTCTCAGCTCAGAGAGGGCTATCCTGGCCCCTGATTTACAGCAGCCTCCCCGTCAGATCTCCGTTTTAATTCTCTACATAGCACTAACACTACTGATTTTGTTTCCTGATTTGTGCATTTATCTGATTAGTTACTACTGTGTCGTTCTATGAGAGCAGAGAGCTTGTCTCTCTCTCAGTGTACCCCCAGCACCTGGGACAGGTCTTGGCCACAGCAAAGCGAATGACCCCTGACTCCAGGTCAGCTCCCACGGCTCTCAGGCCTGGGTGCTGGCATGGGCTCAAAAGAGCTTCTTACTTTGATCGGCTCTGGCTTCAATTCCAGGCAAATTGCCTTGTAGTTCTTGCTCTGCGGAGAGAGGCAGTTGGGATACAGGTATCAGGACCAGGGTGGCTACCCCCCCGGCCCTGACAGGAGGACCCTCATCCGGCCCTGCCTGTCCAACTGTGCTTGAGCCCAGGCCTACATGTCCCCCAGCCCCCAATTCAGGACGACTCCAATTTTGTCCTGCTGTTACACATCTCTCATGAGCATCGCCTGCCCATTCAGTAGGCAGCTCTCTCCCTGCTGGGGGTGCCTGGGTGGAGAGGAATTTTACGGGAACTTTCAGAAGCCACATAAGTACTATTTCAGGAGTGCAGACTCAGCTTCTAATCTCAGCTGTCCTCCCTACTGGCCATGCCAACGTGGGCAAGTTATTTAGTCTTTCTGGCCTCCGTTTCCTCCTCTGTAAAGTGAGGAAGAGAATTATGTTTATATAATAAAGTTACTGTACACCTTAGACATGCCCATTAGATGCGGGCCTGGCGCAGGCCTGGGTGGGGTCACGCCCCCAGGAGTAATAGGGGTGGGGTTCGGGACTATGTGTCCTTGTCCCCGAGGGAGCCAGCCAAGGCTGCTTTCCTTCCCAGACCGAGGCCAGGAATCAGTCCCACCCTCCTTCTGGGCTAAGTGGTCACTTCATGCTCAGACAGAGAAAGAGAAGCCCAGCAGTCATCAGGGGGTCTCTGTACCCACCCCCACCCCACCTCCATTCACGGGGGCTCAGAGGCCCCCCAGGGTCCAGTTCTTTCTCCTTTACCAGGTTTGCTTTCTTCAGTTCTGCCCTCTTGGCCGACATGATGGAGGAGGCCAGAGTGTTCTTTTCCCAACCTCCCCACGACGGGCCCTGTGACCAGGCCACTGTCCTATGCAGATTACAGGCCCAGGTGAGGGCCGGGTGACCACCTCTGTGTGTGGAGCAGCTGAGGTCACAATGCCCAGGACCCACATGCCATCCTGGAGTGTCAGCACAGCTTTGAGCCTGGGGCGCCTTGGCCGCTGAGATGAGGGACTCAGGTCTGACTGCCGCGTGGGGGAAGGTGTCCTGCAAAGTCCACCCTGAGGGACCGTGCCTGCTCTGGCCGAAGCACAAGGCACACCTCAGGAGCAGCAAGAACTGCTGGCTCCGCCCCCGCAGGCTCGTCTCCCTGCTGAGGAGACCGGAGGAGGGGTCTGCCCGCACACTGGCTTCCAGAGCCCACGCAGTTCCCTCTGCCACGCTCTCCTGGCGTGGATGCACCCTCCCTCAGACTGGAAGCTGTCTTGGGTTGAGAAGCCTCTCTGGTCCAAGGTGCAGGTACCATGCTAACCTGGGTTTTTCTGTTCTGTTGGGGGGACCGGGGCGGGGGCGGCTTCAGTCTCGGCAGGATGAGATCTGACTCCCTGTCTGACTGTGTGGCTGGCCCTGTCCCCTCTCCCCACCACCAGTCTCTGCCCTGCTTCTTCCATCATCCTGGAAGAGGTCACCCGTGGTCAATGCTAAAGGTGAGAAGCCTCGGGGAAGGGGGGGGCGGGGGGAGGGGCGGATTCTAAAGAATACTAGTTGCTTCCGAAAAGGCCAGTTTGGGAATAGAGGACAGACAGCACAGGGGTACAGGAACCAGCGCAGACTGCATGTGAAGTTTGTGCCACAACACACCTCGCAATGACTCCTCACACCTCCCTCCATTCCAGCCCTGTCTGCGCCTGTCCACGCCTGTCCTTCCAGAGGCTGCGAGCACTGGGACTTCCTGGGGAGCCACCTGCGGCCTTTCTGATGTATTTCCTGGGGGTTATTTCACAGCCCCCAACCTGTGACAGCCCTTGCTCTTACTCTGTCACAACCAAAGGAGAATATGACTGTCACTCTGCTCAGTGTGGGGAGGGAGGGAGTGGTGGGGAGCTTCCGAGCCCCCCTCACCCTCTCACAGCTTTCTAAAAACCCCAAGGCCTGAGCATGACACTCCAGAAACTGACTGGCTGCGTCTGAAGTTACCGGATGTGGGCACCATCTCCTCCTCGCTGTGGCTGCAGCTGCAGCTCTCCCTGCCTTCGCTTGGCTGGGCTGAGCTGCTGTTCCCAGAGCCTCCTTCCAGCCCAGCAGATCCCATGAGGCCATGGCCTACACATCAGGAAACTGGGTCTTCAACGAAATCAAGGCCTCCTTGTGAAACTGCTCTATGCATTGTACACGTAAAGTCATCACCGTTTGGACAGACATTTAACAGACCCCCGGTTCCTCCTCACGGGACTCAGTATCTGGCTCCCAGTACCGCACTGTCGTCTTCGACGCGCTCTGCAAGGGCTCGGGAAATCCACGCGACAAACCCGAGCTGAGGAGTCTCAGGTTGCTTCCTTCTCCTTAAGGTGTCGCCACTGCACGAAGCATTAGGGCGACACCGCCACACTGGGTGTTGCTGCAGCATAACTGTTCCCTGCAGGCTGCGGGCAGTTCCTCCTGAGGAATGCCAGCTCCGCTCTTCCTAACCCCCGTCCCTGGCAACACCCACTGGCATGGGGCCAGGAGCACACGCCCACCCAGGTTCCACTGGAGTTTGCTGGAAAAGGAGCATTCACAACGGAGACACAGAGGCAGCCACACGTCTCTCTTCTCCAACCACGCTATTTGGATTTCCTTTATGAGGGTTTCTCAGCCAGTGAAGACAGTGTTGTGTGGAAAGGCTGGTGGGGAAGAGGGGATTTAAAACTGGCCTTTGGCCTCTGGGTTTGGTCTCTTGTGATTGCAGCGGGACCGAATCCCAGGATCTGGGCTACGATGAAGCCCAGAGAACATGAATGTCGTCATGCTGTAGGGCGATTTGACCACTGGGTGACCCCGCGTTCTAAAGGCCTTGGACTGGGGCAGAATGTTTCACCAAGGTGCCCAGGATCGCGACGGCTGTGGTCTCCAGGCCACCGTGATGGACCTGAACCAGGTGACTGGCTCTCACAACACCCTGGGACATCCCCCACAGTCAGGCACAGCCCTCAGCCACAGGGGCTCGATGGTTCCTACCCCAGAACCTCTCACATACAGCTTTCAGAGATTTAATGTGATTGGTTACTGCATTATCCTACTTGACTGATTTACAGAGGCCTCATAAAGCTTTATCACGTCGGGACGGTCCCCTTTGCTCACTGACACGTTGGTTACTATGCAATTTCTGATCATCTCTACAAATAGTGTGCCCGACTTTGGCAAGAATCATAATCCTATTACATTGTTTCTATGGAACAATGATCCAGTTTCTACCATGGGAACTTCTAGGACCTCTATTTCAGGAACAAAACATAATATTCTGAACAGATGAATGTAAATCTCCAGCTAATTCGATATATCTAACGGTAAGTGGAAAGTCAGAGCGAAGGTATTGTGTGAGGATTGCGGGCTTTTTCCTCCTGTGCGTTCACACGACAGGGCCTCGCGGGACCCAGCGAGGGGGACCTGCTCCTCTGCCCACAGCCGGTAGTTACAGAGCAGCCTGCGAGGGAGATAAAGAGCCACCAAGAATCAGAGGCGCCCTGCTCCTGCCAAATACGGCCCCTGGGCCACCTCGCTTGGCCGGTGTCCCTTTGCCTCTTTGGGTGGAGTCCAAATAGAGGAGGGCAGCTATACTCCTGGCTCTTCCGGCCTCTGGGCTGGCAGGCTCTCTACAGCTGCCATCCTAGTCCCCAGCAGCCTTCCCTCTACATCGGACACCTCCAAATCCCCATTTAGCACGGAAGCAATGAAACTGGGTGCATCCTCTTTGGATGGCTCTTGTTGAGGGATTATAGTTGACCCTGAACAACACCGGTTTGAACTGCATGGGTCACTTATATGCACATTTTTCCAATAAATACGTACAGTATTGTAAATGTTTTCCTTACGATTTTCTTAATAACATTTTCTTTAGTCTAGCCTTATTATAAGAGGACAGTATATAATACATATCTATATAAAAGGCTAAGCAACCATTGCAACCGAACGGACGACCGAACAGGCTACGTGGGGCCATCAGGCCGGCAGGGGGGCAGTGAGGGGCCATCAGGCAGGCAGGAAGGTGAGTGGTTAGGAGCCAGCAGTCCAGGATTGTGAGAGGGATGTCTGACTGCCGGGGATCGGGCCTAAACTGGCAGTCAGACATCCCCTGAGGGGTCCCGTATTGGAGAGGGTGCAGTCTGGACTGAGGGGACCCTCCCCCGCTCCCGTGCACAAATTTCATGCACCGGGCCTCTAGTAACATATAAAATACAGTACATGTTAATGGTGAGGCTTCCTATCAACAGCAGGCTATTAGCAGTTACGTTTTAGGGAGTCAGCAGTTATTAGTGGATTGAAAACTACACGGAGGGTCACCTCCTGCAGGCACCAGACCATGTGACAAAGGAACCTCTGGGGCCCTGGACTCCAGCTTGAAGCTGAAGAGGGAGGCATACGTGACATCATGCCGCTGTGTAGCAAAACTTCTGTGAAAGTGGCTCCCTGGGGAAGACTACTTGCATTGAATCAAACACTGAAGCCACACATTTGCCGAGCCCCCTAAAGTGTTACTTTATTTTTTATAAGTTTTAAAAAAACATATTTTATTGATTTCAGAGAGGAAGGGAGAGAAAGAGAGATATATCAATGATGAGAATCACTGATCAGCGGCCTCCTGCATGTCCCTACTGAGGATCGAGCCTGCAACCCGGGCATGTGCCCTGGCCAGGAATCAAACTGTGACCTCCTGGTTCATAGGTCAATGCTCAACCACTGAGCTACACTGGCAGGGCTATTTTTACCTAATTCTTGATTAAACAAAAGGGATTCCATTGTGTCCTCACCCCTCTAAAAACTGTGACAGTATAACCCATCCAGAGAACTGTGACTGCTGAGGCCTGCCCCGCCCTCAGCCCCACACCTCCTGCCAGGCTTCCCTGGTCCAGGCTCAGGGCCAGGCCAGCTCTCAGCAAGGAGCTCAGGTTCACTGTGCAGGGACTGCACATCGAGTCCCCTATTGGTTCAGGATACTTGCTATGTGCCAAGCACTCTGCATGGCCCTGGCCCCTAGAACTCATCACTGTCAGAGGTGACAACAGAGTGGCACTTACAATATGGTGAGGGAGCCCAGGGGAGGGGCATGGCCCAGTTCTTGGAGCTGGCTCTCTGCCGTGTTCTGCTGGACCCCATTCCTGGCCTTGAGAGCTTCCCCGTACCCTAGTTCCTCTAGATGCAGGTGCTTCCCTAAACCCCAGCACAGGAGCCAGGCAGGTCTCTGCTACCCCCCACATGCCGGGCTTGCCCAGCACCAACACCTGCCTGGCCCTCAGAAGATGATGAAGGTGCCAGGCTCCCTCACTCGTCAGTGGGACCACCCCCTCCACGCTGGGCCCTGTCTCCACAGATGAAAGGGACTGTCCTCAGCATGGCTCCTAGCCGGCCCCAGCAGGAGTGCTGCATACAAAGCAGCTTTCCCTGCTCCTCCTGGCCACGTTCACCTTCACCTGGCCTTGTCACACTGTACGGCAGTTTGGACGGGGCTTAAACCTGCACATCCTCTAGCAGCGCAGAGCAAGGTGTCCTCTGAGCTGTGTGTGTGTCAAGCTGACAACCCACCACGTCAGAGGGGTCTGCAGGTAACACATTCCTGTCCTCAGAGGTCCTCGGGAAATAAAGGCAGACCTTGCTTTATAGCGCTTCACAGATGTTATTATTTTTTACAAATTTGAAGGCAAAACCCTCCTCCCACAAAAAAAGATTACGACTCACTTTACTGCAACGGTCTGGATTATCAAAGCCCGCATTATCGCCGAGGTGTGCCTATCATGGGATATTCGTAAGTGCACCCACCATTGGGGTTTGTACATGGGCCTCCCTCAGCTCTCAGAGAACTGGAAACATGGAAGCCCCAGAGTCCGCAGGAAGGAGATGCAGTGCTGGCCTGGGGTCCATCAGCTTCGTCTCGCTGACCCCACTGGGAACCTCAGAGGGCCTCCTTCCTGCCAGACCCGAGGGCCTTCTACAGGCCTTCTATTTTGCCTTCCACTTGGTTACCTGTATGGTTCTTCAGAGAAACAATGAACAGGAGACCTACCTCTCTACCTATCTATTTCAAGGGATTGGCTCACGGGATTATGGGGTCCCACAATCTGCCCTCTGTGGGCTGGGGACCCAGGAGAGACAATGGTGTAAGTTCCAGTCCAAGTACACCATGTCCCAGCTCCAAAACAGTCCACAGAGAGAAAGAACTCTTTCTATTTGACATTTAATTCTACTCATTCCTCACGACTGGAGGGGGCCTGCCCGCATCGGAAGGGCGCTCTGCTTTGCTCTGTCCACCGACTCAACTGTGCATCTCACAGAAACACCACCCCCCCCCCCCCCCCGCCAAACACACAGAATCATGTTTGACCAACTACCTGGGCACCTTGTGGCTTAGTCAAGTTGATACATAAAATTAACTATCACATTACCTGTCTCTCCCTCATCCTCGATCCATCATCACCCATCACATCATCCCTGGAGCACAGCTCATTTCCATCCGTCTCCCTCAGCTTCCAGAACACGGCACTAAAGCAAGCTGTAATCCTTTTGCTGGGGGAGGGTCTTGCCTTCAAACTGTAAAAAAACCAACATTTATGAATCACAAGAAAGCAAAGCAAGGGATGCCTGTTTTCCCAGACCTCCGGATCCATCCTTCCAGGAAGAAATACCTTTTTCCAGATTCCCTGGAGCAACCCTTGACCACCATATTTATCCTCTGTCTGGACCCCCCTCTGGGCTCATTCTCAGACCTGCTCTCAAGAGAGTGAATCCCAGCTCAAGCCCACCCCAGACTCCCCAGTCTGCTGCCTCCCACAGCTTGTCTGCAGCTTGGTGAATACCAGACAGTTGTGCAAGTTAGCCGGGGCTACACAGCATCTTTCCTTGTGGCAGGATGGGATGGCTCGGGCATAGAGACATTGGGCTGTCCCATTGCTAAGGAGGGACTGTGTCACCCTGGAGAGAGGCACTGGGCCGGCGGACCTGGATTCTCTGGTTCAGTGATTACCTGGAGACCTGCCAGTCTTGCTTGCAGGTTTGCACTAGGTCAAGGGTTCACCTCCGGGAATATGGGAAAACCCTGTAATAAAACAGTGTCTAAACCAAGCATTTTGAATGTGTTTATTTAATCCACACAACTACCCTAAGAGGTAGGCACTATCATTATTCCTATTTTACAGACGAAGAAACTGTTTAACGCAGAGCTGGCATTTTCTGAAGTCAGAGAGCCTGGGGGGGGGGGGGGCGGGGGGGAGCTGTGAAATGAACCCAGACAGCCTGGCTACGCAGCCAGCACGTTTAACCGCCTCCCTAGAGGCGTGGACTGTCCCGGCCATGGCAGCCCATGTCCCATGTCAGCATTTCCCATTGACATTTATAAAACGGGGGTTAACAAAGATAAGTTCCCAGGAGACCTCACCGACAATGCACATGGAGGAACCCCATCCCTTCTGCGCCCCCCCAACCCTCGCCCCTCTACTTGGCAGTCCTGAAGAGAGGCCTTAAAGAGCAGCCTCGGGCAGCACAGGCCTACTGGTTGGGAGCCTGCTGCTTCCCCCAGCTGTGCAGGGAGTTAGACAGGCTGGCTGTACAGAACCTTCCCCTCAGGCAGAAATGGCCCCATGAGGCACAACTGACTCCAACAGGTCAACAACAGTATATGGTCCACTCATTTATTCAGTACATATGGGCCAACTGCCCGCTGGACTTTGCTTGGCTGTGGCCACAGTGCACATCTCTAGCAAAGACCCCAGACGGGCGGCAGCCACCACTTTGCAGAACACCTGCCTGATGTAAAAAAGCAAGTGTGAGAGGTGCAGCTTCCGCTTTGGGGATCTGCTGGGTCCGGGGAAAAAAGGTCTATGGACCATGGGAAAGTGAACATTGTAAACCTTTACCTAAGGATGTCCTGTGGGTGTGTGTTGGCGGAGGGGGGGGGGGGTAAGGGGGGGGGAGGGGGGATGCTACAGAGTTTCCATGAACCCCTTTGTTTCCTGCAGCTCATGCAAACCTTGTGTTTGTTCCTGGGTCACTGAGGGAGCCCACTCCTGCCTTTTCCCCTCACCCCTTCCCCTGCCTGGCTTTCCTTCTCCCTCACCCCTTCCCCTTCCCCTGCCTGGCTTTCCTTCTCCCTCACCCCTTCCCCTTCCCCTGCCTGGCTTTCCTTCTCCCTCACCCCTCCCCCCCCCCCTGCCTGGCTTTCCTTCTCCCTCACCCCTTCCCCTCCCCCTGCCTGGCTTTCCTTCTCCCTCACCCCTTCCCCTTCCCCTGCCTGGCTTTCCTTCTCCCTCACCCCTACCCCCTGCTTGGCTTTCCTTCTCCCTCACCCCTTCCCCTGCTGGCTTTCCTTCTCCCTCACCCCTTCCCCTGCCTGGCTTTCCTTCTCCCTCACTCCTTCCCCTGCCTGGCTTTCCTTCTCCCTCATCCCTTCCCCTGCCTGGCTTTCCTTCTCCCTCACCCCTTCCCCCTCCCCTGCCTGGCTTTCCTTCTCCCTCACCCCTTCCTCTGCCTGGCTTTCCTGACACAACACCAGTGAAACTCGGGTCCTGGGGAGCAGGGCTGTCCTCCTCCCTCATCACCAGCCCCCTCCCCTACCCTGCATTCAAGAGCGCTGGGTGCCAGACAGGGTCCTAGGTAGGAGTGGGAATCCAAAGAGAATAATAATAGCAAGTCTTCCTGATACAAACCATAACGCAGAGCCTTACTGAGAGGCCTGCTGCCCTTGTTATGGGTGGTCAGGCGCAGTCTCTGTTCTCAGGGAGCTCACCGTCTCTCCGGAGAAAGAGAACTGGGATTTCAACCCCAGGGTGCCCAGTAGGGCCCTTAAATCAAGAGAGGTGGTCCTGGCAGGGGGCGGGGGGTGTTTCCCAGGCCAGGATGGCCAGCTTCCCTCCTATCCCCAGGGAGTGACCCTCAGAGGCCGAGGCAAACGGGGTTGTGTGCCTGGGACCGAGTCACCTGAGGCCATCGCTGCACGAGAGAACACTGTGGCGGGATGTGACTGGAAGCATCACCAGCTCCTGCCTTTGCCTTTGTAGAGGGGCTGTTTGCTCTTCCTCTGGGAAGGATGTGAAGGGTGGAGAGCAGAAAAAAAAAAAGTCTTCCAGGCTGTGGTTTTCAAAAGCTCAGCCCTTAGGGGAACAGAGAGAAGCTGGACATAAACAGGATGCTGGGAGGGAGGGACAAGGAAAGAGAAAGAGAGAGTCTGAGCTGTTCTTGCTTCCCCAGAGAAAGTGCCTTGGTCTCTGGTCTGTGCTTAA
Organism: Plecotus auritus; assembly: GCF_963455305.1. Taxonomy (NCBI): domain Eukaryota; kingdom Metazoa; phylum Chordata; class Mammalia; order Chiroptera; family Vespertilionidae; genus Plecotus; species Plecotus auritus. The sequence continues at coordinate 22,628,259 of NC_137778.1, forward strand.
TCAGGGAGCCGAGCCCGGACCTGGCAGGCCTCTGATCTCACTGAGGTAGGACTTGTGGGGGCCCACTGCCTCCCCACCTTACGCTTGCCAGTGACCGAGTTTGCACTGCTGCCCTGCTGCTTCCCACTATGCCCTGAGCAAGTTATTCCACTTCTCTGAGCCACAACTTTTTCACCTGTGACATGGGGGTCCCAGCCGCCCCTGGTGGCTGGTGTGGCTGCTGTGAGGGAGGAGAGTCCAGCAAAGCCTGGCCCACACATGCCCATTCCTTCTCCCTCCCCAACGCCCCTTTCTCTCCTCCCACTCCTGGCCCTCTGGCCCCTGAGGAACCCTGGGCCTAACCTGGCCGCCCTCTGCCGCCCACTCCTGCCACCCCAGCAGCCAGCCCCGGAGCCGGGCTCCCCTCATCTCTGCTCATCAGTTTCTTGACCCCTGTTGCCATCCCTGCCACTGGCAGGAGGACACACATCTTCTCCGCTTTCTTCCAGCTGCACCCCCAGCACTCACACAATGGCTGGCAGGCAGTAGGCACCGAATAAGTATTTGTTTAGTAAAATCTGCAGTTTGGGTAGGAAGAAGGAGAGTGGAGAGCAAGGAAGAAGAGACCAGAGGCTCAGGTGCAGGCGCTGCCAGGGGTGAGGAGCCTGCCTTGTGCTGCAGACATGCTGGGCCTGGGGCTGCGGAGCCTGTTCTGTGCAGCAGGTAAGGACCTCGTGTACCCCTCTCCCCCCCCACACACTGGGCTCCCTGCATGGGTTTGAGGCTGAAGGGGAAACAAAGTGGAAAACAATGTTTTTCAACTGTCAGTCCAGGCCTGGTGATGGAGGTCTCAGCCACCTCTCCCTGCTGGCTGCCTCCTCCCCCCTGCCCCTGGCTGGGCTCCTCTCCCCCTGTCCCTCCCCTTCTGAGGCCCAGGGGCCAGAACCCAGAGCCTGCTGTGCTTCATCTCATTCCACTCACTCACGTCCTCATGGAGGCACCTAACCAACATGCAGTAATGAAGTGCCTCATAGGTGCGTGGCTTCACAGAGCTCAGGGTCTAGCGGGGGTTAAAGACATTCGGCAAGAAGACAGTACATAAAATGATTGCAGAATGTGACAAGTGCAGTTAAGGAAACAGTCAGGGTGACAAGAAGGAATATCTTAGAAAGGTCCTTCTGTCCATGAGGGCAGCAGTGAGACCCCCTGGGGCCAGTGCTGTGAGTCCCAGTGAGAGTCCAGCAGTGACTTGGGCCAGGGTGGCAGTGGGCATGGGAAGAAATGGAAAGTTCATGAAGGCTCAAGATACACATTGGGTAGAGCTGGCGGGACTTGCTGTGGGACTGGACGCCAAGAATGAAAGAAAGAGAGGGACCAGCCGTGACTCCTGGGCTGGGGCTGGAGACACTGGAGGGAGGGAGCCATTTAATGAGCTGGGGGCACCAGGACGGAGCAGACGGAAGGTGCATCTATGTGTGTGGACAGAATGACAGCCGGAAGGACACATGCAGGAGTTCAGTGGTGGAGGGCAGAACCTGGGAGGCCACAGGACACTGCATGAAGCCAGGAGATCAGCGGGGCAGCAGGGTTTTTCATTAGAGCCTAAAATCAATTTGGTGGGCCACAGGCAGAGACTTGAAAAAATTAAACAGATTAGGATAAAACTTGGCAAAGTGTCCCTGGCCGGTGTGCTCGCTCAGTGGTTAGTGTCAGCCCAAAGGGTCATGGTTCAATTTCTGGTAAAGGGAACGTACCTGGGTTGCTGATTCTATCCCCAGCACCTGTGGGAAGCAACCAATCAACGTGTCTCTCACATCGATGTTTCTCTCTCCACCGACCCCTTCTCCCCCCGCACCCCGACCCCATTCCTCCATCCACTCTAAAAAAAAAAAAAAAAATCAATGGAAAAAATATCCTCTGGTGAGGATTAACAACAACAAAAAAGTGTCCAAGTGATTCACACATCATATGAAAGAATAACTTATTTCTTTCCTCTGACACAGCGCTCCTCCAATTCTTCTCAGCGACAGGTGGCATCTGGAACTCTGGTGGGTGTGAGCAGCTTCATTCCTTTTGGCAAGCGCCTTCCTGGTCCTTTCCCCATGCCCCCCACACAGGGCACAGGCTGGGCACTCTGTGTGCCAGTTCCTCTGTCTCGTCTTCCTCTCCTACGGCATCTGGCTTGAGGCTGGGTCCTTAAGGCCTAGGACCCCCAAGATCCTGGCCCCAGGCCCTTCATCCCTCTTGACCCCTCTGCACCGCGGGACCTGGGCAGAGTTGCTGGGACCCTGGCAAGGGTATGGAGTCAGGAAGCAAGGAAGCGAACACAGAGGTCTTGAGGCTGGTTCCCAGGAGAAGTGTAATTTGCTCATTAGTTCATTTGTTCATTCACTCATTTTCAACACATGGAGCCGTTCTGATGTGCTGGCTGCTGAGAGTATGATGAATATGGCTTGTTCATTGCTCCCAAGGTGCCTGGACCTGGTGGAGGAGCCAGACAAGCAAAAAGGTCCTTTCCCTGGGGGCTTTAAAAAAATTCTGATGCTGGTCCCAGCACATTCAGATCCTTGCTGTAGGGTGGGCCTGAGAATTCGTGTCTTTGAAAGGCTCCCCAGGTGATTCTATGCGCAGCCTCTATTCCGAGCCCCTGACACCTACGTCAGGGCGGTACATGGGATGACTAAGGGCCTGGACCTGGAAGCCCCACCCACGGCCCTTGGGTCCTGGCTCTACCCCTTCCCACTGGGTGGGTGGCCAAGTCACTCAACTCTCTGGACTTGGTTTCCTCAGCGGTCAGATAGGCACAGTGACACCTGTCCTGGGGGGGCTGCTGGAAACCATGAGTGCTCAGTAAACACTATCAACTATTGTGAAGGACTGACAAGGTGCACCACAGCACACAGGCAGGCACCTACTCAGAATGGGGCATGGGGTGGAGTCATTAGCTGGGCAAAGGGAAGGGGGAGGTGAGGGGATTGAGGGAGCGCACAGAGGTGGTCAGTTCTTCCGGGGACGAGAGAGCAGCTCGTGCAAAGGCTGAGGCAGAGCTATGGGCCACGGGAGGGCCAGCGGCAAGGGACAGAGTGGAAGAGAAAAGGCTGGCTTTGAGAACTAGGGGTGGGGTGGAGATGGCCATACGGTGACAGCCTCTCCTGCCCCAGCCGAGGAGCTGGTGAGTGATGGCAAGACATTCTCGAGGGTGGAGGAGAAGCTGAGCTGGTTGGACGCCCTGCGGTACTGCCGGGGGCACCACACAGACCTGGCCGACCTGCAGAGCATGAACAGCATGAGCAGCATGATGACCCTCTACACCCTCACCAGCGGCACTCAGGCGTGGATCGGCCTCTTCTACAATGTGCGCGTCGGCGGCCTGAGCTGGTCCAGCGGATCCACCTTCACCACTCCGATGTGGAGCTCGCTGCCCATCTTCAAGGAGGGCATCTGTGCCACACTGTACTCCGTGTCCATCATCCCCAACCTGGGGGCCGCCTTGTGCACAGCTCAGAAGCCCTTCATCTGCTACTACGGTGTGTTCACAGCCCCAGTCTGGACACAATCTTTCTCCCAGGGCCGCTTTTCGCTCAGGTCTTTCCAATTATCTATTACCTTGGCCCTGCTGCTACATTCCTCAGCCTTAATTTCTCTCTTCTGTCCCTCATTTCCAAGAATCCGCCAGCAAAATGGGTATAAATCAGGGTAGAGAAAAAGTAAAATCTGGAATGTTCCACTTTGTCCCCTCCTTCTGCCAATTAAAGATTTAGGAAAAGAGAAAAAAGAGAGAGAGGAAGAAGGCAGGCAGGTTGGGGATTCATTTGCCTCTGTGCAGAAACTAGCAGAATTCAAGGTCTCTCATCTTTTCTCAAAGCACAGGGTGGTTCTGTCTCCTGGGGTGGGGGTGGGGCGGGTAACGGGGAGGGGGAGGGGGTAAAAGGTGGGAGGGAGGGAAGGAGTGTAGGCCAGCCACTCTCTGGGGGGCTTCCTGCTTCTGGGAAGTGGGTGGGTGCAGCCAGCTCCTTGGGGCGTCTCTGCAGGAAGTCCCCCATCAGTACTCAGTGCACATGGTGCTGGCCATCCTTGCCCTGGGCTGGCCCCTCTGCCCAGGTGGCCCATTCCACTGACCTTTGTCTGAGATCACATGGGGATGGTTGGAGACCAGAGAGCACTTTCCTGGTAAAAATGCCAGTTTCTGCTTTTCTCTCAGTCAGTCAAGGCCTGCCCAACTCAATACCACCCTGATCCCTCAAATAGGGGCACAGAGGACCAACCTGATGAATCCCCAATTCTCCACCATGTTTGTCACAGAGCCTTGAAATGTAGCCCACAGTGGCCCAGGTGTGACCTAGGATTCCGGATGCAGTGGGGGTGGTGTGCTAGGATGGGAGCCCCACCAAGGAAGTGTGTATGAGCTGCTTTCTAATACTAAGTCTGGTGTCCAGGGCACCACCAAGACAAGTCCTGACTCCACCCACTTCTCTCTCTGCGGGCCCACCCACTAGCACACCCCTCCTCCTGGGGTCTGCCCCACCCACAGTGGGCTCCCTATACATTTACATTTTTAAGGAACTCTTAAAAATGTAAGTCAGACATTTCGCTTACACACGTTCAATAGACCCCTCAGTACCTAGAATCACACCCCTTGTTAGCCACCTGCTGTGCTTGATCTCTTTGGCCTCAAGTCCTGTTTCTCTGACTACACTGGCTGCTTTCTGCTCCTCAAACCCACCTTAGGGCCTGGCCTTTGCCCCAAGGCGGTTTCCTTCTTCTATTCTCTTTGAGAGCAAAGATCCTGCTTATCTTATTTCTGCTATATTTCCAGGGCCTAGAATACCATCTGCCACACACTAATCTCAACAGATACTTTTACAGAATGAATGTAAATAGGAGCAAAGGAGCCCGTCTAACCTTGAGCTAGGCTTCTCCCAAGTTCAGCTTGGCAGCTCCTGGCGCCTGCAGAGGGTCCCCGGCAGCCCACGCCTGCCCCGTAACTCGAGGTCTGTTTCTGTTTTCCAGATCCTCTGGAGAGACACTACAACCTCGAGGAGCCTGTTCTCAGCCTGACCACCACCCCAAAGCCAGGTGCAGACCCAGGAGCCTGCCTTCTGCTTGACGTATCCACTGAAACCAGCTGGCAGGGCCGCCCACCCCTCCACCTGGCTCAGGGATCCCTGGCTTTGCTGCCCCCAGGCTGACACCCCTGGAGAGAGTCAGTGCCTTTGTTATTACATGGATCCAGTGGGGGAGGTGACTTGGTCAAGGGCCCCAACCAAACAGTGGCAGAGCCCAGGCTGCATCCCAGCTCTTCAGATGCCCCCACCTCCATGGCTTGGGAGTGAGGTGCAGGAGGCACCTCCTCACAGCCCGGCCTATCCCTCTTGTGGGGGGTGGGGATTTCCCTCTGGATATCACTGCCCTGGTATTAAAAAAACGTTCCCCCTTCATGTCTGGTGTAGAGAGATTCCGTGACAAAGGAAATACTAGTACACTCCTCAGTCAACCTGTCTGTGGAGCTGGTTTTCTGCCTGTTATGGAGTATGGAGCTGTGGAGTGAAAATGACAGTTTTCCAAGGTGGGCACACCTGCGTGTGCCCCTTGTCTTGCCAGGCAATATGGCATGAGTTTGGGCAGGTCATCATCTCCCTAAGCCTTTCTTTTCTCCTCTATAAAATGGAGTTAGTAACACCTACTTCTCAGGGTTATAGTGAGGATTTTAAAAGATGATGTATCCACCTGCGAAGCTCAGGAATGGTGAGTACTATGTGCTTTAAAAATCACTTCAGACAGGGGAAGTGAGGGAAATGACAGGCAAATCTTGATGGGCTTCGGTGAACAGGTATGTGTCAGAGGTAGAGGCCCCATTTGAATCTGAGGATGTGACTCCCAATTCCGCAAACAGAGGTGTTTCCTTTCTCAGGTCTCCGTCCGGAATCAACCCCTCGGGTGGTGCCAAACCAGGCCCTTTCCAAACTTCCCTTGTTTAGAATCACAGGTGTTCGGTCTCTCTGTTCTTTTCCTCCAGTGGTGGTCCAGATTGGCAGACTGACCTTCAAACGATTTAACCAAGGAATGACATGGCTGTCAGCCCTGCTGTACTGCCGTACCCACCACACAGACCTGGCCGACCTGCAGATGGTGACTGACGAGGCAGGCATGGAGGCCCTGAAATCCATCACCAGTGAGACCGAGGCCTGGATTGGCCTCTACTTCAACGCGGCCTCTGGGTCTCTAAGCTGGTCCAGCGACTTGGGTGCCAGCATCCCCACCTGGCTGCAGGTGCCCAAGTTTGGGGCAGGACTGTGTGCGGGGCTCCGCACCTACGTACGTTACACCCCCAGAGTTTATTCAGTGGTCTGCTCTTCCTTGCAACCCTTCATCTGCTTCTATGGTGCGTGGCAGTCCTCCCTACTGGCCCTCGGTCTGCATGGGATGGGAAATGGGTTTGCTTGGCAGCAGGAGACACTGAAGATAGACCTAAGGAAGCACTTCTAGTCGGAGGGTAACTGAGTTTTGGAGCAAAGCTTATCTTAATTCTGGGAGCTCTTTAAAGAATGGACCAGGCCCCATCCAGCCTCAGGGCATTCGCGATTAGCAACAGGAATTGGTTATTGGGCAATGAAGTGGTTGAGAGCAGGGGTTTTGGAATCAGATTTTATCACTGGCTAGAAATGAGTCTCCTTTTCATTGGGGAAAATATATTGAACAAAATGGTACCAATGACCCGATGACCCGCCTCACAGGATGGCTTTGAGGGCTGAATGAGGATGCATATAAAGGACCTCGGAGAGCCCCTGGCACAGAATGAAGCACCCACAGGTTTTAGCAACTGTCATTGCTATTGTCACTATGAATGCCCAGAGCCGGAGGCTACCCTGGCTGTTTGGATCTTGTGCATAGTTTGCCTCCTCTTATCTTCTTCCTTCTTCTTTTTTTTTAACTGGCTTTATTGTGATAAAATTCACTCTTTTGAAGCGTCTGATTCAATGGGTTTTAGTACATTCACAGGATTGTCCAATCAGCACTACCTAAATTTAGGACATTTTTATCAGCCCCAAAGAAACTCCTTACTGTGTAAAATCAGAAGGGAGGTCTTGCAGAGCTATTGGGATTGAAGCTGTGGTGGGCACGCCTAGGTGTACAATACCTGCGTCCTCCTGAGTCTGGTCTGTGATGGAGCGGTGCCTGCGACAGACCTGGGAGCGGGGGTCCCCTCACACTCACTCCCAGTCTTTACTTGCAGACCCCTCTCTTGGACACCGGCAGTCGGCAGCACTCCCCCAGCTTTTCCGCACTCCCTCCTCGGAAGTGACTGAGGGGATGACGCCCAGACCAGGTACGCTCCTGTTTTCTGCTCTGTACGGGTGTGTGGCCTAATTCTTGGCTGGATCCTGGGGTCTCCAGGGTCTGGAAGTGGAGAGGGCGGCCTGAAAGCGGCAGCACAGGGTGGGTCCCATGGGTCCTCCCAGAGGGCCTGGGAGAGGCCAGAAAAGAGGTGGGCCAACTGGATGGCAACCAAGGGCCACTTACTCACACCGAGAGGGATTTCCCTGTCAGCACCCGGCTGGTGAGCTGGGGTCGGGAGAAGGAGGCCTCGGTCACCATCAACCCCCCTCCTTGAACTGGGCCACTGAACTTGCGGTTCCAGGGCCAGGAGACCAAGAGAGGCTGTGCAGTCTCTCAGGTGAGGTGACCAGGGCCTGAGACGCTGAGCGGAAAAATCATCAGAGGCCTTTGAGGCTGGAAATCCAGAGAGGGACGCACAAGAGAGGTGCCTGTGGAATCCCTTCTAGTTCTGGGAGGGGAGGAGATGAGAGGTGAGCTGTGGGGACTAGGAGTGGGACACGGCTGGGAATGACGGTGACAGTGTTCCTTTAGCAATTTTTAATTCCTGAAGCATCTTCAGGACTATTACTTCGTGTTGCTTCCCAAGTGCTTCAAAGCCAACTAGGATAACTGAGGGCATATTCCCAGTTCTGCTGGCTTCTTTACAAATTCCTACTTCCCTTTTTGAGGACATGGAGAAAAGTAGGGGATTTGCTCCCAGAGCTTCATTCCTTCTGGGGACACAGACAAAAGGCAGGGCCGGCTGGGAGAAACTTGTGAAAGGCGGTGGTGACTGTGTAGTCACAGGCATGTTGGGGACATGGAAGGAGCCTGTCCCAGATCCTGGGGGTTTGCAGGAGGAGGAGGTGATTTTGAAGGCAGAGTTAGCTTGCAAAGGGGAGTGGTGGTAGACTGGGTGGCGGCTGGCAGGTAGGAGTTGCAGGTGGGTTGGGGGTACTGGGCGGGGACCCCCAGATCCTGCAGGGGCCCCCTGTGAGCTAAGGAATGTGGCCCTCACAGCACCAGGGCCGCGTCTGTGGTCAGATTTGGTTCAGGAGCCGGGAAGAGTGTCTTCTGCTCCCGAAGGTCTCAACTGGCACCCGGCTGCCACCCAGGCCGCACCCAGCGGGTTCAGGAGGCCCTCCTTGCTTCGCTGTCACAGTGGGTGCGCAGGGCCCGGCGCCAAGGAACCGCAGGGCCACTGCAGGGCCGGGGCCACCGTCGGACTCGGGCTTCCTCCCAGCGCCTGGGGCCTTGGCTCCATCCAGGGTATAGCCCGCCCTGGGCGCTCTGGCCTCCGAGGGCCCGGTGGGTCCCCAGACCCCAGGGGCTGCAGCCCCGAGGGACACCTCTGTCCCCAAGGAAAGGCCCTGGACCCCACGACCTACGGCAGGTCCGTGACTCCGCAGGGGGCAGCGGCGGGGGAGGGGCTGGCTCGGCTCACCCTGCGGTGTCTGCGGTGCTCTGCGTCGGCCACTTACCTGCGGCCGGTCGCGCGGTTCCGAGCCTCCAGGAGCTTTCCGGGCCCAAAACAGCGGCTCGGGGCCTTGGGTTCAGGGAGCCCGCTGGGCGGGAGGAACACCGCGCACCCCGCGCCCTGAGGGGGCAGCCTGCGCGCCCGGGGGCTGCTGGGAGCGGCCAGGGCCAGAGCACGTGCCCACCCGCCCTCGAAGGTGGGGCCTGGGGACCCAGTAGCCACCGGCCCCAGCGCCTGGCTCCTCCTTTGGGGAGCCCCGCCCTGGCTTCCACGCCCAGGTGGAGGGGTTGAGGCTGGGCGGGTGGGGTGTGCTGGGCCACAGGCCTGGCCCCTGGCCGCATGCCGGTCCTCCGTGGGTAATAATTTGGGTGGGCGGTCTGGGGGAGAAACACTCTACTAAGATGCAGAAGACTGACTGACGGAACGCTGGCTCTCCTACCTACTGTGTGTCCTTCGGCAACTTTCCTACCCTCTCGGAACTTCATTTTTCTCATCTTTAAATGAGGAGCGGGGAGAGAAGGGGGGGGGCGGGGGGGAATGCCATTGCCATGAGGTAGCTTTCGGTGTCTGGCATCTGGCAGATACTCAAGAAATGGTGGTTATTACCATTTTAACCTCAGTGCTCTAGTGAAATGATTTGTGATTCATCCATCTCCTGCCTCTGTCCTTACCTCATTTTAATCTTATTGATTAGAAATGATTGTGAACGATCACAATTATGAATTCACGGCACTGTGGAATCTCACGGGCAGGGACTGTTTCATGCCTCCGTATCTTTTCCAGGCCTGGAGCACTGTTTTTGCACACTGGTCGATGATTTAATCCAGCAACCACTTCCTGAGTCCCTGTTTTGAACAGGCAGTGGACTGTGGATACCAAGACCAGCAGGGCCTCTTCCTGTTTCTGAAAGAGCTTAGCTAACAGGGGCGAGAGGGGCAGCCGGCAGTTTGGTGGGCGCCGCTCCAGTGTGAACCAGAGCCCTGGCAGGAGAGTGACTTCCACTCTGCCTGCAAGGTGGTACAGTAGTCCCTCCTATCCAGGGTTTTACTCTGTTTGTTACCTGTGGTCAACCACAGTCTGAAAATATGTATTAAATGAAAAATTCCAGAAATGAACAATTCATACGATTTAAACGGTGCATGGTGGTTCTGAATAGCATGATGAAATCTTGGGCTGTCTCACTCTGCCCACACCGTATAGCAGCGATTTTAGTAATCAGTTTATTTGTGCCATGAGGTGAAAAAGGTTGAAAATCGCTGCTGTATGGGCTACCTGCCCATCAGACACTTAGTAGCCATCAATTGAAAGAGGGAGGAGAGGGGGAGGGGGGAGGGGAGAGGGGAGAGGAGAGGGAGAGGGATTAGCACAAAGTTAATCTCTTACTGTGCCTAATTTATAAACTTTATCAAAGGTGTGCATGTATAGGAAAACACGTAAGTATACATATAGGATTTGATACTATCCATGGTTTCAAGCACCCATGGAGGAAATTGGAACATACACTGAGTGGCCAGATTATTATGATCTCTGAACGCATAATAATCTGGCCACTCAGTGTGTGTGTGTGTATTAGAGGCCCGGTACATGAATTCATGCATGGGTGGGGTCTGGCCAGCCTGGCCAGCGGGAGGGGACAATTTGCATATTAGCCTTTTATTATATAGGATATACATTGAGTGGCCAGATTATTATGCGTTCAGAGATCATAATAATCTGGCCACTCAAGTGTATATCCCCAGGGATAAGGGGGAATGAAGAAGGATTTGCATAGGCAAAGGCAGGTAGACGTGAAAGTGTGTGGTTTGGAAATGGCCAGCAGTCTGATGTGACCAGATGGAGGTCACATTTTTGGGAAGGCAGTGGCAAGGGGTGAGCTTGAAGAAGTAGACTGGGGCCAAACTCTGAAGGACCTGTCCCGCAGCCAGTGGTGGAACCATCAGAGTGAGCCAAATGCTCAGATCTGTAGTTAATAGAAGCAAGGCAGTTATGACGACATGGGACAATGACTGTGTTAAGATGCTAAAGGAAAAAAGCATGAATCAACATTATACACACAATACAGTCACACAATGTTGAAAGGAAACATCAACAGATTGGGAGGAAATGTGTGAAAATGTTAACAGTGGTGATATTCAGGGGATGAGATGTGTTTCTGGATTTTACAGATTTACTCATTTCATTAAAGACATTGACAGTTCTTGGGGTGGGGAAGGAAGATGTCATTTGAGGAGGCGGCCGGCCAGGAGTGGAAGGAACCCAGGGCAGGTTTGGAGCAGCAGAATGAGAAGGGACGTGAGGGAATTGACTTTACATCATATGCAAGTGACATTAACTGAAGAGATAGAAAGACAAACACACTTTTAAAAATGCTCAGCTTTATCACAGAAATGCAAATTAAAAGCAAGCTGTATTTTTTCAATGAATTTTTTTACTTACCAGTTTGGCAAAGATTTAAAGGGTGATAAAGCTGATGAGAACGTGGGAAAATCAGCGATCTCAGACATTGGGTAGGAAAGTAAACCGGCGCTGCCATCCTGGTGATACGTGTCAGTTTTGAAATGGGCACACCCTTCCATACAGAAATTCTACCCATGGACATTTATTAAGGAAATAATAGCACAAGATGTACACATACACCAGTACATGCATCCTCCAACACATGGGGTTGTTGGTTGCAGCACTGTTTGTTACATTGAAAAACTGGAGGCAATCTAATGTCCACTGAAAGCAAGTTGGTGAAATAAATTTGGGTAGATTCGATGAAATACTGCACAGCCTTGCCCTAGCTGGTTTGGCTCAGTGGATAGAGCATTGGCCTGTGGATTGAAGGGTCCCAGGTTCGATTCCGGTCAAAGGCACATGCCCAGGATTTGGGCTCGATCCCCAGTGTGGGCATGTAGGAGGCAACCAATCAATAGTTCTCTCTCATCATTGATGTTTCTATCTCTCCCTCTCTGAAATATATATATATATGAAGGTAGATTTTTATGCATTCAAATTAAAAAAATTCAAGTTAATAGTGGTTGCCCCTGGGTCATCGGAGGGATACTTTTGCTTAAATACTTTACAGTAATATACCATAAAAACAATATGGTTATTTCCATGTTTGAAATAAAAGATACCTGCAAGGCACTGACAGGACTTTGGTGACTGAACATGAGAGCAAGTGACAGGGAGTAAGGGAGCAGCCGAGGGCACCTGGGGTCCCTGGCTGGTGCCTTAGCAGATGGGTAGCCTCGCAGGGCAGAGGGGGTTGTGGGGGAGGCTGAGCTTGGTTCTGGAATATTTTGATAACACACTTTGATGAAGATGTTGGGGGTCCCAGGATGCCATGGTGGGGCTCAGTGTGGCTATCAGACATAAGGGGTCGGGGCCTCTTGGTTAGGAACTGCCAAAAGAAAACGTTTGTTACTGAGTAGAAATCTCATAACATTGCACAAGCCCCACACATCCTGTACCAAGGGCACTTGATGAGATGATGGAGTAGCAACTCAAGGGCTGGAACATCAGCCTGCAGGCAAGAGGACTGGCAGGGGCTCAGCTTCCCACCTGAACGTTTCTGCACCAACTGTGTGCATGGGCAGTGAGCCCAGGCCTGTCTCCCAGCTCAGGGGCAGTCAGCAACCTCAGACTGCCTTGCTCCTGGCCATCTTTGTGGTAACTCCTTCATTTTACCTCCTGCAGCTATGCCCAGTGAAGGAAGTGGCACTGACATAAGAGATACAACTCCTGCCACGCAGGCCCAACACGTGAGCGCATCTAACCACCCGGAGCCACAAGGAAAACCCCCAGCGCCAGAATCAGGTAACTGCTTCTGGTTACCAAGTTCCCGCTCACTTGTAACAAGTAAGCAGTTCCATGTGGACAGCCACTCCTTCGCACAGATTCCTTGAGACCTTCTTATGAGGCAGTGTGAGATGGTGGGAAGGTTCAGAACAGTAGCAGGAGGAACAAGGGTGAGGATCCTAGTTAGCTCCCTGATGGCTGTGAAAGTTTAGTGAGCCTTTTCCTCATTGTGGAATCTCTCACTTCTCACCTGCAAAAGGGGTGGAGTTAAAACTACCCTGCCCACATCACAGTGAAATAATTATGTACTTTATAAACCATAAAGTGCTATACAAATATAAAGTAGTCTTACTATGAACTGGTAGTTCTGTGATGATTACCGTGGCCCACGGCCGAAGGCTGAGCTTGTTTATAGGCTTAGAGAACTTAGTTTCCTGGGGTAGAGTGGGCCTTTACGAATGTGGGCCCAGGGAGGGGGTGTATATTTCCAGCATCTATTTAATAGAGTTATTAAGAGGAAGGTGGGAAATACAGAATGGAAAATAACTGCCTGATGTGTGAGGAGGGCCAGTGTTACCCTACGACGTAAGACTCTTTCAGCCACTGTTGGTTGGTCCTAATTGTGGCCAAGCATTCTCCTGTTCAGTAGGTTCTTTCCTCTCCCTTTTTGAAACCCTAAATCACATGTACCATCTGTGGTGTCCAGTATGCACTCTGACTGCTAAGAACTTGAATTTTTCAAATGGCAGTAAGATAATTTCCCCTGAACCAGGTAGCCCTTTCTTTTTCAGAGCAATTCTTTGGAATCCTGAAAGCAGATTTTACCATCCCAGCTCTGATGGACTCGGAAGATATGAAAGAACAATTTTTGAGTGAGGTGAGATTTCTGCCCACTTCTAATTTTGACCAGATGATTTGACAATGCAAGGCAATACTGTCAAAACCAATACAGGGAGAGAGAAAGCTTTGGAAAATTCACTCATCTGTTCCCATTGCTATCCATTTGGCTCATGGTGACAGGTTGGCTCATGTTCTGAGATCCTTTCAGATCTTTTTGTAACTTTTGCCAACAATTTTCCGGGGAGGGAGGGAGGGAGGGAGTAAGCGAGGGAGGGAAAGAAGGAAGGACCTCTAGCGGGTTTGGCTCAGTGGATAGAACGTCAGCCTTTGGACTGAAGGGTCCCCGGTTCAATTCCAGTCAAGGGCACATACCTCGATTGCAGGCTTGATCCTAGGCCCTGGTTGGGATGTGTACAGAGGCAACCAATTTATGTGTCTTTGTCACATCAATGTTTCTCTCTGTCTCTCCCTCTCTCTTACACTTTCTTAAAAATCCTCGGGTGAAGATTAATACACACACACACACAAATTAAGGCAGCATAGTCAGAAGGACCTGAATTTGGGTCTTGGCTTTCCACTTAATTATGGTGACCTTAGACAAGTAACTTAATTTTTTTGAGTCTCAGTTTCTTCATATGTTAGGAACAACAGTACCTAACTCATATGGTTGGTATTAGATTAAACGAAATATTCCAAGTGCTTAGCAAATTGGCACATAGTAAGTGCTCAATAAACATAAACTTTAGCTATTATTATCAATATTATTATTGTTCTAAATATACATTTCTTCCAGGAGGTTTTTTCTCCTTGTTCCTTTAAAGTACTAGTATGGGAGAGATGGCAGATTGTCAAAAGGAAGAATTATTCCTAAATATTGTGACAAAAGCCTCAAGCTGATTTCGAATATGGCCTAAGGGCACATATTTCAGTTATATCACATAATCATATAATGTCAGAGCCAGAGAGCTCATTATGGGCCATCCAGCCCAAACCATAACTTTACAGACTGGCATGTATCTTATAGATTATTGCAATTTACTCACAGGCCAAAGAAAGAACACCTAGGCAATTTATTCTAAAATCTTGCAAACTCAGGTTTCTAGAAAGAATTGTGTGTGTGTGTGTGTGTGTGTGTGTGTGTGTGTGTGTGTGGTGTGTGTTTTAAGTTCTGTAGTGATTCTGATGAACAGTCCCGGTTGAGAAGCACTGATTAAGTCATTTGTTTTAGCCTCCTTTGCCATCAAACTTTCTTTGTTGGCTGGGGTGTTGGAAAGGGCCTAACAAACTGATTTATGTGCCTTCCCATTGGTGACAGTGCTAATGACAAAGGCAGGCAGCTGGAGGGAGACTGAGAAAAATGAAGGGTATATAGGTGGACAGTTTAGGATAGAGACGACAAGACAGTATTAACAGTTTTTCTCTTTTTGATGTTTCAGATCCATGAAGTCTTAAAGCAAATGTTAGGAGATGAGCAATTCAGATTGAAATGGGTTGGCTTTGAAGTAAATAAAAAATAGCTCATGTCTACTAATCTGCAGTCTCCTTCTCACACAGTCTTCTCTGGGTTTTGAGTACATTTTCACTTTTTAATTCCAAGGAGTTCAGAATGAGAAATAACTCCACACATGAAGAGGCTAATTGTGGAACTCAGACCTCCACCAGCACACAAGAAAATGTCATATGCAACTGGTATGAAACAAGGGAAGGTGGAGGTATTTGGGAACAATAACTTTGAGAATGACAAGCAAACAAAAACAACACCAAAAAAAAAAAAAAATCAAAACAAAACAAAACAAAAAACAAAACCCAAATCCTGAAACAAACCCCATTAATCTCTCTGGGGAACTAAGAGAGGACAGTAGTGGTTTGGGAAGCCAAGTGGGGCCATAGTTCCAAATATAGGGGCTGCTTTCTTTACCAGTGACAATCTTTTAAAGGGATTTTAAATTCTCCAGAATGAGGAGCTCTCTGGGGTCTTATCAAAAAACCATAGTGTATGTTCATGCTATTTGCCCTCAATCTAAATATTTCTTACCTGTAAGTTGGGAATTTCTAAGACATTGTTTTTAATGTTAAACTATACCTTCAAAATAATGTTCCTGCATATATATTTTTTTTCCTGGTCTTTCTCTAAGTGTCCTAATCACCCAGGTATACATGCAAGAAATAAGAGAGTAATATGTCACATACCATAGCAACTTTAGTCTGAAATGTTTAAAGTTAAAGTTTATTTGAATTCTTTGTAAGATTATCAATAAAAGACCTCAAACGTATCTATATCTGTACATGTACAAGAACCATCAAAAATTATTCACAGAACAAAAATAAATCTTCTTTAGAACAAACCCAGGTAATGAAATGCAGATATGGATCTCACAGGTGGAACAATCTAAGTGCTACCAGCACAAAAATATGGCTTTAAAAATAAAATAAAATCTTGGGTTTTGTTTTTCTAAGGTGTATTTCTCTTTCTTGAAATAAAAAATAAATTATTTAGAGCTATCATTGTAAAATAGTCATGTGTATTAACACACTTTTATTAAGGCCCTGGAGATGAAAAAAGGAAAAGCCAATTTAAAAGGTAAATTCCTCACAGGTGTGATTCAGGTTAATGTGCTGCTGTCTGCTTGAGTTAATTTTAACGTAACTAGGAAATGTCTAAGCACCAGTCAAAACTTAAGCTTTGCTATTTATTTCAACTTCTCCGAAGGACAGGGGTTGTTGACTCACTTAGCATTTAATCTTTTGGTGAACTGGAAATTGAAATTTTTCCCTTGGGATTTTAGAAATGACACAGACATGCTATTTATACACAAATGTGTACCCCCACACAGATGATGGAGGCTCCTAAAACACAGCTTCTGTGTTAATCTCTCTATAGCAAGTACATCTGGTTCTAGGTCCCAAACTAAAAAATTCCCTAGGGAAAAATGAGGGCATTTGATTGAAAAATAAGAACTGAGTAGGAAATTAAAATGCATAATGAAATTTGGGCAAAAACTACCATTTTGCTTTCCTTGGGTGGCTTACCGCATTTGCCAAGTCCAGCTGGGTTAGTTATGCAAACACCTGAGGACTAACTGATCAGGAACCAAAACTGCTTCTTTCTGGATCCCACTGATCTTCACAGATCTTCACTGATCTGAATCCAGATCAGCGAGATTCAACTGTCTTTCTATGACACCCTGAGGTATCAATAACGAAACCTAGGGTTCTTGAGACAATGTCAAATCATAACAATTTCAAATTACTTTAACTTATATATATATATATATATACACACACACACATACATATAACACATATGGTACATTTTTAAAAAGAGAGAACCACTGTCATAAAATCTAATAAGTGAGAACAAAATCTAAACAACCCAAGAAAGTTTGGGAATCACTGCTCTGTAGGTGGATTAACATTCAGAAAGAGGAAGCCCCAGGATTTGTGTTTTGTTTGGGTGTGCACATGGTATCTGCAGAAACTGTCTCTCCACATATCTATGTATTTTAAGTGCAAGCAAGGCTGTAAATCCTCCCGTTTCCTTGCACCTCTGGGCTATTGAGAAGGCTGCTGTGCACAGTCCCCCTTTGGATCATGTTATCTTCCTCAGGTTCTTTCACTCCTCATGAGATATTTATCGTTTCTCATGCAAATTTCATCACTGTTGTCTTTCCTAAACTCAAGAGCTCCATAACTGGGTCATGACCACAAGAGAATGCTTCTGGAACTAAAGCAATCACTCAAACACAGAAAGAGATTCTACTTAAAAATTCAACACCCCAGTATATCTTACTTAAAACACACACACAAAACAAACAAACAAACAAACAAACAAAAAACACAAAAAAAACCTGCTCTAGCTAGTTTGGCTGAGTGGATAGAGTGTCGGCCTGTGGACTGAAGGGTCCCAGGTTTGATTCCAGTCAAGGGCACATGCCTGAGTTGTGGGCTCGATCCCCAGTATGGGGCATGCAGGAGGCAGCCAATCAATGAGTTTATCTCATCATTGATGTTTCTATCTCCCTCTTCCTCTCCCTTCCTCTGTGAAGTCAATAAAAATATATTAAAAAAAAACATAAAAAAAACTAGTAAAATAGGTCTTTCCAATTGACATATCAATAAAAACAAATTCTTGGCCCCCAGGTAGGGGTGGGAAGGCAACTGTTTACTGTTGGGGCAAACAGGAGGTTTCACTGCTAGACTTGAAAGGGGAAGGTGATGGGAGAGGAAAGCCCCTTCCAGTCTGCAGGAGAAGGTGGCCTCCAAAGGTGTGGCTGAAAAGTCAGCGAAGCTGTGGCATGGGCTTCGGAGCTGCTGAGTCAGGCCCAGTGACAAAGTTCAGTCTGGTGGCAAGCCTGGGGCTCAAGGTCATAGGGGACTTAGTCATTCTGAAGAGGGTTCCTTCCCCAAGTTCAATCCTACAACCAGACTTCTCAGGAACTCCCAACTGGAGATAAGTAGAGCTAAACCTAATGGAAGGAAAACACCAATGCAAGCTCACTTGATGGCAACTGGCTCACTCTGGGGTTCCAAAACAGAACTGCTCCCAACCTGGTGTACCTCTGGGGACAGGGTGGACAGAATTGCAGATCCACAAGCAAAGAGCACAGGGAGAGTAGGATGTGAGAAGCCTGACTTCTAAAGTCAAGCTCATTCTCAAGGGCACACAGTGGTCATGACAAAATTCTGCTGTCCCTTGCCTTGTCTGACAGCATCACAGGGAAAGGTGGAAGCAGCCCAGAAAAAGCTAATTCTGACCAATTCGATACCAAGTGGAAAAAGCCAAAAGCTACAGCAGCATGGTTACCTCATTTTGCTATCTTTCTTGCCGACAGACTGCCCCAGACCCCAACGGCACCTGGGCGATAGAGCCCAGCACACAGACAGTGCTCGAGTTGCCTAGTTACAACCTCCCCTCTGTCAGCGCTTATTATATTGCAGAGATTCAGGGAATATGATGACTTGATGGAAATGTAACTCCTTTGGCCCACTGATATAGAAGGGGAATATGAAGCTCTTTTCCTGAATCCTATCGGCACTGTTCTTGTCAGTGGCCACGTTTGGTTGGTAGTGGGACAAGCTAAACTTAGTAAGCATGCCCCCTGACCTCCAAATTCCACACAATCCTGTTCTCTGCAGTGCACACAATGTGGCAATGTGCTGGGTAGAAGCGCAAGGCCGGGCCATCTGAGTCCACACACTTCTTCCCCATGTCTCTCCTCCCAATAGCATAGAGGCTGGTACCTACTGGGGCTGAGCAAAGCCAACGAAGCTATACCTCCTTAAAAAGTCAGCTGTTGCTGCCTTCTTCATACTTGAGAAAAAACCTTTCAGGACAAGCTCTATAGATTGCAGGATTTTCTAAAGAAAAACTCAGAAAAATATTTGTATAGAAACAGGCTCAAAGGATAATCTAACATTTAACATCTGGCAACAACTCTGAACTTCTGGCTTATGTCTAACTTTATTATTTTTTATTCTCTTCTCTTCATTCGAGATAACCTGATAATAGAGGGCTGCATAATCTATCCAAACATTTGGGCATTTAATCTTCCAAAGTAGGCAAGCTCTAAGGAGCTCCCACATGCCAACAAGATAAACTGCATCCACCAAAAACACATTTGATGTTTTGTGTCTAGGCCCCCAGAACAGGTAAGTTTATCAGCCTTCCGTAACCCATAACCAGCATCTGAGAGCTTCCGAACCTCAAGCAGCACATCACCCATGTTACATAAGTAAGGCCCTTGACATCAACAATACTTTTACCAGGTTTTCTGCAACACAGTTGAAGGCTTTTTATGAAGAATGAATTAGAATTAAACCTGGCTAGAGCTGAGAAACAGCAGACCTATGTTTATGTTATCCTCTCCCAACAAAGGGCACTACTGCAGAATTGGTTACCCCCCACCCCCATTTTAATAAGTGATTTTGACTACAGTGTGCCCTCAGCTTGGAGAGGAGAGAGAAGAATTTGTAAAATAACTATCAAGGGTCAAGAAAATACATGGGTACCAAACATGTGGGTATGAGGTCTGCAGATCAGATAAGCACTGTGAGAAACTCCTGTTTGAGATTTCTGACTGGCACAAATGGAAGTGTTATGAAGGGAAATGCTTTAAAAGTTCGTGGGTTGGGAGGCTGCTGAGATACAAGGACCAACACAGAGATCCACCTGAGAGAGGGCAGCGCTAAAGTGTCAGAACATAAGCTGGGGCACAGTGAAAGGGACTCGGGGCCGCTGTCTAGGCTTCACTCAAAAGAGGACCCAATAGATAAACATTCTCCTGTTCCCTTCCAAATATTGTTATGTAGAAACACTCACTCCTGCACAGGGCTCCCTCCGGTCTTTCTTCCCCCACGCCTCTTTTCCTTTTTAAAAATTTCCTTAAAGTTTATCATTTAAAAAAGCATTAACTTGAGAAATGTTCTCTGCCAAATGAAACAACTGCTTATATCTTGCTTAAGGAGGTTCAACACCCTTTTAACATTATATCTCACAGCACAGAAGGCATGAACGAGTTCTATTTGTGTGGTTATATGTACACATGTGTGAATAAATATGTATATATATTTGTATATATAATGGCTAACATGTAACATTCTATGCTTCTGATAATTAGGGTTGCATTCAAGATGACAATTCACACCTTTGGAAAAAAGGAAACCAATCGGCTTCCAAGACTGTTTCTGTCCTACACTGAAGCCAGGGATGACTACTGGTGAGACAGTAATTACTGACGATCTACTGAGAGCATGGGGGCAACACACGGAACGCGCTGTCCCCCACTTTGTGTTTCTTTTCTTACAAGAGGAGTCATCACTTTTCAGAGTGACGCTTCAGATCTGGATTTCCTTCCCAAATTTTACTTAAGTGATTAAAGGAGCAACTTAGAAGTTAAAGATTGAGATAAGATTACCCTGCCTAGAGATATGCTAGTATAATGAATAAAATCTTTATCCCAAATAAAAATTATAATTTACAAATAGAAAATGTTTTGTTTTTAAATAGGAAATAGTCAGAGATTCCTGCTATGGTATGGTTAGCCCTTTTCTGTGCGGAAGAAAGGGTGTCTGTTTTGGATGATTTATGGATAGCATATTTGAAGAACCTCTCCAGGGGAGAGTAAACCCTGTTGGTGGCGCTGCTGCCACCATGGGAGAGGGAAGGGCAGTGGGTGTGAGAAGGTGGAGATGGTGTGTAGAGACACAAATATTTATAATTTTGTAAACTCTAAAGAGGAAAGAGAACACCCTTTATTACAATTGGGGTAAAAAAACAGCCCCCTATCTAAAATGGAAAATTCCCATCTGCTATAGACAGAAGGAATAAAACATCAACAGGAGTTCAACAGAACTCCCTCCTAAAGTCCAGTTTTGATGCAAGAGCTCTCGTCTGTGTCCTCTGAAGCAGCGTATCCCCAAAGTGGAGTAGCTGTCCATCCAGAGCCAGTCTTGGTTGATCAGTGGGATTAAATGTTTTGTTTAGACCTTAGTATTTGCATGTTTTCCTAAAGGACCAGGGGGCCGGAGTGGGATTTTTTTAAACTGGCAGGTGAATCCCTGAAAAATTCATTCTGACAATGTTCTATTGTATGCCGTGCGCTTCTACCAGACAGACACTGGGTCTCTACCTACTGACCCACTGGGCTCATTTCTCACTCATACAACTAACAACTGCAGTGCTTTCAACAAGAGGAAAACAATAATAAAAATAGCAATAATTAAAAAGGTAATCTACATTATTAACTTCCTTTGGGTATATTACAGTGGTATTTTCTGTACATGGCCCAGAACTAAGTTCCCTATGTACACAGAGACATGGGGGAAAAGCATCGACCTCGGAAGTCTTCGCCTTATGCCCTGAAAGACAAGGTTCCTTTTTCAATTGAGAGCTTCTCACCTCACTGCTGTTCTGAAGTAGCAATATTCTGTAAACCTGGTGGGGTTGGGGGAAGGGCAGTGGACAGGAGAGCGGGGACATTTCCTTCTGTCTCCTCCCACAGTCTGTCTAGTCACCAAGGCCGTCAGCAGCTGCTGTTTTTGAATTCACCATTCTCCGTGATGGAAAGCTTGGTGGGGTTGGTGGGAGAGAGGCCATTTCGGACCTGCATGCTGTACCGCTCCTTCACCTGGGTCAGTGCGCTCATCAGTCTGGTGTTGGCCGAATCCAGGGACACGATCCGTTTTTCCTACAATACACCAATCATGGCTTTATTCCGGCTCCACACAGGAAATCACACCATAATACGCTTTAGGATGACTGTTCTAACACTTTCTATCACACTGCTGCACGCATGATGCTTTCTGGATCAATGGAACGTCTCTGCCTCTTTCTGCACACCGAGTCCAACGGGTCTGTGCTTATTTTCTCTTTTTGTCCTGTCAGCATAGCAGGATGTGTTATTAATAATCCCTCAGGACACTAAGATATCAAGGTAAAGTGACACCACGTGTTACTTCAGACTATGCAACACAGGGTCAAGCTGCCTGACTGTATTAAGTGCTTTTGGTCAAATTTAAAACATGGACATTAGATGGCAAAGAAAGAAGCACCAGAGGTTTCATTTCACAGAGAAGTGCAAGTGATCTGTGGGTCCTTAGCCCCCAAAGAGGGCACATCAGTCGTATTTGCAGAGAACTCATTGTGCTCAAGATAAAAACAACACATGGTGGCAGTTTATAGTCACCAACAAAGTGAGGATGCAACACGCAAGAGGGGGGAAAGCAGCCAAAAGCTCAGACCAGGGAGTTACTTGGATACAGGTAGGGAGGTGTGGCCGAGAGGGGTGCCATAAACATAACACATGAAAACAAACAGAGAACACAAGCTCCTGGACTCATTCCAGCTCAGAGTTACTCCAGGAAAGCTACCCCACATGGAGAGTGCTTTCATTTTACTTTTGAGTCTCTGAAAAACAACAACACACGCTTTAGAACCAGTATTTTGGAGCCAAAGGGTGTTGAATTCACACACATTAAAAAAAAAAAAAAAAAAAAGAAAACCTGAGGGGGGGAAAAAAAGGCCCCCCCCAAAAAAAAAGCATCTCAAGAAAAGTAGGGCCATCTAAATTAAAAAAAAAAAAAAATCACCCTACCAGTGAGGTAAATCATTCCAGAAGTTAATGCCAAGAAGAGCTGGCTTTGCCTATGCCCATGAAATTAAAAAGAAAATGGCAAATGAGGAACAATCACCAAAGCCAAAAGGAGCTTTCCTACCCCAGAAGCTTCTGCATTTATGGGGAAAAGCATGGTAAGGTGAGTCACGGTCAGGTGGAGAGGACAGGAGGACTGAGGCTTTGGCGCTGCTCCTTGCTGTTGAAGCCAGCAACACAGGGCCCACGGGGGCTCTGTAGGGAACGCACTGCAGGGATACGAGTAAAGACCACTGCCCAAGGAGTGAGGGCGGGGGAGGGGGATTTAGGTAAACGTGCAGACACAGCATCAAATGACGCTTCCCTACTCTGGGGTGGGGCAGGGATCTGTAAGGCAGCAGTGCGGTGGTCACAGTTTCAACAGTATAAAAACCAAAACCCAGCTCATGCTTACTATCATTAAAAAAAAAAAAAAAAATTCTTCCTTTCCCTGATGGAGAACTCAGGTGGTAAGATACCTAAAATCAGCATTATTAACTAACCACTAATCTAATATGCTTTTGACATTGGAAGGTGAGTATCTTGTTGGAAGAATAGGCAAAACTCAAAGAAAGAAAGATCCATGAGGCTTTAAAAAAATGATAATAATTAAAAAAAATTACAGCCAGTGGAATTTACTGGGATAATAAGTATAGATCTTTTCCAAATCAGTCAGTCGGTAAGGACTGGCCCATGGTTATTAGAAAATAAGGACTGGGAGACAAATACGATGTTTTACCCTATGATCCCTACACAGAAAAACATGATTTCTTGAAATAATGAAAAAAGATAATTCAACATTAGGCTAATCTATAAGGCCCCGATACTAAGGAATATTCATTATACTAGCATATCTCTAGGATTTTCCAGGTTTATAAAAAAAAATTAGGCATTATAAAACATCATTTGATTCTTAAAGGGTTACAAAGAGGTTAAGAATGATTGTAATTATTTATTGACTCTGAGAGTAACAACAGAAGCCAAACAACTCCTCTCCCCCAAACCGATAAAAGTTTCTAAGTGGAAAAACTCCCTTTTGTAATTCCCCTCACTGCCAACTTCTCAAAATAAAACAAAAAGTAAAAGAAAAAAAAATCAAATAGGGACTTTTGAAGTTCATGTTTAGTTGACAAAAGATGCTCTGACATTGTGATTCTGCCTGGACTGAAAGACAGAACAATCTAATCCAGGCCTGACAGGAAGGATGTCAAGGGTGGGGAGTCAGGAGCTGGAATGTGTAGGAGGCCAGTGCACTGGGCCAGGGCTGGGAACTGCTCGGCTAGAGAACGACAGGGTTTACTTGCCTGTTTGAATAATCTCATCTCCATTTAGGACCTGTAATTTAACACAGTGGAGGTATCACTTGCAACAGTACCTAGGCAGCTGCTTGCTTCTCAGAAGAGGAAGCCCTTCTCTGTTCTCCATCTGAGTCACATGGAGAGATCCTGGAGGGGAGAGATCCCTGGACTGATGTTTGAGAAATGGTCCCTTAGTACCATCACTAGGCTCCCCATGGCCGTGCTACAAGGTCCAGGACGGTGGACCCGCCCTCACCGATGGAGTGCTCATCCTCCCCCTTCCAGTTAGAAAGCGGCTGGCCCAGGCTGGCCTTGCGGCATGAGCTGACTCTAGGAGATGGAGAGGCTGAATTCACAGACAAGCCTTTCCTGTGGGACACGGGGCTGCTGAGAGAGATGAAAACCAGTTCACTGGGCATCCGGCATGGCATCTCGGGAAATGCTGGGCTCAAACTCTAGTATAAGGAAAGATACTATATTCATTTCAGAATGTTTTTTCTACTAGTGGCACCAAGCCACTCAAAGGGTGTTCAGAGTCTCTTTCTATAATAATATTTTAATGTATCAGTAAGACAACAGCTGGGACTGGGAAACCTAACTTTAAGGAGATTATAATTTTTCAAAAACTGGCTTTAGTGTTTGATTTGTGCTGTGCATGGTGCAGTGGTTTCCACATGTGCTCTAGTGGATTTTCCCAGTATTCTTTGGGGATCCACACAGGGCATCTGGTCGAAAATGTACTATACAGTAATGCCTATGTTGGAATCGATAATTGATTATACTCAGCAAGCTTTGGTGTCATGCGACCTATTATTTGAGAGTGGTTCTTGTTGTTGAGTGGTCAGTAAGAGCAGCTGGAAACTGATCTATAAAAGGTGCCTCTGGTTTCACCAAAGTAGTCCATAGAATCAAATCATTTGAACACCACTGTCTTGAGAGATGGGCACAAAATATTATCTAATTGAGCTAGACCACAAGTCTGGTGCATTGAGGGTAATATTTCTTCCATTCCTGATCAGTGCCACTCTCCTGGTTATCGGACAGAAAGTCCTTGTTTTCCAGAGCATTTGAGCCCTGATAAATTCAATTCCTTCTCTCGCTTTCATCTTCTATCCTAGGGCTCCTGCTGCATACCCAGTCATCTTACTGTAGATGTCAAAACAGGGGCTGGGGTGGGCTAACAATGAGAAGCTGATGATGAAGCTGTCTTGATGAACAACCGAGAAAAGGGCAATCCTGCATGCAGAGCCACCACTATGACACAGCCATGCTCCCTCTGCTTCAGGCTAACACAATGTCAGGCCAGCTGAAATTATTAAAACGGTCTGTTGTATCTTATTGGAACTAAAACCTCTCCTGGTGTGGTTATTAGAACTCTCCCTGCTTTATACTGCCATATTGAAAATTCCAAAGTGAACACTTATCAATACTAGTTTTCCTGACTAAATTGCCCTCTTTCTTCAGGCTGTTTCTCTTAAGCCTCTGCGATGAGTTTTTATAGTACACAACGAGATGGCCTTATCTCCACTACCCTTCCCTCACTCACCCTGGGGACACCTGAAAGTGTTTTTGTTTTTGTTTTTAAAGGACCATGTAAGATAATTACAACAGAAGTTTCTTCTGCTACTTAGGAGATCTAAATAGCCAGAAACTACAGAGTTTGAGAGTCCAAAATATTTTGGGAACTATGCTGACGAGAGAGCATCACTCGACTTCCAGGTCAGGTGTCTCTGAAGGAGTACGAGGCCCATGGAGCATTCTTCCGATGGCTGTGCTTTCAGCTTCACCCCCAGTGCCTTTAAAAACAACCCCCACCCAGCACCTAGAATGCAGGTGGCAAGGGCATGTTTCTGAACAATGGGGGCTCTCACACAGGCTGACGTGCAGAGAAGAGAGCAGAACATGAAGTCCCTGCTCCCAATTTTATTTTACAGCTGAGGGATATGGTATGTACTTAAGGGTGAGAAATGCACACCTGGCTGGGTTGTCTTCAGGCAGGTGACACATTCAGTGGGCAGACCAGACAGTCTCAAAACCGCAGCTGCCTTTTGTGATTTGTTTCGTTCTAAGACATACGACTATATGTTGCATTGATAAAATGAAAAAGAATTAAGAAACATTTTCTGCCTGCTGGATTTTGTTCTGAACATTGATGTGTCCCTGTGAGGTACTCTTGGCAGTCATCACACCATTGCTGTCACAGGTATAGAGTGAGCAAAGGCCCAGACTGATTTCATCAATCGAAAGAGGCTCTCTAAGCACAGCCAACAACCAAGCAAATTCCAAGCATCAATGCCAAGCCTTGAAACAAAGGAATAAGGAAGGGTACCTTTGACAACCTTATCTCTCCCCTACAGTTGGGGGCTAGAGGTTGATGGCACAGTGGACGTGACTGACAAGACCGTGAACATCACAGCCAAGCAATGGTCAGTGGAGGTCACAAGCCAGACACATGCAGTTACTTTTCACAGCTATTCCCTTAGAGAACGCCCTACTTTCCATAAGGAAAGAAGTAAACCCCTTCATGCACTAGGTTGAGATCTGTCAAGCAACTGTACTAAGCACGCTAATACTTTGCTGGGTTAACAGACTTGTCACTAGTAAAAGAAAGGAGAAGTGGAGAGATCATATAGATATCTTCAAAAGATAATGCTGAGAACCTCCCAGTGACCCATTTTCCAGTACATGCCTTGGCATGCACAAGGGACGGGAAGTCAGGAAATAACAGTTATTATAAACAAGTGCCTTCTACCAGATTCCGAGCCTGCCTACCTGTGCATCGATTATTTTCTGCTTTGCATCAATAACTGCTTGCATCTCAGCATGATCCTTCTTCAATTCCTCTTCCACAGCCATTAGCCTAGAAAGTGGCAGGAAGGACATTTCAGCATCTTCAAAGAGAGGGCTTCATAACGAACGCAGAGGACAAGAAATCCAAACTCATCCTAGTTCAATATTTCCACTCCATCCCAATCAAAGATCTGAAACCGTGTGCTCTTTCTTCTCTCCTACCTTGGAAGACACCCAACATTAATTTCTCTACCTGTGACTAGGTCACTCACATTTTCATCTCCTCTGGGACAGTATTTCCATGATCACTTCTTCCCTCAGATCCCTCAGCACAACTCATTTCATCTTAAAATATCAAACCAGTCAACAAAAACCCAACAACTTCCTCTTAATCTCAAGTTACCCTGTGACAGCTATCCTTTCTGTTCCCTGCACAGGTTGGTCCTCAAAGAGGACTCTAATTAGTGGATCTAGTTTCTTTCTCATCCACCATTTACATCTCACCCCACTGATGTTTAAACCCCATCAAACTGCCCTCAGTAAGACTGTACGGCTGAAACAGCAGACCTCTTCTGTCTTCAGTTTACCTGACCTTCCACAGCTTTTGACAAGATGGAAGCACAGTGGTTATTGAGCATGGACTCTGGAGCTTGAGCCTGGCTTCAAATCTTGGTTGCACTGTTAGGTGACCATGGGCAAGTGACTTAACCTGTTGCTTATTTCTTTATTTGTAAAATGAGAATAGTAATATGCCTACCTCAGACGTTGGCATTAAACAAATTATTACTAACAGATTAAACAATCTGTAAAGGACTCAGAAATGAGCCAGGCCCATAGTAAGTGCTATGTGAGTGTTGGGTAAAATTAACATTCTAACATTACCTTAGTCTCCTTTGACATCCTTGGCACTCTCTTCTCTTGGTTCTCTGGCCCTCACCAAGAGAAATTTCCTTCCCTGTTTTTGGAAACTTTTGTGAAAAACTAAGTTCGTCTTGGACACTGAATACTTAGGTTTTTAAAACCCAGTTCTCCTCTAAGGCCTCTCAAGTGCATCATTAAGCTTTTATTTTTCCTAATTGTTACGATGAAAGAAAACAGAACACCTCTATCTTAAAAGGAAGTGCACAGAGGTCTCCCACTTGGAAAATTTAAGAGACAGAACCAATCATCACCTTTATACTAAGTGCCATGAGCATACGCAGAGTTGCAAGTGGCACTGCTGCCGTTCCTTGAGGAGTCTCTGGCTCCTCTTTCCACCTCTTTGTGTGCCTGGCTACCCACCCCCACTGCCAGGTGACCCTCTAACCTGCTGATGATGCTCTTCATCTGGCTGTCCTTCTCTTCTTGCTGCTGGCGCAACCGTTCCTCGCTGTCCTCCAGCCGGGCCTTGTACTCCAGCAGCAGCTTCTGCATCTGCTGCTCCTGCACCAGCAGCCGGCGCTCATACTCCTCTAGCCTCCGGCTGGACACTCGCAGGCGCTCCTTCAGTTTAGTGATTTCCTGTTCATACTAGAGGACAGAAAAAGGAGTTATACAAGTTGTAGAATCAGTGATTTGCTTTTGAAAAAAGAAACCCTCTGAGGCAAGGTAGCTGGATACCATCCGAACTGCCATCCCACCTACTGCTGATGTTCTTGAAAATTATCAACAGGCACAAATGGGAATGGAGCTCTGCCCTCCTCCTAAAATTACATTTATATTGTTAACTTGGCATTCCAAATCTATATATTAATGTGTCTCTGTCCACATTAAACTACCAGCTCCTGCAAGCCTCATCCAATCCGTGATGGCATCAAATAGGAGTAGGAAAATAAAATGATCAAGCACTCAGAAGCCTGACAAATCACTTAAAATGAGCCAAAAGCCAGTTGTTGACAAGAGAAAGGTTCTGTCATTTTCTCTACTGTAGGATTTCAGACTGAGCTCGGCTCATTGTTCCTTCACTCTGCTAGAATCAGCCCTGTAGAGAACACCCAACATTTCTATAATGTTAAGCACTACTAAATAAGTAACTAGAAATTTATGGGAGAGTAGACTATTGCTTCTTTCTCCCCAACTAGAAAAGTATAAAATATTCAGGTCACAGGCATTAAGCCAAAGGTCTACAAGTACTTTAGGGCTGATGGATACTGCCTCTTGGCCCTTTTTCACGATGTGGTTCACCTGTCCAATTTAGTTCTCCTTTCTCTACACAGAGGTCTGTTTTCTCGCAAAAGCTTTATATAAGTAAAGTTTTATATAATTCAATTGGTTACACGGCCCTTTCTTAAACTGAAGGTGCTGGGTGTGGGGTTTGAGTACACTGGAATGTCAAATTTCTAGGCAAGGTGAGAAGCATAAACTTTGTTATAAATGGTCTAGATAAATTCATTAAGAATTAGTGATAAATCTGTACAATAATTTGTAGAATGCAATCTATTTTCACATAATGTTTCATTTAATTGACAGACAATTAGCTTCTTCAACAACATGGTCCTAAATGATGATTTAATCCAGAAGGTCAAAGATGACAATTTTTAGGACAGTTTGAAGAGGAAGACTGCATCAATGAGCATGTTTCGGGTCATGCTGATAGGTAAGCAGAAGCTAGCTGTCTGGTTCTTATCAAATAAGATAATGCCATACATGGTGTCAAGTTTCTTATCAAATAAGATAATGCCATACATGGTGTCAAGTTCTTGTTTGATAATTTTTTTCCATGTCAACTTTAAAAAAAATAAAACAAAAACTGAGTCAATAGATATCTTTTTAAAAAATCAACTATAAGACCAAAAGTTCTTTATCTAGAAAAGACAAAAAGAAAAAACAAACAAAAAATCATTATCAAGACAGAGAAAGGAAGTCTAGACTAAGGGAAATTTTGGTCTTTGATGAAGAGTACCAACCAGTTTATAGAAACACTATAAGTGCCTAAAATTACTAGAAACTTAGGAGTATTCTCCAAATTAAGGCAACCTACATAAAAAGAAAATAGAGCTGGTGCCCTCCAACCCAGCTTAATGGACATTTTCTGTATATTTCCTCATGAGGACACTACTAGTTATTATTCATAGATATGTACATGATGGTTAACATAAGAGGTGAAGCTGAAGCTGGGGAGGGACAGAGCAGGTCCTTGGCTAGACAACCCTTTTGTGGCCTATCACTGTGGGGCAATACGTCAATAAAGACAGACTTGGTTCTACCTTCTCAGCATGCTTGGCTTCATCTTGATTTTGCTCAGTTTCTTCCACATCCTCTTCATACTGCCCATTGTTCAGAACCCAGGCTGCTGTCCTCTCTACTGGGGACATTGTGGCAGAGTCCACAGGTGACTGAACCTGCATCAGAAATACTTATTAGCATCCCCAAGACAGCTCATCCACTAGTTATGTTTCACAAAGAGAACTATTGTTGGAAGACATAACTATGATCCCTGTTTTCTACTATTCAATAGTAGTTTGAGCTAAAGTAGCCACCAAAACTAATAACAACTTCACTGTTTGGAACTTATTACATCAAGGCAGCTAATTCAATAGCTTTCTGCTTTATACAAGTTAACAAGATATTGCTTGAATAAACTTTCTTTCCCTGTGATTTGTTATGGTGTTGAGTGCCTCTGTATGTACCGCAAACTAACAATACTCCTAAGAACACACTAAGGAGAAACTTTAGCCCCTAAAAACATAACATATTAAAAACAGCAGTTCCTTAGGGTAATCTCAGCTTTAACTGTTAAATGAGGAGCAATAAAAATAAGAGTGGTTTCATTCCATTGGTGATGGTGGTAGCTACCATATCTCCAGGATTAACAATGTCCAATGAATTATGAGAGATTGTAAAATGGGAACTGGGCATTCAGGTCTATTCCTATTTTATTGGTTGAATCTGATTTTCAACCACTTCCTAATATATTCTAGCACTTTCTGTGGCATATGGTAGGTAGTAAATAACTGTTGAAAAAATAAGTGACCAATATTAACTATGCCTTGTATTCATGATAAAACCTTTACACAATTATAAAGAGATGGTAAAGTAATATCGAACAAATCAAAATTAGTTATTGTGTTAGACTGGAAGAAAATAGAGGTGATTTTTGTTTCAAAATTATTTTTTGTTGTAATATATACTTCATACGAAAAAAACTATATACTGTTTACATTTTTTTTCTATTGGTCTTACGTGTGCTGGTCTTATTTCCTAATTAGACTGTCAATATTTGAGTTATTTATTTATTTTTAAAATATATTTTATTGATTTTTTACAGAGAGGAAGGGAGAGGGATAGAGAGTTAGAAACATCGATGAGAGAGAAACATAGATCAGCTGCCTCATGCACACCTCTTACTGGGGATGTGCCTGCAACCAAGGTACATGCCCTTGACCGGAATCGAACCTGGGACCTTTCAGTCCACAGGCCGACACTCTATCCAATGAGCCAAACTGGTTAGGGCTGAATTATTTATTAATACTCTAGACAGAATTCATTACTATAATTTACTACTAAGGTAAAGATGCACTGTTTTTCCTCTAAACCTCCTCTTAGTAATAAACTATACTTTATTACTACATATAGTAGTAATAAAGTGCAGCAAAGGCTTTTCTCCAATAATTATTCCATCTTCTTCATAAGCTGGATATATAGCAGAACTTATTACCTCCAGTTTATAGACAAAGACATTGAAAGAGAGGTTGGTAAGCGATTCAGATCCCACTTTGCTTCGCTGTAGCCTCAGGAAGAGCTTTTATGGCCACTGACTTTCAATAGTGGATCATTAAAGAAAATGAAGGATGAAAAAAAAGACAAAAAGTAAAGGAGTAGGAATTCCTACTAAGAACATCTCCCTCTTGAGATAAAGCTGTATAGGGTTTCTCTGGGAACCATCATACTACTTTAGGGCAAAAGGGCCTGAGGAGCAGTTTCTCTGACCCTATCATTACTCATAGCCTGGCTCTGCTGAGGACAATGAGAAGGGGCAGCTCCCTGGTTCCTTGCTAATATTTACTATGTATAAATGAGACTTGTTGGTTTCAACTCCTCCACAGTCTGAAATGGTCAGGTTCCCATCAATGAATAACAACACTTCTGCTATCAACACCAAAGATGGGTGGATTAAATTAATAAGTAAATGCCGAGAGTGCGTGAAGAGGTTGGTGTAGGGGAGGGTCAACAAATCCAAATGTGAAAACTACAGCATCATTCCAATAGGCTGGTCAAATACCAATTTTAAGAGCTTCCTCAAATTTGAACTTCTAAGTTTAGGTAACATGCTATATCTGAACAACTCAGACATTGCAGATAAAGTGTTTTATGTGTACAGAGTACATGATGCATGAAAAACAAAATGAAGAGAAAAATGAGAAAAAATAAATCCACACAGAGGCTGAAAAGGGACAAAAATTAAAGTTTCCTGGAAAAAAAAATCCCTCTGTAGATTGTTTTACTGGAATTTTATTTCCTTCTTATTCAGTAGATGGAGGAGACCGAGGCTAGTTACAATGCCAACAATGGCCACTCCTTTGTGCTCACATACAAATGGAATTTGCACAGGAGAAAGCCACTGATAATTGCAGACGCCTACAGAACAATCCCCACAAAGAAGTCCTCTATTTTTGGGGAGAGAAGAATTCTCTAACACAATTTGCAATTATAATATGTAAAGGAATTTGCCTGAAAAATGCGCTGATTATATAGAATTTCAGAGGCTTCATGGGAGTAAGATGAGAAGAGCAAGCAATAAACAGAAAGGAATTTAAAAAAAAAATAACATAAATTCGAAAGAATAAACCATCTGCCTAGAAAAAGCCAGTGTAGAAAAACCAGAAACTTGAGCAATCAAAATATAGTGATTTATGGTTTAACTGATATGAGGTGGCAGTACCAGCAAAGGCATAAGCAAAGGTGACTATTTAAAACTGTACTTGGACATCTCACTGTGGCTATGCCTCACTTTATGGCAATATAATATAGACATTCTTTAATGCATTAATGGCTGTGACAAAATTTTAAATTAGTTGTTTGGAGACTGTATACATTTATTACCGCCCATCTATCACCTACAGAAACATGTACTGAGTGCTATGTGATAGGTGTTATATTTTCCTATAGCACAAATATTGTAACAAACAATTGAATAATCTGTCTGAGTCATGAGCCCTGGGAATTGATGACTAAAGGAGGAATGGGTGAGCATTCCTCTCTTCTATCCAGGGCTAGGCAGACATCCACTGTCAACGTTAAAAGTAAGTAGACGTCCTTCCCTGTCCTGTCCCTCTCTTCCAATCTGATATTCTTCTCTTCTCCCTATCTCATCCTCAGGGTGCTCATGGGTAAGCCCCCTAGTAGCTGTTTGCCTCCACAAAATATTTCATCTCTAAAATTACTTACCTTTCTTCTCTTGACTCAATAAACACTTCAATACTCCGAAAGGAGTTGATCTCAACTGGAAGCTGGCATAAAAGCAATGTGTGGAAACTAATTCACAATAAGGTGTGAATGACTATTAGCCTCCTCAGTAGCAAATTAAATGTGTATATATGAGATATAGCTATATGAGCAATTAATAAGCATTTTCATTTAAAGAAAAGGAAAACAATGTATATTATTGTATTATATTATACTAGAGGCCCAGTGCACGAAATTTGTGCACAGGGTGTGTGTGTGTGTCCCTCAGCCCAGCCTGCTCCCTCTCCAATCTGGGACCCCTTGAGGGATGTCCGACTGCCCATTTAGGCCCAATCCCGGTGGTGGGATCAGGCCTAAACGGGCAGTCGGACATCCCTCTCACAATCCAGGACTGCTGACTCCCAACCGCTCGCCTGCCTGCCTGCCTGATTGCCCCTAACCGCTTCTGCCTGCCAGCCTGATCACTCCCTTACCACTCACTGCCAGCCTGATCGACGCCTAACTGCTCCACTGCCGGCCCGATTGCCCCTAATTGCCCTCCCGTGCCAGTCCGATTGCCCCTAACAGCCCTCTCCTGCAGGCCTGGTTACCCCCAACTGCCCTCCCCTGCTGGCCTGGTCACCCCTAACTGCCCTCTCTTGCCAGCCTGGTCACCCCCAACTTCCCTCCCCTGCAGGCCTGGTCGCCCCTAACTGTCCTCCCCTGCAGGCCGGGTCCCCCACAACTGTCCCTCCCCTGCTGGCCCAGTCACCCCAAACTTCCCTCCCTTGCCAGCCTGGTTGCCCCCAACTGCCCTCCCCTGCCAGCCTAGGTTCCCCACAACTGCCCTCCCCTGCAGGCCTGGTCGCCCCCAATTGCCCTCCCTTGCAGGCCTGGTCCCTCCCCAACTGCCCATCCCTGCTGGCCTGATCACCCACAACTGCCCTCTCCTGCCAGCCATCTTGTGGCGGCCATCTTGTGTCCACATGGGGGTGGACATCTTGTGCGTTGGAGTGATGGTCAATTTGCATATTACCTCTTTATTATATAGGAGGATAATTTTCCTTTTCTTTAAATGAAAATGCTTATTAAATCAAATGAATTGGTAAATTTGGGAAAATACAACAAAATAAAAATGAAAAATTTAAGACTGAAGAAAACCTTTATTTCTTAGGAAAGAATGGCTAACTAGGAAGTTTTGCCCAGGAAGTCAGCCACCAGAATCAGCTGAAGTTGGACATGTTTTCCATCCCTTCCTCTTTCTCTGCATCCAAGAATTCTGCAAATGTTCTAATTTTTTAAACAATAATTAAACCATAGTTATCAAAGTAGGAGCAATGACTCTGATCACAGCAGAATGGAGGCAGAAGCCGCCAAATTAGTAAAGGCCTACCTATAAAAATGCAAATATATTAAAGAGATACATTGGGGTTTTATTTTAGTCTCCTCTGACAAGTTATTTGGCTGACAAAGGCCTTTTTTAAATCACAAAGCTTCCTAGTACTTATAAAGTATGATTAGGTTTCAAAAAATTCAACAAATACAAAACTTTTCAGGAGAAAAATCTTTTTCAGATAAAAGTAATAAATATTCTCTCTCTCTCTCTCTCTCTCTCTCTCTCTCTCTCTCTCACACACACACACACATACACACACACTCACTCATACATATTCCTAAGGTTTTTAGTTTGTTTCAAAGAACAAAATATATATTGTTGCCTCTTGGGAAACCTTCTTATCAAGAAGAAAAGATTTTACCAATCTTATATTAATATTGGGTAGGACACTAGCTGGGCTTGTGCTTGTAAAGCAGGGGTGGGGAACCTTTTTACTGACAAAGGCTATTTGGATATTTATATCATTCACAGGCCATACAAAATTATCAACTTAAAAATTAGCCTACTACACTTTGTCAAACATTTAATTAACTCACCCCTAATGCCTTGGCAGGGCCAGACCAAATGATTTTGCGGACCTGTGGGCCACAAATTCCCCACGCCAGATGTAAAAAGAAATTGTAAGTTGTAAATGTTAAGAATACTCGTCAACCACCTGTGTGTCTATCCACCCCCCATCCTTTACTTTGTCACTATCGATGTTCAGTTGTTTATTTTCCTGGCGATTTCCAGGAAAAGGCACAAGGGACTTGATATTTCCAGAGGGAGCTGGAGGATGGAGTAGGGAATATTAAACTCTTGGCTCAGAATACAAAACTTTATTTTGGAAGCTTAAGAAAAAATATTTAGGGAGAATTAATGTCCAGGTCCCCAAATACTTTCTAGTTGATTTGGCCTATAGATTTCATAGTTTAAGTGTGTAATTATTCATTCAACACAATGGATCTGTTCTCAGTGCTGAGTGAAGGGAAGGCAAGGCCCCTGCGTGGTTGTTACAATGTTCTCAGGGTGATGAGTCAAGCTACATTCTGTTGCCTCACCTCACTAGAAGCCTCCCAAACCTTTTATTTCCTCTTCCCATTTAAAGGTGGCAGAAATATTTTTAAGTGGAGACCTTGTAGCAATGGGGTTTCCCAATGATTTCTACACAAAGACCCAAGGAAACAGTTGGACCAGGTAGAAGCCAGGTCATCCAGCTCTCGCCCTACCTGCTGTGTCTGCTGTCTCTGGATTGCTCTCACTTTGGGAACAGGGCTCTCTCTGGAGGAAGAGGACTGCTGCCGGGACCGGCTTCCGTTCTGCACAGGCTCGGCCACCAGGGCTGCCGAGGCTACCGACATGCTCCCCGTGCTCCGTAAGGAAGCACTGTGTGGCAGGGACGTTGCGGCTTTAGATCGGGCACCCAATCTGGCTTGGTCCATTTTTCGGATTTGCGCCTGCCCAGTACTATTTTGCCGGGGCAGAGCAAGAGGTATGTGTCTGTCTGGCATAGTGTGCCGCCTGGAGAAGTCCTCACTCTGAGTGCTACGTTTGCTGAAGTCTTCCATGCTGCTATTGCTGGGTCCACTGAGTTTGAAGTCTTCACTGTTACTTTGGCTTCTGGAACTGGCAGTGCTTAGGTTCTCCAAACTGGAATCCACGGAGGCCTTTGGCATTGCTGGGATTGGGTTACTGAGGTGATAGACAGGGTTTTGGAATGACAAGGGCTGGAGGCTGCCTGGCTGGTTCAAGGCTGGGTGCAGGGGCCTTCTGACCTGGGGTGCACTCTGGGGTGTGCTTTGGGTTTCCCGCAGCTGCTTGATGCTGGCAACCTGGGTTATGGAAAGCTGACTTCCGGTCAAGCGCAGAGGCACATCGAGCATGACGGACGCATGCTCCACTTGAGCAGCGTGCGAGTCCTGGAGGTCCATGAGGGAGATGCTCCGCCCATTAGGAAGGCTACCTTCCTTTTCATCTTTCTCAGAATAAGTCATGCTCTGGGAGGAGGCTTGCTGAACCAGCAATAATGTTTTCCCTCTGAAATAGCTATCTGTGTTGTCCTGGCTTGGAGACTTTAGTTTATGCAAATCACTGTAGAAACAGAAAGGACCCTTAATTACTCTTGGACACATTCAACGTAGTTAAGATTCCTCAATTCAGGCATATGAACTCTTCTGAAGGCTCACAGGCCCAATGCAGATACTTACATCTAAGCTCAGATTTCATTCTTACGATTCTCAGAATAAAATCCAACATTTTTAGTTTTTCTCCAAAGGTGGGGAATAATACTGTGTATACCACTCCATCACTGTCTTCCATTTTTACTAGCATTCCAACCATTTTCTAATTTGACTTTAAGCCTCCCAAGATATCCCAATTCATATTTAATTTGTTCAAGAGGAGAGGCTCTAAGTGCACAACCCAAGGGCCCATGCCAAAGGCACAAATCTTGCCAACACAAAGCAAACAAAGTCTAAGCATCAATATTGTGTCTACTGTGTAGCTGAAACAGCCAGTTACAAAATGTTTTTAACTGAGGTTTTCCAGATTTTTGAGTGCAACAATATATGAAAATGTCAATTTCATAGAGCCCTTAAGTCTTCCATTAAGCAGGACATAGTTTTTTACTGCATTTGTTAAATATAACTTTACAATATCATTCTAGAAAATAAGTATCCTAGATCTTGTGTATTATTATGACAAACAATTGGCTTTATCTCAGATCAGATGATTATTTCCAATTGCTCAAGACTTTAACGTTTGTAAATTCAACACATAAGTTAAAAATATTTTTGCCAAATCTCAAACATTATATCTCTGGGACAGTACTTCAAATTCTCTTTCATACCTGTCAGTAGGGTCTTCAAATATTTTCTGCAGCCCGGAGGAGAGGCTTCCACTGACATTGGGACTGGAGTTATGCTCAGTGAAGCGTCTCAGTTGCTGTTGTATTGGCGTAGGGTTAGTCAGAGACTTGGTGATATCAGCAAGAACGCGAGGGAGAGGTCCCAGTTTTGCCACAGTCGCCTGTAGGAAGGAATTTTCACCCTAATTGGATAATAAGCATTGCGACATCCACCACAGATTGTTTTGGGGACCATGATGCCCATTGATGAAGGGGTGTAGGTTGGAGGGAAGGGTAGGTGTTTGCGTGTGGGAGTGGCAGGTTCATAATGCATTGTTATGGAGCAGCGGAACCATGGCGTCGAGATGGATGGAGGACGCGAAACAAGGTGCAGCAGACATCGAGGAAAGAAAGGAAATAGAAATTAGGATTATGCAAATAAAAATTAAAAGACATGCTCAAAACAACCAAAATATTGCCATTCCAACTAAAATAGGCATGCAAAGCAAACAAAATCTTTGGAAGGCTAGTAGATCAAGCTGGGGGGGTGGGGGGAGGATAGGGGAAGGACCAAATACCTTCTAACCAAAAGGCTAGTGTGATAAAACTTCCAAAGAAAAGGGATTATGTGAGGAAAGAAATGCATGCCACATACAAGAAAGTAAGTGTTGCATGCAGGGGTCCAAAACACTCCAGGACACACAGTTGACATTGCTATCAACTATGCTATTTAATCTTGGGAACCTGGACCTATTATTGCCAACTAAGTTGGCATAAGCATGACAATTTTTTTTTTTAAAAAAACACACAGAAAACTAAGGTAAACTTTCTCTATAAAATATGTCTAAATGTACTCCTGGTTCCCAGGACCAAACAGAGGTAAAAAAGGAGAAAGTGTATTTACACAGCAAAGCCTGTTAAAAAGACCTTGACCCTGAATAAAACAGGCTTATTTCACAAGAAAACTGTATCTGCATCTTACTGATACAGCTATTCAACAAAGAATAACTTTTTAGTACTTGTTTTATCCATCTCAGTCATTTTTTCCTTTGGGGAATTCTTATTCTCATGGCGTCTTATAGGACCGCTCAACTGTTAGGCAGTTTTACATGGCTGCCTATGGGTCTTCTATGGTTTTTCAACAGCCAAGAGATTCTTCAACCCTGCTCAAATCAGTAGCATGCCTGCTCAAATGTCACCTGGAGGATGCCTTTACATGCTCAACCTTCTTGAGCCACGATTCATAGTCAAGGGATTTACCCTCAGCACAGCTGCAACTTAAAGTCCAGCTGGCATTTCTACAAGTATAGAAGGGGTCCTCAAGAATAAGGAACGGTTTATTATTTTACAATGTTTAAAGCAGCAGTGGACACCCTACCGTTTACATTTCCTCAGGAAAGTGGTCTTTATTAATAGGTTTTACACCCCTCCAATATTATTGGAACATTTTTAAGGATAACAGAAAAATGAAGGAAAACAAATTCTCATCACAGAAAAATAACTTTGTCTTTTGAAGTTATTCTAACATACCACACCAACATATTTATAAAGTACCTGTAGTAAAGAAAAGCATCAATAAATAATTATTGTGATAAATCTAATCTACGTCTATTAAGACTATTCTCCATTATAAAACCTATTCCTCTTTGCAAAATCCCAGAAGGAAGAAAATGATTGGTATGGTATATATCTAGTTATTAATATAAAATTCTTATTAAGATTTAATAATAAAATTATTAGCTTTTAATAATAAAATTCTTAGCTTATAGTCAGAAAATAAATGATTAAAAATTATAATTGTTTTCTGTATTCTTAATTTACATCTATAGAGAAAGAAACCACCAGGATTTTCAGATCCCACATAACTCTGTAGTACTAATAGCTATATTAAGCCCTCTGACTAGCATAACAACAAAAAAATTCTCAAGGATAAAGCTAATTAAACATGTTAGTCCACCCTTTTGTTAGGAATTGCTGTATAAGGCTTATCTCATCCTACTGCACATGAATAAGGCTACATACACTAATAATAGATATTAGTTTCTAGGCAAGTTTTTAGATACGTTATATATACTGTATTTATTTATTTATAGAAATATATACTCCATTAATGCAGAAAATTACTTGAAAAATAGGTAAGTAATTTCATGGCTTTCTAGAATTTCCTGGTTTGTAGGGTGCATTATTTCACTCAGAAATGATAACCATTTATTCTGAGACTTACAGGACAAAAGATTGCTTTCAATTAACAGAAAGGTGAGTGCTATCATCCTGTGGATGCTCTGCAGAATTCAGGTACATTCAAGTTCTCTACCTCCCTTTTCCCTTTACTATTCCAGCCTACTTTACCTTATCAAGTTGGGAAACTACTTCCCACAGTAAGGAATGCAAAACTGAAAGCTCCCGTCCCAGGTCAATGTAACCATCAAAGCCTGGGGTATTTGAGATGGTGTCTGGATTAGAGATCTCCAAAAGAAAGCGCTTCATTCCACCCCACTCATGTTCTAAAAAATCATTCATGAATGCCATGTATTCTTCTTTATTACCAAATCTAAAGGAGAGGGAGAGAAAATGACAAAGAACATATTCAGGAAAAGAGAGGTGATCATTTTGAGTTGACTGTACACAGAGCTATAAAATTTTTTTTACTTTGGGGAGGTAAATGACTAATTTTATCTATAATAATAAAAGGGTAATATGCTAATTAGACTGGACGTCTTCTGGACGTCCTTCCTGATGAAGCTGGGGCAGGAGGGAAGCCAGCCTGGGTCCTGGGTGTCTGTGGGTGGCCGGAAGGAAGCAGCCCGGGTCCCGGGTGCCTGTGGGCGGCCAGAGGAGAGAAGCAGCCCGGGTCCCCGGTGCCAGAGGGAAGCCGGTGCTGGCAGCCAGGGGAAGGAAGGCCTACTCTTGCACGAATTTTCATGCATCGGGCCTCTAGTTATTTATAAGTGATAAATGCTAAGACATACTTTCTTAATATTAATACTCAAAACTTCTGAATAGCTTTCTATTTTCTATTGTATAAAGCTAAAACTCATTTTTCTTGTATTTAAAGCTCTCTGTAACATAACCTTCATTTACCTACCAAATGTTCATGAGTATAAACCTTCAATATCATTCGCTTCTTCAAAGTTTCCCAAATATATATACTCTTTTTCTTCTCCAAGCCTTTGCTCATGTTATATATTTCTACTAGAGAAGAACTTCCTCTCCTTTGCCTATCTAGATTCTAGCTATCTTCACGGCCTAGCTTAAGGCATAAAACTTGTTCCCAAATAGGCCAGAAATACTAAAACTAGCTCAAATATGGGTAAATATGTATGTTTTTGCATTGGGTTACCTATAGGGTACTCAAAGTTAAAATAGTGCACTTCTAAAAAGTAACTATTTAAACCAGGAAACAATCTGTCTCACTGAAGTTCTAGTTTTTTCCTTCAGTACATTGCTAAGAAAATCTTGTCTTTAAGCTTCACTATTGAGTGAGTCTGTTCTGATCAATTCTGCCAGTGTGAAGTTTCTTTCAGTGATTCCTTAAAATTATTTTCTATAAAGTATAAAAATTACACAAACTGAGAAAGTTTGAAAACAATGAAAAGTAGAAAAAAAGTGTGGATGCACCCACTCTATCACCTGAATTTATCTGCTGTTTCCATTTGTGTGTATTTCCTCCAACTGCTTTCCAATGTCCTTTAAAAAAGCTTTAAATCTACCAAAAATTGAAAGAATATGCCTCATCTACATTAACAAAGTGTTAACATTTTGTCAAGTTCGCTTTCTCTCTCTCTCTCTCTCTCCTTATTCAATGTACATACTTTGAATAAGGAATATCTGTTACATAAACCAATGTCATTATCACAATAAATTTTTTTTATATTTTTTATTTAGGTATTATATGTGTACATATCTTACCATTGCCCCCCCACCCCACTCCCATACATGCCCCCCAATGTTTTGCATCCGTTGGTTATTCTTATATGCATGCATATAAGTCCTTCGGTTAATCTCTTATTTCTCCCACCTCTCCCTAACCTTCCCACTGTAATTTGACAGTCTGTTTGATGCTTTACTGCCTCTGTATCTATCTTTTTGTTCATCAGTTTATAATGTTTTTTATTATCCACAAATGAGTGAGATCATGTGATATTTTTCTTTCATTGACTGGCTTATTTCACTTAGCATAATGTTCTCTAATTCCATCCAGGTGCCTACAAATGGTAATAATTCCTTCTTTTTTATGGCAGCATAGTATTCCACAATAAAATTTTTAAAATTAAATTTCACCAATTGTCCCCAAATGGACTTTTATAGACTTTTTTCCAATTCAGGTCTAAATAAGATTCAAGCATTGCATCTAGTCTTTTTAAATCTAAAACAGCCCCCTTCCATCTTTTCCAGTTTTCATGACATTGACTTGTTTAAAGGGGCCAGGCCAATCATCTTAGAAAATGTAACTGCAGAATTTGTCTGACTGTTCTTCCCAACTTGTTTATACTAAAGTTTTTGTGTTTTTAAACTGCTGGAATAATAGCATATACACCATTTAATATCCTGTTTTTCCCCTAAAGTTTTTAATAGCCCTTTTCATTTAATATAATTATATCTTCATCATATTATTGACTATTCTTTGAAAACACTGTCTATAGCAGCTGCAAATGTTCTGAATGCATGTACCCTAGGTTACTTAACCACTCCTCTATAAAATGAATATTTAAGTTGTTTCTAATTTTTTTGTTATTTATAATAACACCACAATGAAAGTCTTATAACATGAGTGATGAGGAGCACTATCACCACCCAAATTTTAGATCTCATGTATTTTTTTAAACAATGTTTTGTAAAAAGGGGTTATGGTAGCAACACGTACTTGGCAAAGTTAGCCAGGTTCTGAATGACCTTGGCAATCAGAGTCAGAGTCCGAGACGTGCGGTCATCAGGATACTCCTGCATTAGGTTGAACAGACTGGGAGACATGATGGCTGGGCACAGAAAACGCAGGAACAGCGAGGCACTGATGAGCCGTTCACTGATGTCTTGCTTCCCGCGGTTCAAGCACTGCTGCTTCCATGATGCAAACACCTCTTTCAGTTCACGAGGGAAAACACTGGGGAAGGAAAAAAGATCAAAATCTCTAAATACCCAAGGAAAGTGCAAGCAATCTCACTCTGGCCCAACATACCTCCGCTCTAGAGCCAGGCAATGAGGGCCTAGTGGAGACCTTACATGGTTTGTGACTGAGAGGTGGTGGAAAATTCACAGAAGCCCAGATGGAGACTAGAAACCCAAAGCTGTAAAACTCAGGAATTAGTATAAATTTAGTTTTGCAAAGTGGGAAAATAGCATGAGGCTCCTGACTATACCATCTGGTTTAATCAAGATCACCATAATCTCTCTAAAGACTGTTCATCCAGAATCTTCCAAAATCTCACCAATTGCTGGGGTTGGAGCAATGATCAAAAATAACTAACACATCTTTTTAACACCAGTAAATATTTTAGAAACCCATTAGAGAATGTGGCGTTAATATTGTACACAAACATTGTATTTATGTAGATAGTTCAGAAATTCTTGGGCTCACAATGGAGATTTAGATTTTAGACAGGAAGGTATTAGGGAAACTGTCAGTCCCCCCCCCCGCCCCCCCAAGCCCTTCCTTTGGTTGGGAAATGATCGTTAACACCGTGATGACTTTTATATAGAAAATGAAAGTTCCTAAGGTGGTGGATGAAGCACTGACACCAGCTCACCAGTACGAGTTGATGATCTTGCAGAAAGCCAGCTCACAGCACATTTTCAGGTTGCTCTGATGGTCTATCAATTCACTAGATGAACATTTGCTGGGATCCACTTCACAGTTCTCATCTGACTCATACAAAGCTTTGATGAACTCCCCTATTTGAGGAGAGAAGATGACAGATAGTAGAACTATAAATAGGGTTTAAAGTTTGTGCCCAGAATGTTCTGTGTTTTCCATGTGAACCATCAACTTATTACTATCTAGCATCTAATTTCATGTGCAGAACTAAGTCAACAGGTATGAACATAGTACCGCTAAAAAAGAATTTGCCTTTGTCACCAAGGATGGAAATCAGGCCTTTTTAGGGTCTGCTTTTCTGTATCCCATAGGTGGTATTTCCTGTGTGTCACAGGACATCAGCATGCAATCTGATTTCAATCAGAAAGGTAAAGGGGGCCAACAGAGCCTGTGAAGTAAATAGTAATGCTTTAATCAAGAGAAATGAATATTACATAATATACCTGGTAACTTTCAACTCAATTTTCTTAGATAATTCTTTAAGTAGTCTAGAAATAGTATCCCTTTTTTCCCTCCCAAAAAGTATGAACTATAGCACAATTTTAATGATTCAGAGCGCTCAGCTATACTTAATTTGTTTTTCTGAGATTTCATTGAAAAGTCTTTTTATTTTATTTAATGCTTATGATGAAATCTTCAATTGTATCATTAGACTCCTGCCATAGCACATTCAGTATCAGCTAGAATCAATTTTTTTAAGTCTTTGAAAAAGCACATGATTTCTCTTTTTTAGTTGTAGGGATTTATATTCTTATTTTTCTTACCTCCCTATACTGTAAACGCTTTGAAGGCAAAATCTATCCAACTAATTCAACATTCTTTATGGTCTACTCCTGATAGTCATATGTGCTACTGAACACTTGAAATGTAGCTAGTGCAAATTGAAATGTGTGATAAATGTAAAATACACATTGAATTTCAAATAGTATAAAAAAGTAAAAGAATTTTTACTCATGAAGAATTTTTATACTGATTACCTGTTCATATTTGGATAAAATGGGTTAAAATGTTATTAAAATTAATTTCACCTGTGACTACTAGGAAATTTCAAGTACTCACGTAGAACTCCATTATGTTTTTATAGGACAGAGTTGGTCTACATTCTGTGTGAA
Source organism: Plecotus auritus (assembly GCF_963455305.1). NCBI lineage: Eukaryota > Metazoa > Chordata > Mammalia > Chiroptera > Vespertilionidae > Plecotus > Plecotus auritus. The sequence continues at coordinate 22,672,381 of NC_137778.1, forward strand.
GTACAGGGACATGGAGATAAAAGAAATGACTATGTTCTCCAAGGAACTCATGCCTGTTTTATCATGATGTGCACTGAAGTGCCCAGCACAGTGACTGACTTTAGTGGTCGACGCCTGGAATTGCAAGTGAGTGGCTTAACAGGAACTACTGAGTGAACAAAAGTCAGTTATTGTTGAAAAATTTGAAGGCCTTGAAGATAGAAACTGAGAGTTGTGGGACTTGGCAAGAGTTTCCTAGTTTTTGATGCATAATAACAAATGTTAACACTTTTAAGACAATGCATTTATATCATGATGTAAATAACCAACACGTCTGGGGAAACAGGCCACCCCCACTGGTATTATTGTGTATCTCAGACACTTGAGGATCTTGGGGTAGCTGCACATGCTGATGGGCTTTCTCTTTCTGTACAAATTGTAATAAACCCATCTGCTGTTCTTCCACTGGTGAGTACTGCAGAGACTTCTTAAAGCCAAATCTTGAATAACACTCTAGTCAGCTAGACCTAAACAACACCCAGAAGTTTAGCCCAATTTGTTTGTCTCATGAGGATGAAATAACTTAAAATCCAAAGGGGAAGAAAAGAAATTGTTTTCCTTCTCCATACCCAAGGCATCATGAAGATACTGTTGTCCCACCAACTTGAGGTATTCCTCAATGGACTTGGTGGCAATGGTATTCTCTCTGAAGATCAAGACATCATGTTCTCCACAACGATCCACCTCAGACATCACCAAGTCCGTCAGAAAATCCTGGTAGAATAATGTTCAATCAGGCAGAAAGCAACTGAATAAATAATATACATCAGAAGAGACTGATGAAATATCAGACATCCTGGGAACCCTGCTTTAAAACTAAAGCTACCAGATTCATTTGAAAGAAAAAAGTTAAGTCAGGATAAAATCCTAGGTGTCACCACCCCTGAGTTTAAAATTCTTTCACAGATTTCTCCATTGCACGTGAATAAGGACCATAATTTTGAGTGCAGCTGACAAGTCTCCGTATGTTCTGGTTTCTGTCCACCTTCCTAGCTTCATCTTGTGCCACTCTCTCTGTATTCTGCTCCAGGCTCAAGGGCCTCCTTTATAGGTCCTCGAACACACCAAGTCTTTTCTAACACACAGTGCTGTCTATTCTCCACAAATTTTGTGCAAATGCTGCTCTCAGTTTTGCTTCACTCACCCCACCAATCCTGCCCCGACTGTCATGAAGTTAATTCCTGGGATCTTTTGGATCTTAGTTCGTACATCCTTTCCTCAGTGAAGTCTACTCTGACCAACACTGCCATGAACCCCATTAGTCAGGTCCCCATAGCGCACTTCTCGGCATTTCTCACTCTAATCACTTTTTATTTCTGTAATTACTTGATTAATATCTATTTCCGCTAAAAGACTGTAAGCCCCATGAGGTCAGAGATAGTGTCTATTTTTGTTCACCTCCATATTTTTAAGCACTTAACAGTTTCTGCACATATTAGGTATTCAATATCTAACAGTTACAAATTGGTCCACAGTATCAACATGGAATTTCTTGAACTCAACACTTTACCTTATTTTCTAGGCAATCTGTCTGCTACACCTCCACCCCCAATCCATCCACGGAGAAGGAAGGCATGATGAGAAATAAATTTCTTAATAAAGAGCTGCTTCATTTCTCACTGGTCTTAAAGAACATGTTTATTGTTCAGTTTGAAATGTGATATCAAATATTTTGAATGTTATGTATTCACTGGATATATCAAAGTCTCTAAGTATAAGAACAGGAATATTCGAATTTATTTTAAAATTAAGCATTTTTGAACATTAATGGGACTTACTCTGGGGCACCTTTAAGTGTGTAAAAAGAGTTGTAGACTTAGGAATCACTATTTAAACTCTCAGGCTAAGGGGCAGGAGGAAACTTCTGAGGGTGATGGTAATATTCAGTATCTTGGTTGTGCTTGTGGTTTCAGTGGGAGCATCATCTGTCAAAAATCATTCAATTTTTCACTTTAAATGGGTATAGTTTACTGTTTGTAAATTATGCCTCAATAAGGTTGTTTTAAAAATTCTGCATATATCCTGAACTTTGAGCTACTAAAAAGCAGAAAGAACATACCCTACAATTTCAAAGATGACAATCAAAATTTCAGTGACACCTCACCCCAAATTCTTGAGCTTTTTTAATGCCAGAAACCTAAAGATTATTATCAGTAAATCCAACCACAAAAATTATAATCAATAGGAAGGCAGTTAGATAAGGGACTAAGTACTGAATATATCGGCATATTCTGATTTAAATCAAGAAAGCGTAATAGCACTTTTGTAAATAAGTTATTCTATCTGTGAACACCTCTAGGTCTGAAACACAATGTTACTGTGGCCAATTTGTATATAATGTAATAGTGACTCAGCCTAATGAAATGAGTATGCCTCATAGAGGTGATAATTACTCTAGTTCAGGCTGATCAAAGACTATCATTTGCTTGTTGTTCTTCATACAATTAGCACATTTCTCTTCCTTCATCTTCCTAAATTTTTACTTTTATCCAGGATGAAATATGATTCATATTACGCCAATTATATAACATCCCTTGCTATTTTTATTCCAAATATAGATTTTAATCCCATGAAGATGCTTGCTAATACCCAGCATGCTTCTGGAATACCTCCTTCTGTGACCAGGGGATATGTTACTGGTTAATCTTAACTCAGACAAGATATAGTGAGGAGTAAAACACCGTAAGAAACAGCCTTGAATGTACTGTGGGATTATCACGCCCATATCACCAATTTATTTTTCAGACAATAAAGGACTAGCTGTGGTATCTAACTTCAATGCAAATGAACTTTAAATAAATATTTGTGATCTCTCCATTTTATTCCTTTAGTTTTATAATCTCTATCTTTTCTGTATCTAAGAACTGCTAGTAGGTTTCCTTCTCAATTCTTTTTTCTTTTTTGAGCATTAGCAATAAGTATTTCTCTAATTTGCATCTCCACAGTATCATATTTTGGTTTCTTCATACAAGGTAGGGAAGAAGCTTTGGGTAACGTAATCCTCCTTTCCACTTACCTTGGCTCTGCCAGTACTTTGAAGAATGTGCACTAAGGCACAAGCCAACTCCTCTTTATTTCTCACACTAATTACTGGTTCAAGGACAGAACACAGCATGGTGTAGTTGCTGGTGACAAATTCTGCAAATTCTTTGTATTGTTCCATAGGCAGAATGGTGATAGTTTGGAAACGTGATTTAATCCGAATAGAAGGTCCTCCTGTCTTTCCTTTGTTCGGTGTAGGTGTACTCACTGGATACCACTTTTCTACAAATTGGCGACCAGTCACACTAGCAGAGGGGATGTTGACTAGACCTACATAATTATTCTTGTCCTTCTTTTTCTTTTTTTCCACATCTTTATAAATGTGAACTGTGATGCTATGAAGAGGTGGAAGGCTATAGAATTCAAAATGTTCACCCCAGAAAATATTGTCTGCTTTGGTCTTGCTGGTTGTACGAGCAAAGAGGGTATCATCAAGGCACAGTTCACAGAAATATTTTTTTTTAGGGGCGAGGTCCTTAGCTTCAATGATCCATAAACGAAGAACATTTTCAGCTCGTCTGCAATTGTCCTATAAAGAAGTAATAAAGCTAAGTTTGAGAGCTGAAATCCCAGGAAGACATTTTCCTTTTGAAATAGGTGATACTGCTTATATACTTTATTATGGGTAATCCTATATAATAAAAGCCTAACATGAGAAGTATCCGGTCGTCCGTTCAAGCAATCAAAGTGTAATATGCTAATGACATGCTAAGGCCTCTCAACCATCGCTATGACGTGCACTGACCACCAGGGGGCAGACAGTCAACCGGTTGATCAGTTGCTATGACATGCACTGACCACCAGGGGGCAGACACTTTGACTGGTAGGTTAGCTTGCTGCTGGGGTCTGGCTGATTGGGATTGAGCGAGATGGGCCGGACACGCCCTGGAGCTCTCCCGCAGTCCCTCCCCAGCTGGCCAACCTCCCGCACCCCTCCCTGGCCCTGATTGTGCACCAATGGGGTCTCTCGGCCTGGCCTGCACCCTCTTGCAATCCGGGACCCCTCGGGGGATGTCAGAGAGCCAGTTTGGACCCATTCCTGCAGGCCAGGCTGAGGGACCCCACTGCATGAATTCGTGCGCCTGGCCTCTAGTCAATAAATAATGAAAGGAATTGTTATATCATTGTTCAGGATAATAGGAAGCTCTAAAGAGAATGTTTCAGAATCTTACAGAGCCATATACATTCTATTTTACTTGGGTTAAAAATATCATTCTGTAACGTAAGTTCTCATGTAGCTAGCCTCATGGCAACTGAACTGATGTCTACAAATAAAAAAGAGATAAGTAGTTAAGAAACTTGTGTTCTAGTCCCATTTCTATAATGTATTAGCTTCTGATTTGGGCAGGTTACTTAAATTCTGAGTCTTCTTATCTACATTGGTAAAATCATGATAATGTCTGCAATATAATTATGTTCAGCATAAAATGGCATAATGTTTGAAATGGCAAATGTGTTTAGAAAGTCCTATAAAAATTAAGGTGTTATCACTGCATTTAGCGTCTATCAATTTATTGCTTATAGAGTTAAACATTGTTTAGACCTCAAAGCCACTATTACCTTATTTGGTTGAACTGTCCTGCGAAGGTTTTCCATCCACTTATCTCTTTCTGAAGCAGAGTTACAGCTGAAGCATTTACTTCCACTCAAGTAGGTAACCTTCAACATAAAGGTTAGACATAAGGAAAAGAAAACATAGGGCTTAGGGCTCTAGTTTCCTACTTGTATTGTTTATGAGTTAAGATATGCTATGAACCAAAATCATACTACATGAAACCAGCTTTGTGATTTCTACATCTACATCTACTTTTTGCTTTGCATCCTCACTTATCTCCTGATGAGACAACAAAGGCCAGTGAGAATTCAGCTTAGGATCCTAAAACTGTTCTGAAATACCAAAATTAAAAACCTTCCAGGACACATCTTAAATGAAATGCTAATGAATATGTCCAATTCTGAGAGAGTTAATAAAGAATAAATAAAAAGGGAAGAGCCTCTCTAAAACAGATTATCCAGTTTCTTGGGACTGCTTTTGAGGCATCAGGCTCTGCCCCTCCCCTTCTCCGTCTTGTCTGGAACACCACAAACTCAACCTTCGCTCACCACCTGTTCCCCTGCTTCCCCCTCTTCAGTTTCCTGTAATTGGAGGACCAAAAAAAAAAAAAAAAAAAAAAAAAAAAATCACTATCTGGAGAGGAGAGGAAAGGATGAACTGCATTAGCAGTCACCCTACCAGAGACAGAAGCAGAGGACCACTCAATCCCCTCACCCCTTGCCCATCCTATCTAATAAAAGAGTAATATGCAAATTGACCATCACTCCGCTACAACCACAAGCCATGCCCACTAGCCAATAAGGAGCGAGTATGCAAATTAACCCAACCAAGATGGTGGCCGGCCACGGAGTGAGCAGGAGGCTTAGGTTTCCCTGGCGATGAAGGAAGCCAAGCTTACCGCCCGCTCTGGCCGGTCCTGGCCTACGCTCAAGCCTACAAAGTTTCAATTATAGAAGATAAATAAATCCCAACAAAAATGGCTGCAGCCACAGAGCAAGCAGGAGGCTTGGGTTTCCCCGGCAATGGAGGAAGCCAAGCTTCCTGGCCTGCCTTGCACTCCGCTCAAGGCTACAATTATAGAAGGCTACAAAGTTTCAATTATAGAAGATAAATAAATCCCAGACCCCAGGACCTCCGCTTGGGTTGCCGGAGGGTGTGGCCAGCCTGCAAACCACCACAGGCCCCTCGCCCAGGCCGCCCCACGCCCCAAGGGAACCCCTACCCTGATCCAGGACACCCTTCAGGGCAAACCAGCTGGGCCCCACCTGTGCACCAGGCCTCTAGCCTATCTAATAAAAGAGTAATATGCAAATTGACCATCACTCCAACACATAAGATGGCTACCCCTATGTGGTCAAAGATCCTGCCCCCATGTGGACACAAGATGGCCGCCACAAGATGGCCAGCAGGGAAGGGCAGTTGGGAGGGACCAGGCCTGCAAGGGAGGGCAGTTGGGGGCAACCAGGCCTGCAGGGAAGGGCAGTTGGGGGGGACCCAGGCCTTCAAGGGAGGGCAGTTAGGGGTGACCAGGCCTGCAGGGGAGGGCAGTTAGGGGTGACCAGGCCTGCAGGGGAGGGCAGTTAGGGGTGACCAGGCCTGCAGGGAAGGGCAGTTAGGCATCAATCAGGCTGTCAGGGGAGTGGTTAGGAGGTGATCAGGCTGGCAGGCAGAAGCAGTTAGGGGCAATCAGGAAGGCAGGCAGGTGAGCAGTTGGGAGCCAGCAGTCCTGGATTGTGAGAGGGATGTCCGACTGCCCATTTAGGCCCGATCCTACTAAACGGGCAGTCGGACATCCCTCGAGGGGTCCCAGATTGGAGAGGGGGCAGGCTGGGCTGAGGGACACCCCCGCCCCCGTGCACGAATTTTGTGTTTCGGGCCTCTAGTGTTTAATAAAAACCTTCCACCTAGACCCCATCACCATGTCTCATTCTCCAAGATTGCCCGCTCTCACTTCTCAAGTGCATACTGTCATGTTAATAAATTACTGCGCTTTGTTAAATCTTTCTGTCATGCTCTTGAATTCCTTCTTGCTCTATGACAAGGACCTGGATCAGGTTGAGGCCTCCCTGGGTGCCCCGTAGCATCACCTTCATTATAATATTATAAGATGGTACTAATGAAATTGAAAACAGTTACCAGTATTGGGTTATTGTCTTTGGAACCTATTCTCCTCCACTAGGCAACTCACCTGTGATTTTTAGTCTTTAGGAGATTAACCTGACCACTATTATCACTTTTCTTTAAAAATGGAACATGTGACCTACACTGAGTGGCCAGATTATTATGATCTCTGAACGCATAATAATCTGGCCACTCAGTGTATATCTTATATAATAAAAGGCTAATATGCAAATTGTTCCCTCGACCAGCAGGCAGGCCGGCCAACTGCCCATGTCCCCTCCCCCTGGCCAGGCTAGCCGGACCCCACCCATGCACGAATTCAGTCACCGGGCCTCTAATATATGTATATACACACTGAGTGGCCGGATTTTTATGTGTTCAGAGATCATAATAATCTGGCCACTCAGTGTATATGCCTAGCAGTTAACAATGGGCTTGGTGTACAACCTGTTGAACCGAGTTTCAAAATACAGGAAGTTCAAGTGTCTTATAAAAAAAACACTAACAAGTGACTTGTCCAAATTGATGTGTGCTCACATATTAACACAATCTCAGATTATAACCTAGTAAATTAGATCAGATTATATATTCTGATATAATATGGTAGCTACTAGCCACATATGACTAGCGAACACCTGAAATGAATGTAGCTAGTCCAAATTGAAATGCGCTATAAATGTAAAATTCACAGGAGATTTTGAAGATTTAGTACCCTTCTCCCCCAAAAAAGAATGTTAAAAAAAATCTCATTGATAAGTTTTATATTAGTGACATGTTGAAATTGTTAAGGACAATTTGTTCATTTAAGAAATCAGGCACCTGTAATGTGCCAGGAACTGGGCAAGGTGCTGGGGATTATAAAAATAAATAAGACTTGGTCCCAGAGCTTAAACTACCCATGATACAGTTAGAAAAATTACCTTTTGGTCAATTTCCTCAGAGAATCATTAAAATTGGGGCTTAAACTTTTAGGAGAAAAATAACAAGATAGTGTTTGCTATCTTTACCAATACTGAAAAACTGAAATACAACTTTAATGTTATTGTTAGTCTTGTGGCCTCTGCTGAGAATGTACTAAAGAACTCGTTTATTTTGAAAGCAAATTAAGTTAAAAGGAATGAGAAGCCATCAGTGATAACTTTAACCACCAATATAATTAGATTGACAGATTTCCAAGCCTTTTTCCTAGAAGTAGGTAATTTCCAATAACGGAAAACTAGTTAAGATGATCAAATCATCAATACCATAGTAATAAAATCACAGAATTATTGGATAGAAAATCTGCTTGTTGTTCGACTACTCTTCCTTCTTTCTATACTTTTTTACCTCGAAGCAGAAGTCTTGTCCAAGGATGCTACTATGAAGCGGTTTCACTGATACGGGCTCCCCTCTGCCAAGATCCAGACACTCCACTGCACTGCATGGGCTCAGCAAGGACTCATGGGAACGGGACTCTTTCAGTTTAGGCAGCCCACGAGACCTAACATAGAAAAAGATGTGTAAGACAGTGTAACTACATGCTACATGGCCAACAAAGAAATGACAGTCTAATACAGTGGAGGCGGACAAGAAATGTATAAATGACTAAGGAAAAAATAAATGAGGAGCAAATTAGTAGTTAATCTGTAACATTAATAACAGTAACCATATTTATGTGGCACATATAAATCGTATATATATTTTTGTATACTCACACACATTTTTTCCTCAATAAAGCAAAAATACATCCCATAATTTTACTAGTCTCAAGGGAGCTCAAAGCTCCAGTACAGACATTTTTATCCTCACTCCTGTTTGGAGATGGAGAAATATATACTATTCAAGGTTATCTTATATATTCTTATTTATATAAAGGTATTATCAAAAGACATTATTTCTTTCTTTCAGATTATCCTCTTCTATTACTGATAAAATAGTAGTGGCTAAATCCTCATTCTGTTTCTTTCTGCTTTGGCAGAATAAACACACACACACACACACACACACACACACACACAGTCAAAGCCAAGCTTTTCAGCACAAGACCCTGCCTTTCAAAAGGTCTGATTTCCATATCAATATGACATTCTTTTCTGGCAAGCTTTTGGTTCTATCCATGCTTTACTGTATAAATATGAATAAAGAATAAAATGCCTTGAAGAAACCTCCCACCCACAAAAGAAATGTTCAAGCTCTCATCTAGAAGAACAGTGCTTTGTGAACACCATTCAGGCATCCTGACTGATTTTGTTTCCTAGCTGTTTAAAAAGAAGGCTGGGAATCATGACTCTTGTCACCACAGGAGCTAGAACTTTACTATCTTCCCCTTGGAGGAATTAGCAAAGTCAAACAATATAAAGCACAATATTTTTGAATTCAGTAATGGATAGCCATGCAGTTTTACTCAGTAATTATAGTATTTATTGGCTGAAAACAGTTTTTTATATATAAATAAATATATATATTTCGAGCACAAGTACCTAGTAATAGGGATAAAAAGAAATGCCTTGTGTGAAGATATTAATTTTTGTAATTAATAAGCAGCTTCATTCATTTCCTTAAAATAACCATGATAACATTAAAAGGAACTGAAATATCAGAAATGTCAGAGTAGCTTTCAATTAAATTATAAAGTAATGAAATATAGAAAATTAGCACTAAAGGCTGCTCTTTCCCTCTGTTTCCATTCTAACATCATTTAATAAACTCCATATAATAAGAAACATCTTAAGCAATAGGATTTTAGTTCATTCTTTCCATATATAAAAACCCAACCACCATTTAATGTTTAGACTAACAAACGTGTGCTCTGATATTCAGTCTTTTTAAGGTAAAAAAGGCAATAATTATAGTTAGCATTAATAATACATAAAAGTGTGCACAAAAGCCAAATAATATTTTGTACATAAAAATGTAGCAACTCCACATTTATTTCTTTTGTTTTACTGGATAAGATAATGACATGTTATATAATGCAAAGACAGCACAACAACTATAAATAATTAAATGCTAAAATAATTTTACTTTAATGTAATTAGCATACAACTTTCCCACTATGCTTCATAGGAAGCTTGGTTGAGGCAACAGGATACTGTAATCTTTTTTAAACATACAGAAAACAACAATTCAGCCCATTTTCCCAGGAGGAGTTATTTGGAGGGAAAAAGCCTCACACTCTGGTAGTGAGCCTCACAACAGGAAACCAAAAGGCATATTTAACATAGAAGGAGGGATGACAAAAGGCTCACTTTCATTTTTAAAATTCTCTAGGAAAATACTATAAAACAGAAATTAATTTTGTTGCAAACAAAATAAATGTCTACCTACATGAAGCAATTGTACAGCCAACTGGCAGTGCAACCCCAAAGCATACCGGTGCCACATGTCACGGTATAGCAAGTCACTTTCTGAACTACATCTCAGAAAACAACTGTTTAGAAGACAAGAACCAATAGAAGATGGTTTCCCTGCTGCCTTCAATTACTGATAACATCTTTGGATCAATGTTTTCCAGGTGTAATTTCAAGTCCTCAATAGAAGCAGAACAGAAAGACAAACAGCAGAACATGAAGTCATCTTCCAAACAGACAGCAGGATCGGTAATATTCATTCCTCTCTTTCTCAGACTGCATCAGCCCCTTAGGTAACACAAACAAGGTTCCTGGGCTCTCGGCTGGGCCTGTTGCCATGGTGCTACACCTATAAGGAGATTATAGAGCGGAAGGCAGCAGGGAGAAGCGGCAGCTTGAAGGACTCAAGGAGCATGCTCTGCAAGCTTGACCACTTTAAGAGAGAAAGAAAGGAATGGCAAGGCCCTCACCCATTTCCATTAACCATTTCTCATAGTCAAAGGCTGTAGGAAAAACTGAGGCAACCTGGGGGTGGAGGAGAATCTCTTAACTCTACTAGGAAACAAAGCTGAGAAGTTTTAGCTTGCTTCATATGATTCCCTGCCTCCTGTTAGAAGGTATTTGCTACATCCTACCTTGCAAGTACAATCTTTCTCTCACATCTATTCTATTTTCTGTGCAGTGCTTACTCTAATGTTTCTAGGTATGATTTTACATTTATCTTATCTGGGTTACACATTCTTTTTTCTTTTAGAAAAAACTGGGTAAATTTCTTTATTCGCTGAATTTCCAATGCTTAACAAACTTCATTTCAATACTTAGGTCTAACTTCCAAACACAGCTATAAACAGATTTTGCAACCAAGTTATTTGGAATTAGAATTCAAAACTCCTCCCAGTTACTGAAATGGCAATTATTAACAAATAATTCAGAATCTTCTATTGTTCACCATTTATGTATGTATGTATGTGTACATACTAACACCCACCCAATGAACCGAACTCCAAAGTCACTAATATGTTCCACATTACTACTGAGTAAATAAGCAAGCCCTTCCTGTATTGAGAAGAAAGTATCTCTGCGAAGACAGAAGTAATTCCCAGAGAAGCAGGATTACAGTAAACAGTAAGATCAAGCAGCCTGGGAATGGCTGGGGGATGGGTGGGTGGGGATGGCATTATCTGTGCAAATATCCTATATAATAAAGAGCCAATATGCAAATTGACCCTCACACCCTCACAAGATGGCTGCCTACTACTAGGCCGGCATGAAGGTTAGTGAGGGACGACCAAACAACTGAACATGCAGGCTGTGTGGGGCGACCAGGCCAGCGGGAGGTGGGGGGGACTGTTGGGGGTGACCAGGTCGGCAGCAGGTGGGGGGGGCAGTTAGGGGCGACCAGGCCAGCAAGGGAGGAACTTGGAGGTGACCAGGCTGGCGGGGGGGGTGGGGGGTGGGCAGTAAGGGGCGACCAGGCCAGCAGGGGAGGGGGGCAATTAGGGGTGACCAGGCAGGCAGGCAGGTGAGCTATTAGAAGCCAGCAGTCCAGGATTATGAGAGAGATGTCTAACTGCTGGTTTAGGCCCAATCCCCAGGATCGGGCCTAAACCGGCAGTCAGACATCCCCCAAGGGGTCCAGATTGGAGAGGGTGCAGGCTGGGCTGAGGGGACCGCCCCCCCATGCACAAATTTTGTGCACTGGGCCTCTAGTTTATACATAATAGCATCAGTTCCCTCAAATCCCCTCTAAATCATGATTACCATCTCCTGTACCTTCATAAGAATTGATTTTCTTAGATCTGCTAAATAGAGAATATTAGCAGCTGGTAAGGCAGCTTACTTATCCAATGGAAAGCAAAATGTGAATTTATTGAGAGGATGAAAGTTTAAAACATTTTTTCCAGTCCACTTTGACAATGACCCTCATTAAGAAACCTAACCTTGAAAGTGAATCCCTTAAGTTCTTTCCCTGATCCACACCCACACCCTTACCCACTAATGCCAAATACCATATAACAATAATTCAGGGCTCCAATTTAAATATTTCTCGCTTTCATGAAATTGCTTTCCAGAAGCGATATTAGTTCTTAGTAGTTCTTGATTTCTGTGTGAGCTCTAAGACCTCCCTCTAGCAATGTGAGAGGTAAGCGTTAAAAATCTAACTGCTTTGCAAATGAAGATTACCTGCAGCTTCTGACCTCTTTAAGAGGCTTTCTATTACTTACTACAGTGAGTGACTATTATATTGCTTTAACACACATGCGTATCTGAAATGAGTCTTAAAAGACAAATGTAAGGGGTGGGGTATGAGGAGCCAACACCATTGGATACAGTGATGACGAAGAAAAAGGGAGTCAATTTAACTTTGATTAGTGCAGTGTTAAGTAAAACACAGCTGGATTTTACTCAGCTTAACAATCCAATTTTTTAAAAAGCCAGATTTCCCCCAAAGCACCAATAGTGCTTGGATGTGCTAGCTCAATCTGCCACATGTTTAGATTCAGCCCCAAACTTGGGAAACTTTTCATTAAAAATGCTTATTGCCACACAAAATCCTGTACTCCGGTGCAGGTGAATTTCTGCTTGGCTTGGCAGTCCTGACTCCGTATTGCGCCGCTGAATTCTTGAAGAGAGAGCTCAGCCATAAGCGGGTGCAACAATGTATACTTATATTCAAGGCAGTTTGCCTCACCTGAAAATTTCCCAGGTAGTAATTAACAAAATTTGGTTATCCTAACACCAGCAAATTTACACAGTGTCTAATCATTTTTTTAAAAAAATTGCATCTATGATCTTACTTTGGGAAAAATGTAGCTTTACTTGTTTCCCAATTTCAATTGTTTTTCAAACCTGGTATCCATGAAAACATCCAACTGATGTTTTCTGTTTGTAAAAGCAGATCCTTTCCTATACTACAATGCTAAAGGTTTCCTTTCATGAATTAAAGGAGAAAGAAAGAAATTAAAGTTCATTCACCAGAGTTCTACTTTTGTGTCAAAAAAATAAAAAGGCCTTCTAGCTGCACTGGGTACCTGCTGCATTTAAAGCCAGTCCCCGCTGCTTATATTACTCACTGCTTTTATGTTAGCTTAAAAGAAACCCACACAACAAGCTACTTATGGAAACATAACATACACTGCTGATCTTCCTTCTCCCTGTTCTCTGCCTCTAGACAGGATGGTCTAATGAGACCAGCTGCTAATGGTAAAAAAGGATACTTGTCAGCCTGAGTTGTCACTTAAAATGAACAAACACATGGGAAGGAAATATATCATCATAGACAAAAATGACATTCAAGGTATTTTGGTACAAATACATGTATATATAAATGCATTTGGACACAGAAGGAAAACAAGATTATAAATATTAAAACATGTTCTGGAGGGCAGAAAATTCAACTAGCCTCCAATATGACAATCTCTTTACAGAAATTGTACCATATTCCTTTTTTGTCCTTAAATTAGAAATGGAATAAACTCTACTATGCCTACTAAACAATTTAATATAAACACAACTATATTGAATTAAAAAACACTCATGAAACTAAACCAAACCACACTCATAAAGCAACTCAACTAACATACTTGCTATTTAAAGTGTGAGTGAAAAGACTACTAATTTTTCTCTTTTTCTGAATTTTGTTAGACTTTTAATCACATTATTGCCATAAAATAAAGTATGGGTGAAAAGAGTTAGGTAAACGAAGGAAAAATTGATGGAGTTCAATGACATTTACTTGTTAATCATTCCTAAATCCATGACTATTTGCTTTCCCATTAGTTTCTAGTTTGGCTGAATAAATGAATATATGTATGAATCCATCTATCCATCAATAATTACTAGGTGTGCAATATGCCAGGCACTATGTTATGAGTAGATGGAAAAAAGACAATGGAAGACAGACTCCTTATAACTGGCTTGGCAGGAGCAACTTTGCAGTTTTGATTAATACCTTTGAACAAAAGCTAAAAATCATAAAACTTCTAAAATCTAGAAGAAAACATAGGTGAAAATCTCTTGGGACACCAAAAAACCCCATAAACGTTGCTGATGGGAATGTAAAATAGTACAGGTACTCCAGAAAATAGTTTGATAGTTTCTTATAAACCTAAATATGTACTTACAATACAACCCAGCAAATGCATCCTTGTGTATTAACACCAGAGAAAGGAACACTTATGTGTATACAACCGTTCATAGCAACTTTATTCATAATAGGTAAAAACTAGAAACAACTCAAATGTTCTTCAGTGGGTGAATGGCTTACCCAGCTCAGATACATCCATACAGTGAATACTAGCCAGCAACATGAGGAACAGAACTATTGATAGATACAACCACTTGGATGGATTTCAAGGGCATTCTATTTAGTGGGGGGAAAAAAGGAAGAAAAAAAGCCAATCTTAAATGGTTCATACTATATGATTCCATTTATATAACATTCTTGAAATAAACCTATAATGTAAAAAAAATTATGCCCTGGCTGGTTTGGCTCCGTGGATAGAGCGTCGGCCTGAGGACTGAGGGGTTCCAGGTTTGATTCCAGTCAAGGGCACATGCCCAGGTTTCAGGCTCGATCCCCAGTGGGGAGCGTGCAGGAGGCAGCCAATCAATGATTCTCTCTTCATCATTCATGTTTCTATCTCTCTCCTTTCCCTTCAATAAAAATATATTAAAAAAGAAAAGAAATCGAAAAAAAATTAGTGGTTCCTAGGAGACAGGGAAGGGTGGGAGAGGCAGGTATGACTATAAAGGGGCAGCAGGAGTTCTTTCTGGAAAAGGAACAACTCTGTACCTTAGTTGTGGAAGTGTACAGATAATCAATGTATAGATAAGATAAAACTGCAGAGAACTATAAACACACACAAATTGAGTGCATACAATAATTGGAGAAAACTTAAAAATGTCTGTAATCTAGTTAATAGTATTGTACCCATGTTACTTACCTAGTTTTGATATGCATACAATTATAAGATATCACTACTGGGAAAGCAGGGAGAAAGGTTTGCAACCTATGTACTATTTTTACAACTTATTTTGAGTAGATAAATTCAAAATAAAAACTTAAAGCAATAGTTCTAAATAGGAGAAGCTCAAGAACACTACACTCAGTTTTAGGTATCTCCTGACAAAGAACAAACAAGCTTTGTCAGTGAGCCTCAGAATAGAGAATATTACTTTGAAGGTTTTTATTTGAGGGACATTAGAAGAGGGTGAGAAAATTCTACATGTGCTTATCTTTACCTCAAGACTGGTGGATTTAAGCAGCACTTCCAGGGTAAAGTTGGCAACCTGACCGGCTTTTGGAATCCTGGAATGCCTGACAATGTAATTGATCACCGTTTTTCAGTATTTCCTAGTTTTTCAAATTTTTCAAAGTATATTTGAATGAAAGGCAGAAATATCAGAGTCTTCTCCTATCCCAACACTCTCCCACATAACATGGCTTTAATGTGAAAACGCTGCCAATATTGATTCTAGGAAATCACTTTACCAGCTTTTATCTGATTAGATGGCTTTGGAACAATAATGACTTTGTGACATCCTATTGATTTTGCCTCTAAAATGTTCCTCCTATCTTGTCTCTGCCTCTTCATTCCCACTGCCACTATCCTCTTCAGAGCCTTCATTATTTCTTACAAATAGCTGTTTGCTAACTGGCCTCCCAACCTTAGTCTCTGCAAACGAAGTCATTTGAAATTCCACTGCTGGATTAGACCATACATAGCACAATTCTGATTAGGTTATTTTCTTACTAAAAAATGTTTAAATGTTTCCCATTGCTTGCTTACACAACCAACTCCCGACTTCTCAGTCTCACATTCAAGGACTGCCCTGTGTTTGGAATATTGGACTGAAAATAACTTCCACTCAGAATTTTAAAGACATTGCTCCACTGACTTCTGTTTCTCAATATTTCTATTAAGAATTCCAATGCAGTCCTCCACCCCCTCTTCATATGTAATCTACTTTTTCTTTCTAGAAGCTTTTAAGGTATTTTTTAAGTCTCAGTGTTCTGACAGTTCATGATGATGTGAAGTGATGTGTATGTGTGTGCGTGAGCATGTGTGTTTGCGGGGGAGGGGGAGTCTTTTTTTCATTCACTGTGCTGGGAATTTGGTGGTATTTCCAATGTGGACTTTTATGTTTTCTTGTTTTAGGAAATTTCCTTGTATATTTCTTTAACAATCTCCTCTCCAAAATTTTTCTATGTTCTCTTTTACTAGAATCTTCTGAGTTGATTTTTCTCATTTTGTGTTCCACTTTCTGGGAGAGGGACATGACTTTAGCTTTTATATTTTTAATTTCCAAGCTCTCTTCCTTATTTCATTGGTGTTCCTTCTTGCTATTGTCTCACAGATACACAATCTTATCTTTTGAAAATATTCACTATGTTCTGAAGTTGTTTTTGGCTCTATATATTGTCTCTGTTTGGTTTGGGTTCTTTTTCCTTCCTCCTATTTATTTGTCTTTCATGTTGGAGACTTTCCTCCAATATCTGGATAATCTTGGCTATCTGTTTTTATTTAAGAGAAATGCACTAAAAAGCTCAATGGAAGCTTTGTTTGCTGGAGTGGAGATTATAGACTAATGAGGCTCATTGTAAAGTACTTCCTGGCTAGCTCTTTAAAAAAACAATTTAACATCTTTATTGAGATATAATTCACATACCATAAAACTACCCATTCAAAGTGTATTTCAGTATACTCAGAGTTGTGGAATTATCACCACAATCTACACTTAAAACATTTTCATCACTCCAAAAATAAACCTTATGTCCATTAGCAGTCATTCCTCATTTATCACCCTCTGCCCCCACATATCTCCAGCCTCTGGCAATCATTAATCTACTGTCTCTAAATATTGTAAAGATTTGCCTATTCTGGATATTTCATATAATTGGAATCATATAATATATGGTCTTTTGTGACTGGCTTCATTCACTTAGCATAGAGTTTTTTCAAAGTTTACCCATGTCGTACCATGTATCAGTACTTCATTCCTTTTTATGGCCATATCATATTGCACTGTATGAATATACTGTGTTTTTTAATTCATTCATCAGTTGATGGACATTTGGGTCATCACTACTTTTTGGCTTTTATTAATAACGTTGCTATAAACCCTGATGTACAAGTGCTTGGGGTGACATATGTCCTTTTTCTTATGCACCAACTACAAAGCAGTGATGTAAGAAACTCTAGAGAATATAATCTTTTGGTAATTCAATTCAAGAATTCCTATAGGTTACCTAAAGCAAAATGGAATAGAAGAGAGCATCTGTTTGAAAATAAGAAAGTGATATTTAGTGCAAGTTTAAAAAATAAAGCATACCTCGTGTAAAAACTATCTCCTTGTCTCCCTCATTTACACAGGATGCTGTTAAGCTGGCTATTGAATTGAGAGTGTTTTAGTTGATGCACAACCTCCTTATTCTTAAAAAAAAACCAATATTCTGAAAAAAATTGTCATTCCCTTTTATTAAAATATTTATAAAATAATTTAAATTCTTATAATGATAAAAGCTACAGAATAATAGGAATCTAAGTAAAAGATATGAGAAGAAAAGATCAGTTTTTTTAAGATTACCTTAATACAAAGGTATAATAGAGATAATGAACAATACAATTACACTGCAAATTGAATAGACTTGCAAATTTCATAGAACACCTCTAATGTATTTCAAGGATAAGGAGAGTAGATAAAGCAGTAGTTCTTATCAACTCAGTATGGGAGACACATTTCTTCCTCTATAAAATGAGAGTAATTCTTTCTGGTAAGTCTATAATCTGCTATTACAGAGATTATAATCCATATTTTTGAAGTCTGTTTTGCAGATAACTGAAAACAATGGACTTACTGAAACAAAAGAAACCCAAGTATAAATAAGAGTATCAAATATGAAAGGCAGATGTGAGTTCAAATGTGACTTTGGGCAAGTCTCTCAATCTCTTTTGCCTTAGTTCCTCATCTGTAAAATGAGGATAGTAATAGTAGTATTTAGGGTTGTATTACATGAGAAACTACATTAAAAAGGTTTGGCACATAGTCAGTATTCAATAAATACTGATGATGGTGATGATGTGTCAAGATACAATAAGTGTTATTTCCTAGATTTTATTTAATAATGATGAAATATGAAGTATTAAAAATGTATCCATTCTAGCACACATTCAATGATTTTGGAAGGTTGTTATCATTAGTGAGCTATGCATTTGGGGTTTACTCAAGCTGGTAGTTCTAATTATTGAAATCCAGGCTTCCTTTTCATATATGTCTTCCAGATGCCACTGAAAAGCAATAAGACCTAATCCATATGCTGGACAAGGAAAACATAGCAGTGAAGAGTGTGGACCCTGGAGCCAAACTGCCAAAGTTCAAATACCATTTTTGCCACTTATCTATAATAATAAAAGCATAATATGCTAATTAGACCAAACAGCCGGACGACCTTCTGGATGAAGCCGGGGCTGCAAGAGCCAGGGCAAGCTGCGGTGGCTGCGAGGGCCAGGCCACTTGCACAGATTTTGTCCATCAGGCCTCTAGTAGGATTATAAGAGGTTAACTTCATATCTTATAGGATTAGTATAAAGATTAAACAAGAAAATGTATATAAAGCATTTGGTACAGTACCCATAAAAATGTTAGCTTTCATCATCATCATCCCTTATAGTCATTCTACAAAAAAAAAAAAAAAAAAAAAAAGGCTTATCTCTGACCAGTAGAACTTGATTCTATAAAACAGCACTATGTATCCATACATTCTCCAATATTTTAAGATTCTTAAACTGGCTAGGTATTTGAGTCAATATTTTGGACCTTGCTTTAATATGAGCAAGACAAAAAAGTAAGTTTTGTATTGGATATTTCCAATTGTCATTGATGCAAAGTTACAGATGACCAACATGCCTTATCAAAAAAAAAACCACTGTAAAACTGCTTTTTCTGTTTTAAGCAAGTTAATTTCCTACCTGTCATCTGTATTGCGAAGAGATGGAAGCCGAAAGCTCGTGTTTCTGTCAAGCTTTGACTGGCTTTTGGTCCTCTTGATGGAGCCTTTCAGGCGCTTGCTGAAGAACCCCTAGAATGAAAAGGCAGAGGTGATGGGAGAGAACCAGAAGGGAACCCTGCTGTCTCCAAATTCTTCTGCACTACCTTTGCAAACGCTATTCAGATTTTTATAATGAAGACCAGAAACAGAGCTCAGCATTTAATTTTTTAATTTGTAAATAATAGTTGCTTGAAACCACCTGATAATGAGATCACATTTTTTTCTTCTATCATAATTGGGATAATTAAACTTTTTGATAGCACTTCATTTCTTATTTCTTAAATAGTTTCTATACTAGCAATAGTAGAAAAACTAATTCTAACAATATATTTTAAAAACATAACAACATAATATAGAAAAATATAGAAGATGGTGTCAACAATTTCAATAGAAATAGGATCAAATAATTTTCTGAACTAAATCAAAGAAAAAAAAGAAAGAGAACAGCATATGCAAAGGCCCTGAGGTGAGAAGTTACTTGGTGCATTGAGGGATTTAAAAAAAGATTAAGTAATCAGTACAGAATAATACGTTGTGGTCTCAAAAGTGTTAAAACTTGGGTCTATATCAAATTGGATATATTTGTAAAATTAAGTTTCAAATGTAGAGAAACTATTTTAAAATGAAATAAGTATCATTTATGAAACCACCGAAGCATCTAAACTTCAGAAGAATGAAGTCCTTTATAGGTTTTGGCCCCTGCTTGCCTCCTGCCACTTTCTACCAAACTATCTAAAGTTCCTTGAACATCTTCCTAGTCTTAGCACCTAGTAAATAATGGTCTTTCAATAAAGAGTTTGTTGGCCATAGCAGATTTGGGTCAGAGGATAGAGCATCAGCCTGCAGACTGAAGGGGTCCCAGGTTCGATTCCGGCCAAGGGCACATGGCTGGGTTGCGGGCTCAATCCCTTTTGGGGGGATGTGCAGGAGACAGCTAATCAATGATTCTCTCATAACTGATGTTTCTATCTCTCTCTCCCTCTCCCTTCCTCTCTGAACTCAAGAAAAACATATTTAAAAAAAAAAGTTTGTAGAGTAAAAGAATAAACACAGGAATGAATGACAATGGTCACTGTTTTCAAGAAACAATTCTATTGTGGGCAGATGAAAGGACACCTTATAGAATACATCAAAATGCCTTGAGAAAATGTTATAATTCAAAGTATTTTGACACATGGAAAATGACCCTAATCACCTTGAGATTATTATTATCTTATAGAAACTATGTCCAGTATTTATTTCCATAAGGAAGAAAAAGAAATATCAGCACGTCAAACCTTTTATATTCTTTTAGTTACCACCATACCCACTGTTTTGGGGTGAAGGCTATATTAATCAGGATAAGCAAGATTATGCTTATCTAACAGCTCCACAATCTTAGTGGTATAAACCATGCTACATGTCTATAAGCTGATCAATTAAGGAAGTTGGAGGCCCAGCTTTATACTGTTCTGACACAGGGACTTTGGCTAAGAGAGGCTCCATCCATGTGCTTCTATACTTGCTGCAGCAGGATAACGGAAATGCAACAAATTATGTACCAGCTGTTAAAACTTCATGTCACTTATGATATCATTTCATTGGACAAAAAAGGTCACATGCCCACACCTAATTTTGATAGGGAAAGGATGTGCAATCTTACCATGTATCTAAAAAGAGAACTGGAAATATTTAATGAACAGCAGAGTGGACTACTACAGTACTTTCCTATGTCAAGTGTTTTGTAAACATACAGGCATTCTTTCCAATAGAAAAAATGGAAACAAATTTATTTAAATCAGAAGTAGAACCATTTTGCTGACTAAAAAAAAAAAATGCTTATGCCATTTCTTACTGTTCTTACATAACAAAGAATAATGGTAAAAATTTCTAGAAAATACCATGTAGACAAATTCCCTAGGCTGTTTTTATCCCCTAGGCTGTTTTTTTGTTTGTTTGTTTTGTTTTTATTATGGGTTTACAGAGATTGAATGACAAGGCTGTCTTTTAAGACCATATTTCTTGGAGACAGGCATTTGTCTGGTCTCCTGTACAATCAGAGCGTAATTAGGAAAAGTCACTTTTATTTGTTCTCCAAGGTAAAGGCTCATTTACTACTGTCTCTGATTCAACAAGGACTAGTCACCACATTTGCTCAGAATTGTAGTCAGCAAACCAGATCTAAGTTTATAGAACTCTATTAGGATTTGTTTACGGTTGGTTAAAAAACCACTGGCCTAAGCTGAGATCCAGCCCAGGGCTTGACCAAACACCATATATAAACACATTTCTAACAAACACAGTTAAGCAGTTAAGTGAGACTGTACTAGTAAATTTTCACTCATATAGTACTCTAACTTGCCCCTTGGTGGCACTTACTAGTATAGAATACTTCATTTAATCCATTTATTTAATACTTATTTTATGTCTATTTGTTGTAAAGCAATGTGCTACGTGTTATAGAGATTCAAAGATAAAACAAACACATCCTCTACCCTCAAGGAGCTCATATAATATAGGATATAGAAATTAAATATAAATATATATGACACAATTAGGAAGATACATATTCTTAATGCTTGGCATATTTAATAACTAAAATAAAAGTTATCTTATTTCTTTGAATCTAGCACACCACCGACTGTCACACCATTATTTTAGGTATGCTAGGAAGAAAGTTGCCAATTAAACTATAACAAAATGCTTTATCACTGAGATCTTTTATTCTGTGTTAAGGAAATTTTTTAAAAATGTATTTAGGAAGTTTATGTCACATCTATATCTATCTCTCTATATATATAAAAAGCCTGTGGCCGTAACGCCGTAATGACCAAACAACCGATCACCAGGAGGTGCATTGATGGGTCTTGCCAGCGTGGCGGGTCTGGGGTCCTGCCTTATGCGGTGGGTTTGGGGTCTAGGGTCCTGCCTCACGCAGAAGGTCTGGGATCTCACGCAATTTTGGCTCACATGGTGCGGCCCACAGGCTCTGATCGCAGCAAGGCTGGCAGCTGGCGGGTGGGGCACGCACGGGTAAGCGGGGCTGCAAGCACGGCAAGGCATGCGTGGGTGGGCGGGGCTGCGCGATTTCCTGCATTGGGATTCTGGTATCTACATAAAAAGAATATACACAGCCCAGCCGGGTGTAGCTCAGCGGTTGAGCGTCGACCCAGGAACCAAGAGGTCACCAATTCAATTCCCGGTCAGGGCATATGCCTGGGTTGCGGGCTCAATCCCCAGTTGTGGGTGTGCAGGAGGCAGCCAATCAATGAGTCTCTCTCATCATTGATGTTTCTATCTCTCTCTCCCTCTCCCTCTCTGAAATCAATAAAAATATATTTTAAAAAAAGAATATACACAAAATAAATTGGTTAAGGTAGTCCTAATGCTTCTTCATTCTCTGAGCTACTGTATGACTCAGAGGAGTTGTCATTCATGTTTTTTCACAGACTATCATCCTGTATTCTTTTGAGAATGTTGATGACAGAGCATATCTTAAAAGAGTAATCTACAGAGATGTTAAACAGTGAAAAAAAATGTGCATCTTAGAATTGATGAAACAATGTATTATTTTAGAGAGGTACATAGGAAATGATTTCAGGAATTCAGAGAAAAAAGAGGTTACATCATCTGGAGATATAAGTGAAAGTTATATGGAAGAATGGAATATGCTAGATCCGAAAGTAGAATGAATTTGGGTTTGGGGGTGCCAAGGAATACAGCATGAGAAACGGCATGGAGGTAAGAACACACAGGGTATACATTAAGTAGATTTAGTCTGGCTGGCATATGATTAGGAGTAGTGGAAAATAAGATTAGAAAGGAAGTTTATCCAGCTATTAATGTATAATTATTGCTTCCATTGTCCTTTAAACTTTTGAGGGTAAGTATAGAGCTATATATATCTATCTAATTTCCACCACAGTGTCTAAACTTTAGTTAGTGTTCAATAAATATCTGATAACTATATACATGAAATTATAGTTGTTTGTGGAACACAGATGAAGGAAACTTTAAAATAGCCATGATATTTCACAGAGGTAGTAGCGTCTGCTATATAAAATTCTTTTTTTTTTCATCTTCTTGACATGGCTGAAACATGGTTTTCACCTGAGAATACAATTTAGCTTAGAGCCCTATTTGATGGGAGTTTTTCATTCTCCTTTGTTCAATATTTGGTGGTACCCAGGCTGAGGTGCTGGGATTTTCCAAGCTTACCATGACAGCTTCCAAACCATTATTCCATAAAATAATAGTTTGGAATCAAATTATTATTTCATAAGATAATTTTATTCCATAAAATTCTGGTTTAAAACAAAGCATATTCTTGAGGTTTATACCATCTTGATTTAGTATCCTTTATTATTCTTTGCTGTTCTCATGAATTAATCTCTCCTTCAATTTCTATCTCTTGACTCCTAACACCATACTAGTAAATAACCAGGTAGTGATCCATCTACTATCCTAGCTTCACAATTCCTTGACTCCAAAATCCTCATCCTCCTCTCCAGCCACCCACTCCTAGAGCCATAACCTAGATCTTACCATCATTCAGAGAATCTCCACCTCAGACATCTTAAGGAGTAATATTCACCTTTGACCTTTCTTCCTAACCATATATTTCTCCCAATCCATCTGCTCTTCAACTTCACAGAAATCTCCAGTCTCTTGACCACCCCATTTTTCCCTGTCCCTGTTTTCTATCCAACCTGGACTTCATGGTCAATCATTTGAAGCTATTTAATAACCAACAACCTGCATTCTCTTAATGATCAGCTACCCAAAATAAAAAACTGGACCAATGTTTAAATTCTGATCCCATGCCTAAGCCGTTCAGGAAGACCACATAGGCAAACACAATGATGCCACTAAAAATTCACTATCTCCAAGCTAGGCCAGTCTTCTGTCCTGGACCAACTATGCACTGAGCCGTTCAACAACATTACCTACTCTGGGAAGCCTCAGAGTGTATGACATTTTCCCAGTGGTCCCCCCTTCTGAACAATTCCTTAAGTATAAGTCACTATGCTTTGCAATTCTTCTGCTCTGGCTATAGCTGACTGGACTGGGGTGGATAACTGATTTAAAGATACCTATACAAGTGGTCCTGGTAAAGTTCTGTCTGTAGGATATGGTTTCATTTGGTTTCTACTAACCACTCTAGACTGATCCCTGGCCATTTCTTGCTTCATGCTTTACACTCCAGCAACTCTAAAAGCCTATGCACTTCTCTACATGCACCATTCATCTCTGCTGTTGCTCCTATTTCCTCCCTTGTCCTTGGCTAAGTTACTCTTTCAGACTCAGCTCATGGATAGTCTCCTCCAGTGTGTCTTTTTGGACATGTCCTAACCCTGTTCTAGATTCGGTGCCCCTCCTCTGTGCTTCCAAGTGTCTATAAATAGCATTAGCCTTACACTTAGCACACTGCATGCCTACTTATATGCCAAAAGTCTTCCCTACTAAACCCTGAACTCCTCAGGGCAGGGACTAAACAGTCTTTGCATTCCCAGAACAGGTCTGAGATCTGGCTTTCAGTTCTACAAATGTTTGCAGAACTGAAATAAAACAGACAGTGGAATGAATAAAAGCCATCATGCTGTTTTTGCTACAAGTGCCATAATAGAAAGAACAGGGAACTCTGAATCAGAAAGCGTGGCTTCAAATCCTGGCTCCAATTTCTAAGTTTCTGATTCCTTATTTGTAAAATGAGGATTTAAAAAATCCTTTTTCCTAGGACCATTCCCAAGAATAAGATAACTGAAAACAAAAGTACTTTTAAAGTAACAGAAAATGGGTATTTGTAAGTATTAACTGAATGTGAATCTAGGGTGAGACTACTGAATAGGCTGGGTGAAATCACAATTTTTCCTCCTAGAAACTACCCCAAAAAGAAAGGGAAGGAAACTAGAAGTTCCACAGTAGCTGAGAGCTTTGGCTGTTTTATTCAGTGATGTATGCCAATGCCTATAGTGATACCTGGTACACTATAAATGTCCCATAAATATTTGTTGACTGAATGAATTTTCTGAAGCTTTCCTGGGTATCAAGAACTGGCCAGGTGCTTTCCAATATGTAATACTATTTAATTGATGCCACATTCTAATTCCGCTTCAAATACTCTAGGTACTATAGTAAAATGTATTTTCCCCATGTATACTATAATTAATTTCTACACATATCTTATTATAGAGTTATATACCACAAAGAAGCAGAAATGCAGTATGTTAAAAAATATGAACAAACAAAAAACCCACTAGTGTGACAACCAACTTAGAAAAATGTGTCCCTAGGACTCCTATCTGCATAATTAAACTAAAATGAAACCCTATTGATATTCTTTTCATATGTAAGTGATTATATGGACACTGAGTGAAAAAATCCAAATATAAAATTTAAAAATGGATGCCAAGAGGAAGATGCTTCTCTTTCTTTTACCTGACGTTTTGATGTTTATATGTTACGTTATTGTGGAGAGTAAAGGATGCTCCTAACAAGCACACTCTTAAAAACCCAACAGCATAAATGGAAACAAAGGAAAAGACTACAAATGAACTGATCTCATCCTTCTCACTGACACCAACCTAATCTGAAATAATATTAATAAACCTCGAAAGAAATTCTACCTCATCCAATTCTCCTCTGAAATGCTGACTCGTAAAAAGAGTACAATTCTTAAAAAGAGTATACAGCTTATCGTTTTAAACAACAAAGTTGTTTCCTCAATTGATAAAACTTTAATTAGTAGATACTCACTATTTTTCTGTCAAAATAAGGCTTAAAATTAGCAACTGCCAGGAAAGAAAGAGCCAAATGCTGCCTTTCTCGGTAGCTTGGTAAATGTTAAGATAATGACAAAAGTTGTTCACCACCTGCAAATTGGAGTAATCCCCGAAGACTAAACTTGGCTATCAGGGCATCATTGGTAACTGAAATAAAACTGCTGCCAGGCAACCACGCTCCGAAGCCTCAGTGGTGGCCATAAGAGACGCTGACTTGCCGTGTCCTAGCGTTTCTGTTCCCTTAAGACATGGTGAAGTGGAGGCAGAGAAACATGTCATCACCTTTCCCACAAAAACAGAGTGATGTGCAGCAGAACCCTGCTTTAGTCTTGTCTGAGGCTTTCATATCAGTGACCACATAAGGGATTGTAGAATTTTAGGTGATTAAGTAATTTGAATAGTTCCTTAAAATGGTATATGACTCACTAAGGAAATGCCACCTTGTCAACTAAAAAGGACCCAGGTGAGAATTGTTTTCATTCTTGCTTTTAAAGTTTTAGTTTAATTAGTAAATTAATCTCTGTGTATTCTACATAGTTTAGCAGTTCATATTAAGGATTGTAATTACCCCAGAAGAAGGGCTATGTCATATATAAATCATTCCCTTTCTTGATCTCTTAATATAACTTAGAACTTGTAGATGTTCAATAAATGTTGACCAAAACCTAACTGTCGAAAATTAACAAAGAAAAAGGAAAAGGAAGGGTAAATAAAAATTATCCTTGGGAAACTCCCATTTTCCAATCATCATATTTTATTTACTTAGTTTATCTTCCAGTTATTGGAAATCCAGACAGGAAGGGAAACTCTAGGTAAGAATAATAATAAAATAACAAACAGATGCAAGGTGCATTACAGTTCACAAGCAGTTTCAATGTGGGTAATTTTTCCCCTGGTGGAGGTGTTCAGGTTTTGGATAGGCGTTGTTTTGTTTGTTTTGCAACTTTAAGCATCAAAAGAAAAGGTTCTATCATAAATTAAAATTGTTTCCCTAGATCAGAGCTGATGCTTCAGAATCTCTGTGTGTGTATTTGTGACAAACATCCAATGCTTCTCTTTCATTAAGCAAAATAAAACTTTTATTATGAAACTTTAAAAAATATAAAAACACAGAAATTAACATATTAAACATCCTTAATCAGATCTTGATTTTATTAGGTTAAATTAGAATATAAAAGCAAAATATGTGTATATTATAATAGATAACAGATATTATAATAATAAACGTTGACTCCCATTTGACTCAGTGATCCCATTTCTAGGAATATATCCCAAGAAACTAGAAACACCAATCAGAAAGGATATATGCACCCCTATGTTCATAGCAGCACAATTTACCATAGGTAAGATTTGGAAACAGCCTAAGTGCCCATCAGCAGATGAGTGGATTAAAAACCTGTGGTACATCTACACAATGGAATACTACGCTGTGGTAAAAAAGAAGGAATTCTTACCATTTGCAACAGCATGGATGGAACTGGAGAGCATTATGCTAAGTGAAATAAGCCAGTCAGAGAAAGATAAATATCACATGATCTCACTCATTTGTGGAATATAATGAACAACATAAACTGATGAACAAAAACAGATCCAGAGACAGAGAAGCATCGATCAGACTGTCAAACCTCAGAGGGAAGGTAGAGGAGGGTGGGGGGTAAGGGGGAGAGATCAACCAAAGGACTTGTATGCATGCGTATAAGCCTAACCAATGGACACAGACACCAGGGGGGTGAGGACATGAGTGGGGGAGTGGGGGGGTAATGGGAGGATAAGGACACATATGTAATACCTTAATCAATAAAGAAAAAAACACACATATTGCTAGGTCAAGATTTGCTATGGGGGGCAAATGGAAGATATTTAGCCTATCTTCTCTATCCCTAATAATACTCTTTGTCTTAGAGGTTCATTTTTATTTGATAGGGCACTGTAATGTCAGGTTCCTTTTGATTATTATTTTCCTATTACATTTTTTTCAAACCTTTGACTTTTAACTTTAATGTATTATGTTTTAAATGTATTATTTCTTTTAAAACATTAGGTTTATGTAGGTATAATATACAAAGGCAAAATTCACTGTTTTTAGTTGAGTAGCTTGATGAGTTTTGACAAATGTATACTACCACAATTGAGACAGAGAAAATTTCTATCACCCCCAAATCATAAAATTTTAAATAGTTAATCCCTTCCTTGCCCCTTGGCTCTTAGTAAAGCACTAATTTGATTTCTCCCTCCATCTGCCATGTGTTTTTATTATTCATTGCCAGGCTCCCTTGGGCACAGAGCAAGTGCAGACCTTCCTACTTGGGCCCCATAGCCCATGACTCACTATGTGGGTGGCCCACTGGCTGCCAGGTTGCCTCTCCCCAGCCACCAAATCCACCTGCCATGCCCTGGCCCGGGGCAGGGAAATTGAGCCAGGCCTTTTTTCTTTCCATGGTTGTCACTGCAAGTCACTAGGTATCTGGATTGGGGATGGGCAAGAGGCTTGTCCCAACTGAGTTGTGGCCTTTGGTCACCTGCCAGACATCAGTGATGCTGACAGGCAGGGGCAAGGAGGACCCGCCAAACCCTTCCCCTGAGATGAGACAACAGAGTGCGCGTCTCAACCCCTACTTTTCCCACGTTTGTGCCAGGATCAGAAAGTGACAGTCGTGGCTAGGTGAGGCAGAGAGGGAAGGCTGGCTGGGGTTCTAGGGGTGGGGATGTGGGCAGTGTAGATTCCATCCCAGGGAGGCAGCAGGAGGTGGGACTGTGCCTTGCACATGCTCATTGTCCCATTGGACTTCAGTTATAAAATGCAAACCCAAAGATGAATCATTAAGAATTTTGAGATGGCAATCACAGAGCATTAAACCTCATGCACAGGGCTCTCTGAGAGCAGGCCCTGTGTGCTGTACTGGTCTCATGCTCATGAAGCTGGCCTGGAACTGGTTCATGGGAAGAACAGTAAGGCTGATAATCCAAGTCTGTGAGTGGTAGCGGGTCCGGGATGGATGAATTTGAAGACAAAGATCTGATGACTGAATTGGGGAGGAAAAAAGAAAAGAATACGATGGCTCTTCAGTTTTTTGGCTCTGAGGACTGCAGAAATTTGTAGTACTACAAAGTTAGAAACACGGGGGGGTGGGGGGTTGGGGAAGGAGTTATTGGGAAAAACATAAGTGAATACAGTTTGGGTTGAACTGATTTTAAACTACTGTGGGACATCAGAAATAAGTGTCAGTGGAATACAGAGGACTGTTTACAAGAAGATTCTCCCAAATAGCATTGCTTTCTATTTCCCGATTTCACTCCTACACAATAATAAAAAGATCCTTCTAATGGGAAAATCTCAGCATTATCCCATTAAACTAGCCCACATATAAAACATCTTCTAAGAATGCAGAGGCAGAGATGGACTATATACAAAATGAAAAAGGTCAAGCAGTTTATTTAATAGACATGAACTTAAGAAAGAGATTATAAAGTATCTATATATATATAAAACCCTAATATGCAAACAGACCAAGCGGTGTGACATGCACTAACCACCAGGGGGCACACGCAGAACATGGCGGGCATTGGCAGCAGGCAGCAGAGCATGGAACATGGTAGGCGTTGGCTGTGGCAGGATGGTAGAGCAGGTGAGCAGGGGTGCCAGACCAAGGTGGGGCACCAGTTGTTGTCATCGGGGCAAGCCTCTGGTGATTACGGAAAATTCTTTGTTTCCATGCACCATGGTCCCACCTGGCACTCGCACCTGCTGCCAGCCCTGATCACCCTGAGGGCTTCTCCACCTTCCCCTGCTCCTGAGGGGCAACTGGGGCAGCAGCTGCTGCTTGCACCCACCGACGGTGCCGGCCCCACTCATACCTGCTGCTGGTGCTGGCCCCAATCGCTCCGCACCGTCGCGTGTGGGAGCGGCAGCGGTGGCGGGAGTGGGGCTGCTGGCAGACATGGGGCCGGGGTGGGAGGGGCCGGGCAGGGGCATGGAGGATGGGCCAAGACTCGCCCCTGTGCCCACCACAGCCTGACGGTCCACAGTTCCTTTCAAGGTGCACGAATTCATGCACTGGGCCCCTAGTACTATATAAGATATGAATAACTCTTCAGGTGGGGAAATTTGCAAAAATTAAAAATATTCCACATATATGCCTGCCATAATTTGCTTTCTTTTTTTTAAAACCAAATGCCATTTTTCTTATGTTTATATGCTTGAGTAAAAATGTATGTAACTAACTGTCTTATAACAGGCAAAATTATGGTAGTTTGCATAAAAAGGCAAATATGCAATATGTCAGTAATAAGCATCTAAATAAACTTGTAGGAAATAAGCAGCCACTATATAATGAAATTTATTTTGTTGTCTTGTTTCCTACCCAAATACATTTTATTTAACCCAAAATACCCCAAATATTATCATTTCAATTTGTAATCAATATTAAGAAATATTCAGATATCTTCTATTTTTCCCCCTGAACTTAAAGAAAAAACTCAAACAACTTTATTGAGATATACTATACATGTCATCAAATTCCCCCTCTTAAAGTATACAATTTAGGGGTTGTGGCATATTCAAAAAGTTGTATAACCATCACAACAGTCTAATTTCAGAACATTTCATCACTCCCAAAAGACATCCTGTACCTAATTAGCAGTTACATGCCCTCTCAATCTCTGCCAACCATTAATCTATTTTCTTTCTCTATAGATTTGCCTATTCTGGACATTTCATATAAACTGAATCATACAACATTTAGCATGCATAATGTTTTCAAGATTCATCCATGTTGTAGCATGTATTAGCACTTCACTCTTTTTATGGTGGAATAATACTCCACTGCACGGATAGATCACATTTAGTATATCTATCCTTTAGCTGATTAGGCATCCTAGTGTGTACAAGTGGTATCACACTATAGCTTTGATTAGCATTTCCCTAATGACTCATGATGTTGAGTGCCTTTTCATATCTCTATTGCCATTTGTGTATCTTCTTTGGAGAAATGTCTATTCAAATGCTTTTAGCACCTTTTCTTTTAATAGCTAATCAACAGCCTCACAAAAAAAAATTAAAATGATATCTTAATCAAATAAGCTGCTTGGAATAAAGTTCATTTACAATAAAATTAGTAGATGTTTAATATAAAATAAATAAAGTACTTAAAAATCAAGTGGAATGGTACTGGTATTATTGAATAGAATGAAAGGGCCTGATGCTAGAAAGGGAACTCGGGAATATTACTGTTTACCAGCAATGGCTGTACCTTGCCGAGTATAGGTATAGCTGAGAGGTACAAAAATACCTTTCTGTACAGCTAATCCTAGCAAAATCAAGAAGTTGGCAAGGTTTCCTTTCTATATTTCTATCTTCCTAATATCTAATATCAGTTACACTCAGAGGCTAATTATAAGCTCCCTTAAATAGGCATTATCCCTTGAAAACATTTATCTCTAATTGTAAAATGAAAGATGTTAAGCTTCCTTTAATGGTAAAGCAGAAGAAAAATATCTGTGCTTCGACAAGAGGGGCGTATAGTACACTACCCATAAGAATGAGCTGTAAGTGAGCTCATCCCATCCTCCCTTTCAAAGAGCCCTCCGCTCCTGGGGCAGGATAAGTGGGAATCTCCACTAGTCAGCACTGCTGCAAACCCATTTCTAGGAATATCCACAGACTAGAGGCCTGATGCACGAAATTCATGCAAGAGTAAGCCTTCCTTCCCCGTCCAAAGGACATCCGGTCTAATTAGCATATTATGCTTTTATTAGTATAGACTGAGGAGGGTTCCCATCATTCTTTGTTTCAAGTTTAGAATCTTGGCACTATTCCCTGCCATACCTGCTCCCTTTTCCTCCAGGTATTTATCATGTCCTTTCTATTTCACTTAAGGGGTCATATCAATTCTTGTTTCTTTTTTCTCTGCTTCAAATTTTGTATTTTCCAGGACATTTATCATGAAAAGATTTTAAAATTATACCCATTCTGATTACAAAATGATTTAAAGGTATAGTTAATATTTAATATCTTTAGACTATAATTTTTCTTTTCTGACATCCCTGTGTTTATTCATTACTTTTACCTCTGGTAGTAAAATTTTAATAGAAATATAATATGAATATAAAATCATATGTTATATATTCATACATATATGAATAAAAATACACCCTTTATTAAAGGAGATATCACTACAGGGTGATCCTATTATGGATTTTAATTCCATGTAGATGATCAGCAAAGAGAAGGAAGAAAGATGGATATGGAATATTTAAGCAGGAGGGGACAGAACTTTAAGGATCCTAGAATACAATAGCAATGAGAATACAAAAATTGAAATAGTATAGTAGCTTGGGTACTATGAATTCAAATAGATTATTTCAGCCCTGAGACTGAGATCCTTAGGCTGGTCAGAGGTCACCGTACCACAATAAAGCAATGTTTTATAAATGTAGACTGGTCGCCTGAATTGACTGTGGCCAACACTTACAAGGGTAACTAATATGCAATGCAGCAATCTGTTTGTGAGCAATATTAGGCCAATGAGAAAATATCAGACTTGAAGGTACAAAGAAAACACTGATGTCTACAGAAAGACATTGACTAAAATGAGTTCCTAATATTTTAACTATTTAGACAAATAGTTCTAAATCCTGTGTACATGTTAGAATCTTCTGGGATGTTTTTTAAAAATACAAAAGATTAGGTTCTAGTCCAGAGATTTTCATTTAAGTGATCTGAGGTGGATTCTAGGCATTAGCATTGTTGTGGAGTTCCTTAAGTGATTTTTTTAGGTTTAGTCAGAGTTGAAAACCACTGGTTTGGACAATGAACACTTTCTGGTCTTTATCAAGTGAGCATGAAGTTTTCTGTTTTTTTTTTTAACCTGGAAAAACAAAGGTCTTATTGAGGCTTTTATTGGTCTTACTCAGGATTCTATACAAAACAGAGACCAATATCAACTGCACCTAAAATCTCAAAACTTGAGAAAAGATGTGACATTTCTGTTTACGCAGGAAGTTAACTTAGTCTACATTTATTATTCCAAAGCTTTACTTTCTCCCTAAAACGATGCAAAGGTTTCATCTTTTGACAGTCTTTTGTATCTAGTGTATGTATCTGATTGGGAATGCTCAGGTGTCTCTGTGACAAGAACACAAGGACAGTTACAAAGAAATAGTCAGCTACTGCTTTAGTTCAACTATGCTTTCTGGTTGTCTTGGCATATATTTTAGTGCCTGAATTCTTTCAGAGCCAAGCTCAAAGCTAATACGAATGAAGCAGCTGCGA
This sequence comes from Plecotus auritus, assembly GCF_963455305.1. NCBI lineage: Eukaryota > Metazoa > Chordata > Mammalia > Chiroptera > Vespertilionidae > Plecotus > Plecotus auritus. Next base: position 22,705,550 of record NC_137778.1, read on the forward strand.
CTGCATTGTGTTATATTCACATGGAAGGCCAACTCAGACCATTGTGTTATAGAAATGAGAACACTATACCCAGCACCTGGCCCGGAACACAAGCAGCCTTCTCTTAGCCAAAACTAAATTGATGGCATCTTCTACGGAGAAGTGATAAAAAAAAATCATAAATATCAATAGTCACTTTATAAAAAGGATATTCAAGAAAGGAGGCTGTTCCAAAAACTAAGGCAAGTGAAACAAACACATACAATTGCAAGACATGATTATTTTCCCATTTTGAATTAAACGGTAAGTACCTAAATAAGTTTTCAGTAGTTTACTCATTTCTTCCTAACAACCCCTGTAATATGTAAATGTAGTTTTAACAATGTATGAAACATAGAATGGATATATTATTTAAAGGAAAACACAAGTATGACAAATATGACAAAAAAATCTACCAGGATGTTAAAGAAAAAATGAAAAATAGGACCTCTAAAAAGAGGCGAAAACTATTCTAATGACTAAAATTGTTCTTGAAGGATCTAACAGTCAAAATTCAGATCTGTAGAAACATTGTGAGTTTATGTATATGTATGACACCAAAAGGGCTCAAAGAAATAGCCACAGAAACAAGTCATTAAAGAAATCTATCTAATTTCACTTCCTAATCAATGTAAGTAGATACAGCATACCCTATACACATAAAATATCATAGCCCTGAATTCCAAATACAAATTCAAGTCTCTCTTTGTTAAGGAAAAATATATTCTGCACAGGTACACTCATTTATTCCAAATCATCCCTTAGTGGTTATTAAATAGTTAAGTAATCTATTTGGAGACATCACCAGTAATACCAAGAGAATATGTGTAGAGAGATACTCTATTCTTGTCCTTCAATAATTCACACATATTTTGTGCATTCACAATTATTGTTGAGAATCTACTATGTGTAAGGTACTGTGTTAGGCATTGGGGTAGCAACAAAGATGAGTAAAAGAGATATTTATTATCTAATGAGGTACAAAGACTGACAGATACTATTTTCGATCCATAGTTGGGAATCCACGTATGCAGAGGTCTGACAAATTATACGCAAATTTTCGACTGCTGGGATGGTGGGTTCCCCTAACCCAGCCTTGGGCAAACTACGGCCCGCGGGCCGGATCCGGCTGTTCTATCCGGTTCTCTTGCTCTCCCCTCCGCTCCTTTACTTTGAATTTATATTAGTTCACACAAACACTCCATCCATGCTTTTGTTCCGGCCCTCCGGTCCAGTTTAAGAACCCATTATGGCCCTCGAGTCAAAAAGTTTGCCCACCCCTGCCCTAACCCCTCTCATTGTTCAAGGATCAACTATAACTACAATTGGAATTAAGGTGAAGAAATATGGGGTGAAAATGGAGGAAGAACAGAACAGCTATCCTGCAAATCGCTGCTTTTTCTTATGGCTAAAATTAAAATACAAATACATTTAAACATTCCTAAAAACCAAGTCATTGCCTTATATAGGTTCACGTGTCAATATAAGTTCCCTTTTTCATTTTGTATGTCCTTATTTTTAAACTTATTGACTTTGCTGCCTACTACATGCACAAAGATGGCTTACACTAAGTAAGGAATATACATGAACAAATTTATATAAAAGTATAAATTTGAGGGAGTAGGGAGGACATATAAAGGTTTTAGGCTTACCTGATGTGGCCTCACTGCTATAGTTATTCCTTGGCTCCTTTCTGCCTCATCTAGCAGCAATGAGCAGGATATAAGCAACTCTTACCCACTGGCTTCTCTTGGATCTCCCTGATGCTAAACCCTACTCTAGAACTATCAGCAGTGTCAGCTGGTAGCCAGAGGTGGATGCTGGGCTGGCCCTCCACAGAATGATAGCCCCTCACCCATCACTCACCGAGTGATGTCAAGAGGAAAAAGAGTCGCTTGGGGAAGAGTCATGTAATTTACCGATACTGCACAGTATTTATAAACGTGGTTTAGCTTTTGAGCCAAGACAAATATTGCAATAAACAAATATCTAATGTTTCAGCAGCCAGCAAAATTTAGTTAAACTTGACAAACAAATCCACTCACAGCCTTGTCCCAACTTACCTTTCCAGCCTTCTCTCGCCATTTTTGCCTATATACTTTCAATTCCTGCCTCACTGAACACTTTCCATATTCCCTGCAAGCATCAGTTACTGTATAAAGTGTATCTTTCCAAAATGTTGTTCCCTCAGTCTGGTTTACTCTCTTCCCTTGTCAATTATTTTCATTCAGCTTTTGAAACTCAGTTCAAATCCTGGCTCCTCGGCAAAGCCTTAGTTTACATAATACATTGTTAAAAACTCATGCCACCATGCTTATCTACCTCCTTATGAATCTGGTCCTTTTTCTGTCTCTTGCTACTAGACTATATGTACTCTGGGAGTGGAAATGTCTGTATCCATTTCTGTTTCCCCAGTACCAAGCAGAGTGCCAAGAAAGTTATCAACAATTGGTGAATCACCAATACTTTGCTCAAAGTAAGCAAGCATTCGATAAGTGTGTCAGTGTCAATAATTTTAGTCAAACCTTGCTAAAATCTATTTCATCTGCTCTGCTTTCAGTAAGCCTGAAAATGTTGCTATGAGAAAAAAAAAAGACCTTTTGGGGAGTCCACTACTAATTCCTTTTTGGTTCATCTAATGAACAGTGAACCTGCTGTTCATCATAGTAAAGACACCTGAACCCTAGAACCACAAGTACTTGTACTTAAATCTCACTTCTGCCCCTTCATAAATTTAACATGGAAATGATCTCCCTCGTGGTACTGTATAAATAACTTACAGTTAAGTATCTCAAGGTTTGGTTCCTTTTTGTACTGTTTTTCTGTATTCAGAGAGTCCACCGTAGTATTCCTTATGAAAGTATTTTGTATTAGTCTAAAAACTAGACATACTTCTTACTGGCGATACATTTAAGTGATGTAAGTAAGTCACATTAGCTATTTGTGTTATATGTAAATTTAAAAAATATAATGTACGTCCACAGACATCCAAGTACTGCAGTGCCTCATTTAGCCAGCATATTATGGTTCTCTTAAAAGAATATAAATTATTTATCCAGTATTACCAAGGAACAAGGTACTTTACAAACCAGATTTTTCTGGTAAGTTTTATAAGCATCACATATCTTCAAAATTTTAAATATTCTTACTGGATATATATTACACAATATTATACAGTTCCACTTTTTAAAAAGTCCAGCACAACAAATATAACCTCACTTTTTCTTGATGATTCAAGATCATTATTATCAATGTCAATTACTGCACTATGCACCATCCATCTTGTAATGTAATGGTATCCATAGGGCTATTGATGAATGTAAGGCTATTTGCCTTTATCCTAAGTGGATTCAGATTGTTTTTTATGACTCCGCAAACAGGGTGTTCTGATAGTTTTTTTTTCAAACCATCATCTAGGTGAGGGCTTGGGAATGGTTAAACTCTCCCAGAGAGCTCAGTGCATAGGTTTGGTGACTGCAATTTGTTAGGTAAAGGTCTCTTCTTTCCCTTAATATTTCTAAATCTATGAGGTAGCTGAGACGGTCGGGAAACTAACAACTGAGTAAGTTGTCCAGAAGTAGTGCTAGCCTTCATATGTATGCATTATTACTTTATTACTTTTACTCAAGAATAGTCAGTCTTATTATTAAGGTAAACCTTAGATTAGATGTCAACTTAATATTTAAATATAAATAAAATTATTGTTTTTAATTAATTCAAAATTTAAAAGCCCAGTCATGAACTTCAGACTCAACTTAGAAGTACCATCCTGCAGAGGGATATTCTTCAGTTACTGACTTAAGAAAATTTCTAAGAATTCACCATTCTATGCCAGCATGATGGCTTAAAACTTCAAATTCTAATTCAATCCCTTTGTACCAAACTCTATCTATGGAAGTTAGTTTCAGTATATTTGATCTATGTTTCATCAGGAAAATAAGAAGAATAGAGGGGAAAAATGCTGCCTTCATTCATAAAAAGTTTTAAAAATAGGTAGCTATGTCTATGGAACAAAGAAATTTAATAAAAGGCATGAAATCTGATATTTTGATATTCTTATCAAAATTGGTTTAGAATATTAATCCAACATTTGCTTGTGAACTTTAAAAATGAAAAGTTTGTAAAAATTTGAAAGGGCACAATAACAAATATTCACAAACTCTACAAGGCACTAAGATAAAATAAAGGGAAATCTTGCTCCTCAGGGTTAATCCAAAATTAAACATCATTTAAGTTATTATCTTACTAATGAATGTCTACTTACATATCTCAAAATATCAGTTCTACTTAAAAGGTCATCCCAACTTAAAAAAAATAGCATTGGAATAAGTAAATAAAGAATATAACATATTAACTTGGCTGAATTAAAAGAAAACGTTTTTTCCATAGAAAAATCTATTTCTATTTTATATTGATTTCCATTGTATCTACAACAATGACCAAGATCATGTAAGTAATTCTTTTCAATGAATTTTAATAATATGATTAGAATGTAAGTATACTTCTTGCTCAATAAACAAAGAAAATGAGTGAATTAAAATATGGATTAATCAGTTTTATCAAAATGGTCCAAACTACACCTGCAACTGGTGGTCAGCTGACCTGATCACTTACAGCCTTTCCATCTCAGCATTCCTTTGAAGTTAATACTGAGTCTCAGTACTACCTGTCAGTTTAAGGATTATTTTAAAATAGGATATTCCTTCCAGGGTATTTCTAGAGCATTTCAATGGTCATTTAAAACAGACTTAGGCAAAGCACAGACCAGATTTCAGAATTAGAACTCACAATTGTTTAAATTCTCTTATAATTTTCTCTGCAACTTTATGAGTCTTATCATTCTCTACTTATGTTCCAGCTCTGGAAAAAAAAATCTCACCAGCATCTTTATAGAATTGTGATAGGTTTTGGCCAGTGACTTGATAAAAGGGCATTCTGCAAAGATTTGTACTCTATTGTTCAGAGGAATTTGAATTTAATGTACTTAGTTACATAATTTGGAAGTATCCCACAAGTAAAATTAAAATTCCCTAAAACCTAATAAACCGTACACTTAAAGTAGTGGACATTAAATACAGTTAATCTATAGAAGTTCACAACTCTGTCTTTAACCCTAAGTATTGTAAAGAAATTCGTGAGGAGCAAAATGTTTTACTCTTTAGCAAGTGTAACTCTAAGAAGAAACCACAAAAGTGAAATATCCTTTTAGAGAAGAGAAACACTTACTGGTACTTTGAAGGGTGAGGTATATGCAGTGTCCATGGAGTTGGGTTTCTCGGAGGTACTGGTCCCTGAGATACTCCGTCTGCGAGGAGATCTTTCTGCTGGTACCTCTGAAAAAGAAACACCATTAAGAACCCAAAATTTAAAATGTGTAACTTAATTGGAAAATTATCCCCACTCCCCACCCCCCAAAAAGATCAGTTTGCTTTAAAGGTGCATTATATTCTAGAACCACATAATTTCTCTTTTTATCTCTGTGGTGTTTGAACTATGTAGACACTAGGAGATGGTCATAGTTAAGAATCTGCTTTAGTGTGACTGCTTATGTCTCATCTGTGCACATATAAAAATAATTTCTTTTGAGCTATATTTAATATCTATAAGTTCACTTAATATTTGTATCTTACAATGTATGAATCTACTTTTCTATTTGTCAGCAGCAGAGGAGTTAATAGAAATTTTTTATATTCTTGTGAACAAAATAGTCTAGTGTTGCTCATGATTTGAAGGTGCTTGCACAAAGGTCAAAGTTCAGTTCAGTGCAGATAAGATGATTCACCAGACTGCAACCAAAGGGCCATGTGAAGAGTGAAAGCTGCTGCCAGGAGAAAATAACATATATGCCTATGCAGATATAAAAATAGATCAGCTTCTCCTTGTTCTCCCAATATGACCTTACTAAGACATTACTCTGGAATCCTAAATCTGTTCAAACTATCTAACAAGCTTCAGATTTTGCACATAATGTGATAAATATCCAACTTAACCACTATGCACTACATTAAGGTTACATTTAATTTTTATAGAGTGATATACATATGCATATTTATGCACATACACACACATAGATAGATGATAGATATATACATATTATACCTTTATCACAACTGCTTCCCATCTCCACTTCAACTGACAGACACATAGGAATCCAGCTTCTCAGATAACATTAAATAATCTCAACATGAACAAGGAAAAAAAAAAACATCCTAAAAAAAGTATTCTGTGTTATCTTCCAGATCTTAAAAAATGAGGAGTAAATCGTGACTCCGGAGACTGACATTTTGCTTCCTGCTGCTCTCCCTTTAAAAGATAGATGCAGTTTAAACTTCCATTTCTGGCCTCCTGGCCCCTGGGATCCGTGCTACTTCCACTTAAGAGAAAGCGTTTTTTCTCTCGCTCCCTCCCTGTGTCTTGCTCTTCCCCCCTCCCTCTCTACAGCTTGCAGAGAGAGTAAGCGAGAAAGAACACATAGGACTGCAGCTATTCAATCAATCGCTCTCACTGCACATCCTCATTAGTTATTTTCAGGCTATTAGCAGACGCCCAACCACTGCCTCCCCCCAATTACAGAAAATTTCACTGTATTGTACTAATCTGCAGCAAGAAAAAACATTTACTGAAATTTATATTTAGCTAGTGCCAAAAGGACACCATTTTACACAGATTCAGTAATGCACACAAGTCAATCTCTCCTGTGAAAATCCAATTGGAAGTGCTTACCCTATTACTATGTTTGCCTGTTGGATAGTGATAGGCTGCCCACGACTAAATATCATCTCTGTGACATCTTGACTAGTGAAACATAAGCCAAATTGCAGCATTCCTAATGACTGAGAGGTTGATAGCAAAGTGCCTTACATGCCTGCAGCAGATGAAAGTTCCACACTATTACTGTGTTTCACAATCATGACCAATAAGTAACTGTAAGTCTCTCAACTTCTCACTAACCACCAATGGTTAAATGAGCCTTAATGTACAAAGTCATTTTCAGAATTAGGCACACACAATTTAGTGCACACTGCTAAAAATTAGCAGTATATTTAGCTAAAATTCACGGGAATGGCATAAAGCACTGAATTTAAACAAATCAGTGAAACACATTGAACAAGACCATCAGACTCCAGCAACATGACATTAAAGAGTGATTTTCCAAATTAGGAAAGTCTTATGGGGAGCATGCAGTTGGGTGGAGGGGCTGGTTAAGGTAGAATATAATCTCATCTTTCCTCTGATGAGCACTTATAATTAGAAAGTATAGGAGGAGCCTGAATATTACAATAAAATATATTTTAATCTCTGAATAATTGATGGAGAAACCAAATTAGGAGAAAGTTCAATTAAGCAAGGATAAAATGAAAGTTTCCTTTAATTTACGATGTTCTAAGAAAATAAAATTGAAACTTATTTCTTCACTTTCTTCCAAACATCTAATTTTATTTTTCAGTCAGATAAATTCATTAAATAAATATATTTCAGTGCCTTTAACTATTTGGAAATTATTGGCTAAAATGAGTAACCACATTTCAAACTCTAACAAATATGTTATTTGTTTGATTTTTACTTTTAGATTCTCTTTCTGTATCATGAAAAAAAAATAACTCACAATTCTGACATAGCTTAAAGAATTTATTTGGGTTCAAAAGAAGAAATTAAGTTATTCCTGAAGTTTGAACAATTGCCCCTAAAGAGGGAAAAGAAAGGATAAAGAATACAAGGTAAACTTAATCAACTATTAAAATAGTAAGAAGTCTATACTTCTTGACTTTCTCAACCACAACAATGCAAAAAAGGCCTTTTAATATCCAGGTTCTTTAGTTCTCAGAAGATTCATAACTATTTCAAAGCTGAGAGAAGAATTTATACCCCAGGAACCAGTGTTCATTTAGAAACAGGGTGGCAGCGTCAGTAAGAACAGAGTTAACAACTCATTGGGTTAGTCACAGGCAGGCCTGCATACCATAGTAAACTGGCTCAGCCACCTTTAACTTTTAAGTCTCCAATTAGAAAGGAAAGCTGCTACTATGCTCTTAAAGCTACATTTCTGCTGAGTTGGACCAAAAATCTATAGTGGTTCCAGTAGGCCAAAATTAGACAGCTTTCTCCCCTACCCCCATTCCTATTATGCTATCGCATTATTTTCACCTGCTATAACAATTAATGATCTTTCATAGTCACAATATTTAATTATAGTCATTTAAAAATATGCTTGCTCTCTAAGGCTGAGACATGTAATATTGTTTCAGTTAAGGTCTGAAACATTTTGTTCACTTTCTCATCATCTAAAAATAGTATTTTTCATCTTCAGATTGAAAGACAAAAAAAGGTTATAAAAAACCCTTAAGTTTTAAATTTAACTCATCATTTCCTTTGCCATTAGGTATGAACTGAGATGAGGTGACAACTTAAAATAATGAGAGATAACCTCCAATCCAGCCCTACATAGAATGATGTATTGAACAGAGAGAACATTTGGATGCTTTTCTTAGCAGCACTATCAACTATCTGTGTGTCCTGTGTGAGCCATTTCACCTTTCCTGCTCTGATCTTCATTAATAAACTGGGTTATTCAGACCAACCAGCGATGAAGACAAGATGAATGAGTTCATATGCTTTGATGCAAAATTAGCATTTTGGAAAAAAGGGGCTCTCTAAATACAAAGTGTAGTGTTATAACATCATTTCCTCAACATGCACATTTTCCTCTTTATCAATGTGCTTTCTCTGAAAAGTGTGGTGAAGAAATTGACAACTGGATAATTATAAGGGCAAAAGCACTTTTGGTGGAGGATGTGCTTGTTCAACAAACAGAACTCAACCTCTGCCTTTAGAACCTAGTAGTGTTTTCGTGGCCTTTAGTTTATTTTTCAGGAAGCAAATGTCAAAAGTGATTCAGGGGTGAAAAAAAAGTAAGACAGTGCTAAGGAGATGAAGAGGTATAGTAATTAGATACAGTGAATAGGTAGTTGCCTTGAGAAGGTGAGTGAGAGACAATACTTAAGAAGGTAAGGAAGTCAGCCTTGTAGATTTCTCAGGGAAGAACACTGGGAACTAACGCAAAGCTTCTAGGGCAGTGGTCGGCAAACCACGGCTCGCAAGCCACATGCGGCTCTTTGGCCCCTTGAGTGTGGCTCTTCCACAAAATACCACGGCCTGGGCAAGTCTATTTTGAAGAAGTGGCGTTAGAAGAAGTTTAAGTTTAAAAAATTTGGCTCTCAAAAGAAATTTCAGTCGTTGTACTGTTGATATTTGGCTCTGTTGACTAATGAGTTTGCCGACCACTGTTCTAGGGTAAACAGCAGCAGGGGGCCCATGGGACTGGAACTATTTGTAGCAGAGTGCTCCTATTTGTTTGTAGCTTACAGGCCTACACATAAAAACTTTAGCTTTTGACTCAAAGAAAAACCACCAGGTGAAATACACTTCACCCAAAGGTACAAATCACAGAGAAACCCTATGGACATATACTTACTGACACTTTAATTATTTTCTTTTCAGGATTTTGAATAATGAATGTGATTGAAATAATTCTGGAATATTATGTTTGGAAAAAGAGTAAAAGGAAATGTTTTTATCATATATGTTTGCTAATACATAAATGTTTAACTGAGGGTTAGTTTCAAAACCTTCTGAAAGTATCAAAAGAGAAAGGTTATCTGCTATATGACATCATTATGACCATATATTTAGAAGCATAAAATAAACTATATTTACTTTTTGTTCAATCATATTTAACCAAAATTCATATGTCATGTCATATATGCATATATGTAACATTAATAATGCAGCTTAAAATGCCAGGAATTCTGGTAATGTCTACCACTTTTAGGTTAAGTTACAATAGTGTTTTTAAAAGATAGATAGCCCAGCTGGCGTGGCTCAGTGGTTGACCATTGACCCATTCACCAAGAGGTTGCTGGTTCGATTGCTGGCTAGGGCCTCCGGCATACCCCACACTAGAGATCGAGCCTGCAACCCGAGCATGTACCCTGACCAGGAATGGAACCATGACCTCCTGGTTCATGGGTCGACGCTCAACCACTGAGCTATGCAGGCTGGGCCAGTGGGGGCAAATTTTTAAAAAGGGAATAATCTCACCAATATGAAAGCCATTTCAGAAAATTCAACATGAAAGATGAACAAACAATGTAGAAAGATATATTTGGTGGACAATGACGCAGGAACCAAAATATCTTTCTCATAGCAAATTTCTCTAATTATGACAGACCAGAAAAACATTACATATTCACAGATGCAGTCAGTTTGGCATATATAGTATGTCTAAATATTTCACATGAATAGCAACCCAAACCAATTCCTAGTCATTTTGTTGTCCAGGATTATAAAATATAAATGAATGGGAATGCCCTTCCAATTCTAATATTCACAGGCCCCTTTAATATTTTTTATATTATATTTAAGAAACAAGTGTTCTAATATTCTTAAAAGGAGAATTTTCCAGTTCACTTCAAAAACCTTTTTAAAAATCATTAACATTTTAACATATAGCATGATAGAAAATTGAATACACACCAAACTGTGTGCAACCATTCAGGTCACTGAAATTTCAGTGTGTATAATGTTGCTGTGAATGAGCTGACCTCACTATCATCTATTTTCCCTTATATTGTGTAAATGATGATAACAATAAGTAGAAGTGGTTCAAATTATTAATAAACTATAGGCCCAGCACATGAAATCACGCAGCCCCGCCCACCCGCCCACCACCTTGCCAACCCACGAGCGCCTTGCCGCGCTTGCAGCCCTGCCCACCACCGCGCTGCGATCGGAGCCTGTGGGCCACAGGGGAGGGACCGAGAGGTGCTCCATGCACTTCATGGTGACCAGTTGTTTGGTCGTTTCAGTCGTGACGACTCTGGCCTTTTATTATTATGACTAGAGGCCCAATGCATGAAATTCGTGCACGGGGGTGTGTGTTCCTCAGCACAGCCTGCACCCTCTCTAATCTGGGACCCCTCGAGGAATGTTTGACTGCCCGTTTAGGCCCGATCCCAGTAGGATTGGGCCTAAACGAGCAGTCGGACATCCCTCTCACAATCCAGGACTGCTGGCTCCCAACTGCTCACCTGCCTGCCTTCCTGATTGCCCCTAACCGCTTCTGCCTGCCAGCCTGATCACCCCTAACCACTCCCCTGCCAGCCTGATTGATGTCTAACTGCTCCCCTGCCAGCCTGTTTGCCCCTAACTGCCCTCCCCTGCAGGCCTGGTCACCCCTAACTGCCCTCCCCTGCTGGCCATCTTGTGGCGGCCATCTTGTGTCCACATGGGGGCAGCCATCTTGTGTGTTGGAGTGTTGGTCAATTTGCATATTACTCTTTTATTAGATAGGATAAGGTAAGCAAATAACTTAGCTCTCCATGCTGTGAATTCTAAATTAGAAGAATACTTCTTCCATAGGAGGCACATAATACATTTAAGAAACAGAATAGGAAGGAAAGAATAGTATTAGGAAATGAGTTTGTACCTCTCTAGTAAAGATGGATTTTAATAACAAATAGCAAAAAGTGAAAGAAAAAAGGCTTCATGAAAATGGAATTTCATACTTTTTGTTGGAGGGCTCCTGAAGGTAATGGAAGTTTAAAAGTGCAGGTAGAGAACCATTTTATAAAGGAAAAGGGACAAGAGCAAAGAGAAGAAAATTACATATTACATTTATATAGTTGCTAATACTATAGCATCTGGGCATTTCATAGACTTCATCCACCTGATTCTCAGTGGGACATTCTCTGCTGTGTCCCACTTTTACTGCTTTAAAGCCTGTGTACCAACAGTCACTACCATTCAGCTGCTCTGAAATACAAATCCCCAGAGCCACTTTAATTCATCCAATTTGTATCACTTAGAATGCAATACTTCACTCAAATAAGCAGTCCTTTCAAGTTGCATGCACTAGACACTTACTTCAATACATTCAAATTGGTGCTAAGTATGAAAATGTGGTGACTTCTCAGAAAGTAAAGACACCCAGTCTCCCCACCTTTACTTTACTTCAATAAATTTATTCTCTATTATTATAATAATAAATTTATTCTTGTTAATATAATAGGAGAACAGATTTCTCTCTGGTCAAGGAATCTGAACATCCACAAGTATTCCATTTCTTCAGCTTAGGACTTACTTCACATGATGATATTGGATGGTATGGTAGAGAATAGTTTTAGTGCAAATAACACTTGCAACCAGAACGGCTAAGAAACAGCTTAGGGTTACAGGGTATCTTTAGTTTCAAATACAAAGCATATCTTTGGGCTTTGGTGCTAGCAACCAGGGATCTTAATAACAATGATGAAAATATAAGGATAACTACAACACTCAACTATCATTTCTTTTTTTTTTTTAATATATTTTATTGATTTTTTACAGAGAGGAAGGGAGAGGGATAGAGAGCGAGAAACACTGATGAGAGAGAGAGACATCAATCAGCTGCCTCCTGCACACCCCCCACTGGGGACGTGCCCGCAACCAAGGTACATGCCCTTGACCGGAATCGAACCCGGGACCCTTCAGTCCGCAGGCTGATGCTCTATCCACTGAGCCACACCGGTTTCGGCTCAACTATCATTTCTTAATCCTTGTTAAATGCCAAGAGTGTTATATGAGTTCTCTCTTTAATCCTGACAATAATTTTCTGAGTTGGGATTATTGCCCCCATTTTACAGATAAGGAAACAGGAGATGTTCTGTTACTCTGCCCATGTTTGCACAGGTGGTAAAGGGCAAAATCAGGACTGGAACCCATGTGGTTTGGAGCCTGTACTTTTAATCACCATGCATACTATCCTATTCTCCTTGTGTTTTGTATTATTGGCTGTAAAGGAGAAAAAATAAGATACATTATCATGGAGACTCTTCCTAAAAGTAACTCAAAGAACTTGAACCATATGCACACATTTCTTCATATTTTAAAGAAAATGAAAGCAAACTCTTTCAGCAATAATTTACTGCAAAAAAAAAAGCCCATCAAAGAAAATTTTCAATCCTGGAATTCTGATGCTAAAAAGAATATTCTAGTCAAGAAACAAAGAGAAGTGAAGCAATGGGATGAAGAGGGAAAAAGTTTACTAGCTTAATGGTGAAAAATTTGAACAAAATAAGAAACAAGCTATAAAGAATATCTACTACTGATTCCTTGAATAAAAAAGTTACAAAAAGCCCTCCAAAAAATAACCTGCCTTTAGGGACAGAGATGAATAGGTGAAGAACAGAGGATTTTTAGGGTGGTGAAAATACTCTGTGATACTGTAATGATGGATACATGCCATATAGTTGTCAAAACCCACAGAATGTACATCAAGAATAACCCCTAGTGTTAAACCTTAAAAAAAAGCCTTGCTCTTCTATCTTGCTAAGTAATCTTCAGTATATCTAAGTGGAACGACAACTACTTAGGCCAATTCTATGAGACAAAGCTAGATTAAAAGCATTACGATCTTAGGTTTTACAAAGAACAATCTATATATATAAAAGAATAAGCGACCTAACGGCTGAACAGCCATCGACTGGTCGCTATGATGTGCACTGACCACCAGGGGGCAGACACTCAACGCAGGAGTTGCCCCCTGGTGGTCAGTGCTCTCCCACAGCCAACCTCCCATGGCCAGCCAACCTTCTGCAGTCCCTCCCGCCAGCCGGCCGGCCACCCTTATGGGCCCCTATTGGGTGGGGGGGGGGGGGTCAGCCAGTCAACCTCCTGTGGCCCTCCTCCTACCCCCCCTCCCCGATCAGCCCTGATCACCAGCCAGGCCGAGGGACCCCACCTGTGCATAAATTCGTGCACTGGGCCTCTAGTCTCTAAATAACTAAGAAAGCATTATTCAGCATAAAAATGACTGTTTTGAGCATTTCAATCTAGTTATTTATAAAATTTTCTTAATCTCACAGCTTCATTTTGGTGAGTCATATTTTGTCCACTCTAGAAGACAATGCCTTCTAATTTACAGAGATTTCTAAGACCTTATCTAAACTTTTTCTATAACTGACTATTGTTCTCATTATTAGTATGTTTCATATATAACTGTGAGTATAATCTTTGATTTACTTATACTATGATTTCAGTATTCATCTTTAAAATCCTAAAAAAGATTTGGTCCTTGATTGTGTCAGGGCCTTTTAAGACTATTTGGGGTTTCATCCTAAAATAGATTTTAACAGAAAGTATTTAAAGTACTGAAAACATACAAACTTTTGGGCCCCTAATAAAAGATTAGATTTCAAATATGCATATGAAACTGTGTGAAAACAAAAATTGCTTATATTGGACATCACTTATTAGTGAAGGTAATAGAAAAGGGAGGAGCCTATGATGTTGACTTGTACCCCTTTTGCCTCCAAGCACTGCAAGTCTCTCTTTCAAAGTGTCTGTTGGCTTCATTTTGTTTCTTTTTTTCCACTACCATCTAACACCTTACTCCAGGACTTTTTATGTCTCATGCAGATTATGGCAGGACCCTCCTAACTGACCTCAGTGACTCCAGTCTCTCTCTGCTTAAAGCTATTCTGCTCATCATTACCGTATTAACCTCCCTAAAACACTACTTTCTTAATATAATTACCTTCCTAGAGATCTTAAGATAGACAGGTACCTGCCCCCACCTTATTATACCAACACTCTCCAACATATTGCCTTATTCAGATGATCTTTGATCTATCTCAAACTGACCATATTCATCCCTAGTGTCTACCTTTACTAATGGTTTTTACTTATCTGCCACATCTTAGGTAACCTTCAACGCAAATTTCAATTCATCTACCTCTATAAAACCAGGCCTAATTACTAACATTTCTTTGGTTTTCAATTAACACATTTATAAATTCCTATTACTTGATTATATGTTCTCTAGTTTGGGTTACCAAACTATATTTCTGTCCAATAGAGTGTTCTGCAAATGAAGTCTTGTACTCTAGATTTGAATAATGGTGATCTTGTCTAAATTTTCAAATAAATTCTCTCTACTTTAAATATTTCTCCCATAATGTTTAACAGAATTTTCTATATGTTAAATATTTCTCCTATAATGTTTTTATATACCATTTGTACCCTTTCTTGCTTGTCTGCAAGTATTAAAACAGAATACAACATAATAATTAGTAATAAATAAATTTTAACTAAACTAAAAAACATTTCAGCATAGCCTACATACCTTGTTTTTGCCTTTAATAAACACGTGATCATTTAGAATTGCCATTTTTGTATGCTAATTAGTAAAATATTAATAAATTCATATAGTTTGATTTAGTACATAATAAAATTATCAATACATTTTCTAGTTATCTCTCATTTACAAATGGAACTAAAGAACTCCATCTAATCTAGTTTAAGGAACACTCTCTTTTTATGTATATTAACGTGAATCATCAGCTATAATTAAGATTTTGGTAAATAAGCTTCATGGGAGATTAGGTTTAAAAGTTTTGAGGTTTTTCCTTCTATGCATCACTCTATTGGAAAATTCACATATTTCCAAGCTTTAATAAGAAGCATACTTAAACATAAATGAATCAGGGATAAGTCTTGATATCTTCTTATTCATCCTTATTGTCTTCAGATATCTGTTTGGCTTGATTTCCTTTAGTTTTTAATTTGCATATCCCCATAAGAAAATACCCTAAAAAATGATGTAAGACTTAAAAGCTCTTAAGGGAATGATGACTCCCGTGGGACTAAAAATGGATTCAAATGATATGCTTAGGTTTTTTGCATGGATCGTGGTATTTTTTGTTTTTCAATTTAGATACCAGAATGCCAAGTCATTCATTTACAGTGAAAAACTGAATTTATCACTGATTAGAAATATTAATCCAATTGTAATACAGGATTCATTCTTTTTTAGAAGTCAAACTTTATGAGAAATTAAACCATAATCAGTGGTAGATTTTAAACTATTGATTCAATTTCTTTAATGGTTATAAGTAGCAGGTCTACTTACATTTTTATTTTTTATAATCAATTTTAATAAATTACTTTTTTTAAATATCCGTTTTCTCTAAATTATTAAATACATTATCACAAAGTTTTTCATGACAGTCTATTTTTCAAGTCTCTGGTTTTCTGTAATGGTGTCCCTTTTTTCATTTCTAACATTGTTTACTTGTGCTTTCTCTTTTGTCTTGAACAAGTCTTGACAGTTTTATTCTCATTGGAGAAATAACTTTAAAGAAACAACACTTGATTTTTTTATTTTATTACATTTACTTCTGTTTGCTATTTTACTATCATTTACTGTTATCTTCATTATTTCTTTCCCTAAACTTTCTTTGGGTTTATTCTTTCTTTTTCTAATTTATTTAGTTGAATACTTAATTACTTCATTAATTCTCATCTTTTCTCCTTTCAATGTAAAAGATTAAGGCTGTAAGTTTCACTTAATAACTCCTTTAGCAATATCCTACAAGTTTTGGAATGTACTGTTTTCAGGATATTCAGTTTTAAGTATTTTATATTTTCCATTATTTCTTCTGGGACTAAAGAGTTAAATATAAATAACTTTAAAATTTTCTAAAAGTAAAGGTTTTTATTTATTTTTTAAGGCTTGCATTCTTTTTTTAAGATATATTTTTATTGATTTCAGAGAGGAAGGGAGAAGGAGAAAGAGATAGAAACATCAATGATGAGAGAGAATCACTGATCAGCTGTCTCCTGCATGCCCCTTACTGGGGATTGAGCCTGCAATCCGGGCATGTGCCCTCGACTGGAATAGAACCCGGGACCCTTCAGTCCATAGGCCGACACTCTATCCGCTGAGCCAAACCAGCTAGGGCGAAAAGTAAAGGCTTTTAAAGTAAATTTTTTATTATTAATTTCTAACTTAGTTCAGCTATGATTAAGAGAATGCTTTCTGTATAAGATAGACTTTGAAATTTGTTGAGATTTATTTATGCTTCAATCTATTGTCAGTGCGCATCATAGCGACAAGTCATTCCACTGTTCGGTCCATTTGCATATTAGCCTTTTATTATATAGAACTCATATTCTTCCCTCAAAAACTGTCCCTTTCACAACTTCTCTATTTTTGTTAACAGTACCATCATCCTCCCAAGTTCAAAATTAGTCTTTGACTCATTATGTTCCCCATTCCTCTAATTTGTCACCAATTTTGCTGACAGATCTATGTAATCTCTCCACTTTTTCATCTTATTCATCTGAGGTGCACAAATATTCATCTGCACTTAAAGTGTACTAGGAGCTAAAAGACAGATGATTGAGCCCCTGCAGGCATTTACAATCTAGTTATAATAATAAATAAGCAAATCACTAATTATAACATAGAGGGTTAAGTTATTTAATATCTGGAGTACTGTAATAGCTTTCAAACAGGTTTAACTGCTTCTAGTCTCTTCCTCCTACTGGGACACTTTCAGATATGCCTGCCTAAGAAGCTACTCTGACCATATCTTTTACTTGCTCAAGAATCTCTAATTCTTCCCACAACTGCTTTCAGGATAAAACAGTCATTAGCCTGTCGTCAGAGTCCTACACAGCGAGCCACCAAATAGCCTTTAAGCATTATCTCTCATTATTTCTTTACATGAACTTCCATTCCTTTCAAATCAATTTACTATTTGGACATGAACATTAATTTAATATTCCTCATGCCACTCCTTTCATACAGAAAACACTAGTTCTATAAAAATCTATTCCATTGTTTAAGACTCAGATTACATCCTATCTCTGTAAAGCAATCTTCAGTGTTACTAATCAAAAATAATGTGTTCCTTCTTCAAATTCCCAAAGCAAGTTTTGCCTGGATAAATCATTTCACCATCAGGTACTGCCTTATTTTATTTTATTATCTCCATTGTCTTAAATTTTTAAATCTTTCTCACTTAATTGTACATAATTCATGTTTTCTCCCTAACCAAATTCTATGCTTTGCACAGACAGCTTTATCTTGTACTTCTTTGTACCCAGCCATAGTACCTAGCACAGTCTTGTTCATGAGCAAGATTTGAAACAGGGGTAGGGTTTTGGAAAAGTTCAGTTTGGATAAAGGGACACTGCCAATGGAAGAAACAACACATGCAAAAGTAGGGAAGGGCAATGTTTGTCCAAGATATAGAAAGTAAATCAATTTGATGGAATGAAGTCCTCCCCACCCAAAGGAATACTGGCATGTCAGGTCAGAATAAGTTCCAGAGTAAGGTGTTTTGACTTTATCTGTAGGTGATGAGGGAATCATAGAATATTTTAGACTAGAATAAAGAACAGGGCACAGTTTTATAAAGTTTTATCAACTCAGCAGTGCACTAATTTAACAGGAAGGTCTGAACATCAATTAAGTGGCTATTGCTCGAAAGTGATGTAGTAAAGCCTCACCAACAAAGTATTTTTCTTTCATTTCCTCTCCTAGAGAGAAGGCTGCCATAAAATTCTTGGGCAAACAAAGCATAGTTTGATAGGTTCTCTGACAACAACTCTTGATTCTACTTATCCTAGATTCACAATAAAGTAAATTCAATATTTTTATTTTTCTCTTAGCATCTTCATTGGGAAGCTCTTATTAATGGTAATTCCATTAGCAAACGACTCGTCACAAGGGCTTTGTTTAATCCTCAAGCTATTTCAAGCTATATGTGAGATGGTTTTGCTTCTAGTTTCTCTAGAGGAGTTTAGGAAATTCCTATTTACCCACAGAAGGAGGTTAGCTATTCAAGGTCAGGAGAGAGCTTCAATCCCCAAAATAAGACTTGCTGACACCCAGGGCTCAGCCCTGCCACCGTGGAGCGTGGGATACACAGATATCCACTCACTCAGTAACTAAACTTCTCCTTATAGCCCTTGAGTAGCATCTGACTCTAACTTATCTGTGTTTTATCTGTTACATATGCCAAAGTTTTCTTTCATTAGGTGGATAATTTGTAGGAATTTGCATTTTTCTTCCAAGCATGCTCTAACATCTTTTGTCTTTATCACGTCCATCTGTGGATCAAGAGGGACTCACTAACTCTCCTAAACAGAGGATGGGTGTAGGGGCAAGAAGGGGCACAGACTGCAGTACTTTTTGTTTGCCCATTTCTATTTATTTGACCAAATGCTTTACAGGCATAGTGGGGTAATGGCCAAAAAAAGAAAGACATTAATCTTGAGGGAAATAATTAAAATTTATAGAAATATTATGCAAGAGCAAGGAAAACATTTTCGGTGGTGACTCTGCCCTCCTTTCCCATGATGCAGTAGGGTCTAAGTGGCTGGTTTCACTCAGGGATATTTGTATTTGCTTTTCTTCTCTGATGGTTCTTTATGTGTGTGGGGGGAGGGGAATGGGAAGCAAGTAGAATGAGATAGGCTGCAGAGAAATGAAGAGTTAAGAGGTGCACATATTTCTTAAAGTCACCTAAATGTCCAAGACATGTGAAACTATGATAAGCAAATTAAGAGTAGAATTAGTGTCTAAATATGTGTACTTGGGTTTCTATAGAATTAGAAAAAATTTGATTAGGATGACCCTTTACTGCTAAATTGCATGAAAAAAGAAATCATTTATAAACTGTTAAGATTGACAATATAACTGAATTAAATAAAACAAAACAGAAACTTATGCTAAATATAAAAAAAGATTTTAAAATAGAGATATTTTGGGGGGTGGCAGAAGACTACTTACAGGTCAGAGAATATTCATGAGGAATAAATCAGAAAACCATAAATTTTGCCCATTATAATAAAAGTATCCTTATATTTAGGGAAATATATTATGAGATAAATCAATTTTATAAAAAAGATAACTTTGAAGGCAATTATTAATCTAACAAAAATAGGATTTTTATAAGTATCAAGCCATCATATTACATTTAAGATACAACTGGATATAATCTAACTTTCCTAAGAATTTGTTTATTATACCAATATCATGATCAATAATTCCTTTCCTTAAGAAATTCATTAGAAAGCATCTGTAACTGGGAAGTTAAAGTAATGGCTGATCCATGTGTCCTATTTCTTTTCTCCATAGAAATCTTCTATATGAACATTACAGATATTTCACACTCTGCATAAAAGCTACTTCTCAAACCATATGTTAGCTTTTCTTGCACACAAAGCCTATTCCCACTCTCATACAGCAAGCCTCATCATCCCTGCATTGAGGGGTATGGCAAAACAACAATATATTTTGGCTAGCAGAAGTTGTCTAAATAGCACGAACAGCTGCCCAGATGACAGGATAAGCCTTGCATGGAGCTGGCACTCTTTGTTAAAGCAAAGCAAACTGTCTCTTATTTCTCATAGCAAATGTTGTTGGCACCAGTTCTACAGACATAAACAAAACTTGAACGTATTTTCTTAATTTCTCTTCCCCTCTTTTAAAAATCCAAAAGTGGATTTTGCAAAATGTGGGGTCTTACTCCCCAAAGTAAGAGAAGTGCAGACAACAACGGGTTAAAAGAACAAGCGGAGCCCTACCGTACCCAGAAATGACAGAAGGCTCTTCTCCTCTTCGGTGCTACTATCCAACCACTCGGCCACATCACCGGGGGAAAGGAGACTCATTCTCCAGCCAGAAAACTTTTCCATACAGAGCACAATTAGTGAATGATGAAGTGGGAAAAGAAAGATACAGAGACTAAATTCTTGGGGGTGCAACACTTAAATTGCTAGCCAGGCTGTAATAATGAAAGAGAAAATGTGATCCTCCCTCCACTCTGAATTCTGTCTCTGTGACATCAATCTAATACAACGGGGGAGGGGGAAGGAAATAGAGGGTTAAAAGAGGGTGAGAGAAGAGAAGAGAGAGGTTTGTCTGTCTCTGGGTGTTAAGCTTGAGTCTGAAAGAGAAAGCAGGAATAAAATTGAATAATGATTTGTGTTCAATGACAGGAGAAAGCGAAGGAAAATAAAGAATAAAGACACTCAAAGAAAAAGAAACAGGTTCCTACACTGGAGCAGCTTAGATAACTGGACAGCACAATAGCTAATCAGTTAAGTAAAGCATATCATCAAACAAAAACAAAGGCAAAAGAACAAATTCAGCATTTTGTTTTGTTCTGAGAAGAAAGGTTTTCAAATTTTCTTTCAGTCAGTCAGGGGAGAGAACTGCAGCCTCCTAACCCCTTCCTGCGTTAGCTATTTCAACAGCATCCCAGCCCCCTTTACGGAGATTTCCTGCAAGCCGAGGCAGGTTGATAAATCTGTGAATAGGAAGCTCTCATCCCTCCTTTCTTCTCCTCCTCCTCCATTCCTCCCCCCACCTCGCATGGCGACTGCATTGATCGACAATAATGGAATCTGTAACAGACTGCCAGCAGCAACATTAAGGATATTACAAGTCCACTTCATAAGAATTCGAGCCGGTGGTCGGAACTTAGGGGCAACTCTGGGCTTCCAGTCAATAGCTCTGTCTTTCTTAGCGAGAAAGAAAAGAGGGAGGGAGGAAAGAAGGAAGGGAGGGAGGGTGGGAAGGTGGGGGGGGGGGGGCAAGGAGAGGGGGGAGGGGAGGGAGGGAGAGGAAGCTGAAATCTGAAAGAAGTAAGAAAAGTGGACTTGCTGGGCTGAAGGTTCAGAGATCCACCGTTGAAGCAAATGACTGTCCTTCAATCCATCACACAGTCATTGTGAAGCAGTCAGAACAAGACAGATTTTCAATATGATTTACATTATGTATTTACATAGTTTAAGGTTATTTCATAGGCTTACACCTAATTAATAGGCAGAGAAAACTCAAGCAGAAGAGGTATTTTCAGAGACACATAGATCACTCATATCCCTGTTCTCTGGAGATTGATCGGGTTTGTTGCTATAAGAAAACACTCTTAAAAAGGTAGGGTGTTGCCCGGCCAGCAGGGCTCAGTGATTGAGCATTGCCCTATGAACCAGGAGGTCACAGTTCGATTCCGGTCAGGGTACAAGCTCTGGGTTGCAGCTCTATCCCCAGTGTGGGGCATGCAGGAGGCAGCCAATCAATGATTCTCTCTCATTATTGATCTCTCTCTCTCTCTCTCTCTCTCTCTCTCTCTCTCTCTCTCTCTCTCTCTCTCTCTCTCTCTCCCCCCTTCCTCTATGAAATTAAACAACAAAGGTAGGGTGTTTTTTGCATTCACAAAACATTGCCTTTGTTCCCAATAACTTGCTCTTTCTATTCTAGTAACCTACTTCAAGTGAGAGAATTTTCACTGCTTAAGAGTTACTGTCTCAATAGAGCCTGAATTCACATCCTTCTCTCCATGCTCACTTTACTATTCTTCATCTGGACTCTGCTCATTTTGACTGTAAGCTCCCTGAGGACACAGTAGACAGTTGTTTATTAATCTTTGTAACCCAGTGGCTAGAGCAGTGCCTGGCACTTAGAAGGAGTTCAATAAATAGTTACTGAAGTTTTGTCTGCTTTAAAAGTGTGAACAGCTTCAACACTGGCAGGAGGTATCAGGCTGAATATTTTAGGATCTCTTTTTAAGATTAGTCATTTTGACAGATAGTGACTTAAAAGCAGTTATAGTTACAGCACCAACTGATTGAGAAAACAGAAAATGTAAAAAAAAAAGGTATTATGAATTATGTTTAAATTAATCTTTTATTACTCAAAATAACTACATAAAATTGAAAAGGTGTGATAAATATCAAAATCCACAGGCTATGCTTGCTTAGCACCTAAGCATGAACTAGTAGATAATCCTTTTGCAACAAATAACTTTATGACACATAGTATTTGTGTAGCTTCCAGGCTGAAATCAATGGTCTAGACCAGGGGTGGGCAAACTTTTTGACTCGAGGGCCACAATGGGTTCTTAAACTGGACCGGAGGGCCGGAACAAAAGCATGGATGGAGTGTTTGTGTGAACTAATATAAATTCAAAGTAAAGGAGCGGAGGGGAGAGCAAGAGAACCGGATAGAACAGCCGGATCCGGCCCGCGGGCCGTAGTTTGCCCACGGCTGGTCTAGACTCTAGACTCTAGACGCAGTGGTTCTCAACCTTTCTAAGGCCACGACCCTTTAATACAGTTCCTCATGTTGTGGTGACCCCCAACCATAAAATTATTTTCGCTACTTCATAACTGTAATTTTGCTACCATTATGAATCGTAATGTAAATATCTGTGTTTTCCGATGGTCTTAGGCGACGCTGCTAGCGGTTCTCAACCTGTGGGCCGCTGCTGTAGAGCCTAGACTCTAGAGCATCAAGGTCAAACTTCTTGGTGTGATGTGGCTACTGCTTCTCTCTAGGGAGGGGCCCCCAGACTCCCCTTGGCTCAGCCATGCAGGCCTTGGCATGTTTCACTAAAAGTAATCTACAGAAGAGCAGGAAAAATTTATCCTTTTTATTCATTGGTGTAGAGCACTATATGGCCATAGTAGGTGCTAAAATTTTTTTATTGACTTTGGCATCTCCTGTGAAGTATCATTCTTTCTACTGTATATACCTGATATCAAACTGATTCATTGAGACTCAGCTCAAATATTACCTCTCCAGGTCTTCCCTGACACCTTATGATAGAGTTAATGGTTTTCTCACCTAAACTTTCTTTGTTATTACCATTAGTTTATTGAAATTATTTGTTTCCAAGTGATTTCCTCCACTATATCTTGCACCTATAGAAGGCAAAAATTGTTTTACTAATTTAAAAAAATGTTTTTTAATGCCTAGTACCTGGTAGATGATTATAAATGTTTATTGAATGATTTATTAAAGTAAAATTGTGATTCTATATACCAAAGGTAGATTAATGCTAAAGAACCCCATATATTCATAATGGAAGGATCCATACCATTAGTCTTAAAATCAACAACCAAAACAAAATTTGGTTTTGGATATAATAAAATAAATATTTTATTTATTATACCGAAGATAGGGCAGAATAGGCAGAAAAATATCATCAAGATAATCCAGTACCATACATTTGCCTTTTATAAACAGAGCTATGAAGGACCCAAGAACAAGTTCTAGATTATGCTTAATATTCCTGATTTTTGTTATAACAACCTGTACTTATACATTCAGATTTACTCATTTGACAACTTAAGAGTCAAAAGGTGTCAAGCATTGTTCTAAGCCCTGGAATATAGTTGTAAAGAAAGGACAAAATCTCTGCCTTCATAGAGCATATATTCTAGAGGGAAGAGATAAACAAAATACAAGATAAAAATGTAAAATATACATTGTGTTAGATGGTGAACTGTGCTGAGGAGAAGAGTAAAGCAAGGAAGAGGGATAGGTAATGTTGGAGAGGTCTACAATCTTAGAGGGCAGACAGGAAAAGCATCTCTGAGAGATTAACTTTTGAGTAAAGGGTTTCTGGGTTCTCTGGAAGAAAAAGAAACACAATAAAAAGGCCTAGAAGCAGCAATAGTCAGGAGACCAGTGCAGGTAGATTGTATGAGCCAGGGGAAAAATAAAAGGAGATGAGGTCTGTAAGATAATAGGAAGGCAAACCATGTAAAGTTATCAGATCTTCGCTTCCTTAATTAGGTGGCAAGTCTTGAGACTAGAGAGATCTGTTAGGCCTTACTTTTTCTTTATATAAGAGCTATATTAAAATTCGTGCAAGAGTAGGCCTTACTTCCCCCGGCTGCCGGCACCGGCTTCCCTCGCAGCCCCAGCTTCGTCCGGAAGGACGTCCAGTCTAATTAGCATATTATGCTTTTATTATTATAGATGTAGATTGTTTTCAGAGAGGAAGAGAGAGGGAGAGAGAGATAGAAACATCAATGATGAGAGAGAATCATTGGTCAGCCACCTCCTGCATGCCCCACACTGGGGATGGAGCCTGCATCCCGGGCATGTGCCCTGACCAGGAATCGAACCGTGACCTCCTGGTTCATAGGGTGACGCTCAACCACTGAGCCACACCAGTCAGGCATAAAATTCATTCTTTTAAAATGGTTTTAAATATATTCACATAGTTGTGCAACCATCATTATAAATGGATTCCAGAACATTCTCATCACCTCAAAAAGAAACGCAGCACCCATTAGCAGTTACTCTCCATTCCTCCCAACATCCAAGACTCTAGCAACTACTAATCTATGAATTTGCCTATTCTGGATGTTTCATATAACCAAAATCATATAACATGTGGCCTTTTGTATCACATTTAGTTTTATCCATGTTGTAGCATGTATCAGTACTTCATTCATTTTTTATGGCTGAATACTATTCCACTGATAGACATTTGAGTTGTTTCCACTTTTTAATATTATGAATAATGCTGCATATGAACATTCATGTACACATATTCATATAAAAACCTTACACTTTAACAGGTTATCCAAATAAGGTGTAATAAATAATCTGCTTTTAATCTGTAGAATTTTTAAATCTACAACAGAAGAGAGTTATTTTCCTATTTTACAAGCACCATATTTTCCTCCTAATTCATCAGGTATTTCCACCCTTCTTGAAGAAACGAAAACTACTGACTCAGTCTCTTTTCTCCTGCTCTATTATTTTTGCACACAAGAACAGATTAATACTAGATACTTAGGAATGAACAAAGGCAGGTGAAATGTGACAATAGACCATTTCCTAAATTGATAACTAATTATAGTAAAATTGGTGGAGATTTTTGGGGGAAAGGGGTAATTTTATATTTTTCTAGTTTCAAACTTATCATAAAGGTAAAGAAAAGTATACAGAACTCACACACACACACCCTTTATCCAGATTCACCAGCTGTTTACATTTTGCTACCTTTCTCTCTGTTTATACTATCCTATATAATAAAAAGCTAATATGCAAATTGTTCCCTTGACTGGGAGATCAAACAGGAGTTCGACCAGGGGGTGGGGCTGGCTGGCCAACTGCCCTCGGCCCCTCCCCATGGCCAGCCCAGTTCAATCGGTCCCGATCGGGGCTGGCTGGCCGGATCCCACCCGTGCACAAATTCGTGCACCAGGCCTCTAGTTATTAAATATATATGCATTTTTTCTAATCCATATGAGAAAGACATTATGCCCATTACCACCAACAGCTTTCAGAGTATATTTTCTAAAACAAAGGACAGCCTCATATAACCAAGAACAATTATCAAAGTCAAGAAATTTAACACTGATGGTGGTTGATATTTTAAGGATAAAATTAAATATGCCACTATGTGTAAAGTACACTATATAAATTCTACCTCAATATCATACAAAGTTCTTTATTTGAAAAACAAAATGTCTTCAAGCAATGCTGACTGAGAAATCAGAAGTACTAATTGCAAGTATAATTCAAAGTAATAGTCTATATTATATTAAAATGTCTATTAAATTGCTGAAGGATTACTATTGAACTTATTAACATTCAATATACTGTTATGACAAAGAATTGGAAGAAGGAATAACTCGTTTTCAAAAGGAATTAGAGCTCAAGTAAAGTGAATGCATTTCCATCTTGATATTCTTTTGAATTATGTATAACCTTTGCCTCAAAGAAGCTTAAAGTATATGTCAGACTATAACTTTTCCTTATATTTTGCTGAGGATATATTTAATGTAATAGGAATATAGTTAAATTCTATGAAATCTATAGCTCAGCACTTTAAATAGTACCCTAAATATGTAAATATGTATAAAAACCTCAAACCACTTACATATAAATCATATAACAATGAATACACTCCCACATTGTTTTCACTTGCCAGAAATGTTAGCATAATTATTAGAGCTGAAGAAACTAATGAAGCTAGGCTGAATTTTCATTCATTTGGATTTAGGAAGCTACACTTTGGACATGCAAAGCCCCCAAATAACAAGGATGTTAATGTTATAAGAGGCATTCCTAATATGTGATTATTTAAAACATATAATACATAAAAAGGGGTGGAGGACAACTTGATTCTACAGCTTATTTGGAAAAGTAAATGCATAAGTAAAAAGCTAAACATATTTTGAAAGAAAGAACTAATTAGAGGAGAATTTACTTTATCAAAGAGGAAGGCATTAAAATCTGTGGTTATTAAGTCATTGTGATATTAATGTAGGAATAAAACAATAGGTCTCTGGGACAGAAAAAGAATCCAGAAGAAGATATACACCCTTTAGCTGATAATAAAGGGTGCTTTCAAACCAGTGTGGAAAGAATAAAAAATTCAATAAAAGGTATTGAGACAATTGGCTAAAAAACTGGGGGGGGATCTCATTTCATAAAACCAAAAATAAATGTCAAAACATGGCCTAATCTCAAATTGAAAAAGGCCTTTCTAAGCATGGCACAAAAGCCAGAAACTACAATGAAAAATAGAGGCAAGACCAAAAAACCTAAAAATTTAAAGCTTCAAATAGCAAAAAAGACACCCTGAACAAATATGCAAGGCTATTTAATACAATCTATCAAAATATGAAATGCAAACTACCTTTTTCTAGGAACCAATCTAGAAATATCAGCACAAACAACTGGACACAGATATATGTACGAAGATGTTTAACACAAAGTTGGTAATGGCAAAAGCAAAAAACACTAAGTGTTTATAAGAAGGGAAACAGATAAATCTACAATGAAATAAACATCCTTTAAGGATCTACAAGTATAGACATAATGAAAAGATGTCTTCAACACAAAAATGTGAAGAAGAAGAATGGCACAGGTTGTCAAGAACTATGAGGCATTAAATGACAGGCATTTGGAAAGGTCTGTAATTGGAAGTTTTAAAAATGGGCAGAAAACTGTCACAATGATGAGGATATGCAACATATTTAAGGGCCTAGGGGCCTCCTTAGAGTTCAGATCATTCTTTGACAGCAAAATAACTTGAGAATGGGTAGGTCTTTAACTTTTAATTTTTTTTTTTTTAAATTCAGGACTGTCATTCATCGTTTGATGATAAATATGAGGTGGGGTCACGTATTCATCAATAGTAAATTTGGCATTAGGACTTGTTCAGCATTGTTTACACAAACACTTTATTGTGTTTTCCATTATTTTAATAAAAACGGGTGGTGGATCAAAAATATAAATGCTGATATCACAGAAAAGCAGAGACCTCATAAAACAAATATTAATTTAATTGATATAAAGATAAGAGTTGTTAACCATGCCAGAATTTTAATATCATTAACTTCAAGGAAAATTGTCTACATTCAATTGTGAGATGGAAAAGGGAGAGCACAATTAAGAATCATGTACAAAGATTTGGTGTTTATGATGTGTGTCTGTGTACATATCCTTGAATAATCCCTTACCCTTGAGTGCAGAGGGAGCCTAGGACCTGATAATATGATAGGATAGCCACTCCCTTGATTAGGTTGCATTATATGACAAAGGTGATGATACACTATTGTGTAAGATTCTCTCACTGGCTCTGAAGAAGTAATATGCCATGTTCTGAGAGTGCTACAGGAATGGCTGCCAAAGGCAATCTCTAGGAACTAAGAACAACTCTCCGCCCATAGATAGCAAAAAAATACAGGGATCTCAATCCTACAACTGCAAGAGGAGTCTGAGCTCCAGATGACAATGCAGCCTGGATGATACCTTGGTTTTGACCTTCTGACACACTGAGCAGTCAACCAGCTACACTGCCTGCGCTTCAGATCTATGGAAAATGTGAAATAATAAATGGGTGTTACTGTAAGTCACTAAGTGTGTGGTCATACAACAGTGGAAAACTAATGTAGTATGCTAACATGAAAACACCAAGTGTGAGTAAAACAGGTGAGATGTGGGGATCTACTGAAGAATGCCACTATAAGTGAATCCAGATGGAAATCACCCCAGTAACCAGCATCTGGATTAAACAAACCAGAACAGAATATTACCGGCAGCCAGAAGCATCCTTCACACACCCTTTCCAGTCATTACCCTATCAGGATTATCACTATCTTGATTTCTATTATATCAGATGAGTCTGAATTGTATCTAACAGAATCACACTGTGCAGATAGTCTTTTGAGACTAACTTTCATGCTTAACATACATTTTTGAGATTTATCCATTCTGTGGCATGAAGCAGTTTGTTCTTTGTGAATACTGTATGGAATTCCACTGTGTAAGGAAACAAAATTTATCCATTCTATTGATGAGCATTTGGGTAGTTTCTGATTTTTCAGTTGTTATAAACACTTTTGTACAAGTCTTTTGAGAAACCTATGTATGCATTTCTATTGGGTACATAAATTGGAGTGGAATTGCTGGGCCACAAAGCATTGTTCAGTGTTAGCAGATATTGTCCAATAGTTCTCTAAAACTGTTGTAAAAATGAATACTCCCATCAGCAGTGTATAAAAATTCCTTTTGTTCTAGATTCTTATCAACATTTGGTAATTTCTGTTGTCCTCATTTTAGACATTCTTGTTGGGTGTGTAGTTCCATTTTAGTTTAAATTTGCATTTTTCTGATGGCTAATGAAACTGAGCACCTTTTTCACATACTGAATGGCCATTTGGATCACCTCTTTTATAAAATGGCATTCAATCTTGCCTTTTTCTCATTGATGTGTAGAAGTTCATTACATATTATGATTGCATATTAAGACTTAAAATTTCCTCTTTTCAGACTGTCAGATTATCATCAGATGATTATCAGAGAAAAATATAACATAAGCAACATCTGGACTAAACATAAAGAGCCTTAAAACAGCTTCTATTCTCTTGTAACAGGTTTGATAAGAGAAAAAGAGAAAGAAAAAGTCTACCTTTGAATATTTAATTCAAAACCTAAGCAAAATGAAAATGGGTTTATTATAACTTCTGACACTGGGAGAAACCTACTGGGAAGCTGCCATAAATCACAGTACTTTATAGCAATAAAGTCATCACACCCTTGAAGCTCACTATTTCTTGTTAATTAAAATTTCATTGTCAGAAACATTTTGTAGTTTCTTAACAGGAATGCATGCTTCTGAAAAAAAAAAAAAAAGGCAAATAATTAGCTGGATTTTCTTTTAAAAGGGACCAGAGGAAACCCTGACTTCTGGTTTAAAAAAACTGCCATTTCAAAATAAAACAAATAAACCGCCCCCAAAAAACCAAACCTTGAAAAAAAAAGTGGTGTCATCAAGGATTGACAATTAGATATACTTCCACTAATTTTCTGCCTTTTAGATTATAACTAGGGGTCCATTGCACGAACTCATGCACCTTGAAAGGAACTATGGGCCGCAAGGCTGCGGTAGGCACAGAAGGGGTGGGTCTCAGTCCATCCTCTGCGCCCCCACCTGGCCCCTCCAGGCACGGCCCCCAGTCCCCTCCCTATCTGCCGGCAGCCCCACTCCCTCCACCACTGCTCCCATACACTGATGGCACTGGCCCTGCTCACACCGGCTGAAGGCACAGAGCGATTGGGGCCTGCACCAGCAGTGGGTGCAAGCAGGGCCAGCGCCGTCAGTGGGTGCAAGCGGCAGTTGCTGCCCTGATTGCCCCTCAGGAGCAGGGGGAGGTGGAGAAGCCCTCATGGGCGATTGGGGCCGGCAGCCACCGCTTGCACCGGCTGATGGCGCTGAGTGATCAGTACTGGTGCTGGGCACTGGCAGTGGGTGCAAGTGGTGGCTCCGGTGCCGGCTGTGGGTGCAAGTGGGGCTGGTGCTGGCAGTGGGTGCGAGTGGTGGCTCCGGTACTGGCAGCAGGTGCAAGCGGGGCCGTTGCTGGCAGCAGGTGTGAGAGGTGGCTGCTGGCCCCGATCTCCCCTCAGGAGCAGGGGGAGGTGGAGAAGCCGAGGGGCGACTGGGGTTGGCAGCTGCCGCTCGTACCCACTGATGACACCAAGCAATCGGGACTGGCACCAGGCACCAGCAGTGGGTGCGAGCAGGGCTGGCGCCGACAGCAGGTGCAAGTACCTGGCGTGACTGCGGCGCTCGGCAGCAAAGAATTTTCAGTAACCACCAGAGGCTTGCCCTGATGACAGCGACCGGCACCCCGCCTTGGTCTGGCGCCCCCGCTCACCTGCTCCACCATCCTGTTGTGGACGACGCCTGCCATGTTCTGTGTGCACCCCCTGGTGGTCAGCACACATCATAGCGACCCGTTGTTCGGTTGTTCTGCCGTTCAGTCTATTTACATATTAGCCTTTTATTACATAGGATAAACTCCTCTGCAGACTGTTTTAGTTTATATAAAGCTAAAAGAATGTTTCCAAGGAAGACTGGTTTTCATTCTTTGTAATAACACTAATAACTCCTAGGATTTCTTCTTTATACCACATTTTGGTTTTGTTACTAAAAAGGGTTGACACTGGCTCCAATAGAAAAAAAAGGTACTTTTTGGGAAAATTTACCTTTAAAAGTTGATCATCAATCAAGTAGTTACTGAGTGTTAACATTTATAAGGCAAAGAAATAAATAAAACTACTAAAATATATTTCAAAATTTAACAATTGTATTTGTGCAAATATTTACAAATAAAATGATGGTACTCATAAAATAGGGTGACATTTATTATTTTAGAAAGCTACCATGACGTTTCAGTGAATTTCAAGTGGAGGCAAAATGCTTCAAGGAAAATCTGAACATGTATGTTAGCAAATTATATGGATGACAAAGATTTTGATTTATCAAAAGTATCCTTAAATTTCAGCTGTGTAATAGAAACTCACAAAAATTGGACCAAATACTGTTATGTAATTCCCCTACCATATGCAAAAGCAATAAAACAATCTATTACGCTGTCTTTGAGTAATTAGTTTCTCACACTTGGAGAAAATCCTAATAAGCATTTTATAACCATACTTAGCAAACTCTTAGAAATGAGCTCTTTGCAACAAGCTGTTGGTACACAAAAGATGATTATCCTTCTCTCTTAATTAGACTTACTATATCTTGTCCTGTCCTTTGACTAAATAAACCTAATTCTTTCTATGTAATCACATAGGCCAGATGTGTGTGTGTGTGTGTGTGTGTGTGTGTGTGTGTGTGTGTGTGTGTGTGTGTGTAGGTCTTCCCACCACTCACATTGACACATCATTCTTTTTTTTAAAAAAAATGAAATAAATTTATTTACCTGACACTATATTCTAGGAGTTCCTAGAAAAAAAGTATTATTGATGTAGGGCAGTGGTCGGCAAACCGCGGCTCGACCACTGGGATAGGGGTTTAATCACAAGGAACAACAACAGCCTGTAATTACTGGAATTGAGAGTCTAGGTCAGTGGTCGGCAAACTCATTAGTCAACAGAGCGGCAAACCGTGGCTCGCGAGCCACAGTTTGCCGACCACTGATGTAGGGTCCCAAACATTCTAACCTTCTCCTGACTCAAGAGACCAGAAATAAAATCAACCACACACAACCCATTTGAAGTATAGCTTAGAAAAAAAGTTACAAACCCAAATATTACGAAGGGAAAGAATATCCAGTTTTTTCTAGTGTTCATATTAACTAAAGGTAGTATCTATGAATAGTTAACTACACAATAGAGCTGTTAAGTTCTTCAAAGATACTCCATCATCTTTGGAATTAGATGCAAGACATCGGAGTTAGCAACCTGTCCAACAGGTAGGCTATCCTAGGTGACACCTGATCCTGAATGACACCTGCTTGATCCTGGCAGCTCAAGTTTCTTACTTTCTCAATAGTCTGTCATAAGAAAGAGCATAGATCCAGGTAATTTTTTCTTCCTCAAAGAACAGGACTGCACTAACCTAAACTAACTTCAAGTTGCTGTTTTAGCAATTCATTCACTCATAAAATACTATAAGCCTGAGAATGACAAAAATGTGGAGTCAAATTATTGATAAGAACTCGCTGGCTTCCTCTCCACATGTTAAGTTCATGGTGCTCCTAATTCAGCTGAATGGTAAGGTCTGAGGAGGGCAGCCGAGAAGATAGACTTTCATCTGAATTTTAATGACTGACTCAGTAAAACTCTCATACTTGTCAAGTATGTACAAAGAAAGTATTCTCAATTGCAATGCTTAAGGCTTCCAAACCCAAGCTGAGATCATACCCATAATTAAATGTGGAATTTTGATAGACCGAATCCCCATCAGCACTTTAAAAAAAAAAAAAAAAAAAAGACAACTACTAACATTCTTACTGCTGAGTCATGACTCATTTTCTTGAATCACTGTTCACTAGGAAACAACAGGATATAATCAGTTATTCCCTTTTCTGCAATAAAGAATTAGATATTTTAAGAAAGTTTATGCAACTGAAGTGTAAGAATCTGGTAAAGCTTGTATCACAATAGTCACCTGCTTCACTAAAACTGCCATACAGGAAACTGAAAACAAAAATAACCTAGAGGGAATGAAAGAACAAACAGGAACAGAAAGAACAAAACCAGCCCGTAACTTTGCCTCTTTAGTGGCCACTGAGGTTAAGACTGGAACAGAATCCAGAGACATGGAAGCATGGAATAGACTGATGATGTATCTTAAAGGAAAGAGGGGTTAGAAGAGGGGGAAGAGATTAACCAAAGAACTTATATGCATATATGCATAACCCATTGGACATAGAAAATAGTGGGGGTTGGGGGTTCCAGCTGGAGGGGGTCAATGGGAGGAAAAAGGGAACATCTGTAATACTTTCAACAATAAAGATAGATTTTTTAAAAATACTGGAACAGAAAGGGATATATCACCATGTTGTCTACATAAAAGGATTCCCAGAGTTTCGAGTGAATTACCAGGTAATTTTTATGAGTAAAGAGTTAATCTGACAGCTCAGAGCATTTTCACGTCCAGCCTCAAGCCCCGACCCCTGGCCAGTCTTGTCTTCACTTCTGTTTAAAGAGATTTCATTCTTACAGTTTTAACTGGGATGTAAAAGACAGAATTATACCCAAGAGGTAGAAAGAAATTGCAGCAGGAAAAGAGATATAACAACTCCTTTGGCTGAGACTAAAGTTTTGATCAACTATAGCCAAACCATTACTACAAAAATGGCATAGCTATACTGCAGAGCTCTTTACCTTCTTTGAAAATTTAATACATAAACTATGTTTGTGGACATACATATGTATGTATTTCATAATTTTTTTATTTATTGAATATGGAGAGAGAGAGGAATGGGGGGAGGAGAGAAGGAGAGAGAGAGAGAGAGAGAGAGAGAGAGAGAGAGAGAGAGAGAGAGAGAGAGAGAGAGAGAAGAAACATCACTTTGTTGTTCCACTTCACTGGTTGTTTCTTGTATGTGCCCTGACTAGGTATAGAACCCGCAACCCTGGTGCATCGGGATGATGCTCTAATCAACTGAGCTAGCCGACCAGGGCATTAAACATTTTTTAAACAAACTTATATCAAGGGAGAAATAACAATTAGTGAAAATGGGCCTGCCTTCTAAAAAACACTGATTATAAGAAAATTTTTTCACATACAGTTGAGAGATTCTTTTCTCATGCCACTCATTTCCTCTATCCACTTATTCCCATTTAAAATTTGTCTTTAGTCATAAAATGAGCACCTTACTATTGCTTTTCTCTGACAAAGAAAGAATAAACCTTCATAATCTGGCATTTTTATTCCGGAGAAAAAAAGGAGTATTTGTTTCCTTCTAATGTTTTTCTCTTTCTAATGCACAGTAATGTTTTACAATAATTAGTTTGGTTAATAAAGTAGTTTCTTTCCAGTTAGGTCAGTAAACTACCGGCAACACAGATTAATGACTTCTGATTGTTTCTGACATGGGGAAATACACCCAGGCCAAAGGTCCCTATCTATCTATCTATCTATCTATCTATCTATCTATTTATCTATCTACCTACCTACCTATCTTTCATATACACACATAACATAATATACACACATTTATCATGGCAATTCTTTTCATACCCCTTGCAGGATAAAAGATTAGAGAAAAACCTAAGTCCTGTGTAATATAACATGAGCACTGTTAAGTTGGATAGAGCATTATGTCCTCATTCTCATAGCCATCAGTCCTCTTATAAACAGTGTGCTTAAGTAATGTACTCTACAGCAAGACAAACAGTCTCTTGTTTCCTCCTGGGTGGAGAACGCACTTTGTAATTTGGTTTCTGATAGCCGAGAGCAATTATGAAACTTACTGCTATTCCTTTATTCCTTACAACGTAACTGCTCATCCCACACAGCCTTGTAAATCACAAGTGCATTTACACAGACCCAGTCGAAAACTGGAATGAGCAGGTCAAGCTTTAACACAAAAGAACAACATTACTTCACTGTGCTTATAGTCAAGTCAAGCCAAACCTGTTCCCAGGAGTTGTAAAGGGCCATGACAGATCCTTTTGACAATAGCTATCTTTACCATTTAGCTCACTAGAATAGTATGGCCTCTCTCAACCCCATAATGGTCTCCAGAAAAATGGAAAGGGCAGCAGCCTTTTTTAGGAACTAAATGAAAATGTATGAAGACAGATGTTCACTGTGCATTGTGACACTCCAGATCCTCCACTTAAGTTATCCTCTAACACATAATTCATGAGGTGAAGTAACAGAAGTCCATTATAAATGGAAAGAAACGGAGCTAGACCCTGCATAAGAAACCAATTGGTCCAAACAGTTGTGATAATTTTTAAATGTTTTCTTATATATTTAAGAAATCAACAAAGAAGGCAGTGAACGGGGGATGACATTTTGCTTTCAGTAAATAGGTAAAAGTTTAAAAAATGGATATTAGCATCTAGGAAAAGCTTTACTAAAATTATACAGAAATTTTTTTAGTCTCAAAGTCTTTAAAAGACATTAAAATCAATTTGAAAGTTTTAATTTCATATACAGATATTCAGAATATGCCACAGCTATATAATTATTTACATAAAAGCATCATACAAACTATAGACATTTTCCTTAACTGAAAGCCCGTTTTTTTTCTTCTCTAAATATTTTGTTATATAGTTTTGGTTTTGACAAGAGCATGGTATCAATATGCTTTGATGATGTTTATTCCTCAATATTTCCTCTCCACAGATTTCAGTTGAAGTTTATAAAGCATTTGGCCTATTCAGGCAATAATTCATGGTACCTGAGGCCTGCAGATATAGTATAGATGGAAAATAAAACTTAAATGTAACTGATTCCATAAATAAAAATAGTAAATTGAAAATAAGGAGATATGGATTTTCATTTTAATTCTGTTCCTAACTCTGTGACCTTGAGCAAGATTAAATCCCTCAGACCTCAATGTTCTCATTGGAAATGGAGAAATGGGACTGCAGATGATCTCTGAAGTCTCTTTCAGATTTAACTTTCAATGAGCTAATGAGATACCTGTCATCTATTGGCAATGCACATTATAAGCCTACCTTGGACAGAAAGAACAAGCAAGATTCTCATTGGAATGCTTTCACTGTTTTTTTGGATCCAACTTGTTGAATTTTCAAATGACACAGATTTATGAAGTGCTACTAAGATTGAATCAAGGCTGTTAGAATCTTACTGACGTTTCCAGAGAGAAATGAGATATACTCATTTCCAGGTATTTAATATTTCACAAGGAATTTGGGGGAAGATACAGAATAATAACGTACTACAACTTATTAGAAAAAACAAGTAAACACTGCGGTGTTAATATTTTGCTACGATCATTACCCTTCTAATTGGCCTGCGTTTCTCAGGTGGCTATTCTTGTGCCGTATTTTGTATGGGAACACTGATAGCCTCCACAATATTCACATGAACTCACAGTAATGAAAACCAACCTATCTTTTTAAAGCCAATAATCACAAAGGTAAACATTCACTGCATTTGTGTAATCAAAATAGAAAAGCTACACTCCCTTTAAATCTATACAAACTTTTCATTTCAGTCTCAGACAGACTGGAGGAACTCTTACCTGGGGTCTGCATTCTGGGAAGTTTCTGGGTGTTGCTAACATGATCTTTCCGGCATGCCAGTCAGAAACTCAAAACACTTTGTACACTGTGCTCACCCGCGCTCTCTCGCTCTCTCTCTTTTGCTCTTGCTCTGTGCCTCAGACTGTTTGGAATGCAGAAAAGCCAGAGCCAATGCCAGTTAAACTCAATTCTTTTTTCCCCTCCCAACTCTTTTGCTAGAGAGCACTAAACAATAGCCACCCTTCCTTACTCACTGCGCGTCTTTCACAGCACCGGGTGCAGGCAATCTGCTTCAGAAGCAAATGTTTTACCAACCTGGTAATTCGTTTCTTCTGTCCCAAGGGGCAAGTAGGTGGGTGAGTGCATCTCTGTTTTAAAAAAGTGATTTTTTTTTAAAGGAATC
Source organism: Plecotus auritus (assembly GCF_963455305.1). Classification (NCBI taxonomy): domain Eukaryota; kingdom Metazoa; phylum Chordata; class Mammalia; order Chiroptera; family Vespertilionidae; genus Plecotus; species Plecotus auritus. Next base: position 22,742,575 of record NC_137778.1, read on the forward strand.
TATTTCAAAATCTGTCCTATTTTAGAGGTAGAGAAGTAAAACAAATTCACCTTAACTTATCACAGAGGAATTAATTAAAATTTAGAAAAGAAAATTTTTCTTTTCCTAAAGCCATTCATTCAGGTCTTAAGCTAGAACTTCATTTTAAAAAGAAATAATAATTTAAAAGTTAATTTTATAAATTGAGTGGCTCTAGAAGTCATCTAGATGTGAAGAAATTATAGGCAATATCACTTTTCTCAGTCACCATTATAATTATTTCAAAATCAAACACATTTCTAGCGTTTGTTTTTTTCCTACACTCCAAAAAAGGAAGGCAAGTCCATGATGTCAACTTCATTATCAATATGATGACCTAACATATTATGCAGCTGCTTAGTTGCTGAGGTTAGCATGTCAGGACTGATCAGTTAAAAAATTCAAAGTTTGAATCACTGAGAAGAGCACAGTATCAATCTGTTACCTACCATTTAACAAACAGCTGGTGGAACACATATATTCTCTCTATATATTATGTGTGTATATATGTATGACATCTCACACAATATCTAGATATACATACATGTATAATTATATATGTCTGCATTATTTATACATAATACATATGTATGTATATGTGTGAATATCTTTTTTTCCTCCCTTTTCTTTCCCCAATTGTCAATGAGCAAATTTAAAGTTTCCTTTAATTAAGTCATGATTTGGTTTTGGTTATCTAGTCTTATCTTTCTCCAAGAATCATAATGCTCTAACATTGATCTTTCCTCTGCTTTTATTTTTGGTTTCCTATTTCTACTTCAGATGAAATACTCTTTTAAACCCTATTGCTTCTCTAATAAGAATCACAGGGAAAGAAAGACAAAAACAAATGTTGTATAGAAAAGAACAAACTAAGGGTCTGACTGTGAAGACTGAGAAGACTGCAGATTCCCACCCTGCCCTAGAGCAACAAAACACCCCAACAACACTACCTTTTCTCACCAAAGGTAATACCCAACCTTATCATTAAGTGTCATTCATAACCAACCTTAAAAGAGTGCAGAGCACAATGAAATTACTTTTACTTGTTACTCCTGAGAATAATTCTAAGAAATGGATCCTGATTTCCATAATAGTATCCAAGAGTTAGATCTAAAAACAGTGAGTCTAAGTTTCAAGAGAGATTTCAGCTCACTAAAAGGAAGTCAGAGCCATTGGAAACAGCCTTCTGCAGCACTGCCTGCTGCAGGAGACAGTGACTCCCCAGCTCTCTCCACACAGGTAGACTGTACATTTGATGAATATACTGTGGTGCAGCAGTTCTCAAACTGTGCTCCTGAACAACACTGGTGTTCTGATTAGAAAACAGAGTAACAGCAGTCTTTTCCCAAATGACAGAAAAAGTTCATACATATAATTTTCTCAAGTGTGAGCTTTTATTCTTAAACTAGAGGCCTGGTGCATGAATTCCCCAGCCAAGGAGGGACCGCGGGAGGGCTCTAGGGTGTGTCCAGCCCGTTTCACTCAGTCCCGATTGGCTGGACCCCAGCAGCAAGCTAACCTACCAGTTGGAGCATCTTCCCCCTGGTGGTCAGTGCGTGTCATAGCGACTAGTCAACCAGTTGACTGTCTGCCCCTGGTGGTCACTGCACGCCATAGCGAGCGGTTGAGCAGCCTCAGCATATCATTAGCATATTACGCTTTTATTATATAGGATATTCTTAATCATTCTTAAGTAAACCTTAGAGAAGTCTACATGAGACCAAATTGAGATCAATAATGACATCTTTAGGTATCTGAAGTTTAATTTAAAAAGAATCGACTGTTCTGTAAAAAGCACTTTTACAACTTGGAGTTCTAATATCTGAGTAAATCTGAGAAGCATTGTTGAGGAAATAATTTTTATTAAATCCAAATATGATGATATTCCATTATTCAACACTTCAAATAATAGTAAACTTTATTATTATTAATAAACTAGTGGTCTGGTGCACGAAATTTGTGCACATTAAAAGGGAGTTAATTAGAGGAAATATTTTAATATTGCTTTTTGCCCTTTATAATAGAAGTGTCAGAGACGAAAGAAAATTAGTAAAATGTATATGAAAATCTCCTTCCTGTCAGAGTCGGGGGCACGCTGTGGGACCTAGAGTCAAATCACTGCCCACTACCTGCACGCACTTCAAAAATGCAGGAGACCCAGACCCGGCCAACTCCACCCCCGTCAAACCCCTCCGGGCAGGCAGTGCAGCCTAAGGTCCCCCAGCCCAGTGCCAGGTGGGGGGCGCAGTCTCAGGTCCGCCGTCAAGCCCTGCTGGGCAGAGGCTGTGGCCTGAGGTCCCCTGTCAAGCCCCGCCAGGTGAGGAGCGTGGCCTGAGGTCCCCCGACAAGCCCCGCGGGCAGGGGGCACAGCCTGAGGTCACCCGGCCCGGCGCCAGGGCAGGGGTGCAGCCTCAGGTCCCCCGTCAAGCCCCAACGGGAAGAGGGCGCAGCCTCAGGCTCCCTGGCCCGGCGCCAGGGTTGGGGGTGCGGCCTGAGGTCCTTCGTCAAGACCTGCTGGGCAGGGGCTGTGGCCTGAGGTCCCCTGTCAAGCCCCGCCAGGTGAGGGGCATGGCCTGAGATCCCCCATCAAGCCCCACCGGGCAGGGGCTGCAGCCTGAGGTCTCCCGGCCTGGCGCTGGGGCGCGGGGTGTGACCTGAGGTCTCCTGGCCCGGCGCCAGGGCGGGGCCACAGCCTGAGGTCCCCTGGCCTGGCGCCAGGGCATGGGGCGTGGCCTGAGGTCCCCCATTAAGCCCCGCTGGGTGAGGGGGCGGCCTGAGGTTCTTCACCCCGGCCAGGCGCCATGCAGCCTCAGGTCCCTGCTGTTTGGTCATGACGTTACGGCATCCTGGCTAATTTGCACATTCCTCTATTATATAGATAGATTAGCCCAGCTGGCATAGCTCAGTGGTTGAGTGCCAACCTTCAAACCAGGAGGTCATGGTTCAATTCCCAGTCAGGGCACATGCCTGAGTTGCGGGCTTAATCTCCAGTAGGGGGCATACAGGAGGCAGATGATTCTCATCATTGATGATTCTATCTCTCTTTCCCTCTCCCTTCCTTGCTCTGAAATCAATAAAAATATATTTAAAATAAAAATATATTTAAAATTTAAAAAATCAATTTTATTTATAAATTAACATTACATGTTACTAATTTATTACTATTAAGAAATTAATCAATATGAACTCTTTTTGACAAGAAAGCATTACTATTGGTAATTCTGTTTTATGTCTTCCAGTCTTGGTGTGCTGCTTCTCTGACTGAAAGTTCCTCCCTGTCCTGGGCTGCCTGTCAAACTCTTATTTACCCTTTCAATCCAAAATTTAAATTATTTTCTTAGGGTGATTTAACTTATTTCCTACCCAGAGTTCTCCTCTGTATTCCCACCCCTCCCCATGCTATTCTTTTCTTCATAGTCTTCATTATTACCTAACATACTATATATATTGATGTTTAATGTTCTTTTCACCACCAAAATGTGAGGTAGATGGGGGAGAGGGGCGCTTTGTCTTGTTTTCACTTTATCCCAGAGCTTAGAACAATGCCTGGTATTAGTAGGAACTGCATAAATGATAAATGGATGGATCGATAGATGGTGAAATAATATTATTTCCTGTATCAAACCTATGTAAGTATTTAGACTTAGGAATACTTTTAAAGCAGTGGTCGGCAAACTGCGGCTCGCAAGCTGCGGTTTGCCGCTCTGTTGACTAATGAGTTTGCCGACCACTGCCTTAGGGAAAAACACTTAAAAAACATTTTAATAATGTACTAATGTCTTTAACCTGAAGTCAAAACTTCTGGATAAGGGTAATGCCTTATTTAGAATAACTCCAGGACAGGGACCATGTTTGTCCACTTCCTCATGACTGAGCCCGCCACTATGCATGTCATGTGATGAGAAAAGAACACATATATCTCAGGTTTACATGACCTTAAGAAACTAACTGAAGCCAACATAATGATATACCAAGGGAAGACAGTCATTTCATCATTCACCCAACTAGGACCTACTTGTAATGGGTGGGATACTAGTCTGTAGAAGTGGCCTCTCAGAGTAATTTTCACTATCTATGAACCCACAGCCAATGCGGTCCACCATGGCCAGGAGAATTCAGTCTTTCGTTTGTAAATATTCTGTATTATTTTTCTGTACGAAGATTATTCCTTAGTTAAATCTTTAAAATGTTATTGGCCCAACTGGTGTGGCTTAGTTGGTTGAGCGTGGTCCCATACACCAGGAAGTTGCAAGTTCAATTCCCTTCTAGTCAGGGCACATGCCCAGATTGCTGGCTCGATCCCCAGTAGGGGGCATGCAGGAGACAGCAGATCAATGCTTCTATCTCCCTTTCCCTCTCCCTTCCTCTCTCTGAAATCAATAAAAACGTATGTTTTTAAAAAATTGCTAAAATTAAGTTACTGATCCTTTTCATTTATTTTTTTATCCTTTTTATTAGAAAATCTATTCCCCAAAGGAAAACTTAAGTTCTTAAGCAGGGGGAAATTTACTTCTACTCATTGCTTCTGAACCATAAAAATAACACCCTTTAAAAAATTATATTCAAGGCTCCAAAAGGGCAATCCTGTCCCATTTAATAATACTAGTCTTATTACATTTTAATTTCTAATACTACATTTCAAAATACTTTTCCCCCTATTTTTTTTTTTTAGAAGGGTTAGTTTTGAAAGTTCCTAAGTATGACATGAGATTTTTTTCTCCTTTTTTAAAAGTTGAGATAAATGATCATCAACTCTGCTAAAGCCAAGTTTAAAATACTCTGGACATGGAATAAGCAATTCCATAAATCATCATTTTTAGTTCTATAGAATCTCAGTAAATATGAAAAATAACTTTCAAGAGGTCAAAACTTCCTTCTAAATTTTGGCATGCACAATAAAAAAAAAATATTAGTTACGAAAAAAAGTTCTATGCCATAAAAAATGAATTAGATATTCTCAGAGAAAAGGCAAAAGTAATGGTATAAAAGGCACCGAACTATGGGACAAGGCACATGATCAATTCATGATCAATTCCAACACAACGATCCTACAAAGAAAACACAATGTAGTTCAGCAACATAAATAAATACTGCATTCAAGGACGGATTCACCGTTTGCTTTGAAAACAAGCCAAATTTTTCTGTTCTCACAAGGGATAACATCTTTTCTCTTGGCAATAAAACATGACATCTAAATTTATTACTGCTGAAGCTAAAGACAAAAAATATTATTACCAGGGAAAACTTGAAAATCTTCTATAACAGATTTGTTTCAGTGAGAGTGGCGATGTAATTTCAATAAAAAGAATTTTATTTTCAGCATACTCAAGAATTATGATTATGTGATGTAGTATCCCTTAATGTATCTTCAGTAGAGGTTACTATTAACAGTTAAATCTTCCCAGGATATAGTAAAATTATTAAATGACTTGGATAACTTGAACTAATTTAAAACTTAGTAATAAATTTAACATGCTAATCTTAAAATGTCAATTTCATAGGCAAACAAAAGTAAGTGAAAAACAGTTATACGTCAGGAAAGTCTATCTAATATTTGACTAATATTTCACAGGTGACAAAATTGAGAGAAAAAAGAATATTAATGAATTTGCTAAGGAAATAGTCATTGATGACTAAGGGTAGACTCCCACTCCCACTCCTAGATTTCTCAGAAGCCATTCTGAGAAATAAGAACAGGGATATCTGGATATAGGAGTTGAAATTATCCCTTCCCCCTCATGTCAGGAAATAAATACAATAGTTTCTGTCTCATTGGCAAGAGAATGTCAGGCCACAACACTGATTTTAAGAATATAGTTTTGTCCTTATGTATAAACTAGAGGTCCGGTGCATGAATTCATGTACCAGTGGGGTTCCTTGGCCTGGCCTGCAGGATCAGGCTGAAACCGGCTCTCCAACATCCCCCAAGGGGTCCCGGATTGTGAGAGGGTGCAGGCCAGGCTGAGAGACCCCTGCAGTACACGATCAAGGCTGGGGAAGGACATGGGAGGTTGGCCAGGCAGAGAGGGACCACGGGAGGGCTCCAGGGCGTGTCCGGTCTGTCTCGCTCAGTCCCGATCAGCCGGACCCCAGCAGCAAACTAACCTACCTGTCTGAGTGTGTGCCCTCTGGTGGTCAGTGCATGTCATAGCAACTGGTCGACTGTCTGACCCCTTGTGGTCAGTACACATAATAATGAGTGGTTGAGCAGCCTTAGCATATCATTAGCATATTATGCTTTGATTGGTTGAACGAACGACCGGGTGACCAGACACTTAGCATATTAGGCTATTATTATATAGGATTTGTAAAATTTGATTACTAGGGATATTCTTTACCTGTACCATCAATTGTTGCCTAATTAAGATTGTTGCCTACAAAACATTAAAAATTTCCTAAAACTTTAATGATGCACATTTTAAATTCTATATTATACTCATGCACATAAACATAAAATTTTAAAAAATATGATGAATTGGAAAATACTGAAAAATATTGTGCATTCTTGTTCAATGTTTATTTGGACTCAATACTGAATGAGTGTTATTAAGTTGGAAACATGTTCTTTGTAAAGAAGCTCTCGCCCAGCCAGTGTTGCTCAGTGGTTGAGTGTCGACCCATGAACCAGGAGGTCAGGGTTCAATTCCTGGCCAGGGCACATGCCCGGGCTTATAGGCTTGATCCCCAGTAGGAGGCTTGCAGGAGGCAGCCAATCGATGGTTCTCTCTCATCATTGATGTTTCTATCTTTCTCTCCCCTCTCCTTTCCTCTCTCTCTGAAATCAATAAAAATATATTTTTAAAAAGAATTCTCTAAATTATGCTTGAAATTGCATCTTCTGTAAACATAATTTCATTCATCACAGTCATCCCTATGGCTGCCAATAGCAACCAAAATAACCCTATTATTCTTTTAATATTTTTGAAGTGATAACTATACTTTTTTTTACATTAAATAATAGTAAAAGAGACAATTCTACTAATAAATTTATTTTTGTAAAGGTACAGGGATATATCCATTGACAGTGTCATAGGACCAAGGAATACAGAACTCAGCCTCTTTGGCTCACCATTGTAAGGTCATATTAGCAAGTGGAAGGGCATAGTATAGTGGTGACTTTAAGGCCAGATTACCAGGTTCAAATACTAGCTCTGCCATTTACTACTTGCAGGGTCTTGGAAAAGCAATGCCTCAGTTTCATTAAATATTAAAAAAGAAATTAATAAGGATAATAACAGTATCTAGCTCACAGGGCTAAGAGAGTAAATATTTTTAAAGTGCTTAGAACAGTATCTGGCACAAACCACTATATAAGCATTTGTTGAGTAAAACAAAATAAAAATAGTGTTCTGTGCATTTCGGGGAGGGGAGTACTATAAAAAAGAGGTGGGTAAAAAAAATACAAAATGAGAACAATTTTTATATTTCATTTCTGACTTGACATTGTATTCTTTCCCTAAAGCTTACATCTTTGTTGTAAGTATCTTTATGATTTCTACATTTAGCAGGACTCACAAGATATTACCACCTCAGATTCTCTGTGATTACATGGTCCAGAGTACATCCTACTTCAATTATCATGTGAAAAAGTCTGTGACTTTGTAAAAAAGTATTCCTCTTACTAAGGGTACCATTCAGTCTCCTGCTCCATCCACAGAGAACATCTACACTAATAAAAGAGAAATATGCAAATTGACCATACCTTCGCGATGCCCAATCAGGAGTGAGTATGCAAATTAACCCAACAAAGATGGAAGGTTAATTTGCATACATGGGCGCCAAGCAGCCAGGGTGGGGTGCTTGCATCATTGCCATGGCGACAACACAGGCGTTCTGCACTGCCCCAGCCGTTCCGGGCCTCTGGGCAGCGTGGGAAGGTGGAAAGGCAGCTCCTGCCGGAGCGAAGGCAGTGCCAACAGCCAGGGGAAGGAAGGCCCATTCTTGCATGAATCTTCATGCATCGGGCCTCTAGTTTGAAATAAGACACTACATTCCTTGTACTATAACGATAGATGCCTTGATAAGAAGATGCTGACATTTTAGATCACCCAAGGATAGGTGCAAAGGGAATGCTTTTGTGAAATAATTTCCCGGTAGGTAGCTTGCAGAATCTTTGGTATACATTCTAGTCAGCAACATTAAAACAAAAAAATTAACACATCACTTTTGTTCCAGTATTTGCCCAATCTTTTGGACTTATCCAACCAAACAATTTTGAAGAAAGATTTGTGCAGGGCTTACTAGCCACCTGATAATCATGCTGTCACAAAGTGGATCTGTTATACACTGGTGTCTTCATTTTAGCATTCAACAACATTTATGCTTTTCCAGCCACAGAGGACTCTGATAACTTAAGGCAATTTAGTCAACCAAGATTTACTGAAAGTATAAGAAATGCTGATATTGCTTGAGACAGAGACTGTCATGTTTTAATTGACAGTAAGGAGTATATGGAAAGTAACTGAAGAAAAAGAGTGCTGAATTTCATCAAATAAATTAAATTTTTGGTTTACACTTCTTTTACAGTTTTAACTGGGATGTAAAAGACAGAATTATACCCAAGAGGTAGAAAGAAATTGCAGCAGGAAAAGAGATATAACAACTCCTTTGGCTGAGACTAAAGTTTTGATCAACTATAGCCAAACTATTACTACAAAAATGGCATAGCTATACTGCAGAGCTCTTTACCTTCTTTGAAAATTTAATACATAAACTATGTTTGTGGACATACATATGTATGTATTTCATAATTTTTTATTTATTGAATATGGAGAGAGAGAGGAATGGGGGGAGGAGAGGAGGAGGAGGAGGAGGAGGAGGAGGAGGAGGAGGAGGAGGAGGAGGAGAGAGAGAGAGAGCGCGCGCAGAAACATCACTTTGATGTTCCACTTATTTATGCATTCATTGGTTGTTTCTTGTATGTGCCCTGACCAGGTATAGAACCCGCAACCCTGGTGCATCGGGATGATATAGTAAAAATTATATTTTTACTATTGCTGACTTTACTTTTTAATATAGAGAGTTGTTCTCCCAAAAAATCTGGCCTCATGAGAATGTTTGTCATAATCTATTAAACTATGAATAATCAGTACTTAAAGTCTGAAATTACAGTACCCTAGTTAAAAATTAGATGGGTTTTAAAATGTGTTCACATATTGATTGTTTGGAATTCAAGATATCTTTTCTTACAGATACCTCTCTGCAAAACTGGCAGAGAGAAAGAAACTAACATTAATGAGCAGCTACAATGTGCCAGCACTCTGCTAGGAAACTTAGTATCTTATTTTCACAACCCTACAGTAATTATCATGCTGAGTTTACACATTCAGAAGGCTGTTTCCTTACATCACACATTAGTTTACCAAATATATGCACACTGTGAAAAAAATCAACCATACTTAAAATCAATTAAGCTAATAAAAAAATAGCAGCCCCATAACCCACCCCACTAAAGGCATTCTTCCTTTTAATTTTTCGCTTTTCTTTTGTTATTTATCACAACATTTCTAAATAAAACGTAGTGGTATAAGAGTATTATTTAGAAATGCTGAGGTTAGATTGGCAAGGCCCTAAAAGTCTCCCATCCTTTTACCCCCGTTTGGCCTGGATGCTCTTAGCCAGCTACACAGTGTCGTTCTGGGACTTCCACTCAAGGATAATCTGGGGATCCCTTTTGTTGTCTTCTTGTTCTTCTGTATTTACCCTTTCTTTTATTTGACAGATACTTTAGCTTGGAATACAATTTCAGTTTAGAAATCATGTCCTCTTGGAACTTTAAGGTGACTGCTCCATGGTCTTAGTTTCTAATATTATTGTCAAGAATTCTGATGCCACTCTTATGCAAATCCTCTATAGAATATTTTTTATTCTGTTTTAAATCCTTGAAACATTTAGCCAGCTTTCCTCATCACAGATGTTCTGAAATTACCCAACAATGTGTTCTGAAGAGGGTCTATCTTTATTCACTATGCTGAGCACTAAAAGACCCTTTTAAACTGGAAACTCATAACCTGCAATAATGGTAAATTTTCTTTCAGGTCTATATCAAATGTTCCTTAACTAGGGGACTTTCCCTGATCATCTCATAAAATAATATTCCTTTGTCCCCCTCTCCACCCACAGCATTCCCTAGATCCTTCACCTTACCTCATTTTCCTCCATCCCATCGGTCACCACATGACACATTGCAAAGCTGACTATTTGTCAGTCTACTCCTCCCAGAACATAAGCTCCCATGAAGGCAGAAGCTTTGTCTGTACTGCTGCCTACAGTATCGTGAATATTTTGTTCACACAGGCCACAACAGTGAGTGGCACATAACAGGAATTTAAAAAAATATTTGATGAATGACAAGACTGACTCCAAAACGCAAGATAATCTGCAGGAACAAAATTTAGCTGGGACAAGAAGAGAAGGGAGATGAGGTCTCACAGATACTTGTCAGTATTTTAAGTCATTCTTAAACCAGAAATCACCCATTAGTGATTGTGATTTGTATAAAGTGATGGAGAAGCACCATAAATAATAAAGTGGATTTGAAGTTGTACAGACCTGGGTTTGAATTCTGGTTCTGCCACTTATTTGGCATCAGTATTCTATCTATAAAATGAGGGTGATACCTACACCTGCTTCATAGGACCACTGCCAGGATAAACTCTGTACACCATATTAGTTATTTAAGAATTTATTAGAAAAAATAAACAAGTGTATTAGTTTCCTACGGAAGACAAAGTTGTCTTCCTGTCAAGTCTACCTTTAGATTCAACAGTCTCTATGGTCTTTTAATAGTTTTCCCATATCTAGTTTCTAATTTAAAAAGACTTTGTGTAGCCTTAAAAACACTCCTTCTAATGTAAATGGATACTAGAATACAGTATGCCTTTAAAAAAGCTATTTAAGAGGCCCTTAATAACAGCAACTAAATTTGGATATATAAAAATACTAGAATTTAAAAAGAGTTCGGTAATTTTTAAGTTTCATTCAAAATAGAGAAGAAATATGCCCTGGCCAGTGTTGCTCAGTTGGTTGGTGTGTCATCCCATTATCAAAAGGTGCTGGTTCAATTCCTGGTCAGGGCACATACCCGTTTTCAGGTTCCATCCCCGGTCTGGGCACATGGGGGAGGCAACAGATTAATGATTCTCTCTCACACTGATATTCCCCCCGCACCCCCCATTTCTGTTTCTCAAAAATCAATTTAAAAAGAAGAAACATTGGTGAGCATGAAATTATACTATTTACCTGGACAATTTGCTACATCAAACTGGTCCTTCAGTAAGGCATTCATATGATGGGATCTTAGTTTATACCATAGGGATAACATTATGCTTTTGTAGAAAGGAAGAACCATCACTTAAAATATATGACCAAAGTCCATAGGAAAGAAGGTAAAATAGGGAAAATGAAGAAAAAGAGGGCTATAGTGAGGAAAATAGAATTTTATTTTTTTGGAGGCATACATTTTTTGGTACAATTATCAATTCTGAAATAGCATGGCATTATTATCAATAAAGCAGAAATAGTATCCAATAATTTTAAAAGGTAAATATATACTAAAGGATGACTTCTTGGAGTCCAATAACACTTTGAAAATCCATTAATGAATCTCAATAATTAAAAAAGAATAAGAGGGAAGTAAATTTCTGCTAATGAAATTTTTAATCTATCCTCATTCCCTGACAGAACTGATACAACACACAGTTGTTTGAGCTATGAATCACTATTTCTAATGTGGAAAATGCATAAACCAGCCTTTTAGGTGGGCATTAGATCCCACAAGATTACGTTTTCTTTAAATTGCTATGTCAGTTAAAAAGTGCCAATAGCACTGCAATGGACTAAATGTCGATGTACCTCCAAAATTTATGTGTTGAAACCCTAACCACCTATATGATGGTATTAGTAGGTGGCATCTTTAGGGTGTAATTAGGTCATGAGGGTGGAGCTCTCATGAATGGGACTAGTGCCCTTAACAAAAGGTACCCAGAGAGCTCTGGAGTCCTCTTTTTTGTCACGTTAGGGTACAAGAAGTTGGCAATCTGTGACCAGGTAGAGGTTTTCTCAGCAGGCACCAAATCTTGGACTTCCAGTCTCCAGAACTGTGAGAAATAAATGTTGTTTAAGCCCCCCAGCCTATGGTATTCTGTTATAGCAGCCTGAACTAAGACAAGTCCTATATCTGAATGTATTATTTAGGTATAAATACAACAGCAATTAAATTCATTGCTAAGGCTTGGGAAATATTATAAAAATACAGGTGTAATTCTAATTTACTAATCAAAGTAACACAGTTAGCAATAAAAGCTCATCTTTTACCTATAACCCTATGCTATATTTCTGTTGTCAAGCATTATTAGAAGGGGCCGAATTTTCTCCTCACTTCTTTTTCGCATGCAGTTTCTTTTTGGGAGGCTTATCTACCATTTGGGAACTGTCTAGCTTTAGTGGCTACTCCAGGGTTATTTTTACCTACTTGTTATGTGCATTTCCAATGATATTCTGCTTTTACTGTATTCTTCTTTCTCCTCTTACTTTTGCTCACACCAATGTATTATTTCACTGGCTCCCTCACTAGCTTACCTGGTTCCTAGGAATACATACAATTAAATACTTCTCTATAATTTCTACTTTTAAAAATTAATTACAAAAGATTTGTTTAAAAGTGTTTTTAACTCTTTTGACATCACTACACTGATTAAAGTGAGAGGGAAAATCTAAAGGCCTTCAAGTGGAAAAAACATGAACTAAGATAAAACAATAATTTTTCTTTACTAGCTGTTCTCTTTCTAATTCAGTCTCTTATTTCCTCCTACCCTATGAATTCATGTTGTTTTCACTATTTTCTACCTTTTTGTTACTCTCTACT